>NC_136853.1:29589531-30864531 GCF_951799975.1 Gobius niger | reverse complement strand
CACCAGTCCTGTCTAATATCTGTAAACCCGTTGCTTCCAACTTTCCCAAAAGCAGTGCAGTGAAGCGGTACACCAAAGGGTCAGTGAAGAGGTGAGGCTGTGAGCACTGAAGCACGGAGCATATTGTCCCATTTTCACCTGCTGCCTGCCGCCCAGACATCCATCACGCTGTTCCATCTCCCTATTGCATTTTCATGGCTACACACTGTATTATACCAGAGCAATTTCAACCCAATTTCCCTGACCATATTCATATGGCTGCATTTGATCACAATCTGCGCATTGGCTGCTCTCAGTGTCAAGCAAACATTCTGATCACATCCTGTTCTCGTGGAGGGGCCCAATGCAGGATCGCTTTTAGTCAAACCTAATCATTTTATGGCTGTATGCATGCGATGAGTTAAGTGTTTTACACAATCTAGGTTTCATGGTACTTGTGAATTCAAATGTGTATCTATTGCAGCGTCAGAGAAAGTCTGATGGATAAGCTGGACGATTGCAGGTCACACAGGCTCTTTTGATGAGTTCACTTTACTTCTTCAAATGTTCCAGCTTGATTCAGAGCAGTGATGATTGCAGTGCATAGATACAGCTGACATCTTTTAGTTTCATGTTAGAAAAGAATGCATCTACAGTTTCGCTCACAAGAACCACAACCTCAGGTATGATGTATGAAAAGATGTTTATTTTAGAACGTTGGCGTTGTCGTTTTGGGGCTTCAGATAGGGAAGCTCACGGGCTCTCATCCCCTATCTGTAGAAATAGCAGAAAATATTAGAAGAAGGGAGGGAGGGTGGGGCCGGAAACTCCGAACGAGAGGACGAGGTTAGTAGTCGGGGGGCTTAAATAGGCCGGCGGGCGGAAGAGGCGTATAGGAGGTGTGGTCCGGCTCTCGAACCTAGATAAATATAAATACTTATCTCCATTTCGCTCACAAGAACCACAACCTCAGGTATGATGTATGAAAAGATGTTTATTTTAGAACGTTGGCGTTGTCGTTTTGGGGCTTCAGATAGGGAAGCTCACGGGCTCTCATCCCCAAAGAAGTCTAAGAGAGAAGCGTGGAATGAGCTTCCTGTAGATCGCCAAGGTTGTGGCGTGTGTAGACCTCGTATGCTGTGGATGACCAACGGACTAAGATCTTGATTAGGCGGTCGGGCACGCCTCGGCTGGCACCCACGTGAGGAAGCCTAGCCGATCTGTGCACGAGGGAAGGCGGGGCAAACTCGGAGCAACGAAGAAAGCCGAAGAAAGCCAGCAAGAACATGGACTCGAGCGTGCGCGATATGTGCGGGGGCAGCACGTTAGAGCGGATAGAAGCTAAGCATCGCCCAAGCAGGTCCGACGTGAGAGGGAGTTGGCGGCGGGTAGCTTGTGGAGCTTGCCGCTGTAAGCCTTTAAGGACCTGACTCACCTGGTAGAGGATAGATGCCGAAAGAGGCATGCCGGTTAGTGCTTTAGCGAAGAAGCCGATTCCACTAAGGTATGCCTTAATCGTGCCAATGGAGAGTGATTGATGAGCAAAAGCGTGGGAGACGAAACTTGTTAGAGTGAGGACGTCTAGGAGGGGAACGGCAACCCATAGTGCTCATGGAAGGAGCGAAATTTAACCCTGGCGGTTCGATAAGCTGCCTGAGTCCGGGGTGCCAGACTATCTAGGATGGCGGACTGGGAAATCCGCAGAAGGTCGGCTAGGGCTGGTCACAAGACGAGGATCGTAGCTAAGAATTGTGGCACAGGAGTCGGAAGAGGCTCTGCATAGGGGGCCAGCATCCTGAAGGTCGGAAATGCAAAACGAGAGAGGGAGTCAGCTATGCTGTTGTGGTGACCCGGAACGTGCTTGGCTCTAAGGATAAACTGGTTAGATATGGAGTGCCAAACTAAGTGACACAAGAACGGCATGATTCGCTAGGCCATGGAGCTGCGAACCATCTGCCCCGGTAGAAACCCCCAAAACCGGCTGAAGGGGCAGCGTCGGTATACAACCGGGACGTCGGCGGGACGGATATCATGTCCTGTGGAGTGAGGGAGACGACGCGGCAAGGACCAGGAGATACGAAACGAAAGCGTGACCCTGGGGAATAATCCTTATGGCGAATTCAAGTGACCTAAAAGGGACAAAAGCTGCCGCTTAGAACACGAGGGGCGACGAGGAATTAACACTGCAGGAGCGCGATGCGATCCCGGTCCTCGGTCGGAAGCGAAGCCTGGAACGCAACGGCATAGAGGGTAATGCCCAGGAACTCCAAGGAGGTGGAAGGACCCAGCGTCTTCTCCTCCGAAAGATGGACGCCGAGCGAGGCGAACACGCGGCCAGGTCTCGGGCCAGGGGGGAAGAGCTGGGCGAGGCGAGCAGGAAATCGTCCAAGAGGTGAACCAAGAAGGGAACCCGGTGCTTGTTAAGAAGGATCCAGCAAAGCGCCTCAGACAGGCAGTCGAACAGCTTGGGGCTGCTTCTGCAGCCAAAGGTCTGAGACGACCGAGGCGAAGAAGGCAACATCTGGGACAACTGAGGCGAGGGAGGCAGCGTCTGGGAACCCGGCATACCCCGGGGGCGGGGCAGCCGCGGCGTAGGACTTGGAAGGAAAGGACTGGTAACTGGACGAACCGGAGAGAGCCGGTATCCCGCAGCCTCCGAGGAAAGAGGCGCCAGCTAGCGCGGTGTAGGGGAACCCTGGCAAAACGGGAGAGGGCCCTAAGAGACCCACGCCGCGTCCTGGAGGCAGAGCCGGCATCCGGCAGGCCAAGCCTGCGCAGTGTGAAAAAGGGGGCGGGGCCTGCAACCCAGAGCCGAGGGGCAGGGCCTACGCTGTGGCGAGAAGGGACGGTGGCAGCGCGGTGGCAGCTGCAGTTGAGATGTCCGGCTGGACCGCTGGAACCGCGGCCGAAACCTGAGGCGGGGGGGGCTTCCGCTAAGACGGGCGGGCCCCAAGCGACTAGAGGCGGGGCCGACGAGGCCAGAGGCGGGGCTGACGAGGGCGGAGGCGGGGCCGACGAGGGCGGAGGCGGGGCCGACGAGGCTTCCGCTGAAACGGCGGAGCCCTGCGACTGGAGGCGGGGCCGACGAGGCCGGAGGCGGGGACGACGAGGCCGGGGGCGGAGCCCAAGTGACCGGAGGCGGGGCCGACGAGGCCGGAGGCAGGGCCGAAGTGACTGGAGGCAGGGCCGACGAGGCCGGAGGCAGGGGCGACGAGGCCGGAGGCAGGGGCGACGAGGCCGGGGCCGACGAGGCCCGGGCGGAGCCCAAGTGACTGGAGGCGAAGCCGGGGGCGGAGCCGAAGTGACTGGAGGCAGGGCCGACGAGGCCGGAGGCAGGGCCGACGAGGCCGGAGGCAGGGCCGACGAGGCCCGGGGCGGAGCCCAAGTGACTGGAGGCAGGGCCGACGAGGCCGGAGGCAGGGGCGACGAGGCCGGAGGCAGGGGCGACGAGGCCGGAGGCAGGGGCGACGAGGCCGGGGCCGACGAGGCCGACGAGGCCGGGGCCGACGAGGCCGGCGAGGCCGGGGCCGACGAGGCCCGGGCGGAGCCGAAGTGACTGGAGGCGAAGCCGGGGGCGGAGCCGAAGTGACTGGAGGCAGGGCCGACGAGGCCGGAGGCGGGGCCGACGAGGCCCGGGGCGGAGCCCAAGTGACTGGAGGCAGGGGCGACGAGGCTGGAGGCAGGGGCGACGAGGCCGGAGGCAGGGGCGACGAGGCCGGAGGCAGGGGCGACGAGGCCGGAGGCAGGGGCCGACGAGGCCGGAGGCAGGGGCCGACGAGGCCGGAGGCAGGGGCCGACGAGGCCGGAGGCAGGGGCCGACGAGGCCGGGGCCGACGAGGCCGACGAGGCCGACGAGGCCGGGGCCGACGAGGCCCGGGCGGAGCCGAAGTGACTGGAGGCGAAGCCGGGGGCGGAGCCGAAGTGACTGGAGGCAGGGCCGACGAGGCCCGGGGCGGAGCCCAAGTGACTGGAGGCAGGGCCGACGAGGCCCGGGGCGGAGCCCAAGTGACTGGAGGCGTGGCCGACGAGGCCGGGGGCGGGGCCGACGAGGCCGGGGGCGGGGCCGACGAGGCCGGGGGCGGGGCCGACGAGGCCGGGGGCGGGGCCGACGAGGCCGGGGGCGGGGCCGACGAGGCCCGGGGCGGAGCCCAAGTGACTGGAGGCAAAGCCGGGGGCGGAGCCGAAGTGACTGGAGGCGTGGCCGACGAGGCCGGAGGCGGGGCCGACGAGGCCGGGGCCGAAGTGACTGGAGACGAAGCCGGGGGCGGAGCCGAAGTGACTGGAGGCGTGGCCGACGAGGCCGGAGGCGGGGCCGACGAGGCCGGAGGCGGGGCCGACGAGGCCCGGGGCGGAGCCGAAGTGACTGGAGACGAAGCCGGGGGCGGAGCCGAAGTGATTGGAGGCGTGGCCGACGAGGCCGGGGCCCAAGCGACTGGAGGCGGGGCTGACGAGGCCGGGGCCGATGAGGCTTCCGCCGAAACGGCGGAGCCCAAGTAACAGGAGGCGGGGCCGACGAGGCCGGAGGCGGGGCCGACGAGGCCGGAGGCAGAGCCCAAGTAACAGGAGGCGGGGCCGACGAGGCAGGAGGCGGGGCCGACGAGGCCGGGGCGGAGCCCAAATGACTGGAGGCGGGGCCGACGAGGCCGGGGGCGGGGCCGAGGGCGGAGCCCAAGTGACTGGAGGCGGAGCCGACAAGGGCCGGAGGCAGGGCCGACAAGGCTTCCGCTGAAACGGCGGAGACCAAGTGATTGGAGGCGGGGCCGACGAGGCCGGGGGCGGGGCCCAAGTGACTGGAGGTGGGGCAGACGAGGCCGGGGGCGGAGTCCAAGTGACTGGAGGTGGGGCAGACGAGGCCGGGGGCGGAGTCCAAGTGACTGGAGGCGGGGCCGACGAGGCCGGAGCCCAAGTGACTGGAGGCGGGGCCGACGAGGCCGGAGGGAGGGCCGACGGGGCCGGAGGCAGGGCCGACGAGGCCGGAGGCAGGGCCGACGAGGCCGGGGGCGGAGCCCAAGTGGCTGGAGGCGGGGCCGACGAGGCCGGAGGCGATGAGGGCGGAGACGGGGCCGATGAGGCTGACGAGGCCGGGGGCGATGAGGGCGGAGACGGGGCCGATGAGGCTGACTAGGCCGGGGCGGGGCTAAAACAGCAGTGGAGTGGCTGCCGCTAAAATGGGCGGAGCCCAAGCGACTGGAGGCGGGGCTGACGAGGCCAGGACTGTTGAGTACGAAGTCAAGTCCAGAGAAGCGGTTCCAACCGGTAGCCAGCTTGGAGAACCACTGGATGAACCGGCGGGGGCAGCATGAGCCTTAGATGCAACTGACTGACGCGGCAACCCGGTGCCGAGAAAGGAAACCGAAGGCCTGAGGCCTGTCGGTAAAGCGGGCTGGAAATTAGCCGAGGTATCTGGCAAACCCGGGGCAGGCTAAAGCCTGCGCCCCCTAGAATGGCCGAAAAGTGCAGAAGGTGGACCCAGCAGAGCCCAACCTTGAGAAATAGAATGAAGAAGAGGGCAACCCGGTGCCTGAGGTAGATGCAAGAGGAATAGAGCCCGACGCAGTGCCAGGTGACGAGGCACGAGGGCCGAAAGTGAAAACAAGCTGTGAAACCATAGGCAAATCCTTGGTGAAAGGAATAGGTGGAGAGATATCTGGCAACACGCGGCCTGTAGTTGCAGCGCCAGGGGCGCTGTTGACGTGGCTCCCGGAGGGAGGCTGCGACCTGGAGAGAGGTCTACCCGGAAGTGGAAGCTCGGGAGCGGTGAACGCGAGGAGGCTGCTTGCTGGAGCCAAACAACAACCGAAACAGCGCGAGGCGGTCCGCAGCGCTCTCTGCGATCCCGCCACCGTGGTCTAGGCGCATGGCGCTTTTGACAGAGTACGAGGAGAGCTCCGAGTCGGCGGAGAGCGAGGGCTAAGCTGGCGGCTAGCCCCGGAGCTAACCCTGGAGCTTGCGCTAGAAGGAGGGGAGCCGTCATGCTGGCCTGGATGAGTGCGGCGGGGAGAACGTGCGGGAGACCTGGGATGAACGGATTGCGACGCGGCGGGGCGACGAGCCACGCCGAGGTGGAGAAGGACAGAAACGACTCCTCCGGGCAGGACGACGCCTGCCGGTAACCGGTGTCGGCGGGACCGAGTCCGAAGCGGCGCTCCCCACGGGGGAAAACTGGGTATCCGGGACTGGCTGTAAGAATTCGTCGTCCGACGGGTTGAGGGAGAGTAGATCCATACCGTGCGGAGGGGACAGCACCTGGGACTCAAACCGGAAACGGAACAGAGACGGGACGGAAGCTAGACGGCCGGAAACTCCGAACGAGAGGACGAGGTTAGTAGTCGGGGGGCTTAAATAGGCCGGCGGGCGGAAGAGGCGTATAGGAGGTGTGGTCCGGCTCTCGAACCTAGATAAATATAAATACTTATCTCCATGTATTGTGCGTGTGTTTGCTAGATCTTCTTCACAGAGGTTAAATTGTGCATTGGCCAAATCAATAAATGTTGCTAATTTTATTCCATCAAAAATAGACAAAGGAAAGTTGTAATGGGTGACAGTTATTGAACTGGAGTGACATAGTTAGGCTGCTTTTCAGTGAAGAATGTGGGTGTATGATTATAGACGCCCTGGACGAGTGAAAGGATTCCCAGGGGGAAAGAAACCTTTTGTTTTTGAAAATGACAAGAGAAAAAGATAAGTATGAAAACATAATTAAATAAAATATTAAATCCTGACAATCAAACAAAGAAACATCCATTTATAAGAAGGCCGAAAAATGAAACAGAGCAAACAAAGTGGCCGTTTACAAGCTTTTTCCCTGGACATAGTAGAAATGTATGACACCACAATCATACATTTGTGTTGGCTAAAAAATAATATACCACTGAAATACCTTCTCAAACAGTTTCACTCGGTTTCTATTTTGTTTTTACACGGTAAAATTTTAAGAGGCATTTTCCTTTAAGACAGCCTTCTGCCCAGATTCGTCTTGGGCGACTCAACAGCCTGTACGTCGTCTTAAGCATGTGGGCAAAACTAAAACAGCCATATTATACGTACTGAAAAGTGAGGCTGCTACTGCTAAGGTCCAGACACTCATCATTTGCAAAAACAGAACAAAAACAAAACTATTCTCACGGGATTATAATTACCTGGGGACATCTGTAAAACTGAAATCACCCCAGGTGGTGGGCAATTTGCACGGGACTTTTTTTTCTGGAAGTGAAGGATAGATAATGTCACTCATACGTGTTGCAAGTGTTGACTATCAGGTTTGTTTGTATGAGCTTTATTTCAGCGACAAAAGCCATTTATTTCCACACGCTAAGCTGAACGACATCAGTGTCATGTCTCTGGGATTTTGCTCTTCTCATAAAACAGTAGTTGCCGTTCTTCTGATGCAGCCGCCTCCATCTAAACATTGCAAAAAGCACCATCCAAACTTTCCCTCAAACCCTCCATGTTGGCCTGTCTAACGTTACCGTGCCGTGCATAGAAACTCAGAGACATCAGTGATTTTTACTTTATGCCTGAGGTCCCTATAGATAATTCTAATTCTAGCATTAAAAAGTTCACCAGTGCGCAAGAAGGCGCAATGGCACACAATGAAGAAGGTGCAAGCCGACACAGACTTTGCAAATGTCAGGGTGATATCGCTAACGAGGAGTGCCTGGACCTTATCTTTTTATATCTTCAGGTACACTTTGATGAAGGAATTACATACCTTGATCTCTTGCTTATTCGCTTAATGCGAATAAATACATCTTTAAAGGGACTACACAGAGTTTAAAAATGTTGAAATTAAGTATTTTCCTCCCCCTACATGTTTCAACAATGTCCTAAGGTGTAGAATGAGCCCAGACATGTTCACCACAACTGCCTCTAAAATCCTGCACTGTCACTCAAAAGGTGGTAATTCGGGTCGGAACTGCCGTCATGCATAGAAGCTGCAGTTACACGTATGACCTGAGGTGGCAGTAGTGAGTATAAGATGGCTAACTTGCATCTAGCCCCTTTAAGCATAATGGTATAAGAACAACAAACCAAATATTGCATTTGATCTTATCCAAGTAAACTTTGGTTGAGATTTAGAAATAGTAAAAGAATATCTGTCAGTTTCTAATCCATAATCATTTTCAAACTTCAGGACTAAGTGATTGTGGCCTTGCCTGCGGCACTGTGCTGAAAGTCTCACTCTGCTCCTGAAATATGTGTCGCTCTCACACTTGCACATCTCTCCAACACCTTGATCGGATTAGCAACCTGTCGGCACAATGCGTATCTGCAAGAGCGTGTTAAGAAGACGTTTCTGTGACAGTCTGACTCATGTGTGAATAGTCAGACCTTCAATCTACTGTGTCAATTAACCATGCAGAAGGGAGTGTCAATGCAACAGGAAAACATCAAATAAAAAAAGGGAACTGTATTTACTTTTGGCCCATCCTTCAAGTCCCCCAGTGCAGTCCTATGGTAAACCCATCTCCAGATCTCAAATAATTGTACTCAACACTACAATTACAACACTGATTCTCTGATAATTTGACTGATGTTAATGTGTGCATCATCTGCATCTAAAGTTCATCATGTTTGTTGCTATGGTTACACTGTGCTGAATTCAATATTGAAGCAATATTTAGTTCTGAATACAACTGTTTCATAATCCATTGTAATGTCTGTGTAGAAAGTATAAAGTGTCACATCATGGTCAGTTTTGGAGTTGTGAAATGTATTATTATTTATTTTATTTTTACATAACTGAGCTTAACCTGACTTATGAGTTTTTTTTGTTTTTTAAGTCAATACAAATTTGCTGAATTATGATGAAATGCCGGAGCTGTGCATGATAATAGAAAACAATCCATTAAAAGGCTGAGCATGTTTCAGTTTTACTACAAGTTTTACTACAAGAACAGAGTAACTTTGTTAAACCATTGAAGCTTAGCCTCCAATTTACTCTGAGAATTGACAATGAACAAATGAATCAAACGCTCTTATGTCCTGAATGCTACTTTACCTTTTTACACAAAGGCAGATGAGACAGAGTGTATTCATCTGTGAGTCATGGTTTCTGGAGCAGTGTTTTGAACTGAAGAGGCACCACATCATCAGTAAATCAGTCACAGAGTGAGAAGAACTTAAAGGTCAGCTGCCATGTGAAAGGGCATCTCAAGTGGCACTCGCTTGAATACAACAGTATCTGCTTAACTGCAGTGTTTGTGTTCTGTACGTCTTCTTTGAGAACAATAACTGTCATCAAGTAAGTCAACATGTGCTAAAGCAGGTTCTGGTTCTGGCAGGTCAATGAGAAGAAGCATAAGCAAAGCCAGAGAGGACGGCATTTCCATAAAACTACAGCGTTTTTGTGTGTGTAAGAAAAAGAAAAGTTGTCCGTGTGGTTAATAAATGTTGTGACAATTATACAATATTTTGTATCTATTCATGAATAGATAGATACAAAATGTAAACATTGTAAACATGCAAACAACAATTTGCAAGTCATCTTTTTTATTTTTATTTTCTGGTCACACCCTCGAGTTTTTTTAATATATATATATATATATATATATATAAAGTTTTTTATATATATATATATATATATATATATATCTCAGAGAGAGAGAGAGAGAGAGAGAGAGAGAGAGAGAGAACGATGCCTTGAGGGTTTCCAGTGCTGCAGACTATCAGCTCAGACTGACAGCTGATAAACAGTTGAGCTTCTGGCACCTTTTGTATTGTAACTCTTTTTTTGCTGAAACTACACAGAGCATTCAGTTATTTGCCTTGATATTCCATGTCAATTGTGGTATTTGTAGCCTGGCCCTGCGGGAGTGTGGGTAGGTGTGAAAGAGTGGGCGGCATGAAAAAGTCTGAGCTAAATAAAAATATAGACACTGATGTATTTCTTTGATGTTGTACTAGAACCCAAGCTCAGAAGTATTTTCCATCAACAGTTAATCTTAATGAATGAAGTAAATGAAGTAAATTTGCTGTAAGTTTGCAGCCGTATAGAGTGTGTGGTGCCGTAGCAGGGCAGCAGAACGGCAGCAAGCGCTCCCACACGTCAACGGTCTTATGGACGGCCCGCGTTGGTTGCTTTTTCTGATTGGATTCATGAATATGCAGCTATTTTGTATTATTTACATTGTCAATTCTTGTTTGTGTTAAAGGGGGGATGGAAGGACTAAAAATTGTGTCCGTAATGTATCAAATGTTAATCAATATGATAAGCAGACAATCTCTAGTGTGGCTTACACTAGAGATTGTTGATCTTTTGTTCAAGTGTTACAAGTATGGCTTTTCTTCTTGGCCAATACCATTAAACTTCTATGACCCGAGTGCCCCGGTATTTTATTGCCTCTTGTGGTTGCCAGGCAGAGTTTCCTGCAGGTGACCCTGGGAGCAGGCAGCAAAATAGCCTCTTTATGACTCACCTGGCAGTAGCCATAGCTTAGCCCCTGGCCTGCCCTCCTTCATGAGACTGATTCCAACAGGCATGTCTCCTGAGGCACTCCTATACAAGCCCAGCCCTCCACCACCCATCTGCCCTCCGCCCCAGGGCACAGAGTCACTAAATGTGGAAGGGAAGGCTTCAGGCCTGTTAGTTTAGTGTCCACTAAAGAGATAGGAAACTGCTGTTCGCAAAGGACGAAATAATTGTCTAATCACTTGATAACCAAAAACATCGCTAAATAATCAATTATGGTTCAAAACAAAAAAATTGCGTTTACTTTACTGGACCTCCTAAATGACTGTTATGTAGCCCACATCATTAATTCAACAAACAATAGATTATCAAGCTGCGTCAATGACCGAACTTACCTTATGGTTATTTAGATGTTTTTGCTTGCATGCTTTTTGAACTGGAGTGTGTGTGACGGGCTGAAGATAGATAGATAGATAGATAGATAGATAGATAGATAGATAGATAGATAGATAGATAGATAGATAGATAGATAGATAGATAGATAGATACTTATAAAAAAAGCAATTAATACAAGAGAAAGGCACTGCAAGACAATATTTAAGACATTTCCCCCCCTCTATCCCCTCTGCTCCTCCCTGACGTGGCTCTGTTATAAAGCTTGATTGCATAAGGGACAAAAGAGTTCTTCAATCTGTCCTTGGAGCATGTCAGAGAGCGGACTCTGGTGCTGCGTCCGAAATGGTCAGATTGCTAAGAGCTCTTACGCCAAACCGGATGTGCGTCAGCGTCCGCCATGGCAAGTTGCTTCCGAATTGGTAAGTCAGATAGGAAGTAGTTAGGAAAAGGAGCCTTGATGCTAACTATCATGGCCACTTTAGCATAGGGACCTCTGATGCTAACTAACCGGTGATTAGGAGCTATGTGCCATCCCACAAGCCACTGCGCCAAATCCTCCCTCGCCCCCACCCTCGAGTGATTCATGCGCAACCACTGTTGATTGACAGGAGCACATTTAATAATAAAAAATTAAGATTCTGCACAAGCCAAACTTTATAAAAGTCACAAAATCCATGTTGTCTTCGCCACAGCTCAGTCACATGTCAGTGTTAAAGAGCAAACTCAGGAAACGGATTAAATACTTTTGTTTTCATTTAGTAGAAACTTAAGCCTCAAGGATCATTTGCATATTGTAGCTTTATGAAACAGCTGTTGAAATAAAATAACACTAAAGGGAAATGTATGGATCATTTGGATTTATTTTTCTCCTTAAATGTCTTTGTTTGGACACTATGTTGTTGTTGGACACTGTACAGTAGGGGGCGACATGCGCTTTTGTTTGGCCTGCACTCCACCAGTAACTTTAAAGAAGAAGAAAAGCAGCTGTTGGTGATGTCACTTCCCTTTCCCCTGTTTAAGGATGGACAGATTGTGCAAATTCTGCTGAAGGTCTAGTTCACTAACTGCATAGAGGTCTAACAGTCGACCCCATGAAAGGTTAAGGAGTTAGTTGCTAGAGTTAGTGCTTAGAGGCTACAATTTAATGGTTTCGGACGCAGCCTACAGCTCACGGCGCTTCTCTGGCGGGAGAAGACCGAGTTAAGGACGTGGCTCTGATTGGACAGGATCGCCCTGATCATAGAGAGCGTCCTCTGCTCTACCACCTTCCCGACTGAGTCCAGGCCCAGGCCAACCACCGAACCCGCCTTCCTAATGAGTTCAGCCTTTGAGTGTCCCTTTTCCTTGCGCTGCCCCCCCCACCAAACAACAGCATAAAAAAAGAACACTGGACACAATAGACTGACAGAACAATAACTTTGAACAGACCCCGAATGAGGCCAGCCATCCACGAAAGTACATCCTACTCTGCCCCTTCTTGTAAACAGTCTCCATGTTCGCTGCCCAGCTCAGCGTGTTGTCCAACTGTTGTCTGAAGTGAGACACATTCACTAAACTGAAAAACCGACCAAAAGTGATGTGGCTTTTTGCTGTAACATAACTTATAAGCCACAGGCCAAGCCACCAAACTTATCTGCAGGAGCCGGGATTCAAACCCCTGATCATCCGGTCATGAGACGACCCGCTCTACCATCTGCGCCACTGTCGCCACCTAAACTAAAACTAAAAGGGGCATTACAAGTTAACACTCATGAAATAACCTGAAACTAAATGATTGTGGGCTCTGTGGCGTTGTCTGGTTACACTCACAATGGTCTGAGTAACGTTATAAATACTGATGACTCACAGTTGTACATCTGTGTCTCCTTCAGACATCAAATCGTATCGTTGTATCGGCTACTGTAATGCCCTGTGTTCTGGTCTTCCCAAAAAGAGTATCTCAGGTTCACAACTTTTACAGAAAGCTTGTGTCCTGTCTAGGGCCCGACCGATGTATCGGCCGGCCTTAGAAAAAAATCCTTATCGGCCTCAAAACTGATGCGAACAATTAGGATTCTTCAGCAATGTGGCAGCAGTAATTGAGAATAGGGGAATCTTTGTGTGCTAGCTTAATAGAGCTGTCTTGCCCTTACTGCAAAGAGGGGTTAATAACATTTCCCAGTTCCATTACCCCCTGAGATTGGCTTCAGGTGAGTAAAGGGCTTTACTGAACAAGGAGAAGTAGCCAGGGGTGTTCTCCGGCTCCTCTTATCTCCACTCTCAGGCACCTCACCTGACAATCATTTGTGCATTTGTTATATATTTACATGAAAGACTCTGCTCTTGGGGAAGCAAGGCCTCACAGACAGCCTGTTATGAAAGTTACAGTTCACTGAACCATCCCCACATTGACTTCCACCGGGTTTCACTTGAATAGGGCCTTTTTACCACAATGTCGTAAAAATATTGGGGTACCAGTATTCAGGGAAACGCAGTGCAGCGCCCTGAGATCCATCTTCAGATCCTGGTCAGGGTTACCAAGCAGGAGGTTTTAGCCTAATTTGGTTAATAGAGAAAACTATTGTGACCAGCGGAAACCCAAGATTTTGAGAGTATTGCAAACTCACTAACGTTCCACTAATGTTGTATGGCAGCCATTCCCAAAGTTCAGGACAACGCGGCCCCCTTATTGATCTGAGATTCTCACGGGCCCCCAATAATAATAATATTCATAATAATCATAATAATACAGCTAAAATTACATAAAGCGCAAGAGCTATGAAAGTAGGCTAATTTCTGTTTAGAGCAGTTAGCCTGGCTATGGTCAGACTAATATTACAAGTTATATTTAGTCTGGGGACCACCAGTTCATTTTCTCGTAGGAGAGGTGTGGTTTACGATCGTCCATAGCCGTCTATTGTCGATACGAATGTCTATCATATGTGTCTGCACATAGCCATTGCCAATCGTATCATCGTATCAGATGATGTATGACGTACGGGCTGTAAACTTTCAAACTATTTCAACTATTTAGAACACGATCTGAAGCTTGATTGAAAGATGGCGTCGGGTCTGCTACTGTCATGTTTGATCCGTAAATAAACAACTACAAGCTGTATGTTGAATAGAGCCGCTATTTGGCATTTTGGACTGCAGACATTTACTTTCAATGGGGCCGCATAGGGACCTTAATGCTTTTAACACTTTGTGTGTGATTTGTTGTTTTACCACCGTCAAATGTCTCTGTTTAACAATAGCCTTTAAAGGGTCAGTTTTCCATTTCCATTTAGGCTTATGGCATTGTGGATTTAAAAGAGAATATTCTAAATGATCCACTTGACATTCACATCTAGATACATTCAGTTAATTAGTATGAATTTCCATGAATTTGAATTCTTACCCCAGGGTCATCTATATATTGTATATGCCAAACAAGTGCACTCCCCCTTGTTGAATTAACATATTGATGTAATTGGGTTTAAGGACACGAGCCTTGACGGCATCGTAATTTTCTGTGAGCCTCAGGCAAAAAATCATAGCATGCCAAGTCTACCTTGTCTGTCTGGTTCCTACGTAAATTGGCCTGATACCAAACAATCACATTTCATTTTGTAGTAATTAGCAGATAATTTACTTTTTCTCGTGTTCCTTTTTCCTGATGTTAAAATCACTTGGTATTGCTATGTCAACCAAAACGGCTTTCCTCTGCTCTTTGTCCACCACCACAATGTCTGGTTGGTTCGCCATCACCACTCTGTCCGTCTGTATCTGGAAGTCCCACAGGATCTCGGCTCGGTCGTTCTCTACCACCTTTGGAGGTGTTTCCCACTTTGACCTTGGGGTTTCCATCCCGTACTCTGCACAGATGTTTCCAGCCACTTGGTTATGGCGCTCCATGTAAGCTTTCCCTGCCAGCATCTTACACCCTGCAGTTATGTGCTGGATTGTCTCATTGGCCTCTTTGTCTCCACCTGGGGTCTTGTCTGGTGTGGTAGATCTGGGCCTCTCTTGTTCTGGTGCTCAAGGCCTGCTCCTGTGCAGCCATGATGAGTGCCTCTGTGCTGTCCTTCAGTCCGGCTCTGTCTAGCCATTGGTAGGATTTCTTGATATCATATCCGACACTTCAGTTATGTTTCGGTGGTACATCTCGTGTAGCGGTTTGTCCTCCCATGACGGGACCTCCAGCATCTCATCTTCTGTTCCCCATTGTCTGAGACATTCACTGAGCCTTCACTGAGCCTTACCATTGGACTCTTCCTCACCCTCTGCAGGCGGTCTCTATTTCCTCCAAGCTCGGGTCCTCTACCAGTTTTCAGAAAAGGTAAAAAAAAAATCACAACTCAAGTGTTCAATTAAACTTTATCTGTATACAAGATTGAATGATAGATTGGAAGTTAAAATGAAAATGGAATTAAATTGAAATTAAATAGGGATGCACGATAATATCTGCATTTATCGGCATTTTTGACGCCATCCCCGATAAGCCGCTAAAATAAATTTGGCCGATAATTAGGCCCTATAAATATAAGCTCAAATTTAATTGAATTTGCGGATCCAGCTCGCTGCCTTTCTCTTGGTGCCGCCCTGCACGTGCAAATATATATACATAATTATCGGTGTCATTATTGGTTATCGGTGTCGGGACATGCAGAACTATCGGTTAGCGGTTCAAATTGGCATTATCGTGCATCACTAAAATTAAACGTGTGTGTTGTGAGCTGATGACATTAGCATTTAAGCCATTTTATTCTTTTCGGCTAATCTTGCTGTCCAAGAATGCCGTGTATAGCAAACCGGGTAGTTGTGAGCAAAGATGTGACCCAGTTACAGGAGAGGAGGTTGGAGCGAGTGTGTGAGAGGCGGAGTCATCACTGTTGTCGCGAACACTGCTGGGCCATCTGCCGTCTATGTAATTGGGTTGGGGCTTTACACCTCCAGAGATGGTTGGAGATGAAAGAGAATCGCCGTGCAGCATTTTGTTGCGTATCGAAAGCAAGTTTCGTTTTTTTTTTTTTTCTTTGTCTCATAAAAAATTTGAAACGCATTATGAACAGTTTGAATTTCCATCAACAAATTACTGAGCACCCTTTATCACAACACAAGGGAGATCCGAGCGATTCACAGAAAAAAATGGAAACAGAAATCAGTCTAAAAAAGCGAGTCTTTAACCACAAGCAAACAAACAAATGATTTTTCTACTTTTCCATCTTGTTACATCCTCAGCAGATTTGAATGTGCCACTTAACCAGCCGAGCGGAAAAAGCGTGCAGCCGCCATGAGAAAGCAATGCTGCCATTTTATGTTATTTAAAGACGTTGCTTGGAGCGGATCGCAGTAGTGACAGGGCAGATATTAGCTTTGCGTGGTGGCGAATATGTCGTATGATTACATGGAGATGATGGAGCTCAGACTGAATAAAAGGTCAACAGTGCTCTTAGTTTCGCTGTGTAGGAGAAAATAAGGCACTCCAGATGAGACAGGCTCTGTGAGAAGACTATACTCCAACTCTAATTACTGCTTATGATAATACGGAAATGGTCGTCATCCATCACCTGAATGAACGGATAAATACAGTACTGTGAGCCGGTTTAGTGCACTCTCTAGCACACTCTCACGGCCTTTATGTACATTATAGTTCACACATTTAAAGGAGACATTTTATTAAAGGTGTTCATAAATTTTATTAGGATTTTCTTCTCTTTTTGGTTTAATTTTGGTTAGTCAAGTGGCACCCTTCTTTAACCTCAACCCAAAGAGCTCATTTTGTTCAGATTGGCTTCACCCAAATCTAAATGCTTCTTGAAAAACGTGTAAAAAATAGCAGCGAAAACGAGGATGAAAACGTGCTGGAGAGGCAACAATGAACAAGCGGGGGGAAAAAAGTGACGACAAAAAGCCACAACAATTAAAAACGAGACAAAAAACACGACGACTCTGGCTTATAGGCTTCCCACTCCCTTTCAGGTAGAAGTGGATCATCATGTTTACGTACTGTGTAGGCCTACTGTACTTTCTGTGCCATCGCCTGAAATAAATGAATGAATGAATAGGCTGTGAACTCTCGAGTCCAGAAGCTTTTAGATTTGGGTGAAGCTGAAAAGGAGGAAATGCACTCCGTTAAGGCAGGGGGTAAGCGGTTCAAGCAATTATTACCCATTCTTTAATAAATTCACAATGTATTGCAGCTTCCTTGTAAACCTTTAGAAAAGAGATCACTAAATGGTGGCCGAACCCGCACGATAACCTGTCCGGACCCGAACCTCCGAACAATTGGACCCGACCATGAATCCCCTCAGACGGGCGGCTTTTTAAATATTTCTAGAACAGGCTGTGGAATGGCTGAAATACGTCTGTTTCCCGATCAGCAGCAAGCAGGTCTGAACCAGGACTTAAACCTAGTCGAAACCAGGAATGTAGCCTACCTGGACTAAGACCATCGGACTAAACAGGGCTCAGTGTGTTGAACTAATCACAGTAACAGGTTGAATAAAGGCTCAAAAATCCTCACATAACCGTGAATTAACCCCGTATGTTCCGGTCCTTTGCCTGACACATTTTTTTTTTTCAATTCGGACCTTGGTGAAAAAAAAGCAAGCACAGTCTTCAGCGTAATTGTAGCCTTTCCATATTGTGAGTATACAGTTGCAGAGTAAGCCTCGTGTGTCAGGTATAAATACGCATCACCCACTGTTTCACCCGCTCATGCTTATTACATACAGGGCGGGATCAATGCGCTTCTATTGACGACAGCTCCCACTTGCTCTCCACGGAGTATCATTGTTGTAGACGTCCTTGTCATTGCCAAGCTTCGCTCTCTGTGGATCAGCCCCCACACTCACCTTGCGTGTTTCAAAAGGCGACCAAAGGGATGCTGAGAGAACATGCGTAGGAGTTCATTCAACCAAGAGGTTCAGGCTAACCAGTGGACTGCTTTGTTCTTTTACAAGGTTGTTTTCCTGCATTTCAATGTGAGATCTTCTGTAATGATTAGTTAGCAATGATTATAGGTTGTCTTCAAAAAACATATATTTAGTGGCTTGCAACTCTATCTGTGAGAGAAAAAAAGTTTGTGTTTATGAAGTGTTTGCTTCAAGTTAACACCACATTATAGTGCATTCACAACAGGACGGAGGTGGCATGAACCTCAGCGGCTGTGATGAATAGACATCACTGAGCTGTACATTGAAATCAATGTTCTCAATGTTTTGTGAACAAATGTATGAAAGTTTCTTTTGTTTTTTTCAAAAGTGTGATTAGCAGAATAAAGACACTTACAATACGACACAAATTCATTGCTCAGTCGTTATTGTAATATTTAACCCGGGTCTTCTACACTATTTTAAAGATAGTTTCATTTGTATTGTTGAATCACTATGATGGCAATGAGTAATCCTTTATTATATTACATAATGTGATGTAGAGCTGAATTACCGAGTAGAGCTGAGTCTGTTCTGATTTCATGGTATAGAGCATTTATGGAGTCCCCTTTGTTTTTCCGACAGGCGTTATTGAAATACAGTAATGTGGATTTCTTTATGTGGAACAAGGCTCTAGAGAGATGGAGGTGATGACTAACACAGCCACACATGCACGGCCCCCAGGTCTTTTCAACAGGCAGTCCACAAACATCCTTAGAACAAGCCTGCTCCTGTTTCTCACAATGAGCTGAAAGTGGATACAGCCCATGTGCACAGGAGTGATAGAAACACACTTCTTCTTATGAAGTAGTGTCCGTTCATTTCCTGGTCTGCTTGTGAGTTTGAAATGGACATGTCTTGGTGTAAACAGTGAGTTAGTATCTTGTTTAGAATTCAGCATTTTGGCCAATTCATCTGTGAGCCCAGCTGATGTTTACTCAGGCAGCTCCAGCAGCTGCTCTCACTCTGCATCAGCTCAGTCATCTGACAAAAGCAGCGCTGTGCTTTTGACATGCATCTGTCTCAGCAGAACAAACTAACCACCTCCTCTCTGCTCTGTCCAGCAGCTGCCTGGCTGACCACATCGCCAACATGAATGAGAGTCGAAGGGAAGCACTGGCGGCGCCCGCCACCACCGCCTCATCTACTGCTGCCACCAACAGCACAAACTCTGCCGGACCTGGGACAGGTGAGAAGGACGAGGCCTTTTCCAAGATCAAGGACAAGTTCATGAATGAACTCAACAAAATCCCATGTAAGTGTGGATGCCTTCTGCCCCTTTAGCAGCTTCCCTCTCCTTTGATTAACCACTGAGCCCTAAAACTTAAACAAAGGTGAATATATGATGAATATTACTCAACTTCAGTTCAAATAGAGCAGTGCCGTCACATTTCCACAAAGATCACCTTTAAGTTTCAGGTTAGAAGCTACTTAGCTGACTTAGTCTTATGTATTCACTGTGACTTACAGGTGAAACTCAGAAAATTCGGATATCGTTCAAAAGTTTATTTATTTTTGTAATCCATCTTGAAATGTGAAACTAATACATGATATAGACTCATTACATGCAAAGTGACACATGTCAAGCCTTTGTTTTGATTTTGATGATAATGGGTTATAGTCCATTTTCAAAATATTGTAATATTTTGTTTTTTACAAGCTGTGAGCCATAATAATCAAAATGATGACAAATAAAGGCTACATATCTCACTTTGCATGTAATGAGTCTATCATATACTAGTTTCACAGTTTAAGTTCAATAACAGAATTGAATGCACTTTTTAACGATTTTCTTATTTTCCAAGTTTCCCTAGTACATGAATCATGAATAGCACTAATACTATACCGTGTTATCGCTGTACTGTTTGTTTTACTCTACGGTGGACCACTGGGGCCGTGGTTCCCAAGTACATGGAACATAATAAACAGCTAAGGCTTCTTCCTATTGTCTTTCTAAAGGAAATGGAAAAAGCGAACTAACAAGAAAAATATAATGAATTTCCTTAACGTGGAGGAGGAAACCATTGTTCCATTAGGATTGCGCCACAATTTTCTTTTTAGTCCATTCTCCTCCTTTAGTTGTAAGCCCTCGTAAAATCCCAAATAACAAGCAACTGCTGGGCCGTTGAAGATAAAATACACATAGATATAAGCTGCTCGGTTTCAACGGGGGTTCGAAGAAAGGTGTTTCTATAGATTATTGTTGAATATGAAGCGACTAAAGTAGATTATTCATAATGACTCCACGAACAATAAAGTGCTGGAAAAGCCAGACTTTTACACCTAACTGTGTGTAGCACTTGGAGACATACTGTGACTGCTAGTTAGCATATTGAACCACTATTGTTACTACAGAAAGGAGTTAGTTTTCAGATTTGAGGCTTTCGACTTGATTTATATAAGGAAATACTATATTACTTGCTGCTAAAAACAACAATACACACCTGCCAACTAAAGTGCAATTCAAGCTACAGTTTTACGCCAAAAGGTAGTAAGATCGTACCTCCCCAAAAGAAACCCATTATAGAGCCTTAAATGAGTGTTTTCTCACCTCATCCTCTTCTTCAAATGAAGCCTGTGCTCTGCCCAGTGCTGTCAGACTGATGATGAATGCCCCAAGACTTGTTTACGCTGTGAAAATATCAATAATGTCTGGAAATTGTCTGCAGCAGATTTAAAAGCGAACGTGTGAGTGGAGAGGCAGGATGCACCAGAATACTGCAGCAGGTCTGTGTTAGGCTAAGACCCCGTTAAAGCCTGAAGGCTGTGGGTTTGCTCAGATGGAAATGTAACACTTGCCAGACTGAGTTCTTTGTGCTCTGTCCATCAGGATTCGCATGACACATCTCTGAGCTCAGGGGATTAGCCCCAAATTCTGCCACATGGCCACGGAGTTAAAAAGTGCAAGAGTCAGTGCATTCTATAGGGTGAAACTGCTAAAACTATGAAATCTTGAAAAATAAGGGACTAGCCAAGCCCCTGTTTTCAAACTTGTCCAAAGTTGTTTTAATTTATATATATATATACACATATACATATATACATTCTGTTTGGATCTGCTGAGATTTAACCTCTTACCCGCCTTCATCGAGTTTAGCTTTACTCAAAACCAAAAGCTTCTCGACTGGAGCTAACAGCTTATAGGCAAGAGTAAGGCCTCATTTGAAAGCTAAGACCTACAAAACTGATCCTGCAACAACCTGTCTTGTTTTTCTAGGTCTCTTTTCACTTTTTTGTTGTATTATTGTTGCTTTCCCAGCACGTTTTTGTTGCTCTTTTTGGGTTTTTTTTTGTAACCTGCTATTTTGACAAGCTTTCAGATTTGGGTAAAGCCAAACAGGAGAAAAAGTGCTCTGATCAGGTGGGGGTTAAGAGGTTGAAATGTACATTTTTACAGATTTCATTAAAAAAAAAAAAGTTTGCTAACAAAGTTAACTTCCTTGCTCTTTAACAAATTTGCAAATTTATCGGCAGCTTTGGTCAATTTGTGTCGAAATTCACTACGAATTATTTGTCCAGTACAGAAAGCTCGGATGAATCGTGAACATACCCGTGGATTGCGTTCTAGCACCACGGACAGCTCCACTCGGTGCTGCCATTGTACACCAGACACTTGAATATTATAGAAACACTAGAATACATCTGTTGTATACTGTGGCTTTTATATATTGTGTTAACAAATAAAATAACTCCACAGTTGTTTCCAATAGACACAGACGGCACACAATTGTTCCCTTTTTTTTAGCCGTTTTCTGGTGAACTATAAACATATTTATCACACGTCAATAAAGTCAGGCCAAAATCGGGTCCATATAGATGTTTTTTGACAGCAAATTGTTCTGTAGAAATGAAAAAAATGGTTACGAAGCAGATGTAGCTTGAAACTAGCGTAGGTTCCTGGTTAGCATTGTCTGTTTTTGACGTATTTATGGACTGTTGAACCACTTTGCTCCTCTCCATGTCTCTCTATCTTTATTTAGTAGATGAATATATTCATAATTCAGCGTTTGTTAAAGTAATGGTGGAGAAATGGGAGAAAATTCAGTTTCTCTTCTTTGTTTTGCTTCTGGCTGCCTTCGAACATGACCTTATATTGGCAATTCCAAAGATGACATCTGTATAAACACTAAATAAATAATAGCACAAAAGACACATTGTCAAAAGAAACCACCATTAAATTGTATGAATTGTATGAAAATTAAGATTGTCGTTTCATGTCCAAACCCTCTTGGATTAAATTATGACCTGCTGGTCTTTATTTATATTAGTGGTGGGCCGTTATCGGCGTTAATGTGCTGCGTTAACGCGAGACTCTTATCGGGCGATAAAAAAAATATCGCCGTTAATCTACTCTCAAAGCTGGGTTGGGAGCTGGGTCTAGACTCTGCAAGCTATGATGACTTTCACCGTGATATTTTATGGTCAGCACACATTACACGACTTTTATGCCCAATTCTGGATGCACAGGAGAAACGTGAGTAAATATAGCGTCTCCAAAGCGAACACACAGAAGCAGCGGCCAATGACAGAGTGAAAAAAAGACAGAAAAACACCGCAGCGCCTCCCTCTTTCAAAACAGCGACATAAACAACTCATTTCATGACCACAGCCCCACAAATACGTTCCACATCTTCGTGTTGACGACGTTTATCTCCATTTTGACAGAACTATCGCCAAGTTGAAGCTCGTAGTAGCAGTAGCTGCAGCAGCATGAACTGCGTTGTCGTGACAGTGATCACGTGACACTGTTGACAGTGTTGACCAATCAGGAGACGCGCACATGTTTCCCGCGCTCACAAACAGAGGCCTATATTTTGTGATCTGGTAAGATGGCCCACATTACCCGTGAATAAATACTTGGGGACTCCTGCTACAACTGTCCCATGCGAGAGACTTTTTTCTTTAGCAGGTCATAGTGTGCAGAAGAGGAGATTTAGTTTGTCACCAGAAAATTGATTGACACAAAGCTACTGACTGTAAACAGTTCATCAGGACCTCTATTGTCGGCCTACAGTTCAAAATTAATGTTTAACTGAATAAACAGTTAGGAAACACAAGTGCATCTTCTTGAACATTAATTATTTTCATCACCAATTATCATTGTAGAATGTTCTCAGGCAGTTTGTGATGCATTTTGGAAACAGGCGATGAGCCCCTGGTCTAATGCGCTGTCTGACTTGAGAAACTCGTTCTCAAAGACTTACTTTTAGTCATTATTTTGGTAGCACACATATTCTGAATGGCTTCGGCAGAATTCAAGCGAGCCATTTTAATCTAGATTAATCTAGATTAATTTCAAAATTAATTAATTTCAAAATTAATCTAGATTAATCTAGATTTTTAAAAAAAATCTATGCCCACCACTAATTTATATACTGGTGACTATGGATGTCAAGATTAACTGGTTTTACGATTACCACGGTTATAAAAGGACATGGTAGGTTAATTGCAAGAATTTTAGAAACCACGGTTTTCCGCTCTCTCGTGCGAGGGGCTACGATTAATGCGATGCTTCTGACGTGCAGTGGCTCGTACCTTGGTACGAGCCACTGCACGTCAGAAGCATCGCATTAACTCTCAGATAATTGAGCGAGGCAGACGGACACTCTCCCCCACAGCTGCATCCACCAAAAAAAAGAAATATACAAGTCAGCCGTGTGGGATCACTTTGGGTATTCAAAAGTTGAGCAGGTGTCGTTTCCTCTCATTGGAAAGTTAAAGCAAATAGCACCAAGACGTTGAATATGAAACAACATCTTGAGATTATCCTTCGCTGTATATGTCGAAGTCAAGGTTACAAATTACATAATTCCCTAAACTTGCAAATGCTCCTCTCTGCTTCATTGTAATAAGCTGAAAGGAAAACAAAAGGAAAACTGAGCACCCCGCACACACGTGTGGAAATCAGCTGTTCAAGCAAGTCCACTTTAGACTGCATGAATCCACTATTCCTGTAGATCTTAGCAAGAACATGTTTTAGATCAAATTCTAATTTATGATTCCTTTTTAATAAACGTAACATGTGCAGACCCCTTAGCCAGGCTCTTTATCGCACACTACCACACTGCGATTTCTCCCTGAACACACTGGCTGCCTCCAGGGAAAGCAGCATATTGAATTTCTTAGTAAGTTTTCTAAACACTCTGGGCTTTACTTCCCAATAACAATTAACCTTTGAACGGCACGGATGTGTGATCCGTGACTGCTGCTTCCCACAGCCATCACAGACAAGACATTGGCATTTGAGAGCAATAAATCATGCAAATTTAGCTTCACTTCCTGCTGCTTATCTGCTGCCTTTGAAAACTGGCAGAATTTGTATTAATTTCATTAATAGTTAACATTAACGCTTATAGTTCAACATCCTCTCTTGCAAACTTGTCTGAACGATGCCAGTTTATGGGAGGGGCATTAGTGACTGAGCAGAGGTGTTGGTCTCGGTCGACCTGCTGTTTTGGATACAGTTCTCTGCCAACTCTGCGCCCTGTATTTACACAAAAGCACCAGCCAGCCGGGCTGAGTGGAGCTGGTTTCAGCTCAACAAAATCCAAATGCACTGAAACAGTTTCAGATGCTAAATGCCAGCCTAACTAGGATTTGCATTATTAATTTTGATTACATCTAAAATGTTTTGTCAGCATGCGGTCATGGTCTTATCTTGAGTGACATTAAAATGAAAGGAAGGCAATAAATAGGATAAAGACTTTTTGTAATGTTTACATTTGTTTCAAGTGACACAGCTGGAAGCTGGGTCTAGCCTTTGCTCTGCTATTTTACACATAACTAGATATAATGTCAAGGTTAATTGAGCAACAGAGTCTTGTCATATTAGATTATGTGGGCTGCTGCAAGTTGATAAAGCACAGATGCAATGTTGCATGCACTGGCCAGTTAATGCATCTGTCCAGACCCATCTTCTTTGTGGCTTCAACTCATTGGCCCATAAGGTCTATTTATGAGAGCAGATCATAGAAATAAAAGTAGAACATGTTTGTCTGAGAGGACCAAGTTTATTTATAAAGTGCTTTTCATACAAAATGTAACACAAAGTGCTCCAAAATCACCCCAACCACCTAATATACAGTAAATGACAAATCAAACACGCTCACGCACCTCCACACAGAGCCACACAGATTAAAATAATACCAAAGTCTATGGACATAAAAAAAAGTAATGGACATAATGCTGGGAACAGATGAGCCAAATGAGAAAACACCATCCGAGGAACGTCTGCACCAGGAGCAGCGCATGGGCCACAGCCGCCAGAGCACTGACACAGGCCGCCCGGAGGAGGGGTTGGAGAGACATCAACAGCCAACCACCACTCCCGAGGCAGAGGGCTTCCTCAGAGGAAACACTGGGAGATCATTAAAAAAAAAAGATAAAGGCTAAAATGTTATACATTGTTATATATATAAATAGACTCAAAACAAATGAATACTATTTGAAAGCTGAACATAAAAGGTTGGTCTTGAGCCTGCTCTTAAGAACATGACCGTTCTCTGCGGTCCTGGTGATAAAAGCTCCAGCGTCTCCGTTTTGGCCCGAGAGAGAATAGGGCGGTCTCTGGCTCTGTTCTTTAGGTGATGAAAACCTATCTTAGTCAGCTCAGTCAAAATCACATCCAGGTTTTTCAAATGTGATGAAGGATTGAAACAGTGTTTCCCAACCAGGGTTACGGGGACCACAGGGGGTACGTGAGCACTTAGCAGGTGGTACTTGGAAATATTTCAGATCTAAAAAGAAGGTGAAACTGAACAGTATTCCAATATTATTACAGGAAAAAGGAAACTGAAAAGGTTTCTGTAAAGTGTGATTAATTTTGATTTTTTCTTTTTTAGAATAAATGTTCTCAACACTGACACTATGTATATCCAGTTGAATTTTAGAGCCCAAAGTCAGGTCATAAAACTTTTGACTATGTGCTGAGGTAGCTTTTAACTGACTTTCTGTGACTGCTCAAAATGATATGTGATAAGCTCCAGGGAGACGACTTCTGAGACCGAATCACTCAGCTCCTCTGACAAGTCCCATCTCCGCTTTATCTCAGCCATAAATATACTGCGCATGTCAAACAAAACCCCTGGCCATCTTTTTGAATGATCCCAATGCCAATAAATCATCAATCTTAAAGAGATATCCTATAATTTAACATGTTCTGTTTCTTCTTTGCTTTATGAATTATGAACCAAATCTTAAGAACAAACAAGAATGCTCATTAAATCACCATCGGAAGACTTCACCTTTAAATTTGTTTCCAAATGCATGTACAGTATGTTATGCAACGTTAAATATGTTGTATAATGTGATGGCAATTTTCATATTTGAATGTTAGTTGACTGTAGTGCACCGCCCTTTCCTGCGGTGGTGCTGGAAGGTTGAGACTGGTGAGTATGTGTTCATGCACAGTGCAGTCATTAGAGGAGCTTCATTTCCCGTGTGTCACAGTGGAGCCATAGATGTGCTGGAAGTTGAACCGTACAAACGGGCAATACTCACTTTGTTCTCACTTTGTCGCTCAATTTCTCTCCTGAGACACACACACAATGTAGTTAATTAAGGGATGCTTTTATTGCTTTCTGGGACTCAGGTTGTTTTAATTAAGGAACTCAGTGAAGCGTTTGACTGTGAAAGTCATTTCTCCGTAAAATACCAAGGATGGACAAGTGATGTTCTGAGCTGGATAAAAATCAGGTTAAGCACCATTTTAATCCTAAAAGAGATTTTTCAATCAGTGATGAACGGAGAGCACAGAAGTAAGCAGTTTGTTTATTGTGTCTCAAATGGGCAATGTTTTGTTTTATTGGTAAAATCAAAGATTAAGTAATTGTTGTAAGTAACTATTGAGATGAGAACAGCTTCTGCCAAAGTAGCGATATTGATTTTCTACCTGAAACATTTACTCAGTTTCTTAAGAATAACTGAATTTGTTCCAGGTTTTTTTCACTGTGAGATGTGTGCCAGTTTATTTATGGTTTTAAAGGATTATTCTTGAAAAAGTTTCCAGTATTTCCTAATAGTTCACAGTGCAAAATAGTTTCTTCCTGGATGGCTCATTGCAATCAAAGACTATTCCGTGTCACCTCCTTTACCACAATGATCTGACTGTGGCGAGGCCAAAGCTGTAGATCCTAAAGTTATTTTAAAGCTTCACTTACTGTTCTTGCCCAAAGAGGAGAGTGCTTATTGATTTTGTCAAGAGAGCATTGATTTTTCTTGCTGCTTCTGCCTCTGGACCTCTGCACGGGGACCAGGGTGGAAAGACACTGCAGAGTCACAGAGTGATAGACTGAATTCTTCTTCTATTTTTTTGTTAGGTGTTATTGTTATTTTTCTTCAAAGTGCGAGGGGCATCATGGCCTATCATCTCTTAGACTGTTGGACTATATTGGCTTTACGTTATATTTGTAGTTTAGTGGTGGAGAGTTTGCCCTTCAATCCAGAGGTTGGTGGTTTGGTTCCTGCTCAAGCCAGTGCCCTATGGCATCAGTGCCCTTGCCGTCAGTGACTGTTTACTAATGCATGAATGGGACTGTGTTTGTGTTGGTAAATACAGGACAAGGGAAGCAATTAGCTGTAGGGTACAATCCAGCGTGACTTGTTAACATGCATGTGTCTCCTGTATTTACATGTACTGTCCCGATTGATAACATAAACCAACAAACTGTCACACAGGTGAAGAACTCCAATAGACCTTTCACTGTTAGCAAAAGAAAAAAGAACAAAGGAGTGCTGCGCGGGTCCGTGCGTAAAAAGACAAAAAAATACAACATGTGCTCAATTGGGATGGGGGGTGTTTCTTCAGACTGCAAAAAAAAGAGGTTTATTCTTTGGGTAAATGTATACTTAATCGAATGCATTCTGACGAAGGCCACAGCTCGGCCAAAACGCGGTGATGCATTTTAATCTCCCTAGCCATGATGTTTTAAAGCAGCCACGTTTAAGTATACTTTACATATTTGCCCAAAGAACAAACCTCTCTTTTTTTGCAAACCTTTCACTGATTTTGTCTCAGCCAGTCTGAATACATTCTGTGTTAGACATCAGATTTGGCAGCCACGGTCCTCCATAAGCACCACCCCCAAAGCGTCAAATGTTTTGACGAGGACACAGAAATGTGTTCTTACGATGGTGGCACGTAGGCCACGGACACGTAGAAGGCAAGTCACGAGTGCACACATCAGGAGCACGCACACGCGTGTGTTATGTTGGAGCTCCTGGTTCTGAATCTATCCACGTGGGACGTTCAAAGTGCGCGTGGAGAGTAGTTTACGTCCGCGCCAATTACATTTTCTTTTTCTTGCGCGTGTGGACTTATGGCGTAAATCTAACATATTGTAACCATCCGTACTGAGAAAGTTTACTTATGACCACCTTCTGAAAACTTGTTTGCCTGTACATGTTTTGTTGTAAAAAGCAAAATTAGTGAGAATAATTGTTGAGTCTGTGTCCTCATAATGGTCCCGGTGATCGTTGTTTGATATGACTACCCTTCCAAATTTCAATCTTCTTCTTTATTTCTCTCCTTTATTGTTATGTATCATTGTTTATTTACATCCAAAGTCTCATTCCTGGTCTTTTCTTCTTTTCTGTCAACAGTACCATCTTGGGCTATTGTGTCCATTGCATTTGTGGCCATCATCCTGGTGTTAGCCTGCTGCTTCTGCGTCTGCAAAAAGTGGATATTCAAGAAGAAAAACAAAAAGAAGGGCAAAGACAAGGGCAAAAATGCCATAAACATGAAGGACGTCGTTGATGGGACCAAAACCGAGGTAAAAACGTTCAAATATTGTGATATGAGCACTTATAAACATACATTTTTATTTAATTAGATTTTTTTCTTTTTTTTTTTTTGCATGCCTTAAGTTGGAAATTTGTATGTATGTCACTTTTATTTTTAGTTATGGTTGAATATTAAAGTTGTTACAGAAATAATACAATTGAATTACTTATTGTTGACATATTCTTACAAGATTCCTGAAAGCGTAATTTCAGGGATTTAAGAGGAAGTTCAGTAGTGACTTCAATTTAAACAACCTTTGACATTTGTCTGAATTTGGGCTCCTGTGAGCGTTTCCTTTTTCAAACAAGGACCTGCTCACTTGTTGAAAGTGAGTAATGTTTGCTATGAAATAAAAGTTTCACCTCGAGAAATGAAGTTCCCAATCACTAAAACTCAATCATATAGTTTTTACACCTTTGTATCGCATTTTCAAGTTTGGACCTCAGCTATCACAGAACACAGAACATAGATTACAGTGAAGTGTATTGCAGACTTTGAGACATAATTCACAGCATGAAGCCTTTTTAACACGTTGATCTTTTTCTACTTGAGCTTGGCAGCAGATGCCGAGTACAAAAAACAAGTTGTGAATTATCCTCTTCAGTATGACTATTTAGAAAAATAAGCTATGCATTTTAATTGGGCCGTACTGAAGTGATTGTGATTGTGGCAAGCACAACTTAAAGCAGTATTAAGTAACTCATGCCCCTAGAGGCCATAAGCGCCACTGCAGCTGTCGTAGCATGTTGCGTTTTTTTACTCATTAATTGTCCGTGAGAGTAAATACTACGCTGACAGAAAAGACAAAGGGAGAGAGGGATATTGTACATTCAATTACACAATAGAGATCATTTTTTTCTCTCAAACTTGGCTGTAAATGGCGCTAGCCTGGCAATAGCTTTCAGAGGAAAGACCCCCTGATCATCCCATTAAAGGGATATTTCAGGATTTTTGACATAGGGCCTCATTTCCTAGTTATCCAGAGTGTTGCTGATTTCTGGAGATATTTTTTTGTAATTCATGCAGTTCTTATGTTTGAAGAGTTTCGTGGCGCTAGGCTAATGCAAGGCTAGCGCATTTCTACGGTATCAGCGAGCCTGCATAACAGTCTGACCCGCTCCACAGTGCACCTGAGGCAAATCTCTTATAACGCCAGACTAACCATATAAATGTCTGTGTCGTAGCCATTTTGCATTTATAATACTTTATATTTGAGCAGCATCAGCTTCGTGGTTGTATAAGCTCCGCGGCGGCGGAGTGATCTGCGAGAAAATAGTCCCTCAAAATGCGATCATTCATGTGATGCAAGGTCAGTTTTATTACAAAAAATATTCTATCGACACAGACATTTATATGGTTAGTCTGGGGTGATTTGCCTCAGGTGCACTGTGGAGTGCGTAAGACGTTTTTTAATGCAGGCTAGCTGATACCGTAGAAATGCCCTAGCCTAGCACAAGCCTAGTGCCACGAAACTCTTCAAATATAAGAACTGCATGAATTACAAAAAAAAAAATTCTCCAGAAATCAGCAACACTCTGGATGACTGGGAAATGAGGCCCTATGTCAAAAATCCTGAAATATCCCTGTAACACTTATGTTACCCTTACGAAAAGGATTCATTAAGGTAAACAAGTTACTTAGTACTGCTTTAATGCCTTCTTGCACAAAGCACAACCAGCTACAGCCTTATCTTTGAGCTACAGCTGTTCTGTTGGAGTTGATTATAATGTTACACTTACAACAGCTCTTGTTGTTATAACGTACATTTTTTAGGCGTAATTCTAATTCTATAAGTCGAGCCATTTCTCGTGGTGAGCCAAAAATGTGTGTTAACATTATGTGTGGTTTTTTTAATTTGTGTTTCTTCCTTCTATGTCCTCCTTATCTGTGTTGTGTCTGATGACTGTTCGGGATGGTCACTGGCGGTAGGTTCCCAATTGCTGTTGGATCTTCTTAAGCCTGCTGCTCTGACGTTTCAATAGCCTCTTGACAACAACTACTTACTCCCATAGAAGCTAATATATGTAACTATGCACACAGTACATGTATATCTGCTGTATATATGTGCATACTCACTGCCTATGCACATATATATGTTATGGAAGACAACACTGGGCCCGCTATGACGAAGCTGAACCACACTGATTTTCTCCTTGGCAAAGTCTCCGGTCTTTTGAACGTTAAATTTGCATTTCAAACGAGTAGCGCAGGCAAACGTGGAATGATTGAGAGGCTCTACAAGTAAATGTCATTACGATGCTCAAGATGAAAAGGAAGATTTTTTTTTTTCATTCAGTCGAAGCCTGCAGTTGTAACTGTTTTTCCACAAAACCACAGACAAGTATAATCCCCCCAATTAAAACACTTGCACTGCAGAAACTTACCTTCTCAATCATCTAACTTGCCTAACATTTTCTACGTTATTGACAAATGTTTATTATTATTATTTTTATGGTTTATTTATTCATTTATTTATTTATCCAAAAGAAGGAGAGTGAGTGACTCAGTAGACATTTTGAAGAAATCAGTGATGTTCAGCTTTTTGCCTCCACATTAGCGACTTGACAAACAAGTAAGAGCAGGCCCTGGAGTACATTACAGCCCCTTATTACCAAAACGTCCTTACCCACCGCTGGCATGATGCTTCTTAGCTTCCATCCACTTGGAGGGTTACATAAGCTTAAGAGTATGATGACAATGCGACTGCCTGCGGAAGGCATCATTTAACTCAGGAATGGGGATTCACAAAAGAGCACCAGTTTGTATGACAGAGAATGCTCTGCATGCCTGATAAGAGATTTTGGAAAGGCAACTTTTGATGATGAATGTCTATGACAACAAGTGCCTATCGCATGTAGTACTGTTCTTGACAACCTCCTCACCAACCCCAGCCTCCAAACCCTTTACCTGCTCCCTCCCCTCACATCACTGCCAGGCTAGCAAAGGAAACTCACCTCTCACTGTCTCTTCATGCTCTTCTTCGTAACCAAAGGGGATCTCCTAAAAGAACAAGGATTATGGTCCAGGTGTTTCCACCTTTCTCTGATCTATCCATGTCTTCAGCACATTTTCTAATTCCATCCCTTCCATACAAAAGCCTGCTCATAGCTGTCTTCTCTGACACCATCATGTGATCTTTTTCCCTTTAACTGAAACTCTCCGACTGTTGAGATATTAAGGGACCAGGCCCGGGGCTTTTTATGCATCACAGAGCATGTCCTGGTGTTAACTGGTGTTTTAGTGCTTGCATTCCCATGTACCCCTTACCTATCATAAAACAAGTGGCAGCTTTTACAGGAGTAGGACCACTGGCAGGACCTGGGCGGGGAACGGCTGGCAGGGTGCTAGCCTGAGCGACAAACGGGCGACACTGACTCTTGGTGGGTGTCTCCTTCAGGCCTTGAAGGATGAGGAGGATGCCGAGACAGGGTTGACTGAAATGGAGAAGAAAGAAGATGAGCCTAAGGAGGACCAGAAACTTGGCAAATTACAATACTCCCTGGATTACAATTTCACAGAGAACTCGGTAAGGCTCAGTTCTCCAGATCTGACTATCTGTGTCTCGTTGTATCGAACGCTTCTCCCTGTAAGTATGGTCACACCCAGCCTCTGAGGTGGTCCAACTTATCATTCCATTCAGAATAAAACTTATCCCAATGTGCAACAGTGTTCGTGTATGATATCACCCCTGCTCAAACACTCCTTGTGCACACTCTTTGTGTGTATTGTAATGGCAGTCAATTCAGTGCATTTATCACTAAGCCTATACTTTGGGAGTTCCTCAGTGAATTGGTTCCTTTCTTCCTCCTTGATTTAAAACGGTCCCCCTGGATATCCATCTGCTTTATTTTCCACCCTATGAGTTTTAAGAAGCTGGGCAAAGAAGAACATCAACTTCTGGTCTCCAGATGTTGTGTGACAGATAATAGACACGCTGCGTGAACAGCCCTGCCCCTCTCTGGGCCGGCTGAATCCACATTATAAACATGAGTGACAGCCAGGGATTACACACTGGCGCTCAGTGCTGCTCTTCTATCACTGCTTTTTGTTTATCTGACAAACCCAGGGAAGGGTTTCCAGTAAACCAGGCACTTGTTCTCTGAAGTTCACATATTTAGATTGCTGTACAATGCCACATTTATATTGTAATAGGACAAAGGATTAGTATGACAGTTCATCTGTCATAAATTGAGAACAATTGCATCTCATTCCATGGGCATTATTACAGTGAAAATAGGCTGCACATTGGAGCTGTTGATAATGAATGACTGACAGCTTTTAGTCTATTGTGATTATGGCATTAAAATATTGTTTTAATCCTCAGTCTTTCATTGCCAATTAACTCAAAGTGGCACAGCAATACACAGCAATATAATTACCTGCTCTATTTATATCAGCTTTAGTTTATTCAAAGAAATGTAAGGGATTTTTAATTTAAAATATGCTCCTTTCTCCCCAATGTTCACAGGGGTGTGAAATTTGACTCATGATTATAGTATAATATCAAAATAATGTAATTATTATTTCTCCTTTAAAGGTTTTATTATGGCTTTACTCGTACTTGAAAAGGGTGAACAAAAGTCCCCAAATATGTATTAGGTGGAACCTCAATACTGTCCTGCCTTCAAGTATTTTAGTAAAAAAAATGTTATTGGACTGGACAGTTGAGTGAAAGGGGGTAAAGAGCTTGCAGCAACATTCAGGAAGCTGTCGGAGTCAGGACACAAACCTATGACAGAGATCACAACAGTGCCCCATGTGCGCAGCAGCAGCTTAATCCACTATTGTCTGCACCGCCACTAAGATATTTTGAATTATCAGTGTTATTTTGTTTCTATCTGGATTCCTTTGCTCGAGACGTTTGCATTAGCTTTCAGAAAAGTATTCAAAAAGTGGACACTGCTTCATTTGTGACATTCAGGGCAGCTCCTCAGATGGAGCGGTCCCACACATCAAAGTCAGTAACGCCAGACTCCGAAATCTGTGCAGATGCGGATGTGTTGGTATTGATGACACTGCCTTTAACACTAATGAGACTTTGGTTTTGTAAAAGAACTAAATCACTCAGAGAGCACTGACGCAAATACACAGCAAATGAAGCACAAAGAGAGCTCTTAGCACAGCGGGATGGGAATTATAATGCCATTCCTACTTTCAACAGCATTACCATATTCATTGCTTTCTTTGCCATTCAAGAGCAGACCATTTATATTGTGTCCGGTCAGAATATATAAATGTCAAAGTCATTATGAAGCAATGAAATTTCAAAACACGCTCCCTTAACCTCACAGATACGCTCTCAAATGCTACAGTGCATTTTTACTTTTAGCCCACACTTATCCTCCACTTGCTCAGAGGCAAGATGAGATATGACTTTATTGATCTCACAGTGGAGAAATTCTCTTGTTACAACAGCTCAAACTAAGCTGCAAGTGAAGCTGAAATCAACAGTGTGTCATGCAGGCCATTAGAACAAAGCTATGGCGGTACCTGAGATCTGGTCCAACCACTCACGGGGCAAAATGAAAAGCTTCCACATGTACAAACACAAGGCTGATGTTATCTCAACAACAGAAATAAAGCTGTAATTACTAGTTATGCTGTTTTATGACATAATATGAAAATGAGCAAATTAAAGAAATTACCTGGTTGATGAGCGTTTAATTACCCCTTCCGGTATTCATGAAAGAAATCATCTCATTAGAGCTCTGCAGGAAGCACATGAATTTTAGATTTTAGTTACTGAGAATCACCAGCTAAATAAATGACTTTTATGTATATCAAAAATTGTCAGAACATAGATTTAAAGTGTGTGACTCAAACGCATTCCCATCTTTCCTAATGCACGTCTAAAATCATCAAATAAACTAAATTAAATAAGTACAGGCATGAGTTTATAAGCATGTTTCACAGCTCTCAGGCATTAATACTGTACTTGCACACGGTCTTTTATTTTTGTAACAAATGTCTGCTTTTACAATATGCTGAAAGATACATTCAATTCCACTACCAGAAAGAAAATAATGTATAGGGTCATTAACTGTTGACTCACAGTGTGCCATGCAAACAATAATGGCTTTGAAATGCTTTAGTGTGGAAGTAATGGAGAGACTTTCAACTCCATAAAGTTATGACAAAAAAAAACTCTTCTCTGAAAAGATGACATCCACAATAATTGTATGTCTTGGTTTGATGTGTATAGTACATAACCGGTGGCTGAAAGCTGCATTTACTGAGCAATTATGTTGAGTCTGGGGATCTATAGAGTCCATGACAGGAGCTCATTTGGGTGTTTGCAGTGGTGATGTCAGGAAAATGTTGCATAATCTGGAGAGCGGTTAACTATTCTATGATGTACCATTATGTTCCTCAATGGATTTCTGTTGTCCTCCGTGTGTCGTGTGTGATTATTGTGTTTGACACATAGTGTGTATCAGTGTCATGAATACACATCCTACTACCATTAATCATTGCTCTGTTCTACATTGACCTACAGGTAACTATGGTGCATTTGTTGTATATATAACATGAATAATAAAAGCTGCCACTTACTGACAGGGACAAGGAAGCTGCATATGGGCTGTTTTCAGGATCTAGAATGTGATGATGTCACACAACCATGTTGGGGGCATGAGTCAGTTGTTCCTATTAACTGCATTAGGGGGGCCACATCGTATCGCATATTGTTATCGCGATATCAATTTTGGATATCAGTGTAATTTTTGATCTTGTTGTGGATATAACAATATTTATGTTGCGCTCAGCTCCATCAGAGCAGCATAAACACTGACTGTAGAACATGGGGACAAGGGCTTAAAGAGTAAAATGAAATGGATGTAAACTGCTTGAGTAGACCATATTTGCGAGGAAAAAATAAATAAATCACTGAATTAATCTTCCCAATAGGCATAAGGCTGGGATTTTGGAGTAATTTGTCCATTGTCAATTATATCATGAAATATATCGTTATCGGGATATTTCTTTTTTTATGTCGTGATATAGATTTTAGGTCATATCGCCCTGCCCTAAACTGCATTGAAATTTCTAAGGTAGTATCCAAAAGGAAAATGTATGAATTACAAAAATGATCATTAATATCATTGACTGGGTCCATGACCTCTCTGTAGAATACCAAAAATATCCTTAACATTTTTATTATTTTACCTGCCCCCCCATCTGTATAAATATTATAGGCCGAGGCCTTAAGAAAGCTGTGATGTCACTTGAAACCCAGCCATCCCGCCTCTGCGCTGGCCTCCCTCCATACCCACACAAAAAAACCAACAACTTGATACTTGATTCGAGCCCCCCAACCCATTTAAGACAAAATAACTTCTGACTGTAGATATATTTTGTATATCTACAGTCAATCATTGTAAAAAAAAAAAACTAAAAAAAGAAGTGCAGTTCTTAACAAAGATTTTTAAACATTCATTTAACAACATTTAATCATTTTATAATAAACAACATTTATGAATCGATTTGACCAACCTACCAACTGCCCAACAGGATTGATTTGAAGATTTTGACGAGTATTATTAGTATTCAAAGGCCTTAATGGACTGGCCCTTGAGTATCTCTCCGAGCTCTGAGTCTGTTTATGTCCCGGTCAGACCAGGGAGGTCTGCTAATCAGCTGCTCTTGAACGTGCCAGGAGGAGATGAGGCTTTTAGTGTGGAAGCATAGTGTGAGGTGCAGTTACTTTGTTATGAGTCTTTTTTTTGCTCTCTATTTTTATTTTGTGCCTATGTTGTTTACCCCTGTATGTGAAGCACTGTGGGCACCTAATGCTGCTATATACATAAAGTTGACAATGGTATTTTATGTTAGAAAGTATTAGTTGATGATAAACGTAAGATGAGTGAGCATTCTCTCACTGTCCATTGCTCACTCTGTTGTTTACATTCTTTAATCTGGGAGTTTCCTGATGGCAGTCTTGACAGCTGTACGGCTACATGGCTCAGTGCCCTGGTCAGCTTCCAGATTGCTGCTTGATGGCTGCTGATAGGAAGTTGATTGACTGACTAGCTGGGCCTTCTGAGAGCTCTCCTGAGTGGTTGCACTGACTGGCAGCTCAATCAGCTTCTCCATTGTGGTTATCAATTATCACCTCAGGTATAGAGAAGCTTCTCCTGTTGCAAAGCTGACACGCCCTGACCTTTACTAACTCTGTGGCCAATGACAGTCCAGCAGACATGACCTTCTCATAGTGGCATATCAGCTCAGATCACTGACATCCAATTCAACCTCATGCTGTCACCAGGAAACGATAATAACCCCTGACTTAATCTAGTGCTGCTTTATTCGGTATACTGTGTGTCTGTCGGAACAGTCAAACCTATGATCACGTCATCTGTCTGCACAAAGATGAATTTTTTGACTTTTGCCTTCCTTCAGCTTATAGTGGGGATCATTCAGGCGGCAGAGCTCCCTGCTATGGACATGGGCGGCACCTCTGATCCGTACGTAAAGGTCTACCTGCTCCCTGACAAGAAGAAAAAGTTTGAGACCAAGGTTCACAGAAAAACTCTCAATCCTGTCTTCAATGAGCAGTTTACATTCAAGGTAAACACCTCCCATAGACAATTATCATCAAACCCGCACTACTGTTTTTTTTTGTGATAACTCTTGTTCCACTGACAGCGTGATTTGACATGATGCTTGGTGTTGACAGCAGACAGTGAACTTGTCACAATAACATATTTTTCAGTCAACACCGTCAGTCCTGACTCAAAGTGATACGCATAGGAGGTCTCTCATATACATTTGATTTACATAAACTGGTTAGTTTCAGTACATTGTCTTGATTATGAATTGAGCCTGGGGGTCCTATGGGTTAAAATGGCCTGCAGTCTCAAGCTGCCAACAAATTAGAGTAAAAAAAAAATGGTTTGCCAGTCGAAGAGATGACATTTATAGGATTTGTATGTTCATGAAAATATATGTTGAAGAATATGTAATTGATTTATTTTTCTTTTCAGGTCATAGTGCAGTTTTTTTTCCTTTTCTTTTTGCTGTCATAAACAATAAAGTAAATAAAGTATTTCCTATCGCCTAGGTTCCTTATGTAGAGCTTGGTGGAAAAACGCTTGTAATGACAGTGTATGACTTCGATCGCTTCTCCAAACACGATGCCATTGGGGACATCAAGGTGCCCATGAACAAGGTGGACTTCAGTCACATAACAGAAGAATGGCGGGATCTGCAGAGCGCTGAGAAAGAGGAGGTATGGTCCAGAGTGGCACAAATAATGTCACTTTTTACCTAAATTAAAATCAAACCCAGATTTGCTGTTATACTGTCATTATTTCAAGCATGCTTCTGCTTGAGCTGCTAAGCGTGGCTGATACAATCCATCTCTCAAAGAAATGTCACCTAATCAGATGTCCACACTTCCCCTTCAATTAATAGACTATGACTTTCCTGGCAGCAGTTCAGGAGATTCAATTTTCATGGTAAATGTCACGGGATGCAGCACGTGTTACTTGGAGAGCCTTATTTTTAGCATTTGGCTGGTAAAGCATTGAACTCTACATTTTAACCTCATACTATTAGGCCTTAATAGCGAAGTGCATTGTCAGAGCGGGCGGCTCTGGCTGCTACCTCTTACTGAAATATTCATCAGGTTCAGGCTCTAGCTCTAAAGAAGTGGCATTTATGTAATAGACGGTGATTGAAGGCCACAGACTGATTATATTGTTAACAACTCCCTTGTATACTACGCACTACTGGCACTTCTGCAAATGCATCGCACTCATACTACGTCATTGACTCCATATTATCTGTGTCAGCTCTGAGTTTCCATTTGCACTCACCTGAAGTACACTCCAAACTTAAATGTTAGGGTCAAATATGAGCGACCAAGTTCCAGCAGTGACCTTCAACTCAAAAAGCAACAGGTGGCCTTTAGCTGTTCTTGGAAAATATCAAAGAGCATAGTCTTTGCTGTTGACACAACTAATCTGACTGCCATTGAGCTCCACTGAGTTAATAAGGTGCATGTATTTGATGACATTTTGAAATAAACATCCAAAACTGATCAGTGTGTTAACTGTATTTGTTGTTTTAAAAGTCTGCATGTACTTCTATCAGTTATACAAAATAGCAAAGAATAGTAATAGAAAAAGGAAATGAGATCCGAGGCACACAAAATATCAGGACAAATTATTTATTTGAGTTTAGGAATGCAGAAAAATGTGTTACACAATAAATATCTGAAAGTATTTATTGAAACAGCTTGAATTTACATAAAACAAAAATCTAAAAATATGTTAATTTAGGAGTTCTGCCTAATATGTATTATGTATTAAATGTACTGAAGATTTGATAGCTTTAGATTAGCTTTAGATTTACAATGGTTAGTGCTCTGGTTTCCCTTACCACGAAAACATGTACAATAGGAGAGTCTGAATCTCAGTGATATTCTCATAATTATATAAAGGTCAAATAAAAAATCATGTACTTGTTATCAAATACGCTTTTCATTTGATTTATTGCTTTTTGTTGTGACTGTTTTTGATTGGAACTGGTGTGTCTCACAGCAAGAGAAGCTGGGCGATATCTGCTTCTCTCTGCGCTATGTCCCCACGGCTGGAAAACTGACTGTGGTCGTCTTGGAGGCCAAGAATCTGAAGAAGATGGACGTGGGAGGCCTGTCAGGTAAAGAGACACCCTTTAGCAGATGTTTGTACGTCCACATACAAGCATATTGGCGGTTTTGCTCTGTAATGCTCTCAGAAATTAAGGAAATGATAAAGTTGGTCTGGTAAATAACATTTGAGAGCAAATGTCTTCCTGTTGGCATCTCAATGGAAGGACTACCTAATAAAATAATGGGGGTTCGAGTCTCCTACTCTACACTACTCTCACCTTCAGAGGCTTCATTTCAAATTCCCGGGGCACTCTCGCCTCACCTCTATTTGGTGCAATTACCATCCACCTGCGTCCACTTGGTTTCTGCACAACATTTGCTTCTCTATCTCAGTGCAAGTGTCCCGGCACATAGTGCGCTTTGATAGCTAGCTGCTCAGATGCAGATTGCAGATATTGGTCCTTATGAATTCCCAGTATGACCTGTGCTTTTTGTACTTTTGGATTGCTGTCCATGATCAGCTTAGACAAGGAAATGCATAACCTTCCCCACAATCTAAATTCACATACACACGAGAATCTGTTTTTGCTGCTCCTGCCGATATGTTTGAATCCAAATCTAAAGCATTTTGGACCAAATTCATACGAATTAAAAACGCGGCGATGGCGGAAAAAGTATGATGACACATAAAAAACACACATAACATTCTCCGGAACTAAATAATAAATATACAATGGATTTGCAGTTTTGCTTGATTCAATCAGCTGCAAATGCTGCTCCAAAAGTCCACTGACTGATTTAAGGCGGCAGGATCCCAGATTGATATTAGTGCTAATGTTATTGGCACTGTAATCTTAATCTGGCTCTTGCCAGGTTAACAAATGCAGGTAAGCAAAGCAATTTCAATGAACAACGCCACCATTGGCTTACACAAAAATATATTGTAAATTGTCCAAGACTTAGACTTTTGTTAGATGTGCATGTGCTTTAGAGCTGCACTACCTGAATCAAACCTGAATCAAAATTGTAGGTAGTAGAGTAAAACCTCTCAGCTGCTTCCTAAACTCTCACAGACCGTCCGCCCAACCCTATTGTTCACTTGAGTTCATTAGAAGCCGGAGTTCATAGCGAGACATGGTTGAGACGTGAACAGGGTGGGCCGCCAATGCTTTAGTCTCTGACTCTCAGGTTCGTGCTCGAGGAAAATGCACTATATTTTACCAACAGCGCACATGGCATTGTCTGTTGCAAATGTCGCGTTTAATATGTGGATCTATGGAGGCAAATGAAGTTTACTCTAGTACAAGAAAATAATTTGATTACCACAGCTTTAAAAGTGCACCACATGGATAAAATAATTGCAAGTCTTAAATAACAATAATTAGGCTCCATCCACACGGAGCCTTAAGGAGGAGGACAAGTAATTGATGGCCCTGGACCAGTACTCTATTGTCATCCTGTTTACCATTCTTAATTATGGCTCACGGGGGAAGATGTGGGTATTACCATTTACAAAATGTATAATCAAAAATAATTATTTTCATTGGGTCTTAGTGATTCACTTTCTAAATGTTGCCCCATGCTGTGCTCACACCCAGACCCCAAAATATACTTTGTTAGTGAAATTACTTTGATGCTTAAGTACTGGTGCTGAAGAATAGAGCAGCATGCTCTTTTGCTGTTTCCTCAGACTATTTTAGCCTCCTAGACATGTCACTCTTCATTCTGCTGTTTTTCACCACTCTGCAATGTGTGTAGTCGTTTTAAAAGTCTGATGGGTGGTGCATTATTCCATTTCCCAAATGAAGTGTGTGCCTCTTGCTGTAGCTACTGTAACCACTGAGTCAACTAATCTTCAACTTCCCGCTGGTATATGATTTTGACTGTTGCTTTCAGGCTCAAACACTCTGGTACATTTACAGTGTTCCCGCAGCTGCCTGCCTTGTATCCCAGCACATAGCGCCATCAATGATGACTCACACTTACAAGGCAAATGTCTGAAGCCTTAAGTGCTCAGGCCGTGCTTCTGCACACCTCTGACCCTGTCTCCCAGATATATAAGCTGACACATGCAGGTTAAAGGGAGCACATCGCTGTGTGACTGTGATAATGAGCCAACAAAGTGCTGATGTCTCTGAGCTACAGGCTCTATTTGTTTTGTCCTTTGAGAACGGGACTTCTCCAAAATTCACTGAGGCACAAACATTTATGATGCAAAGCCCTTAGAGAAACAGCAACCTAACAATAATGAGGGAATACACAATACAGTTTTGCGTATTCTTTTAGATTTACTTCAACATGACCTATTTCAAAGATGTAGGTCGGCCATTCCGGCCATCCACTATATACAGTCCCGATCAAAAGTTTAAGACCACTTGAAAAATTGCATATTTTGCATCGTTGAATCTTCCAGGTTCAGTGGGCGGCACGGTAGCGCGACACGGTAGCGCAGCGGTTAGTGCTTGTGCTCACAGCGGATCCCTCCCTGGACGGGGCCTTTCTATGTGGAGTTTGCATGTTCTCACTGTGTCTGCGTAGGTTTCCTCCGTGGACTCCGGTTTCCTCCGTGGACTCCGGTTTCCTCCGTGGACTCCGGTTTCCCCTACCACTAAAAACATGTACTATAGGCTAATCCTCCAGCCAGGGGTTTCTGACTATTAGTCTGATTTCACATCTGGAGATGGGTCCTCAAGCGCTGGCGGCTCCTACAGGTCACCCCAGCGGCATTGAGGATGGGTCAAATACAGAAAAACTACTTTCCCTATAAAGTATATATAAGGGATAAAGTATAAATTATACCTTAACCTTAACCTTAAAAGGATTTGATGCAGGTTGGTCATTTTTATACTCACTACTGCTCCCTCTGGCCTAACATGTAACTGCAGGTTATATTAAGCTTGTGCATGACGGCACTTCAGACCCGAATTAACACCTTTTTGAGTGACAGTGCAGGATTTTAGAGGCAGTTGTGGTGAACAGGTCTGGGCTCATTCTACACATTTGGACATTGCTGGAACATGTAGAGGGATGAAAACATTTTTTAAACACTGTATAGTCCCTTTAAGTAAAACAACAATATGCAACAAGAAGAAATTGGAGTGAGACAAAAAAATGAATGAGTAAAGCTTCCCTCACAGACGAGGGCCTCAGTCATGAGGGATGCTCTCTGTAACATCTGCACAGAGCCAGCGGCCATTTGACGCCCCTGCACCACCTGAAGCTCCATTGTTCCACTGAAGGGAAAAGCTACTCAGATGCCAGGAAAATTGGAAACAATCAGGACTATCAAGGTCATTTTTTCTCATTAGAGAATAAAACTTTCTTCCTTTTATCAATGTCCCACGTTTGGGACATTGGCAGTTCTGTGGTGTTCAAGGAGACGAGGACTTTGAAGACATTTGTTTGTTTTCAAAGTCCTTCAGTCGCAGATACCTTCTGATGGTTATTGAGCTGCAGTTGGCTCCAGTAACGGCCTTCATTTGGGTCGAGGATCATCCGGTGTCTTGATGGACAGCCAATCGGACCATTCGGCTGCAGAAAATGACATTGAAAGCACATTTTGCACAGATTTGGCCTTTGAAAGGTATGTGGTCCTAATGTTTTGATCAGCTGCAAAAAAATGTTTTAAATGTATTTATTGTTTTCAATTAAAGGTTCACTCTTTTTCTTCACTGTGCATATTGATGTTCTACTTGGAACTTTGTTAAGATCCAACAATACAAAATGTTTATTTTGACAATTTTTCAACTGGTCATAAATGTTTGACCGGGAGTGTATTTATATGTATTTAAGTATTCATGGGAAATGAATGGAGAAAAAACATTACACAGCTGGGTCAGCAGCTGACTGATCCTTTGTTTGCAGCAATAACTGCTTTCCTGTAGTTGCAGATTAGACGCTCACAAGAAGATGAATCTTGGACCATTCCTCTTTACAAAACTGCTGCAGTTCAGTGAGATTCAGGCGGTGTACTTACTTATTCCACGCTCTCTGTGAATGTTTAAATGTTATGGCCAATAACAATATGATCAAATGTAAATGTAAATGTTGGGTGGTATTAGTTTAAGTAGACACTGTTTAATCATTTCTGTGATTTTGATGAAGATTAGACTTCATTTATTGACCAATTTAGGCAGAAATGTGAGAAACGTGCTGACTTTTTAGTCAGGTAGGTAAAGAGCTGAGGAATAGTTACTGAGGCATTTCCAAGCCCTTACATAACTAAGATTAAATATTTCAAAGCTGAGATCTCCCTCATTCAGGTGTCCACAGGAATCTGAATGAAACTGTGTGAAGTAGATTGCAGGATGCAAATAAATAGATTGATAACTCTTTAGCCTAAAATGCAGAGAAGAATACAAAATTAGAAGGTAAATTAGATGCTAATCCAGCATGCTTCTATGAGGCGTCTGTTCAGTTTAAAGTAGAATCTGCTCATTGTGCAGCATCTCATTAAACCGTGGCCAAGATTATGGACTTGGATGTGTAATTGTGGCCCTTTTGCGCTCTACGCGTTTATGAAGAGGAGCTCTTGCATCATGAGCGCTGCTATTCACCCATAAAATGACAGAGATTACATCCGCCTGGGATAAGACAGCAAAATGGGCCGGATATGAGCTACGCTGAGCCTCCCAGAACTCAATAATGCCAAACTCTCATCTGCTGGCCACAATGATAAGAGGTGCCTGGATAGCAGCTATGTGGTGTCACAGGTGTCTCCCCTTTTTGGCTCTTTCAGCTTCAGAAGTGGTAATCTTGCATAATCCCATTCAGCTGTTGCATGGCATTTAGTCATAACCTGTCACCACCACAAAACATCATTTGTGACATGGTATAGCAGCTTTTTTTAGGTCTTAGCTTGTGCCCCTTCAGATTTTTCGATAACTTTTTCAAATATCTTGTGTTTTGCAAGAAAACAAGGGCAATGATTTAGATTACATTAAGGACATGTACTCCACCCGTCTCACCCACAAAGCCTTCAGAATCGCCAGGGACCCTACGCACCCTTCACACAGTCTCTTCAAGGTAATGCCTTCAGGGAGGAGACTGCGTAATCCACAGGCCAGGTCCAGTCGACTGAAGAGCAGTTTTATCCACCAGGCTTTAAGGAAGCTGAACACCTTCCCTTCCCTGCCCTCCATGTGCTTCCACCCCTCACTCCCCACCATGGACTGTAGGGAGTGAACATTTTGATTCCTATTAATGAATTGACAATCAAATCTTTGAATCTTGAAAAAAATCTTGAACATGTTCAGTTTTCAACATTGCCTTAACATTGCATTAAGAAAATGATGAGGCAATGAAAGTCAATATATATATATATATATATATATATATATATATATATATATATATATATATATACACATGCATACATACATACATACATACATACTTACAGGCACATACATACCTCCACCTACACACATGGTTAAGTAATTAATTCTAATTAATTCTTAATTAATTAATTAATTCTTATTAGTTCTGCAACCAGGATTGAAGCTATTATGTTGCAAATTCTGTCCCCTGATACACATCATCAAGACAAGAAAACGTTGCGCAGTAATCACCTTTTTAAAGCTACTAGTAAACTGCACCTGGGGTCTGCTTTACAAAGGCACTGTAAACAATCAGTCATGCCAGTTTGAAGAAGCACAGCTGTAGTGAATCACTGGGCGGCTGACGGTTTTCATACACGCACACTTTACCTGATTGCATCCGAGTGGATTTGAATGGACAAACAGACCACCTCTTGAGAAAAAAAATAAAAATGTATGGCTTATTACCTCAAGTGGAGGAGTTCAAGTATCTCGGGATCTTGTTCACGAGTGAGGGACGGATGGAGCGTGAGATCGACAGACGGATCGGTGCGGCGTCAGCAGTGATGCGGTCGCTGTATCGGTCTGTCGTGGTGAAGAGGGAGCTGAGTCGGGGGGCAAAGCTCTCGATTTACCGATCGATCTACGTTCCCACCCTCACCTATGGTCATGAGATTTGGGTCATGACCGAAAGGACAAGATCGCGAATACAAGCGGCCGAAATGAGTTTCCTTCGCAGGGTGGCTGGGCGCACCCTCCGAGATCGGGTGAGGAGCTCAGTTACCCGGGAGGAGCTCGGAGTAGAGTCGCTGCTCCTTCACGTCGAAAGGAGCCAGCTGAGGTGGCTCGGGCATCTGTTCCGGATGCCTCCTGGTCGCCTCCCGCGGGAGTTGTTCCAGGCATGTCCTAGTGGGACAAGGCCTCGTGGAAGACCCAGGACACGGTGGTGGGACTATGTCTCCGAGCTGGCCTGGTGTCGCCTCGGGGTCCCCCCAGAACAGCTGGAGGAGGTGTGTGTGGATCGGGAAGTTTGGGCATCTCTGCTGAGACTGCTGCCCCCGGATAAAGCGGAAGAAAATGGATGGATGGATGGCTTATTATAGACTTTTAATAAAAGCTGGTTTGTTTTCACTCCTCAGATCCATATGTGAAGATCCACCTGATGCAAAATGGCAAGAGACTGAAGAAGAAGAAAACGACAATCAAAAAGAACACCCTCAATCCTTACTACAATGAGTCCTTCAGCTTTGAAGTCCCATTTGAACAAATCCAGGTATGGAGGGATGGAGAAATAGCATTCTCAGAACACACCTATGAAAAATGCTGAAGTACTATGTTTTTGTTCAAGCAATGAGAATGGCAATTTTTTTTTAAAGAATAGGTCACTGATTTCCCTTACTGAGATATGTTTTTACCTGAGCTTAGACGAGTTTGCCTGGTCTTTGTGAATGCACTCAGTCACGCAAAAAGACCAAAAATGTTGTTAGCATTTAGCCTCTCCTCACCGCGACCAAGCTCTTCCACGTTTCCCCTATATAAATATGGCTGCGTGAGTAGTTACACAATCCAAGTATAGTCACACAAAATGAAACATGTCAATTTTCTAGGTGGATAACAGGGGTACTATATTGTAAGGCCTAATGACACCTTAGGAGCACTTTGACGTCTGGCAGTAATATCCTCACTCCTATAGAATTCTATGCACATCGAAGTGATGCTAAGGTGTTATTTGGCCTGCTATTTTTTGTTCTTAAAGCCATTCCTCAGAGGTTGTCACGTGGTGTTGCTGTGACGTGTCTGGCCATGTACAAGCACAACATCAATACTCCGGTCAAACCTCTCACCAAACCACGACAGTTGTTAGTTCACCCCAAGGACTAAATAGATTAACAATACAAATGCAATGTGATATACGAGATACCTTGTTTGTCGTGCAACAAATCATACGTGGGGGAAACTGGCAGGAAAAAAGACCATCGAATGGAATGTGAAAAGGAAACATCAAAAGCATGCACACGAGCCACCAAACGACAAGCAGAACAAGAACAGCTGAAGTCTGCCATATCGGACCACTGCAAGAGGGAGAGCCATCTTATGGATCAGGACAATGCCCATGTCATCGGCACCGAGAGCAACAAATACCACCGTTGGATCAGAGAAGCCATCGAGATCCGGAAACGCGCTCCCCAGACTGTGAACCGGGTCGAGGGGGCGTTCCAACTTTCCCACACCTGGGACACAGTTCTGAAGAAGTCGGACTGCAGATGGCACTGTCAGCCTGCTACTACAAGCAGGAAGACAGTGTCAAAAACTGTTTAAATCAGCTGACAAGACACGTCACAGCAACCACGTGACAACCTCTGAGGAAGACCACAGTTGTAGCCGAAGCCGTCAGGTACAAAAAAACAACACTAAGGTCTGGCTATAAGAACAAAAAATAGCATCATACTTAGAACTCCTAATGAACCTAACTGGACTGTTATTAGGCCTTGCAATATAGCACCGCTTTTATGTGCTTAGAAAATAGTTTCATTTTGCGTAACTATACTTGGATCGTGTAACTACTCATGTAACTGTATTTAAATAGGGGAAACGTGGAAGAGCTTGGTCGCTTCTAACTTCACCCCAGTTTGGAGCTATAGGAATATGCTGGGAGAGGCTAAATTCTAACAACATCTTTGGTCTTTTGCGTGACTGAGCGCACACACAAAGACCAGACAGGTATGCATCAACTCGTCTAAGCTCAGGTAAGAACATATCTTAGAATGGAAAAACGGCGGCCTATTCGCTTTACGGATATTAAATGGGTACCATCTGGCATTTACAGAAAAAAAAAACACATTTACTCTGCAGTTGTTGGCTCAAATATTATTTAGCTTCACTGTAAAATTCCACCTGTCTCAGCTCACACACATCACAATTTTTTGTTCATAATAATCCTCAGTTTAATACCCTCCAAACAAGACACTATTTCTTAACTCAAATGTGTCAGCCTTTACATGTCTTATCACATCGGAGCCCCCAACATTCAGTAGTTCAAGATGAATCCTAAACTTGCGATCGATTTGAGGCATTCTGTGTCTAACTGTTTGAAGGTGCTACAAAGTAATAAGGAATCCCAATCCCAATTTAAAAAAAAGTCAATTACTTATTTAACACATGAAAGCATACTCATAATCAATAATACCTCTCTGGGTCTTTTGCAGAACGAGATCTGATTTACCAAAAGTGCTTCAGGGATTTTTAATTACAAAGTCATTATGCATTTTAGAGAACTAATACAGTTTAATTTGTTAATCAATTTAGTGGCAGACATTTTCCCATCGGAGAAAAAAAACACTGCAAATGAGTTTATTTTATCAGCAGACTCGAAACATTTCATCTAAACCTGATCCCGTCAGGTCAGTAATTAGTCTTCAGATTTTTTATTTTTGCAAAACAGACACGTGCCGTCAGCTGTCCCCAGAGTTCTAATAGCAATTGCTGCTGTGGATGATAATTTCACTCTAGGACTATGAAATATATTTCATTTGAGTGATTTGAGTTTGCATGACTTCATCTTCCACCAATAGTCAGTAGGGTTTTAGGTGGTAGCCTGGACTATACTGCGTACATTCAATGATTAAGAATAGGGCACTTAATTAATAAGCCTGTTCCTGTTTAGAGAATAAAACTCTCATTTGGTGAGATATTCAAAGGAGGAGGAGGCAGCTCTAACTTCGCATTAACATTTGTTTAAAAATGTATCTGGAACGCTCGTGTGATTCATATTCTTCTGCATTCTGGAAATCTGACTGGATTGAAACGTAATTATATTGCTAGAATAATATTTTTAAAATCTACTGTTCAGACATGTTGGTTCAGTCTTGATTTTCTAAAAATCTATAATGATGCTGGATGTGGTTACCTTTCTCATAGACTCATTTAGTCTATTAGAAAGTAGGGCTGAAACAACTAATCGACAAATCGACAACTCGATTATTGAAATAGTTGTGAACTATTTTAGCATCGATTCATTGTTTTCTAGTAGACACAGACAGGGAGGAGACTGCGGAATCTACGGGTCAGTTCCAGTCGACTGAGGAACAGTTTCGTACACAGGGCCATCGGGAAGCTGAACTCCCTGCCCTCCCTCCTACCCCGCTTTCATAAGCATCTGCGAGCGATCGCTGTTATTGTTTACTTCCGCAATTTTCGCCGGATGTTTTGGTGAATGTTAGGCAACAGCTGATGCATACAGGCCTCTAACTCGGTTTTATAAAATGATAGATCTGTTACAGCTCAAGAGAAGCAATGCCCTGTTTATGGACATTGTTTTTGCTAATCATAGGATTTTAATAAAATGTTTATCAAATATGAAAATGTAAAATGCCTACCACGGCCAACGGATGTGACAACATCGCAATCGCTCGTATTGTGATTTCTAATTGGATGAGACACAAAGACCCTCCAAAAACACTCAATTTAAGTTTACTCCGTCAACATGGCCTCAAGTGGCGCCACTTTAGCTTAATGTGATAAAAAAAAAAAAAGAAAAAATACAAGCAATTAATTGTAGGGTAAGGTAACCATTTTTTGCTTCAGTGTGGGTTATTTGTAAATTGAATACAGCCATTGCTCCTAAAGTGTTTTTCTTTCCATACATACAAGCATCATTATTATAAACCACAAGGAGTGAAACACCGATGCACAAAAGCAAACAAGGCATAATGTCCGAAATGTAGAACTAGAAGCGATGTTTGGTGGCTACAACTTTCTGACATGTCCATCCTTTGTCTTGTCTCCGCAGAAAGTGCAGGTTGTTATAACTGTTCTAGACTATGACAAGATTGGCAAGAATGATGCCATCGGGAAGGTCTTTGTGGGCCTGAACAGCTCAGGGACAGAGCTGCGCCACTGGTCCGACATGCTGGCCAACCCCAGGAGACCCATCGCCCAGTGGCACGTGCTGAAACCTGAAGAGGAGGTGGACGCGCAGCTCTCCACCAAGAAATAGACAGGGGCCCCTTTCAGCGCCTGCCTTGTAGTACTCTTTAGCCAGTATGTGTAAATACCTCAGTGATATATTGGCCCATTTGTGTAATCTGCCCCTTCACTCGCACCCATGCTTTAATGCCCCAGAATTCCACCCGCAATTTGATTTGTTCAAGTTCCCTGTGGCCTCGCAAATCATTTCTGGTTTTCTACGACACTTCTTCATTAATGGCTTGTTTTTTGGTTTTTCATTGTCATAAACCAGTCTGCCCTTGACCAAAAGGCCCCTTCTTTCAAGCAATATGATCTGTATAGATAGCGCATGACTGAAATGATTTATTGTACCAGTTGTATATATAAGTATGCAGACAAAATTATTTCCAGTTTCTGTGTTTGTATGTTGTTACCCGTTTCTTAATCTGTGTATATCTTGATGTTTTTAATAAGATGTTCTATTTTAAATTATGTAAATGCAGATATAGAGGAAAGCCAATATTATATATCCCAGGATATAAAAGTTCTACCTTTATTACCTTATTACATTCCACAAAAGAAAATCTAATCCTACGAGATGTTAGTAAAAATATATTATTGTGTACTTTGTAAAGGACAATGTTTGGCTTTACAATACATTCAGCAGGCGATTCAGAGCAGTAAACAAACAACAGTGTATAATATATATATACGTAATCCAAAATACAAGGCCATTAACTACTATGGACAAAATTATACTGCTGGAAATTTCACAAGCACATGATTTCTTACAGTGTTTTATACTTACTCAGAAGAACTCTCTGTAGAGGTGATGTAAGCTGGTGAGAATCAATCCAAATCAGTTTGCATCCTGTTTTACCATGTCTGGCAGAATTTGGAGGGTACTTATTAAAAACTAATTTATCAAAATTCAAAGTAGACCCAAAAAATACTCAATGCCTTTAGAAAAATGAATAATGTGTAAAAAAACAAAAAAAAAACAAAGCACCAACTTGTAGCCATTGTGTCCTTAATGCTTGTAGTTTTATTTCGTTTTGAACAACCTTGTCATTGTTAGGGGTGTCCTACACTTCACTTGGGGTAAAAGGAAGAATATAGTATTTTTTAATACAATTTAACATCTTAACTATTTTTAGTAATCTGCATGATTTTTTTACAATCTGTAGTAAACGTCTAAAGGGGTGGGAGTGATCTTTTTGGGCTGTCTCTATACCATATAGGTCACAACGCCCTTGCCTTCAATCAAGATTCTCACTTGAAGTGGCTGTAATTACAGTTGACCGATTTATCTCAAGTGAATTTTGAAAAACACTGCCATTTTGAGAGAGGCCGCTCATACAGAGAGCCTCTCGTCATGCACACTCCCACTTCCTATAGTGGTCGTAGCTTTGGCAATGTCTTTGGCTGCTACAGTGCCCTCTAATGCAGTCTCTTGGTTTTGTGTTGCCTTCTTAACAGTGACAATAGAGCTAGCCATGTTAAAACTGCCAATTTACCTTTCATGTGGCTGCTGTTTTGCACTGGATGTCTGAACTAGTTTGTTGATTTTACAAACCATGACTTAAGTGTGATGGCTTTCGTCCTTCTACCTGCTGGAGACACATCCGTCTGCTCAATTATCTAAAAACGGGGAAGTAATGAAGACAAATCAGTTTTGCTTTTGTTGTTGGTGTGCAGTTTCGCTAAAAGAATGAGGAAAAACCGTAAAAGTTAATGGTCTATGTAGGCGATTAATCCATCATGTCCTTTACTCCGGGTCCAATCAGAGGGAATAAGTTAAGTCCATACAAACCATAAAGTCTCTTATCTTGGAGGAGCCTCTTGCATATACTCGATGCTATAGCTTCAGGAGGACTTATAAATGTTTTCAATGTTATTGTGTGGTTGATAGCACTATTATAAAAGCTATTTGTCATTCCATAGGAGTCTCCTGAGGACTGCTTTGTGTATCACTGTGACTGCCGTCTGTGCTTAGAGATGTAGATTTATCAGTAGGTAGCGATACAGTTTGTTCTGTAGTGATGTCGTAGCGTTTTATGCCATTTCCCCTTCTACATGCAGAGAGTGAAAGCATGGCAAAAATAAGAAAGATAAGAAAAGGCGGGATGTTTTTGGATAGCGTCACACAGCATTTTGTTGAGCACTGTGCAATACTTCTATGTTCATCCCATAGTGTTTATGTGGGTGGCAATACCTCCCAGAAAGATCCTAACCCTTAAAGGATGATCCCCAGTGAGTGTGTGACACAGCAGACTTAGATTCAGCCTGTAGGTCGGAGCTTGACATCATTTGACCGCTTTTTAGGGTTCCTGCCAGGTTTGTTTCTCTTCTTGCACACAGTTCCAGCATTTGGAGTTTCAGGGAGTGTTACTTGAAAACCAAACTAAAGGATGAGTTTCAAAAGCCCCTTCAAATGGCATGTATATAGTTGCATAGTCATATCCAAATGTATCTTGAATAAAGTGTCCTGAATATTAATATATAACGACAAAATTCTATCATCCATGGACCGTACTGAATCATTGTTTATGTTCCTGGATTGTATTGTAGTTTTTTTTTTTTTTGGTGTTATGTTGATTCAAAATCCATTTTTATATTTGAAATGAATGTACAGTATAAAACTGTTGCTGTTGATGTCTTTAATCCTGAGATTATATGTACTTTGCACTTTTTGTTCTTGATTTCTTATTGTTTAATATGGATTTTTATTTTATTTTACATGCTTTGTTGTAAATTCATGACATCTAGAACAGCTTCAGATATGAATACATGTGTATTACAGATGAATCCTGTGCGTTATAAATGCACCGTTTGAACTAATTGGACGGAATAATAATTGTACGTTCAACAGAAATGTGTCAATATATAAATTATTCAGGGAATTGAGTAATGGGTAGCATTGCAGAAAGCATTCACTTGCAGGGTGTGTAGGATCCTATTAAACATAAGCCATTGCCTGCACTGCATTGCGATGCTACTGTCATTACAATTTCCTACCAAAAGTATGCATGCACTCCAATCTAGTCTTGTAAAATACCTTATCAAGCTCTCTGTGCAACAAGGAACTAATGATTCTTTCCAGTGACACCAACAAGAGCCACACTGACCTTTTCCAAACAAAGCTGTGTAAAGTATTAGAATCTGATGCTGTAGAAAGATCCTAGTTGCCTTTGTGTATATCAACTGCCTGCTTGAGTATTTTGTGTGTGGAAATTTTCTCTGTACTCTTGTAAAACTGTTTGGGGTGTGTTTCCTGCCATATTGCCCGCAGTGATGCGGGCCGCTGACAGTTATATTTGCTCTGTATACCTTCATTTTGATGAGGTGTTTTACAGTTTTGTTTCACTTTGTGTAGTGATTAACTCTGTGGAGTTTTCTGACTGTTGTTATATAACTTCATATACACAAATGACCAATAAAATGGTTTATTTCCGGTTAATACAAAACTTTACCTGTAGTAATTATTAAATCAGTAATAATAAAGAAGAATGAAGAACTCTTACACATATGTGCATGGTGCAAATAAATCTGTAGCTCAATAGAGGTTTATGTGGCATCTTTTGCAAAACAGTGATTTTTTTTAAACATTGCTGCTCCAGTGTCATAGAAACACGTCTTAATCACAGCACAACCAACCAGGAAACATGAAGTTACAGACAGGCCAATAGTGCCATCTACAGGCGATGGCAGCAAGCGCGTGGGGCCGCCTATCAGTTATGTATAGATTCATTTATTTATCTATTCAATTATCATCATCATCATCATCATCATCATTACAGCGTCCCTTTAAGTTAGCAATAGGGCAATTACTGTTACTGACGGCACCAGAACCGAAAATATGGGCTGCGATACAATTAACATAATATCATCCTTCAAGACTTTTATTTTGACTAATGAACCGTCTTCAGAATCAAATTTGAGTCGCCACAAGTAAGAATCAATCCAAATCCGTTTGCATGCATTTCCATGTCTGGAAAATTTTGGAGGGTATTAAGTTAACTAAGTAAAAAAAAAAAAATACGAGTAGGGGAAGCTGCAGGCCGAAGGCGCAGCGGACCAACGACGGTGCAGCGGATTCGTCGTGAGTGCGCCCTTCTTTAAAGTTTAGACGAACGTGATCGTCTATGATTATTTCCGTTTTTAATTTCTCATGAACAAATGTGGAATGATGATTGATAAAGATCAAATTGCTATAGCTACTATCTGAATACGAATGGCGTGTTATAGAAAGCCTCTGAAGTGGGTAGAGTAGTTTAAATATTTACTCATGGGAGCTAAGCAGATGTACACAGTAGTGACCAAAATAATTAGGCTGCTCGTAAAGTCTTGGGAAAAGGTATTTGAGTACTTTGACTATTGATAAACTGTTTGGCGTTAAGAACCAGAGGCAGGTAGAAAAGTCAAGAGGAAGTAAAAAGTAGGGGCCTAAACATTTACTCAAGTAAGAGTAAAAAAAAAAAGTAGCGTAAAAGTGAGTTTGAGCGTAAAAGTCTGTTCCAGATCATGACATGAGAAACAAAGAAAATAGCATGAAAATGTATCATTAAAAATGTAAGTAAACAAAACATAAAATACATATTTTTAAGTGTCAAAGTGAAGATTTGTAACTTCTGATTTTGATACATCATTCAGTCCTTATTTTGAAGATTAAGACAATTACGCTTGTGTTACTTAATTTATATCTGCCGCAGGAGTTCACTGGGCTGCAGTTAAAACCTTTAGGCCTGGAGTCTGTTATTAATTCATTATTTTATTCTGACGGGCCCAAAAGCACCGCGATCGGGCCAGTCCACCGGGAAACGCCCCGATTCTCCCGATTACAAACGCTCCTTATCCAACGCCTTTAGGGAAAATAATACAGAAAAACAAAACAAAAAAAGAACCAACTTGTGTACTGAATGCCCGTTTGTAGTATGGATGTAATATTCTTTTAAACATTACATCCACATCACCACAGTGACCGGTCCAAGCTTTTATTGTGAAACTCTGACCGGATGTTGGTGTAGTTTACCCGCATAGCTTGGCCTCTGTTGCTTCAGTGAGTTTCCTGTGACAGCCTGGATATACTGTCACGCAGTTCTCTCAGACGAACTTTTTATATTTAACTGTGGGTTTACTGTGTCTGACAGATCAAACATGTTGTCCTACCTGATAAGCGTAAGTATAATATTTATTGGTACTGCTAGTCCTTGCTTCCTTGTCTGATTTCATCCTGCAGCAGTGCTAACCTAGCTATAGTTGAGCTAACGCCATGTACAGCGTTTATTCTAAAATGACTCTGCTCTGTGGTCTTTGGCCACAGTGATGTGTATGACTCATAAACTCCGTTCAGACTGAACGCATTTGAAAAGCACAACACAGCACGCAGTGAAAAGATTATATGTGACAGAAGATAACGGGATGCTAATAACCTTGTAAACTTTGCTGGTTTGATCTTATCTCAGCTCATCCGTGGTGGCGTGGACAGCATCATTAACTTCATTTTCAAACTTCTTTTTGCAAAACGGAGACCTGCGATCACCTTACAAGACCCCAACATTAAATATGCACTACGTCTTGTTGACAAAGAGGTAATACAAGGCTTACGTAAAATAAGTCATCTGTGTATCTTGTGATTCGATTGTTTTTTTTAACCGAGTCTTCTCTGTTAAGATCGTGAGCCACGACACAAGGAAATTTCGTTTTGCTCTTCCTTCGCCCGATCATGTCCTTGGTCTTCCCATTGGTAAACAATATGTCAAGTGTTGGTTACATTTTCACGTTAAAATGCTAACAGTGAGATGATGTGTTTCCCTAGGCCAGCACATCTACTTGTCTGCCAGGATAGATGGCAAATTGGTTGTACGTCCGTACACTCCTGTGTCCAGCGACGATGACAAAGGCTATGTGGACCTAGTTGTAAAGGTAAGTCTAGTTGTCACATTCTTCTAAAGATGAATATAATGCATGCATGTTCATATGCCTTCAGATTTACTTCAAAGATGTTCACCCCAAATTCCCAGAAGGTGGAAAGATGAGTCAGTATTTGGAGAGCCTCAAGATCAATGACACTATTGACTTCAGGGGGCCTAGTGGTCTTCTTGTCTATAAGGGGAAAGGTGAGGCAATAACGTTGAATGACAGAAGATTATAAAGTTGTTGAGCTATGAGTCACAGAATATAAAGATTTGCCATATCCTTTATACAGGCGTGTTTGTTATCCAACCTGAGAAAAAGGCTCCTGGAGAAACAAAAACTGCCAAACATCTCGGCATGATAGCAGGAGGAACAGGTACCGTAACATTATATATGAAGCGTTGGACCATGTGTATGTGTTTGATCCTCTATTGCCCTCAAGTAAGTCCATTTAAGTTCTGCATTGGTTTAAGCTTACCTGTCCGAGTCTCTTTCCCCTCCCCAGGAATCACCCCTATGTTACAAATCATCACTGCAGTGATGAAAGACCCCGCAGATAAGACCGTTTGCCACCTGCTGTTTGCAAACCAGGCAAGTGTCCTCAATTACAGCGTTCAAGATGTTCACATATGATTTGGATATTTGGTTGATTTTTTGATTTATTTCTTGAACAGACGGAGAAAGACATTCTTTTGCGACCAGAGCTGGAGGAGATACAAGTAAACAACCCAGACCGGTTTAAGCTGTGGTTTACCGTGGACAAAGCACCAGCCGGTAAGTCCGTTAACTGATCCATCACTACTATAATGTTTTTTCTTCTCCGCATTGCTATTGTATTTTATTTTCATTACCTGCGTTTTGAACATAATCCTGTCTTCAGGTTTTATTGATTAAACCTTCACTAATGTGGCCGTATTGGTCAAACTAAGTAGCTTGTTTACCTTTAAATAAATCCTTTCCGTAGTCCATCTGGGGTAATAGAAGTGTTAAATGGGTTGATTGGAGGATCTTTCATCTCCCCTGGTGTCTCTTGCCAGAAAACCACACTTGCAACTTTCCCTGCTCGGGGTCGGAGGCGCAATACACACTAATAGAATCATGAAGAAGAAGCTAACTGTGGGCTAGTGCCACTTTAGCAGTATATACAGCCAGGTCTGAGTGAAAAAGATTATCTCCATTGAGTTGTGGCACAATGTACAATATCTTTCTCCCCCTTTGTCTTTTCTGTCCGCGTAGTATTTTCTCTCACGGACAATTAAACACATGTGACGACACCTGCAGTGGCGCTTATGGCCTCTAGGGGCATGTGTTACTTAGTTCTGCTTTAAATGGGACTTCTTTAAAGTCTTGTAATAGGTTTTAGAGAACATAAAAATAGCAAGCATCTAATTGAATCCTTGTTACATTGAGCTTTTTAATTCATTTGGATCCCCTTTTGTTTTCAGACTGGGAGTACAGCCAGGGTTTCATTAGTGAAGACATGATCAGGGACCATCTGCCTCCGCCCAGTGACGACACCCTCATTCTGATGTGCGGACCGCCACCCATGATCCAGTTTGCCTGTAATCCCAATTTGGACAGAGTAGGGCACGCCGAGAGCTGCAGATTCACTTTCTAAAGATCTCGAGCCCGGGTACAAAAGGGCATTTGATTACGTATGCTGCCCCTCAAACATTAAAGCACTATGTTTTGCACTATGCCGTATTTACGCAATGATGTTTATCGTACAGTGGATAAAGGGTGTGGACCAATTTGTGTCACGAGGAGGTGTTCAGGAGTGGATTGTGGGTTACGTCTGTCAGATATAGAGAATTAAAGGCTGATGGATGCTTGGAGGGTAAACACATGATTTGGAATCTGTCCCACTGTAGCCTTATTTCAGTCATGTACTTACAGTGGTTGAGGACGATTCTGCTTTTGAGTGCCTTAACACTTGCAGAGCTTTTCACGCACTAAAGATGAATCACATTGCTTTATTTTTACATTTTGTAATGCATCATGGCTGCCGTGCTATGTTCTGATATATTTAAACGTTACTCTGTGTGGTGATGGCACATGTGGCAGCAGTGTATCTATCTAAATGCATAAACTTTTGATGTGAGAGTTTATAAAGAAAAAAAAAGTTTATGTTGAAGGAGTTGGTGAATATGCAATAATATGTAAGCTCTATTAAAAGAAATCAAACTTTCATTTCTTTTATTTTCAAAATTGTATAGATCAAGCATGCAGGGTACTTTGAAAGGTACACAAGATATATATTTGAAAAGGTAAAGTTATTGGGTTTAAAAAAAAAACAGTAAGTGCAATAAAAGGTCTACGAATAGACCCTAGGAATAATGTCAATGCAATTAAACCATATGTGTAAACTCGCATCCCAATGACAATGTTTCGAATAGAATACGAATGTGACACAGGTGGTGATTGTCAGCTGACTAAAATGTAATACCATGGTCTCTGAATACTTGATTCTCATTGACTGGAGGGTGTCTGTCAAAAAGTGCTAATGTACACCTAGCCCGGCAACAGTTGGATCATGTTCTATATCACGCCACTGCAGCTGTTTCCATAGTAACGAGAAACAACTGAGCTGGAAATAGTTTCAGGTTAAAACTGATTAAAAAGTGAAATAACTCCTGCCCAGGACTTAAAAAAACAGGCCCCAATGAACAGTTTCAGTTGGCGGGGGGATAATGCACTCCGAGGTGTCCATTATCAGAATAACTGGACTCCGCGTCGTCCAGTTATTTCTCATTAAATACAAAAACGATTTCTGAACACACGGCGTATACGCAAACATTCTTAACCTTAGCCCGAAACACTACTCTCAAACACATGAGGTAGTGTGGTAATATTCAAGAAAAGGTCTGTGTGCTTTATGTGAACTTAATGCTAAAAGGTGCTTCACTCCAAATCTGCGAACAAACCAAAATGAGGCAAATATCCCATAGCTGTGTGAAAGTCTTAGTACCACAAATGAAACGCATAATAATGAACATGGCTTATAAATTACAAAAAAAACAAAAACAGTAAGAATAGTTACAGTGCACCATTATAATGTCCATCTCATGCAACCATGGCTACCATCAAAGTTTTCAAAAGAATATATAGCTGTACAAACAAAACATGATAAAGACCTTAGGAAGTACTTGGACGAGGTCAGCTCACAGTTGGTGTTGGCACAGTTTTATCTCAAAATGTATAATTCACTGCATCTCTGTCTCCGGTGTTGCAACTTCTGCCATCTCCTGAAAAAACTCATCTTCTTTCAGCATGCTCTGGAAGAAAATGGTGAAAATGCATAATGATACATATAATTGGCATTGGTGTATTTTATTTACCATTATTGTTTAGTTATCTTATAAATGAAGGCTTCTACCCACAGTCAAATTGTTGATTCCTTCAGAAAATACTCCAATCTCTCTTACTGTTCTCTCAGAGTCCTCCATCTGTCAGAGCATAATAAACAAGTCCGTCACAAGGTCAAAAAACTTAACTATAAGCAGTGTTGATTTGAACCTGTTCTAGGTGGTCAAGGTTGTCCTCAAATACCCGGAGCCCCCTCTGGAAGCTGCTGCTCTTAGGCATTTCCACATTCATGGGGCACACGTATTCATCACTATCATCCTGGCGTTTCTTTCTCAATGAGCCAAAGCTGCCAAAGGACAGACGCCGAGGCTGAAACACAGAAAAGTGAAGCATCTGTTATAATAAACTCAATATGCCGTTTTAAATGGTAATTAGTCTAAATGTACATTACGCGTACAGTTGTTTTAATGTTATTGCATATTTTATATAATTTCACTAACAACCATTGTTGCCAGATATGAGGTCCATGTTCCAATTAAATATGAATTATGCTGAACAACATATGCTCTACAATAACAAAACATGGTCTCAAACTCAAGCTTAAAGTTATTAATGTTTACATTTATAGCTTTGGTTGTTGAACTGATTTTCCAATCAGACAGAAAACAAGGTGTTCAGATCCGATGGCTAAAACAAAGCACAAAACGACTCTCTGATCTAAATACTACTACTAAATACTTAAAAGACGCCGAACTCTCGCTACAGAGCCTAAGTGTGTTTGGTTGCAGTGCAGTTACCTTGACCTTAGCGGTGGCAGTGAGGACAGTGTAGTCTGGGTTTTCCAGGCAGTCCTGTTTGAGCCGCTGAGCCTCCGAGCCAATGAGCAGGTGAAAATGTGTTGCCAGGTGGCGCCTCAGCAGGGTTTTATTTGGAGGAATATTAAGCAGAAGGGCGAGTGATTCCACATTGAAACGAGGCTCCAACACCTTTAGACAAATAGAATTTTGAGGGATCATTTTTCCAATAGTCTTATGCCTTATCATGTGCATTTTGGAAGGTGCATTATGGAACTTTTGAATTGACCTTTTGTGACCCAAGAGCTGTATATTGGGGGTTAGCATAGCATCTTTACTTTCGATCACAGTTGCCTCTACAACGCTACAGTGTTTTTGTAAAAAATAATTGATCCTGGTGCATCAGAGGCCACTGTGATGGAAAGTAAAGGAGCCATGCTGACCACTCACAGAGCTATTGGGTCACTAAGGTCAATTATACATTAATAAAAAGTGTTTTTTCCCCACATAAAAAAGTTCCATTAGCACCTTTAAACCCCACCAAAACATTGTAGTAACAATCTTTTGATGTTAAAACACTTTCTGCCACCTTCAGGATGCAGAGGAAGTTTTTCTTACCATCAGACCTCCATGAACCCCACTGCCCCTCAAGTTTGGAGCATACTCTGCCAGATCCACAGACCGAAGCCACTCCATCACTCGGTGATTGGTCCACTGAGAGATTTCAGCTGGTGTGATATTATTCTGCAGAAATATTTAAGGCTATAAATAATAATGAACCAGTGAGATTAAAAACATCCAGACTGCAAGTTTACCTCATCAGAGGGCCTGCGTCGAAGACAGCTGGGTTCAAACGAGTTCAGACGGAGGACCTGAATGGCTCTCTTAATGCTGAGGTGATGAAGAACACTGCCCACTTTCAGAGACAGCAGGTCATCCTAGGACACACAATAAACATGTAAAACTGGTCTTCATGTTCAACGATGAGAACAAGCTCTCACTATGAAAAAATGAACTAACCACAGACATGTAGTGCAGCATACGGCCATCAACACGGGCCTCATCAAAGTTACTCTTGTACTGTGGGAGGCCAATGTCATCCAGCCATCCTAACAAAACCATGCACCATGGTTAAGCAACAAACTGATAAAAACTGCATGAAAATCAAAATAGCAATGAAGTAGAACTCACTGGTCACCCAGTGGTGGTCCAGTCTGCCCTGAAGGTCGTCGTCCTCTGATCCGAGAGCCTGCAGGACCAACTGCAGTTTCTTCCTGTGGAGCGGCTGCCTAATGCCCAGCTCCTGGAGAGGAGAAGAAAGGAAGAATTAACAAAGCAACAGCAGGTTCTGCACGGGTGACCAAACTTGAAATAACTAATTTTTGAAGCCTGTATGAATCAAGGTCGCAATGAAGACCTGTTTAATAACATTTTTATTGAACAATTTAAAAGATGACATTCACATAACCTGCACCTACCTTCTCCAGATCATGTTGTGACGCATGCAGAAGAGTTTGCCCTGACTTTAACCAGGTCTGGCCTTGATCAGCATACAGACCCAGACCCTGCTCATGCAGCCACGCACAGACCTCCTCTTTACTCCACTGTGAGAAGGGAACACCCACAGCTCTGATAAGACACACACACAACAGAGATCAGTTCATACATGTATTCTTATGCTAGAGCAGGGCTGCACAATTGAATCATGTTAGCAAAAGGTATATGGTAAAGCGCACAGTTTGAACAACATAGGGATTTATTATAGATCAAATCTACCCACCCGAGATTCTTGAGTTGAACAGGTTATATTTCACACTTCTCTCAAGTGTGATTGTTTCTGTTACTTTAAGTGTGCAGTGTGGATAAAACTTTATTTTAAGATTAATTGCAATAATTACACCTGTCAGAAAGGTCACATTGAGCCCCCTCCCCTTTGTGCAGCCCTATTAGACATATAGCAATAAAATGGGACACTTGCTGGTGTTTGGGTTCATGTGACCATCCGAGGCGAGGTCCAGCCGTTGCTCTGACTCCTCCCCTCCTGAACTCCATTTCGGCTTCATCAAGGTTAAAGGATGAAGAGTGGCTTCTCTTTAGTCTACACAGTCATATCATTTTAGTATAGAAACATAAACTTGTAAACAAAAGATATCGCAATACATTTACCTGCCGAAAAGTTTCCTCAAACCCTTTGACTTCTTTTTAGTGTCTTGTTTTTGTGGGCTCATCCCTGCCAAGTCTAGATGATCAGTGCCTTTACGTTCTGCTTCTGTTACGAATTACACAAAAGCCAAAAGAACCAACAACATGAAACTGTCACACAAATGTGGACACATTTCGTGAGACTCACCAGGAGGTGAAGCGCTACCAGTATGTTTTCCACCACGCAGTTTAAAAAGTCCTCTACCAAAAGATGCACGGACCCTCTTACTGCCAAAGCTCTCTGAACTTGTGCTAGAAATAGCTGGGTCAGTTCTTTTTATCTATGGGAAAAATATTTAATAAGAATTTGTAATTTCATGATTTGGCCACCAGGTGTCACACAAACACAATGAGATTTGCCTGTCTTGTGGCACTTGTTGTCACAGTGAGTTAACAAAAGATAATAACAAATAAATGTAAGGAAAACGCAAATATAAACACGTTTATGAGATCACCATTGAAGAAGAATCTGGACCCACCTGAGGATTCTTATGGTCGTCTGTGAAACTTCCAGAGCCTTCAAAAGAACTGTGAAGACAAGCATTTTAACCTTCAGAATGTCATGACGAGGACACCGACAAAGCGGGGCAATATTTAAAACATAATACAAGAAAAGAGGTTTTAAAGAACAAACAATATCAATCAACTTATGTCATCTTTTGCAGCCTGACCTTGCAAAACAAAACTGTTGACTTAAGCATTGATCATAGACTGACGACCAGAACACAACTAACAACCCCACATTAAAAATGCAGCTAAAATTATGTTGGTTTGAACAGTCCTTTATATTTTTAATCTGCCTGGCACATTATACATTCATCATGGTTTACCTTTGTGTTGCCTTTAATTGTCGCTCACGGTCAAATTCATTCATTTCAGAAAGCACTGCTATACATGGACTTGACTGAAACACAAACGCAATATTCAGCCATCATCCTATTATGAGTCAAACAAAATTAATTTGAAGCTCTGGACTCTTAGTAGTAGAGTGGAAATTTCCTCAGCGGAAGTCTCGAGTCTGGGACTGGGAGCAAATTGTTTTGACAGAGGCACCGTGTTTACCTCCCCGGAGCTCCTTCCTGCCTCTCCCTCCAACGCCACCATGACCTGATCCCCCTCCATGGACACCGCATAAGACGGATCATCCTGGATATCCGCGTAGTCATCTTCCCTTAAACGCTCTGCAAAAGACAAAGCGATACGGGATCACGTTAAACTGATTTTGGTCATTCCTAAGATGCCATATACTTTACAGACCTTTGGTTATTTCATGAACATTCTTGCATTTTGTGAGGGATTCTCCAAGTTCCTTTATTCTTTGCTCCTGTATTCAAGAATAAAAATGTTTGGGGCAATAAAAGCAATATATATACAGTGGGGGAAAAAAGTATTTGGCCAAAATCCAATAGATTGTCTATGTGAAACTGACCAAATACTTTTTTTCCCCACTGTATATCCCGTTGCCATGACATCTGGATTTGTACCTTCTCATCGTTAGCCGTTGTCAATGTCTCTAAAATTCTTTTCATCTTCAACATTTCTGTATCTAAAAAAACAACAACACATATTTAAAGTACTTTTTTTTTTTTTTTTTGAATTACAACAAGCTAGAGCACAAAGGAAGCCATTTTATCTGCTCCCGAACAAGCCATTTTCCTGTAATATCAACCCTGTAATTAATTTAGTTGGAGAAAGGACCATTTTCAGGCAAAATGCTATTAGTTGCCTGGAAACTGCAGAAAAAGGCACAGTTGTAACTCAAGCCAGGGTCATCTCAAGGATAAATGAGTCGATAGCCTTTGGAACACTGTTTTGGCTTGTGGGTGCTAATGAAATGCTTCCCAAAAATGCTTTTATTATCGAATTGTATCCACGAGGGGAGGGGGTGGGGAGCTGCAGAACCCATTCGGTCAAACTATGATGTGTCAGGAGTTGTTCATCATGTGCTTCTTGTGTCATAATTCGCACACTGTACATGGAGTGTTGGGCATTTCGCCTCTCAGTCTTCTTCGATGAGGCGAAACGTCCAACATTCGATCGACAGAGTTAAAGATGACGATTCAAGAACCTTGGTCTAAAAACTGTCAACACATTCTACAATCATATGCATGAGGTTTGGATACCTTATTAAGCTTACAGCCATGTCCTAATATAGTAGATTAGCACTGCAGCAGTCTGGATCATGTCAGCAGTGGTAGGAGGTGTAAAACAGACACTATGTTTGGTATGACGACCTCAGATAAGGAGTCGGTGTTTACACTAACTAAAGCATGAGGCGGTGTGAGTAAAACAGCAAATGAAGAATTCCAGCTAAATGTGCTTCTTCGTTGAATTAGCTGTTATTTCAGTCTAAAATGTCTCGTGCCTAATCCGCATGAAGTCTTTTGTATATTGTTGTGATAAAATTGTAAAAAGGAGTTGCCTTTCTCTCCTCCCTCCACTCTGCTGCTGCTGTCTGCCCTCAGCCTTCTCAGCTCCAACTCCTGCTCGTCCAACTGTTCCTGGAGAATCAGCAATTCATCCTAGGGCAACAGAAAGATATGGTGACATTAAAGCTAAAAAGGCCTTCCTACTGCACCTTAACCTTTAACGACGTTATTACATACAGAACAAATTTTTCGTGGCAAAGGTTATAAGGTACTGGGCTAGTCTAATAATCAATGTTAAAAAATGAGACAAAGGGGTGTATGGTTATTGCAAAGTAAACAGTCAGGATAAAAAACCTATTTGTGTGTTTTGTGAAGTCCCACTTTAAAGACCTAAGTAACTTATGCCCCTAGAGGCCACAAACGCCACTGCAGGTGTTGTAGCTTGTTGCGTTTTTTTTTACTCATTAATTCTCTGTGAGAGTAAATACTACACTGACAGAAAAGACAAAGGGAAGAGGGATATTGTACGTTGTGGCACAACTCAATGACACATTAGAGATTTTTTTTCTTTCACTTTTGGCTGTAATTACTGCAAAAGTGGCGCTAGCCCACAGTTAGCTTTGCCCGTTAGCTTCTTCTCCGGGTCGGAGCAGGAAAAGCGGCAAGCGTGGTTTATATATTAAGGTTAACAAGTTACTTAGTTCTTCTAAGAGTTTGATGAATTGATTGAAACATTGGGGGAACGGGGTAAATGAAAACAGACGTAAGGTGCTCCCCATTAACTCTGCAACGTCCAATGATTGCTTTAATCTTATGCTTTTAAAGGGATATTTCTGGATTTTTGACATAGATACAGACGGCGTTGCGTCATAGAAGGGGGCGTGGCTTCGCCAAGGGGGAAAATAGAATCTTTAGAGAAACACAATTTTCCACTCTTTTTAACCATTTTCTGGTGAAATATGAACTTATTTATCACATAAATAAAGTCAAGTGTAAATCGGGCCCATATGGATATTTTCTCACAGCAGATTGTTCAGTAGAAGTGAAAAAACGGCAGTTGTAGCTCGCGCTAGCTAACCGTTAGCATTAGCCCGATGCTAACATGTAGCATCAAGTTAACATTCACTGTTATTTATGTATTTATGGGCTGTTGAACTACTTTGCTTCTCTCCATGTCTTTGTGTTATGTTTCTTCGCTTACATAACCTTGTAAAAAGTACAGACTCGCAGTAACTTCAATATGCTTCTTTATAGAACAAGTGCCACATTTTTAAATCTCAACTCAGTCCGCTGACTTAGCACACATTAAAGAGTGCGGAGCGCAATGTTCTAACGAGACACAAAGTAGTGCGTACTACTACAGAATTATTTGGTTAGATCAATACATAACAATTCCTCTCTTCCAGCTTTGATGCACTTATGATCATCAAACAAAACAAAAACAAAAATCATATTGGCTGTATGTGACTCTTATGCCCAATATAAACGTTTCACAATTAGAAGCAATTAAAATGCCCACATTCACATTAATATTTGTATAACCTTCAATAACTTTTTTTTTTTTTTTTTTTTTTTTTATATATAGAACACTTTTCTTCCTTTGTTTTTGTTTCTTAATGTCATAAATCAAGTCTGTCCGGTGGTTTGCGACACCTCTCAGGATATCGGCGTCCAGGAGGATCAGGCACGTTTGTCATTGGTTGAGGTATGTTCACTGTCTCTGGTGTGGGCGTATTTTCTACAGTTGTCATGTCCGGTGTTGAGGCACTGTCCTGGTTTGGTAGAACAGTAGGTATCACAGGTTGAGTAGTCTCATTTCCAGTTGAAACATCCAAAAGCTGATCAACATGTCTGCGCCAGACGACATTGGGCTCGACACTCACAGTGTATGAGAGCGGTCCCGTTTGTGACAAAATTTTTGCTTGTTGCCATTTGTCACCTTGGCTGCGATAGTCTCTTGCCAGTACTTTTTGTCCAACGTCGAATGATCTCAGTTTCCTTTGTTGTTGAATGGGTGAACATTTCTTGTTGAAGACATGCTTTTGAATGTCCGGTTTCAGTAAGTCCAAACGTGATCTCAAGTTTCTTCCCATAAACAACATTGCCGGTGACTGTCCAGTAGTAGTGTGTGGAGTGTTTCTGTAGGCCAGAAGAAAGTTGGCAATTTTCTGCTGTAGCGGCACTTCCTCCTTTCTACTTGCTTTCATTGACTGTTTAAAGGTCTGTACAAAGCGTTCAGCTAGTCCATTAGTTGCAGGGTGATGAGGAGCAGATGTTATGTGCTTAATCCCGTTACTTTTCAGGAAAGTTTGAAACTCCTCACTGGTAAACTGGGTACCATTGTCACTTACAAGTTGTAGAGGGTAACCAGTGCGAGCGAAAAGCATCTGCAGTTGGTTAACTGTTACTGTTGTAGTTGCTTTCTTCACAGTGAAAACTTCGGGCCACTTGGAATGAGCATCGACGACGATAAGGAACATGTGATCCAAGAAAGGTCCAGCATAGTCGATGTGAAGGCGTTGCCACGGGGCAACAGGCCATTCCCAAGTGTGAACGGGTGCAACCTGAGGCTGACGCTGGGTGTGGTGGCAACCTGTGCATGCTTTGACCAAGGTTTCAATTTGGTTGTCCAGGCCAGGCCACCACACATAACTTCTAGCGAGGCTTTTCATTTTCACTAGACCCATGTGTCCATCATGCAGTGAGTTAAGAACTTTGTGACGCAGTTTGGGAGGCACAATCACACGTGACCCCCACATGACACATCCTTGACAAACGGTAAGTTGGTCTTTTCTGGTGGAATAGTCCGAAAGTTCCGTGTCTGAACGTGCTGGCCAACCATTCACAGTTAAATCATACACTCTGGAAAGCAATGGGTCATTTCTTGTTTCTTTGCTTATTTGTGCACTTGTCACAGGAAGCGGTTCCATTTGTAACATGTGAAGGTTCAAAGCAGGATCAGAAGCCTTCTCTGACAATGGCTGTGGAAGGCGAGACAGGCCATCTGCATTTCCATGTAGTTTTGTTCCTTTGTATTCAATGGTGTAGGTGTGTGCTCCCAGGAAGAGAGCCCAACGCTGTAACCGAGCAGCAGCCATTGCAGGAACACCTTTCTGTGGACTGAAAATGGAAACTAGTGGCTGGTGATCTGTAATCAGCGTGAAATGCTTGCCATATAGGTACTGGTTGAACTTTTTCACCCCCCACACTAAGCTTAAAGCTTCTCTGTCTATCTGTGCGTAGTTACGCTCTGCAGGTGACAAAGAGCGTGATGCAAAAGCTATGGGACGTTCAGAGCCATCAGTCATTTTGTGTGACAGAACGGCACCAATACCGTAAGGCGAAGCGTCACATGCTAGGCGTAGGGGCAACTTCGGGTCATAGTGCGTCAGCACTTTGTCTGAGATAATGAGTTCCTTTGCCTTTTGAAATGCCTGCTCACAGTCTTTAGTCCAATCCCACTTTGTGTTTTGATGCAGCAGGGCATTGAGTGGGTACAGCACAGTTGAGAGATTTGGCAAAAACTTGTGATAATAGTTAACAAGACCGAGGAATGAGCGTAACTGACTTACATTTTCCGGTTGTGGAGATTTCACCATGGCCTCGATTTTATCCTGAGTTTTGTGAAGTCCATGCTTGTCTATTTTGTGTCCACAATACTCAATGGACTCCCTGAAGAACTCGCATTTCTTCCTATTTGCCTTAAGTCCATATTCCTGCAGTTTTGAAAGGACTGCATCCAAATTGGCCAAGTGCGAGTTTTTGTCTGAGCCTGTAACAATAATGTCGTCCAAGTAACATTGGGTACCTGGGATTCCTTGTAGCACCTGGTCCATTGCACGTTGCCAGATTGCTGGAGCACTTGTGATGCCAAATACGAGTCGGTTGTATTGGTAGAGACCTTTGTGGGTGTTGATGGTGAGGTATTTGCGTGAACTTTCATCCATCTCCATTTGAAGATAAGCCTGAGCAAGGTCAATCTTTGTGAAGTGCTCGCCGTGTGCTAGAGACGCAAAAATGTCATCAATGCGAGGTAGTGGATACTGGTCTGCGTGCAGTGAGGGGTTAACCGTTACTTTAAAGTCACCACAAATTCGCAACTTGTCTGAAGACTTTTTAGCCACAGGCACGATCGGTGTAGCCCATTCAGACCAATCCACCTTGGATAATACCTGTTGATCCATGAGGTGTTGTAGCTCAGCTTCCACTTTTGGCCGGAGAGCATATGGCACAGGGCGTGCTTTGTGAAACTTCGGTTTTGCATCCTCTTGCAGCTCAAGATGTGCTTTGATGTGTTTCATGGTTCCAATGCCCTCACTGAAGACTTGTGCATGCTTGTCAAGTATTTCCGATAACTTTTTGTCAGTGAGCTTTGAGGCAATACTCATAGTCTTTATTTCGTGCCAGTCGATCCTGATTTGTCTTAGCCATCTGCGACCAAACAGCGGTGTACCTCCATTTTTCAGAACAAACAGCTCAAGATTGCAGGTTTGGTTTTTATATTTCACTTTCACTTTGAGTTTTCCCAGTGGAGCAACTTTTTCACCCGTGTAGGTTTTCAGCTTTACACTTGTGCGTGACAATTTTGTGTCTGGGAACTTTTCCCTGTAGTCCTTGGAGGATATGATTGACAGCGCTGACCCTGTGTCCAGTTCCATCTTTAATGGCACTCCATTGACTTTTGGTGTCAGCCAAATCACATCACTGTCATTCTCTTCTGTAGCATACAACCCTAAACAGGCCAATTCTTCCTCACTTGAGCTGTCGGAGTCTGTTTGTGCTACTTTGTGAAGCCTTTGTCCTCTTTTTGCATGTGGTTTATCTTTTGAGCTGCTGTACTTTGATTTACACATTTTCTGTATGTGCCCCCTCTTATTACATTGTCGGCAGTCTTTATCCTTGAACCAACACTCCGTGGGGTCATGTGACTGTTTACCGCACCTGAAGCAGGGCTTTGCTTTCGTATTACGTAGCTTGGAGTGCATTTTGAACACAGAACATGTCGTTGCGTTTTTACCTTGCAGTTCTGTTGCATCCCTTGATGCAGTCTCCACTGAAACAGCAATTTCCACTGCTCGTTGTAAGGTAAGCCTGTCTTCAGTCAAAAGCCGTTTTTGAATGTTCTCGTTGTGCAGCCCGCACACGAACCGGTCCCTCAAGGCGTCAGAAAGTCCATCTCTAAACTGGCAATGCTCGGCCAGTTTCCTCAGCTCAGCGATGTATTCTGACACGGACTCACTTTTTGACTGGTTTCTTTTGTGAAATCGAAAACGCTCAGCGATCACTAATGGCGCTGGGTTTAGGTGACTTTTCAGCGTTTGCGTTATCTCATCAAAAGTTTTGTCTGCCGGTTTAGTTGGAGCAACAAGGCTGCGGAGTAGGTTGTACATTTTGGCGCCCATAACACTCAATAGGACTGCAACTTTTCTCTCGTCCTTTATCTCGTTTGCTAGGCAGTACTGCTCAACTCTTTCCACATATATCGTCCAGTCCTCCACCGAACTGTCAAAACTGTCCATATGTCCCAATATTCCAGCCATTTTTCGCTTATTGGCGTCCGATCACTTTTACCTTGGTCTTGATAAACACACGTCCTCACCTCCGGCTAGCTTGTTCACGGCAAAACTGCGGGGTGAGCAGACATTTACGTCCACAAAACCAAGTCCAGTCAAAACTATACACCGGCTTTGCTCATCCGATGTACTTCTCGGGTTCTTCTTAAGACTCGTCGCCAGTTTTGTTATGTTTCTTCGCTTACATAACCTTGTAAAAAGTACAGACTCGCAGTAACTTCAATATGCTTCTTTATAGAACAAGTGCCACATTTTTAAATCTCAACTCAGTCCGCTGACTTAGCACACATTAAAGAGTGCGGAGCGCAATGTTCTAACGAGACACAAAGTAGTGCGTACTACTACAGAATTATTTGGTTAGATCAATACATAACACTTTGTATCTTTATTTAGTAGAAAACTATATTCATAATTTAGCGTTTGTTAAAGTTGTTTTTGAATAATTAGAGAAAGTTTAGATTTTTCTCCAAATTGTTTTCCCCCTTAACTGTTTTTAAACATGACCATATATGGACGATTCCAGAGATGCCGTCTGGATCTATAGGGCCTCATTTCCTAGTTATCTAGAGTGTTGTTGATTTCTGGAGATTTTTTTTTTTTCTTAATTCATGCAGTCCTTTTTTTTTAGAGAGAGTTTAGTGGCACTAAGCTAGCACATTTCTATGGTAACAGCTAGCCTGCATTAAAAACAGTCTGACCCAAGCACAGTGCACCTGAGGCAAATCACTTATAACACCAGACTACCGATATAAATGTCTAGAGTAATTTTTGAAATACAACTGACCTTGCATCACATGAATTACTGCATTTTGAGGGACTATTTTCTTGCAGATCACTCCGCCGCTGCGTAACTTACAACCACGAAGCTAATGCTGCTCAAATATAAGTTGTATTAAAGGGCAAAATGGTTCAAATTATTCTATGGACACAGACATTTATATCAGTAGTCTGGTGTTGTAAATGATTTGCCCCAGGTGCACTGTGGAGTTGGGTCAGACTGTTTATAATGCAGGCTAGCTGATACCGTAGAAATGTGCTAGCCTAGCACTAGCCTAGCACCACTAAACGCTTCAAATATAAGGACTGCATGAATTAAAAAATATATATCCAGAGTGTTGTTGATTTCTGGAGACAACTAGGAAATGAGGCCCTATGCCAAAAATCCTGAAATATACATTTTCTGTACGACCAACTGTTATATGTGGACGAGAGGTACAGTGGGGCACATACGTTTTTCCTTCTTTCAAGTTCTTTGAGCATCTAAAAGCCTTGTACTTTAGTTGATTGACATTGGTATAGATGATTTGTTGTTGCTATAATAAATGAACTGACCACAGCAAAAGAAAAAGTTGAACTTACATTAGTGGCTTTGAGTTTATTCTCACATTGAAGTCTTTCATTCTCAGTGTCGGTCACTCTAAACCGCAGTTCTGTTACTTCCTGGTACAAGCCCTGGAGTAAAGAAAATTCAAATCACTTTTATGCATCCCACAATGAGGCGACATTCAAGGCACTGAACTTTTAAAAAAATATATATATATTTACTTTATTACTTTACTCCCTTTATTATCTCACTTATCTTATCAATGAAATGGGAACAACAATGTTCAAAACTAATCCATACAACAAACCCACAAATAACTTGCGGTTTCATCCATATATCCCATTTCAATGAGGAAAAAAAATTAATCTTTCCCAATGGTCTAGTATGTGAAAAGGAGTGTGGAAACTCTAAGTCTCTCAGGCTTAGATGCAGAGGAGTTATGTGAAGGGTGAATGGGAGGAGAGGGTACTCTGGCAGGAAACAGCTGCTCGTGAGCACTGGGTGTCCTGTAACCTCTAATCAGGTTCAGCCTGATAGGGACCACTCAGGCGAACCTTTGTGTCTTCAAAACAATGACTGGAAGACCGCCAAAAGTTTTGAACCTTTTGTTCACATAAAAGAGATTTAAAGAGAGTTGACTTTACTTCACTATCCCTGTGCTCTCGCTCCACTGCAGAAAGCTTCAGCTTCAGACTGGACACCTCTGTCATCAGCTCCAGCTTTTGGGTCTCTAATGCAGACCTGTTCAAGAGCTCCTGTACAAAAAAATCACAAATACAAAGTTTATATATATTGGTCAGGACAGGAGTCAGATATGGCATGTTAATATGAGTAAATACAATGAGACACATGCATGTTAACGTGCCACGCCCGATTGCAGCCAGCAGCTAATTTCAATCCAGTATCCTGTATCCACTTTTTCCAATTGAGACTTTCGAGGAAGGTCAAGCCCCATTTAGCCAACTTGAAAGAGTGGTCCATGCATGACTGGACTATTTTAATTTGTTATATTATGGCCTTGACCACTTGTCCATCCACAAACTACAGTTAGTCCAGCCTGTGGCAGGTCATCTGCTCACAGGGACCAGACGACAGGAAGCACATTGTGCTGTCCTCTCTCCACTGATTTCCTGTGACCGTTAGAATACGGTTTGATATTTTACTGTTTGTTTTTTAATCTCTTCATGATCTGGCAACTTCATATTTAAGTGAATTGTTGAATTTGCACCCTCCGGGCAGAACACTGAGGCCTTCTGAGTCTGACCAGTTCCTTTTACACTGCCCATGGTCCAACCGAAAGACTAGAGGAGACCGAGCTTTTGCCGGCCCTAAATCTAGAACTCTCTGCCTCTGGAAATCAGAGAGCGTTCTTTTCTGTGGAGAATTTCAAGTCCCTATTGAAAACGCACCTCTTCGCATTGGCTTTTAATTCAAGTTGAGCCAGAAATTTTGATTAAAGGAACAGGCCACCGTTTTTCCATACTGAGATATGTTCTTACCTGAGCGTAGACGAGTTGATGCTAACTGTCTGGTCTTTGTGCGTGCAATGTTGTTAGCATTTAGCCTCTCATCTGCACAGTAATATCTTCAGAATTCTTTAGGAGTGAGGATGTTACTGTGCGGACGTCAAAGTGCTCCTGAGGTATTTTTATCTGCTTAGAAAATCGACCTGTTTAATTTTGTGTAACTATACTTGGATCGTGTAACTGTTCTTACCTGATCTTAGACGAAATGGTGGCCTGTTCCTTTAAGCAGTAGGCTTATTTTTTCCTAATATTTCCTCTTTCCAATTGATTCCTGTTTTATTCCATTTAGCATGTTTTTGTGTGTTACTTCTGTTTTCGCACCGACTATAGAAAGCCCTTTGAGGCAGCACTCTGTTGTTAAATGTGCTATATAAATAAACTTGACCTTGATCGTTGACCGTCCATTTGGACTCAAACACATTTGTAAACATACGCTGGTGCACAAAACACTGGAGGAAAGGCTGGTGAAGTGTCTGGCCAAAGGACACGATGACAGCATGCACTCGCAGGAGCTGGGTTTGAACTGCCAAACTTCAGATCAGTGGGTGTACGCTCCAAGCACACTGAACCATGGTCTCTTGGTTTCTGTTGTAGATTAGAATAAGTGGGGATTTTCACAGAGACAGACAGACCTGTTGAAGCAGCTCCTCAGTAGCATTTAGCTTCTCACGGTGTTGTTCCAGACAGGAGTCCAGATCTCGAATCTTTTCACCTTGAACTTCCACTTGGTCTGTTAAAACACTAACCTAAAACAAATAATAAATACAAATCAACATTATTCAAACTTGGGAGTAGCACAGATTGAGCTTGTGTTTGTAACCCGCTTTAGCTGGTATGCTGAAAATGTCCAAAATATTCTTAAAAGACACCCAAAAGTACTTGATAGTGTGACATTGTAAGACTGCAACAGATTTTCCTCGCCTTGTGTGAAATGAAGCTATTTTCACATAAGCAAATACAATAGCTAAAGCCTTTTCAAGCTATGATCCACAAAGTTTAGAACTTAGTCGCTAAATCACACCTGCAGAATGAGACATTCTTTGTCACTCTCCAACCGTGAAAGACGCTCCTGGTAGACTGCCTCTGAGCTGTGTCCATTGCTCTGAAATTAACAAGAATGGCAAGTAGTTACCAAACATAGCACAAGAAAGTGTTAAAGAGGGGGTATTATGCTTTTTTCAGCCACATAGCACCAGTCTATGGCACACTACAATGATGACGAAACCTTCTGTTGGTCTGTAAATGCAGTAAATTAGAATAACTGCCTTGTATAAAATTGCTCTTTCAAAATGGCGGTAGCGAAAGACTTGAAATAGGCCCTGTCTCTTTAAGAACCTCTGACCCTTTCCGACACGCCCCCTCCACACGCTGTCTGTGGCATCACAACACTGCGCTCGTTGTCTCAACTGTATTGAAACTACGATCGGTGCATTTTAATTTTTATTGTTGGAAAGGAGCTACTGTTTATCACTTTGTGAACAATGGCCACACAGGATATTATTTGGAGACAAACCTTCCACACCGGACGCTTGGAAGGGGCTCTTGCCTGAAAAATAACTGCTGTTTGGAGGCTATCTCTTTGCATCTGCCATGCCCTATGGATCTCTAACTATACCCCCATGGACGACACCAGGATCTGCAGGAGCCCATACGATTCAAAGACGGACATTATCTGTGCAGGTGGACAGTGGTTTTTCGAGGTTACCCGTTAGCTTGTTATAATCGACTACAGCTCATTGTTGATGAAAAGTCTGTAATAAACCACAAATGTGTAAAGCCAGGCTCATTGTGTGATCATCGTAAAGGCTGCTTCGAGTAGTTGCCTGCTTTATTGACGTTATTTGTGCATAATATGCTGCCTGTTTTCAATGAATGTTGTGAAGGTGAAGGTTGTTAGCTTGTCGTGGCTAATAGTGCCTTAGCTCCGGGAGAAAACCACTCGGCTACGACTCACTGTAGATGAAATGTGAGCAATAAACTACACAATCAACAAGCCAGGCTCCGTGTGTGATCATCATAAAGGCTGCTTCAAGCAGTTGCCTGTTTTAGTGACGTTTTCAATGCATAATATGCTGCTTGTATTCAGTGAATTTTCCCGTTAGCTTGTCGCGGCTAGCTTGTTAGCTCCGGGAGAAAGCCACTCGGCTATGACCCATTGTAGATGAAATGTGAGCAATAAACTTCCAAATCAACAAGCCTGGCTCCGTGTGTGATCATTGTTAAACGGTTCTTTATGTGTGTGGTGGTTTTATTGACTTTATGTGTGCATATTTCTCGTTTTCACGTGATGACTCGAGGTTTAGCTTAGCATTAGCTTTCTCCGGAGGCTCTGTGCATCATCAAGGCCAGACACCGAAATAAGAACCAGACACTGGAATAAGCGTTCTTGTCACCGGTTTTAATCCTGGGTGTTTAGGTAACAGAAACACTGATGTGTGTCTTTGTAAAAGTCTGCTGTGGCTCCGGTTCACCACACATGAAGCTAATCCTCCATGATGACTCTGTTTACATCTTAGGGCTAGACACTGCGGGGAGGGGGTTCTGCTGAGGAGCAGTGGTTGGTTACTCGGCTGGTGACGAAAGGTTGGAGGCGTATCCTGGAGGTCGGAGGCGTTTCCTGAAGGAATCAGGCGTTTTATCCCTAAAATGGCTGCCATCGGAGTTTTTACAGATTACTCGAAAATACGTGAATGTGCTAAGGCAACACTTCAGGCATGTTTTTAATGAGGGAATGACTTAATAACATGATGTAAAGCTTGAAAAAGTCGATTTTGCATAATACCCCCCCTTTAATTTAGACAACATATTTTTAAATTTGTCGTAGGCCTAGTGGTCTTTAGATGAAAAATGTTATAATTATTATTTTAGTCAAGCTCGAGCCGAGAAATTGTTATGTCAAACTTTTTGAGTGACAGTGCAGGATTTTAGAGGCAGTTGTTGTGAATAGGTCTGGGCTCATTCTACATCTTATGACATTGCTGGAACATGTAGAGGAAAATACATCTTTTGTACATTTTTAAACTCCATATAGAGGTCTCTCCCACAGAAAATACTTTTTCAGACCTCACTTAACAATCAGAGACTAAATGGTTCTGCCTCAAGGTCTTGATCAACACCTGGTGTGTCTCTGACTTAAAACGCCACAAAGAGCGGCTAATGCCTCTTCAGATGAGACTTTGCTTAAGTTACTTTTGTAGAAAAGCACATGAGAAACATGCCAGGTTCAATACTGCAAGACATGGGAAAGCGATTTGAAGAAAGGGATAAAAAAATAAAAAAACACCCCTTGCCTCAAATATCAGGAAAAACGTGGGGGGAAGAAAAACATAGCCCATGGCCAACATCAAGTTTAAGATGGAAACTATTTTCAGGAAGAACCATAAAGGATCTCTATTCTTTTCAGGGCATGCAGTAAGACAAACTGCCAGAATACGTAGACGAGGGATATACTGTATCATCAAAAGACACCAGATATTAAACACTGGATTAGGGGAGAAAAAATAAAAACCCACATCAAATTAAGCTAATGTGTGGAAGGCCTATCTAGCATCCAGGCAGTGCTTCATCAGTCCTCCTCCTCCTCCTCCTCCTCAGCCCAATACTGCAGCAAGCCAATCATCATTTATGTTTTACGTCTATGGCTGTGCCCCACCTTCACCTTATCACCACCTCAGCTCTCCTCATATCCTGCTCCGCCGCTGGCCTTATCCTTTACTGCCAGTCTCAAATTCTCAAAAAAATGCCCTTGCCTAGTGCCTTCTACCAGAGTCTTAGTTCCAACACAAACATGCATGTAATTTAGATTTATATAATGTAATTTATATTTATGACTGTGGCTAGAATATGTAAAAAATGGCAGCAAACTCTGTAGTAAAAAGTGAAACCCCGCTTTCTTACTATTCGCCCATGCAGCCACTCAGCTAGCCCTTCTGCAGTAGAGTCTGGTATCTGACAGCGCAGGTTGTCCCGCTCCTCATTGTCCATGAGCTCTAGAGCCGCCCGCAGGTCCTCGAGGAGGTGCAGCACCCGAAGACCACCCATGAACGGAGACGTAGGGGACTGGCAATCAAACAGGCCATTGGAGTAATCCATAGCTTTGGAGCCTAGAAATTTAGGGATAAAAAAATTAATTATATCAGAACATAATGATTCAATTTGCACTGACAAAAACAAGTCATCAACATTCAATATGGGAGTGAGGATCTGAGTTGGGGTGTGTTGAATAACAAAGCTATAAATTTTAGGCCTTAAAGTAAGTTTAGATCTTGTGCCAACATCTCAGGCGTCAAAAAATCGCATGTTGCTGAAAATGAAAGGGAGTTCCTTGACGCTTTTATAAAATTAAATGCATCATGAACTGAGCAAGGCCTTAATATGTTGTATGTAAATCATTATGAACAGGCATATTTGTTTTGATCTTGAAAAATACAATTTAATTAAAGGTTTACAAATGAGAGTGTTAATGGGATGATTGGGGGGTCTTTCATCTCCCCCTGGTGTCTCTGGCCAAAAACCACAATTGCAATTGCGGGTTGGAGGCCCCAATACACACTAATGGAATCACAAAGAAGAAGTTAACAGGCTAACGGGTAAAGCTAACTGCGGGCTAGCGCCACTTAAACAATATTTACAGCCAAGCTGGAGGGAAAAAAATATCTCCATTGTGTAATTGGATGTACAATATCCCTCTCTCCCTATTTACTCTCACGGACAATTAATGAGTAAAAACCCGTAACATGCTACGACTCCTGCCACGTAGTACAGGTACTCGGTAATACAGGCTCATAAAGCGCAATACAAGTGTAAGCCATTATTATTATTATGATTATTATGATTATTATCATCATCGTTATTTTAATTTTTTAATTTTTTATTTCTTTTACAAACCCACAATTAAATAACAAGAACAACTATCCAGTCATTTGCTCTAACACTCCCGATTGCGGCAGGGGAGTGGTGATGGCTGTGGATCCTGCGGAAACAAAGGGGAGTGAGGAAGTCACATGACCAGGCAGCTCACTCGCTCCTACTGGAAAGGTCAGCGCTAAAATTACACAAATCAGTGGAATAAGGGGCTCCTTTGCTCCAGTCTGCTCAGTTCATTTGCTAAGCAGGCCAAGTCCAAGAGATCCCAAGCAAAGAGTATGACAGACCTCGGAAAGTTGTTAGTTTCCGTTATTGTGGATTCTCAGGCCTTTCCAGCTGAAGTCATTATTTCATTTAAAAGCAGTTCTTGAGTCCTGGTGTTGTCTGGATTTGGCGTTAGTTTTACTCTGATCTTGTTGTGTTTCATTGGTTTTAGTTATTCTTTTGTCAGAATAACACTGTTCAATCCATTGTGTTAATTACTGGAGATGCTTGTGAATCCCTGACATAAAGAAAATAAAAGGGTGAAACTATGTGTATTCAATGATCTGGTGGCACTATTCAAGCCCTTCTCTAAACGCATTTCACACTGACCACATTGTGCTGGACTTTGAATTCCTAGCTCCGTTTAATGGCTTCCAGATGTGGTCGGACCCTATACTGTGCCATGCACACTTAAAGATGAGGTGCATGTTGAACTGCGGTTACCTGCTATGATCCCGTCCATTTGCTCCAGGGCAGCAGCCAACATCTCACTGGCGTCAGACATCATGGTTGGCTCAATCAATCTGAAAGGCACAAAATAAAAAGGTTATTAAATGTTCTACAGACTGCAGCTCTAAGTTAAATACATTTGAACGTTGACATATGGACAAAGGGTCAGAACTTCAATCTAGTTTTAAAGATATAATTTGAGCTAAACAAGATGACCTGATTAAATGCCATACATTTTCAGAACTTAACATTATTAACACAAGCACTCATTCTTTTATTGAATAGATATGGCATCAAATTAAACTTGAGGTCTTATGACGTCAGTGCCTTTAGTTATTTACCCAGCATGCCTTGTTCCTGGCCCCCGCAGTATTTATGCGTGTTCGTGGGCAGTCCCCCATCTGCAATAATGAAACTATTCTCCCAGGGGTCTTATTGCTGTAGCAGAGCTGGCATGTGTGGCATCTAAAACTTCCATAACAAATAGGACACAAAACCCCGTGACTGCTGCAATAAAACATCACATGTTTTCCCTTTTGCATCCAATATTCATTTATCACTTTGTACTAAATCTGATTTGAGACTGTGTTTTTGAATGAAAGAAAAGCCTGTGTTTGTCCACACAGGTCTGTGGGAGAGGGGAAGGTAAGCAGCCCCCTTTACTTCATTTCCTGTCTCTCCAGGGTCAAAGTGTCGCACCCTGCATGCAGATACAGGCATTAACATTTAATTTGTCTGGAAAGAGACACAAACAAGTCTTTCAGATAAAGGAGCTCCATTCAGCATTGAAATTGCCCACGAACTCATCCACTGTATCTTGCCATCATGAACAGTAAAAAAAAAAAAAAAAGACCATTGTCCACTACAGTCTGCATCAGCGGGCCAAGGCCGGATTTACTAAGCAAGGTACTAAATTGCAAGTACTTAAAATCAGAGTGTTGCAATATCTCAGCAGCACCTTTTTTTTTTTGCACTATAATATTCATTTTGCACATGCGCAAACGCTGGGTAAATCAGGCCCCAAGTCCCCACCTTCTTTGAGGTTGTTGTCAATTATCTAGAAAATGATCAACTAAGACACACATTTTTTAAAATAAAAATAGATGTGTTATGTATGTTCAAAGTAAATGTGCAGTACTCTTTAAGTCATATTACTACATGTATTTTACACGATACTTGCCAAGGACTCAGGATGGAAACATTATTCTACAGATCCCTGAAGAAGACTAGGACATAGCCAGGACTTTTACCAGTAAGTCAGAGCGCCTCAGATCCCCTCTTTCTTGTTCACTATTCTACAGAATTGTGAAAGCAAATGAAGCTGCAAAAATGCGACTTGAATAAATTAGGCCATTCATAGAAAATGAACGTGATGAATAATTTCTACAGAATTCATATCAAGATGTGTTGCACAATTTGAGATATGAACCAAAGATATTAACTACCATGAATATAAAAAAAACCTAATCATTTGATGCTTTTGCTTATTGTTTGCACAGTAGTACAAGTGCAAACTGCAATCAATTTGAATACATTTTCTTTCATTCACATTAAAATACCAAGTCTATTTTGTCAGCTGCATGTTCCTTTAGGCAGGACAGACCTAAAGCACGGCTTCCCTCCAAGAATGTGGCCTTTCGTGTGGATGATAAATATGTTCTTTTTGAGACAAAAAAAACCAGAAAAAAAACAAAGGATTTAGTGTGACATCTTCAGCTCAAGAGAAAATTAGAAAACAACAGGACACATTGTTCGCTGATCTACTTTTCAGATTCAAATCTCTACTTTATGACTTTGATAAAAAATAATTAAGGGAACACATAATCATTTAAAATCTAATTTAAGGTATAATATGATTCAACTGAAAAGGAATTTCAAAAGATCCTCATAATTAGTTTTCATCATGGCTCGGGTGAATGAAGCCGTGTCTGTTTTTTGTGATCGGTTACATGAGGATTTTGTATTAATTTCAGCATCAAATAGGACTACTGCAATTGAAAATTTAAGAAGGTTGCAATTAGAAAATCCCAGTGGCTCGCAATTCCGTATTTAAGTAATACAAAAACAAACAAAAATACAGAGATACAGTACGGGGTATTTGTAAAACCTGGCAACACTGTAGTTTAGAACAGTGGTTCCCAACGTTTATTGTCTTTCGTACCCCTTGGGCCTTTCAGTGGTCAACTGTGTACCCCCTACCTCAAGGGTGTTGCAGTTTATTTAGAAAGAATTTACTTAAAAGTGGTATTTATAAGAAAAAAGGACAATGTTGCAGTCAAAATGAACCTAAAATTCTCCCAAAGCAACACATTTTACTGAAAAATATAGCTTTTCATATAAAAATTATGTTACTTTTTCCCATTTTTTCAATCTGAAATAGTTCTAAGTACCCCCTGCTAGGTCCTCGAGTACCCCTGGTTGGGAAACACTGGTTTAGAACAACGGTGCAAGTCCAAGTTCCATAAGAGCAAAAAGGAAAATCTGTAAAAATAAAAGTCGCATTACATTTATTTTTCAAGTGTGTTTTAGCCCTATCTTATCCCCAAATGCGATGATGGCGGTAAGATGAACTGTGAGCGCTGATAAGTCCACAGTGGGAGTGAACACCACACACACAGTCTTCTAAACACTAAGCCTGGTACTGACATCTCGGTAACCTTTGACCCACCACCCATTAGGCAAGAGGCCAACATCAACAATACAGCCTAAATCCTATAAAGCAACATCAGACAACTGAAACTACAGTATCTTAACACCATGCGGTTTGCTGACACTATACGTGATACTTTAAATTTCAGTGGGTTCATCAGATATTGACGAGAGAGCGTGATTTATGGGTGGGCAATATCAGGAAAAATTCACCCCATGATTTTCTTAGAATCGAGATCAAGATCACACGAGAACAAAAACAGGCCCCGGTCTGCAAGGGTGCAAAAGAAAGCACTCACTTTTAAGGGTTTGCTGCCTCAATTTTAATTGTATGGTTCCCCTTTGGAAACTGTAGTGTTCTGGGGTCAGCACTAACAAAAAGGGTTTATATCTGATTTGAAATTTAATAAACCCCGTCTTAATTAATAAACCTTAGTCAAATGCATTATCACTGTCCATTTTGTAGTTTCCAACATATACATGAGTCAACCCTTACATTAGTTCATTCAATACATGTAAATGAAGAGCGTGTGAATCAGGAAACTATCCCAACTGGGTTACATTTACTAGATGAGGGGAAATGATATGGAAGGGGGAGGGACAATGCACTGAAACAGGAAGTAAAGGATTCTGTGACCTGCGAAGAGTGGATAGTTTGTAAAATACACAAGCCTCCAGCAGGGCCTCCACACTCATCCAGCTGTGCTACAGATGTGCAGTGTCACTGTTGCTTCTACGTTACTCTTTTGTTCACATTGGAGGTTAATCTATATTAGGCTACATGACAGAGAGAAATATTATGTCTTTATTTTTCATTTATACTAAGGAAGCTTTTGGTTGACTCAGTTTTCACTCATTTCATGAACATTTCTTTAAATTGTATATTTCACCAGCTGTTTGTAAAGCACTTGGAATCATTTTGTAAAAAATGCCTTATAAATAAACTATTTAAAACGCTCTTTCAATTCAAACAAACACATTTACAAAAAGATAAGAGCCTGCATTTTTACAGCGAAAGGACTGCAGCCCAGCATCACAAGTAAGGATTAAACAGCGAGGAGCTGTGCATTATACAGTTTTAATGCATGACGTGGAGTGGTGTTCCTCAGCAGTAAATGAAAACTGTATAATGGAAGGATCAGAGTTGTTTAATCCGCTTATACCACGGTCCCGGAAACTGAAACTTGTCATTATGGCCTGTTTGCTTTTTTTTTTTTTTTTTTTAAGTCCAGGGCAAAAGTCATTTTATGTTTTAAGCCGTTTTGTGTGTCGTTACTATGGAAACTGCTCCAGTGGAGTGATATCGAACATGGTTTAACTGTGCCGGACTAACTGTGGGTTATACAGTTTTAACGCACCGCAGTAAGCCAATCAGAAGTGAGTATACACCCAAGCCATGGTATAATGATAATGTACAATATGTTTGTGTTATGATCTGTCTCTATCAAATAGATGGTAAATATTTACTGCTGTTACTTCATAATTTCACAGCCGCCACAGCAAAGGCTGTGCATCTAAGTAAGTGCTTGAAGCAGAATGACACGTCTCTCCATTAATCAAATACTTTGAACTAGTGTTGTTTTACCAATATATAATCAAACTCCTGCTTGGTTCAGCGTTAGGAGTTTTTGTTTACTTTTTGGTCTTTGTTTTGAACCTCTGAGACTGCCCTGTGGAGTGGACTTTTACTCTATATGGCTGCAGTCAGACTGTTGGACAGCACACACTTGAATCAATGTTTTATTTCTCAGTGCAACTCCAAGAGCATTTGGACAAATGCCTCTTTGTCATCCAGACACTCACATGGCAGCAGCAGCCGGACCCAGACCCCGCTCGACATAGACGACTTCAGATTTTCCACATCACGCTCACACAGCAATACTGGTGAGAATGAAAAAAAGATCATGGCCAAACGGAAGGAGCTGGCTAGGACGTCGGGACAATCTAGCTTTTGATATGAAGTGCCTGTGATGCAAGCCCTGCCAAACGCCCCCGAGGTCAATGTGTTGTCTATACATTACAGTCAAATGATGAGCTGAACAAAGAGAAAGCAGTGAGTAGTGCATCCTCTGAGTCGGGAAAAACCTTGGGAAGCGCTTCCTGCCTCTTTCTGGACAATGGCTTCATCCTCAACACGAACAAAAACAGGCTCGCAATTAGAGGTGGACAATATATCACCTACAGGATAATAATATCGAACTTACTGTTTGGGAAGAGATGTCAATTTACAATATCGAGTATTTCTCCAATGACAAGAAACCAACAAAAAAATAGTTGCAAAAACTGCAGCTAAAAATAAGGTGTCCTTGACGTGAAATGTCTCAAATAAATGGGTATTAACCTCTTAACCAAGTGTATTTTCTCTAGCTCAGCTTTACCCAAATCTAAAAGCTTACAGCCTATAGGCCAGAGTAACGCCTAATTTGAAAGCTAAGACCTACAACACTAATTTAAACAGTTTGTTGTTGTTGTTGCTGCGTTGTAGTCACTTTTTTGACATTTCTTTTCATTCCTTTTTTGGCACTTTGTTGACACTTTTCTGTTACTCTTTTGAGGTGTTTTTTTGTCGCTTTTTCGTCACATTTTCGTCATTTTTTAGTCACGTCACTAGTAGTCTTTCGTCACTATTTTTGTTGCTTTTGTATCCTCATTTTTGTTGCCATTTTGTCGCTGGTTTTACCAAAAAGCTTTTAGATTTGGGTAAAGTCAAACTGGAGAAAATGTGCTCAGTTCAGGTTAGGATTAAGAGGTTAATATTGTTTCATCGCTATCAAAAAAGCCCCCCCAAATAGATATAAACTTTATTTTTTCCCATATCACCCACTCCTACTTACAATATGATGCTATTCAGGCTTTGTTTCATTCATTTGGTGGTTGTGGCCACACCGTCAGACCTTGGAAGCTAAGCAGGAGAGGGCCTGGTCGGTACTTGGATGGGAGACCGTTTGGTAACACCAGGAAGCCTAGCGAATGTAGTGAGTGAGTGAGTGGTTGGTGATGGTCGGAGGGGCCGATGGCGCAGACTGGTTGCCTCGCTTCTGTCAGTCTACCCCAGGGCAGCTATGGCTACAATGGAATGAATGAATAATGCAATGTAAAGCGTCTTTGAGTGTCCAGAAAAGCGCTATATAAAACCGATGCATTATTATTATTATTATTATTTACTTTTCAGTGCCATGAATCAGTTTCCCGCTCCATTAGTTTAATATAAGTCAGATGCATGTAGCCTACCATAATGCATTTCCCAAATGACACCTCCCTTAATTTGAGATACCCCAGACCACAGAACCAACTATGTGAGGAATGCAGACGGCAAAACCTTTGCAGATACAAAGGTCACAATCGAATTGAGTTGTGCACACGTGGCTTCAAGAAAATTTAATTGTGAAGAAAAAAAAACTCAGGGGACTTTTTACAGCAAGGTCTAAAGCTCAAACTGTCTGCACTCTTGAGGGGTTATGGCTGACTGTAAAGTGAAAAATAATAATGCAATGCTTGTCGGTCTTTTTTTTCTCTTTTTTTTTTCTCCTTTAAGTACACAATGTAGAGCAGCCAGCGAGCCATGGTACAAATATGGTTGCAGTTAAGCAGGGAATCAAATCCTTTGTTATGCTTACAGTTCAGTCTCCAGAAGCCAGACCATTATGAGAAGCGAGTGACGGGGAAGATCGCCAGCTGGCCCACAAACGTACTTAGTAGTAGAGACAAAGCAAAACGCTACAGATCCAGTTATGTGCTGCGTGCATGCTCTAACTATAAACTTTCACACTTTGCAAAGACGCATTCAATTCAATCGAGATATATCTGACTTCTGTGGAGTAAAGGAGAATGGAAAAGTTAATAGTAAATGAAAAAAGTAAATGAACCTGGCTCAGGAAACAAGGGCATGAGAGTTTTCTTTAAGCGTAATCACTTTTCCACGCGTGTTGTTTACATCTTTCAAAAGTCCGCGCGTGACGCTGATTCCACAGGTCGGACGCATTCCAAATATGCATATAAAATAGATTTTTGTAAACTCACGCTTTTGAAAGAGTGACGAAGAAGAAAAGATCTCACAGACTCCAGTAACGCGCTGTTTTTTAGCGGAGCATCATAGCTGTCGTCCCGCTCCCTCCCGGTGCAGTTTTGACCCAAACTTCAAGCTGAAAGAAATGACGTCAAGTCGAAAAGTTGTGAAGACTCCGCAGCGCAAAGAGGAAGTGTCTTCAAAGTACGACCAGGAAACGTCCAGCCAAGTTAAAGGGGGGGTATTATGCAAAATCGACTTTTTCAAGCTTTACATCATGTTATTAAGTCATTCCCTCATTAAAAACATGCCTGAAGTGTTGCCTTAGCACATTCACGTATTTTCGAGTAATCTGTAAAAACTCCGATGGCAGCCATTTTAGGGATAAAACGCCTGATTCCTTCAGGAAACGCCTCCGACCTCCAGGATACGCCTCCAACCTTTCGTCACCAGCCGAGTAACCAACCACTGCTCCTCAGCAGAACCCCCTCCCCGCAGTGTCTAGCCCTAAGATGTAAACAGAGTCATCATGGAGGATTAGCTTCATGTGTGGTGAACCGGAGCCACAGCAGACTTTTACAAAGACACACATCAGTGTTTCTGTTACCTAAACACCCAGGATTAAAACCGGTGACAAGAACGCTTATTCCAGTGTCTGGTTCTTATTTCGGTGTCTGGCCTTGATGATGCACAGAGCCTCCGGAGAAAGCTAATGCTAAGCTAAACCTCGAGTCATCACGTGAAAACGAGAAATATGCACACATAAAGTCAATAAAACCACCACACACATAAAGAACCGTTTAACAATGATCACACACGGAGCCAGGCTTGTTGATTTGGAAGTTTATTGCTCACATTTCATCTACAATGGGTCATAGCCGAGTGGCTTTCTCCCGGAGCTAACAAGCTAGCCGCGACAAGCTAACGGGAAAATTCACTGAATACAAGCAGCATATTATGCATTGAAAACGTCACTAAAACAGGCAACTGCTTGAAGCAGCCTTTATGATGATCACACACGGAGCCTGGCTTGTTGATTGTGTAGTTTATTGCTCACATTTCATCTACAGTGAGTCGTAGCCGAGTGGTTTTCTCCCGGAGCTAAGGCACTATTAGCCACGACAAGCTAACAACCTTCACCTTCACAACATTCATTGAAAACAGGCAGCATATTATGCACAAATAACGTCAATAAAGCAGGCAACTACTCGAAGCAGCCTTTACGATGATCACACAATGAGCCTGGCTTTACACATTTGTGGTTTATTACAGACTTTTCATCAACAATGAGCTGTAGTCGATTATAACAAGCTAACGGGTAACCTCGAAAAACCACTGTCCACCTGCACAGATAATGTCCGTCTTTGAATCGTATGGGCTCCTGCAGATCCTGGTGTCGTCCATGGGGGTATAGTTAGAGATCCATAGGGCATGGCAGATGCAAAGAGATAGCCTCCAAACAGCAGTTATTTTTCAGGCAAGAGCCCCTTCCAAGCGTCCGGTGTGGAAGGTTTGTCTCCAAATAATATCCTGTGTGGCCATTGTTCACAAAGTGATAAACAGTAGCTCCTTTCCAACAATAAAAATTAAAATGCACCGATCGTAGTTTCAATACAGTTGAGACAACGAGCGCAGTGTTGTGATGCCACAGACAGCGTGTGGAGGGGGCGTGTCGGAAAGGGTCAGAGGTTCTTAAAGAGACAGGGCCTATTTCAAGTCTTTCGCTACCGCCATTTTGAAAGAGCAATTTTATACAAGGCAGTTATTCTAATTTACTGCATTTACAGACCAACAGAAGGTTTCGTCATCATTGTAGTGTGCCATAGACTGGTGCTATGTGGCTGAAAAAAGCATAATACCCCCTCTTTAAAACACCTCAATGCTCCGTGCTGGGATATTTTTTTATCATCTAGGCTCAGCTGTTTCAATTCATAAGAAGAAAATTGATAGTTTGTAATCAATTTTCCATCCTGTATGGAAAGAGATGGTAAGAAGAAGGCAATCAAATCTGTTCTGATTTACATTTTAGAGTGGATGTAAGCTAAATACGTTATATGAATGAATAAAGGCCTACTATAAGAATTAGAGAGAAAAAATAAAAGATACTTCTATTCTATTTTATATGTCCACTAGTTTTCTCATTGTGGAAAGAGTAATGTTTAAGCAACTCAAGTGAGAGCAGCCTCCTGTTACTTCAAAGCAAATATTCAGTCAAATAGTAGAAGTAAAATGTATTATGTGATAAATTACATATATATAGTTAATATTATTTGGTAGGGACTGTGCATGTTAATGAACACACCACACTGGATTGTGGCCATGGACTAAGTTGCGTCCCTTGTCCCACAGTCGCACTCTCAAACACACTCACATTCATTCTGCTGTTTACCCGGAGGACACCTATGCAGGGGCACCTTCTTGCTGTGAAGCACAAGCGCTATACAAGCCTATACTTAAGTAACTCAGAAACAACTAGATCAGACAAAACATTTAAAGTAAAAGCAAAGTTACTCAAAAGTTACCTAGAAGTAAAAAGTAGTACAAATAACATAATTTCTCGAGTAAGAGAAGAAATGTACTTGGTGAAAATACTAGCTCAAGTTGAATAAAAGTGTAACAGTCTGATTTCTCATTTTGGGCATTTTTTAAATTTAATTAATTTACTTTTAATATGAGGCAACTCATATATACTCAATAATGTTAGTTATATTTTATTTTCGTTCAGCTAAATCTGCATCCATTTTCAGAAGCTATTCTTACTGCACTTCAGCTTTTATCTCTCTGGTCGTTGAATAACATGGCCCAAATAGTTATATGACAAATGTCCATACATTAAACATTCCATTTACATTTTGAATGCAAGAAACACTCAAGTCGTTATGGATAAAATGGTGCTGGAGTGAAAACGCAAGAGCTTTATGCCTGCAGCCTTCTGTCAGTCTGTCTGTCTGTCTGTCTGTCTAAAAAGTAGTACAAACAGCATATTTTCTCGAGTAAGAGAAGAAATGTACTTGGTGAAAATACTAGCTCAAGTTGAATAAAAGTGTCACAGTCTGATTTCTCATTTTGGGCAGCACAGCGGTTTGTTCTCGTGCTTTCTGTGTGGAGCTTCTGCGGAGCCATGTCCATATCTGGAGACAGGCTTACGGTTAAAATCACCTGGCTGGAGTTTTAACCTGTTGTACATGTTTTTAGTGGTCGGTGAAACCAGAGCACCTGGAGGAAACCTACACAGTCCAGCCGGGGATCGAACCTGGGACCTTCTTGCTGCATAAGCACAAACATCATGACAATATTGACAAGATCTTAATGGAAAGGGAGTGAAAAGAAGAAAAATACTTTGAATTTACTCCCATCTCCGTACAATTCAAACTTCATCAATCAGGTCAGGAGGCTTCTTTTTGACTTGATACTCGTTGCATTCACCAGTACAAGTTGATTACAATTATCATACATTTCAATGCTGTTGAAACCATTTGTCATTGACCAAAAAGAGTCACAGATCAACTAAAAATACATAGCTACCAGTTTTTATACATAATTTATTTCACTATAGATACATTTAATAATCTGAGATTTAAAGGCCTTGACCCTATATTGTAATGACACTCTTTCTTTGTTTTGAATTTGTAAGAACTTGGGCACTGCTTCACTTGTGTCTCTAACCCGTTCCAGAGCCCGACCCCTCTCACAGACACATTCATACTTTGTCTAGTTGCAACACCTGCCAAGGAGCACAATTTTGTTAAAATGTTACTCAAATGTACTTGAGGAAATGTAACTGAGAACTGCTGAGTACTTCCACCTCTGCGATGTGTCACAAGTACACTGCCACAGTGTTGAGAACAGCCAGTAGATGGGGTCAGTCGAGCAACTTTCACAGACTTAACTCTGTTCTGACACAAAAATATTTCCAGAATTTATGTCCCAGGGCTACCAGGAGAATTCTCAATAAATGTATTAGGCCTTTCAACTTTTAACTTACTTACTTTACTTACTTTTACTTAATCCACATTTACAGTTCAAGTGGGCTACATTTTGAAGTACAATCACTACAAAGTTACTCAAGTAAAGAAATGTAACTGAGTGCTACTGCTCTGATCATTTTAAAATTATTTTCCCTATGAGAGTTTGGTTAATAGTAACACAACAGATGCATTGAGAACCTTCACTGTAGGGGAGAGCGGGCAGGGTTGGGCTGTTGGGAGCATTGGGCCACTCAGTGTTTGAATAAGAGAGATCAGGCTAAACTGAGAGATCATGGTCACAGAGTGTGATGTCACTAAGCGGTCATGAAAGCTACAACAGCAGCTGTAAACTGCCAGAAAACCAGAGTAAACCAGAGCAAAACAACTTAACTTTTGTAAACTTTTGGTTGTCAAGTGCCTTTCACACTAAAGAACTTGACTTTCATTTATCATAAACTCCAGGACGAGTAGGCCTGATCTAAAGACTAAGTAGGTTCTTCTTTTTCTTTTTTTTTTCTGGAGGTGAAAACATCTAAAATAGCATTGGGTCAAAATTTGTGGGATGGTTGAGCCACACAGAAAACATGGATGTCCCAAGCCTTTCATCCTTTGCACCTGGTATACAAGTTTTAGTCCCCAACCCTGAGGAGTGACAGAAGAAGTGGTGGATGGTCTCTCACTGAGGATATTTGATTTTACTTGTTTGCAAACCCAAATGTATAACTTATTAATCCAGAGACTGTTGTTCTACTGCTATAGGTCCCCCTTTATCTGTTGGAAGTACTGACAGATCTGATCCATCTATTATATTTCTTGTATTTCCTAGTGGTTAAAGTTCAGTAATGACCAACACTATGGTTTACGGGTTTGTGCTTTAAAAAATATTGTTTTCTAAGGACCTGTTTCATGTTTCAATATTGAAACTTTTACCAAATGAATAATAAAAATTCTATGATATCACCCTTAAATGAATGTTATTGTGTCAGGCTTCAGAATAGTGACCCAACGCTCCCCTTGGCTCCACGTTCTCCACGCTCTCCCTGACAGCAGATGCATGTACTGTAGGTGGATGCTTATGTTCTTGGACAATTTCAATCTTGACAATCAATCTTGACCGTATAGGATTTTGAGATTACTTGTTGCTATGAGCAGTAAGCCACATTAGAGAGACATACTGAGGTTTTAATTATACAACAAATGACAACAACAACAAAGACTGTGATCAAACTTAACAAAGTTCTCTTATCCGCTGTCCACCAGCTGTACAGCAAAAAAAAAAAAACATGAACAAATGGCCTGTTACAAACCAGTGAGATGGTGTTAATAGCAAATATGTGGAAATGTATAAGCACCATGCAAAAAATAAGCTTTAACCAGCATTTTGCTACAATATAAACTTACTTTGTTACTTTGTATTAGAAATAAATAAAACAGAGAAAAAAAGGTTTAATGAGCATTTAAATAAAATCTGAATATTATGCAGAAAGTAGTCATAACATAATTCCACATAGAAACAATGGGATCCGTCTGGGCTCAAAATGTTAAATTCATATGATACATTTTGTTTTCTTTTGTTTCTTTAATGAATGATAACTGTCATTTTCTCTTTGATTTGTTTGTTTGTTGTATGTTTGGCCGGGACAGTGCTTGTTAATGAACACACATGAAACTCATGCATGTAAACACTTTGGATTGTAGCCATGGGCTAATTTCTGTCCATTGTCCCCCACTCACTCTCATTCATCCAGGCCTAACCAATACACCTTGTCTGTTTATTATTATCACCCATTTTTTGACACCATTAAATTGCAATATTTTGCATATATATAAGCTGTATGTTTTCTTTTTCAATCATCACAAGACGTGGATTTTGCCATTTGTTTTGAAGTGTTCGGTTAAGCAATAAATAAAATGCAATGAAGGCAAGGCACCTTTATTTATACCGCACATTTCACACACAAGGCAACTCATATATACTCAGTAATGTTAGTTATATATTTTTTTCGTTCAGCTAAATTTGCAACCATTTTCAGAAGCTATTCTTACTGCACTTCAGCTTTTATCTCTCTGGTCTATCTGTCTTTAGATACTTAAGTCTTGTTCAGATACCAGACTTGTGTATCTAAGTCTAGTATCTAAACAAATCAGACTCTATCAGACTGATAGAGAATAGAATTTGAGTGTAAAGTGTTAATAAGAATTTGATTTCTTATTTACACATTCACATACACATACATTTAAAGCAGCTCTACTTGTGTACAAGTCAGGTGGATAAAAAGTCTTTGTTTATAGTATGTTTACTCATATCCTTTTGGTGATCTTCAGTGCAAAGATCATTCAACAGATTTTGAAAAAGCAAAAAACCGAGGCGCTCAAAAAAGTTTGAAACCTAGTTTTTTGCTTTTACATCTCTGAACCATCTCGGGCTCTGAGAAACTCCAGCAGTGGTCTCCTATTGTTCCCAGAGCCAGGACTAAACATGGTGCTGCTGAGTTTCAGCAGCACCATCTGGAAGTTGCCTGGCTCTGCTATCCATTCCACGCAGGGAATTAGTCTGGTCACGGAGCAATTGGAGCAGTTTGAAGGGGCGGAGACAGAAGGTGGGTGTGGTTTATCAGGCTAGTCTTGAAGCACTTTGAATTGCCTTGTGTACAAATTGTGCTCTATAGATAAACTTGCATTGCCTTCATTCAAAACCAAATTATCAACTTGTGAGGTTTGCAGCTGGTGAGGCACTCCAATGTACAGAGAGTCAACAAAACTGTAAGAAGATGCAACTTGCTATCTCCGATAACTGAGTTAATGTTCCTTATATGTTATATATGATACACTGCCATGACCGGGATTTCCCTGTGGCATTTTACTTCAATAACGCTAACCATGATATGAGCGCGCTACAGTCCTGTTAGCCACTCATAATGTTCTACTGACTGAAGTGGCCATAGAGATATAATACAGTCACACGAACTTCCGGAATTAGGTGAATAGACTGTAACTGCCTGAACTCATTAAAAGAGCAACAAAATAGCAGCAGTTGCATTATCTTTCTGTATGTCAATGAAAAGATTGGTGATTTCCCCTTTAAGGTTAAGGTATACTTTATTAATCCCCGTAGGGAAATTTATTCTCTGCATTTGACCCATCCTCAATGCCGCTGGGGCGACCTGTAGGAGCAGTGAGCTGCCAGCGTGGGCCGGTGCTCGGGGACCCGTTTCCATGATTCCAGGCTGGTGGTCAGAAACACCTGGCTGGAGTATTCACTTATTTTACATGTTTTTAGTGGTAGGGGAAACCTGGAGGAAACCTACACAGACACGGGGAGGACATGCAAACTCCACACAGGAAGGCCAAGTCCTGGTGGGAATTGAACCTGGACCTTCTAGCTGTGTGTGGTTAGGTGCTAACCGCTGCGCTACCAGGCAATGCATATCAGGCTTGGTTATGTTTTGAGGGCCAGATTGAAGGGCTAGGTGAGCCGCGTCTGGCCCCCGGGCCTTAGTTTGCCCATGCCTGCTCTACAGTCATTTGCCTGAAGAAGGCTAGCACCTTAATGTTGTACTGCACTTGTAAATAAACCTAATTTTTTGCGAGATTTACAGTGTGCGGGAGATTCCATTTTCTAATGTAATGTTGTGAACTACCGATATTCCATTTAAAAGCTAATTTCCAACTTAAAATGAATTCTCACAATATTGCTAATACAACTTGAAAGACATACACAGGGTTCATACCGCGCCCACCTGCATGATTGTGATGTTGTTGACAACTATAGAGATTGGCCGATTACATTTCACACACAAATATTTATTGATTTATTTAACCAGGAAAGTCCCACTGAAATTGCGAATCTCATTTCCAGCGGAGGTCTGGCCTCAGGGGAAGCTAAAGTATATTTTTAGTGGTTAATTTTGAAACCGGAGTATAGACTGGTTTCAACGTGCAGACCACATTTTTACTTTCTAAGATAATATAATGTCCATAAGCTCAGTGCTCCTGGGTGTGTTTAAAATGTGCACGGCTAACTCAATATAAATATATTTTTATTATTTTAAAAAAATCCCCCCAAATTGTTCAAGCCAGTCAAATTGGTGCCCATTTTTACAGTCAAATACAGAATCACTCAAGTTAAGCTGATGGAAAAGGAACATGAATCCAATGAAGTTGTGTTGTTTGGCGGCAACTGTAAGGCGCCAGTTCTTCCATGGCTTAATCTTGATCCGATTTATTGAATTAGCCCCCGCCTCATATGCTACAAGTGGTTAAAGCTGAAACAGATATCCTCTTATTCGTCCTTCTGGGACCGTCCCCAAGCTGGATAGAGCCGTCACTGGGAGTCCGCCTCTGCTGATGAGGTGTGCACGGTTTCACTCACAATGTAATTATGTTCACATTGAGCCCACACTGCTCCGTCTGTCTATATGCAATCGCATTACCAGGCAATAGCGACAGATTAGTAAGCGCTTCGAAAACTCACCGACACTGCCTCGATTGTCTTTGCCATTTCATCAAAACAACATTGAGATAAAGTTAAATGTTTGTACTCAGACAATTGCAGCTCAGTGCAACAGATAAAAACAGAGGAGCTGCGTGTCTAGTTTTTATCACTTAAAAAAATATTGTCTTGAAATCATCCCCACCTCAGCCGCGAGCCATGGGGTCCTGACCCAGACTTTGGGAACCACTGCATTACATCTAGGAACCACAAACACATTCACAGTCCACACTGTCATTCACTGATGACCTGTGGAGGCAATAGTGGGAACAGTGTCCTGTCCAAGGACAACCACATGCACCTGCGGTTTCTGCTAACCCTCCGGTTACAGGAAGCCCTTACCATGAACATGTTACTTAATGTGAGCTCAAAAGTAAAACAGTCAGCTTGAACCATAGGTTAGGCAGATTTTTTCAAAGCGCCACATTCTCCATAAGCCTGTGTGGTGTCACTTGACAGCGAAAGGGGAAGCACTTGGACTGGCCTTCCGCCAAAGAGCCAGTTGAAACCAACAAAATGCAAAAAGCCAGTTGAAAAAGCAAAAAGCCAACAAAAAGCCAGTTAAAGCCAATGACAAGCCATTTCAGGAGCCAAAAGCCTTTTTACGGTCTCGGCCCTACTGCTTCTCAGTCCGTGCTTTAATAATCCAGTTCATAAATCTCACGGCAAAGCTGCTAAAGCCATCCAGGGATGTGCAATAAATACCACCACAACAACTGCTTTTCTCAGTCTTATCAGTGTGTTGCATCACACACAGCAAGAGCTTATTCTACCCATAGCAACGAGAAATGCCATTATAAATGGTCAGTCAAAGATACGACAGCCTTAATGGTCACAAGAATAGTTTGCTTTTAAAAGGGGATATATTTTACATCTGTAAGGTGAAGGTGAAGGTGCTTTCTCTGTGTAGTTGGGGTACTTGGAGTACAAATTCACTTATATATTCACATAAATGAAACATGCATAACCCCTTTGACTTTAGCAACAGGATTTTATGCTTAAGTGTTATTTTATAGTAGCAGAAGACAGAGTATGAATTGGAAAAAAAAAAGGCTGGATCATACAGCGACTGATGGTTTTGTTTGTTTGTTGCTTTATTTGTCATTATACATGAACTGTACAACGAAATTTGTCCTCTGCGTTCAAACCATCCCTCGACACCACTGGACGACCCGTAGGGAGCAATGGGCAGAGGCAGTGCTGCGCCCGGGGACCCATCTCCATGATGTGGGGCCAGGCTCGTGGTTAGAAACACAAGGCTGGAAGATTCGCCTATTGGTGCTCAGCCTATGCTGTTCTCCAAGTGTGTTGTCGGACAAAAGGCGAGGGGTCACTCTTTGGTGACATGCGTACCGTTGCACATGTTGCCTATGACGTAAAGAGAACCATATGGACTTGCCACGTTTAGTTTGTAGAGGTGTGTGGATTTGCTGTTGTGGATCTGAGGCCACGGCAGACAACGATCCTGTTGGATGACGCCACAATGGCACCTTTGAATGACTGCCTGTGTCACTCCTATCAAAAAGTGCCACTGCATACCCACATAATGGTTGTAAGAACTACTGTATGTTGAGGCAATAAGAGGCCCAAGGCTTTTGGACTATATATATTTTTTTTTAATCTGTCACAAGGACTTCCTTATCAACTGATGAACAGATCTGTTTGTGATTCGCGTTTGGCGCCGCAACTCAAACACATTTCCTGCTGTATTTCAGGTGAATAAACTATTATATTCACTATGAAACCAGGAGACAGGATAAAGTTTTCAGATTTTAGTTTAGTCTGCAGCCTGTGAATATTTTTTTTCTTCTTTTACTATTGTGTTGCAAGCGTTTGGAAATGTAATCTAAAATGCATCAGATTACAGGAAATGACAACAGTTCTGTTCAAAATGTCCTGGTGGAGAACCTCCCAATCCCACAGTCTTCTAAAATACATATTTTAGTGTATCAATCATCTAAACACCCCAGGGGCCCGATCTTGAATTTGTAAACGCAGACTGTAGACTAGATTATGGCGCTCTGTGCAATCTTCCCTACCTGCCGCAGTAGGGTTGGACAGACACTCATGTCGATGTGCACAGCAGTAAGCAGTAAGCAGCAAGCACATGCTTTTCTTCCGAACATCGGTTTGGCTACATGATAATACATCCATGGATATGTCCTCAGCATCTGGTTACAAAACAATCCTGATGTCAGAACAGGGCAGTGCTTTATTCACTGAACTGCGTGTATTATTATGAAATAATAACATTCACCCGTTGTGTATACTGGTGATGATACTATGTTCAGAATGAACACAACATGAACTGAGGATGGACTTTGTTGATTTAAGATATGTATATAATATTATGATGAAACATGTCTGTAAATTAAACTGATAATTGTTTTTTTCATGTTTCTGTACCCCGACAAGCAATAAGACAATTGCTCTCGTACTGGGCAGGGCGGTCTGCGACTTTAAAAAATAACATGAGTTGAATGATTTGCGCTTTAGGACATAATGCATATTTTCCAAATCAAACTACTGTACGCTTGCTTGAAAGCTTGTGCATAAACTCACTGTACAATATAAGGGGTTAACTTTCTGTTTGAGATGGTGGGATGCTAGAACAGCCTGAAGTCCAGTGTTTTGCTCTGCAGGGAGTTTTGGCGCAGTTCCAAAGCAAGACCCAGTAGATTTCCCAAATGTCACATGTGTCTGACTCTGACTTCAGGGGACAAAACAAAACAACAAAAAAACAAAAAACTGTATCAAAGCTAGTTTGTGTATTATGCCTTCTACAAAAAGTTCTGATGTCATATATCCAGACTTATTGTTTCCTGGTTTTAGCTATAACCTGAAGCCTTTCTGATAGCAATGATAATGATGGCTTAAAGCACCTATTACATGGGCTAAAAGTTGTTTGTTTACATCTTTGGTTTTGGTTCCAACTACTACAAAAGGTTTTGAAATACATATTACATGTCCTACCTTTAATATTCATTTATACAAAATACGCAATTTTTTCACCCCACTTTTTTGTTGGGCTAATATTAATCCACAGAAAAACCACATGCGCAATCATTGTATTTTGTAGTGATAATCCTGTCTGAGCAGTGTGACATATAATTTTCTCTGTAACAAGGAAAAGGTCAGTGTATCATGCCAGTCAGATAACATTATACAAAAAACAAGCTTGGCGTTTGCTGGTGCAGGCAGTGGTCACAATAGAAAGGTCAGTCCTTGTCTAGACTTTAGTACACCTGACTGCACAGCTCATGGAAAGGCTGTATGCCGTCCTCTCACGATGAAACAAGTGTTGACAAGAGTTATAAAAAAAGCACAGCCGATCACAAGATGCACATTAGTATACACTATACAGGCTATATTGTGTTCAAGAGTGTACATATCCTGACATACTGTATTTGGATTATTTGGTATTGTAGTTATTATGGTAGTTGTGGATGGGCCTCTTTATTTCCCCAGATGGTAAAACTGAGCATTCCTTTTGGTAAAAAGCCTCCAGTTCCTGTAAATTCCTGGTCTGTCTTGCATGAACAGCATGTTTGAGATCTCCCCAGACTGGCTCAATGATGTTGAGGTCAGGAGACTGAGATGGCCACTTTAGAACCTTCAATTTATTCTGCTGTAGCCAATGAGAGCTCGACAACCTTTCCTCCTTCCTATTCTGTAATAACGCGCTGCATTCATCCTGAAATCAATTTCGACCAAGTTCCCTGAAGCTTTCCCCCCCATCACAGGCCTGGTTGACTCCTCCAAATGTAACGTTTGTGGTTGTGGCCAAAAAGGTTTGGTTTCATCATTTCAGAAACATTCTCAAAACATTTCAGAAATGTTGAGGCTTGTCTCTGTGCTGTTTGGCATATTGTAAGCGGATACTTTGTGGCATTTGCAAAGTAATGGCTTTTTTCTGGTGACTTGGCCATGCAGCCCATTTTTCATCAAGTGCCTCCTTATTGTGCATCTTGAAGCAGCTAAACAACCTTTTTTTTTAGATAGTCCTGTATTTCAGCTGAAGTTGTCTCTTGGTTTTTGCCAGTTGTTGCTGAAATTTTTTGTTGGTCTACCTGAACTGACAGAGTTCAATATTATCCACTTCTTAATTAGAGTTTGAACATTGCTGATCTCAGTACCTTGAACATCTTTTTTATTTTATACCCTTTCCCATTTTATACAGTTCTTGCAGATCCTCTGACAATTCTTTGCTTTGCTCCTGACTCAGAAACCAGAAACGTCAGCGCAGCACTGGATGAAAGATGCAAAGGTCTGTCAGGAGCCCAAAACTCACTGACATTTTATATACACACAACAATTATAAACTAACAGATGACAGGTGAGGATGCTTACCTTTAGTAGCTATTCAAACCCGTTTGTGTCGACTTGTGTGCATATTATCAGGCCAAGATCACCGGGGTATGTAAACTTTGGATCTCTTTGGACTCAGTGGTTGTGCGAAGCCATTTATGGTCAAACAACTTTGAGTGAAAAAAACTTTTGTATACGTATACGCACACATATAAAAAGCATGGACTACTTTGTAAAAATAAGACCAGACACAGAATGAGTATGATGATAATGCACATGTTTAACAACCTGTAAAAAGAACCAAATGCATGTTAGTCAAAGAATGTGCACTTTAAAGACTTTTTTCTGCTAACAAAGCAAACTGTATGCAAACATGAAAAGTGAAAGAAAAAATACACTATATCCAATAAACAGCAAATGCATCGATTGGAACAGCATATGTTCTCACCTGCAAATGCAAAGCTTGGCCTTTTGATCTTGTTTATTTATTATAGAGAAAAAGAAGTGAACAGGTACAAAAGCATTGTTTTCACTGGATGAACATAATGAAGATACCTTTTGCCTGACTAGTTAATTCACAATATTGGACTATAATGAGATTGATGAATTTTCTATTCATCATTTTGCTTAGTTAAGTCAATAGTTGGTGTTTCTGAAGAGTGTGAAACGGGGGTCAGTAGTTCATTCGCTACTCGTGCCTGAGGTACACAATGTCACGTCATGTCTGTGGCTTTCTGCCAATGCACTGTGAACTTCCCGTCGGCGTTCCCTTTTATAGCAGTTTAGTGTTTTGACAGCACATCACCATGTACTGCACCTAAAAGCCTGACTCACCCAGAAGCACCTGCTAATTTGAACTGTCTATATTTATGTTGATTTCCTTGACTTGTGTTTTTAATTTCAACCAACAAATGATTTGTTTATATTCGACAATCATCTCTCATCTCATCTCATCCCTCCCAGTCAAAATTGAAAGACAAACATTCTTATTTATGTAAAAATCCATATTTCGCGAGTGGGCTCCATTGGAGTGTGCGTGCGTCTCAACTGACTTCAGGTGTTTTGCAGCCAAGGTAAACGTTTGAGCACAAATGTAGCTGTGTCATTTGTGAACTTGACAATAACCCTTCAGGGGCACCAATGTTGAGGGTCAGTGGGGGCCAGTCACAGTCAGACCAAACTGTATTGTCTGTCATGGTGGCACTAAGTGACTGTGCACATGAATTATTTGGGATATATGGGTATGGATGTGTTGTTGCAAAAGCCAGAGCAAGTGTTTAATCACATCAACAAGGACAGCCCCCAACAGATCCTGGGCTAATAAATGAGACCTTCACATGAACGCTGCGTTAGTCACATCAGCTGCAGTCTGAATCATCAGTACACGACACACGACAAACAACCATATGCATCAATAAACTGGTCTATCAAGCAGAAGAAATGGTGATTGGTCTGAATTTATAGAACACAAATTAATCCTTATTATTTTTTACAATTAATGTATTGAATTGTCATGGTCATGGTTTTTATTGTTTGAGTTGAGTTCATCCATGTTTGATCCCACCTGTGCACATAGAGCAACAAAAAATCTTGTGTGGTTAAAAAGGGCAAACTTGTTTCGTAGGGACATGGGGAGAAAAAAAAGCTTTGGGCAAAATACAGTATATGTTACGCCACCCCTAGATGCCATATATTCCTGAAAGTAGCAAATTAGGAGGATAACGTCTAAGAAAATGTTGAGATAGTTGTCCTGCGCAGACCATATAAGGCCGAGCCACTTGCACCATTCAATGGACTAAATGCTATGGATTTCACAGTTAAATGAACACCACTCATTTCATGAGCTTTGTTTATTCATGCTATTAATGAGATGTAGTTGTGCCACAAAATTCCTGTTGGCTTCTGTCTCCTCTGAATCTCAGACGCTGTCACTAATGATCACCTACACACATCATTATGTCATGTTTACTTGTGTCACATTGAAAAGATTCTTATGTAACAAACGATGCAGATCCCTGGAGAGAGATCATTTTGACACCCTCAGTTCCCTCTCAGTATTTCTGTTAGCTTATTCTCGCCTCTTTCTTCAGGGGTAAAGGGTCCATTGTTGTGTGTAACATATGAAACTCCAAAAATAGGGTGTAGACCAGAGGTGGGCAATTAATTTTCATAAGGGGCCGCAAAAGAAGCCTGAATTAAGTCGGAGGGCTGCACAACAATAACTTAGGTTAACTTTAGGTCTAAAGTTGTCCCTAGCACCACAAGAAAAGACCTTGAAATGTGCATTAAAAAAAGTGTTGTCAAGTTGATACAGGTGCTTCAAAGTATTTGGCATTTTTGGCATTTACGGTAAATGAGACCTTTCATAAGAGCAAATAGTGCGTGACAAAGCATTATGTCAAAACAACAAATATTATTCTCCAAACATGTCTTCCAACTTGTCATTTCTCAACAGCAGGTGTACACAGGGCCATGTGAGGCTGGCTGAGGCACCCCTTTGATGCACAAGGAGGCGGGAAATCTATTAACCTTTAAGGCAGCAGCAGAACACACTGTTAACAGGAGGCCAGCGCTGGATCTGTGTTTAAAGGTTAGGAGAGAATTGATGCAATAGGGTCAACAAATAATACAGGAGAAGTAACATGTTGACACATGTGACTGACAAGTAGGCCCACAAACTGTGAAACGATTTGCCACAGATTCCTCCCCATAATCTAAAGCTGATTTTGCAGTGGTTCTCAAACTGAGGTAGACAGCGCAACGTCATGAACCATGTGACTAGACGCTGCCTTATTAAGGTTAAGCTGTACTTTATTGCCCCCAGGGAAAATTGTCCTCTGCATTTGACCCATCCTTCGATGCCACTGGGGGTAACCCGTATAGAGCAATGGTCGATGGCAGTGCAGCGCCCGGGGACCCATCTGCAGATGTCGAGCCAGGCTGATGGTCAGAATCATCTGCTGGAGCATTAATCAATTGTACATGTTTTTGGTTAATGGGGGAGATTGGAGTACCTGCAGAGAACCCATCCAGATACGGGAAGAGGATGCATGCATTCCACCAGTGTTAAGCGTACCACATTTAGGAACCGTCAATAACCACGAGGTGAGACACTTTCAAAATGTAGACCATATTTTTATATGGGGATACCAGGCCTTTGCCCAGGGCCATACAAAACACAAATGAGGCATTTAATGGGTACTGCAGCAGATTTCTCCACAACGAACAGACTTTAAATCATACTTTAATGGGGCTCTTTGTGCCGTCGGGTGTGAAACTGCTCAAGGGTAAGAAAGGTCATTAGTACCTAATGCTTTGGCACCACATTAAAATGCCTTATAAACTTTTGCGAATATAAAAGAAGACACAAGTATAGACATTAACTATTAGTTCGTTCCCACGTTTGTGACGATACAGTGACAGTCAAATATTCTTAAAGTAATTTTTCATTTAAAAACGGGGAAGGGAAATGCATGTGTTATTAGTTCCGTCAATTGTCTGTAGCCTCTAAAGACTTGACTTGTCCATGCTGCTAACTGGGATTACAGTGCAGGGGTTGATGTTTCGGCTTTTGTCCCAGTCTTTTCTCATTACATCATTCAAGAATAAAAATGGCTTCCATCAGTGGTAGGCAATGTCAGGCCTTCCATTACAGAGCCCCTGGCCCTCATTATTATTATACATATCAGAGATCAAAAATGCCATTAAAAGTACTCTAGAAATGTGAAAAATACAGTCAATTCCTTTAAAATGTCTTAGCAGAACATATATACTGTATGGTTTGGTCACTGTATGTGTATTTTTATGCATTGGTTTTTCTGCTATTTCAAGAATATTTACGTAGTAGATTCTCACTGAAGACATTAAATTTAGTTATGAACACATATGGAATTATGTTTTAAAGAAAAATGGTGACAAATATTTTTTATAGCCGCCTTTTGCTTTGATTACTACTTTGCACACTTTTGACATTTTCTCAATCAACTTCATGATGTCGTCACCAGATTCACGGACCATTTCAGACGACGGCTTTATAAAGCTCATTGAGAAAATGCCAAGAATGATTATTTCAACCTTTTTTGTTTCCGACATAATCCCATGTTTTCATTCATAGTTTAATGTCTTCAATGAGAATCACACAATGCAAATGTAGTTGAAAAGCCAAAACATAAAAGGTGTTTCCAAACCTTTGACGGTGCTGTTTAGCCAGGTTAACATGCCCTGGTTTCAGCCGTTTTTCTCTACATTGTGTGACACTAAATTACTTAAATTGGCAGTATTTCTTTTATGTGTATTGTCATAGTTGTTGAGGAAAATGATCAAGAGGAAACCGCCCAGGCACTCGGAGAACTTGCAAACTTCACACAGTAAAGCCTCACATCATTAACATCTCTTGTTACACAGTATGTGTGCGTGTACATATGTTTGCTCTCACCTAATGAAGGATTTTTTTGCAACACAGTTAGGCTAAGTGGGTTGAGTAACATTAAGAAGACATTATGAAAAGCACGATTAGTTTAAGAAATAAACAACATTTCAAAAGCTGTGATATTTTAATGACTTTATGATAAGTGAAGCAAAACAACTCGAACAATCTGCTGTGGATGGACTGATAGCGAGAGAGTTCCAGACACTTAAATATAATGTGAAATTCTGTCAATCATATTATTATCTTTAATGGCTGTCTGGCTTTTTGAGGCAACATTTCCTTGTGGTGTTTGTCCATCATCACTGCTGGTACTGCTCCTTTCACCCATTACGCAACGGTAGCACCTTTTTCTTATGTAACAGCGGTATGTCTTCTCCTCAGTCTTGCCTTTTTCTTTTTAGCTCTATAAATAACCTTGAAGGAAAGGACAAAACAGAGGTTTAATTTACAACCCTGTTTGCAGCGTGGCCACAGATTTAAGGAAGGGTCTGTCAGTGTATAGACTATGAATCTCCAGACGTTCAATACCACAGCGCTCCTCACTCGTTTGTTTTGGTGTCTGCTGTCACATGTATCCACCTGCTTCCAATAAAGTGGTTGGTCCGTGTGACTTGATCAAGGATTACACTTTCTCTGACGGTTTTCAGGATGAGTGTCAGTGAAATCTGTTCACACATACTGTACTTTGGCTAATATTTTGTCAATTTCATTATAGGAAGTCGAACATAACTACAAAACCCAAATCTGTGAGTTCTCAGCAGCAAATGACAATGAATTGATTCTGGTTTCATAGTTTTCACACATCAAAAATAGGAAAAAACGATAAGAGACAATGTTCAATGCAAACGCTATTTTTGAAAAAAGCTGATGCACATGTGAGTGGTTGGAGGTGGATACAATAACTATTACTTGCAGAATGATTTAAGCATCTTCTATGTAAAACTTGATTGCTAAAATTTGAGAAGATAACGGAGTTTTGAGAAATATATGAGAAAAACTATAACTAGAATGAGCATAATGGTGGATTACAAACTTTATTTGTAAACTTTACAAAAATGTTATTGAAGAATATATAACGTGGAGATTTGGAACTTTAAATTCCCCGTCATGTCCAAGAAATCCAGCTATCACCAGGACCGTTAATACCAGGATACTGGGGCTTGATCAAACAATGTTTAATTACAGCTTTGAGTGAAGTCCTTGCAGTCAGGCCCATGTAACCATGACAACAGACGCAGCGTTCAGCCGTTTATAGTGGATGGCTTTCCTGGAGATACCAGGACTGGTGTGGCATTTACTTTTGGTAAAAAAGTAAATGCCACTGTACTTATAGTGCCTCTCAAAAGTACTAATACGCCTTGAACCTAAAAAATAGAAAAGTGAATAGTGGGGCGTGCATAAGTAGTCATACAGCATTTTTCTGCATTAAATTGCCTTTGTAACATTTCTAATGACTGCAGAATGGTTCACACCTCACCCTAACCATTAAATAGAGGCCACCTGTGCGTAATCTGCTCTCAGTATAATTACAGCTGCTCTGTGAGGGCCTCAGAGCTATGGTCGGGGTGTATTGGTCACTAAACAACATCATGAAGGCCAAGGAGCACCAGAGAGGTCAGGGATAAAGTTGTGGAGAAGTTTACAGCAGCATTAAGTTATACAAAGATTTCCCAAGATTTAAACATCTCACGGAGCACTGTTCAATCCATCATTCGGAAATTGAAAGAGTATAGCACCTGACCTAAATCCTATTGAAAATCTGTGGAAAGACCTGAAAACTGCTGTTCATAAAAACGCTCTCCTTCTAATTTGACAGAGCTTGAGTTGTTTTGTAAAGAGGGATGGGCTAAAATGTCAGTCTGTAGATGTGCAATACTTGATGTAGGTTATATCTGGGTTGGTGCTCCTGCAGTCGCTTGTATACAGAGTGAAGAGAAGTGGAGCGATGACTGAGCCTCGAGGAGAACCAGTAGATATTGTCCTGACAGCACTGAGGTGGCCATTCACTCTGACCCTCTATTCCCTCCCCGTAAGAAAGGAATGGAGGATGAGGTGGGGGTTGGCATTCAACTGGACCAGCTTATGCTCCATGAGATGTGGCTGCATGGGTTTAGATGTACTTGAGAAATCCACAAAGACCAGGCTGACATGGGACGTGGGCTTTTCCAGGTGGGTGATGACACCATGTAGCAGAGTGAGCACAGCATCATCCACCCCTCTCCGTGGCTGGTAGGCAAATTGCAGTGAGTCAGAGTGCATGCTCATATCAGCCTGCAGCTGGGCCATGCCGACCCTTTCAAAGCTCTTCATGACCAGTGATGTCAAAGCCACAGGCAGATAGTCATTGTTGGTGCTGGGGTTGCTCTTCTGGACACTTCCAGATGGAGGCGATGGAGTGCTCCGCCAGGAAGTGGTTGAACAGGGAGCAGAAGACACCAGCCAGCTGACTGCAGCAGCCCTTCAGCAGGCGCCCATAGATCTGATCCGGTCCAGGAGCCTTGGGTTTAACTTGCTTCAGTGCCCGCTCCACATCCGCAGACAGCAGCTGCGGTCCTCCGTGGAGTGGGAAATAGAGACAAGCTCTGCAGAGAGTTTATCCCTCACCTGGGTGTAATCACACTGATCATGCCTGCAATTAAAGATGTTAAGATCCTCTGCCATGCGGACACACACCTCCGCAGGGAACCCAGATGAGGTGGATTGGAGGGGAGCCCGGCCAGGGGAGCCGGCCATATAGGCTACATATTTGTGGATATGTACAGTATGCATACCAGTGTTTGTTTTACCTGCTGTAATCTGTCACAATAACCATTTGTGTACGATTTGTGTCCTGATGTGTCTGCCCTGATCAAAGAAATAAATAAACAAAAATAAGTTCGCAATTTGTCATTACCCATGTAATACAATAATACACAGCTCCAAATCTGATATGTAAATGAGAGGTTATTGGACTGGTGACCCAACTCTGCAGTTAATTAATAATGTCTGTACTAAGGACCCCTAAGAAAAGATAATGAGCTCACCTGAGGGGCATGAGTGGCAGCGAGGCAGGGGTGATTATTCTGAAGGAGCTCTCTGAGGTTGCTGTTGATGCGTTCGACGCAGGAGTGAGACACTGCACGGCCCAGGTGCAGTAACTATGTACACCATGAAAAAATATTTCTAAACTGAGATGCTCAAAAATGTGTAGTGAGAATGCCCATCAGTCAATGGAATTATAGAAATAAATAAACTTTTCCATGATATTATAATTTTTGGAAAGAGTATATGGATGGATTTCAATTGAATGTAGAACATGCTGTTGGGTTGGCAACAATTAACCCCCTAATGTACGCTGATGACCTTGTCATTTTTTGTCCATATAGTGCTGGGTTGCCTGTGGTCACAGTATGGAAAAGACTTTGGCATAAAAGAAAAGTATTAGCATGATAGCCCAGAGCGGGGAGGACTCCAAACTGGAGTTTCCCTGATTTCTTTATGTGAGGCAATAGACTTAATGCGACTGATGAATGTAAATATTTAGGGCACTGTGTGACTGCAGACTTGTCTGATGATACTTTTAAAGACAGTGTTGAATGCTTAGACAGGCTAACATTCTGATCCACAGGTTTGGAATGTGCTCCCCACCTGTTAAGATCAGACTCTTTAAAACGTATTGCCCTCCCATGTACCATAATCTCATTCAAACCAATGTTTTTCTTTCTCTCTGTCCTCAAAGGAGTGGTTGGTGGCTTTGAGGTGGAGGTGAACAGCAGACTGAGGGCCGTCTTGCCTACAAATTTTCAGAAGTTTCTCTGATACAAGTTTCCCCAGATGCATATGGCAAGGAGACTCCCTTTCTTCTCTGTAGTCTGTCTGTCCTGTTCTTTAGGTCTTCTTGCCCTTTGTGCTTTAGTGAAAGCCCAATTGGGCCACTTCTTTGAGGACAGAGAGGTCCATGAACAGGAATGGAGGACTTCGATTTCATTTTTTGCCAGTGGGTAGAGAAATTTCTTATGGCCCATATCTCAAGAGTTCAGTCATGTTACTGAGGCTGAAACTCAGCCCAGGACATATCAATAGGCAGGTAAGCTGTAAAACGTCATAGGTCATTCGTCCTAGATTATTTCACTTGTTCTGAGATGTTTCTGACTTGTTTCAATAATTTTCTTTGCCAATGGGGTAAGAAAATTGGTCTTATCTCATTGGCAATTTTACTTTCTTATTTAAAGCGAGATTTACCTTAGAATGTCTGAAATGTCCTCAAACTAGCAAAGTAAACTTGGTCAGATTAGGAAAAAAGTCTAAATGAGTGAAAACTGCTCAAAACAAGATACATTTCCTCAATTCAAGACATTTAAGTCAATGCTTGATATTTACTTTTTGCAGTGTAGGTGTGATTTCGATCGTTAGGACATAGAATTACAAAAACCTAAAATACAAAGATGTTTACCTTCAGATGAGAATAGCTGTTAATAGAGGGGAGGGACTAAGACAAGCTGAACTCCTCCCTCTAGTCTTTATCTGAGCTGCGGGCTGAGATAAAGCCTGCAGCTCAGATAAAGAGCTGCAGGCTTTGATTTGTATATTGTAAATGATATACTAGAAGCTTCTTTTGACTGGCAAACGTTGTCACTCCTGTTGGACACAGAGGACCCTGGCTCACAAGGCTGATCAGGAGCTACTTAAACGAACAATAACCTGCAGCGCGATGTGTGCAGAGATGGAGCAGTGAAAGATGCATGGCCTGTGATTGTGGGCGAAGTCCTGGCAGTTAACCTTTAAATGGCCTAATTAAACTGCAAAGCAATCAGCAGCCGCCGTTAAATCAGAACTGCTCCAGGAGGTCCAGGAATGATGTGCTTTTAACTGGTTCACAATCAATCACTTATTCTTAGGCTCATTGTTTATCACACCCACATGTTGCATTATGGTATTTAGCACCAGGTCCAGACATTTGAAATGCATCTAACAAAGTTTTCCTGAAGCGTATGTAGTTTTCAACCTATTACCCTGATGATAAACTATAAAATGGACAGTAGCAGTAATAGCACCTATATTGTGAATTGTGAATTAATTGTTTAATGTGATGACCTCCAAGTGTACATTGCACATTAGTAAATATCAGCACCCCCTCAATAAGAAAATCGAATGCTGTAAATATAATTTCAAATGACATCATTGTCATTATAAATGACGATAAGTTCTGCAATGGACCACTATTGGCCATGGAAGTCTGTCTATCTTACGTTCAACATACTTACCAAGTTTAGTCTGGAGCTGAAGTTTACACAGAGCACACCTCACCAGCATGAAAAGACTAGTCTAAAGAAAAGGGCCCATTATGTTCGCGCCACCTCAATTTTATTTTATAACATTGTGAGATGAGACTCGGCCAAAAAGTGTATCGTAGAATCCAAAAAATTGACATGATAAGTAGAGCAAAAAATATTATTACAGCAACCATAGACATAGCATTTCATATCAAATCAATGCCTCCTGGAGGGTTTATCGGAATGACCTTATTTGAGGTGCAAATAGTCTTGAGAAGTGGAACTTCAGAAATTATCCAAATTATTGTTTAAAGTTTTTTATGCCACAAACTGTATGAAGAAAAACATGGCATAAAAAACGCACATTCGCACATATGAAGTCCATTTTTATCATTGTGTAGTCAGTTGTTTAAGTCCCAAACGCATTTATTTGGTCAAATTGAAATTGGTCGCAATAGCGCCCCCTACCGGATTGAGCAATTTTCTATATGGAGAGTAAAAATGTTAGTTTAAGAAAATGCAAATCATTTGGAAATACATTCTTTTGGCCCTTCATCAGACCGTGATGAATGGCCAAGTTGCCCAAAACGTCACCCAGGTGTAAGCAACAATACATGTTTTTGCATGGGGGCAAAGTAAGTTGTGCGGACTTTCTTTCTTGTTCTTGTTTTAGAAAGATGCGATTTCTCATCATCGCCCTGTTAATCAGTAAAATACACTGAAAATGACAGCTGTGCCCTATGTCTGCAGGTTTTGGGCCGTTTTTCAGATTTTTTAGGTGGGTTCGGCTGCTGAGACCTGGCAACCCTACTGGGACCCTGCTGAACATCTGTTAGTGTTACTGTAAATCGGGGTGTCCAAACCCTTTTCACTGAGGGCCACTTATTGACATAAAGCATGGAGAGCCACAGATCCGTGGTCGAGCATTCAAACATTCAGCTGGTGCCAATAAAACAAGAAGCCTGAGGGCATCAAATTGGTCTGAGGGCTGCATTGGGCCCCCAGGTGTTACAGCCCCACATCAAATAGAGGCGGTCTTCTGCAAAAACCTCTAAAGAGCTGCACCACAGACTTCAAAGAGCCACATGTGGTTGCTTATACCTGCACTCGGATTACAAGTCCGTGGAATTTGTCTCCTTTTTAAGCTTGTCTTTTAAATGACAAAATCTTACTGTCCCTCTGTCCAGCTCCCCTTTTGATAAGTGGCTGCTCCCTAGTATTGCGGCAGAAAAGTTAACTGGGCATAGAAAGGATTTTTTATATATACTGCGTGGAAATCGACGCTGCAGCGAGTGATGCTGGGGTTGTTGTTATAGCCTTGATTTAAAATGGATTATAATAATAGAAAAAAAAGAGCCTTGGTCAGGGAGGTGACCAAGAACCTCTGACAGAGCTCCAGCGTTATTCTGAGGAAATGGGAGAACCTTCCAAAAGGACAACCATCTCTGCAGCACCACTGATCAAAGTGAGAGTGAGCCTGGTCAAGTGAGGCCGAGGAGAGAGCGGGCAGGGGCTGTTACAAGGGAGGGACCTGCGCGGGGGTCAGGGCCTTAATGCAGCTTAATGTGCGGCTTTAATTATTATTATTTACTAACTATCGAACTGCTGATGATGATCCCCCACACTAATGCCGGACCTTGGGGGAGCTTTCGCCATTGCTGCTTCTACCCCCTGGAACTCATTCCCTTAACCCATCAGAGACTCACTGCGAAACTGCAAATCATTTCTCAAAACCTGTTTAAACTGGCTTTTCTTTAAATGTCTCTTGATTAGGCTAGTTAGGCTATTTTTTAGGTGTTTCAATGTTAAGTGTCTTTGAGTGTCCCCAAAAAAAAGCGTTATATAAGTTTGATGTAGGTATTATCACTAGGGTATTATTATTATGTAAAGGTCTTCGTGCTAATTCAGTGACAGACAGCCACCCTGAGAATAGGTCAAATTTCATCAACAACTGTGATCATCATATGAGGAGAGGCGCTCTGTTCCTGTTGAATGTTAGAATCACCGCAGTGCAACTTTGCAGTATCTGCTCCACTGGACAACAAGTGGCAGAAGTGCGTACTTGTGGCGCGCAGAGGGCGGGGCTACAGACAGTGCCTTTCGCTTCTCATCTTCAGCATGAGAATACTCTTCCAACGTAGCCACAGCTGCGAGACGCGATATGAGCTCAGCGAGCAAACTGCAGAGCTTAGCCATTGGCCAAAGTGAGGGTCGGACTTGCCTCTACAAGTGCGCCTGCGACCAGTTGTTTCTCTTTGCGCTTGGCATGGATCGACTGGAGAAGCTCTCAGCACAGCCTCTACTGACCGCTCTCTGCGGCGAGTGACCGCTGCCCAGATGAGCGGTCGCCCTTCAGGATCACCCCACGTGCAATGGCTTAACAGAAGAGACATGACTGTGCGTGGGGACGACAGCATTACTTTGTGCCAAAGGGCTCTACAGATTGTCACAGAACTTTGTCTAACTGGACTTGTGGACCGTCAGAAATGCTCGGATATATTCCCTTTGGAGAGTAGTATACTGGGTAAAGGACATGCAGGTGAATGTATATATATGTAGCCTATACACACACACACACATATATGTGTATTATTATTATTTTTTTCCAAAGTGTTTAATTTTTTCTCCTATTCTGTAGTAGACTACCCCACACACATTTATAAAACAGACAACGACGCTTTAAACAGTCCTGTGCGCACGTACATCAGCACCTCAGTGGTGGCTTTTGGAATAGCAACAGGTGGAAAACATCCACGTGATGTAGATGATTTTAAAATTGAATCTGCCCGTGTAAAATTGATTTAAAGAGCACTCTTACATAGGATGAACTTTGCTTTCCCCTCCTTCTTACAGCTTCCTTATCTCTTTCTCCTTGCATGTTGGTCTTGTCTTGATATGTGTCTGCTGCTTGCTTAACTGGTCTGTGGTCCATGCGTCCTACTCTGTGTAGACATCTCCATCAGTCTCCTTGCTGTGGTAGTGGGTTTCTGTGGTCTTGCTCTGTTGGTAGTGTCTCTCTTTGTATTTTGGAAGCTTTGCTGGCCCATTTGGAGAAACAAAAGTCTGTCGACTCAAACACAGAATGCCCTACATGTGGGTTTCTCGGAAGCCCCGCCACCCTCCAACCCTGCTGATGCCCCAGAGTACAAAGTGGTTGAGGTGGAGAAGAAGTACCCTCTGCAGGTGAAGACCAATGGCCGCTGCTTTGTCAAACTGCAAGAGGCTGCCATGAAAATCAGCCAGACATCACCAGACATCCCAGCAGACCTCAGGAACCCCCCTAGGGAGAAAGTGACACCGCCCAACAAGATCCAGAGGCAGACCACCGAGCCCACCTCTTCTTCCAGGTACTGCAACAATTCAATACCATAGGGCTGACCTAGACCTCAGTCTGATCAAAAATTGACCAATGCAGTAATGCTAATGAATGAATGTATCAATACAGGACCAGTGTTAATTTTGACGACTAAAATTGAACTAAAACTAAATTTAAAGTTTTTCATGAGACTAAAACTATGACTAAAATGTCCAGATATTTTAGTCGACTAAAATAAGACTAAATAAAAATGAAAAGGAGAGACTAAAATCATCCAAACTTCTATTGACCGTCTGAAAGAGCCTCAGATCATGTAAATTCACTGCCAAAGGATCAGCTCTGAGCTTTGTTCATGTGGAGCAGCTCCATGAAGCAGAGGAACAAGATTAAATATGATTATAATGAAGATTATCAATGCAAAGTCGACTAAATTCGTCTTAAATTTAGTCGACTAAAATTACTTGCAATTTTAGTCGACTAAAACTAGACTAAAATTGAAGATACTTTTTTGACTAAAACTAGACTAAAATCGAATTACATTTTCGTCAAAAGACTAAAACTAAAACTAAATTAAAATATGTTGTCAAAATTAACACTGTACAGGACAAAGACAAATTAATTACCCCAGATGGTCAAATTCACGTTTGAAGTGATTTTTTGGGGTGGTTATTATTCCATTGTAACTATATGTTTGATGAAGGTCAGAGCGACCGAAACGTCACTGTAAAAAAAGCCACGCAAAAGAGCGAGACAGTGCGCGGGAGCCTTTTTTTCAAGTTAAGTAACCAATTCTTCTACGCACCTGTCGCTTCCTCGGGTGTGCAGACTTTACTCATCAACTATATGTAAACAAATGCATTATAAGCAGAGCATAACAGCAGATCATGAATTGTATGGCCATAACTAAAAAAAAAAAGGAGACATTTATTGGCTTGAAAATGGAATACTGTTTTGCCTTGTAATATGACTGTGGAAACGGCAGGCCTCGCTATGTGCAGCACATGTCTCCTGGCCTCTCTTTCAGCCCTGTAATCATCTGTCCCCGTAAGTTCAGCTGCTATGGCAACCAAAGGGAAGCAACCCTAATAATTAAACAATCAGCTGTGACTCTTCTTTGTATTTCTGTGCTGTGTTTAAAACAGAATGTCCATAATTAGGCTGTGGGATGGCCCCCACTGTCAAAGCTGATACTGATACTCAGTTCGTTTCTAAGTATGGTATGTACATAGATTTTAGAAGCACAACTTCGCCCTTGCACACTGAGCGAGGGGAAGTACTCTAATCTCGTTTGTAAGACAATCCTGGCTGTGGGTGTTTTATAATGTCAATAGCATATTTGAGTGTCTATCACACTCAGTCTCTGTCATTTTGGTTGACAAGTCAGCTGTTTCATTTTAATTTATATTTCAATAGGTGCAGTTTGAACCAGCTGACCAACCAAAAGTCACATGAATGGTCTATATATGATTTGGAATTTTAAGCTTGACCTAACATAAGTTAAAAAAAAAAGATGGCTTAACACTGGACTATGTATGTGGTGTAATGGCCGGTAGATAAGATTGTTTCCACTATTAACAATTGTTCTTTTAGTAAGGCAGGTTTGTTTACCTGCGTTAATAGTTTATACTAAGAAGACAGTGTGAATCTTTTGCACAGATTGTTTCCATCTGTGCATGGCTATAAATGTCTACAACAAGGTTTACAACAGCTGCCTTTAGTTATTGTAATATTATTAATATTGTAAAAAGTAGGCCCGAACAATATATCAGCCGGCCACAAAAGTACATTTCTTTTGAAAGCTTCCATAACACATGTAGCCGAGATTCAATGGGAATTTGGTAGAGCTAATGGTACTTCTGAGGGGATAGAGGTACAGAGAAGACCCTAACACTGACACACATGCTATTCTCTTCAGTAATATGTTATGTTACATGACCTAAATTGTATATGATTTTACACCGGTCCTGAAGAGCCAGATTGCGGCCAAATATTTTGACCCATCCCTTTCTCCACAGGCACAACTCATTCCGGCGTCACCTGCCACGTCAGAAGAATGTGTCCAGTGTGGACTTCAGTATGGATGCAGTGCCTCTGCGACAGTCGTCCACAGCAAGCATTGGCCGAATCAAACCAGAATTGTACAAGCAGAAGTCCGTTGACACAGAAGATGAGGGTCAGCCACCAGTGGAGACTTGCGGAAAACTCAGCTTCTCTCTCAGATACGACTACGAGGAACAGGCCCTGGTTGTGATGATACTCAAGGCTTTAGACCTGCCTGCTAAAGATTTCACCGGCACCTCTGATCCATATGTAAAGATCTATCTTCTACCAGAGAGAAAGAGAAAGTTTCAGACCAGAGTCCACCGCAAGAATCTCAACCCTACATTTGATGAGAGTTTCTGCTTCCCCGTGGCCTATGATGAGCTGTGTAACCGAAAGCTGCACTTCAGTGTCTATGATTTTGACCGCTTCACCAGTCACGACATGATTGGTGAAGTCGTGGTAGATAACCTCTTTGAACTTTCTGACCTCTCTCGTGAGGCTGTGGTGTGGAAGGATATCCATGCTACAACCACGGTGAGATGACAAACATACAGTGCATCAGGAAAGTTTTCACACCCCTCTACTTTTTCCACATTTTGCTATGTTACAGCCAAATCTTCTTTGTGTGTGTGCAAATTTATCAAAAAAATCAAAATTGAAATATTGCTTGTACAAGTATTCACACCGTTTATCCAGTACTTTGTGAGGCACTTTTGGCAGCGATTACAGCCTTAAGTCATCTTGGAGTATCCATTATGCTGCAAGCTTGGCACACATCTGGGGCATTTTTCCCATTCTTCTCTGCAGATCCTTTCAAGCTCTGTCAGGCGAGATGGGGAGCATCACTGCACAGCTATTTTCAGCTCTTTCCAGAGATGTTCAATTGGGTTCAAGTCACTTCTTTGTTATCTTGGCTGTGTGCTTCAGGTCGTTGTCCTGTTGTGCACTCTGGAGCTGGTTCTCTGTACGTTGCTGCATTAATGTTATATCTCTATCCTGACTAGTTTCCCTGTTTCTGCCGCTGGAAAATATCCACACAGCAGGATCCTGCCACCACCATGCTTCACTGTAGGGGTGGTATTTGCAAGGTGATGAGCCGTGCCTGGTTTCCTCCAGGCGCTTGGCATTCAGGCCAAATAGTTCTATCTTGGTTTTATCAGACTGATGAATCTTGTTTCTGAGGGTCTGAGAGTTGTTTAGGTGCCGGAATGAGGTGCCTTTGGCAAAGTCATGGGCCTTTTACTGAGGAGAGGCTTCCGTCTGGCCACTCGACAATAAAGACCTGATCAGTGGAGTGCTGCAGAGATGGTTGTCCTATTGGAAGGTTCTCCCATTTCCTCAAAATAACGCTGGAGCTCTGTCAGAGTGACACTCAGGTTCTTGGTCACCTCCCTGACCAAGGCTCTTTTTTTCTATTATTATAATCCATTTTATATCAAGGCTATAACAACAAAATGTAGAAAAAGTGAAGGGGATTGAATACCTTCCGGATGAACTGCATATATTTTTTTGAAGAGCTGCTCAAGTGATTCACACACGTATATAGACCCACTGTATTAGAGGCTGACCGATATGGGTTTTTCTAAGGCCGATATTTTGGGATGTTATTTGGTCGATTTTTCCAAATGTCTGGTCTATAATCCTGTACCTTTTATTACTTTAGGTGATCCAATCATAGTTTTTGTCCGAGCTTTGAATAGTTGTCGTTAGCATTAGCGTATTGTTACTAGCCTCTGCATTTTGCCCGGCGATCAAAAATAGTGGAGGTTAAAACTAACTCAGCGACTGAATTCTCCAGATTCTGCACTTCAAAATGACATGCAGCATGCCCATATTGACGGAGGTTTAGTGAAACTTGTGTTTAACAAACTTGAAGTTAACCAATTATCATTGCGATGTTTCTCACCTCCCCTGAGGCCTAGGGAGTTGTGCATGGACTCATTTTAAAGCCCTGGCTCTTTTCAATGCAAAAAACGAGAAGTCTCTGTTATTTTCGGCGCTAGATCAGCCGATAGCCGATATTGTAAAATCCCCAAATATTGGCCCCAAATATCGGCCGGCCGATATATCTACACTGTATTAAAATAGCATACTGACTGCACCATGCTAATTAGAGTTACGGAAACAGTATTCTAATTTGAGTTAAGTCTAAGGACAGAAACAATTGCAAACTAGAATCTTTCTGCTGGCATAAAACTACTATAATAATATGTGTAATAGCCTATCAAAGAGTGAAAACACACTACGAAGTACGTTTTACTCTTTCTGTTGAGTAGAGTTGATAAATTTAACTCATTTATAAACGGGGAAATTACCACAAACACACAATCATGTACATATGCTGGATATGCTAGTACACATTAAACAGTATTGAAAATTGGTAACAAGTTAATTTCTAAAAGTGATGTCACCTTGTTGTCTAGGAGAGTGTTGACTTGGGAGAGATCATGTACTCGTTGTGCTACCTGCCCACAGCAGGCAGGATGACCCTAACAGTCATCAAATGCAGAAACCTCAAAGCCATGGACATCACGGGCTCTTCAGGTAACCACACAGCAAACAACATGGAACTCGCATGAAGAACGGCATACTGTGGTGTAAATAAACTTCAATCCAACCAAACAGGAGGCCACCAAGCCAATAGGAAAATATAACTATCCAGTTGTCTTCTGTTTTGATACAGAATTGCAATGAAATCAATACTAAACAAGATATGATGTACTATGTAAATCACTGATTCTTTACACCAAAATAAATGGTATGCTGAAATTACTCATCACAGAATCGTCTCTCACAAAATTGGACCTGAAACGTATTAGGCATATAGACATAAAGCAGTCACAGACAGAGAGAGAGAAACATAAATGGCATTTGGATGCTGAAATTATGTATGTATTTTGAAGACCCGTATGTGAAGGTGTACCTCATATGTGATGGGCGGAGGTTAAAGAAGAGGAAAACCACCACTAAGAAGAGCACACTCAACCCTGTGTACAACGAGGCCATTATCTTCGATATCCCTCCTGAAAATGTGGAACAAGTCAGCCTGTCCATCATGGTCATGGATTATGATAGGTAAGCAGGACACATTATGCATCTTCAATTCTTTCTAGTCTTTCAACACAGTAATGGAAATAATATGATTTCCAGGAGGTGTAATTGGGGTCACTTGGGTTCTTCCTGTGAGACCTGGAACATTTGGAGAATTAATGTATAAATTATAGCTTTTTTTTTGCATATTTGTGTGTTTTTCACAGGGTTGGTCACAATGAAGTGATAGGCGTCTGTCGCACTGGTCCTGAAGCAGAAGGGCTGGGCCGAGACCACTGGAATGAAATGTTAGCGTATCCACGGAAACCCATCACACACTGGCACGCACTGGGAGAGGTAAGATGTGTCTGACTTCTTTCTGTTATTAATGTTTTACACTAAACACACAGAAGAAACTGCATTAAAGCATTAAAACAAATACTGAAACACAGAAACAAAAGCTGAAGTGCTAAAACAATCTGTGTCAATCATTGGTTATTCCATTTCAAAATTAAATCTGAAAAACAAAATAACAGCTACAACAGTTTTCTAACAAACCACATATGCCTTCAAGTGCCATGATGCCACCTAATCTGTTAAGGTGACATGCACCAGGGAGCTCACCTGTGTGCCAGATGTTGTCAGATCACATTCCACTTTGGCAAATTCCTAAAGAAGAGCATTTTTTTTAAGAGTATATATTGAGTGTTTTTCCCGGTGAAGTCCAGAGACAACCCTGACATCCCTCGTATGACAAAGTCCACCTGTAGTTCTGATTGTATCCAAACAGTGTGTGTCTAGTGCGCACCATGCAGCCGTGGCCTGGAAGCTAAACCGCGCCACACATCCAGCAACTTCTCCAAAAAGCGTCAAACATGTGCACGATGCCGTATCCACAAACTTCTGAACTTATGAACGTGACATGCCAAAACGATATAAATAGAGCAGTTGTTACATGTTATGACCAATAAAAATATGATAAAATGTAAATGTTTGGGTGGTATTAGTTTAAGCAGACACTGCATACTCATTCTTATGATTGTAATAGAGATCAGACTACATTTTATGAGGAATTTAGGCAGAAATGTAAGAAATTCCAATGGTGTACTCACTTTTTCCTCCAACTCTATCTGTCTGGGGCACCTATGAGCTGTGTGTACACCGCGTAATTTTACCGTCTAGAAACACCCGGATTTACATTTACAGCTGTACACAAAGACATTCTCCACTTTCCTGGAGTTGAATGTCCAGTGCTGCACTTGTGTGCTTTTGTTAGATCTAGATGTGAATCAAGCTGGGCTGATTTGGACTAGATCAACAATAAAAGGTGGCCACTGGCATTAACGCAGTTAAACAAGTCTGTACCGCTGTTTTGGCACTTTGGTTATTTTTACTCAGAAGCACAATCTCCCCATTGTCCCCTTGTCACTTTCTCTGTGTCCACAGCTACATCAGCTGCATCATTTGCAGCTTTTAAAATGGAGTTGTCTTTCCCAGCTCTTAGGTTGCACTGCGCCATTGCGCAGGAGGAAGGTATACCAACCATCAGTGCGCGACTGCACGTTGATGTGGGGTATGGCATATGTTTTGGTTATCATTCCTTTATAGTCTACAGCAGGGTAGGCCATAAGTTTGGCCCACCAGAGGGTGACCTACTTAAGGTGAATACTAACTCTTTTAACTCTTCCCATTCATTCTTAATGGTAAGCCCTTAGTATGGATGCAGTATACTTTTTGGCCACCAGTGTCAGATTGGGGGCGCTGTTCCGATCCTCCTGCAAAGTTAAAGGGATATTTCAGGATTTTTGACATAGGGCCTCATTTCCTAGTTATCCAGAGTGTTGCTGATTTCTGGAGATATTTATTTTAGTAATTCACGCCCTTCTTATATTTGAAGAGTTACGTGGCGCTAGGCTAGTGCAAGGCGAGCGCATTTCTATGGTAACAGCTCCACTGCATTAAAAACAGTCTTACGCACAGTGCACCTGAGGCAAATCACTTATAACGCCAGAATAACGATATAAATGTATTCTTAATCTCAGTAGCACTTTCCTGAGTAAAATAAAGGTAAAATAAATAAGCCGTTTGTAATGTTAAAAATGCAAGGATTGTTGTTGTTTACATGTTGCATATATTGCTGAAATTTGGTGGCTGCAATTGTTGATTTTGTTCTAGTAAAACTAGGTTTTTGGCATAGTTAACATTTATTTTAATGTTGCATGTAATTTGAAGAGATAGAATAAAATGCAAATGTATACCGAAAAAATGTGTGTTTGGCCCACAGGCACATTTTCATTTTGGCTCTCGGCGACAAAGAGCTTGGACACTCCTGCTCTACAGTGTTATGTGCCCCAACCTGCAACGAAAGCAGACCAACCAAAGCAGTGGCTGCGATGACCGTGAGACATGTTAAAGTGGCACACAGCGAGCCTCATTGTAAATGTTGTAAATGTTACTTCTGAACGGTAGAGATGAAAACTTGAAAACTTGCTCTGGGTCCAAGCGCCTTCCCCTTATCTGCGTCATTGGCGAATAAAGTCAGGTGTCTGGGGTTGTCATGTCAACAAAACTGGGGAAGGTGAACTCTAAAATAAAAAACAGTTAAATCAATCAAGCACTAGATGGCCTAAGTCAAAACTCCAGAAACACTCAAATAAGATGTCCCAGTGCAATGACACTCCTTCCTCTGTAGTACCGAGCGCAGCGCTCCAGCAGTGCTGCCTGCATATTGGCTGCTGGCTCAACCTGCTGATGCAGCTGTGGTCACAGAGAAAGGGACAAAGGGGAGATTGTGCTTCTGAGTGAAATCACCGAAGGGTTAATACAGCGACATGGACTCTAGTGCGTACAATGCCTGTGGCTAAACGAGCAAGCTCTAATCATCCTCACTCGCAGAATTATTGACAAAATGTCTGCATCACAAGTGCAGCACTAGATATTCAGCTCCAGGAAAGTGGGGAATGTCTTTGTGTACACCTGACAGGAACTTTACACAGCGTACAGTCAGCTGGAAAAAAACAAAAAGTCAACCAGAAATTTTGTTTTTCAGATTTTATTTTGGAACAGAATAACCAATGATCGAAGGGCACACGGATTCACTTTCACTGCTATTATTTCTACTACTACTACAGTCACCACAGTTACCGGGGCGATGGTTGTGCAGTTGGTAGAGTGGGTCATCTTCTGATCGGAAGGTCATGGGTTCGAATCCCAGCTCCCGCAAATGCACACTGTTGTTGTGTCCTTGGGCAAGACACTTAACCCTACACAGTGCATGTGCACATAATGTTTGCAGCGTATGTTCAGAAGTAAATTGTAACAAAATGCCTTGGTCCCCGTTCAAACGCCGTGTGGTGTGTCTCTGGCAGCAGGTGTTGCAAAATTAGCACGAAGGAGCCAAATTTAGAGTGTTTCATGACTCAAAAACACAGTAGAAAAGCTCTCCTTCTAATATCCAGCTGATTCGCTGACCTGCCGGTAAAACAAGGCCAATCACAGTGATCCGAGAGCAGCAACTGGGACCTCCACAGACCGCCCTCCACAGACCGCCCTCCACAGACCGCCCTCCACAGACCGCCCTCCACAGACCGCCCTCCACAGACCGCTGTCTCGACGTCAGCCAAAACCTACCTGGCCACTCCCGACTGCTCCAAATTATCGCATTGGTAATTAGATAATGCTAACCCCCCACGAACCCTGTCCCGTCTTTGAAACAAATTGATTCCACTGATTTGGCTCCCACGAATCCCATCACATACATTCTGTGTTGTTGTTGTTGTTGTTGTTGTTATTATCGTTGTTGTTAGTTATGAGGTGATCATAAGCCAGTGAACTAGCACATGATAATGCCCGGTTCATCCATTTAAACTATGTGAATGTTTTATTTTGTGTCTTGCATACAGTGGCCTGGAAGAGCCGCCAGCTTTGAGAGTCAAGGCTCATGTCCTTCACCCAAACGTCTGCACACTCCATGAGAAAACCATAACATATGTACGGAGTTCCAGTCATGAAGCAAATCAACTATTCTTTTTTTTTTTTTTAGTGGTTCAAAGATTATTAAAAGCAGAGTACCTCAAATCAGTGCCTAAAAGTACATTTACAAAAGGAGGACTGAAAAGAAGTACAGGACTTGCAGTATTCATAACATGGCATTTAAACTGTCCTGAATATTCTGGGTGCAGACTTCTCTGGCGTGAGAGCTCTTTAGCCGGCTTGCATTTTGAACCAAATGGCACAAAGTTGAAGGGCTTCTCTTCAAAACGCTAAATATTAGCCATTACCAGTGTTTGCCAATATGATGAGATCAGGTGCATGTTATTTTCTATTTAGAATCTGCTTGTGCAAACTTGTACAAACAAAATCATTTGAACATCTCATAGATATCAACAATGCATTTACATTTTTATACATGTAATCATGTTTCAAAGTTAGTGTAGCATTAAAGTAGATGTAGCAAATATGTCAATGCAAGATTTTTCATTTCATTTTGTTTCCCCTAAATTATATACTGCTTCTAAAATCCAGTCATTGGTCATTGTAAGTGTAATTCACTTTTTGAAATGGTACAAAAAACTCTCACATGGCCAAGATTACAAATTAGTAATTATACACATTTATTTAAAAAGAAAATCACACTAACCTCTGTTGCACTGTATAGTACTGTAGTCGTGATGTACCGGTAATTGTATTTGTACACAAGTGGGGAAAAAAACAAACGTGTTTTACCTCTGACATATTGAGCTTCGGCTCTGAGTAATAAAAATAAACGAAGCAAATAGTAAATGGCTGTAAACTGTTATCTTGCCACTTAAACTTGATATTTTAATATTGATTCTTCTCCTTGCGCTGTCTGTAACATGTAAAAAAAAAAAAAAAAAGAATATATATTTTCTACTTGAAGCATGTTTTTTCCACTTCAGTGACTTTGACTATATTTTTGTTGTTTCGCTTGTATGTTTATATAGCAGCAGTAATTGGCAATGGTATTGGTCAAAGAAAGATATATTGCACCTTCTGCTTTCCAAACCCAAAGGTGTATTTTGCCAAAGAAAAGTTTACATCATCAACAGAGAATACAGTTTATTGCTCGCTTAGTATCTGTGAAGGAACTTTATTAATGCTGGACGTGGAGCTTGGGACACCAGTCATTTCCGAGCTCAGGAAATAATAGTACGTAAATTGTAATCATGGATGCATTTTCCTTGAAACTCTTGGTGTTGCAAAAAAAAAAAAAAAAAAGGTTTGTACCTAGATCTTGTTCTTGTGACTATGTGGAGCAAAATGTTGTATAACAAAATATTGGATACTAACTGACCCCACCAAATTTTGGCTTTTACTTATGAAATCTTTATTTGCTACTTATAGTCCAGTGTTTGGGAAACTCTGCTGTAAAAAAAATAATGTAACACAACATACTGCCCTGTGTATACAGTATGTATGTATTTGGAGTGCAGTTCTTATGTGAATAGCCAACAACACTTTGTATTTTGGATAGTAATGCTTGATACTGTGCTGCTCAGATATGAAGGAAATATTTGCCCCTGTGACTAGAGTGAATAATTATTATTAATGCCCAGTTAAGGCAGCTTGTCTTGAAATCAAATTTAGGTGAGGAAAAAGCTAACATTGTGGTCATTCTTGTTTGAAGGAACAGGCCACTGTTTTGCCATACTGTACTGAGATATGTTCTTACCTGAACTTAGATGAGTATGTGCGTTCAGTCACACAAAAAGACCAATGAAGTTGTTAGCATTTAGCCTCTCCTCCTCTCCTCTATGGGGCCAAACGGGGGTGATGATCCAAGTATAGCTACACAAAATTAAACGATTTTCTAAGCAGATTAAAAGGGGCACTATATTGTAAGGCGTAATAATATCTTCACTTTATTGTGTGGAAGTCAAAGTGCTCCTATGCTCAGGTAAGAACATATCTCCGTATGGAAAAACGGTGGCCTGTTCCTGTAACATCAACGTTAAGGCACTTTATTTGTCATTATTCAACAACTGTACAACGAAATTTGTCCTCTGCATTTGACCCATGCAGAGGGTCAAATGCAGCAGCATGGACGACTCGTAAGGAGCAGTGAGCAAAGGCAGTGCCGCGCCCGGGGACCCATCTCCAGATGTGGAGCCAGGTTGATGGTTAGAATCACCTGGCTGGAGGATTCCCCTATTGCACATGTTTTTAGTGCTAGGGGAAACCAGAGTACCCGGAGGAAACCTACGCTGACACGGGGAGAACATGCAAACTCCACACAATAAGGCCCCGTCCAGGTGGAAATCGAACCCGGGACCCTCTAGCCGTGTCTTGAGCAAGACAACGAGTCACCTGATGTGTACAGATTGTCATAACTTTTGTACACATTTCAAGTTGACTTTAAAAATCAAATTTATTGTACCCATTTCATATGCAGTTTATCAAAATAAACTATCTCTGTCACATGAAGAAAGGTGATGCTTCTTTCTTTTTATAATGGTCATAACATGCAATACTAACTCCTCATACTGTAAACTAGGGTTGTAACGATTCATCGATTTAACCCTTAATACCTAATATAACATTTGATAAACGTGAGTAGACTCAGAGTAAGTCTGCAGTCAGAGTGGACTCCTGTGCTGGGGTCATTGACGTCTAACAACACCCTTGAGGAGAAATACATTTCCCTCAGCCTGTTGTGTCTGATGGGGAAACATCATCACAAGAGAACATTTTGCTCCTTTGTGCCTGACCCAGAAGAACTTCCTTTCATGGAGACAAATGGTTTCCTTGACGATGAGAGTGTGTCACTACAGTTACGTGCAAGCCCATGTTGAAAGTGCACTTATGGATATGAATTAGGTAAAACCATTATTAGGGTCCATGTTGTGATTCAACACATCTCAGACACATGAATCACACTATTTTTATCTGAATGGGGAGGCCCGGCGCGTGCAAGGCCATCTGCTCTTAGTGATATACAGTTGGACTGCACGCTCCAGGGCCCCACATTACTCAATGTCCTCTCGTCTTCTTTGTTGTCTCGTTATTTCTGATACAAAACAGTTTCTTACAGATACTACTGGAACAATGCGAAACTTATGCTAATCTTGAAGATAAATTCAAATACTTGGTTAGTGCATCATTCTCACGCCAATACTTTTATTGCAGTTATTTCCATATTTACAATTCTATTACAATTTGATTCTTTTTTATTTACAACCCTGATTACTGTGTCCTTTGAGGAAATTGAATAATCCTGTAGGAAATTTCATTTATATAAATGAAAAGACTCTATGGCCTGACATTATTTTGATTTGAAATAGAGCGGCATCTTAAATCTTTAATTAGCATTATCAGACTCCACTCACCCTCTGCAAATTAATTTAATAATCTTGAATAATTCATTAACTTAGGACACGTGAGAATCAAGGACTCGTAATTGTGCCTCAATATGTTGAATTTATTGTCCATAAATAGTAGCATTTTCATAGTCTGCAATTCAACAGGATGGTGCACTGTCAGTAGATCAGAGAGCTACAAGTAGGAGCAAGACCATGTAAACACAAACATGAACTCTATCCTGAACTCAACAGGGAGCCAGTGGCTCAACATCAGAGTATTATTACTGGAGCAGTAGATCCTCCTGGTCACTGGTGGACAGTGCATGTACTTCTGTTATTAGATATCTCCACTGTGGCTCTGTTCATATTCTTTTTTTCCTCATGGATTGTCTAGAATCTCTATTTGTTTTCTGTTGTCCCTGCAGCTTACCCGGGCTGTATGGGCCCCAGTTGCTTTGGTTACATGTTACATGTCTTTGGTTAGGGAAAGGAATCCACAGAGAAATATAACATTTGGCCAAAAAAAAAAGGACCCAAAAAATTGCCTCCACTCAATGCAATAATATTGATATTTGGTATTCTCAAAATAATTGCTCTTGCACACTGATTAAATGTTTGCATTCTGGACTGACCATACGCTGTTTAAAAATATCTGAAAATGGTTTCATTGATGACAGCATGGCAGATAAATGGCAGTTAATCAATGAAGAACCCACTAATGAGGAATGAGAGCTGGGATTTAGACCTTCTACTGATGATGCGTTGTTGCAACAAATCATTGTGACGTGCAACCAGAAGTGTTCACGTCACTGCAGCTTTCTGAAAAGACATGACTCACACAGCCTTTTCTTAAATTGTTCTAAGAATAAAAATTTAGGATGAAGGCGACCAGAGACCATTATTACTGTCTTCACTTGGCACATGGCAGGGACACATTCTAATAATGGACTGCGGGGGGAGTGTGGTCAGCTGTGGAGCAATCAGCATGAATCACCTAAGAGACACCCGTCACTGAGCATGTTCCAGTGCGTTTTAACACAAAAACACCAAAGTAGGTGGATTGTGTCCAGGGGTCTTAAACGTATGCAAAAGTACAAAGCCCTTACTGACTGAGACCATGACAAATGTCTGGGTCTTAGATGTTAGACCTCAAAACTTCAGTAAAAAAACCTGGCCGTGATTTTTGACTTCTGAGCTGATTAAGAATATCACAAAGATAGGGTTTTACCACCTGAAGAACACAGCCAGAGTCCGCTCCATTCTCTCTCGGGCCAACGACCCATATTACACCAGTTTTGAAATCGCTGCATTGGCATCCGCACAGTAAAGTGAAGATTACTGCGCGGTTTTCGAACTACTCCTGGTATTATTACGCCTTACAATATAGTTCCCCCTTTTATCCGCTTAGAAAATCCACATTGTTTAATTTTGTGTAATTATACTTTGTAGTGTAACACTTAACGTAACCATATTTAAATAGGGAAAACGTGGCAGAGCTTGGTAGCTTCTATCTTGACCTGTTTTGGAGCTATAGTGGAGAGAGGGAGAGGCTAAATGCTAACGCCGTCTGCTCTGTGTTTACGTGATTGAAGACCAGACAGGTCCTATAGAACTCGTCAAAGCTAAGGTAAGAACATATCTCAGTATGTAAAATAGGTGGCCTATTCCTTTAATGGTCATGGGTCTTATCTTTCCGAACCTTTTACCCTATGAACCCTTGCGGTCCCTGCACTCCTCCGGCAGGCGTCTCTGGTCATTCGAGCCAGTACACACTCACAGCGAGGTCTTTCCAGTTTTACGAACGTCTATCTGAGGAGCTCAGGGACGCAGAGGACTTTAACTTTATTTATTGTGACTATTTATGTTATTTAATTATATTTTGATATTTTATGCTGGTTTCTTGATTGTTTTTTTGTTTTTTTTTTACCATAGATTGTATAGGAATAGGCCACCGTTTTTCCATAAATAGAGATCGGCAGAGACATGAATGTCTAACAAAAGAGAAGTTTACACATTGTTGTGGTTTTGGTCATTCAAGTCCAGCTATGCTTCCCCGGGAGGAGATTCATATGGCATCAACCAGAGAGTCAAGAATGCCAATAAGATTTGTATGAGACAACTTGGCCTGTAGGGCATATTGATAGGTGCATAGCATAAATCGTCTGTGATGGCTATGCCAACTTGCCAAGTGAAATTAGTAAAGGTTGGTCAGGGAGATATCCAACACAAGATGACACCAGGCATGGAGATTATCACAAGGAATGTCAGCAATCGTATGTAAGGTGTCCTTGATAGGCTGTGCAGGGAATGAAAGTTCCCAAACACTGATGAGAACATGCTGGCAAGTACTGTAATTCAACATACAATCTCAGATATGCACTGTTCCATCTGATCACCACAGCCCAGTATGGAGCTTGTGGTGAGGTAAAGAGATAAATGCCCTGTCGAGTTGGTTAAACCTGCTTTATATCCCCAGCTCCGACCAACTCCCAGCTTAATTTGGAGGCAGCTGAAGATAAGCCCATACAGTGCACTGCTTCTTGTCGGTCTTATTTATTCACAGACCACAGGTGTTCGTAGAGCTGCTGCACGGGCATCCACTTCCCCACTGGCATATGTGCTGATCCTCTCTCACAAGGGAAAACACAAACAACAAGTAAAGGGGTTTAAACTCTGTTGTTTTTAAAATAATCACTGTACTTTATTTTTGTTTTAACAATGAGTTATAGGTAAATATTCCACATGTAGAGGCATCATTACACATAAAGATTTATCTTAAATGTTTAAGAATATCCCCTCCTGGAACCACCACCTTAACGTGGATGGATGGATGGATGGATGGATGGATGGATGGATGGATGGATGGGTGGGTGGGTGGATGGATGGATGGATGGATGGATGGATGGATGGATGGATGGATGGATGGATGGATGGATGGATGGATGGTTTAAGAATCTGCAAGCACACCTGAGATTTTAGCTCTTTCTCTTTTTAGACCTCAGTGAAGGGCTGAGGTCTAAAAGAGAGATTTAATTCAAGGACAACTTTATACAGTGAATAAAAATATTACTTAGCTACTTCTAGTTATATCATCACATTGCATGATACCTAACATAACATGTTATGCTGTACTTGGCAGCAATACACCATATGAAAGCTTGACGTTCCTACAATGTAGGTTTATTTGTACTGAAAGAGGCATTTGCATTTGACACTATGCCTCTGTGACAACGTTTTTAGAAGAAGAGGGCAACCGCTGATTTTAAGAAATATGCTATTGCACCCAATTTTGAACTAAACACTTTAAGTATTGCAAAAATACTGAAATATTGTTAATTTCATTACAATTCTCTTGGAGAATCTCCACACACACCCCTTTAGATGATTTACAACCTATGTAAAGGAGCGCACAGTTCTCCATGCTTCAATTTACAAACAACAGATCCATGATCCAGTGCATCACATAACATTTTCAAATTAACACGACATAATGTAAATGTTCTGTGGATTGTGACTGGCAGAGGTATAAAGGAGGCTGAGGAGCTCTCAGTCATGTGCTCCCATTTTCCTCCAGTGTCTGCAGAGATTTAATGAGCAGACAACACCCCCTGATGACTCCACAGCTGCTGCCATACTCTCTGTTAGGTAAACACACATGACCTCAGTGTGCAATGCTGTGGAAGCTCCTGGAAACATCACTTATTTGAGAGGCAAAGCTTTAGGACAAGATGGTACAGGTGGCATGTTTGGGATTAGTGACGCACTGGGCTCTTCCCAGAGCGTGCGCGCGCGCGCGCGCGTGTGCGCGCACAGGAGAGATGGGTGCATGATAGACCGGATCAAACAGAGGAGGCCTCCCCCAGTCTCTATGGAAACCTGTATTGGCACACAGGCTGCTGAGCTTTAATGATTTGTTTCAGCCATGTGAATGAAATTGTGTCAAGCATAGTTTGAATGTAAGTGGCATTATAATAACAGATCAGAAAAGACCCAGCAAGTAGGACTGTTGACATGAAAGCAAGTGCGATACCTCAGTGGTTCCACAAAGTGGGGCCAAATTTAGAAAGTAAAAATACATTTATTTTGACAAATGTACCAGCAGTATTAAGCTTACTGTCACAGCTAGTTGATGCTTTTTATGTAATTTTGGCTGTAAAATAATAATAAATGACTTTGAATAGAGTAAATTACTATTACTTTTACTAGATTTTTGGACCAATAAAGAGGGTCGCGATGTCCTGCACTTTGGGAATGGCTGCCTTGAGAGATCAAGTTTGAGTATGTCCTTTATGTCCACGTTGACATTACGACTATTTTGATTGTGAATAAAATGTAAAAGCTGTACTTTAAACCATTGGTCTTCAACGTGGGGCTCGTGACCCCAGAGTGGCTTCAGAGCCACAGCAGAAAAGTCCCAAAATCGTCAAGATTATTTGACATATTCTGTAATTAATTTGTCCCTGAATCTATTACATATTCCTGTTTACACTTCATAACGTAACGTAACGTAAAGATGATTGGTGGGCTTTGGCCTCTTTAATCGATACTATGTTGTCACCTACTGGACGCTGAAGGTACACACATGTCCGGGCTCAATCGAATACATTTGAACTAAATTTTTACCCAGGCACAAATAAAAAGTAGTGCCCCGAAAATGAAAATGTTACTTGAGTACCGAAAACAGTTTGAGCGTAAAAATCTGATTCATGTTTCAGTAGTGACGTAAATTATTCGAAACAAAACACAAAATAGCCTTCATACGTCTCAAAATGAAGATTGTTGCTTAAAGATTCACTCACAGTGTCACAAGTTGCTATTTTCCTTTCACTCAAGTAAGAGTAGAGATATTCTATCATATCACTCAAGTAGAAGTGTAAAATCCTTAAGGAAAGAACTTGCAAAAGTACAGTGTTTCTTGAAAAAGTTAGATGTAACTGAGTACTGCCCTGTGTGGCCGTCCTCATATTTGTACTTGTGTATGAAGTGACCAATATTAAACCTACAACCTGCTTTCACCATACCAATAACTTCATACCCGTATTTAATTTGGTTAAAAAAAACACACAAACACATCACAGCAAAGGTTTTTTGTTTATTAAACACAAATTTGAGGTGAGCCTATAGTTTATGCCAGCTTAGCTCTTTCAAGTTCCCAGAAATGCATAGTGATGATATCAGTGTCGAATATAACAATAATAATAATACTAATAATACTAATAATACTAATACTAATAATAATAATAATAATAATAATAATAATAATAATAATAATAATAATAATAATAATAATAATAGACTTTTTCTTTTTAACTGAAGAAAGTGCCTATTGTGAGGATGACAATACTAATCCGTTTAGTGACGTATGATTGTTTCGAACGCTCACAATGTCTCCAAACATGGTTTCCAGTTGCAAAGGGCTTATTTCACTCACTTCCAGGAGCCGGACTTGCCCTTGGCCCCTCGTGTGGTCTTGGATGCCTTTGAGCCCCGTTGGTGATCGTTCACTCTGTTACGCAGCACGTAGATGTCGTACTTCTGCCTCTTGAGTTTTTCAGCGAACTCAAACTTCTCAGCATGTAGCTGATGGAGCCACTGCCACAGTTCCTGGGCCTTCTCCACCAGTTTCTCTTGGTTCAGGTGGTCAATATTCAGAGGCTTGCGGCGCTCTAACAAGGCCTTCCTCTTCTCCTCTCTCGCCGTAAGCCTTTTGCCCTTCTTCTGATCCGCCTTCTGAAGGAAACCACCAAAGGACTTGTTGGTGAATATCTTTTTCTTCTTGGCTTCTTCCTCTGCACGCAGCTTTGCAGCCTCTTCTTCGCGTCGAGCCTTTTCTTCAGCCAGACGAGCCTGACGCTCTCGCTCTTGCTCTGCACGGACGCGCTGTTGTTCCGCGCGGTCAGCACGCCTGCGCTCAATGCGGTTACGCAGCGCCACAAGCTCCTCTTCTTCCTTTTGGCGGCCGGAAAAGTGAAGTTCTATCAATGTCTGGAGATCATTAAAGTCCTTCTCCAGTCTTTTCCGGTGCAGGTCATCAAAATCCACTTTCTCACCATCTGGGAGTTTAGGAGGGGAAATGTTTGGCAAATAAGTTGTTTTGTGTCGCCGCCTGGAGTCGCTCTCGTGCTCTTCTTCCTCCTTTTTCTCATGTTCACAATTTTGCCCCTCTTCTTCTTCTTCTTCCTCCTCCTCCTCCTCTTCTTCTACTCCATCTTCATCAACCTCTTCTTCAGCCTCTTCCTCATGTTCTCCCTCCGAGTTCACGTCCTCCTGTTCATACTCCATGATGTCTTCAGTGTCTGACATTATAGAGGCTTGCAGACAACTTCAGAGGAACAGAGTGTGTGTTGGGCCAAACTATAGACTCTGGAGGTCCCTGATCCAGCACAGCCTTTTAAAGCATTGGGCTTCACCATGTGATCACAGTCTCACAGAAAAAGGTCAAAAAGAGGGCGGATTGAGACGAATGGGGGAGCGTCTATTTTGTCCATCAGCTGGTCTTCTCCAGCACATGCCCTTCTTCCCTAGAGCCCTGTTCCTCCTCCGTCCTTTGTATGGGCAGGCTGTCAAACTATTTCAGATGCACAACAGATGCACTCAAACACTTGTGCCTTTCAGTGTCCAGTCATTATTATATACAATCATTATGTTACAGACATGGATTAAGGCAAAACATATTTCCACACAGTTGACATGCTATCCCTAATGGGTATAATTAGGTGCTCTTATCAACATTTTAATCCAAAGGTTTAAGTTAGAGCTGTTGCAGAAGACTAACTCATTTCAAGGGACGACACTGACAGACAGGTGCCACAATGTCTGAGAATCTCAATGAAGTCAACTCAGTCTCTTTAGATAAAGCAAATGATGTGATCCAGTTAAGGATTAGCAGGTCTAAGGGAGCACACATTTCTGGCCTGTTATGACTCATGATAAGGATGATTATTGGTAATTAGAGTCTTAGACACATACGGATGCCTATGATAATGCACTGTCTGCAGAGACTGTGGGGTTTACTAAAGCATGGCACATTAAGGCAGCAGGTGGTCTCAGAGTAATTAAGGCACAGGGAACAACTGTGTTCATCACCAAAGAGAAACAACAAATGACAAGGGCTATAAATACTTCCTCTGTCTGGAGCTCTGTACAAAAATATCTGGAACCAATGAAAAGTTACAGCTGGTTCTTGGACAGATGTCATTTGAAAAAATGTGTTGTTTTTGGAGGGGGAAGGATTAGCAAAGGCACTTCTGTCAGCCTGGACTATCGCAAAAGCATTGCTTATATGTTATACAAAAGCATATTTGGTCCTTTCATGTACTGCAGACTCCCAGTTATAAGATTTCAGACACTGCAATGAATGGCTGTGACAACTTGCCTCAACTGTTCAATTGTCAATGGAGTTTTTCCTATAAATGAATAAAATAAAATAAATTGATGAATATATTTAAATTGGTTCAACTTTGTTGTCTGTGGCTTAACTTTGAAACAAAGTTTGTAAACTATTAACCCAAGACTAGTGATGACTGTGGTTTGGGTACGAGCACTGAGAAAAAAAAAGAAAAAAACTTATAGCAGACTGCATAGAAGCTCAAAACTATAGGTTGTTTTCATGTTTCACCATATAGTTACATTTACTTGACTAACCTTTTGAATTTAGCTTCAAGACATTTTGAAATGACAGCTCTTTGCATGTTCTCCTTGTGTTTGCGGTTCCCTCCAGGTGCTCCGGTTTCCCCTATACCAGCATAAACATGTACAATAGGTCAGGATGAATGATGAGGTGTATGTGTGTCAGAGGGACAGTTGGTGCAAATGTGTGCAATCTACCCCAGGAGAACCTGTAGAGATACATGTGTCGCTTGTCACCAGCATGAATGAAGTCCATATCATATACAAACAAACAAGCTTCCATTCTATTCCAAGTGACAAAAGCCTTGTAATGATCTCACAATGGAGAAATTCACTTGTTACGAAAGCTCTCAAGAACACTCAGGGAATGCAAAGAGTCAGGAAAAAATGTGGCTAATTGTTATCCTTTTTAAATACCAAGGTTGTTTGCATTATTCTGTCTGCATGTGTTGCAAATTACCTCAGCAAATAGAGATAATACTGGTCTATACAGAAGCCTAATAGATACATTTTTCGGGTGACTATACTTTTGACAAATGTAGCATATTCCTATTTTCATTAGTGCAGTCCTGGCAGAATAGCGTCCTCTTGTGGTTAGGTTGGAGGAATACATTGCTTTAATGATGAATATATAGTCGAATGAATTTGCGACTGCCTTCATACAGTATGGATGAACTTCCAGCTACTCTAGGCCTATCCTTTTTTTGTAGAGTCTACTGCTCATCAACAAAACATCCCCAAGAGCCACATACATGAAATGAAACTGAAACCATTGGCTTGAAGTCCGCGTTTGTTCTTTTTTTCCTATAATTTTGCATTAAATAGTGATTATTAACTGACAAAGACAAGGAAAACAGACTGTGTCTTCAAACTGTTTGTGTCTCACAAATATGTGACCTGGTTCTATAGATTAGTTGTCTTGTGGTTTACTTTACCCCAGGCGCAGGTTAAGTTAAACAGACTTATACACATATACTGTAGTTGCAGCGCTGTTTACGACCAGATCCAACAGAGAGGTGCTGTCGTGAATATTGTACTTGGACACAAACAAAATTGCCTGGCCTGGGCCTGCCAGACACTCCTCCTTTCTGTTCAAAAGTAGAACCTTCTGGACAGCTCCTCGCAGCCATTTCACATCGTTTCACGATTTGATCCACATCGGTCCAATCACGCACCGAGAGGCGGGACTTCATTACCACAAGACGCGGAAGCCGTCACCACCGTCACCACACTCTACCAAAAGATGGCGTGCGCTGCGAGTGACGATGTTTTCTTCTGCTCTTTCGTCTGTTTTAAATCATTTGGAAAAAAACGTAATCCCTAAAACAAGCACAGAAGCAGCACAGAAGCGTTCCTCGTAAATAAGGACGTTTTTGGAAAGGCTTCCTGACACTTGTTGCTGCGACTTATCTAGCGTTGCTCTGATTGGTTGATAACGTCTGTCAATCACGCGCACCGGGAAGTCGTTGAGATCATGCTCGCTCCCAGACTATATATGTCTTTGAAATATCTTTGAAAAAGCATGTAGTTTGGCAGGCCAGGCAACAAACAAAAGGGTCCATTGAGAAATGAAATAGTCAGAAATGTAGGTTTATTCCATAATGGCTCGAAATGGTTGAGACATTTCCCTCAAAGTCTTTCATCTGCCATTCTGTCTGTTAGTTCTTTCAGCCAATCTGTTATTAATGCGATCACGACATGAATCTGTAAAGCTTACATACAGATTACATCATTAATCTGCATAAATCAAAAGAAATAAATGGACATGCTTCTCGTAAAAAAAAAGAAGAGATACTCGTGACGTCATTTGGCTCCGCCCATTTGAAGGCAAGGAGCGAGTATGTTTACCATGCGTGTGTACGTGTATGCAGTGCACAGCGGAGTGTAGGAGCTCTATTCGCGGTTCACTGGGACAAAAGCTGGTAAACCAATATTGCTTTTTTTATCAAGCTTTATGCACAAAATGAATGCAATGACTGCGCTTAGAAGTATATCCTGCGTAGACAAGCATGAAGCGAACGTTTCCCAACCAACTGCTGCGATATGGCTACACAATGTAAGCTACCGGTACATTATGCTTCAGTACACTATGTTCTCCTAGATTGTATCTCTGTCCCACTGACAGCAACAGTAGCACGAATATTTCTAAACTCACGTTCATATCCGATTATTAGTGGTTTAAATTATCTAATTATAGTGTTAACTGGAAACAATGTTATAGTAATTATAATTTATGTAAAGGAATGGGCTTGCTATTTATATAGTTATTTGTTGTTATGTTTGTACTTATGATTTATGCTGGTCTGATTAATCATATTTGTCTTTACGTTCAATGAATAAATTGTAATAAAAACTACCGCACAAATATTTCTAATCTCGCTTTCAGTCATCATATCCGATTATTATGTGATCAAATTAGAATTATAGTGCTGACTGAAAAAGCGTTATTGTATTGTAATTATAACGATCTCAAAGTCTGAAATGAAGCTCTGTTGGTTGTAAAAAATAACTATTAACAAAAATAACACCCTAATCATTCTATCTATACTTCCTAACAGATGTGCACTGCTGACCACGATGCTGCGTGTCACCACTGCCTCTCTGTGCACATACAGCCAGAGGATAAAATTACCTCTTACCCCCGTGGCACCGTTCTCCAAAGTGACCTCTGGCCACAACAGACCAGAGAACCCACACACAATAGATGCACTCTGCAAACTCTCTGTGGACATTGGGAAGGTTCGCAAATTTAAGAGCTGGGTGCTGTCAGAAACGTCAGTCTATGCTAGTCAAAACGCCGCCATGCTGAGGGTCATGGGTGCGGATCCTGCTCTAGTTGCCTCAATCCTACAAAACCACCCCGAAGCGATCCTGTGCCGGCCGTATGACATAGCTGCCCAGAAAGACCTGTGGATGTCTGTGTGTGCGAGTGAGCGCGAGTTGATCAGCATTATTGAGAAGTTCCCAGCTGCTTTCTTTATGACGTATTGCCATGAAAACCAGCGTGCCAACCTTCATTACCTCCAGAGTCTTGGTTTGTCTAAAAGAGTCATTGGTAAAGTGATGGCCAGTGCCCCACAGAGCTTCAGTCAGCCCGTTCAGATGAATAAAGAGGTCATCCACACCTTGAGAGAGACGTACCTGGATCTGGGAGGTGATGAGCATAACCTCCGTGTGTGGCTACAAAAGCTCCTTGGCCTCAACCCTTACATTTTACGGTGGCCTGCTGCAGCTTGGAGGGATGGCTTGTGCTTCCTGACAGATGAGGGCTTCACAAAGGAGGAGATACTTTGTCTGGTCTCCGGCCTCAAAGCCTCTATTGCAGAGCTTCAGCCACAGACCATGCACCAGGCACTGTCCTTTATTGAACAAGCCCTGGATTGTTCCAAGGAGGAGTTAAAACAGATTGTAATCTGCAGTCCAGCGATACTGTTATACTCCTTTCCCACTCTGGTGGAGAGGTTCTATGGGTTGATGGATATCGGACTGAACTCAGAGCAGATGAAGGAGTCCCCTGCTGTCCTGGAGCTGTCCACTCAGACGGTGCGGTACCGTATACAAAAACTAGCCTCCTGTGGGTATGACATCCACAGTGGCACCCTGGACATAATTGTAGGATCTAGGCAAGGCAAGGCAAGGCAAGTTTATTTATATGGCACATTTCATGTACTTGACAACTCAATGTGCCTCACAGTAACACCAAACAGAGCAAAAATAGAATAAAAAGCATTAAAAACACAATAAAAAGCATCAAAAACACAATGAAAATCAAGAAAACAAATCATTAGTTACAATTACATTAACATTTCAATCTCCATAGGCAGCAGTAAAAAGGTGTCCTTTCAGCCTGGACTTAAAAATGCTCAGGGTTGAGGCCTGTCTCAGATCCTCATTGAGGCTGTTCCAGACTTTTGCTGCATAAACCTGAAATGCAGCCTGACCATGTTTGTTATTGACTCTGGGAATCACCAGGAGACCCCTGCCTGACGATCTCAGGGCCCGAGGTGGTTCATATAGTTGTAACATGTCAGAGATGTACTTAGGTGCTTGACAATGAAGGGACTTATACACAAGCAGAGCTGTTTTAAACTCTATTCTCTGAGCAACAGGAAGCCAGTGCAGAGACCGGAGCACTGGACTGATGTGGTCGTATTTCCTGATTTTGGTCAGGACTCGAGCCGCAGCATTTTGGATGTACTGCAGTTGTCTAACAGCTCGTTTAGAGAGGCCAGTGAACAGGCCGTTACAATAGTCTAACCGGCTAGAGACAAAAGCATGAATTAGTCTCTCCAAGTCTGGTCTGGACACTATGTTTTTTATTTTGGCAATGTTTTTTAGGTGGTAATAGGCCGCTGATGTAATGGACTTGATATGATTGTTCAGATTCAGGTCTGAGTCCATGATTACCCCGAGATTTCTAACTTGACTTTTGGGTGCCAGTGAAAGAGCTTCAAGATGACCAATGACAACCTCTCGGTGTTTTTGTGGGCCAAAGACGATTATCTCAGTTTTATCTGTATTCAGCTGGAGGAAGTTATTTTGCATCCACGCACTAATCTGTTTGATGCAATGACACAGTGAATCTATAGGCCCATTTTCACCCACTGTCAATGAAACATAGATCTGCGTATCATCTGCGTAATTATGATAAGATACATTGTTACCTGATATTAATTGGCCTAGCGGGAGCATGTACAAATTAAACAAGAGGGGCCCCAGAATCGACCCCTGGGGAACACCACAAGTCAATGCTATTAGGTCTGAGACGCAGTTTCCGATGGCGACATAATATGTTCGTTCCTCGAGGTAGGATCTGAACCACTCGAGAGCCTTTCCAGAGATTCCCACCCAGGTTTTTAACCTCTCTACTAAGATCCCGTGGTCCACTGTGTCAAACGCAGCGCTCAGGTCCAGCAGAACTAAGACTGTGACCTTGCCTGCATCTGTATTTAGCCTGATGTCATTTGTCACTTTGATCAAGGCTGTCTCAGTGCTGTGACAGGGTCTGAAGCCCGACTGGAACACGTCAAAAACATTATTTACAATAAGAAAGTCCGTAAGCTGGCTGTAAACCACTTTCTCCAAGACTTTTCCTATAAAGGGCAGATTTGAAATAGGCCGATAATTGTTCATTTCTGTTGCATCAAGACCACTCTTCTTCAGCAGTGGCTTAATGACAGCTGTTTTTAGGGCCTTTGGAAAAACTCCAGTCTGGAGGGAGGTGTTAACTAGACACGTGAGTTGTTGGGATAAACTGCTCAGCACAGACTTCAAAAATCTGGTTGGCAGTTCATCCAGGCAACAGGTACTTGAGCTCAGACCAGAGATAACATCCTCCACTAAGTCAGGAGTGACCGGTGCAAAATGTGTCAGCTCTAGTTCTATTACTGGTTGAAATGTTACCATTTGTTGTGAGAAGCTAATAGCGTTTTTAATTGCTTGGACCTTGTCGCTAAAAAAATTTGCAAACTCATTGCACTTGGAAGTACATATTAATTCATGGGGCAATGAAACTGGAGGGTTTGTGAGTCTGCTAACCGTGGAAAACAGAACACGAGAGTTACCGTGGCAATTTGAAATTATTTCAGCAAAATACTTCTCTCTTGCTCTACGCAGAGTCTGGTTGAACATGTGTAACTTTTCTTTGTAAATTTCATAATGTACCTGAAGCTTTGATTTGCGCCATGTTCGTTCAGCTCTCCGGCACTCCCTTTTATGTGCCCGGACCGAATCTTCATTTATCCAAGGGGCCTTTTGCTTAGTTTTAACAATTTTATCCTTAACAGGGGCTATGGTGTCCAAGACATTTAAAACACCTGACGTATAAGCGCTCAACAAATTATCAACATCGGAACAGGGGGAATCTTCAAATGTTATCATTTCTATAAACTGTTCCCTTGTTTTATCATTTATGAGTCTTTTCTGAACCACTGCGGACCCAACTGCTGGCTTGGGCACGACAGAAAGTTCAAAGAAAACACAAAAATGATCAGATAGTGCAACATCAACAACATTCACATTAGAGATTGAAACACCTTTTGTAATAAGAAGGTCCAATGTGTGACCCCTGTTATGGGTGGGCTCAGACACATGTTGGGTTAAACCAAATGTGTCCAGGACAGCATTGAGTTCTTTTGTGTGCCGGTCATTCAGTACATCCACATGCACATTCAGGTCTCCAGTAATTATCAAAAGGTCAAATTCAGTTGCCACAATTGAGATTAATCCAATAAAATCATCGATAAAAGAAACATTTTGGGGCGGTCTATAAATAACAATATAGAGTATGGCAGATTGTTGTATCTTCATTTTAAATGACACATACTCAAATGATGAAAACTCCCCAAACGACAGTTTGTGACAAGATAAATTGTCCTTAAATAGGGAACAGACACCCCCACCTCTCTGATTGTGTCTTATTTCAGACATAAAGTTAAAATTTTATGTCTGAAATAAGATCTAAGCGGTCCTTTGACATGATCTGTGCTATGTTGCAAAAAAGACAGCAAAACTCTGCAACTCTGTGATCTTGTCCAAGATCTGTGTAGAGATTTTTTTTAAATTAAAATTAACACCCTGGAATCATACCTATGTGGAAGATTGTAAGCTTTTGCAATGCATTTTTATACAGTGATTGTACCAATAAAGCACTTTTGTTATTAAATGTGACATTGTTAAACTTCCCTACTTCTCTATTTAACGCTCACACTGTGTTCCAAGGTAAAAATAAAGTGTATATGAAGAAAAAACAGCAACTATTTCCAATATTTATAGAAATTACATTAAATTACTTATTACTTACATTATGTATTTATTAGGGGAGTGACATACAAGGGTAACATACAGTGAAGTTGTACAGATGTTGCAATCATCATAGATGTTGATGTAAACAACGCAACACATCTGCTGATAGATACATTTGAAAACTCACTCACTAAACTGGATGTTAACTATGTTTAAATCATAAAATAATGATCTTACTTACATACATTCCAAAAGCATAAATTAAACTATCTCTAATTAAATTGAAAAAGTCTAAAAAAGTACCATCACGTAACACAGTTTGGAAAACACTGAATGACAGGTTGAATTAAGAGTCATTGTATAAACTCACACTTTTGAATTACATGGCTCTGTATGTACTGTATGTAGGCCTACTGTATGTAGTGTATGTACTGTATGTACTGTATGTACTGTATGTACTGGTACCCGCAGCTCAATAACTTTTGAGATGTACCGTGACATGGCAAAAAATAAGTCTGAAAAAAATATGTATAAGAAAACCAAAATACCCAGGTTGCCATGGAGTTCTCACCCAGTTGGTGTGTAGAGAGGCTAATTTATAGATCACTTGGTTCATACATCCTGCCAGTTCTTCATCTTCTCCACTTCACTTTGAATCAATGGGTAAACTTACCACCTGAAGCTGCAGCGGTATCGGCTCACCACCAGTCTAACACATATCCAATATTCCCATTGCTGTTCACATCTTCATTATTGATGGAACTGTTACCGACAGTGTGTGTGTGTGTGTGTGTGTGTGTGTGTGTGTGTGTGTGTGTGTGTGTGTGTGTGTGTGTGTGTGTGTGTGTGTGTGTGCGCGCGTGCGTGCGTGCGTGCGTGTGCGTGTGCGTGTGTGTGTGTGTGTGTGTGTGTGTGTGTGTGTGCGTGCGTGTGTTTACACATGACTACTATGTTATTGATTATTACTTATATAGGCCTATACTCTTCAGTGTGTACCGTGTGGTTTTGTAAGCCTATAAGCCAATTTTATTTGTATATTTTTCTGTAGTAACCCCATTTTGAAACAAGATGGCGCCATAAACCTTAGCCATAAAGACTACAGCCATATCCATGTCATTGTACAATTTTTTTTTATTTTTTTTTCATGAAGTAGCATCTTCCCCCTTAGAGAGAACCTTCTTACAAATACAGGCAGCACAACATCAACAGCTCAATTTGACCTTTTTCAGAAAAGAGACATGGCACATTCAGCACTCTCAATCACATAACTCATGACAAAAAAAACACATCATAACTGTAGATGCCAATCACAAATGAAGATTTGTTTACCTACAGCATCCATGACACGGAAGAATTTAATGATGTTTTCAGAAGAAGAAAAAAAGCGTATCTATTATAGAAAACGCTATCTCAATGGCCGCCGCCTGGGCGCCGCCATTTTTATTTCCCATACCGACTTCGAAGCTAAGCAGGGAGGGCCTGGTTAGGACTGGGATGGGAGACCGTTTGGGAACCTGGCGACAGTAGTGAGTGTGTGCGTGGTTGGTGGTGGGGGCTGATGTGCGCAGTGGACTGAATGAATACTGCAACAAATTGTACACCGACGAGCGTCTGGAACAGCGCTAAATAGGACTTGCCATGTTCATTTCCCAACAATCCGCGGGCGGCCCCACGTCACCGTCCCACCGGCCGCGGGCATTGGTCACGGGTCCATATGGACCGCGGTGCTGCTGTCCGAGGACAACCCGCCGTCACAACAACGCGAGTGCACGAGATCTGACTGCCGTGCGTGTGTGTGTGTATGTGTGCGTGCGCGCATCCTAACAGGGCGATGTGTGTCATCGTCACTCACCCTAAACTGCAGCTGCAGACGCTCCGCGGGTACAGGTACATCCTCCAAAACACATCTACGCGTCTTTGTTTAAGTCTCTCCTGCAGTGACCGAGGCTGTGGTTCATTACAGATCCAGTGCTGTCATGTCAGAAGCTCAGACACATGCGTAAGACCCAATCCTGCTCATATTGCGTTTCCAAAGTTTTGTCTCCGACAAAAACTACACGCAGAAACACGAGCTTCAACTGAAACGCGCTGCTCCGAGAGCTTCAGCCTCCGTGTGCGGAAAGCGAAAGTGAAACCACTTAACGAGCGCATGGCCTGCACTGTTGCTTTTTTTTTTTAATTTATGTTTTTTTTTTACTTTGCTGCTGTACCATTTCTTCTCTATTTCTTCTTTACATTCTATAAATCGCCTTTGAAAGCATTGCCAATTGTATTATAAGGATATAAATACTGTCTAATAAAAAACAACTTCTTATTTTTTAGATTGCACCAAACCACGGGTCCTGCACCGTGAACCGAACCGTTAGAGCTGAACCGCTAATATTTCTCCATAAATATTCCACTGTTTCTTGAATTCTATTCCCTGAGTTTTGCAACATATTGTCCATGTAGTTTATAAGAAAGGAGTACGGGTGCAAACACTCCAATTGCAGTTTGTTTGAAATTATTTTTAGCATTCATTATTTTAAACATTTGGAGTGGCCATAGTTTTAGGAATGGGTTGGGAACCACTGGTCTGCTTACTGCGGGTCTACAGCTGTACTGAGTGACGGGTTATAGGGACTATACTGGACATTTCTTTGTAATAACTCATAATCACTGAATATCAAATGTGGAGACTAGCGAGGCCCGGCCAAAGGCCGGGTCTCAGCTAGTTGATTATATAATAGCCTATATTTTGTTGACAGAGAAGTTAATGAAAGTTGATAGACCAAGTGAAAACATCTGCAACAACACACAAAGCATAATTTAACATGTAAATGTTGTGTATGTTTGTACATGATGACAGTTGAGCTTAGGTTTATCATAGCAGTAGTGTTTTTTTTATTTTTTTATCATGTGCAAAAGGCACACTGCGTAACTTTTTGTTTTCCCCTATTGCCATCAATGAAAACATGCTCCTCATGAGCAGCTAGGCTATTTTTGCAGTGGATAGGGGCTATTTGTCACCCTTTTTTTTCTAGAGTTCACTGCTCATCAACAGAAAATCCCACAAGAGTCAAACCTGCATTAAATGAGAGCTCTTTTCTCTATCATATTGCAATAAATAGTTATTAACCGTCAAACACAACAAAATAGTCTGTGACAATGTGCCCCATATGCAGGGCTAGTTGTCACATGGCGTGGGGTTGATTGTCACTGTTGTTTTTAATGTTTTTTTTTTTAATGCTCTATGAGGTGTAAAATGTACAAATTCACTAAAATGACCCAAACATACGGCCTATAAAATATAATATTAAAATAAAGTGAACAAAAAAACATATTAGACACAAAAGAAAAAAATGTCCCACCATTAATGCCCCATGTGACGAATAACAAATAACCCCTAGTGTCCACTTTACCAACACTGTAAGCTAGCTAGCGGCTTTAGCATGTTAGCTATAAAACGGCTCAAACCAAAGCTAGCATCTCTGTCTTTCAGATCAGTGTCTTTTGTTTAAGGCACTGACTAAAGGAAAGTTCTCATTACAGAAATATCACAAGCATTAAAGTTTGGGAAAAAGCATAAAAACATTTCAAATGTGTCCTGTCCTCATGTCTTCAGTCCAAATGAGAAAATTATTATTGGAAGAGAAGAGGAACGCCGAATCACATATTATATATCAGCACCAGCGTAGCGCCCTCTAGAGTGGCTATAAAAAGCAATGTGACAAATTACTCCATGTGACAAATAGCCCCGGTCTCCACTACTCAAAGAATGGATTTGGATGAGGACCTTTTCCCTTTAAATCTCATATTCGAACGCCTTTAGTGAACATCTTCATGGAGATGGGCTGGAGTTAGAGTCAAGTCTGAGGAAAGGTGAGTCGCAAGCAAACAAGCATGTGTTTGGTCATTTTTCAAGGTTTTTTTCATCAATAAAAATATCTGGGATTCAAAGACTTCAACTGCAAATTAAAGAGTTCCATTGCAGACTTGCCTATTCACTGGCTTCAGTGCTCCTCTGAAACAGTGCAGCGCCTCCTGGGTTTGTCCTTGTTTCAGAGCATGGTGTCCCGCACTGGTCAGCTCCTCTCCACAACAACTGCTTTTACCTTACGAAGCTCAGGGCTGCAGAGAACGTTCATGTTTTTAAGAGCAAGCTCAAGACCCACCTTTTTAGCTTAGCTTTTTTTTTTAGCTGATATTTATTTATCTATTTTAGTCCCATTTATTTATTTATCTATTTATTAATTTTGATAACTTGATATTTATTGATATATCGATATTTATTTTTAGTTTCTTACTGATCTTCACTTTGTTTTTAAACTTTTTATCAATGTTTTTATACTGCTTCTTATATTTTTAGAATTTCCTCTGAAGGAGCCCTCTTCCTCGGGAGCGGTGACTGGCTGTGGCTGTGTGGGTGCTCTCCTGTGGGTGCCCAGGTGGAGGTGTGGTGTCTCTGCCGCGCCTCCAATGAGGACCCTTGTGTCGGCGCCCGGGCGGCCGCAGCTTGTCTGCTGCTCCCGGGGAGGACGGCTCCTCTGATGGTGTTTCCTCACCTTGGTCATCTGTACCCAGCCTTATGTGCTTGATTTTGATTCTGTGTGTGAGCAGAGAGTAGAGTAAAGGGTAGGGGGTGTAGGTGTGTGTGTGTATTGTGATAACTGCATATATTGGGAGGGTTTGAAGGGCGATAATGTAATAAAACCTTCTATAAATAAAGATTGATTGATTGATTGAACAGTCTTTCACCATCTTCTCCTCGTTTGTCCTGTTTTTGTTTCCTGTAGCGCCTCTTGTGACACCTCTGCTGTAGGTGTGAGGGGCTCTTGGTGCCTTCAGTGTTTCAGAAGAGCAAATAAAGCAGCCAGTGAAAAAAAATGACGCAAACAAAAGTTAACCGTCTTCTCTTTATCTGAAGCAACATATGACTTCGAGGACATCCTTTTCACATTTGACAAATAGGATTTTTTTTTTTTGTCATATGTAAATTTGATGTTCTCAAACCATTCATTTCAATGGACAAGAGCTGCTGTTTTCACCCAGAGGGAGCGGTGACCTCGATGACGTAGATCAGTGGTTCTCAACCTTTTTGAGCCACGACCCCCATTATAATAGTTAACTGGACTCGTGACCCCCGTCTGGGTCACACCATGATGGGGACATTAGCCTGTATAATTCTTAAAAAATAAAGGGGAAAAAACAATGGCTAAATAAAATTAATCAAATTAAGAACAAATGATGGCACTTTGGTAAAATAACACACACACACATGCTCCAATAAAATAATACTATATAAAAACTCTTCCTTACCCTCCGCGGGCGGTCTCTTTTTTCCTCCAAGCTCGGGTCCTCTACCAGAGGCCTGGGAGCTTGAGGGTTCTGCGCAGTATCTTTGCTGTTCCTAGAACTGCACTTTTCTGGACCGAGATGTCTGATGTATTTCCTGGGATCTGCTGGAGCCACTCCTCCAGTTTGGGGGTCACTGCCCCGAGTGCCCCAACGACCACGGGCACCACTGATGCCTTCACCCTCCAGGTTTTCTCCAGCTCCTCTCTGAGCCCCTGGTATTTCTCTAGTTTCTCGTGTTCCTTTTTCCTGATGTTGAAGTCGCTTGGTATTGCTATGTCGACCACAATGGCTTTCCTCTGCTCTTTGTCCACCACCACAATGTCCGGTTGGTTCGCCATTACCATTTTGTCCGTCTGTATCTGGAAGTCCCACAGGATCTTGGCTCGGTCATTCTCTACCACCTTTGGAGGTGTTTCCCACTTTGACCTTGGGGTTTCCAGCCCATACTCTGCACAGATGTTCCTGTACACTATACCAGCCACTTGGTTATGGCGCTCCATGTAAGCTTTCCCTGCCAGCATCTTACACCCTGCAGTTATGTGCTGGATTGTCTCATTGGCCTCTATGCATAGTCTACACCTGGGGTCTTGTCTGGTGTGGTAGATCTGGGCACATATATATATATATATATGTATATATACTGTATATATATATTTATCTACATGATCTGGTGACCCCCCAAATTTGTCTCGTGACCCCCAGGTTGATAACCACTGACGTAGATGTTGCTCATCCATAACCACTATAAAGTTTAAGCGTGTGATGTCATTACATACCAACAGGAAGTCAGTTAGCATACCATCATGATGGCCACTCAATGAGTGAATATTCTGCATTGAAATTTATTGATTTACTGCAGTTGCCGTGATGCAATATGTATGCAAAAAAATTGGCAAAAGACGGCAAAGACATACAAAAGCATCAAGCAAAACTGTGTGGAACACAGAAACCACAAATGCAGTTCGCAGAAAAAGACCAAAAAAAAATGCAGCTGTACCAAGGCAGAGAGAGATGCTGCTTGTTTACGCGTTGCAGTGACCACAATCATGACTACAAGGCTGTTTTCAAACATCTGATCGCAAAAATAACAATACATTTACTCCAGATGTTCTTTATTGATGCTTTTCTGGCAAGAATTATCTTAGAAGAAGACTTATTTTAAATCTAAAAAATACCTTAATTTTGCCTAGAAAAATGGTGAACTATATTATTTTAACAGTTTTGAGCCTTTTATTTGCTGTTATTTCAGCAGGAGATTCAGATAAAGTTGCATGTTTTGCTGTGTTTATAGGGACTCTCAACAGTTTGGACCCGGAAGTAGCTTATTATTGAGTGTGATGTCACACTTAACACACATATGATGACACACATGACAGAGCCTACATGTTCTTTGTTTTGCTGTTACCCGGCAACCATGAGGGATCAAAACAAGATAAAGGTTTCCTGACTACCACTGACAGCTGCCCATCATCACTCACTGAATTTGTTAGCCAAAACTGCTGCAGTGCATCACTAGTAAGTCAACCACCTCCGGCTATACCTCACACTGACTTTTATTGCATTTACAAAATTATGACACCACAAATCACACTGTTTTAAAAGTAACGTTAGGCCTTTCATCCTGAGAAGTATGGGCATGATACCCATGTTATTAATCATTAAAATGGTGTAAATCATCCTAGTGGTTCATTCAATCTTCAATCTAATCCTAACACAACAAGACATATATTTTTTGGCATTCTGACAGGTGCCAATGTTCTACTTTCCCTCCAGAAAGCCTCCGCACAGTTGGTGATGATCACGCCCACCATGTGTTGGCATCTATGAACAATGTAAATCCAGTTGTCTTGTTTTAGCTAGACACGATTATCATTAGACTATGTATACAAGACGATTTTTATTGAAGTAAAAAAATCTTCAAATTGTTTATAAGCTGTGAGCTTTCTGTATTCAGCACTGAGAGTTGTGCAGTGTCATGCAAAGAAAATATCAAAAAGCCTCTGGCGTAGCACTGTGGACAGATGGCTGGACCTGAGCCGACACAAGGAGGAGAAACCCCAGAAGAATGGATGAATCATCATTTCCCAAACTGGTACTTTACTCATTCTGAGACAGCAACAAGCTATACTTAAGATGACTCTAAAGTCCTTATCATGGCCCAATGCTATGTATCTTGTTACCTGTTTTAAATGTATGTTCTAATCTATTTTAAGACTATGATCATTTGGAATAGTTTTCCTTGAACCTTGAAAACTTGTCTTCAGCTTGACACATATTTCTGACAGCATATGCAGCCACTGTTGAAATGAAGTCTGTTGCCCGTGTCAGTCATGGTCGTGGACACATGCGGATTGGTTTGTATGATCATAAAGGCGCCTCAAGCCCCTCCTCCCCGCCAGAGTGAGCCTATGCTGGCTCCGTTGCAGTAAACGCTGAGAATTGTGCGCGCTCAGGTTGTGCGTCCAAAGTTGTGTGACAACCGGGAGGAAAATCACCATTGGCACAAAGAAGAGGACTGAACATCGCTCGTGTGATGTATGTTCGTTTTAATTAGGAAACTTGTGGAGCCTGTCTTCGGCGGCGACTAGACAAAGCACTTAGACGAGTTTGTGGCTTTGGACAGAAATCCCCAGCACTTAACAGTATGCGGTGCAGTTATGGCAGGCAAGGGTAAAACAGTCGTGAGGACGCTGGAGGATCTAACTCTTGATTCTGGGTATGGTGGAGCTGCGGACTCGGTCAGGTCATCCAGCGTGTCGTTGTGCTGCTCCGACACGCATCAGTCCTTGCATGGGGGCAACTGCTGGCATTTGACCGAATCTATGCACAGCAGACAGAACAGTTTGGACACGGTTAACACAGTCCTGGCGGAGGACACGGAGATACTGGACGGCTCGGGCCAGTGCGCCAAGCTGCCCGAGCTGGAGGACGTGCCGTGGAGCCTGGGTGAGGTGGAGGGTGCGCTGAGGAGAGACGAGAGTCTGATGGTGGGGGAACCGCCACCTGAGGTTCTGGCTCGACTCTCGGCTCTTATCAGCCGTGCACTTGTGCGGGTGGCCCGCGAGGCTCAACGCCTGAGCTTGCGCTATGCCAAGTGCACAAAGCATGAGATCCAGAGTGCCATTAAGATGGTACTGTCCTGGACCATTTCTGTGAACTGCATCACGGCAGCCGTGAGCGCCCTGTCGCTCTACAACATCAGCACGAGCGACAAGTTCAGCAGAGGCAAGTCCGCGCGCTGCGGGCTCATCTTCTCCGTGGGGAAGTTCTTTAGGTGGATGGTGGATAGTCGCGTGGCCCAAAGGATCCACGAGCATGCTGCTATTTACCTTGCAGCATGCATGGAAAGTCTTTTCCGAGACGTGTTCAGCCGCGTCATGCGCAGTGCGCTGTTGGAGAGAGACAACGGTATCCCCAAGTTTTCTCCCACGTCACTGGAGCAAGCCATCAACAGTGACTCTGAGATATGGGGTCTGCTGCAGCCCTATCAGCACCTCATCTGCGGGAAGAACTCAAGTGGTAAGTCAAACCCCAAGCACGTGTCAAACTAAATTACGTAGGCTATCCATGCCAGAAATCAACAAAACTATATCACCCACTAACATCAAGTCTGTAAAATAGCCATAAAAGAACAAAAGTCTGCTCTTTGTAAGCACTTGTGGCGCATTTGACGGTTTCATTCAACGCATTACAACAATATAAAGACATGAACACCATGAGCCAATATATTTCACAAGAAAATAGCCTTATGGTTGAATAGACTGATTATTATTCTGGAATAATTATATTTAGGCTATTCTGAATGACTGAAAGATATAGGCTAAAATAATAGTTTATGACGGTCTCAACATCATCATACTGCATTTCATTGATTTAAGAAGCACATCAGGTGTGCTTGATCCATTGTTCTTTTTCTCTCAGATAATATTTTCATTCTTACCTCAGCAAGATTTGTAGGGAAGCATATGGCGTTCACAAAAAAGAACCCAGTACCCTGCTGCAGCCATCCCGAGATAATGAGGTGATCACGACCGAAGAAAAATGTATCTGGATGAGCTTGATGGGGTCTGCAGGTCTCCATGCATCTCACAATGTACATGAACATTGATCACGGAAATCAATACTGCCTCGATCGCTCACTTGTTGCAGTAGCAGATGTATAATAGCATGTTTGCATTTATGGATTTATCATCGTTTCCCAAGCAATCAATATCACTCACAACGATTTCAATCACACACGAGGTTGTACAACATCATCAATTTCCCGTTGTTGTTGTTGTTGCTGTTGTACTATGCTCTTTCAGCATTTCCAAACATAGTATTTTTATTCACCCTCTCTTCTATTAAAATCTGTCATATTCTAATTATCTACACACTAAAAAGTACAAATTAAATGGGCTCAAAATTAAAGCCTTTGTCCCCGTCTGAATGTTAAATTGTTAAAAACACTTGATACAGCTCACCAAACAGACACAACCGCCGTTTGACTCTGAGAACAAAGATCATTTTGGTTGCTGTTTTACTGCCGTTCTGAACTACCTGATGGTTTGATTTAAACATTTACCGGTTATAGTTGGATGCTTCACAGTGCAACACCTTGCGGCTGCTCTGTGAATGCGACATTTGCGTTTCCAGATCTTCATGTGACGTGAGATTCCTGCTAATTCCTTTCCTTCTGGACATGTTTTGCTCTTTTTCCCTTGTGCTCTTAGCATTTCTGACCCCTTTGTGTTCTTGGTGAATCCAAAGCAAACATTCAAAATTAAAATCTGCCAAAAGCTTTGTTGTCCGCTCTGTGAATATGTCCCTTATTGAGGTGGACTCGCAGATGCAGTGACAGATTGCTATCATTCTGGTTTAGCGCTCGGATCTCGAAGGCGCTAGTGATGGATTTTAGAGACTTGGTATTTTCATGGGCCCAAACACCGCACCCTCTCTTTTTCCAGCATCTCATATTTAGTGTGTAGAAAACAACAAAAAGTTGACTTCTTGAATACACTGGCACTGTCCTGCGTGTTCTCGTGGTTAAAATAGCATCACTCTCATCACACACTGACAAGGAAGGATAAATGGACCAACCAAGTTCTAAGCGAGTTGGTAGTACTTTTGGTGTTCCTGTTGTGGAACGAAATTAGCTTTGCCCTCCTTTAGTGTATTGTAAACTAAGCTGTTTGTGGAAAAAAAAACACTAAGCATTTGTATAAATTTCATGAAGTTGCAGGTCAGTTTTCAAGCATTTCTGTAAAAGTGACCCTGCAAGTTGTGAAACATATCAAGTCATCCTTGTGAAGAATTTGGATGCTATAAATATGTTAGGAAAGTTAGTAATGAGGTATAGTGTCTTTGATGCTGATTAAAAAATCTGCTACACCTCTGCAGGATCATATGTTGACTTGGCTTTTGACTTTGTGGAGTTTTTGTTTTAGTATGAATAATCTCTTTTGTGAGAAAACTGGGGAAAAATAAGATAAGATTATTATTTTTCTGCAACATCATGTATCCCTTATCCTGGATCAAGCGCAGTTGGTCAGATGAAGAGTGTCCCGTGCTGCATCACTGGCATGTGGGCATAGCGAGGAGGAGGAGGAGAGAGTGGGCTGGGGCATCAGCTGAGTGAGGGGCTATGTGATTTTGGCACAGTTCCCTCGGAGATATAATTACCATGTTGCTCCTTTTAATTAACACTTGTGCGTATTTGCTACTCATTATAATTAGGCCTCGCTATGGGAAACACCAGGAAGCTGTAGCGAACAAAGATGGTATCTTGTCCGTTTATATCTAATATCTTAATGACTAGTATGTTCCAATGAGCTTGTGTTGTCGGTACATTTCTTGTGATCTGTGTTCTTTGTGTTCTTTGATGTTCTCTGTTTGAAATTGCTGGATGGATGGATGAAATGTACGTAGTTAATGATAATAATAATCATAATAATAATAGTGATAATTATGATAATGTAAGAGCCAGGTTGATATTACGCTACAAATAACACAAGCAAAGTAAAACAATCTGGAATAGCTTTGTTTAGAAGTCATTGTGTTTGAACCTGAGCCAATAGTGATCTGTCGCAGCATCTGAAGCCTGTTGTAGCAGATCTTGGTGTGAGATTGGACTGTGACCTATAACGATCTTTTTCCAAATTCATCCACTGTCAAAAGTGGAAACCATGTTTTTTCCTGCCACCACTTTAAGATCCTAATGCTTTTATCACAAGTCGCCGAAACTATTGTATGTTGGGCTCAACCACTCTTCGCGTACCTTTTTTTTTAACTCCACCTGCAGATGACTGTGCATTCTGGTTACATTTCTGTCTGACTTGCTCCAGACTTGTTCTGTCACGGCCGGGCACATGAGGCATGTGACGCTCATGAGACCAACGAGACGAACCGACCGGCCATAGTTCAAATATAATAACATTGTATGACCATTAAAAGCCAAGTGTATTAAGTGTGCTTTGATCCTCTGCATACATGGTGTGCTACTGTTGCTATGAGCGTAATAGGCAGGGGTAATCAATGGCTTTGAGCATTACAATTTATCACTGAATAAAGAATTCATTATTGTATCGTACCAGACCTATGGACAAGTAAACAGTAGCCGCCTAGTGCGTCACACCCACTTACCGAGGCAACATCTCACTAGCCCAGTAATAGACTGTGTATTTGTGCTTGTGCTATATTTAAGTTAAATTTTAATTTCACTTTTTGAGTTGCTGACGTCAGCTAAAAGCTAATAGTCCAGGAGGGACATCAGAACGATAAGCTGTCCTTTACAATTCAAATTGACTATCTGCAGAAAGAGCTAAAAGCTCTGCTGGGCTTTTATCACAGAAACAAACCCTGTCTGAACCCCATTGTGAGGAACAGACATGTCCAGTCCACATCGCTCTCAGACTATAGGAACATTCTGTACATGAACACAGCCCCTTCAGCCTTCGACAGCCTGGACACCTCAGTGCCCTGGGCTTCATCATCAACTCACAGGACCCATCACTGTGCTGTGTTCTCTCTGTTCTTGTGGCCTTCACTCAACCTCAGGAGACCGAAGCTCTGCTAACACTCATGTAAGGCCGTTCTGGAGAAACTGCCATACCTGTGCCATCTCCTGTCTCCCGCCAACAGTGTCTGCATGTCCCGCTCCTCACATCGGCTTCTCCTTTCTGTCCCCAGGATCCACACTGAAATGAGCAAAAACAGCCATCTCAAATGCTGCTCCCTGCTCTTAAAAAAGTCTCTGCAGCTTCAGGAACACATATCCCTGAAGCTCCTTAAAAAATCTGTACTGACTGAGAGCTTAACGGTACAGAGTATATGTTTATCTTGAGCTGATTGTAAATTGTTTTCATCAAAGCTAACAGTTACATACACTGCACTGTACTTCCTCGTAAATAGGATCAAATACATTTCAAAAATCCGAGTATGTTCCACCACTTTTCCCATTCAAAGTACTTCCAGTTCATATTCTGTTCCTCTACAGCGATTCATAGTCTTTTCTCACCAAGTACCAAGCACCTAACCAGGTTTATAATAGGCCTAAATTATGTCTAAACTAGGTGGAAACCGTGACTAAGCCAGAGAAACATCAATGACATGCATTACTAAAGCATACAATTAGTTGATGACCCAGAGTACAATCCAAACTCAAGTTGGACATACCACAGTTCAAGAACCACTGCTGTAGGCTACACTATTCCTGTGACATGTCATTCTATGTAGGGTTTACACTATTAATACCAATTTTATTGAGCGCTCTTGAAGTGAAGTGTGCAGTCTCCTTCTCTTTTAGTTATTGATCTGTCAGAATGAGAACATGAGGGAACTCTTCAGGGAAACAAAGACCATCATAAAGACTATTGCTGGGTTTCAGGTGACATCACAGCGTTCTGAAGGCCTAAAATATTACATAGAGGTTGTTTTTGAGGACATTTTTGGTCTTGTACAGAGAGATCATGGTCCTAGTGACTGATATTAATGATCATTTTTGGAATTATACATTTTCTTTTTAGATACGACTTATGATAGGAAAAACTGGCTCCTGCCCCCCACTGGGTCCTGTGACATCATCACTTTCTAGAACCTGCAACCCATCAATAGGCAGGTTAATTATCTGAGAAAAACCCAATGTGTTAAAGTTACAGTATAACTACAAAAAATAAGTGTTTTATTTGTCATTGTACAACAGAAGTGTGTTCATGTGATAATCCTGAGCCGCTGCGACTGAGCCGCGCCATTGTGGGCCAACCTAACCAAAATGTTTTTGGAGGTCGGGGAAACCGTAGCACCCTGAGGAAGCCCGGCTGGCTGCCTTCAGTCTCCCCTGAAACAGTGCGCAGCCAAGGAGTAGAATAAAGTGAAAATCAAAGTTAATAAGAAACTTGCATTTAGTTGAAACAGACTTTTGGCACACATCTGCTCACGTTGCTCATGTTTTTTCTTTGTACAAGTACTAAGCTATAGCACCAAACAAACACTGTGGCACTGTGTGTAGTACTTACGCCAAGCAGTAAGAATTAACCAAAAACATGCACAGTAGGCAGATCAAAATATTTGGAGGATCTGGTGAAGATTCGAGATGTTGAAATAGTGTTAGACCAAAACCAAAACAATAATACGAATGTGTTTCTGAAACTACAGATACCTATGAACTAAAATATTTGTCCTCTATAACCATAAAACAGAACAATAATCAACCAGTGTTTCAGCCCTTCATTGCACCGGTCTCATCTCGTCTTTTTAGAGAACAAGGACTTCTGCCTCTACTAAACAGCATTTTTCCATTTAGCTTGTTGATGTTTCTGCAAACAAACAGACAATTTAACTTTGGAGGTCTTCACTGAAACAAATCATCACCACAGACATTTCTGTTTCATGTTCTTGCCTTGTTCTTGTTAAGATCTATTAATGTCATTGATAGTCTCTGGCAGCTCGTTTATATCACTGTCCCGCTTAAGCCAATCTCTCTATATCTCACCTCTAACTGGCCTTCCAGAGGTCTTTAACTTTTTATTTCCACCTTATTCTATGCTTTCACAAAATGAAAACGACAGGGATGCTTTGACGATGCTTAACTATGGGAGAGTACACCCTGGACGCTAAATATTGAAAATAAATTGTATTTGTTATTACACATGTTTTACTACAGTGTATTTACTAAACATAAGCTCTCCCTGCTGCTTTCATTCCATATCCTATTCATTTGTGTCACTTCCATAGATCAGCAGTCGATCAATTTCTCACACTGGCAGCTCAAGCACACAGTCAGTCTCGCCACACTGAACATGGACATTCCCTTTTAGTCTTGCTTGTTGCAAACACAACACGGACAGCTGGGGAATTGTCCGAATGATCATTTTTGCAGCATCGAAAGTGTTAATGTACACCTTGTGTTTGCAGGAAAATCAAAATCAACTTTCTCCATATCTCCATGCAGAGATTAAAACAGAGAGTATCCAAATCTAGCACTTTTATCAAGCCACTGGTTACTCCTCACAAATAATTCTTTCTGTGATTCCCTCAGAGTCCTTCCTCACTGCTGCAAAGTCTGTCAACACCAACAGTTTGTTGTCAACGGTTTGTGGCACAGAATGATGCAAGCACATTTTCAGTCTGACCAGTTTTCGCTCCGTTGTCCAAGTGTCCCGGGCATCAGCTGCTTTCCTGTTGTTGTTGTTGTTGTTGTTATGAAACGTGTTCGTATGCGTGCAAGGCGTACACACACACATTTTCATTTCAGAGGATGACACGATTAATCGCTCAAGTATGCACAAAAAAAAACAACAGAGGAACAAGCCCCCATGCGCTGCTGGGGGAATAAACAGTGCCTCAGAAAGCAACTTTGATCAGCTCCTTCTTGTAAAAATCCCAGTTCTGTTTGTAGTCTTTGAGTCGTGTCTGGAGAGAAATGTGTTGAGCAGATTCATTGTGACCGGTATTCACTCGGAGGACTCTTTGTTCATCTAAAATGTTGGAGACTGCTGTCAGGAAATGTAAAGTTTCCCCTTGAGACTTTCAAATGCTCACAAATGCTGTCTTGGATTGGAAGGAAGAATTGAAGGATGCGATATTAGTTTTTATACACTTGATGCTTAAAGTGCATATGACACATTAGACACAATTTTTGCTAAAACATAGTTAACACGATTATATTTATATTTTGCTAAAGATTGTACCCAGCTTTCCTTAGTTTGGCCATTTTTGTGATGTTTATAGTTTCATTTCCTTATTGGACCGGAAGTGACATAGGAGAAGGTAAATATTTTCAAACTGTTGCCGTGCGACCATGTTAAAGGAACAGGCCACTGTTTTTACATACTGAAATATGTTCCTACCTGAGCTTAGACGAGTTGATGCGTACCTGTCTGGTCTTTGTGCATGCCCTCAGTCACGCAAAACGACCAAAGATGTTGTTAGAATTTGGCCAATCCCAATGTATTCCTATAGCTCCAAACGGAGGTGAAGTTAGAAGCGACCAAGCTCTTCCACGGGCACGTACAAAGACCAGACAGGTACGTATCAACTCGTCTAAACCGAAGTAAGAACATATCTTAGTATGGAAAAACGGTGGCCAGTTCCTTTAAGTCAAACTGCTGTGGAGCTTTACCTTTATCTATGTCACTTCCTGTCAGCAGTTTACAATTCAAATAAAAAATAACATTTCTGATAAGTCATATTTTCAAAAGCATTAAAAGAGACATCCTTTTAGAGATAAGAAATTGCACCTATAAGCAAAACAAATCTGGACTTTGTTGGGTGAATGGAATGTAAATGCTACATTGTATTCTTCCTCATCTATATTTGTGTTTTCTTTTTATAAACACATGCAAGCTTCTGTCTCACATCATTTGCTGAGCATGTGACTACAAGTGTCCCTGTCTCACTCACACATCAGTGAACTTTCTCCATGGCGATTATCATAAAAACTACCACATAATTATCCAACATTTGTCAAAAATATGGCATTTGTCAACATCTGTAATTTTTTTACTTAATAAGAATTATGAGAGAGGTGTGTCGGTCTCCGCCAGGGCTGCCCTTTGTCACCGCTTCTGTTCATTACCTTTATGGACAGAATTTCTAGGCGCAGCCAGGGGCCGGAGGGTGTTCGGTTTGGGAGCCTCAGGATCTCATCTCTGCTGTTTACAGACGATGTTGTTCTGTTGGCTTCAACAAATCAGGACCTTCAGCACGCTCTGGGGCGGTTTGCAGCCAAGTGTGTAGCAGCCGGGATGAGGATCAGCACCTCCAAATCCGAGGCCATGGTTCTCCACCGGAAAAAGGTGCTTCCCCTCTACAGGTCGGTGGGGAGTCCTTACCTCAAGTGGAGGAGTTCAAATGTTTTTGTTCACGAGTGAGGGACGGATTGAGCGTGAGATCGACAGACGGATCGGTGAGGCGTCAGCAGTGATGCGGTCGCTGTACCGATTGATCTACGTTCCCACCCTCACCTATGGTCATAAGGTCTGGGTAATGACCGAAAGGACAAGATCGCGAATACAAGCGCCTGAAATGGGTTTCCTTCGCAGGGTGGCTGGGCGCAGCCTTCAAGATTGGGTGAGGAGCTCAGTTACCTGGGAGGAGCTCGGAGTAGAGTCGCTGCTCCTTCACGCCGAAAGGAGCCAGCTGAGGTGGCTAGGGCATCTGTTTCGGATGCCTCCTAGTCGCCTCCCACGGGAAGTGTTCCAGGCATGTCCTAGTGGGAAAGGCCTCGTGGAAGGCCCAGGGCACGCTGGTGGGACTATGTCTCCGAGCTGGCCTGGTGTCGCCTCGGGGTCCCCGCAGAACAGCTGGAGGAGGTTTAGGCGTCTGTGCTGAGACTGCTGCCCCCGCGACCCGACCCCGGATAAAGCGGAACAAAATGGATGGATGGATGGATGGATGGATGGAGAGAGGTCATATAGGTCATATATATATATATATATATATATATATTTATACGATTTTTAGGGTTGCTCTTTCTTTTGTCTTTCTGCGTCTCATGCATAATCAATGGTCCATGCATCTCCTCCTGTAATGTAATTTCATTTAGCTCATGGTAGATAAATGCTTTGGATCAAACTTAATTAAATTTCCAATAAACCCCTGTGCAGGAATGATGAAGGGGTATTTTTAAACAGCTTCCTTTTTGGTGCTGGGGTTGGAAGAGAGAAAAGTTCTCCTTTCACCTCTAATATGCCTTTTTAAATCATTTGTTTCCTCCGAGCCCTTCTTTGAACATCTTTATAGCCTTAACCGCTTGGGAAAAATCCTCTACCTGATGCAAAAGTGACAGTCTGCTTTTTGATAAGCTAATTTGTGTGTCCTGGCCTGCAGTGTTCAGGAGTGATGTTGATTTGGGTCTTGCCTGTAATTAGATTGTGCCTTTCTTTGTTTGTGTAAGAGAACATTTCAGGGCACAGTTACTTAAGGGTAAACACAACTTTAAAAAACAACAACCAGAACACTAAAATATCCCACTGAAGAAAAATGTGTTTCTCAGCTGTGATCAAGACAATCTTTTTGTTAAATTAGAATATATCTTTAACATGTTTCAATTACAGCAGAGCATCCTTTCCATCATCAGCACCTACAGTAGAGTAACACATGCACACTCCACACTTGGGACTGATGAGACACTATGAGTTGGCAGGTTGTTAGCAGATGTCATATTAAACCAGTTCACACTGGCTGAGGTGGAGGAGACAAGTATTTTGATTGTGATGTGGGCCTACACGTTAGCTTTGTTAAACAGCCAAATCCGAGAGTGGCATTAGTTGCTTTCCTCCCACTTATTCACCCCCACACATGTTGGCTCTACATGCCACCAACTTTGTGTGGTTGTTCAGCTTCAGAAAATAATCATTTATGACAGGAGATTTCAATATAGTTTTATTACATACAAGCTAGATAACATACAAGCTAGATATTGCTTTTCATCTCAGCTTTTCAACAACAAGATTATGTACAAACGATAATGTATTGCTCATTGACTAGTAAGCTTTTTGGTTCAAACCAAAGAAGTGGAACATCAGTTTTAATTGTCCACCACTTCTACATGCAGTAAATACAGTACACAGAATGGAGGAAGACTATCACACAGAAGATTAAATCAATTTAACAGGACATATTTATACATAGTTGCCCGAAGTTATGAGAATCCAATTCTCTTATTTAAAGGCCAAAACTGTGTAAAGGGACTAGATGCAAGTTGGCCATCTTATACTCACTACTACCATCACAGGTCATACGTGTAACTGCACCTTCTATATTAAACTTGTGCATGACGGCAATTCGGATCCGAAATAACAACTTTTTGAGTGACAGTGCAGGATTTTAGAGGCGGTTGTGGTGAACAGGTCTGGGCTCATTCTACACCTTAGGACATTGCTGGAACCTGTAGGGGGAGGAAAATACTTAATTTTTAAATTTTTAAACTCCACATTGTCCCTTTAAGGAATAGGCCACCGTTTTTGCATACTGAGACATGGTCTTACCTTAGCTTTCGACGAGTTGATGCATAATAGTCCATGGGCCAGACCAAATATCGGTACCGAAAAGGTGGCAAAGGCTATCATTGATTTTTAAGTAGGTCCATTTACTGTCTGGTCTTTACGCGTGCGCTCAGTCACACAAAAAACATCGAACATGTTGTTCATTTACTTCTCCTCCTCTCCTTTATGGGGCCAAACAGGGGTGAAGTTAGAAGCGACCAAGCTCTTCCATGTTGTACCTATTTAAATACGGTTATGTGAGCGTGTACACAATACAACAATAATACTTTAGGGGCAATTAGACTTTACTGCACAGACATGCTCCTAAGGTGTTATTACACCTTACAATATAGTTCCCCTTTTTATCCACTTAGAAAATCCACATGTATTATTTTGTGTGACTATACCTGGCTCGTGTAAATGCATAACCACATAACCGTATTTAAATAGGAAAAACATGGAAGAGCTTGGTCGCTTCTAACTTCACCTCCATTTGGGTCCATAAGGAGAGGAGGAGAGGCTAAATGCTAACAACATGTTTAGTCTTTTTGCGTAAAGACCAGACAGTTACACATCGTCTAAGCTAAGGTAAGACCATATCTCAGTGTGCAAAAACGGAGGCCTGGTCCCATTAGATGGTCGACTGGGTGGTGACATACTCCAGTGTTGTAGATCGCGCAAAGTGACCAGGCAAAAGTTGCCAAACTATGAGGAAGAGTATTACTGTATTTATACCAAGTACATTATTTAAAGCTTCACATAATTAGGTAATTTGTTGCTTCCAAGTCCTTGTTATATAACTATTTTTACCATTTTTTTCTTGCAGATGTTGAGCCAGAGAGAAACTTATTTTTTTCTTCTGTGCCCTGGTGTTTCAATGTGCTCTTTCTCTGACTGAGTCATGACTGGAGCGCAGCATGAATTGTCCAGCATCATGAGGGCAGGCCATCCCTTCGGAGCATCTGCTCTGTCTTAAAGTGGCTGAAGAGTAGATGGCAGAGGGACAGAGCAGGGCATCCTAAGAGGCGCATTTGGGGGTAAGAAAGTAGGCCAGCTCCTGCCTATGAGTGGAGCTGCCGGATGAACGTTCTTGCCGATGTAAGAAGCAGCATTTAGGAACAGTCTCAGGGGAACACAGAGCTGTCAGGACGAGGAGAGCTAAAGTGCAGTGTGGAAACGCGCTGAATCAGCATTACCGAGCACATGCATTGCTTCCATTCCACCACTCTTGATTAGATTTTGATTTAATTTCTGCGATATTTTCTATTGTATTCACTGTGCTCATGATGTAGAATTTTATAGTTATTATTCTAATTACATTATATACTCGGGGCCAAAGCTGTCACTAAGTGTTCGTTGTTGTGCTGATTTTCGTTTCTCACTCCTTTGTAACCAGAGCAAATCAATTTGAGTTGGTACACCTTGAAATCAGATGATGCCCTGTTGCAATTAGCTTCGTTTTGTGTTGGGAGTGTAGTGAATATCTTGCCTACTAACAAAAAACAGTAAGATTTCCAACCTCACAGGTCACTTTTTTAATCTTTTCCATTGTTATTCCCAACTGTCATGTGAGTATATTCTATAGCAGTGCAGTCTTTAGTCATGCACCGGTGCACCTATTACTATTTTCATTTAGGCACCAGGACAAGCACACTTTAGAAACGTCTGAAAGCTCCCTAAAACTTAACAATACTGATTTAGAAATTCAGTCTAAATCGCTCATATTATACACAAATCTGTATAGCTGTATAAATTAATCTCCTATTAACGACTATCTACATATTGATAAATGCTTATGATCTTTTTAGTTTTATTATGCAGAAAGGTTTGAGTTTAGACAATAAATAAATAAATAAAATAGATGGATTAACATAGCAAATGCGCTCATTGAATGTAGTTTATGTAAATCATGGCCAATAAAGGGCAGATGCTCCAGTGTGACTAATGGAGGGTTCACACCAAACGTGGCCAACGCCTCCAAAGCGCCAGGCTTACTTTTAAAATATATGGTGGACGAGCATCAGGAAGCGTTGAGAGATCCAGTGGCACGACGCCAGAGTTGGGATTGTTGAACTTTTTGGAGAAATTTGGGAGGGTCGACTAATCAGGAGCTCTCCCCAACAGTGACGTTGGAGCGGAGCCACCAGTGCAAATCCCATGCCGCAGATGTAAACAATCAGAGTCATGGAGGATTAGCTTCATTGTGTTGTGAACCGGAGCTACAGCAGCTCTGGGACTTTTACAAAGAAACACATCAGTGTTTCCTTTACCTAAGCACCCAGGATTAAAAGCGGCCACAAGAAAACTTATTTCAGTGGCTGTAATCTACGCTGGGAATGTGTTTGGGCCTTGACGATGCACAAAGCATTCCCATCGGAGAAAGCTAATGTTACAAGCTAATGCTACAAGCTAATGCTCCGATCGATCACGTGAAAACGAGAAATACGCACAAATAAAGTCAGTTAAACCACCATCTACATAAAGCATCTGAATCACACACCGAGCCGAGCTTGTTGATTTTGTAGTTGGCCATAGCCGAAGCTAGCTAGTTTCTTTGCAGCTAGCACCAGTCGATCTTGTGAAAACAAGTATTATGCACTAACAACGTCAATAAAGCCGGAAGCTACATAAAGCAGCCTTTGCGATGTTCACACACTGAGCCTGGCTTGATGCATTTGTGGTTTATTGCAGACTTATGGTCAACAATGAGCTGTAGGCGATTGTAACAAGCTGACCGGGCTAACCTAGCCATGCCACTTGCCACCGGTACAAATAATGTTCCTTTTTCAAGTGTATGGGCTGGATATAAGCTTAAATGCTGGGGAGATTTTGGCACAGCCCATGGGGGTATAGTTAGAACATGGCAGAAACATAGGGGGACTAGTAAGCCCCAAGACAGCAGTTTCAGGCAAGAGCTCCTTCCAAGATGTGGCTTTGTAGGCTACGCTTCAGAACACACTCTGAGCTGACGCGCCTCCACAGCTTCCTGATGCTCGGTGATATCGTGACAAGCGTCTGACTTCAATAAGTACAAGTGTCCAACTAGGGGCTTAAGGCACCTTTTTGACATGTGGACACAGCATAAGGAAATATATTTAGTTGTACCCAGGTCTTAATTATGACCAAATTAGGTGCACTTTTGAGCCATGTAAGTGACAGTAAGTAAGTAAAGTTTATTCATAAAGCCTGTCTCGCAGATAAAGGTGAGTAGGAGCTTTACAAATATCCTTGAAAATGAAATGTGTTGCTCAGCCCTATGAAGAAGTGTTCGGAGGAGGACTAGGTGGCGCAGAGTATAGGAGGTGAAGCCCCAAGTGGCAGACGCCCCTTCGCTGCGAGAGAAGAGCAGGATAATCAGAGCCGGGAAATGAGGCGAGTCCCACGCAGCCTCCACCAACTGCCCCAGAGCGACTGACGACGAGCCTGATGGATGACACGCACCCAGAGCACAGAGGAGGAGGTTAGAGGCAGTAGCACGATTCTAGGGGGACCAGCGGGGGTGGAAACTATGGAAATGTGTCTGTTAACTAGGACTTTAAAAGCCAGGAGCAGGTAAACCAAGTGACAGTAAAACATTAGTTGTGACCAAACAAATGTGGGAGTTCAACTTTTTATGGTGTTGGGGAAAACACCTTGAACTTGCGCAAAGAGCAAAGTCAATATTCAACAGGATACGCCATTGAACAGAAGATGATGATACTGTTGCTGTTTTTTATATTCTTAGTGGTGTGTCTGGAGTGAGTTTAAGAATAATAACATTGTTGGAGCTCAACCTACTCAAACTACAACTGTTAGGATCCATAAAGGCTCATTAAGGTTCTGTCAGTGATTACACATGTATCCTTCGATTAAACACTTAACTTACTTATCTTACCTCTATGGTCTATTGGTAAACTGTTACAAGCTTGTTTAAGTGCTTGCGCGCTTGAACAGGCTTTATGTTGACATTTACCTTCTGTCCCACACTGGGTCTTGTTCGTAAAACATTGCGACGTCAGGCTCTTGTGAAGAGTGTACGCTCTGTTTAGTTTGGCAGTATCCCAGCTCAAAGTATCTATACCATGTGGACTTACAGTTGTGCTCAAAAGTTGTTGTTTTTTCACCATTTCTTTTTACCATTTTTTTAAACCATTTTTCGAAGAACATGAAAGACAACACAAAAAGTGTTTTTTCACTTGTTAGTGGTTGTGTGAATCCATTTGTGGTGAAAAAACGGAGTTTGCTCTTTTTAAATCATAATGAAAAAAGAAAGTACCAAAATGACCCTGATCCAAATCCAATCCCCGTCATGTGTATTGCCCCCTTTAGCATCAATGACAGCTTGGAGTCTTTTGTGGTCGTTGTGGAGAAGGTTCTGTATATATTCTAATAGTAAAGCGGCCCATTCCTCTTGATCATAAACTTTGGATCAGGGTCATTTTGGTACTTGCTTTTTTCATTATGATTTAAAAAGAGCAAATTCCATCCATCCATCCATTTTCTTCCGCTTTATCCGGGGCCGGGTCGCGGGGGCAGCAGTCTCAGCAGAGATGCCCAAACTTACCGGTCCACACACACCTCCTCCAGCTGTTCTGGGGGGACCCCGAGGCGACACCTGGCCAGCTCGGAGACATAGTCCCACCACCGTGTCCTTGGTCTTCCACGCAAATTCCGTTTTTTCATCACAAATGGCTTCACACAACCACTAACTATGAGTGAAAAATAAAAAACGTTTCGTGTTATCTTTCATATTCTCTGAAAAACAGTCAAGCCAGGGTATGTAAACTTTTGAGCACAGCTGTACATTTGGGCTGCTGTCAGCCAAGAAAAACAACGTGATTGTAAATAGCCAATGTTGCACTGGTGGACACGCCTAAGGGAGAGTACAAATTGATATGTTGAGAACACTTATTTCTCAAAACTGTCTCGTAAGTAAACCATTAAGTCATATTGTTACATTGATGTGAGTAGTTTAAGAACCACCCTGAAATGGAAATATTGGAAATGCACCTAAAATGCATCATTAGCAGATGAAGTCAAAATGTTACCATACCAAAGCATTGATTGTGGGTAGGAATGCTGTTCTCCTGGCTCATGCGTGAGAACATGTGTGTGGGAGAACAGTGGATGAGTCTCAGACTGCGCTGTGTTGAGTCATTACTGTGATGCGTATGGCAGATGGAGATTTGTGCCAGCCACCATACAGAGAAGCTGCCAAACCAAAGGGTGAGCTGCAATGCTCTGCTTTCTCCTGAAATGTGTCATAAAGTCAACATCTGTTTAGGGAAGAGTGGTGAATGATGAGCACATCAATGACAGTCCAGCAGCTCATGATGGACACAAGGGGCTATCAGTCGTTTGCAGCAGTCAATCAAGGGTATGCACATTTTAAAGCTAAATAGAAATAGAACTTACACTGCAAATAGAGTCAAATCAAAGAGTAACATTGCAGACTTGCCACTCAATTTGCGTTGGCGTGATGTATCAAAATCAATTTATTTTTTTATTTTTTTGGTCAGGACAGTGCATGTTAATGAACATACATGGGACTGATGCATGTAAACATGCCACACTTGATTGCAGCCTTGTAGCCTTGGGCTAATTTGTATCCGTTGTCCCCCACTCACACTCAATTGAGCTGGTGGGCAGCTAAGATTCTATGGTGGTAACTATAGTATCTAATAAAATGCTGTGTTTTTTTACTTACATGTTACCGGGTCTATCCACATGAAACAAAAACTTTCTCACAGTTCAAGCATTTATTCTCTGTCAGCACACATCAACTGAGGTCACTTTATTTCTCACAATAGTCTCCAAAAGTAGCGACAATAATCAAAACCACATGGCATGTATTTGGCCAGCTGAAAGGACTCTCAACTAAAAGAGTAATTTGGCAGGTTTGTGGACCTAATCCCTGACAAATATGATCAAATCCAAGAAGAACTTGAATGCAACCCATAAGATAGTTTGTTTTGAGGATAAAATAGGGAAAATTGCATCATGTTTATAACTGAATATTGTGGTGATGATTTGGCTATACATTGTGCAGCTGGGTGGTGCCATATTTATGTCCAAAGTTGTGTCCACAACCTTTGACCTACACTTCATTTTTGTGTTACTATTGTGACCATCAATGGAACTTTAAGCTAATGACAAGTATAACAAGTATGATAAAAAAGACAATGCATTTTATTGCTGCTACAGTGTCGGCAAAAACATCTGATATCATCAGTCTTTGCTCTGAAAAAAATCTATGGGCTGTTTATTTTTCCCCAGGTTGTGAAAGATTCTTCATTTGTGTGACAAAGCTGCTTGACTGACTTTTGATGAGGGGACAAGAAGCAAGAACCTTTTGTGAAGCCTGCAGGACTTGTTTATGATGCTTTTAAATTGATCAAATACCACTTGCTTACTTTGTTCTCACATCATAATCTTTGCTTAGCACAAAGCATCTCACCTTCTTTGAAATAGATTATCCACAAACAAGGAAGTTGGCAATCATTCGGGTCAGCCTAATAAAAATAATAGAATATGCAGTTTATCCATCCATCCATCCATTTTCTTCCGCTTTATCCGGGGCCGGGTCGCAGTCTCAGCAGAGATGCCCAAACTTCCCGATCCACACACACCTCCTCCAGCTGTTCTGGGGGGACCCCGAGGCGACACCAGGCCAGTTTGGAGACATAGTCCCACCAGCGTGTCCTGGGTCTTCCACGAGGCCTTGTCCCACTAGGACATGCCTGGAACACCTCCCGCGGGAGGCGACCAGGAGGCATCCGGAACAGATGCCCTAGCCACCTCAGCTGGCTCCTTTCGACGTGAAGGAGCAGCGACTCTACTCCGAGCTCCTCTCGGGTAACTGAGCTCCTCACCCGATCTCGAAGGGTGTGCCCAGCCACCCTGCGAAGGAAACTCATTCCGGCCGCTTGTATTCGCGATCTTGTCCTTTCGGTCATTACCCAAATCTGCAGTTTAACAATGAAAAATAAAAATGTACATACTCGTTTTGCCCTCCGTTCAGTCAGAGGGTTGCGTCTAAACAGCATAGAAATCATCAATATTGACTGCATACTAAAAGACAAATTATCAGAAGCCAGAAGCAATAATTTGTGACTGCTTTCTCCCGGAGAAACTTTAATGGCGTCTGTTTCTATCTTCTAAATTTTAAATTTTAGATGCACAGGCTTTTAACAGTGTCTAAGTGCCAGATTATCTCCTCATCCATTCCTGTACTCGGTAATCCTCCTTGGTTATGCTGCTGAAACTCCATAAGCTGTGCAAAGACTTGTGTACCTTGGGGACTGACATGCATTTGTAAGAACTCTTCCTGGCTGTACAGTGTTAGATAGGCACGCAACACTGTGCTACACTGTGCCAGATAAGCCCAGTTGAGAGAAGGCAGTGGAGGAAACATGCCCTGCCTTGAGTGGAGTGTGCTTTAGGGGTCAGTGCCTCTATTATCACACTTCTGTATGGATCAACATTGCGGTCAGAAGAGCATCTTATCTAGAGCCACTATACAGAATGATGTGTTTTTTGCACACGTGGCAGCATACTGTGTGCTACGCTCTTTATAAGGATGTAGCTTTATGAGAACACTGGGGAACATGTGAGCCTATAAGGAAATCTGTCACTTCCATGGCCTGATCTCAGCTATTTTTACTGTTATAAAGTTGAATCAAATTGGTTTACTTCTTTACAATTACTTTAAGCGTTTGCATTTGTCTCAGTGAAGGTTTGATACCAATGAAACCCAATGTGCACTTAACACTTTAAGATAAAAGTAAACACTGGACACAAATAGCCCTCCTTCATATAGTATGTCTACCTATTTCCATTCAAAATACTTTACACTTAAGGCTGAATGTAGAGCTTTGTCTCTTGCTTTTCTTTGCAGAGACCAAAGAAGTGCTTTTTGAGAATAATGACGGGCAAGAGCTTTTCAAATAGCAGAGAAAGGACTGAGGCAGAGTATAAAATTCAGGGAAGACTTTCTACCAAAGAGCAGTAAATTGATTCTCCCATACTGGGACTACTGTATATCTACTGTGATTAAGTAGCTAAGAAATTAAAAAAGTATATTATCGGCACCATGACATACTATTACCTGATGAACCTGCCTAAATTTAACATCAAACTAATGTTAATGCTAGAAAAACTATTGATCCATAAAGAAGACTGCATCCAAATGATGTTAAAAACAAACAAACATATGAATAAAAAGTAAGTCAGTAGAAAAGAATATACATACTATTACGTATAATTTAATATTTAATAGTATGTATATTTCAGTATTAAATATATAGTAGTGTTTGTGATGTAGTGTTATAAATTCACTGTAGGGCTGTGCTCAATACTCAGTATGGACGACGATTTGTTTATTTATTTAAATAGGAACAGACAGTACATTTTAATGAACATATAAAATATGCAACTATGTGAGATTTTGTTGATTTCCATCTATTGGCCCTAGACAAGCTGATGTGAAACTTCACGTTGTCATGGCGACATGTAGTTAACAAGCTGCAACTTCTCTCTCTCTCTTGGTACATCTGCGTTTTTTGCCTTTTTCTGTAAACTGCATTTGTGGTTTCTGTGCTCCACATTGTTTTACTGGATGCTTTTGTACGTCTTTGCCATGTTTTTGTGGAGGAGTCCACAATGGTCCTGAAAAAGCAGCTTTTTAAATGTAAGCAAACAGCTATCTTCTGAGCTAAAGACATTTGAGACCTACACATTACTTCTTCTGAAACACTGAAGTGGCACCAAGAGCCCTCACACCTGCAGCACAGTGGAGGGCTGGAGGCAGCACAGTGGAGGCATCACAAGAGGCATTACAGGGACCAAGGAAGGGACAAAGGTTGAGGTATCCGGGCAAGACTCACAGAAAAGCCACACATGCCTTCTATCCCTAGAGTTCAAGACTGTGATGTGATATTGCTAAGCATCTTGGGATTTGCAGCAATAATAAACAAATGATTTTTTTAAGGTAAAATATTGGAGCTATGGTTGCATAATAGGTTAAATCATCAAGTGGACTGGGTTTTGGTCAAGTTGAGGATGTTTCGCTTCTAGTCACAGAAGCTTCTTCTCAGCTCTTAGGTCATAATCATTGGTAACAGTGGATTTTCTCAAACTCTATTGTGGTTAATGGACGTTCACTGGAGAATAAAACAGATTTACTGCTAAGCTCTTCCCAGAAGATGGTGAAAGACTCTTGTGGAGCGGAGGGAGCTGCGGGGGAGGAAGGAGGAGGTAGAGGAGCCGAGTAGTGCAGCACACCACGCTCTGAAACAGGGACAAGGAGCCACTCCAGGAGCCACTGCACCGTTTCAGAGGATCAGTGGAGAGTGAAGGCAGCCAGACAGGTTTCCTCCGGGTGCTCAGTATTTCCCGACCTCCAAAAACATGCTGGTCAGGTTGACCCACAGGGGCAGCGCAGCTCAGTCGCAGGACCGGGCAAAGGACAGGGAAGGGTTAGGCTGACACATAAACACAAAAAAGTACATTAACACGTTTTTAATCAATATTTAAAAACAGTAATACAGTATTTGGAGTCTTTGGAGTCAAAGTGCAAGTCCTGTGCCAAAGTGGCTAATGGCTGCACCATGCTGGCTGTTGATATTGGGCAGAGATGTTTTTGTCCTGTAGTCCATTAAAACTCTGTAATATACTTGTATTTACAAGATAAAACTGTATCTCTGTATCTTGTACTGTATGCATGAGATGAGGGTGCAATATTATCATCAGTCATTGTATTTTTGTATTGATTAATTAGTTAATCAATCAATTTGTTGACAGTAAATTACAACATGGACTAAAATGCCACAACTTGTCTTTCTTGGGATAAATAAAGGCAGCGTGTTGAATGCTAAATGTTTGGGTTTTTTGTAGACTGTATGTCCTTTGTACAGAGATCATTTAGTGCCTATACTGAAACCCAGAGCAGTAACTGTTTTAGATGAGCAGTGCATTTGGATGTTGTATAAGCTGAGGGAGCACTGTCACAGACTTGAGTGGCAGGACAGGGCTCCTGTGCTTGGAGGCACACAGGCTGAGTGACTGTGAGATGGACGACAGAGACTGATGACTCCGCAGTACGTATTATGCAACACAAATACAGTAAATCCCTTGGCAGACATTGTGGAAATGTATTTTACATGGTAGGCTTTTTAAAAATGTATTTATTTTTTACTTTTTTTAGTAAGCATATAATATGCCATTCCTATATAAGCTTTAAATGGCAAAACACCACACCTGTGGAATTCATTACCCACTGAACTCAAAACCAATGTGTTCAACTCTCAGGTTCAGTCTTGTCTGATAACCCAGAACCCAGCAGAAGACAGTGAATCAACGGTATGAAAGGGGCATGATGAATGAAGACTGGTGGTGGTAGAGAATGAGGTCTGAGGCCAGTAGCCAACAAGCCTCGATGAGCAGAGTAGAGATGAGGCCAGGTGGAGAAGGGGTGGAGGTGGGGCGCAGCACGCTGGGAAGCAGCCGAGGCAGTGAAGGCGGAGCTTAAGAGCTGAATCCTGGGTGATGATTGGTTGAGGCAGGAGTGTGCTGCTGCGTTGAATTGTAATGTCTCTGCCAAATAAACAAAAACAAACCAATGGTCATTGAGTGCATATCAGAAGGTCCAAGAGGAGGGGACATGTGGCTCTCTTGCAGTGTGAAGCATTTTGAATTCACAAACTTAATGCTCAACCTATCGCCATCCCTTATATCATAGTATATTTGAGGATGATGACGTGCTGTGTTTATGAGTGTTATTGGACTTTTCATGTAGTTTGAATCAGCTTGGTCTATTAGCACCTGTTGTAACTGTTATTGTTACCAATCAATTATTTTCTGTTTGGGTTTTAAACACTTTAATATGGACATGTTTCTTCACTGTAGACATCACACTGCAGATGGCCCAGTCTCTGCATTACATCATTCAATCAAAGTTGAACATTGAAGTTGGGAGAGGCTTATGTCTAAATACAGTGTAAGTAGAAATTGATTTTGTCAGAGCACAACCATGTGCTGGGATTAGAGCAGGCCTCTAAATAGGCTGATACACTGACAGGGCACATGTGCACACTCAGCTATTACTAGAAAATAAGTTTGTGATTGATTTACATAATTATGAGTGATACAGAGTTTACAGATTAAGTTCTAGTGTCCATAAATCACTCACAACACTTGACATTATACAAGATACAGTATAGCATAGCAATTTCACTTCAATTCTATTATGATAAACAGTAATGAGTAATTTTTCTTGTTGATATGACCAGCACAGTGAACGAGCCTGTGCACAGACCAGCACATTAGACAGGATGTTCACAGAGGAGGGCCCCTGGCCACCGCTCGCTGATGATGATGGCTGGCTGAGCACAGAGCCCTGAGGGAGGAGGATGCAGAGACAGTTGGTGGTACAGGCTACAGACCCACATCACTCTCCCTCAGATTCTGTTGTGGCAGGATAATCTACTTGAATACTCCAACTCTGTTCAACAAGGTCTGCTAATGATCCACCTCTTGGGTCAATAAGTGGGATTAGATGGTTTGATGATGTATGTCAGTCTTGATAGAGAAGCATGTGGCCTATTGTTGTTTAAGATCAGGTGTCAAGAATGACAAAAAAATCTGGTTTGATTGGATTTTTGTTATTTCAAATACATCATTTCATCATTAGAAATTGCATCAGAAACTCTTAGCTCCGTGCAGTAATGCCTGTATTCATCAACTCAGTTGAACGTTGCGAGTGAAATGTCAATACATCTTCTTCTGATTGCGTTGCAAAAGATTGAGTCAGCTTTTAGTCAGAGATATGTGGTCATAATTTCAATCAGGTTTGCACATTGACAATCATCAAATCTTGAGACTGAAAACTTTGAAATGATAAGATAAGTTTCCAAATGAATGTTTTGAATTATGTGGTTTACACTCTCTTTTCCATGTGTGATATTATGTGATTATTATTCTTATTAATACACAATGTACAATGCACATCAATCAACATAGCAGCAACGTAGTCGCAGTTAGCACAATAGCTACTCTTAAGGCAGGTAAGAACAATAAACATTCAATGAACACACAGAAGCACCCTTACGCCATGCTGGGCACTCTGGCCTAAAAACGTCTTCAAAGGCCTCGTCTCATTGAGCCACAGAACTGCCCGTTTGGACATTTGAACCAAACATGGGACATTGAAAGTAGTCTGATGAGAAATCTTGTGTAATCTTGATGGTCCTGATGGTTACGTTACTGACATGACCAGCAGATCCATTGTGAGATGTTTCTACGCGCCACAGAGAGGGGCTGTGAAAATGATCTGGGCTGCTTTTTCCTTCAGTGGAACAATAGAGGTTCAGGTGGTGCAGGGGCGTCAAACGGCCACTGGCTCTGTGCAGATGTTGCAGAGAGCGTCCCTCGTGACTGAGGGCCCACGCCTGTGTGGGAAACACTGGGCCTTTCAACAGGACAACGCTACGGTTCCTGCTGCATGCCTGCAAGACAAAGAAACTCTTCCAGGGAGTAACATTGTTCTTTTGGACCATCCCGCGTCTTCCTCTGATCTAAATTCAGTTGAGAACTTTTGGGAATGGATGGCAAGGGAAGTTTACAAAAACTGATCCAGACAGTAGATGCCCTTCATGACGCACTTCCTGGAAACACTTGCATCAACCAGGCCACAACGAATGTATGAAGTGATCAACAGTAATGGGGGAGCTACTCATTACTGAGTTCATGTTTGGAACTTTGATTTGTTTTGTTTTTTTAGGCGTGGTCCTAAACTTTTGATCCGCTTCAAAACAGCCTATTTCGCTTTAATTGTTGTACCTTCGAGCTTAACCCTCTTTAATTAGAACTAATTTTTGTGGTAAATCAAACTAGGTTAAGTTCGAGAGGCGGAGGAGGAACGAAGCGCGGTTTGAAGTTATTGAGCATTAAAACATTTTCAGCTCATGTTGGCTTGTAGGGAAAATATATATATATATATAAAAATAGAGAACTATGTTATTATTTGGGAGAGCAGATGCCAGTTCTTTGATCAAATTGGCCATTGCTCAAATAGCATTGCTTCAATTATAATACAGTATAACTGTCATACTAAATTAAGTACAAAGATGGGAGCATTTTTTCTTTGTTCACAAGTGGTCATTGGTCAAGCCTTTGTGATATTATGCAAAGGCATCAAATGTGCTTTTCATGAATTTAGTACATAGATATGTGTGTAGTGGAAAAAATAACTCCTCGTTAGAAGCCTTGATGACAAGTTTTTATGTAGTAAATATCCAGTGGCTTAGTCTTGATTTGATGTAGATGCAATTATGTGTTCAGCTTAATCCCTGCAGCGCACTTTCAGGGTGACAGGGTTATTTTTCAAGCAGAAGTTCCAATAAACCTTTCTCATAAACAGAATAGGAGCAGAAAGCAATGTCCCAAGTTGTTGATGCTGCTCCACAGCTTGTTTGCTTTGCCCTGTGTCTCACACTGAGCTCATCTCTGTGTGCAATCTCTCTGTGCTAAACCACAGCAGAGCAGAGCGGTTCAACAGTCTGCAGGAAGCACAATGAGCCTGTGCGGTGAAATGTGCAACATCAACTTTATAAGACACAGGTCAGGGCCAGAGGGGCATCTATGTCCCTGTATGTGTTGGCAAATACAGTTCAATACAGGCTGTACTTCTTCCTTTTGCTGGAGTATAATAAAGTATATGCAATTCAGCAATGTCCAGGAAGGGTCTTACAACACCCATCACACTGACACAGGCAAGTCAGTGAGGTGTAAAATAATATTGAGGACTTTCTTTAGACATCCACTTTATCCGTACGCACTTTTTTTGAAAAATAGATGATTGCTTGAGTGAATGGCTGTTGCTTGTCTCAAAGTTTTGCTGAAGATTATCTCATTACCGCATGTGTCAGGCCCAACTTCCAGATGCTAGATTTTACTGTTACTCCAGGGGGCACTGGGACTATTCAGCTCGTATGTTATTTATCACTTAAGTAACTGCATATGTTAATATTTTTGTGAAGACTGGAAAAATATCTGCATCAGTGGTGTTGGTTGGTGTGATTGTAGTGGCACAAATCCCACTTTGTCTCACGAGAGCAACACTGTCAGTTGTAAAAAGAGCAGATTTACTGACACCACGATGACTACCTTCATCTTACAATGAATCACATCCAAGTATTGAACATAAACGTCATTTTCTCTGTGTTTATTGGGTGTCTGAGTGAAAGGGAGATTTTATGCCCCGTTAAGTTATCTCAGACGGATTCACACAATAACCTTCTACAACCTTCTTTTATATAATGTGCCAAAGCCTGACAGTGTGTTTAGCTCTGTCTCCTTCACCTTCAAAAGCTCACTTTCTATCACCATTCTTTACTGATTTGTCGGCTTCTTTCGTCTATTTTTACATTATTCTTGCAGCATCAAGGCTCTTCATCCGCTTGTCTTCCTCTGTGCTGTTGGTTACAGGTGCATTCAAGTGCATGTCATTTTTTCTAAAACATAATTGGATCAGAATCATGATGGGGTTTTAATACGAGCGTCACTCTGACAGTCTGGCATTCAGGTGAAGAAACTCAACACCTGACACAGACCATGTCAAACTATGGGGAATATACCCATTAGTCCTCAGCAATGCTCTCTCTGCCCTTTTCAATCAAAGCATGCAGTTACTTCCTTGGGACAGCTGATGCATATGTCGGTGGAAGAGGCAGGTTGATAGCAATAAGAGTGGGCTTGCTTCTTGCTCACCCCATCAATAGTAAGTAAGTAAGTGCTTTTTTTGTCATTGTACAAACGTACAACAAATTAGTGTTCATGTGATAGTCCTGAGCCGCGCTTTTAATTCTATTTTTTTGATTCTCCAGTGAACGTCCATTAGCCAGAACAATAGAAGGCATGCGTGGCCTAGCTGTGAGTCTCGCCCGGATACCTCCTCGTTTGTCCCTTTTTTGTTTCCTGTAACTCCTCTTGTGACGCCTCCACTGTGCTGTAGGTGTGGGCGGCTCTTAGTGCCTCTTCAGTGTCTCAGAAGAAGAAATGTGTAGGTCTCAAATGGGTTTAGCTGCTGTTTACTTTTAAAAAGCTGCTTTCTTCAGGACCATTATGGACTCTCTGCAGTCCATTATGTATACCAGTAAAAAAAAAAAAAGACGATTATAGGTTAGGTAATAGATTGATTACCCAACCTATAGTTGACCTATATCTAGACTGTACTTTTGCCCACATATATTTTAGACTTGGATAATGTTTACACACAACATTTTTCAGTGTCTGTAAGTATTACACAGACAAAATTTGATGAATACAGTATGTTGAATATGTTAAGTGGAAATCGGGGTAACAGGTGTCAAGTGGTCTTTGTGTAAAGCCCTGTAGTTTAAAGGTGAACTTAAACATATTCTGTGTATCTTTCATATAGATTCTTTCTTTCTTTCTTTCTTTCTTTCTTTCTTTCTTTCTTTCTTTCTTTCTTTCTTTCTTTCTTTCTTTCTTTCTTTCTTTCTTTCTTTCTTTCTTTCTTTCTTTCTTTCTTTCTTTCTTTCTTTCATTCTTTCATTCTTTCTTTCTTATATTTTCTGTCCGAGCGGGAGTCAGTGTATTTTTCTTATCACACTAAAATATGAGCTCTTCCAGCCACACACTGAAGAGTACAGGCTTCCAACGTTAATCCATGATAGATGCAATGCAAGTTTGTTTGTAAACACAATTCATGCAGACAGTACCTCAAAGTAGGTCATGCAGAATTGCTCTTTTTTAATGGCTTTAATTTTGGGAGAACTGACCGCGGTCCACTTCTGCAGAAAGCATATTGGAGTAAGGCTTACTTTAGCTCTGTCCTCCTATTTAATAACTATGGTTGCTTGCCAAGCATAAAAAATATTTTGAGCGACTTAACAGGTTGTGAAATTGGGAGCTCTTTCCCAACTGCATTATGGCAATTATAGATGTTTATACCCGGGTCAGTGAGAATTCTAATAAATCTGGTGTGCATTATTTTAGTAAAACTGCACAGTTTGTCCAGCAACAATTAAATCACGTTCTATATCACTCCACTGCAGCTGTTTCCATAGTAATGACAACAATTGAGCTGGAACTAGCTTCAGGTAAAAACTGCCGTGAAATGACTCCTGCCCAGGACATAAAAAAATGCAAACAGACCCAAAGTAATAGTTGCATAAAAACTGTATAATGCACAGCTCCTCGTTGTTTAACAGCCCTAGGAAGATGGCAGCATAAAAAGTAGGGCTGTCAAAATTAATTGATTGACAGCCCTAATATAAATAAATAGTTAATGATTATTGATATTATGATTTCCCTTACATGGAATTTCTCTGCTAAATCTCTGTTATTCAAATATGCAGAGCTCCAGAGTTAGCCCATTGTGACCAACCAGATCCAATAGCATAGTGCTGAGTGTACCGACCTTGACCGAGTTAAAATAGTCTTTCTTTTGTACACTGCGTTCCAAATTATTATGCAAATTGTATTTTGGACTAGGTATGAAAACCTCCGATATGTCATGAAAGTTTAAGCATAATCATTGTACTGTTAAGAGATTTGTGGCTGATTCAGAGCACACATGGGTTTGTGCAGATAAAGGCACAATAGGGACGGTTTCTGCCAGACAAACACATCAGATTAAGAGAACAGATGCTACAAAGCAGCAGACAGGTATTTGAAGCTGCTGGTGCCTCTGGAGTCTCCCGAACATCAAGGTGTAGGACCCTCCAGAGGCTGCAGTTGTGCATAAACCTTCTATCCGGGCCTCCCCTAAACTGTGAATTGAAGCTGATGAACAAAAACAACTGAAGTGGCTCAGAAATACATGAAGACTCATTTTCAAACAGTCTTGTTCACTGATGAGGCCGTGTAACCCTGGATGGTCAGATGGATGGAGTAGTGGATGGTATTCTGACATCCTGCAAAGAAATCCAAGCAGAAACTGTCCAAAAACTCTCAAGTTTAATGGCTTTAAGAATTTTGAAGCTGCTATCAAAGAAGGGCTCCTAATATAACTTGACCAGTTAAGATGTTTTTGATGTATATATGACCTAATGGTGCAAATTGAAATAATTGACCATTTTCAGTCAATTACAAGCTTTAAAGTTATTGAAATTGTTGAGTTGCATAATAATTTGGAACAGTAGATTTTGAGTTTTTTACTTATCACTGGGAGATTTTTTCAATCACATTCAAATGATCAGTTAAAAACTTGAAAATTATGTTGACTGTCATTTGTTTATAAAAAAACAATTTACAAAAATGTCATTTGCATTAACAATTGGAACTATATGTTTGTAGGAGCCAAGTGATGTTTATCACTTGATAATGAACAGCTCATATCTTTAAACGTTAATAACATTTGCATCACTCTCAGGTAAACACACACACATTGAGCAAATGATAATTTTTAAAAGTCCAACTGTGAAATTGGTATGAAACGGGTTTAATGCCTAATGCTTGTTTCCTTTTGTGACTACATGAATTAAACATTTGTGACTCAACAGTTATAAAACAAGAACTGTTTACTGTTAGTGCGGGGGCCTTTTCTTTGGTAGATCAACATTTCAGTGTTCTGCTTCAAAGCAAAGTCTAAAAAGTATGTTGTGAATTTGTTTTTCTGGTAGAGATTTAACCTATACAGATTTTTTTCAGATAGATAACATTCAGAACTCTCTGCCTTTGTGTCTCTCTGAAATTTTAAGGAAAGAGTCCAGAATTTCTGTGCTTGTGCAAATGAGGTCAGTGGGTAACGAGTGAAAAAACAAAACTAATTTATTCTCAGTAGTAGTAGGTCAAACAGCCTGAAATACAGAAAAAAATACGCTTTTTCAATGATAATAATATGGTGTTATCTGCTTCCCTGTTTTGCATAAACCAAGCATGATTTCAATTCAAATGCTGTTGTTCAAAATGCTTTTAACCTCATATCTGCCAGCATAGGGTTAGGGATAGGTTTAGGGTTAAAGTTAGGGTTAGCAATTATGCATATCCAATGTCAAAGCGTAATGACTGAAGAGCTTATAACCTTTATTCCAGTGTGATACCTTTTTTGAAAGCCAAGACCTTCAGTAAAACTATGTGTAAAATCTGTGAGAGTGAAGCACAATTTACAATCTCATTTTAAACCTTACCCCTGACCCCTATTATATTGTTACAACTAAAAATAGAGAGCTTGCTTCCACCGTTACATCCCGAATGAAATGAATCAAATCGTATGGAGTGAATACCTTACATCTTTATAAATAGGTGCTCAACCATATCTCACAGTTTGCAGTAAAAACGGTCACCACCCACTACTTTGACACTTCATTTGTATGAAATATATACTGCTCGTGCTATTTCATGTGGACCGTGGTTGTTAAATGAAGCATCGCCTTTTCTTATGCTTCTACGCCATTTGCTTTTACCACCTTAGCCCCAGGTGTACGACATTTGAGCAGTGACCCTGAGCAGGGGCGGCGGGGGATGAAATGCCGAGGTCATCGCACTGTGAAGCGACGTGTCATTTTACAACTGGTATAGAGATTAAGGTGCTGTAGCAGAAAATACCATAAAGGAACAGGTCACCGTTTTTCCATACTGAGATATGTTCTTACCTGAGCTTAGATGAGTTGATGCGTACCTGTCTGGTCTTTGTGTGTGCACTCAGTAACGCAAAAAGACCAGTGAAGTTGTTAGCATTTAGCCTCACCCAGCATATTCCTATGGACCAGTGTGCGAAATACCGGGGGGGTCTTGAGGGCGAAGGCAAACGTGGTAGACTCGGGTAGACTAGAGCAAAGGTGCAGACACAAGCGCACGCTGCGCTCTTGCCGGCGGTGTATGTGAGCTGGGGCAGCGGCACTTGAAGGGCCCATCGCGGGCAGGGATAGGGCGCATTGTGCAGACTCAATATGAAAATACTGTCAACATAGATGGCACGTAGGCCTACTGCACAACCACAATTTAAGTAGAGTAATTTGCTGACGGTCCCTTAATCTGACTGGCCATGAGTCTACGAGCTTCTTTCGGCTTCATAGCCGCTGCAGCTCCCGCTCTGAATATCTGCCGAATATCCAACTAGCATCACTGCGGTGCCAGACCGGACATTATCATCAATCAGCTTCTGCAGAGGTTTGTTTTTCTGCATGAAACCAGTGAAAATAACAGGGCGGGGGCAACAACTAGGAGATGGGGACCCCCCGAATATTGACGGGTATTTCGCACACTGCTATGGACCCAAACGGGGGTGAAGTTAGAAGCGACCAAGCTCTTCCATGTTTTCCCTATCTTTTCACAGCTACGTGGGTGGTTACACAATCCAAGTATAAGATAAGATAAGATAAACCTTTACCAGTAAAGCAGTAACGTGAAGATATTACTGCGCGGAAGTCGAATTGCTCCTAATGTGTTATTACACCTTACAATATAGTACCTACATGTTTTTGTGTAACTATACTTGGATCGTGTAACTACTCACGTAACCATATTTAGATAAGGGAAACGTGGAAGAGCTTGGGTGCTTCTAACTTTACCCTCGTTTAGGTCCATAAGAATATGCTGGGAGAGGCTGAATGCTAACAACGTCTTTGGTCTGTCTGGCACAAAGACCAGACAGGTACGCATCAACTCATCTAAGCTCAGGTAAGAACATATCAGTATGGGAAAATGGCGGCCTGTTCCTTTATGTTGTTCCGCTCTCTAATACTCTATTACTGAATGTGTGCACTGCGGAACATTCCAGGTTATATGTCACTTCATCACAAGATTAATCTGTCCTATAAATAAATTAATTAATAGACGAACATGCCAGCGATACCATATGTGCTCCTAATGCGGCACGGACATTGATCATTTTTATAAGGTTGTTAAGGATTAGGTCTGAGGAGGGGCAAACCCGCTCACCCTAAAGACACGCAATTAATGTTGGTATGTTTATTTAATGAAATGATATGCAGTATGGTTTGAAATATTCCAGTTTGCAGGTCGCGGCAATCTTTCTGCATCAATTAATTTACTAGAATATAATGGCGCCCTAGAGGATCTAACCTAACCTCAATCATTTTTTTTTTCTGTTACACTCAAGTTTCGAGTTATTACAGTTGAAATCTCCATGACAGTAAATCGTTGCTGTGGTATGTTAGTTCTGACAGAAAATAATGCGATTGTTGTCTTGAGTTTCCCTTCAGGGGCTTGAGCCAAATGTAAGGAGGATGAGAATTAGCAGTGCATAGATCCCCACCAGGCCAGTACACATTCTTTGTTGAGCAAGCATAATGATGAGGCTTAATTTTCCTACATGGTCTGAAGCACTGTTTACTCAGGGCCTCGTTTTTACACATTCTCATCAGAAAGACCTAACTCGGAAACACGACAAGTGAGCAAAAGTGTTCATTTCTACAAAACCCTCTAAAATGTAAAACATTTTACAAGCTGGCCTGCACAAATTAAAACGATGATTTTCTATTTTTCTTGCAATTCTCCAGCCTGGTAGAAGTGGTCCTCAGTGGATCTGCCTTTTCCTACACAGATTGTGCAAAGAGTGTTCACGTTCACGTTTTAGAATGTGGTTATTATGTCAGGTGGAGGGCTGGAGCCAATACAACTCTATGGGAGAACTACAGTTTTTGTAAGAAATCCCCAAAAAATGTTAAGCGTTTTTGGTAACGCTTTAGAATACAGCCTGCAAGTTTCAGGTGTAAGTACGGGTAACAAGAAAGTAATTACACATGTAAATACAGGTACTGTTACAACATGTAACAAGGGGGAACAATGTGTAACAAGGTAGTACAACGTGTAACAAGGGGAACAATGTGTAACAAGGCAGTACAATGTGTAACAAGGGGAAACAGTGTGTAACAAGGTAGTAACTATGTGTCAAGGTGTAGTAAAGATATTCAAAGAGCAATTAATTTTAATGTTGCAGGACAACAGTATTACTGTTGTGAAAGTGAAGACATGACTCATTTTTATTGATTGTTGTTTATTTTTTGTAGTGAGACACCGTTGCCTGTAACAAGCAGAAACAAGGAAAAGTACCACATAATCAATGTGCATGTATACTGTAACTAATGTGTATGTACAGGAGAGCACAGGCTGCAAATTGGAGTGAGACACTATTGCATGTAACAAGCAGAAACAAGAGTGAACAGAGAAAAAATAAGCAGAACAGGTGAAAATGAATACCTTTACCACACCTTGACACGTTTTACACGTTGTACTACCTTGTTACACATTGTTCCCCTTGTTACACGTTGTACTTCCTTGTTACACATTGTTCCCCTTGTTACACGTTGTACTTCCTTGTTACACATTGTTCCCCTTGTTACACATTGTACTACCTTGTTACACATTGTTCCCCTTGTTACACATTGTACTACCTTGTTACACATTGTTCCCCTTGTTACACGTTGTACTTCCTTGTTACACATTGTTCCCCTTGTTACATGTTGTACTTCCTTGTTACACATTGTTCCCCCTTGTTACACATTGTACTGCCTTGTTACACATTGTACTGCCTTGTTACACATTGTTCCCCTTGTTACACATTGTACTGCCTTGTTACACATTGTTCCCCCTTGTTACACGTTGTACTGCCTTGTTACACATTGTTCCCCCTTGTTACACATTGTACTGCCTTGTTACACATTGTTCCCCTTGTTACACGTTGTACTTCCTTGTTAAACATTGTTCCCCCTTGTTACACATTGTACTGCCTTGTTACACATTGTTCCCCTTGTTACACATTGTACTGCCTTGTTACACATTGTTCCCCTTGTTACACGTTGTACTTCCTTGTTACACATTGTTCCCCTTGTTACACGTTGTACTGCCTTGTTACACATTGTTCCCCCTTGTTACACATTGTACTGCCTCGTTACACATTGTTCCCCCTTGTTACACATTGTACTGCCTTGTTACACACTGTTCCCCCTTGTTACACATTGTACTGCCTCGTTACACATTGTTCCCCTTGTTACACATTGTACTACCTTGTTACACATTGTTCCCCTTGTTACACGTTGTACTTCCTTGTTACATATTGTTCCCCCTTGTTACACATTGTACTGCCTTGTTACACATTGTTCCCCTTGTTACACGTTGTAAGAGTACCTGTACTTACATGTGTAATTACTTTCTTGTTACCCGTGCTTATTACACCTGGAACTCACGGCCTGTATTCAATGTGTTACCATGTTGGTTCTTCAACAGTATTTGATAGTGATTGGATTCACAAACCTGCCACATTATTTTTATGGCTGAAAGTCCTTTTTACTGACCAACGTCATGCTCATGTTTTTGAATATTGTCTCCATTTTGGGTGCTTTTGTGAGGAGATAATTGGACATTAGTTCATATGTGCCGACAGAGAAGAACTTTGTGACAGTTTTTGTTTCATGTGGATTCTCCTAGTAATGACTGAGATATTAGACAAAATTAGACATCTGCAGTTACCATAGTTACCCCCATAGAATTCTGAATTGTGAAAAATATGATATACAGTTATTATGATGCTCAGCAATTTCTAAATAAATATTTGATCATTCCAGAGTATAGCCCAATGCCAGGTAACAATGGAATGGGCTAGAAGCTTATTTATTTAACTCACAAGTTACGTATTTAGCTTTGGTATCCTGAGGGGTAGACTGACATATTCATTCATTCATGCACACACATCATTCATCCCTATTGTGCATGTTTTTACTGGTAGTGGGGAAACCGGGGTGCAGACACAGCAAGAACATGCAGACTCAACACAGAAAGGCCCTGTCCCCGTCTAGCTGAGAAGCACAAGCACTAACCGCAGAATTTTTGTCACTGGACGAGCCGATTTAAAATGTGGGTCAACCAGGGCATAAAACAAATAAAAGATGTGTTTCATTTTGAAAGTGGAATAATGAAATCATTTGAAGACGTCCCTTCAAGCATTTCTTTTAAAAAACTATATCAGAGCCACCCAATGACAATTCCTCCCATATGGACCATAGAAAGGCTCCTAATTAAAAACCCTTCAAGTGATGTTGCTAACAGCTGATAGGCCTCCTGGTGGTCACTGATGGAAACTGCAAATTAAAGTTTTTGTTGATTGTTGATACAGCATAATAAGCAAGACATATTATAGCCACATGACTGTTCCTGGTGCTCCGGTTTCTCAAAACGCTGTAAAGTCTGAAGTTCTTTCATTTTGTCTCTTACAGAAGTAGCCTATGTGAGTGTGGTGTGCCCTGGGCCACTCTGTCAGTCCTCTTTACATCTCGGCAGTTTGGTCTGAGGTCACTGCAGACTTTCGACCGTCCACATTGGTTTGCGCGAACTGTCGGGACACTAAATATTAAGAACTGGGTGTTCTTTTTAGCAAAATGTACACAGGAATCATCCAGCATTTTATTTTCTGATTATCTTATTTGCTGTGGTGTGAGAGGGAGTATTGCAGACAAGCAGGTTTGGACATCATTCATTGTGATCGTAATGCCTCATTGCAATATCATCGCTCACACATGATGTATCCCCTGTGCCTTTACCCAGAGACCCGCCTTCTCCTCATCCGCCCGTCATAAATCTTGTTGTTTTATCTGTGCTGCTGGCTGATCTCTTCATTATCCCCTGATGCTACGGTCTCTTCTTTTATTTTTCAGACAAGTGATTGCGCCGATAAGGCTAAGGCTAAGGATCGATTTGAGGGTAGCGCTGCTGCAGGGGTTGAATAAGAATTTGTCGCAGTCCTTCCCTAGCTGGCGCCACACAGCCAAAAGCCTGGCACAGAAAAGGCCAACATTCCAAATTAAAAAAGGATATGAGAAGAAAGTTCTGCTCAACTTCATGTGCAGTGTGAGCTTGTGGTCTGAGCGCCGGATTCCCTCTGAGTAAAGGCGTTAAATCAGACAGCTGTACCGTGGTCAGGGAGGTATAATCAGTAGAGCTGGCCTGCAGGCTTCTGTGATTGACTCTGCTCAGTGAGATCAATGAAATCAGCTGTGGCTCATGCACACTCTCCCCACAGCAGTTCAGGCTTGTGGTAACTGTTATGGTTTTGTTATGACAGTGTTTTTTTTTTATCACGAAACTAGACAGTCTAATACACTTTATGTGTGATTTTGGAAGCTCTGTGATGAACGGAACTGAAATAGATGACGATCAAAACTTGTGATAAGTCACATCTGGACATTTCATATATATTTTTGTGCTTCTTTTCTTTTCTTTTTTTGTCTGAGGGGGCGTGGTGTTAGCATCGAAGCTGTAAAGCTGATGCTTCTCTCTCGCTCTCTTTCCATAGATAGATCGAAACAGTTGAGATTTTAACATTTCTCTGAGTTTTTAAATGGTTAAAATCGGTCCAAGGACGGCTGAGAAACATCACGTTACAGTCTTCAATCCAAGAACCAGGCTGTTTAAAGGCACATCTGTGGCAACACGTGGTGTTTCAAAACGTGTCAACAATGTTGTCGTTGAAAATTGACTTGAAACTGAGATATTATATTTAGGCATTTGTCTCTTCCCGTAACGTTAGAGTGGAGGAGAGAGAAGTTAATCAGAAAGGAGAGTGTTTCACAAAACACGACGCAATATCTCAGTTTCTAGAAAAAGTCAATGATTTTGATTAAAACGAGCCTCTGTTTAGCTTAGAGTTCTCAGGAACCGATGCATGTAGTATTAAACTAGAGTCTTGCCTTTCAAATGAGCCATAGCATGTGTCCATAGCTATAACATAGAATGTGCTGTGGTGCTACAAATATCATGAAAAATGGTCTGGATTGTTGGCAATCTACAGCTAAATTCCAAAAACAGTGACAGCAGGGGGCGCTGTATATTGAATAAACACCACTGCAATACCGATAATACACATGTAGACCTAAATGCAGTAAGCTCTTTACTTTCTCAGGCTTAAGCTTTGTTATTCAATTCATAAAATATACATCTCCCTCTTGAGAACTGAAAACTGCACATTTGTAACAGCACATTTGGACTAATTTTATAATCGCTCTTTTGCAAACATGGAATCAGCAGCTGCTGCGGAAGGCTGCTACGACGGCGAACGGTCATGTCACACCTGGCAACAGCTGTGTTAATTATTGGCAGACGCACGCCAGCGCATGCACACACGCACACACACACACACGCGCGCACACACACACATGATTTTGTTCACATTTGAGCATGAGTGTCAAAGTAAATGTTTTATCTAACTGCAAAGGAGAGTTGTAGCTGTGGTGAGGGAAATGACTGAGGAACACAACTTAAAACTATAAAAGGCACCTTTAATAGTGTTTTTATTGGTCAGACTCTATTAGTAAGACCCCAGACATCTGCTGTTGAAAAACCATCGTGCAAAACAAAGGAATGGCATTATTCTCTTAGATCATACACTGGGTAAGCTTCATCTAAGGAAGAGTTATTGCAGTTATAAGTTTGAAAACTGTATAGAAAAAATATATAAAATAATTCCTTTGCGTTTTGTTTGACACTTAGATCCAGTAGAGTCCGCGCGGCATTCAGAAATGAGCTGTTATCGATCTAATGAGGCATATGATCACAAAAATCTTTCTGTCCAGAGTACACACTGCCCAGGGACATACAAATGCATTGATCCTTGTCATAATATGGTGACACTAATATGTCCACTATTTGGGAGATAAGAGAATAATGCCATTACTTTGTTTTTCACGATGGTTTTTCAACAGCAGATCTTCAATAAATAATGTGTCCAATTATCTGTCTTTAGAACTGGCTAGCTGTGGCTGCTATATGATGTTCATAATCATTGAATAATGAAACAATACTCAGGGTCACTGTATACGTCTTGTCTTTAACCCCACCTCCTCTCGATTCGGCACATCTGCAACGCAGTCAGACATCACTGTGCTGTTTCCTTCTGGTGCTTTCTGGTAGACCGTGCTAAAGTATCTATGGAGCGTGACTGAGCTGCATAATTCCCACTCCCTTACAACATTTATTTTTATCATGTATTACATCATTTTAATTTAGTGTATGAAGTGTGTACCCCTGGGTATTTGGCAGTGTGTTTTATGCTCTTTAGCGGATGTGTGATCTTTATAATCTTGGCCAGTTCTCAGCATCAGCGCCTCCTGTCAGCCAGAGTTACAATCCCGGTTTATGGGGGTATCCCCGCTCTTGGACAGGCCTCCCCTCCCTCTCCTCTGTCTGTGTCTCTCTGCCCAGCAGCATCTTTATGAGCTGTCGCTGTCCTGTCTACCTCCCTTAATCTCACTGCAGCTATTAACACAGAGATTCCTGGCTCTAGCATCGCGTGGCCACACCATTGTCGGGTTGTCCTGCTGCAGGTGATGTTCGGTGCTGGGCTGCATACTTCATATATGACATGACTTTTTTATATGTAGCTAGAATATCAGAGCCAGAATGTGTGACAGTGCGATTAAGATTGCCTCTTAACTAAATCTCCCAAACAAGGTAGAGTATGGCCTGGTGTTCAATATTAAAAAGGTGTTTTGTTTAGTTTTCCCTGTGAAGTATAAGAAAGTAAATGACAGCCTGGAGTACCCTGTAGTGTATCTTTCCTGCTCCAGCACAGTGACAGTCAATAGGACCCTTTCAGTTGAACAACCATAATAGCTGGTGTTGCTATCAGATCAATCAGCCCTTTTCAGTGCTCATGGACCCCTCTCTCCACTTGTCAAACTCTTCTCTCCAGCACAAGCACATGTAGAGGGTGTGAATAGAGTAATTGTCGTGATTACAATCAGCTCTGATTGAGTTGCGCATTGAGTTGCCTTGTGTACGAAATGCGCGGTATAAATAAAGTTGCCTTGCCTTGATTGGCCTGTGACCTGGGATATCTTGTGTTTTGCCTCATTTCATTTTGGATTTTTTTTGGATAGTAAATAAAACTGGGCCATTTTCTTGTGAGCTTCACAATTATATCCGCGTACTCTCAGTTGCTATGGTTACATAAGTGGAAATAGTAATTTTCACAGGAGTGTGGCGATGCAGCTACATATTGCCTAAGTTGCGTTATTTTACACATTCCCAAGTCACATATGGACACATAATATTTCACCTTTGGCCGTATGTGAAACTCAGTTATTATGAAATATGAGTTGTTTTCTGGAGATGTTTTTTGTAATTAGAAGTAAAAAGCTTGCTTTCTCTGAAACACTCTCCATGAGGGTGCTGCCCATTTCATGACGTCAAAAATGTAGCCTCGTTCTCACCCACACATACGCACACTGGTTCTCTCATTCAGCCTCGCACATATGTCCCAACCTTGTCATTCATACCACACATCCATACCTTTCCCACCTACTCTCCACCTGTTCTGATTCATCCATAAGTGTGCACTTGGTCGCTAGCTCATAAGAAGTTGAACAAAAGTGTACTTCACATTCAGTAATGGAACAAAGAGTTGATATATAATAATACAGATATAACCTTAAAGAAGAACCAAGTAACTTGTTTACCTTAATAAATCCTTCTCATAGTCCCTCTGGGGGTAATACAAGTGTTGACGGGATAATTGGTGTCTCTGGCCAGAAAACCACAATTGCAACTTTCCTTGCACCGGGTCGGAGGCGCAATACACACTAATGGACTCATGAAGAAGAAGCTGACAGCTAACTGTGGGCTAGCACCACTTTGGCAGTCTTTACAGCCAAGTTTGAGTGAAAATGATCTCCATTGTGTAATTGGATGTACAATATCCCTCTCTCCCTTTGTCTTTTCTGTCAGTGTAGTATTTACTCTCACGGAAAATTAATGTGTAAAAAACCCAACATGCTACGGCATCTGCAGTGGCGCTTTTGGCCTCTAGGGGCATGAGTTACTTAGTTCTGCTTTAACAATATAAAATGCTGCCTCAAGCTTCCTCCTTTACGAACACATGTCGCACATTGCGCTCGAAAATGCCTTGCACACTACCACTGTTTATAATTGCCATGACATTTGTGTTACCATTAGTAAGTTGGCTCTGGGTTCTCCATTAGGCCCCCCCTGTGAGAACGGACAATTCACATTTGGACCTGGGCCAGGGTTCAGTAGGTCTCCCAAATATCAATTCCAACCACCCCTGATGATCAGGATCAGGACCTGCTTTGTACATCTCTCGCAGCCGAGCACACCATTAAGAAATTATGTCTGTTAAAAAGAGCTGCTGTTGTCGCTGTCAAGACCCGTGTCAACCTCTGCTGGGCGGCTCACTGCTCGGAAAGAGCCTCCCATTATGATACATTTTGTCCACTGACCCAAACTCTAGTATGACATCATGTTACTTTGTAAAGGCAAAACGACAACAACAACCGTTCCGAGATGTACATTTCTAATACTTGCGATAGTGAAAATATAACAATTAGCTGATTAACTTTGAGAAACAGCTTACTTTTATGGTTATTTGCCTTTGATTCTGTTGGATGTCAGATGGGTTATCTTCTAGCCTGCAGCTTACTGATTATTGTATGCTGTAGAAGTAATACTGGTTTAAGAGAAGAGCGAATGTGTGACAGAATTGTAGGAGGTGGAATACAGTATGGATCCAGCTGCTCTCCCCTTCAGACTGCTTTTATAGATCTATTTACTGCCCACATTTAACCAAGACTTTTCGGTCCTGTTATTTGGACACATTTTTATTGCAAATGCAGTATTTGTTGTATGGAATTATAAATGGGTTGGGGGACCTGTCTGTAAAGTATAAGACAGAAATTCGCAAATCTAGTGGGAAGTGGTGGGAGTAATCATGGGAATGTCCACTCCTCCAGCCTCCCTGCAGGACATTTTTGAGCAGTCTACAATCACACAGGTGTTGAAAATCACAGCCGATTCCTCTCATGTGCTCACCTCTCTTGGGGGAGTTGAGGATTCCCCAACTGCTACAAGAAAACCTCTGTACCACACTCCATGAGATTAATTAACAACGTGAAATGAATGTGTACGCCTTACGTAACACTGCGGGTGGTACGTTTTCTTGTAATGTGCATTTTTGTATTGTTTGAAACTGACTCTACTCCGAGCCAAATTTGTGCCGTGGGAGACCAATAATAAAGTAATCAGAGCCAGTACTTGCACATTCAAGTCAAAGAGATTCCATATTTCATGGGAGGATGCGATATAAGACTTGTTTTGCACCACAGTGACTCACTTTCAAAGGTTCCTCGTTTTCGATCAGCATCAGGCTTTACTCACTTGAGTCATCGTCTGACTAAAGGGGTTTTGTCAGAACACTGCTCCATTTCAATCAAGTATTTCAGATGCAGAATAGATTTTCAGCTCACGGGACCGTCCAGTGTCAAGAAGACGAAGACGATAACTCACTGTGAGCTAGTTCAATTTAAGTATTCATGCAATTTTCTGACAAAATGCTGTTTAACTTGAAGCCTATGTTGTATCGCTTTGGAAATGGGGAAGTCTTATACACAGGATGGGACAAATGCAGAGGACACATTTCCCTATGGGGACAATAAAGTATTAACTGATATATCTATATAGGTGTGTGTGTATATAATGAAAGAACAGTGTTTAAATTGGCAGCGTTGGAAAGTAAAGTGAGGATGTGCATTCAGGCTGCTCAGTGATCACAAGCGTGGGAGCTCCACTGAGGATCCATGATGCATTTGTTCATGTTTGGTCCAAACTAAAGAGTCTGTCGTTTGGAGGAGGTGCTGGACCTCTCCCTCTGTGGGATGTGAGAATGTGGGTTATTACAAAACAACTTCTTTAAGAAACAGCTCTTGTGAAACACCTTCATTGCTTTCATTTCTCATTGTATTCAAAACTATTAGGGTTCATTTTTATTAAATTGTTTTCTTTTCAAACCTAATGTGATGGTGCTGGGCTTTATAATCCTGGTTTAAGTAGCTGTCTAAAAACAAAAGCGAACTTTTAAAATTGTACTTATCTTCCACTATTTGAAAGGTCATGCATTATTAGAGAAGAGCGACTGTCACGCAGACATTGTCTCTTTGAACAGGTACAGGCTTTGATAACTCGTGCCATTGAAATCCATGTGTATCCCAAAAAAAGGTAAAACAATGTTCTGAGCAGGTTGATGAGTACTATGAAGTAGCTCTTGCAAATTACAAGTCTGAGAACCATCCCTCGTTGTCGGCTTCAAGAAAATACTGAGTTTTGTGTATTTACTGAAAATGGAAATGGCAACGGTTGTGTGAGGGATTTGTTCAGCTTGAGACAATGGTATTATGTTTTGGATGCTGTTCAGAGCCCCCAAGACAGACTCAATGTTATGTACAAGTCTCCACCCGTTTGAGGTATGTAAGGCCAGAACTGTATAATGACAAAGGACTAGAACCATGCAAGAAAAATATTCATGTTGTGTAAGTAGCCCAGGAGGATTAGAAAGTTGTTGTATTACTGTGCTAAAGTAAAGATCCAGATCACTATACACTGAGAAGTGTTTCTTTAGATTTTACAGAACCTGGGATGTACCAAATTTATTATCGAAAGTTAAAGGAGGGTTATTGTTTTGCAGCTTATTAAGATCATTCTTCTCAAACATGCCTCTTTAAGACAAGCTTTTAATAAAAATGCTCGACAAAGCCATCATCAATCTGCTTTAATACATTTCTGAGGCAAAGCAAGCATTTTATGAAATGCTGGTCTTGTTTTGTTGTGTGGAATCTGCTGTATGGATGAGATAATGAGGAGAGGGCTTACAGTGGGAACTCATCGCATATGCAGCCTTCAGCAACTCCAACAGAGCTTCTCACTTGGGCTCTGACCTCATTTGAAAAAAGCAAAATATTGCCAAAAGTCAAGCTAAAAAGGTTAGCTTGTCTTCACAGTCTGTTTTGGTCCAAAGGAATCTGTGCATGATTTGTCAGCGTTCACCTGTTTCTGCATTCAAGGCAAAACTCTTTAGTTCAACTAAAAAATTTGAGGGGTCAGGAGTGGGCTTGGTCAACCACACCGTCACCATCATTGGAGGAATTGAGGGCAGAACAGTAACCCCACTAAGACAGAAGATGCTGTTTGGATGGAAGATTGATAAACTATGTAATTTGCAAAACTTTCCATACAACTTGTCTCTGTGTAAAAAAAGAGAAAAAATAAGTAATCTCAGCCTTAACTTTGTTTGTCTCGGGCTACAGTGCCACTTGTCTGCAGTTCCCACATTGCTTTCTCCAGATAGGAAGGCAACGAGATTTCACATGCTTGAAGCAAGTGGGTTGTTTGAAGTGCATCAGAACATGATTTCCTCAGAGCACAAAAAGCCTTGCAAGTTCTTTCTGTATACTGATGGGAAGTCATCTGATACTCATAACACACTACGCTACCTTAGATCGCTCATTTGGCTTTTTAATATAAAATGTGATTAATGTCAATCGGATAACTCACAATATCGAAGACGCGATTGATAAAAGGCACACTTTTTTTGTTTAAGTAATCTCAAACTACAAAGGGACTGATATTTACACACGTTTACAACTCAGAGGAGCGGAAATAGTGTTCAGGTGTTAGTCCTGAGCCGCTGTGTCGCACGCCTGCTGCCACTGTGGCTCAACCTGACCAGCATGTTTCCTCCAGCATGCACCTGGAGGAAACATGGCTGCTTCTCAGAAACGGTGCAGCGCCTCCTGGGTTTGTCCCAATGGCCCCTGGCTGCTGTGCTTTATGACCACGACACTGGGGGCCGCTATTGCTGTAGTATCTCCGTATCGCCGCTAGTGCCCCATTGAAAAGCATTGGAGTTTAGACACCTTAAAAACAACTTTAACGCCTGGTTTCAATTTTTTCAACACTAGACTAGGCTAGATATTCCTCCTGAGATAACGCTGGGTTAGTCACAATTTAAGAAACCAGACTGGTTTTCGTAAGAAGAATTTTTGAAATCTCGTACTTAATGAGGGTCGGACTGTTAGCATTGGAGCAGCGCGAGCTACACGTCACGCAAGGGCCGAGTCTACAGTGATGATCCCGCCCGTATGTCCTTTTTAGGAACATGCTTTGTCAGAGCTGGGGAGGAGGAGTCTGTTAATCCGCCATGAATTCCCCCACGACCGTAGTCATTATGGTAAACGGGGAGGAGTGAGCAGAAGACGTCCATTATTTTTTACAGTCTATGGTTTGTCCCTGTTTCAGAGCGTGGTGTCCTGCACTGCACTGCACCTATCGGCCATGCCAATCCCCTTCAGATCGGTATCAGACCCCAAAAGATGACTTTGTATAGAAGATAACTGAAAAACCTTCATTGAAGATGGACAACTCCTGTACGACTGAGAGCCTACGCAGACATCTTTCACTTGTATTGCGCTTTACCAGCCTGTATTACCAAGTTTATCAAAGCACTACACTTTCGTCATTGTCATCATTCATTCACGCCATACTCGGTGTTGGTAAGCTACTGTTGTAGCCACAGCTGCCCTGGGGTAGAGTGACAGAAGTGAGGCTACCAGTCTGTGCCATCGGCCCCTCCGACCACCACCAACCACTCACATACTACAGGCTTCCTGGTGTTCCAAACGGTCTCCCATCCAAGTACCAACCAGGCTTAGCTTCAGAGATCTGATGGGATTAGGCAGAGCAAAGGCGGTATTGTAAAAAAATATATATCAGCCTGAGCTTTTATCAACGTGAGTGTTGTGTTTTACTGCTGTCATTTATGGGCTGCTTGTAATAGAAGTTGAAACTGAATAGAGAATGTGCCAAGTTATGTCAGAGCTGCAGCTGTTTCATAGCATGATTAGGGAATAAGAGGCTTTGTCCTTTCTGCCTGTGAGACTAAAGGCTCTCCAAATGCTCAGGCACACTGCGATACGTGTCCAATTACTCCCTCAGTTAGCTCTTCAAGGATGCTTCAGTTCATAACATCATCTACACCCCGTCTTAATCTGCCCCACTCAATGATACAATAATCTTTGAGTGGCACCAGGAAGTACTTTTTTTTTTTTAAATAATAGAAATTAGCTGCAATTCCGGCTTGTGCTGTGTTTGATATGAATGCACTACACAGCAGTGGCGTGTCCAGACCTTTTTTTCTGCGGTGGCACTTGTTTTTTACTGGGGTGGCACAAGGACCAGGGAGGTTTTGAAGCAGCACGTATAAAGTGAGGCATTACATAGTTGTTTTTCAGCTTTAATTTAATTAATGTTATGCTATGTGCTGAATAAAAACTTAATACAGCAAGCAGGGAAAAAACAGCAAAGTTTGGAACAAATGCCATTAAATATTAGTGAAGTAAAATCTCCTTGCTGGATCAACCAACCAGAATCAAAGCTGTGCCACCACAAACTAAAACTAACACCACAACAGAATGGGTTGGATTGTGTTACTTACAAAGTATCAATCAGATTATGTTGTGCTTAGTAATAGTAATGTTCATTGTGCCGACTTGCACTATAGCATTAATTTTCATTTTATTTTATTTTCTATGAGGGTAGTGCTAATGAGGAAACACTGCCACAAATATTGTTACTCATGCTGCCTCAGCTCCCCTGAGTGGGGTAGCACCTAGGGTGGCCCAGCAGAAATCCACCCCTAGACACGCCACTGTTCAGCAGCACTGATGCTGTTAGTGTTCCATCCCATATGGCCGTGGCCTGGGCACTCCACACAGCACCTGACTGATGCTCCTCAAACCAGCGCAGACCTAGTAATGGAGCGGAGGGCATGAAAGTATGTTTTATTTTGTTGTAATGTAATTGTATTATTATTAAATATTTGAAGGCAGCAACCACAAATCACATGCCTACGCTAGTCCTTTAGAGCCTATATAAGAATATTGATTTGCTAAAATATTTCAGGAATGTGAGAGCAGTTTAATGCAGCCTTTGCTCACACAGTAAACACATTTACATAATTTCAGGTTTGCGGTGAAAAATATGCACAGGTTTATAATGGTAAATCATGTGCAACACACCCACAAAGTGGCACTTGCTCATTTTAAGTACTACTCACAATTTAGTACTTGGCTGAGTAAATCGAGCCCTAAATCTGTTTAAAGATTCCTGGCCCCAATAGGGGACACTTTTGAAAATGTTTTGGTGCAGGGACAAACCAAAGCATCCATAAGATTCATATCTGCAGGCACAGGTAGAGCATGCAGTCCACACAGACGGGATCCGCCTGGGGATTGAACCTAGGCAATTTCTTGTGTCTGCTGTACCATTGTGCCACCTTATAGTCTCTTATTTGCGCTAGAGGTCGATCGATATATATTGGGCCAATATTTGGGAATTTTACAATATCGGCTATTAGCCAATCTAGCCCCAATATTTCTGGGACCGAAAGGGATAGAGACTTAAAATGAGTCCTCCCACAACTCCCTAGGTCTCAGGGGGGCGGAGAAACATCGCGATGGAAATTGGATCGCTACAAGTTTGTTACAGTAAGTTTCACTCAACCTCAGCCCATATGGACTTGCTGTATGTCATTTTGAAGCTGGAGAAGTCAATCACTGAGGTACTTTTAACCTCCGGAATTGTATTTTTGATAGCTGCTAGCAACAGTATGCTAATGCTAACGGGAAATAATCAAAGCTGGGATAGAAACTATGACTGAATCACCTAAAGTTTGGAAACATCGGTCAAAATATCGGCCATGCATTTTGGCATCGGCCATTAACAATCCCCAAAAAGCGGCTTTGGCCTTCGAAAAACCCATATCGGTTGACCTCTAATTTGCGCCGCAACCTCAACCGCAAGACCATCGTGCAGTATATATTGGCACCACTTTGTGTTCTGAACTTATACGCACGTTGATGAGGAACTCCGTTGGTTCTGGAGCGAGTTTATTTATTTCACGAGTGTTTTATATTTAGCAGAGGAAACCACACTGTATTCTCCCTTGTGGCGCGAGTGGGTTTGGGTCGTGCCGTGGTCCCCTCAGCAGCAGCCCATGCACATCCACTGCTGCAGAGCCAGGTAGCTAGGCAACAGGCCCACTGACGGAGGTGGGCTTGCCGCGCACGCTGCGACTGTTCAGATCCCACTATTGCGTCACCTCCCAAATCTAAGAAACAGCAAGTCGAGAGCTGAGGGCTTTTACTCACATCACAAAAGCAACAATTTATGTTTATGTGTGTCAAGTGCGTCTACTGGTATGCTCACCGAAAAATGTTTTGAAAGAGGGCTGTCTCAAAGTCCCACGTCAACTCCCGCTGAGATGGGTTGCACGCCATATGGTGTGGGACGAACTTGAAAAGAGAAGTGCTGAGGGAGTTTCCAGAACAGAACTGGGTCACTGAGATGGCTAGAATGTGATTAAAGATGAACTCAGTATAACCTTTATGCAGCCCATTTGACATTATTCAGTACATTATAGTTAGGCCTATACGTTATAGAGAGAAATGTGCATCTACAGAAGGTGTTTTGGGTTGTAGCAAGCCTTCTGATGTGTTAAATAATGAGCTTATTTGGAGTGACTTGGAATTATGAATGCTAAATGAACCGTGATGTTTGAGTGAGGCCAGACTGAAATTATTTGGACGTGCAGTTTACAGTGATATAGCAGCCTGGCAGCCCTAAAAGTATGTTAACTCTAGGGCTGGATGCCAAGAAAATGATCAAGAAAAAATAGAGTTACGAGTGTAGTGGACATCCACACATGATGCCAGGATGTAAAAGTGAACATTTCTAAAAGGAAATAGAATTTTTTACCTTGTTTTATTTTATCAGCGGAGCAAAAGTTTTGTTCAATTACTATCATTATTATTCCCAAGGCATTAAAGTGTGGCCGAGTGAATTCTAATGAGGAGCCCAACACATGCTCATGTACTGCTTCGGTGAAATAGCAGAGACAATATCATAGTTTTACCAGAGGCTCGTGTTTGACCTATTATGCAACAGTTATGTAACATCTTTACCTTTCTCTACACCTCATACTTATGTGCATCATTAGCCCCGTGTGTCCATGAGGACAGTGCGACATGTTTAATTCAGGTAAGTCGTGTAAAAGGCCTTGTCAGCTGTATTTTACTTGTCTCTTGCAGATTTCTGCCTTTAGAGTGAGTGACAAAGACTTTGCTCAAATAGCTGCTCTGTTCAGAAACCTTGAAAGGATGCATCTTACCTGTTCTTCTGTGGTCAGAACAATTCAAGTGTGCTGAGTTTAACTTGTTTTACAGTGGGGTAAAACTAACCTGTCTTGTAGTTAGCAAGGGCTGGTCAGGTCCGTACCTGGATGAAGACTGGTTCAGGTTAAGGTGTACTTTACTGTCCTCTGCATTTGTCACATCCTTCGATGCCACTGGGGCAGCCCGTCAATAAGAGTAGTGAGCGACCACAGTGCATTGCCCAGGGACGCATCAGATTTCAACCAGGCTAATGGTCAGAATCAGCTGGATAGAGGATTAGTCTGTTGTGCGTGGTTGTTGATGGATGGGGAAGACCCATCTAGTCACAGTAGAGAAAATGCAAACTCACATTGAAAGGACAGTGCTGGGATTGAATCTGCAACTTTCTTTGCTGTGAGACAAGAGCTACTGTGAGGGAATAGTGTGTTAGTGATGCACTTTATTTTCTGACCCAACGCAACAAAAAATGGGTCTCAATTTGCCTACCCAACCCCACAAACACATTAAAAAGAAGCTGCCGCCTTGCAGTAGGCTGTCACTCAAACGGGACCACGTCCTGTGACCACAAGTTTACAGTGGAGAAATAGCACTTCTTGTTTTGTTACTACCTGAGAGCAGAAGCTGTCACAAGGCTTTACTTTTACTACGTCACACTCTTTCTGTCAAATTGAACGGAATTTAGAAATGGCTCAGGAGCAACCTATACCTGACAACACACAGCTTGATCAGTTTCTCTACGGTTCTATCAGATCATTTGCTGCTGATTGGATCAAACGCCTCGTTTTCCCACGCTATCTTGTTTTTAAACAGTATCAATAAAAGTGCCTGTTGCCGTCAGCAAATGTAGCACCTTCTCACAAAAATACGCCCTATTGGCTTGAACCACCAGTGTTGCAAATTCTAACTAATCAATCTGAGCTGCACAAAATTAGTTCTTGTGTGTCTTGTGTTTGTTAACAAATACCACGAGAATTCAGCTTGCAGGCAAGGTTACTACCAGAGAGTACTTGTCACAAAAACTACCCCAACAAGCCATGTAATCTAGCATCAGATTCTTCTGCAAAGGTGAAGTACTAGAAGCTGGAAAAGGGGGACCAAAGGGACCAAGATGCAAGATACTTTTCTGAAGGTGCTTGTTTGTTTGTTGCTATATTTGTCATTGTACATAAACTGTACAACGAAATTCGTCCTCGTCCTTCGCACATTTCCAGCAATATTTTTTGCTGTTCATCTGCTTGTCTCTGTACAGTTCAATCCCTGTGCAGTTCAATCCAACAAAAAGACTGGCAACACACCGGCTACTGTGGCATCTGCATGTGCCATTTGTGCAGCGTAATTGTCTCATTGGGTCATAGCACTGTGCAGGCTGATAGCACCAGACTCAATCACACACACGGCCAACTTCAGCAGGAGCTCTATGGAGATTTGTGCCCTGTTCTACCACATATTTTTAATTCAAAATGTTATTTTTGTGTAACTAGGCCTATGATATAACAAATCTTTTCATCATAATGACTAGGTCATTATTGCATATCAATAATGAATTGTATAATGAACTGAAATAATTGTCATTATACTCAAGTTAATATTTTTGAAGGTTTTTTTTTTATTGTTGTTGGTTGTCAGAAACATATATCTCATCAGAAATTGAGTGGGAAGGAGAGAGTGTGCAATACTTGTAGAGTCAGGTGCGGGAGGTGTCACACTTATTAAAAAGTGACAGAAAAGGTCAAAGATCTTATTTTCCAGGAAGCAGAGGTGCACCAAGCCCTATGCCCTGTCGCCCACAGAGCAATGTAAGGGGCAGAGATGACAGTTTTGTGGGGCTCAGGTTCTGCTGTGACCTTTAACCTTTAGTTGAGTCAGCAGCACCCATCGCCATCTACTGTCAGCACCCATCACCATCTACTGTCAGCGCGCAGCCTGCAGTCTCTGGGCTGAGGGCTATGAACAAATAAGCTGTAAAAAAATCCCGAAGCTGTGCCACACTGTCTTTGAACTTGTGTTCCCCAGAAAATGTGTTTATGCATTATGGAAAAATACAAGCAGAAGTATAAGCTCAAACTTTTACTTTAGAAGAAAGAAAAATGTCCAAGTTCCAGTGTGAAAAATTTTCCAGTTGGCTAGATGACCCTCTAAACACAGCTCCTCATCCTGGCGTGTTGGCCACTTGGACTGACTAGAGTCTGAACTATTGCAACTTATGTGCAAAAACTGAGAACCATAAAAATGTGCCATGTGTGCTTTTTTTGTTTGTTTTTACCACCATTCTTGTTATTAACTCAACGGTTGCTGGGTTTCTTCTCTACATTGGGTTTCATTTTGACTTGAGTTTTGTTTTTAATTAACACTTCATTATTTTATTTTATTTTTGCATTAATTAGCCTGAAAGTTTGCCAATTGCATCAATAAATAATCAAGTCCTTCAGTAATTATGCATCGTGTTCAATAAGATTATTTGTATCATGAGTACAGCTTTGACAAAAATTAACCCTGTAATCTAATGGTGTGTTCCAGGCAACTGGTAACTGGTAAATTTCCCACTTGGAGAAATGCCTTGGAACGGCGCTCGAACTGGTAATTACAACTTGTAAACTCGGAGACCTCATACTTGCCAACTCTCCCGATTCGCGCGCGAGACTCTCGATTTTTAACCCTATCTCCCGCGGTGCTCCCGCTTATTTGCATGATCTGGCAACCCTATCCATGAGAAGAATCACTCCTTTGCCTCTCTGTCATCGCTCTATAGTCTATTTAGACTCACCACAGCGAGGGAGACAACATCCACTTTGGCTTCGCATGAACGGTCCGACAGGACAGGCCACGGAAAATAGCCATTTTTCCATAGGTTTTTTTTACCCTTTGTCCTCACTTTTGAGCTCAACAGTCCTACTTTTCATTCTTATAGATCTGGTCTCCCTACTTCTGGTACTCTTTTCAACAATTAAAACTGCTCATTTTTTTCTTTGTCCTCAATGGTAAACAGAATAATATGGAATATCAAATATAACAATATTTCCAGCACACGGAACCGTGAATTCATTCATTCATCATACATGCACGTCATTGTTTTTATTACCCTATTTTCGGGACTATACGTCACTCCGGATGCACCAGCCAAAAAAATGAAGAAAAAAACAACAGCGTACGGTTTGCTAACATAACACTTTGATGGTTAGCTACATGAAACACAAACAACGAACTAAATAGGCGTCTGGTATGTTAACGTCACATCAACAGTTCAGATAAGTATAGCATAAGGAACATACCAAACTCAAGAATCTCACTCTAAATCACTAAATCCATTGATTCATCTTCGGTGTCACTTCTGAAAAATCGCCTTGGCAATTACCTGGGCACTGAGGCGTAACTGCACCGTTGACAAGCCTCTCCCGGCAGCACATTTTTCAAGCTCTCATGTGTGAACTCGTTCCTCTAGCTGTGGCCATCGAGCTTTTAGCCCGTGATTAGCTTTTTTTGTTTTCTTCATTGCTGTAAGAGTAACCGCTTTTCGCCAGTCCCTCGCAAGTGTCTCACTCACTCCAAACTTTTTTTTTGCTGCTTGATTAGCCTGTGCCCTCTAGTGGCATGTGAAATTATATATTTGAATTTATAAAAAGTAAGAAAAAAAAAATCATATATTAGTCGCTCCGGAGTATAAGACTGCCAAACGATGAAAAAAAAATGCAACTTATAGTTTGGAAAATAAGGCAGACGTTTTGTTTTCTCTGAGCACACCTCCAGGAAAGCCAGCACCAGGTGAATCCTTGTTGCATCGATGCGTTTTGTAACTCCGCTCGTCATGTCACGCTCTTACTCAGATCCAAAGCTTCATCGGAGTCAGACAGTAAGCTCCTCATCTCTGCTCCTCTGTCGCCCGTCAGGGATTTATCTGCTTTCCAATAGACCACTGGGGTGTCAGAGCACAAAGTCACGCAAGGGCAGCAGTCAGCCGAGACACACTGTGATTCTGGATTTCAAAGCTCAGTGTTCATGCCAAATCATCCTCTTTTTTCCCCCCACAAATTCCTTTATGCTAATGCTGCAAGTGACACAGCGCAGGAGCTGACACATCCTTTGCACTCGGCTCTGGTGAGAACGATCTACGTTAATCGCCCTCCAGGGACAGTTTAGAGGGAAATGGACCCCGCAGTGAGAGTGGCTCATCCGGGGCTCACCAGTATCAGAATTAGGGAGAATTTGTTTTGTCTTTGTAAAATCTGATTTCTGCAAGTGTGTTGCGTATACGTCTAAGCTTATGTAAGGCATCATTACAGACACTTCATTATGCCCTTTTGTTTGAAACCACCATGTATCTGTCTGTATTGTAAGACCTGATTAAATGCATCGTGTGCTTCATATCTCATGGTCAGTGTACAAAATTGGTCAGTGTCTGCCACAGCAGTAAAGGCAACTAGCACACACCTATCCACACAGGCAGGATTATTAGGTTGGTCCAAGACAGTGCAAACTCTTGCCAGCTTGAATCTGCATTTTCTATTCTGCTCATGAGGAAAATTTGAACATTTTGTCTCATTTACAAATGATATGCTAAAACTATTTATGAGTATTAGCTGTGGTTGTTTCGTAGTTAGGATTTTTTAAAGAATAAATCAATTTGTGCCTTGCCACCTCTGGGTCCAATTTGACTGTTTTGATTTAAAAAAAAAAAACGAAAATGTGAACTTTTCTTTTTTTCTTTTTTTGCTCTTCTTGCACCGGAAGCTAGACTATGACCAGTGACTACAACCATGTGGCAGGGCTCAGGGAGGTCAGGATAATATGAGTGGATGCCCATAGGTCACATGACAAATGGCTCTGTGTTAATAAAAAGCATGGCAGCGGATTGAGAATGTCTGCTCTTACATAATTCATTCTGTTCCATTGCTTTACTTTATCCCTGGAGTCTTGAGTAATGAATGTACCATTCGGGCGTGCTCTGATGAATAGAAAAATATATGGTGAAAATAAATGTTTTTGTGGCTTATTTTATGATGCCCAACAAATCGTTGTTAATATTGTTGCTATGATTGCAATAATTATAATCAATGCACTGCTAGGTTCGGTAGGTTTCATTGCTCTGAAATGTAGTATATTCAAATTTTATGTGGTTGTGCCCATTGCTAAAACAATACTTTAAAAGCACATTTTTTAGGCCAGGTTTGTGTCTCTGGGCTTCATATCCCCCTGTGGATTGCTCCCTTTTAATCCAAACCCATTCTTCTTGCTGCTGTACCTGCTGCACGCCCCGGGTCCATTGTGGTCGCTGCCCATTGTTCTTTCACACTCTCTTGATCACCCCTGTCAGGCCGCACTCTTTCATTTGGGGATCTGAGTGCTACAGCTCTATGGGGACCTGTGAAGTGAGCCGAGGGGGCAGCCTCTGAGTGGCATGCGGCCAGTCACAGCTGTGTAACCTCACATGACTGACCACAGAAACCCCGCAGCTCTGTGACCTGCCAACACACTGCACGGCCATATCAGCAACATCAGCAACCTTATCATCACCAGCAACTCATGTCGCCCATAAATATAGAGCTGCCACTCCGATTCGGCACCAGCTTTTTGACTTGCATCATGGCTATTGTCTTTTTTGAGCAATTTTCTAGCCTTTCCTTCATATAAAAATCACTGCCCTAAAGCAGTGAGTGTGCTTCTGTGGTGAGATGATAAGCCTGCTGGTTTAGCCATGATAATTGCCTTTATTTTTTTTGCAATACACTTATGTTGCAGCCCTTATGGATTCAGAATCACATTTTTGCACTTCATAAATCAATTAATGTCAGAAGAACTTTATTTACTTATAGTGAGACCTCCAGGGCATCATGCGTTATTATTGTAGTGTAAAAAGCCCAACGTAATACAGTTTAGAATACTCTTTACAATAGTCTTTACCATCTCTTTTATGAAACTACTGCTTGCTGTAAAACAGAACAAAGTTTAGAGGATTTGAAATTAAAAAAAAGGTATGTTTTGAGTTCTGCATTAATCTTTCTACAGAACAAAGACGACCAAAGAAGAAAGCTAACACCACAAATGTGCAGAATGAGATTTTTTCTTCTTTTTTTTTTAATAAACACATTCTGTTATATTTTATTCACACGCTAAGGCCAGTTTCAGTAATGTGACAGAATCGTCTGATACTCTCCAATTACAAGGCTTTTTTACAACCAACAAAACATGATTTGACTTTAATTCAACTTTTTGAGGATTCTGAAGTGATTTTGTTCACTTTCAAAATCCCTTTTGACTTACGCTCAGTGGTGGAAGCGAGCAACTAATGGAAAGGCTGTTCCTGAGTCCCATGAAGTCAGAGTTGAACTGGTGGCTATGCATCTAGCTGGGAGTATCTGAATCAAGACAAATGTTTATCCAAATGAATAAGCCTGACAAGTAGTATTTTAAGTGTGTAATTTCAAACATATCATATGTACCTCAACTAGGATAAGTATTAGGTTTAACTTACATTTTTTTCTGTATTAGTGTCATTGACCTTGGGAATCAAAACCAGCATCACTAATTATTGTTGATAATTTGATCTATGGGACTGTGATTACCCATTGCTGAATTTGGGTTAGGGGTTTTCTGCGAAGAACTGTACCCAAGTGTATTACAGGAAAACCAGTGTCCTGAGATTGTACATATTGTTACCGTACCTGTACAGCACTTCAACTGAGGTTGTTTTTAAATGTGCTTAATGAGTAAACTTGACATTGAGATTTCTAATTTTGCAGCCTCACGTCACTGAATCTGTTTTAGCACAGTGGCTGTTTAGGGGCATTACCGGTGATTAAGGCCTCCTCTTTTAGGGGGAATTTACTCTGAATGAAGCAGTGTGAATACAAAGCAGAGGAGCAGCATCCGAATGTAAGATGTTGCCCTTCCCACAGGGCAAAAGATCCAAATGTCAGAAGCAACGGGTCCAATTAGATGTTCTGTGTTCTATTTGTAAATGACAGCATGGGACAGATGGAGAGGAGTGGTATTGTGATTCACAAAGATGACTACATGATCCGTAGTAACCATTTAGAGCTGACCTTCACAGCAGCATGCAAAGCCATGCTTTCAATTACCACAAGGACTCTGGAGTGTATGTGAAATTACTGTTAAAATCAGATTAAATTGTCTGTATTAAATTAAAAAATTAATACTTTTCTGTTCAACAGTACTAAGCTGTTATAGCATGCTTCCAGTGTAGTTGTCAATCATGATGACAATATTGAAACTACGTCATGTGGCTTCTGTATTGAATTAGTTATACTCACGCTGTGTAATGTAAGGTTGCTCTGTCAAAACACCACAGCATTTATCTCCTCTCTCTACTCTGTCATGGCAATTCATGGTTACTGTTATTACTATTAAGATGTAATGTAATCTTGTAAAGACACCCTAATACTTTTGCATTTTTTTATTTCTTTAACTTTCATAACGACCACTTTTGACGGTGGTGGTGGCCTGGTTACTGTGTATAAACATCTGCCGTTTACTGTCCACCAAAGCTTACAGTAGTTTTGAACAGTTGTTCCTATATGAGTCAGTCACTCCTGTTTTGTGTGCTTTAGTTTCATCGCCCACCAAAGCATAATAAGAATTTTATACCTGAGTTTTCAGACTTCCTGGCAGAGTTTGTCCCATCATAATTTGTGGGGATTTTAACATTCATGTGTGATGTCCATCAAATCATGTAGCAATGAGTACCTCAACACTTTTGACCCGTCACAATTAGTACATGAACCCACACGCAATCTTGGCCACAAACTGGACCTAATTATCTCACATGGGCTGAGAAATATCTCAGACATGTATCTCGGATCATTTCCCAATTCTTTATAACTTCTCTGCACCCCGTTCTGCATCCAACCCCCTCACTACACCCTCCCGTCACCGCATCATTTCCTCCTCCATCCCTGCTCAGTTCGCCACTACCTTTAAGACCATGGTTCTGTACACAGAGATAGCTGTGGCTTCCGCTGTCCGCCCAGATGATGCAGTTTTCTCCTTCCACTCCACTTGCACTGATATTCTGTATTGGACCATTTAGGTGTAAATCCATTAAAATCAAACCTGACCCTGGCTCAATGAAACCACCCGAGCCCTGATCAGTGATGCAGACAGGCAGAGCGCAGAAATTCCGAGGGGGGGCCTTGCCAGCTACCGAAAGGCAGTCAGGGAGGCTAAATGCTTATATCTCTCAAATATTGTCTCCTCCAGCTCTAGCAACCCAAGGGTGCTATTTAACAACATACAGTCTGTGATTTGACCATCTGGCAAGAATGTTTCTAAATCTACATGTGAAAGGTTCCTGACTTGACTGTAATGCTCAGTCGGTTGACTTTTTTACTTCACCACTGCCCCCTGCTGTTCTCGAAGAGTTTTTAGCCTGTGACACTGACTCTCTTCTCTGAGGTGGTCCAGGGGATGAGGCCCACAAACTGTCCTCTGGATATCATTCCATCCAAAGTTCTCAAACAGGCTTTTGACACCGTGGGCCCTTAACTTCTCGCTCTGTTCAATAGCTGCCTCAGCACTGGATCTGTCCCTGCAGCCTTCAAGCATGCTGTGGTTAGGCCACAAAACCCTAATCTAGGTCCTGCTGTCAAATTTTCGACCTGTCTCTCGGTTGCCTTTTTTGTCTAAGGTTTTAGAGAAACTCATTTTTATTGAATTGCAGACTTTTTGGGACAATAATTCAATTCTGGAGAAATTTCAATCAGGCTTCAGATTGCGTCACAGCTCGGAGTCAGCTCTGCTTAAAGTGCACAACGACATTCTGCTGTCTTTAGATTTGATGCAGCCAGTGCTACTCAAGATGCTGGACCTGACTGTGGTGTTTGACACTGTGGAACACTCAGTTCTCCTGGTGTTCAGGGCACGATCCTGCAAAGACTCAGGTCTTACCTGACTGACCGGAGCTTCATTGTGATGGTCGTCGACTATTCCTCCTCCCCTGCCCCGCTGTCATCTGGGGTGCCACAGGGTTCCATCCTTGGCCCGGTCATGTTTGCACTTTACATGCTGCCACATGCGGGTCCATCATTGCCAAACATAATTTGTCCTTCAACCTGAATGCTGACTATGTCCAGGCCTATTTACCGGGGCTCCCTAACACTTCCTCTGCTCTTGGCTCCCTCCATAGCTGCTGTTCTGTTTTGCTTATGGACATAACAACTACATTGGACAAACCAGATACATTGTTTTTTGTGCTGTAGCAAAACTGCTAATTTGCAACACTTGTCCATAGGAGGCTACACATTTCACAAAACACAACACAATACAGTTTAAAAAACGGAAAAAAAGGTATAATACACATCATCAGTATACATTTCATACAGTGTTACCATGTGTACCATTTGATGTCCCTCACTTCAGGGTCATGGGCCCAGTCTGCAATGCAGTCAGGAACCTGGGAGTTGTCTTTGACCCAGAACTGAATTTCAAGCAACAAAAAGCCAGCTTTTACCAGCTGCCCCTTTTGACCAAGGTGAAGCCCTCTTTCTTTTAAAGACTCATCTCTTCAAACTGGCTTTTAACACCTAAAAGGCACTGATATATGTCCAGGATGTAATAATTTAGTGTTTTTTGTAATGTTTTATCTTTCTGTGAAGCACTTTGGTCTTCCTGGTGTTGTTGTAAAGTGCTATATAAATAAGCTTTAATTGATTGATTGATTGATTGATTGATTGATTGATTGATTGATTGATTGATTGATTGATTGATTGATTGATTGATTGATTGATTGATTGATTGATTGATTGATTGATTGATTGATTGATTGATTGATTGATTGATTGATTGATTACGTGCTATTCACAAACACGTCAGGCAAATACATGTGTAAGTGTTCAAATAACTATCTGGGAGGCGAGCTGTCTAGCTTAGCTGAAAGGACGAAGCTCTTCTGACTCGATTTGGCCCGTCATTCTTCATGGACGTCTGCAATCCATCTGGTGTATTCAATTTGCCAATGTGTCTACGCAACTTTGGTGACTTCTATTCACTGTTTTGGCAGCACTTAATTATATTACAATAATACAGAACAAATTATTGTGCAATGTTTGATTTTTTTAGCCAAATACATTCTTCATGTGATAACCAGGTGATTTATGATAAAAGATGCCCTCCCAATCTTTTTAAATTCTGGTGTATTGGGTTCGGACAGTGCATGTTACTGAACACACCACACCGGATTGTACCCATGGGCTAATATGCACCCATTTTCCCCCCTCGCACACTGTGTTTGAGTGTGCGAGTGGTATGTACTTGTTTTAGTGGTAGGGGTAACCTGCGCAGACACGGGGAGAACATGCAAACTCCAAACAGAAAGGACTCAAACCTGGGACCCTCTGGTCAAATTATCAAATAGTTGAAAAAATTGGGAGAATGGAGTGCTACTCGGATGTAAAAAGTTGTATAGGTTTAGTCTTTTGGGTGCTCTTCAGTGCAGGGATCAGTTTCAGCTAAAAATCAAACAAACTGAGGCACTCCGAAGGTAGAAATATTAAAAAGCCTTTATTTAAACATGGCTAGATAAGGTAAAATTGCCAACGCGTTTCGGCTCTAGGCCTTCCTCAGGGCAAGCAAATTATCAAATGGTTGTCACAGTAGTGTTAGGGTGAGCTGTCTCGAAATGCATTTGAGTTTTGTTATTATTTGGCCAATTGCTGAATCAGGTCAGTGTGTATTTTTTTTAATTTTCTTTTTAAGATGATCTTATTTCACATTTTGCAGGACACCGCTATTGCAATAAACCTTTTAATCTTTCTACAGTAACCTTGAGTTTAGAATTAGTTAACTATTTGCCCTTTGATCAATTTGAGCTCAACCAATCAATGTTTCCAAAATAACACTCAAATAGCTTTTATGCATCTTCAGTCCATCTGATTGCCCATAAAAATGTTGAACTTTGTAATTCTCAATTGACAAGCTGGTCTTCTCATCAGGACCAGTGTGTACTGTAGGAGAGCACAGGGACACACAGTGGCTCCTCTGCCCACCCTGAACCATCACCTGCTTATTGATTTTACTGCAGTTGCTGACCATAGCAATAGCTGACATTTCACTGTTTGGACACTGTTAATCATTTTGCCAATTTCACTAATGTGTCTTGTGTCTCAAGTGCATTTCATCTGTTATGGATAGGGGGTAAATGTCTCCTAATCCAGTATTTTGTTTTTCTCTGCTTATTCCTTCTGCGTGTAACTGTGTGCAGGGCTGAAGGGGCTGAAAAGAACGTAGGTTAAGGGTTTCCTTGGGCACGAGTACAGTAAAAAAAGAAAGAAAAAAAAAACTTCTGGAATCGTCCAATCACAAAGCTTAAAGGCACCCCTTCCTGTTGCCATGGTAACTACCTGTTAATATTCCGACTGAGTTTCCTCCCTCACAAAGGGGGAGAGCTACTACTTTTCCTGCTATGTACAGGAAATCAATTGGAGAATCCTGCAGAGAATAAGCAGACTGACCACAGTGAGTGGGGCAAAGGGGTTTAGATAATATCTACAAACGAAATATCCGATGCACAACTGTGACCCCATTGACCTTGGCCAATGGTAACGGGGAGGAAATGCTGAGGTGCACTTGCACATTACCTCCGGAGAAGTGTCCCAGTATGATGTCACCTTGATCCCACCTCTGAAACTAATCTTGGAAATGTGTTGTATGTTTTCAAAGACATGCATCAAGGACAGTGTTCGCATAATAGGCATAAACAGAGAGTCTTTGCTGTGAACTGAAGGAATGACATTAATCATGAATCCTTGAGCAGCAGAGTCACATCTCAAATAGGCCTGAAGTTCCTTTTGCATATATATAGCAAAAGCAAGCTAAATGACTCATTACTTTAACTTTGTGCCGGCATAAATCTTGTTGTAAAAGTCACAGGATTCCAGTACGAAAGTAATATTATGCAAGCAACTATTCAATAACAGATGGCAAGTCACAGATGGTAGGCTTACGTTATCAAAGTCACTACTTTCAGAATACACAGGAATTAATAAATTCAACTGAAATTGGGGACAAACTTGAGAGAAACATTTCCTCCCTCAAAAATATAGCATACCACTGCTGCAGACAGTGATGAATTCATTTGGGTTAACTGAGATACATTTCAGTAGAGTTACAATTCACTGTGTGTTTCTGTGTTTTATTTAGTAATACAGCATGGTTCGGTTGCAGTTTATTAGATTAGGTGAAATGTGCCTACAAACTGAGTTCTTGCGATATTTGTGATTTCCCAAGAATCCATCTTGTGCCACTTGATTTGTTTGAACACAAACCACTACTAGCGCAACTAGTGGTTTGTGCAACTAGTGCATAGAGTTACCAGCCGTCTTCCTGCAAAAAAATATGGCTTGGATTTAAACCTCGTGGCTCATACAAATGCAACAACTGTAATCATTGTCATTCATCAAACTAAAACCTTCTTGAACTTTCATTCAGGCAAGACACATTCTATAAAGCATTCCATTAACTGTAAAAGTACATCTACAGACATCTACAGGCTGGTGCGCTATAGCTGTAAAGTGTTTTAAATTGGAATGACAAAGAGATGCCGACAGGACAGGTTGGCAGAGAATAAGTATGCTATCTGCACTGCTAACCCCAACTACACAATGGCCAGACATTTTTCAGATTTCCATCACAGTAACCCAGGTAGTCTTCAAGCACATGGAACAGATTCTATACCACTATACACTATACAAAAAGGAAATCGCTTGAAAAAACTGAAACAATGGGAGACCTATTGCATTTTTACTCTGCGAGCCACAACACATCCTGGACTTAATGAGGATATTGATTACACTGTATTTTTTATAATTTGTACAGTTTTTGTATAGTTAAAAATTATACATGCTTTTTTTTCTATATTGTTATTTTTATTGTACTCTGGGTGGGTAGTGTTGGTTCTGAGGGTATGCAAGCACTTGCACAGGTCACTTCCTTTTCCTACCTGCTCACTCTTCCTGTTACAGGTAGAGGAACCCTATTGGTGGGTTACTTGTAGGGCTCGACCGATATATTGGTGCTGATATTAGATTATTTTCAATATATGAGTTCAGTCAGAGCTTTATTATTAGTATTGGGCCCTAGTTACTTGTATATAGCCCACATGGTGTTCTCCAAAGAGCACCTCTGGTTTTTAATCACACCCTGAGGAAGTCCAGGAAACGCTTCTCCCTTCCCCTTTTTGAATGACTTGGCAGTTTTGCTGTGAGGGTGAGTGGGTGTGAGTAAGCAGAGGCTCATCATGGCTGCACAGGAGCAGACCTTGTGCACCAGAGCAATAGAGGCCCAGATGTACCACACCAGACAAGACCCCAGGTGTAGACTGTGCGAAGAGGCTAATGAGACAATCCAGCACAAACAGTAACTGCAGGGTGTAAAATGCTGCAGGGAAAGCCTACATGGAACGCCATAACAAAGTGTCTGGCATAGTGTACAGGAACATCTGTGCAGAGTATGGGCTGGAAACCCCAAGGTCAAAGTGGGAAACAAATCCAAAGGTGGTAAAAAAATTACCGAGGCAAGCTCCTGTAGGACTTCCTGATACAGACGGACAGACTGGTAATGGTGAACCAACCGGACATTGTGGTGGTGGACAAAGAGCAGAGGAACATTGGCATAGCCATACCAAGTGATTGCAACATCAGGAAAAAGGAACATGAGAAACTAGAGAAATAGCAGGGGCTCAGAGAAGAGCTGGAGAAGGCCTGGAGGGTGAAGGCATTAGTGGTGACCGTGGTCATTGAGCACTCGGGACAGTAAAAGTGGGTAGTGCATTAAATACATAACCCATAATAATGTAAATCAGATTTGCTCAGAGGGCCAACTCTTAAGAGCGTATAGTTACAAAAGTAATTTAATACAATCCCTTTCCTTTTCAACAACCTCTCGTGGGCCAGATCAAACAACCTGGAGAGTCAAATTCGTCCTGCATGGCCACACTTTCAGAACCCCTGCTCTAGTGTTAACTATTGATTTCACACCAAGGGATTGAGAGTAATGCAACTTCGATTTTCTGTGTACTTTACATGTGATCAATTTGACAATCAAGCTAATTGAACTGAACTGAAAGTGAGACAACCATTTATTTTCTACCTCTTTCTGAAAACAAGATGCTAAATGTTCTGATCAAACAGTGGTCCAGCATCCTTGTTGGATTTGTTTGACCTTTCCTGTCATGTGTTTGTGTGCATCACCTCTGCAAGCTCTACCACGGCTTGTACTGTGTTTTACAAACTCAGCAGCATCCGGGCAGCTTTCCTCTCACCTTTGATGTTCATTACACAAACAGCCAAGGATCAAATATTCTTAGTCATTTTTTCGGCCAAGTGTTGGAGAGAGATAACATGGAGAGAGAGTGGGAGGTGTAGGGGAAAGGGAGCCTCAGCCGACTTGTTTATACGGCTTGATCTGACAGAATGAATAATTCAGCAAAGGCCTTAGTGTACCCTGCCGTCATACCAAGAGGACAGTTTGGACAGTAGGGGGCAGTTGAGATGGATGGGGCATAGGTTAGAAATCTTCATTATATAACTCTGTAGATTAATACAAGATTTCCCTCTTTATTGGATATAGCATACAGGTGGTCAATCTTTCTCTTAATGGTCCGAATTACCAGGTCCAGTTTGCAGTGGACAAACAGTTGTGTCAAGGTCCTTGAGTAAGACAATAAACTACTTGTGTCTATTTACAATGCCTGACCAAAATAAAAACACCCTTTTTAACCAAGATCTTGTGTGACCACCGTGTAAAGCCTTTAGATCTGGCCTCTGCGGTGGCCAATCCGTGTGTGAAGATGATGTCTCATGCTGAACCACTCGTTCACAACGTGAGCTTGATGAATCCTGGCATTGTCATCTTGGAATATGCCTGTGCCATCAGGGAAGAAATAATCAATTGATGGAATAACCTGGTTGGGCATATTGTGATGCTGAACCTTGACCTGACCAGATCATAACAGCCAGTTAAATTCAGGTTGCTACTTTCTTTTTGGTCAGGCAGTGTATGATTGTGATGTGTGATTGGTGCAAGTTTGGAGGGGCTGTTGACTGGCTGCCCCACTGTCAGTCTACCCTGAGGAAGCTGTGTCCACCCTGGGGATTATTATTATTATCATTAGATCTCAATACTTTGTGATTTTGCCTCTGTTTTTAGAATGTTTATGTCATCTTGGATAGCCACATTAATCAAATAGCACATTTTGTTGTTTTTGTCATGGAGATAGTATGATCTGTAGGGATGTTCATGTCCCACAGCATTACACTTTTTCACTTCTGTGCTCGTACTGCTACTCACTTGTCCCTAAATCCATACTTTGGCACAGTGCCTGACTGAGGTAAAGCCCAAATGTGTTGTTGTCTTTACTGATACTCTTCTGGAGCCAGTGTTTTTGTCTCACCACACTTACGACATGTGATGCTTACCTGCGTGCCCATCAAGTTCTTCTGGTGTTTAAAGCTTGGTCCTGTGCAGTTATAATTAGGCTCTCAGTTTCTCCTTTGAGTCCAGCGCTCCACATCCATGAGTGTGCGAGTCCACAGAGTCCTCTTCAGCATGGTTGGAAAATTAAGACCCTATACCTGACTTTTTTTTTTTTATTGTTGTTGGATAACATTCTTTTTGTCGATAAATGTATGTTGCAAAAGTAGTAATTTGTGAAATAATAACCTTGATGGGTGAGGTTTGCATTGTATTATGATTTGTTGATGTTGTGTATTGTCAACCCAAATAGTCAATATGTGACAAAGAGGGGCGTAAACCCTTTTCTTCACCTATTGATGCTGAAGGACTGCCATAACGGTATAAATACCCATTTCGTCACATTTTTACTAAAAAGGCAAAAAATCAGGTATAGTGCCTTTAAAGGGGCTAGATGCAAGTTCGCCATTTTATACTCACCACTGCCACCTCAGGTCATACATGTAACTGCATCTTCTATATTAAGCTTGTGCATGACGAACTCCGTATAGTCCCTTTAAGTTGAGGTTAAAGGCACTATATGCAGAGGAAATGTGTCGAACCATCCTTCAACACCACTGGGACTGTTAAGGAGCAGTGGGCGGTGACAGTACCGCACCTGGGAACCCTTCTCCAAAATGTGAAGCCAGGCTGATGGTCAGAATCACCTGGCTGAGGATTTGCCTATTGCCCATGTTTTAGTTGGGGAGAACATGCAAACTCCACACAGAAAGGACCCGTCCAGGTTTGAATCGAACCCGGGACCTTCTAGCTGTGAAGCACGCTCACTACCCGCTGTGCTACCGTGCCACCTGTTTGTCGTGCTATAAAATTGTCTAAAAATGAGCTTTATTACTCAGACTAAGTCACGGCTGGGCGTAGACCAGGGTCAGAGCAGTGTGGGCTGAAGAGAGGGAAGGGTAGCGGGCAGAGGGGAGGGTGAGGAGGTGAGAGAAGGGTGGGGAGGAGAGGGGAGGGTGAGGAGGTGAGAGAAGGGTGAGGAGGATACAGGAGGGTGAGGAGGAGAGGGGAGGGTGAGGAGGAGATAGAAGGGTGAGGAGGAGAGGGGAGGGTGAGGAGGTGAGAGAAGGGTGAGGAGGAGAGGGGAGGGTGAGGAGGTGAGAGAAGGGTGGGGAGGAGAGGGGAGGGTGAGGAGGTGAGAGAAGGGTGAGGAGGAGAGGGGAGGGTGAGGAGGAGATAGAAGGGTGGGGAGGAGAGGGGAGGGTGAGGAGGTGAGAGAAGGGTGAGGAGGAGAGGGGAGGGTGAGGAGGAGATAGAAGGGCGAGGAGGAGATAGAAGGGTGAGGAGGCGATAGAAGGGTGAGGAGGAGAGGGGAGGGTGAGGAGGTGAGAGAAGGGCGAGGAGGAGATAGAAGGGTGAGGAGGTGAGAGAAGGGTGAGGAGGAGAGGGGAGGGTGAGAAGGAGAGAGAACTCCTGAATTCTGACTAATGTGGGAACCAAGAACTGATGAGGGAATTGTGGAATTGCTGGACAGGACACTGTGGGAATGGGAACATGAATCGAGAATGCAGCGGTGGACATGAGCAATACCCATGCTGTTGTCCATTATGAAGATCTTTTGTCTCAGTGCAAACATCAGCTTTGTTGTGGACAAAGTGGCTTATATTGTAAATACAGATTGTTGAGAGGCAGCAGCCCCCTCTGTGCATTGTCACTAGGGTTAGTGCACAGCAGGGTGTTGTCCCAATTTCTCCTCAGCCCTTGTAGTCAGCCCCTGAACATTTTTCAGGGCTTATTTATGTTAAGCCTTGAACCTGTGGGGAATATACTCCACTGGGGTTTTGTATCCAAGATGTTTATCAAGTTTACCCTTGAGATGTCTTGATGCATATTATATCTTGGTATAGTGCCAGATGAAGACTATTAAACAAAGATTGTTCAAATGCAGTCACAGGAGCAATTTGCGAAACTGTTTATTAGTATCTGTACAGCCATTGCCGCAGTACAGGGAGGTATTATCCTAAAGGTAGTTATTGTCACTAAGAGAAAAAATTAATCTTTTAAGGATAACTTTGCTCTGGTGTCATATTTGTACCGGCTAAATTCAGAAGCATTTAATCACAGTTTAATTACACATTAAAAACATTGAACATAGAAGCATATTCTTCTCATCCTTATTGGGAATCTACTTACAATTATCCATGCTGCCAGATAAAATGATGAATGTTTGATCTGCTGTCTTACAAAAGATGCTGTTGCCTGTAGGTGTGCTGAGTTTACCTGAGAGCCTGAACCTGCACAGGGACCAGCAGCGGTCGGGACGGGGCAGTGAGAGCCATGGATACTCCCAGGCCGAACTACGCACCCTGGAACAGTCCCTGCTGGCAACACGAGTAGGCTGCGTCGCCGAACTCAGTAAGTGTCACTTCACTATAGCACATGTATGAAGTATGATAAATAATGTCAGTTTCAAAAGAAATTTCTCAACAGAAAATCCACTAATATTGAACCTGTTTTTATTATGTTCATAAAGCTGTGGTAATAAAATGATTTTCTTGTAGTTAAGTAAACTTTATTTTACACCATAGATCTACTTTGTAGATGCGACATTTGAAAAGAAAAACAGACCATGTGCGCATTTGCCTCCAGCGCAAACATATAAGTCAGAGACTAAATCAACACAGTGTTTGCTTGGCGGTCGGCCTTGTTCATGTCTGAACTCTGTGTCTCGCTATGAACTGTGGGTGAGATGTGCTTCTGACTAAAGTGAACAGTTGCGATGTGCGGAGGGTCTGTGAGAGCTAGAAACCTATTTAGGCAATATCTGAGAGATCTGAGAGACTACCTCTGACTTTCACGGTTTGAAACAGAGTAAATGGAAAATGTTCTCAACTTCTGAGATAGTAACTATAAAACAGGTAAAAAAAAAAAAAAAATTTGACATGATGCAATATAAGTCAGTCAGTATTTGCTTTATTTGCCATTGTATAATCGTACAAGGGATGTGACGATTAATCGAAAATTGCTGTACAATCGAATAAAACTGCTTTAAATGTGAATTGATGTAAAAATAAAAGAATTAATGTTTAAGCCACCCTCACCATTTTGCCATCATGTTGCATCGCTAAAAACAGCAAGCTAACTTTTTCTAAATACAAGCTCCACAGCTCGCCTCACCCTCAGCACACACCACACCATGTAAACACATACACATGTAGGCATGGAAGCAGCAGTGCAGCAAAAGTTGGCGGCTACACAGTCAGAGATTAGCGTTAGCAGCTAACGCAAAGTTTAGCATGATGACAGAAGTTTACCAAAGATTGTAAACTGACAAACATCTGACCGACCTGCTCTGATTCTGCTGAAATCCTCAACAAATGTCCGTTTGTCAAATAATCCAATATCTTCAGAGAGTTGTCCCGTCGTCTTCCTCCTCATGGTTACAAAGGCTGCACCGGGAGGCTGTGAGGCGTTCGAGGGTCGCCCTGTAAAATTAGTTCTAAATGGTAGTATTATGTTCAAACTGCAAAGGAAAAAAAGTCTCAAAATGTTAGCTTGGCTACATATCTTATTTATGCTGAAAAATGTACTAGCACACATGTCAGAATGATTATAGTTCATTATCATGTCTTGGACAAAAATGCAGATTGGGGATTGAGTGAATCGTTACATCGTACAACAAAATTGTGTTCATGTGTTAGTCCTGAGCCGCTGCGACTGAGCGTGCTGCCATTGTGGGCCAACCGCATGTTTTTGGAGGTCCCTGTTTCAAAGCATGGTGTCCCGCACTGGTCAGCTCCTCCTCCTTCCGCTTCCTCCTGCGCAGCTCCCTCCGCTCCATAACAGTCTTTCACCACCTTCTCCTTTGTCCCTTCCTTGTTTCCTGCAGCGCCTCTGGTGACGCCTCCTGCCTCCTGCCTGCTGCAGGTGTGAGGGGCTCTTGTTCAGTGTTTCAGAACAAAAACATTTCTATTGTTATTGTCAAAATAGGCCATAGGGTAAAGGAGTCTTATTTCTGGCTGTCATGGTGATCCCTTTGATTCATTCATCACAGAGCTCACATAATAGCTAAAGCACTTCATTGGAATATAGCTTTAAAAAGAGGCTGGTTTCTTTAGGTCTACATCACCCCCATACTGTTTCCACTATTATGTACAAACCAAATCTGTGATGAAAAATATGTTTCAGCTCGGAAAGCTTTACCTTACCAAGTTACTAAACAGAAATGTATGTACACCTTACATATCAAGTTTCATAAATATCTCCCAGCAAGAGTGCATTTAATATAACACTGTACAACGTTAAGTATATGACCATTGTATTTGCCTTGTCTCCATACAATAGGAAATTAGAAATCTTTGTTCTGCGCTTGGCTGTTCCATGAGCATTAATAAACAGTGGCTTTCTTGAGTTCTGGAAAAGATGAATAAAACATACTTAAACAATTACAGGGGTAAATTAAACATCCATTAATATAAAAACTAATCAGAGAATCTGTCTCCTCTGGTGGAAGAATACATTACAAAGCTTTCATGTTGCTGCTAAATTAAAGAGAGAGTTCATAATAATAATAATAGTAATAATAATAAAAATGTTTAATTTGTGCCCTACAGCTGCCCTATTCTGTCTCAGCTCAGCTCCCTGTCCTCCAGTTTGCTCTGCTGTTTTCTCTTCAGGATTTACAGTGCTGTTAAACCAAGACCAGACCAACCTAAAAGTTTAATATGTAATCTGCAAGTTTGCATTCATTTTAATTAATAAAATAAGGTGGATTTATTAATATGTGTACTGCATTCACAGACAGGGTTATAAAGTGTGGGCATGCATCAGGGGGGTACACCACATTATTCAGTGGGTTTCCTACCCCGCTTGAACTAAAATCTTATTCTTGCACCGGCTTGGATTGTGTGCATATAATGATAATTGTATGAATTTGTGACAGTGATTAATACTTGTAATTATACCTTGTTGCAAATTGCAAATTGTTCTCACCCTAATTGTACAAACTTTTCTGCATTTGTAGTTTCTGGGTTCTACATCATTTTATCTGATACTTTTGTGCATCTTTGCTGTGTTTTTGTGAGGTTCAGTGGATTTTTAACTGCAGAGAGTCCGTACATGAAGGACCCAGGTTTTAGTAAACAAACAACTAGTTTATGACTATTATTAGGCCCGAGCGGCCTGGTGTCACAAGGGCCTATTGTAATCGCAACGCAGGCCAGTGCGCACGAAAACAGCACGAAGCGCTGTCCCCATGTCAAACATAAACTCACCGTGTAAAACAGTGACAGCCCACACCGAAGGTGTGGTTTTATATTGGGGGGGGGGGGAAATGGCGCGACAGCGCCACCTACAAAAATTAAAATACATTGCGCCAATGGGGGAGGGGCCAACGTCAACTTTGTCGTAGAGCGACGGGATTTGGTACAGACATTCGTCATGTGACGACAAACAAAAAATATTATTGTGGCCACGCCCCCTGACAAACCGGAAGTCCGCCATTTTGACAGGAAGTCTGGGAAAATGCTGAGTCAGCGTTTTCGCTGACGTCGCATTTTAACGAACTCCTCCTTGGGCGTTTCACCAAATGAGCTCAAAATCGCTCCAGCTCATCTCGAGATGTGGGGCATCAAAAGTTATCCAAATTTTTTTTGCTATTTTTTATGCTTTGTTTCATTGTAAACTAAAAATTGCTCCCATTCGCACAAACAAACTCCGGAAATATACATTTTATTGACCTTTAACCCCTGGACACAACAAATGTGAAAAAGTGACACTGGGCGCGATAGCGCCCCCTCCCGGTGCAGAAGAAAAAATGCATTATGGAAAAAAAATTGTCTCACGGAAATGAATGAAATTCGGCACAAAAATAGTTGATGGCATCCCGATCAAAAAAGGCAATGAGACCCATATCATATTTTGTACGGTGTTACCATGGTGATGCCCGGGGCCCCCCATGTTATCCTAATGGGGCTGACACATAAATCTCACATTATACAAAATGAAAGCGCGTTAGCGCCCTCTGTCAGGAGCTTGTGGACAGTGGTCATGGAAGTACGCTAAAGGAGGCACGGCCCGCGAGGTTTAATTCACCTTATTCTGCCCCGCCCACTTTTGACACTTTTTGCTTTGTCTCGGCACTTCTGTTGTACAGACACTTCCGGTCGAGCGTGAAGCCCGTTATAAACGGAGAACGAGGGAAAATATTCTCTGCTCAAATCTGATGTTTCGTCGATTGATTTGTGTAAAATGAAAATGTTCACTTGCAGCAACATGCCAACACTACAGCGTTTCTCAGCGCGGCCGAAAAACGGCTTTGTTTTCATGTAGTAACTGATTCTATGTGGACTTCTTCAGTCCCATGTTAACAGATAGGAGAAAAGGGGCAGGCACAATTCATGACGGCGCCCACGCGAGCCTCCGGAATAAGGTGAATAGATGGCTCTTTTAAAACAGAAGGTTTGTTTACCTGCTTTACGAGTTTCGATCACTTCCTGTGATCTTTCTCAGAAGCGTCACCTGGTACATGGATCTACCAGTCAGTAAGGAGAGCTTACGCCCCCGACTGACTGATGCCTTCTCCAGGGCGGCATCCCAGCTGTGGGGAAACTAGTACAGCAGGTAAACAAACACTCTGTGTTTCTAAAATAACCATATATAATAGTTTCAACTAAGAAGACAGTATGAACCTTTTGCAAAAAGCTAGCTTATAAGCTAAAGACATTTGAGACCTACAAATGTATTCTTCTGAAACAGTGAAGAGTAAGTAAGTAAGTAAGTAAGTAAGTAAGTAAGTAAGTAAGTAAGTAAGTAAGTAAGTAAGTAAGTAAGTAAGCTTTATTTGTATAGCACCTTTCACAGACAAAAAGCCACAAAATGCTTCACAACACAGTTTAAAAACATAAGAAAGTACACACAGTATAAAAGGCCAAGACAACACCAAAAATCATAGTAGCCCAGAATGTAGCTAATTAAAAGCCTGAAGAAATAGATGACTCTTAAGTTTGCTCTTGAAGGTGTTAACAGAGTCATTTGAGCGCAAAGAGAAGGGAAGATCGTTCCAAAGCCTAGGAGCAACGGCCTGGAAGGATCGGTCACCTCTAGTCCGAAAATTAGTGCGTGGAACCTTCAGTAGATTCTGATCCACAGACCTCAGAGCAGGATCAGATCACTGAGGTAAGAAGGAGCCTGACCATGCACGGCTCTGAAAGCTAGAACCAGAATTTTGAACTCAATTGTTTGTGCGGGTCAGAATTCTCGCTGCAGAGTTTTGCACTAATTGCAGTCGAGAGAGCTCCTTCTTGTTCAGACATGAAAACAAACTATTACAATAGTCTAAACGTGTAGACACAAAGGCATGAATAATCATTAGAGATTTTCCTTAGTTGAAAGAAGCAGTTTCTCATCAGCTGATTTCAGTGCTGCACTAATGACATGTCTTTGTCAAAGATAACTCCCAAGTTTCTAAGACTTGGCTTCGCAGACTGGCCTAAGTCACCCAAGAACTCTTTAATCCCTGGAATTGAATCATCAGGGGCAATAACCAGTGTTTTAGTTTTGTCTGCATTGAGCTGCAGAGAGTTATCACTCAGCCATTGTTTAATTTCCACAAGACAATGGAGCAAGGAGTTTAGCTTCTGGATCTCAGACGGCTTAAAGGAGCAATAAAGCTGGATATCATCAGCGAAAAGGTGGAAGAGGCACCAAGAGCCGCCCACACCTGCAGCGCAGTGGAGGCGTCCCAAAAGGAGCAACAAGAAACAAAAAAGGGCCAAACAAGGAAGTATCCGGGCAAGACTCGCAGCTAAGCCACACAAGCCTTTACTATATTTGTCTGCTGCGCTCTCTCTTGGAAGATGATGAAAGACTATTGTGGAGCAGAGGGAGCGGTGGGAGCTACGGAGAAAGGAGGAAGATGAAGGGGGGTGTGGAGGAACTGACCAGTGCAGGACACCCCACCTCTGAAACAGGGACAAACCCATGAGGCGCTGCACCCATTAATAAGGAGCACTGAAGGCAGTACTGCGGTTTCTCCTACCGACATGCTGGTCAGGTTGGCCCACAATGGCTGGGCACTCAGTCGCAGCCGCTCAGGACTTACTCAACTAACGCAATTTCATTGTACAATTGTACAATGACAAATAATGCACTACCGACCACTAAAAATATGTTCAAGAGGTTCCCCTATGGGTCTAGGACTCTCCTGTAAAATAAATTCTTAATCTCAGTTGGACTTTCCTTGCCTGGCCTGCCAAACTACATGCTTTTTCATAGATATTTCAAAGACATGTAGACTGGAAGCAAACATGAGCTCAACGATTTCCCTGTTTGCGCGATTGACAGACGGCATCAACCAATTAGAGCAACGCTGGATACGTCACAGTAACACGCGGCAGGAAGCCATTCCAAAAACATACTTTTTTTATGAGGAACACCTCCAACGCTGTTTCTTGCTCTGGTTTTAGGGATTTTATATTTTGCAAATGATTTAAAATAGACGAAAGAGCAGAAGAAAACAGTGTATGGGAAGAGTGCCTTGTGGTGACAGGTGACAGGTGGGGGTCAAATCGTGAAATGACTGGCTGCAAGCAGGCGGTTCTTCTTTTGAACAGAAAGGAGGAGTGTCTGGCAGGCCAGGCAAGGACTTTCCTGGTTAAATAAAGGTCAAATAACGACGATAGTTTCTCTTTATCAGCTGCTCCTCTCATCCCTCCAAACAAAGTTTATAGCAAAGTTTATATCTCCCTGTCTGTCACAGTCAACAGACATGAGTCTCTGCAGAAAGGTAAAAGTCCTGCGCCGCATCTGGATTCAGCAGATCGGGTTGAGCGTCACCGCCATTATTTTCATAGAAAATAATGGCGGTGGATTTTCTCATCTTTGATCAGCTTGTTAAAAAGTTTGAACCATTTGCAAAATAAGACGATCGCTTAAAAGTAAAGTGAAGGGCCAGTTGTCGGCATAATTTCACAGACAAAATGTACTGTAATTGATGAATAATACTGTTAAAGCAGCTTTCATCATGTAATCTATATAAATAAAAATAAATAAAAAAAAAAAAAATATATATATATATATATATATATATATATATATATATCTTCTTCTTCTTAAGCCCTTGAACTATTTCAAATTGGGGCAGATTTTGAAACTTTTTGGATTTGGCTGTTGCGTGCCTGTGACTTACAGCTAGGGGTTGAAGTCTGACATATTGTGAGCAGGTGTGACAAAGACAGGCCATTTGTCTGTCAGTGCAATGCTGCCCCAAGGGTCACAGAGCACCACTACCCAAATATATGAGAGTTGCTGCCAAACAGCAGCAATGAGAGACACAGGACAAGCAAAGTCATCCTATAGTCCCAATCAAAAGTTTAAGTTGAAACCAGTTGAATAATGGAAAAAATTCACAATTCACATGATTGGATCTTAACAAGGTTTCAAAACAGAACTTCAATTTACAATAAGAAATGAGAATGAGACAATAAGTACATAAACCTCCAACAGTCCTTAATGTACGATTAATGCAGCTGTCGCTGCTGAACTAAACCTTCGTTCATCCTCCTCACTCTGCCCCTCTCCTGCCCTACAAGATGAGCAGAGCAGAGCTGGCCATGTGGTAAATGTTTTCTCTGCACAGTGCAGTCAGGCTGAGATTAAATCTGAGCGCTGCAGGGGCGGAGCTGAGAAAGGAATCATGGGACTGTGCCCCCTGAAAGAAAACTGGTCTATTTTAACCTTAGGCCTGGCACATAAGGCTTTTTAAATGAAATATAAAGAATCTTCAAGAAAACGTCTAGGATTGAGTTGAGTGTAGTCATGCAAAACACCCATAGAGAATGAACTATTTTTTCTTTTTAAGAAACGTTTTTAATGTAATTTGTAATTTGTAATGTAATTTTTTTTAGCTCTCTTCTTTTTGTAATTGCTTATTATTTGTTTAAGTTATCAAAAATGCAGGGTGTACATTCATAATGAACTCACTATGAACTAATGGTGGGTTTAATTCTGCAAGTTTATACGAAGCTTGGTCCCGTTTTGTTTCTGCACACAGAATTGATCATGATCAGGATTATTCAGACAACAAATATAAACAATAAAATCATGAGTAAAAAAGATAAAGCTTAACTCAATTCATGTTAAAAGGCCAGAGAAAGAAGATGCGTCTAACAGAAGTGACTTAACAGCTCTGACACACAGAGGCCGACTGTTCCACAGCCGAGGCCACAGAGAGGTAATATAGGTCACCCCTGCTCTTCAAATTAGACCCGAGAATGTCGAGGAGCAACTGGGAGGAAAGCCTCATTGTTCTGACAGGGGCATCAATGGACAAAAGTTCAATCAAATAAAACAGAGCCAGCCCATCAAGACATTTAAAAACCTTAGTCAGTGTTTTGTACTGGATTCTGTGTTGCCACGAAAGTAGTGACATGTTTAAAGTGTTTTGTCAAGGCGGGCAGCAGCATTTTACATCCTGCGATCATTTAAGGGCAGCCTGGTATGATCTTTGTGCATGTGCACTGGATGGACTTTCACACTGCTCTGGGCAGAGAAGGTTCATGGCCAGGTACTACATTTCATGCTCAGAACAGCTCCACATTCTAATTTTTCATCATATTAGAGGTAAAAGACTGCATCATCTTTCACCTTGCGCTGGCATCTTAATCTCATCCAGGCTGACCTACTTCTCAGCCCGCTCAGCTCTTCATGAGGAATGATGCAGTCAAACTATTTAAGAGGACTCTCACATTATCTGTCAACAAGATTGAGACATTTTTCACACCAGCCAAGTCCTTTTACCAGCACCAAACAAACTCCAAATGATCAGTTTGAAAAACAATGGAATTATGGAGTTCTAACAGTAATATATCTTATAAAAAAGACACTTTGATGATGTCAATTTAGTAAACCTTTATGATTTGATGAATATAACATGTGAATATAACATGTGTGTTTTGTGCATTCTATAACAATATAGTGATTTACCTTATTTTTTTAAAAACACACACACATCTTTTTTTAAATTATATTTTTGAGTAATTTTGTAAATCGTCCGCTCATTATGATTGATGCCTGCTTTTGTTCTTTCTTTTGCTCTAATTTGGAAGTGATAATGACCCTTCAGGCCCCGGAAATTGTCTGCTAGTTGAGGGAATCTGGGTATTTGCTACTTTCATCACCGTTGACCAAGTTTCTGTCTCTGATCCTGGAATTTAATTTGGAAATCTTTATCTGAGATGGTAAGGATCCTTTCGGATCAATCCAGCAAAATTTTGAAAAACTGGTCATTCTAATGGATCAGGATGGAGGAATTTAGTAAGCAGAGATGTATCTTCTGCTAATTATATAAGTTGTGAGTTATAGGAGGGTTCTGCTCTTTTTTAGGTATTCTGTATTGTGAGCGTATGTGGGTTTTTGTTGATCTTTTTGATAAATGCTCCATAGGTGATTTGGTGTCCAGGGCCATGCACCACCTCCAGCCTCTGCACATAAAGAACTCCAGCAATGGGACCCCAGTCCACCAGAAGAGCAGCAGCATGTCCATGCACTGGGAGCCTGAGGCCCTGTATACCCTGTGCTACTTCATGCACTGCCTGCAAATGGAGTGGGAGAACCCCAACGTGGAGCCATCCAAAGTCACCTTACATACGGAGAGGTGAGTTAAATCAACAGGTCCTATGACTTTTGGCTTTTGTAGTATTTAGAGATACTGCACTGCTACTGTGTACCTTTATATCCCTGCAGACCGTTCATTGTCCTGCCTCCTCTGATGGAGTGGATTCGAGTGGCCATTGCTCACACAGAACATCGTCGAAGCTTTTCTGTGGACAGTGATGACGTGAGGCAGGCAGCACGGCTCCTGCTGCCTGGAGTGGACTGTGAACCACGACAAGTGAAGTATGTATGAATGTTTAACTTTTGACACTAATTAAAACTGCATTTCCCGAGTCGCTCAAAAAGTTACATTTTATCTTGAATTGATAAGAAGTTCCATAAATCAGGTTTATCGTTCAGTATATTTTTCAAATATGGTCTGTAAAAAGTGTCGAGTAGGAGAGACAAGGAAGTTGTTGTCTTTACTGGCGCAAATTGAACATGGTTGGGAGAGTAGCACAAAATTGTATTAGCCCTCTTGGCAGTACATCATGTATCAGTTTGCCGCCATAGAAAGCAAAAAAAAAAAAATCTTATGCCTAAGTGGCGCTAGTGATACTATTGCAGAATCAAGAGGATTCTTTAATTGTATCCCGCGAATAGCTCCTCTCTGTAGTTTATTCCAGAGTTCAGTTAATAACGAAGGAAGGGCCGATCATTTATTTATTTATACAGCTTTAACAAAAAGGTTGTTCTTATTTTATTGTTAACTAGAACTCATAGACCTAAATTATAGAGATCGGCAGGTTCAGCCCCATTCATAGTAATTATCCCCGGTTGGCCTGTGAAATTAACATGGCTTTATAATCTCCTCCTATGAAACCTGTTCTTTCAAAGGGAAAAAAGGCGGGAAGCCCAGTGGTCCAGAGGCTTTCCTTTTTATTTCTAAAATACAAAAACCAGCGTGGTTAAGAATATGATACCTACCCCAGCGTTGTCACGTGGGTCATAATAGCATTTTTTAGAAAAAGAAAAATGATTTGGAGCCAGGCTTTTAAGCAGTTTAAACAAGGTCCAAAGCTATATAAGAACCCTGTTAACCAAGTGTAATACCAGGGGGTGGTATTACAGCAATGTCAGCTGTCGCCATGAGGACCACAGAAAAAGGGCTTTCCCATTGCTAGAACAGCACAGTAGTTGCAGTATGCTTTTGATTTCGATACCATCATTAACTATGCTCTGTTTATCTCACTTAAATGCCAAAATGTCACCTAAGCGTCAAACAATCTTCCTGCTCAATATGTTCGATTTCTTCGTGACATATGCTTCAGTTTATTGGTACGGTGTGTTGTGTTGTGTCTGCCCGCAGAGCTGAAGATTGCTTTTGCGCCACCAAAAAGCTCGATGCAGCATCCACTGAGGCCAAGTTCCTGCAAGACCTGGGCTTCAGAATGCTGAACTGTGGACGCACTGATCTGGTCAAGCAGGCAGTCAACCTGCTGGGGCCTGATGGCATCAACAGCATGAGTGAGCAGGTGTGATGCTTAAAATACAGTGTAATAAAGCAGGTAATGCTCAGGAGAGACACAGGGGACTGAGAAACAATAAGCAGAATGAACTCACACAGTGTACTGAGGCTGTAATATGAGCATTAAAATACCATTATAGGCACATACGAGCAACATTAGGTGGATCATTACTGAACACTAAACCTACCTTTACAGGATATTTGAATACAGCACATTTACAAAGAAATGTGAAATATTGTATGAACATAGATTGAGAGCAGTCAGGTTTTTTTTGTTAGATCTGTATTATTTGTACACTTTCTTTGACTGTGTAGGGGATGACGCCCCTGATGTACGCCTGTGTTCGAGGAGACGAGGCCATGGTGCAGATGCTCCTCGATGCAGGAGCAGACATTAACAGTGAGGTCAGCGTTGCATTATTTTCTGTTTTTATTATTATTTGTATGTCTTGGAGCAAACCCTTCTCTTCAGTGTTTCACCTGTTCTCCGCATGGTTTAGATGCACTTCGTTACATCAAGTGTACTCCAATGTATCCAATCATCTGCAAAAAGAAAAGACTGAGGACAGGTTTTTGCACTGATCCCAGTTCAGTCAGTTACTTCATTGCCTCTATAGTTTGTGACAGAAAGCCGATTGCTTCAAACCACATGAATATTGCATTATGATGGATGAGTTACACTGTGCACTTACTGTAACTTGGTGCTGAGATAACATGATGCATGAAGTTTTATATGTTTGTTTTCATTGTTTTCAAAAATATACAGTTAAAAGTTACTTTATTTTCTGAGTCAAAGCTTAAGGTGAGACATTTCAGGTGAATTGGGAAATTTGTAACCTTTGTTTAAAATTTCTGACATCAAGAAAAAAAGGAAGAGTTCATTTGCAAGTGCCATTGAGAAATCTCAACTTATGCTTGAAAATATTTATTGTATATAGCAGTCTTTTTCATTACCAGATTTGTTTTAGTGCCAGAAAAATACAAAGCCACTTGTTCTTCACACAACTTTAGTTTCATAACTGGCATCTGTCCAGTACAGTTACAAACATCCAAAACAAAACAGAAAATCTGCTTATCAGCTTTTGCAAATGAACTCTTCTGCTGTACTGCAAGTCTTCTTCCAACCCTCAACCACAAGAACAAGAACAAGAAAACCACAATTGCAACTTGACTGCACTGGGTCAGGGTCACCAACACACACGTAAACAGTATTTACCGCCAAGTTTGAGTGAAAATAATATCTCCATTGTGTAATTGGATGTACAATATCCCTCTCTCTTTGTCTTTTTTGTCAGCGTAGTATTTACTCTCACGGACAATTAATGAGTAAAAAAACACATGCTATGCAGAGGGAGACACACAAGGAGAACCACAGAGGAGGAGGGGAGAGAACTCACAAAGTAGATTGCAAACTTTTCACTGTGTTTTCAAGGATTTAGAATGAAAGCTGCTTGTTGTCAGAAGGAGCAGTAAGCTAAGTTAGCGGATGAGGCTACACCAAACTCCTCTGTTGAGTGAGATGCAAAGTAATGCAGAGATTTTCCCAATGGTTAATAAAAAGACTGCCCTCCCAACATAAAAAAAAGATTAAAACTTATCCATGGAGCAGTCAAACATGCTCCCCATGCCATGATTTGCCAGTGTTATAATCTGCAGACCAGAGCAGCTTCACATTTGCGACACCAGGTACACAACCTGTTCGGTTGAACATTAAGCACTTTTTTCTTAGCAAATTAAGCATTAACAAGAGGCAGCGCAATAAACTTGTACTTCAATTGTGTGCCTGTCCTTGCATATCTCTTCGCCTTCAGAGGATCGTTGAACTGACCACTCCACGGGCCCCTGCTATCAATGGAGCGCTTGGCTGATCTCTGGGACGCATAGACCGGGCTCGCTTTAATAATGCGAGACCATACCTGCTGGGAGAACGGCTATTATGTTATGCAATATCTAAGGGCAAGCACACAATTGAAGAAGAAATAAAGTTACCTATGTAACTATAGTTCTACAAAATGTGTGCACCGTGTGTGGACCCCGAGGGATGATTGGAGCGGTCAGTTCTTTGATGCTCAAAGGGGCAGGAAGCTGGGGCTTCCGAGAGATATGCAATAGCGCAGCTATCAGGGCACACACATTTCGTAGAACTATAGTTACATAGGTAACTTTAATTTGTACATTTAAGCCTACATCAAGTGTATACACTACTATAATATATTGTGTGTTTAAGTGAAAGTATTTAAAATATTCAGAATAAAGTAGTCTGATTGGCCAGAGTAACGGAATACGTTACAAAATATATTTTAAGGCAATTATTCTATATTCATTTGGATTATATTTCTAGAGTATTTTCCCCAACACTGCTAGTTAGCCACCTCTGTTTGCCATGCGTTCTTATAGTTTTGTATGCACTTTTTCTCACCTTTTGCTGTTTTTTACATAACTACACTTGAATCAGTCCTGAAGTGTTCTTGATGTTATTTCATCAGTTCTTCTGTTATTCTTTGAATCCCGGCTCCCGTAGATACACATCGTCGTGCTGTCCTTGGGAAAGACACTTCTCCCACCTTGTGTATGAAAATAGTGTGTAAGTGAGAGATTGTTGGTGGTGGAAGGGGCTGATAGCGCAGATTGGCAGCCTATCTTGCGTCAATGTACCCCAGGGCAGCTGTGGCAATAGTAGCTTACCATCACTGAGTATGGAGGAAATGAATAATGACTACAGTGTTGCGTTGTGAGAGACTTGGTAACACAGGCTTGTAAAGCGCAGTTTTGTTTTTATTAGCATTATTATTATAGTCTTTGATAAGCTCAGCAAGTGTTGAACCTGATGCTTTAGTTTAAGGGGCACATTCATAATGAACTCACGATGAACTAATGATGTCTTCACTTTTACTGCAAGTTTATACAGAGCTTGCCCCGTCTACATTTTACGAACCACAAAAATAATCATTATCATGATTAACTACCATCCATCCATGCATTTTATTCCGCTTTATCCGGGGCCAGGTCGCGGTGGCAGCAGCCTGAGCAGAGATGCCCAGACTTCCTCCTCCACACACACTTCCTCCAGCTGTTTTTTTTTTTTTGATTTATTTATTCCAAAATCAAAATGTGTTGAAAATGTATGGTTCACCTGCCATGTCTCACTTTAGGTTTGATAGACTGACTTGTATGCTTAATGTTCAGTACCAGAGGTGTTGTGTACCTGGTCTCATATATAACAAGGAGTTTAAATTGTAAGATGAAATTCACTGTGAAGGAATCTGATAGCAGTGTCGGTGTCAGCAGCAGTGCATTTTCCCCTTTCATGACATAACACTAAAATGTGTTTGGAAAAATGCATGCTCTGGTGCTCGTGTCTGTTTGCAGCCTTTGTCAATGTTTTGCTTTCTCTTCGGTTTCACCCCACTCTACATTAGACTATGACTACTATAGACTATGTCAGAGTTAGCTGCTATTAGATCAAGCACTCAGTGATATACAAAACGTATACTTTAAAGCTAAGGTGCTGGCTTATGAATACATTTGAAACTTATGGTAGTTTCCTGTGAAACTCCAAAATCTCTGCCATTCTGCCTTTTCACTTCACTTGTTCTCTTGCTTACTGCGTCTCCCTCCTCCCACATCCTTTTGGCCTGAGCTGTTTGATGTTAATGGCTGTATCTCTTTCCCTGAACCTTACCTATGACTTCCCAGGTGCCAAGCACAGTAAACAAGCACCCCTCAGTTTATCCTGAAACGCGCCAGGGGACACCACTCACATTCGCCGTGTTACACGGACACGTCCCTGTTGTGCAGGTAGACACTGAATTACCTCATAATTTGTGGCCCCTGCCCCACATTTACCCCATCCTCACCCGATGAAGCTAATGATAATGAATATGATGATATAATGATAATGGTGCATTTTAACAATACAGCCCCGATTCTTCCCTCTGCTCATTTAGTGCTTAACCCATTTAGACATGAATAATAATAATAATAATAATAATAATAATAATAATAATAATAATAATAATAATAATAATAATAATAATAATAATAATAATAATAATAATAATATAATGATAATGATAATGATAATAATATAATGATGATAATAATGATAATGTAGCCTAACCACTTCTTAATGTGTTGCCCATGTCCACGTGTAAAATAAATATCAGTCTAGCCTCGCTAATACGTTCAAACTGACATATCATCCCAGGCAGACAAATATTCATCCTTATTTTGGCACATAATATTACAAAAATAGTGCTTATGATAAATAATGTATGTAAAATATATCTGTTGATTTGATTTTCGCCGTGCAGCCATTATTTGTAAAAGCAAAAGTTTCTGACTTCAAAGTAGACAACTACATGGATGTTTGACGGATGTTTTGGTGAATGGCATAGGCAACAGCTGATGCATCAAGGCCTCTAAAGGTGCTCTATAAATCACTGATGTGTTACAGCGCAAGGGAAGCAATGCCCTGTTTGTGAGCATAGAACTATTATTTATTTAAAACATTAAATTGACCACAGTCCTCGGACATGACGACGCCGTGATCGCTCATATTGGTTTGTTAGGGATGTAGGTTTTTTTTAACCCTTTTTCATAGTTTCAAAGTTTTCTCATGCTCTTTTTCTGCTTGATACAGTTGTTGCTGGATAATAGAGCCAATGTGGAGGGTGCCCTGCAGGATGGGGCTGAGAATCACACTGAGACTCCCCTCCAGCTGGCGGCAGCGGCAGGTAATGATTGTAGCCACTACTATAACATTTTGTATATGCTTCACATGTACTACAATCAAACCTATGTCTGTGTTGCTCGTGAGGAAATTAAACTATAAGCTATTTTCAAAATGTCTATGTATGTATGATCTGCAAGTGTAATATTATTTTCCCATGAATTTCTTTTTCTCACAGGTAACTTTGAATTAGTGAATTTGCTATTGGAAAGAGGAGCGGACCCCATGATAGGAACCTTGTGTCAAAATGGGGTCTCCTCGTCTCCTCTCGGTGACATGAATTCATTCAGCCTGGCTGCAGCTCATGGGCACAGGTATGTCTCACATCTGACACAGGATAACAGAGGAGAACAGGCTGCAGTGAGATCTCTATTAACTTACTTACTGAATATTGCACTGGAGTTTGGCTTTGTTGTGGGACTGGGATTTAGTGTAAGGGGATTTTGTAAAAAAGAGGCGACCACCAGTTTTTGAGCACAAAGCAGCAAATACAACTCTACAGTAATACTCATTAGACCACGAGAAATAGTAGAGAGTATAATGTTAGTTGAGTTATTCTACGGACATCCGGGGAAAATTATGAAGAGACTAAAACTAAAATCTGAAATTACCATTGAAACATGTAAAAATTCACATATCAGTAATCAAATAGAATAGTGGTGTACGTCATCTGTCCTTTATTGTGACGATAATCAACACATGACCCTGTACAAAGGCACTAGGCCTTCACCAGACTCTCACTCTGATGTACTGTTAATGTAGAAAACATCCACTGTAATTACTGTTTTGTGCTTCAGTTTTTCCTGTGCTTTACAAATTAGCTTTTCATCCATTGTTCGTTGTGTATTTTGATTAAATCACCTTCAGTTGTTGTTTCTGTTCATTTGCACCTACTTTAACACTTACTGTAACAAAGGCTGTTAATGTAATGTAATGTTAATGTCTGACTTGGTTATTTTTAGTCAAGAGACGCATATCCAAAACACAAATGGGCATGACGGATTCAAAGAAAGAGGAACTGAAAATGGATGAAAGATCCGCACATAGCTCCCAGGAAAATACTACTTAAATATTACTTAGCACCACGTTTTGGGCTCAGTCCTTCATCAGACATAAAGTGGTTCCAAAACGCACCTGTATTTGTACAGAGACTGATTAGTATGTCACGTGACAATTAAACACATTTTTACCAGTACAAGAATAAAACCATTTTAAGACTATGGCCATAGAATCTTCATCATCGGCCTTCCCCTTCAGGGAAAATGTGTAGTTATAATTTATTAAATCAGAGAACGTCTATATTTACTTCTACCTATGTAATAAGTAACATTTTGAAAATAAGTTAATATAATTTTTCATGTATACATTGTCCATCCCTCAATTTTCTTCCGCTTTATCCGGGGCGGTCTGACCAGAGATGCCCGGACTTCCCTATCCACGCACACTTCCTCCAGCTCATCTGGGGGGTCCCAAGGTGTTTACGGCTCAGCTCATGAGGCATAGTGCTTCCAGTGGGTCTCCCTGGGGGCCTCCTCAGCGGGAAGACAAATTGTTTGAGTGTATTCAGTGTTTTTTACCACCCACATCTTTCCGTAGAAATGTCTTCCGGAGGCTGCTGTCCCAGTCGGAGAAGGAGAAAGGGGATGTGTTGTCCCTGGAAGAGATCCTGGCTGAGGGGTCTGACCCTGGTGAGAAGAGACTAGCCCCGCACGCTAACGGTGGAGGGACTCTGCGGACAGGAAAGGCCAAACTGAGAGCTCTGAGAGAGGCCATGTACCATAGCGCAGAGCACGGCCATGTGGATATCACCATAGACATCCGCAGTTTAGGTCAGACCCACTACTTCATGGTTCAGTGGTGCACATGAACATGCTGTCTGATGCCTCCAGCTGTTCTGGAGATGTGCTCAAGCTGTGCACGTCCTGTGCTGTCCCGTCCTGTGTTGTTGTGTGTCAGGTCAGAACTATTACTGTTGACTCTAAACGACAGAATAATTTTGGCTGTAAAGTATACTATTTTATGTCTAGAGACATTTTTTATATGTGATTTTATGTGTGTTTTATCTTGCACATTAATCATGTTTCCGTATTGATGATACATGATACACAACAACTGTCATAGATTTTAGAAAAACACATTTTTCCACGAAGCAACTGTCTTTTAAAACTCCCTTTGATTTTTAAAAGACGTTGTAGAAACATGGTCGGGTGATGCTCTTGATTGTCAAAATCAAGTTTGTACGGTTAGTTTTCTCTTGTGGTATTTACTGTAAAGGTGTTTATTTTCAGGCGTTCCCTGGACACTTCACACGTGGCTCGAGACTCTGTGCTCCTGCTTGATGCAGCACCGGCGGCCACTGATCCAGGGTCTCCTTAAAGACTTCAGCGGTATCCAGGAAGACGAGTACACAGAGGAGCTCATCACGCATGGTTTACCGATCATGTTCCAGATCTTAAGGACCAGCAAGGTCAATCACTATTGGAAATAAACAGCTCACTTTGCAAATGTCACGCATTTTCTGCTCACACCATCATTCTAACGATGCTGGGATATTTACCCCCCACACATTTGCAGATAATGTTGCCCCAGATAGCATATACAGTAGAAAGAAGACAAGCTGCACTTAATGCATATCTGGCCTTTTGCAGAATGAAGTGATAAGTCAGCAGCTGTCGGTCATTTTCACCCAGTGCTACGGGCCGTTTCCCATCCCCAAACTGACGGAGATGAAAAAGAAACAGACTTCACGCCTAGGTAAGAGTCTCATACGGTGACTCCTGCTCATTATTGTCTTTGATTCATTTGGTGGATTATAATGAAGTGCGCGAAGGGTGAGCTTTAATGAGGCGAGACAGCTGTCAGTGCTGTTTTTATACACACCTCTGAATTCCCTTGTCTGTCAACCTTCCCACTGGTTTGGCTTGTGGAGCTGTAATTTGCTTTGTTTATGAAACTTACTGACTGACTAATTGGCCTTATATAATTCACACAGTTCTTCCACTTTTAATTTGGAAAAGATTGCCTGCTGTCAAAAAAGATCTTGTACTAAACTGAATTAGAAATTACGGAAAAAACGGAATGTATTGTCCTGTAATAGTTTTCTCCTGAAAATGTTTGTATTTTCTCCACCATATTTCTTAGGCTTTATAAAAATCTCCCAATAGTTAAAAGAAATGTTCTGTTAATAAACACAGTGCATTATGCTGCAGTGCCATCTTGTGCTTAATGCAAAAACTGAACATCTGCATTTCACATTAAACAAACTGAAGACTACAAAATGTGCGCTGTAAATTTTATTCTGCACTTGGAAAATGTGGACGTGTTAGGCTGGTTACACTGCATTATAAGAAGTCGTATATTTCAGATCCACACTTCCTCAACAACAAAGAAATGTCTGATGTCACTTTCCTGGTGGAGGGGAAACCATTTTATGCACATAAGGTTCTACTATTTACAGCTTCAGCCAGGTAAGAGAGTGCTGTCCAAGAATAAACACTTTGTTAGGTGAATAAATCAAAGACTCTTATATTTATTTATAATTTCCTCTTCTTTTACAGGTTCAAGTCTTTGCTCCAAAATCGACCAGCAGCAGAGAACACCTGCATAGAGATCAGCCATGTTAAATACTCCATATTTAATGTAAAAACTATCTCTTTTAATTTGATATTTTTTGCTATTGGTAGACTAGTGGTTATCAAGCTCTAAGGTAGTTCTCAAGCTGAATTCATGCCAGTCAGCTACTTGCTTATTATAGAGAAGGACTTTCTCTTCGTTGTTCATGTTGGCCCTGAATCTGGGCAAAGTCCTTTGCTCAGCCACCTCTTCCACAGCAGTCAGCTTCAGCCATATCAGAGCTGGTCTTTTTGATGACATTGTTCAGTCGGATATGTTCTTCTGATAGGTGCTGCACCAGCACACGGGGGATAGAGACACATACTTGCCACCACAGACTGAAGCCATATTACAAACATGCACAATCATATGGCTCATTCGAGAAGAGCTGAATATTTGCACACAGCCCTGCTGGCTTTTTACACCTGGAGAAGATACTACCCCAGCCCCAGTGCTGAGTGTGGCTCGAGCGACTGTTTGCCCAGAAAAAGCAATTGTCCGTGGCACAGATGACACGCGTCTCTCCTTCGAGAGGAAAGAGCTCCTCGCAATACCTCATGTACCCCACACGTGCTTCACTCTTCTCTGTACAGTTAAGGTGCACTCTAGATTGGGGATGTTAGGTGAAAATATCAGTGTTATCGCCGCCCGTAACTGTGAAGAATTTTGCTGTGATGTTAGCTTTGAGTAATAGCAGTTGTGCTTTTAAACCATCACATGCCGCACCTCACTCTCCCCCAGCTCCACTTGGAGCAATCGGAGATGCTCCTTATTTGTTCATATGCAAAAAAAACAGAATTACCACAGGCTTTTATGAAATGTGTGAACATAAGTAGTAGCAAAAGGTAAGGTGCTTTATTTGTCATTATACAACAACTGTACAATGAAATTCGTCCTCTGCATTTGATCCATCCCTCGACACCACTGGACAACCCGTAAGGAGCAGTGGGTTCAGATGTGGTGCCAGGCTGATGGTCAGAATCTGGAGGATTCACCTATTGCACATGTTTTTAGGGATAGGGGAAACTGGAGTACCTGGAGGAAACCTACGCAGACACGGGGAGAGCATGCAAATTCCACACAGAAAGGGAATGGAACCCGTGACCTTAACTGGGAAGCACTAGCGCAAACCACTGCGCTACCATGCGGCCCAAAACCTACAGATAATGTTAGTAAAAGTCTTGCGAGAGCATGTGTAGCAGTTTAGGCCAGAGGTGAGATGAGTACAGCTGTCAGTGTTGGAGGTCCTGTTCAGCTTGTAGTTCAACACTACCCCACGGTACTGTCTCCACACTGTCTCGCTCTGTGCACCCTGGCTGGAGGCCTCATATTGAAGTCCAGACCCTTTTATTTGGTCTTCTGGAAATTTAGCTACAGCTGGTGAGACCAAGTCATAAAGTCCTCCACCAGCTGCCTGTGCTCTCCCTCTTCTCCCCCTTTGATGCAAAACATCTAAAAACATCTCTATGTGGCAGGTCAGAAGTCAGATGTATACAGTGCAAACAAGGCAGGAGACAATACAGTCCCCTGCGGTGCTCCGACCCTGCATTGACCAGTGACCTTCACCCACAACTCCCCTCGGATATTTGATCAGTTTTTATAGTTTGACAAGGAATTTGACCAGGAAGTTAATTATTGCGTGCCTCTGCCACCCTATCAGCGTTCTATAATCAGCGCTTTTGGAACTGTTGAATCGCATATTCTTTTGATCTGCAACGACCGCTGTTTCCACGTTTTCCCCTCTGCCACGCCGCTAGATACTCTGATCCACATCACTGTCAGCTTCAAACATCTATTTCCTATTGTTTATTGGGTTGATTTTGATTAGACTTTAGACTTTATTGTCCCCAGAGAGAAGTTCTTTTTCACATATAGAGTGCATGTTTGACAAAGGACAGACCGAACAAAAGAGAACAAACAGTATGAAGAACAAACAGTAAGGAGTACACTCAGCGGGGCAGTAAGGAGTACACTCTGCGGGGCCCACGAGCAAGAAATTCGATGGCTGACGGGATCAGGCTTCTTTTAAAACGAGCCTTCCCGCATCTAGGCGTTCTGTACAATCTGTCGGGTGATTTAAGTGTGCAGGGGGTGTGTGGAGCCCTGTTCTATTACTAGTGCAAAGTGTGGCCCGTTTATTTAGATCTTTGAGGTTTGATGTGGGGAGTCCTTTGATTTTTCCTGCAGTGTTTGTTACCTTGGTGAGTTTGGTTTGATTCATGACAATTCACAGATTGAAAAAACAGGTGGAACAGCACAATATGACGGCAGAGATCCTTTCAGTTTCCAGATTATTGACAGCCGTTGTTGAGTTCTTTTCTGAATATCCGTGGTGTGTTGATCGAATGCAAGTTCATCATCTATTGTTTGTCCAAGATATTTAAAACTGTTCACTGTTTCTACTGTTTGGTTGTTAATGCAGAGGAGATGTTTTATTGACATTGAGTGACATTGGTGAAGTGTGTGCCACTGTGGTTGTAGTCCAGGTCCATATTAGTGTTATTGTCTGCAAGTAGTGAAAAATGGCGGTGTCGTCTGAGTATTTGAGAAATTTGATGTGTGGTGAGGGACTGAAGCTGTCATTTGTGTACAGTGTGTACTACATTTTAGTTGACTTTATTTTTTATTTTTATTAAAAGAATGTTGGGTAGTAACAGAATACATGTAATTATTGTAGAATACTTACTAATTTTGAGTAACTGTATTCCGGTAACGTTACTCATTCATTTGAAGGTATTTAGAATAAAATACTGCTCCTTTCCTTCAATCAAAGTAGTTGCAGGACTTCACTTCAGTAAATATCAGTTATTTATGTCATTCTGAGTTGCAAAGTGCTTTTTTGCATTCCTCATTAGTGGTAAATAAGTTTGTAGCAGGCAGTGTAACAAGTGTAGCCGATGTTTTTATAATCATACGCCACTTATATTTAGTATAATGCAAGCTTGCATTGCTCATACATTTTTCTGTAAGTTCGTTTTTATATGTGTCCTCACGTTTCAGCTCAAGCGTTTTCAGTGTCATCTTGTTTGTTCTGTGGTTGAAAAAGCTTGGTGACCACTGGTACAGACACTGGTGTATTCTTTATTTCAGCTTGTCATGCAGTACTTGTATTGTGGAGGCACCGAGACTTTGCACATACGAAATACTGAAGTTATGGAGGTAAATAAGCTTTTTAATACAGACTGCAGAGGAATAGCTTGAGCCTTTCTCATCACATCATTCTCTGTGTCTTTACTGTCGTCTTCAGCTCCTGTCGGCAGCAAAATTCTTCCAACTAGAGGCCCTTCAACGACACTGTGAGATCATCTGCTCCAAGAATATCACCACAGAAACGTGCGTGGACCTCTACAAGCATGCCAAGGTTAGCTGCGAGGCAAACTGTAAAAAAGAAAATAACTGAAAATTGAGAATGTATTCCAGCGCTTCTATTTTAAACTGTCTTTTGCAGTTCCTTGGTGCTTTGGAGCTGACAGCTTTCATCGAGGGCTATTTCCTAAAGAACATGGTGCTGCTGATCGAATTGGAGAACTTCAAGCAGCTGTTGTACGAACAGTCTCCCCCAGAAAGTCCCAGCTCCTGCCCTGGCACCTACACCGACATCCTTCACGATCTGGAGAAAACTCTGGCCACTCGTATCCACTCCATCCACCTGTCAACCTCCAAGGGCTCAGTGGTCTGACACTGCCCCCTTTTGGCCATACCCTTTATGTAACGACCATTGTCCTGCTGCTTAGCCCGTCCACATTTTTTGGCTGGCCCTCGAGCTGAACTGTCATTTGTGTTTATGTCAGGGATTTACCCTTTAATTCTGGACCCTGAAGGGACGATACATGACACAATCAGTGAGAGGATGCTCTTGCCTTATTCGTAGGTTGTCCTCTTTTGGTTGGCTGTCAGCTGCCACACTTGTCTGAGTGAGAGGGAGATTACATAAACTTAAACTTTGTACTGTATTTCAAATAAAACAAATGCATGTCAGAAGATTTTTACCAAGCAACCTCCAATAGAAGTCTATATTTTATTTTTCACCTGGATGCCATTTCACATTACCCTGCTTTAGCTTCAACATTAGATGAGTAGTAGCAATGCCAGCAGACAATCAGTAGTTGGAACGCTTTCTGATTTCTTTTTATTCCCCTCTCTCTCTTTTGCAATGGGTGTGTTTTACTGTTTGTACTGTGTGCAAAGATCCAAGTCTCAAAGATCTTCTACAGTGGCGAACTGCAGTACTGACAGGCCTCTATCTTAGTTTTATTATTCTAGATTGAAAACGATGCTCTGTAAAATGGACTTTTGCATGAAACTAAGCTGCCCTGATAATGCTTTTTATGCACTACTACCAAACCGTTTGGTCCACTGGAATACAGATCAGCTTGGAGTGTCGTGAATGCAGGAACTACTAAAGACAAAGTTGTGTGAGGTATTTTCCAGTGGTTTCGGTGGAGATAAAAGACGCGATGAATGTGCTGCTCTCTGTTGTTAAAAAGTGTGTCTGTCAAAAAGTTGCATGTTTGACCTGAAACCTCTGTTTGTTTTCTCTGTGTGTTTTTGTGTAAATGTCGAGATTGGGGTAGATAGAACCCTCACAATATCTGCTCTTTTCTTTTCATAGGTTCCAATACATTCCAAATGTCAGGCTCTTCGGTACCTCCGCTCCCTTACGCTGTGTCGTCCAATGTCAGACCAAATTTAAAGGGGGTCATAGTATATACACTGTCAAAAACAACCTGCAAAATCAAGTGAATCACAAGAACGCACACTTTACACACAACATGTCGGAGGCGGCTCTATCTGCTGTGACAATGTGAGATTTAGGTAGATAAAAATACCATATAGGGTACTTTCCTGCCTGTTTGATATAGATTACAATGCAAATGTCCTGATGTTTTGTCATACTTGTTGTCATTGTCACTTGGATGATAGAGTGCAGTATATGGTATATAGATGGCATATATAAAGTACCGGTAGTCTTGTAGCTGACACACTGCAAATTCTATATTTATCTTGGGCAATACCCTTAAAAGTATAATTCAAAAGTCCTGTATATAGTAAAGAAACCTTTTTTTTTATTTTCATACATACATAGTGCTATACTGTCAATATTTGATGTTCCTTTTAAATATTTTGTTTATCAAAGTGAGAAACTATGACGATGTTACTTTTAAAATCAAGCAATATTGATCATTTAAAAGTGCGTTGACACTACAAGTTTCACTAAATGAGAGTAAAGGCTCGCTGAAGATGCATTAAGATAAATGACATCCCATAAAGTATATTTTATGTAGCCTACTCTCATTTTAATGGCCATTTTAAGGCTCTGTTTGTCCTTTGCTAATGTCTCAACTGAAATGCCTGTGCAATGCAACTTTTAGGAGTTAACCAATTCAAGATGATGTCAAGCACTTTTTGTGCTAGTGTTTGTGTAGCCAAGGCCAATAGCATAAAGAGAGTGTGTTAGCTACGTTGATGCTCCAGTGGGTTAAAGCTGTAAATGTGGTCTGCATGGCTTTTCTTGTTTAATGTTGTTGAGAATGTGCTTTAGCCAATGTACACCAGCTCTGCCCTACAAGAATTACCCTGATTTGTTTGTCTTTTATTTGCCTGCATATGTGTTCCTAGTAGGAAAAAATGTTTCCCCCTAGATGCAGCAAATGCATGGATTTCTGTGCAGAATTAACTACAATGGTATTTTGCATTTTATAGTTTATTTTATGACATGGTTTGTGGAAAGCTAATAAATGACCACACTTTACAATATGGTCTATATTTTATCAGTGTTTTCTATGTGTCAGCTGTATTGGTGTTTTTGCCATAATGAGCAGGCAGTACCACGCAAACATGAGTGTTGGCTGTTTTAAACCAAAAGATTTATTCGGCAAATTTGTGGATCCAATGTCCAACAAAAACGAAGTTTCCAAATGTTTTATGTTCGTTTTTTTCTTTCAAAAACCTCCTCCATATTGGCCCCTGCCTTTCATCTACAATTATGAAATAAAATTCGTAAAAGGTGATATCGCAGGTAATGGCAGAAATATCTAAACCGTGTTGCGACATTTGAGTTACATTAATAAGACGGACAGTCAAAGCATTATGACTGCTGTCAGGTGGTTCTAAAGAGCAGATCAAATAGACTGATCTGAAAGTGCTACACATAGAGTAACTTTTATGCTTCAGGGTGATTACAAACTCACTGTATTAACATTATGTAACTTCATAAAATATGTTATTAGCGCAGATAGGACTGACATGAAAACATTACTGCTTCCATAGCTTCCATCATAGCGCGACAGTTCCAAAGACAGTTCTGGCACGAGGCATCATGGGCGCGCCTGCGCACTAGGCTTATTTAGAGCCGCCCTTCCTCCCGCAGATTCCGCAGGGTCGAGCAGACGTCAACTCACAACAGCCCTGAGTATTTGAACGTGTTTTGTAAAATAATTTCAAGGATAAATGGCAAGAATACACGGAGTTGAATGTGGTAAGCTGTAACAACTGGGCGTGGGAACTCACCGTCGCGAGATATAGCTGTTTCTGTAGGATTGTGTGCGCCCGATTTTCAACATGGCGTACCCCGCTCGTAGAGATGGCGGTAGTTCCCTGTGAGGCTAACTAGCTAACCATAAAGCCTTATCACTTAAACGTGCTGTTTGAGTGTTTTTAAACCCCTGACGTCAGTTTTCCATAATGGGTATTGGTAGATGTAACTAGCTTTTTAGTTGCTCAGCTTGGGCAACGATGTGTGATGTTTAGTAGTTGAATTAATGTCATCTTGAAAACTTTAGCAAACTATTAGATACTTTGTTTATTTATTAGGTTCCCCATTAGCTGCACCCTTGGGCCATCTTATCTTCCCGGGGTCCTTTATGCACTGGTACTGCAATTAATCCATGTGATGCATATTAAAGTCACATCGATTATACAGCCAGTCAAAGCATTTAGAGACACCTTGCCTTAAAGGTAACGTGCCACTAAATGCTTTGAGGCTTATGGCAAGTCTTGCTCGGGGACTATGGGAGAACAGTAAGCACAATGCAAGTATAATGGCTTGCGTGTCCGTCCAGATAATGGGAAATTATATCAGGTGAAATGTGAAGGTTAACATTTCTTCAAACGCCCTACAACATAGGATGCGGCCATATTCTATAAATGAAATTGTTAACATTTACACTGATATGCAATGCTTTAATTTACAGAGGAGTCCCTGTCACTACCATCACTTCGTCTCTTCGTTCCTCCATTGCGCCTGATCTCTGCAGCAATGTGGAATGTGGTTCAAGGGAGTGATGTACGAAGCTATGGGATGGTAGAAGACTTCATCCATAGCGTCACAGACATAGTCCCTGAGCTGATAAGCACCGATCAGAGGACTCAACTACTGCTTGCTCTTCATGCTCGGGTAAAGTTGTGCTTGATGTAATTTGTCGCAGCCTTTGTTGCTAAAGAATACCTGTATTTTGTTTTTTTTTATTTTAGGTGGTACTCGAACTATGCCGAGCTGAAGAAATAACAAACCTTGAATCTATTGATGCGCACCTAGAGCAGATTAAAACACTCATATCCGCTTGGGCAGCACAGGTGTGTGTTTGCCACGTTGTTCATCTTTTTGCCTAGAATGTTTTGATGAATTTTTATATTTATCTTTTTTTTTTTTCTGTTTTAAGCCGTGTTTTGCAGAACTTGTGTTCCCAGAATCAACCTTTGTAGATCAAGTGCAGTTGATGTTGAAAGATCCTGCGGAAAAAGATACGTTTTTTAAGGTATGACTTTCACTCCGCTTTCCTTTTCATGAAGTGTTTTTCTTGAGATAATTAGTCTGATCAAACTGTCTTTTATTCCAGGATGTTTTTCCACTTGAATTTGGTCCTGAGTTTGATAATGCGCTGCAAGTCTTAATGCTGGATTTTTTAACTCGATTAGAGAAGCTCATTCCGATGCCAAACATCCAGCAGGTACGAAAATCCAACGCTCAACAAGTGCTGTTCAAGGCTCAGCTAAAGTGTGATTCATGCAACTTTTATTGCGAAAACAGAAGCTGGTATTTGTGCATATTTGACCTTTCAGTGACCCAGTTGCTGTAAGTGTGGTCTTTGCGCCTTTGCTTTCTATTTTGGCGGCATCTATGACGCTCCAGGACCAATATGATTTCAGGTTTTTTAGGATGGAATGTTTACGAAACCATGGAGACAGATCCACCGTCAAGTCAAATATGCACTAATATTATTAACTTTTCTCTTTTTTTGCTTAAAAAGTTGCATAATGCACCTTTTTTTTAAGTTTTATGTTTGTTCAAAAACATAACTGAGCCTATTTAGTGATAGATTTAAACCCTACTGTCAAATTCTACCATTTACAACATTCTTTTAATTATGCATTTGTTTTCTGTGTATAGACTGCCTCTATGCTCCGTGCTGACCCATCTGCTCTGGAAGAATGTCTACACTTAGTCCCAGACACCCAGCATCTAACGACAGTTCTTCATTACCATACAGCACTTGGACACTTGGATTTATCAGGTGAATTTTGTGCACATAATCGATACTGTGCCAGTTTCCTTGTGTAAACAGTTCTAAAAAGTAAGTGATCAAAATTGCCTCACATAGAAGCAAAACGAAGAAAAATCTCTAAAGTATAACAAAGGCTGACTGTTATTGTGTGTAAAGTGATTAATGCCGCGTAGGGTCAGGTGCTTGGCAAGATTGTACTAATTGTCATTATTTGGACGTTCTTGTCCATTTAAGATTTTATTCGTTTTTCAATAGACATGACAAAAACAGACAAAAAATAAACTCACACAAAAAAAAAACAAATTATAAGAAAACCTAGTAATGAAAAATCGGGACATTTTAAAGACAGCAGAGTCTTGTTTTCTAATAAATGGCCTGAAATATGTCCATTTGTTATTGCCAATTCAAAACAACATGCGTGTAAAAAATAAAATAAAAAACTTGTAATTGTAAAGAAAAAAAGCTATTTACAAGCAAAGTGCAGAATTGAGTTTTATGCGCACAAAAAGCATCAAAACCACACATGCCGGCATGGAAAAAATCGCTGTCAATCGCTTCCTAAACTTTTCTCACCGCTTTGCACCCAGTCCTCAAGCAGAGTTTTTTTTACAGAGCACAGGCATCGCTCTGTAAAAACCCCAAAGCATAAGCTCTTTCATGTTATTCATTGTTAAGCAGTTATTATTATGTGAAGATCTATTCAGAGTTAGGCATTAATTGTAGTAGTTAAGTAGTTATTAAAGGGTCATTCATACTTCATTAGATGCAATAACTAATTGTTTTTACATAAGAACAAAATGATGTCATTTTTGCCATGTAACCATTGAAACGTCTGTTTTGCATTTTTCATGGTTACGAGGCAAAAATGACTTGATTTTGTTCTTGCAGCTCTCGGTGTAAGAACAATGTTATTGCATCCCATGTGTGCCTGTAAGTGTTAATCATACTTAATAACTGCTACAGTTTAGGGCTGAACGATATGGACAAAACTTCATATCTCGATATTCTTGCCAGATATCTTAATAGATACAATACGACATAACTATGGTTTAGGTGTAAACCAGGCATTTTTCAGAAAAATAAAAGCATCATAATACAGAAGAGTGCGGTTTTATTGATAAAAATATATATCATTTGTCTTTTTCTATTTTAATATTTTGAATGTTCATATCTCGATATCGATACGATAACAATATATCTTCCAGCAGTACTACAGTTAATGATGAATTAAGTTAATTTCCATAGCACTGTGGTGTGTGTGTTCGTCTGCATCTTCTTGCTGTAATCACTCCTATTTATCAGGGAGAGTTAGCCTAGAGCTCTATGATCCGAAAGGCAATAATAATTAATTTGTTTAATTATATTTCTTACAGATGAGACGCAAACCATTGCATCATTTGGAAACTGCATTCTCTCCTCTCTGTCTCTTCCTCAAGTGGAAAAAGTTGTAATTGATACAGACCAAATACAGTTACAACCTGCATCTGAGCAGCTGCAAGGCTGTGTGACTGTCCAGGTGGAGGGACAAACTGTAACACTGTTGGACTACATACAAATTGAACAGCCATCAGATTTGATGGAGCCTGATGATGATGATGACGATGATGAATCTGGTAATGACAGAGAGACGGCAGTGAAGTCTGATGTAGAAAACACATTGACTAAGGATGACGGCACCTTAAAGCCAGCTTCATTTCAACCTCTAAAACGAAGCAAACAGATCGAGGTAAAGAATGAATCTTCACAAACTTCTAGAGGACAAAGAAATAAATATTCCAGTAACAAAACCTGCCCTGTCTGTGGAAAATCCTTCCTACGTGCAGCAGCAATGAGACGCCATCAAGAAACTCATTCAGAGACCCGAGAACTCAAGTACAAGTGTGGCAACTGTGACAAAAAGTTCAGAGACCAGTATGACATGACCCGACACAACATGCGTGTTCATGCGAAGGAAAGTGTGGGTAGCCCACCACTTACTGAGGACTCTACAGATCCTGACGCTTATCCATCAGAGAACAAGCTTTGTGTTTTGTGTGGAAAATACTTTGCTCGTTTTGTTGACATGGAACGACACATGAAGTCTCATTCAGAGGACCGACCATACAGCTGTCCTCATTGTAAAAAGAAATTCAAAAATCCATATATTTTGAAGAGACATCAGAACAAAATCTGCAAGAATAGAGATCTACAAAAGCCTAACGCAGGGAAAAAGAAAGGGACTCCACAATCAAATCTGCAGCTGTCTCCAGCAGAGGGCAAAATCTGTCCCATCTGCAGCAGAGTCCTGCCATGCACTGCAGACATTGCCAAGCATTTAAGATCACATACTGAAGAACGGCCATTTATCTGTGTTACTTGTGAAAAGGGCTTTAAGTATAGAGATACATTAAAGAAACACCAGATTATTCATGGACATGAAGGTGTAAAGGAAGAAGAGAGCAAGACGGTTGAGCAGATTTTGGCTGGGGCTGATGCACCAAGTTGCACTGATCAGAAGGAGAACATTCTCGATGCAGCAGCAGCTGCTCCTCGGGATTCCCTCTCTGCCCCTCAAACAAGAACAAGAAAAAAAGAACTTAAAGTTTGCCCTGTGTGCACACGGACTTTTGATAGTGTTAAGACTTTCAACAGGCACTTGCAATCCCACACAGAGGATCGGCCATATCATTGTGTACACTGCAAAAAGAGATTCAAACATATGCATGGGCTTAAAAGACATCAAATTTATGCTATTTGTCACAAAAAAATGACTCGATTCATGTGGAAAAAAGAACCTGTAGCGGGGTCCAGCAAAGGTGAAAGCACAAACCCTGATTCCCAACAGGGATCACAACTCAAGATTCCTGTGTGGTGTTCCAACTGTGGTAAACACTTTGAGTGTCTGTCAGCTTTGAAGGAGCACCAGGAAAAGATGTGTAAACTGGACATGAGGGAAAATCTAAAATGTGAAAAGTGTGGGAAAGAGTTCAAGAGTATGACACTACTCAAAGTGCATCAAAGAATCCATGACCCGCTTTATTGCAAAGAATGTGGAAAAATATTGGCCAATGAGGCTGCCTTTGAGAGGCACAAGCTGATGCACAGACCAATGCAATGCACCATGTGTGATAAGACCTTCACTTTGCTCAGGCGCTTGAGGGAGCACTACGAGAAGCAGCACAATTTTACTGGGCCATATCCTTGTGGACAATGTGACAAAAGCTTCATGCAGCTGTCATACCTTGCTATTCATGGGAGGATCCACCAAGGAGAGTTTCCCTATGCCTGTGACTTATGTCCAGAGAAATTCAGGTCTTCAAATTGTTTGACAGTTCATCAGAGAAAGCACACCGGGGAGAAGCCATTCTTGTGTTGGCAGTGTGGGAAGAGCTACCGCTCGGCCTCAGAGCTCACTGTGCACATGGGAACTCATTCTGAGGAGCGACCCTGGGCATGCACACAGTGTGACATGGCCTATCGCACAAAGCTGCAGCTGACAAATCATGTAGAGCAAGTGCACATTGGTGTGAGGTACCCCTGCAATATCTGCGGAAAACAGTTCATGAAAGAGACCTCGTTGAGGAGGCATGAACTTATCCACACAGGTGAGCGGCCACACCAGTGCACAGTTTGTGGCAAAACCTTTCTGACAGCCAATGAGCTGCGGCTTCACAACAGGTATCACACTGGGGAGCGACCTTACAAATGTGAGATGTGTGGAAAGGCATTTATCCAGTCTGGTTATCTGAAATCACACATGCGCATTCACACAGGAGAAAAGCCATTTAAGTGTGACATTTGTGAAAAAGGCTTTAGGCTCTCTTACCATATGAAGAAACACAGAAAAACACATGCTGGAAAGGTGAAGAGCTTTTTGTGTGAGGAATGTGGGACGACGTTTCTCCAAAGGAGTGCCCTTTGGGAACATTCTCTGACGCACAATGTCAAACTAGAAACATTCACTGAAGAAGTTAGCATCGAGTTTGAATGAAATATTTCAATTTTGTTTTGTTCTATATATTCAGTATAATTTTTTTTCTTTCTTTTTTCACTTATGTGTTGATATACATTTTTTATTTGAAGTTAAAATTCTGTTGGTACATTTTTTATTTGAAGGGAGTAATAATTATGGTTAAAATGTTACATTTATATCAATAATGGACCAATGCAACTATAGACCATCTGTAAAACTGTAGTAAAAATGTTAAAGAATAAAAGGCAATATGCAAATAAACTTTATTTTATCTTTTGATGGTGTTTGGTGTTTGTAGTAGTAGCAGTGGGGGATTGCCCGTCCGAAAGCCTATATTGAAAAAGCAGACATTTTAGGAACAAAAGTGATGTTCATGTAATTGTAAAGACTTTACTTTTTTCTATTGATTGGGAACTTGCAGAGTGTTTGCCGTTTAGATTAGAGTTACGTTAATGATGTGACATGTGCTTCTCAAGTCATTCCTGTAAAGAAATAGTATTTTTGGAATGTCAGGAAAATTGTGAATGAGCCACGACACACTTCTTTTTCTTTCTTTCGTTCTTCATTTATTTAATTGGGATGTTGTCAGCCCATTTTCGACAAAGTATTTAAGCGCCTTCTTATTGTTGGTAAATGGTTCACTGTAAATAACAGTATTTATTCATCTTTTCGCTAAATTAAACACTGTCTTTTTATAATTGAAACCGGAAGCGCGCCCATCACGTGACCTGTTGATACTAGTTTAAAAGAGCTAGGCCCACAGCCTCAGTCCAGAAGCTGTGGCGCAGTAGTCGGGCCGTGGCCTAAGCCTTGTTACATCTGGGACGTGTAAGTGTCGTTTTATCTGTTTGTCCATTTTAACTTAATCCATAGTACGCTAAACTATTTTATCCTTTATTCACAGGGGACCTATGTTTACACTTTTCTTTTCTGTACTATTTGAGCTCGAAATAAACTTTGAAAAGCCAACTGATTCTCCCTGGTGATTTCGAGGGGGCAACAAAATCTTGGTGTTTCTGCCCAGTTGGATTAAGTTTGTGGATGACCTGGACCGCTACCGTGGATTGTGGCTCCGGAGCGCGTGTGTGGACTATATTCGTGAGTGGAATACGCTACGAGAGACGCCAACACGAAGCTATCACGGAGCTAATGCTAACGGAAGCTAGGTCAAGGAAGACGACACAACCCACCGCAAGTCACGATCAAAGCCAAGGTAAAAGACTTTCCAATCATGCCAGACTTTAACGAACAAGTGTCTGAATGGGAAAATATGCTGGAAGAAATCGAGGAAAAGCTAATTGCCTTACCTGCTTCGGAACTTCTTAAAATATGCACTACACTTGAAATCAATGTTGAAGATGAAGAAAAAGACTCACCTCGCAAATTGAGAAGGCTAATTCTGCAGCATTTGGAGTGTGAGGATGTCACGTCGCTTGAAGATGGAGGAATGTCATTGTTATTGAAAATAAATGACAGAATTGATGAACTGAGAAAAACGCTGTCTACGTCTGGTCCCACGTCGCCACGCCGCCCTCTGGCGGACACAGCTGGTACTGCGCCCAGCAACACGGAACCTGTGGTAAGACCACGCACCTCTGCCACCACGCTTACTGCCCCTAATAATTTGTCTGAAAGAACTCAAACTGTTGTTCACCCAATGTATAGAAAAGACTTGAAAATTAATGGACAAATTGGTGAACATAATCAAACGGATAAGCTGGGATATGCAAGTTTAGAAAGACAAATTACAAAAGCATTAAAGAAGGGATATGATGAATGCGAAATTATTGATGCAGTCCTTCAAGCTATGATTCCAGGAACAAAACTGCGAAGTTATCTGGAAAGTAGAGATGATTTGTCATTGAAAGCTCTGAAACAAATATTGCGGACTCATTTTGTTGAAAAAGATGCTAATGAGCTGTACCACTCCTTAACTCGTGCTGCACAAGATCACGGAGAGACTCCAGTCCAGTTTTTAGTTCGAGCTATGGACTTGAGGCAACAGATACTCTTTGCTTCAGAGAGAGCAGACACTGGCTTGAAGTACAGCCCAGAGCTCATCCAAAATCAGTTTTTGCAAACCATACTTACCGGACTTCAAGATGACACCATCCGTATTGACTTAAAGCCATATTTGCAAAAACCGAGAGTAACTGATGAAGTTCTGCTGGAGAAAATGACCGCCGCCTACAACCTGGAGATGGAGAGGAAGGGCAAGCTCTCAAGCAAATCCAGAGCCAAGGTGTTAGCGGTGAGTAATGATCCACATTTCACTGATTCAGAGAGCAGCAGTTATGACAGTAACTCTACCAGTTATAAAAAGCAAAAGTTTGAAAAACGTGACACATTGATGGAGAAAGTAGACCAGGGGAACAAAGCAATCTGTGAAGCCATTCAGAATCTCACCACTCAGCTGTCAAGCCTGCACCAGCCACCCGGACAACCACCACCATGGGGACAAGCCAGCCACAGCTACAACAGACCACCGCCAAGGACACGCCCCAACCGGCAGTGTCACCAGTGCCAGCGGACCAATCCAGGGGGGAAATGCGACCACTGCTACAAGTGTGGGAGCATAGACCACTGGGCCGTTGGTTGCCGCAGAGCGCCTAGGAACACCACAGCCTCGACCAACAAGATCGAAACCAGCGTACATCTTGGTAAGAACACAGACATATTCTGCACCACAGCGCCCCTCACTGGTAAACAACATCAAACTGCTAAGCTTGTGGGGAGGAGGTGCCTTGTTCGAGCCACAATGAACAATGTTGACACCAAAGTGCTGTGGGACACTGGCTCACAAGTGTCCATTATTGGAGATGAGTGGAAGCAGAGACACTTACCCCATGTTACTGTGAGGCCTGTAGAAGAGTTACTGGAAGAAGGAGGGCTGGATCTGTCCGCAGCAAATGGGACAAAGATTCCATATCAGGGCTGGATTGAAGTGAAGTTTGCACTGTCACAAGATGCTGTTGCTGGGATGAGTGATGAACCAGTAGTTGTTCCTATCTTAGTCGCCTCTACAGATCTGGAACGTCCTATTATTGGATTTAATGTAATTGAGGAGCTGGCTTTGGCAAATGAGGGTCTTGGAAGCTGTTTTCCTTCTGGTCACATGGTAAGGAGATTTTGTTCAGCGCTTGATGTGGGTCAGGAAACTGCGAGGGCTGTTCTAACTGTTTTACAGAAGCCGTCACCTGAAAACAACCCCCACATTGCTCGTCTGGGAAGAATGCCAGTTACTGTCCCAAAGAGGAACGCCATCCAAGTGCAATGCAACTATCTACAGCAAGGGTTGCTCTGTGGAACTCACGTCGTGTTGGAGCCTAACCCGGAGACACCGTGGCCCACAGGACTCAAAGTAAGAGAGCAGCTCATTCAACATCAAGAGAATACGAGGATTAAGGTAACTGTTGAAAACACAACAGACTGTGATATTACTCTTTGTGGCCGCACAACGCTTGGCTGGTTACACAGTGTTGATGCTGTTTACCCACTAGAGCCCAAGTCACCAGAGGGCAGTGCCACATCCTCACCGGAGCAGCCCAGTCAAGCACCACAGAGGGAGCCCTGGGTCCCGCCTGTAGATCTGAGTCACCTCTCGGCAGAGCAGCAGCACAGAGTTCGTCAGATGCTGATGGAGGAGGGTGACGTGTTTGCCAGAGATGAGTGGGATGCTGGTTGTGTCACTGGTTTGCAAATGGACATTAATTTGAAAGACTCTGTTCCTGTCCAGAGAACATACAATGCCATACCCCGACACCTGTATCAGGAAGTCAAGGCTCACATTCAGGATTTGTTGAGTAGAGGTTGGGTTCAAAAGTCCTATTCCTCTTACTCTTCACCGGTAGTCTGCGTCAGGAAAAAGGACGGCACTCTCCGGTTATGCATTGATTACAGGCTGCTGAATGAGAAGACCTGGCCAGACCGTCATCCCATCCCCAGGATCCAAGAAATCCTGGAAAACTTGGGTGGAAACTCCTGGTTCACCGTCCTGGACCAGGGCAAAGCATACCACCAAGGCTTCATGAGCGAGAAGAGCAGACCATACACAGCCTTTATTACACCATGGGGACTCTATGAGTGGACCAGGATCCCATTTGGCCTCTCAAATGCCCCGGCTGCTTTTCAACGCCACATGGAGGGATGCCTGGGAGATCTGAGGGATGAAGTCTGTGTGCCCTATCTGGATGATGTCCTTGTTTTCAGCCGCACATTTGACCAACATGTGGAAAACGTCAGACAAGTCCTGCGGCGACAGAGAGCCTGTGGGATGAAGCTGAGAGCCGAAAAATGTGAGTTGTTTAAGCCACAAGTAACGTATGTTGGTCGTGTGATCTCTGCAGAAGGATACAGGATGAACCCAAGAGAGGCGGAGGCAGTAAAGGCGCTCACGTACCAGACCCCAGCTACAGTGAGAGAGGTGAGGAAGCTCCTGGGATTCTTGAGCTACTACAGAGCTTACATCCAGGACTTCTCCAGGACTGCAAAGCCACTGTATGAGCTGCTGGCAAAGCCCAAAGGTGAGCCAAAACACTGCCACAAAAAGGGGACAAAACATTCAGGTGCTCAGCTCCCACCCTCCTCTCCGGTTCAGTGGACAGAGATACACAGAGCAGTTTTAGAGACGCTTGTGAACCAACTTACAAATCCACCTGTTATGGCATATCCAGACCTCGAGCAGCCTTTCATTCTCCATGTTGACGCCTCAGAGCAAGGGCTCGGTGCTGTGCTGTACCAGCGACAAGATGGCGCACTGAGAGTCATTGGCTACGGATCCAGAACCCTGACGCCTGCAGAGAAGAACTACAAGCTACACTCAGGAAAACTGGAATTCCTCGCACTGAAATGGGCCATCACAGAGCGTTTCCGTGACTACCTGTTCCACGCGCCACACTTCACAGTCTACAGTGACAATAACCCACTCACTTACGTTACCAAGTCGGCAAAACTCAACGCCACGGGTCACCGCTGGGTTGCAGAGCTGGCAGACTATAGATTTACACTCAAGTACAGACCTGGAACAGCTAACACAGATGCTGACTTTCTCTCTCGCAGACCTAAGCCCATCAAAACCATCATGCAGGAGTGCACGGAAGAGTGTGAGCCGGAGGTCATGGACAGCATCTGTAAAGCAGTCAAAAGCAGCCAAACAGGTGAGATCAACTGGATTTCTGCTGTCACCTGTAATGTGGATGTCCTACCACCAGATGGCAGTGCTGTACCACCCCTTCAGCCCTTCTCCATCCAAGACATCCAGGCCCAGCAGAATGCAGATCCAGCCATCCAGAGGGTCTCTAACCTGAAAAGAGAAAACACTTACCTGAAGTACAGAGACAAAGCTGCAGAGAGTGAGCAAGTCCGGGTTCTCCTGAGAGAATGGCCAAAGCTGCAGCTGGGTGAAGATGGACTCCTGTGGAGGAAGACCAACAACAGGCTGCAACTGGTGGTGCCAGAGCCCTTGAAGCCCCTGGTGTATAAGTACCTCCATGAGGAGATGGGACACTTGGGTGCTGACCGGATGGTGGCCCTGGCCCGAGAGCGCTTCTTTTGGCCAAAAATGAGGCAGGAGATGGAGCACTACGTTACACGTGTCTGCAGCTGCATCAAAAACAAAAGGCCCAACAGAGTCACAAGGACACCACTTCAAAGCATTGAAACTTCTGCACCATTCGAGATGGTCTCAATAGACTTTTTACATCTGGAGAAAAGCAACGGAGGGGAAGAGTATATCCTGGTTTTAGTGGACCATTTCACTAAATACGCTCAGGCCTACGCAACTAAAGACAAGGCCGGGAAAACTGCTGCCAGAAAGCTGTTTGACGAATTTATCCCACGCTTTGGGTTTCCATCCAGGATCCACCACGACCAAGGGAGAGAGTTTGAGAACCAGCTGTTTCGGAAGCTCCAGGAATATGGTGGTATTCAACACTCTCGCACTACACCTTACCACCCCCAAGCTAACCCTGCCGAACGTTTTAACAGGACTCTGTTGAGTATGCTGCGGACACTGGAGGAGACACAAAAGGCCAGATGGAAGGAGCACCTCAACAAAGTAGTTCATGCCTACAACTCCACCATCCACGAGGCGACAGGGTACTCCCCTTTCTTCCTGCTTTTTGGACGTGAACCAACCCTCCCAGTTGACCTCTTGTTTCCCAAGAAGCTCGGTGACGCAGAGAAACAGACCCCTGCTGGCTATGCGGAGAAGTGGAGAGAGGCAATGCAGGAAGCCTATGCCATTGCCCTGACGAACATGAGGAAGTCTGCAAAAAAGGGCCAAGATTATTACAATCAGCGCGCCTGGAGCTCCACGCTGAACCCGGGTGACCATGTATTGGTGAGAAATCTCACGCCTCGAGGTGGTCCGGGGAAGCTCCGCAGTCACTGGGAGGACACTGTCCATGTGGTGAGGGAGAGCAAAGGCCCTGGACGCCCTGTCTATGTGGTTGAGCCTCTGAATGCTGTAGGGAGAAGACGGGTGCTGCACAGAAACTTGCTCTTACCTTGTCCTTACCTGGTTGAACCAGCGCCTGTCGTCCCCAACCCTAAAAGGAGAAGCAGGAGAACCAGAACGTCGCCAGGAAGAGGGACAAGTGTTAAGTGCAACATCCAGCCTGCAGGTACAGAGAGCTCTAGTGAGGAAGACTACCATCTCGTCCTGCCACCCCAACCCGCTCTTCAGCCGCTCAATCCAACTGCCAGAGAGTTCCAACCTAGAGTCCCCACTCCAAGACAGCCGGAACAGGGAGCTGCACCTGCTGAGGAGAGAGCTGAAGTGGTGATCCTGATCCCAGAGGTTGACCCTGAGCCGGAGCCAGAGCCAGTGCAGGAAGCGGATTCATCTGAGCGAGAGGCATCATCCTCTGACTCCTCGGAGGGATCTGCAAGACCTGTCAGAACCAGACGGCCCAGGCGCTTCTACACCTACGACCAGCTTGGTGAGCCCACGGTCCGGGAAGTGCAGACCTGTCCTGTCGGTGTGTCCAAACCAGCGAGGGTCCGAGACGGCTTCTTCAGCACCTCGGCCAACCTATATCCTTTTTAATTTCCAGTCGTAATGCAGTAGTAACATGCACTTTATGTACCTGTTAATTGAGTTGCACTTTGCACTTTGCACTTTAAAGTATGTGGCTTGTGTGCAATAGAGATATGTGCAATAGTAGTAAATGTACTGTAATTATTGTTTAAGTAGTACATGCCATTTGTTTAGTTGGTTTACTATGCTGCTACAAAATCTGGGGTAAAAGATATTTTCCTTGAGTCAATTCTGAAGATTCTGGGACCCACCAATGCTTCAACGGACTATCTACCCAAATACGGAAATGGACCTTTAAACCTGTGTGTACCGCCGGGCCAAAGGACTCTTGGATAACGGACACTATTCATTTAGCCTGGACTCTTTTGTGAAGTATTGTTGTGGTTCAAATTGTTTATTTGCTACAATTTATGGTTTAAGTCAAGTAAGACCCCCCAGTAGGATTAAGGGAATGTTGGTTTAACATTATTTTTAGTGGGGGAGGGTGTTGTCAGCCCATTTTCGACAAAGTATTTAAGCGCCTTCTTATTGTTGGTAAATGGTTCACTGTAAATAACAGTATTTATTCATCTTTTCGCTAAATTAAACACTGTCTTTTTATAATTGAAACCGGAAGCGCGCCCATCACGTGACCTGTTGATACTAGTTTAAAAGAGCTAGGCCCACAGCCTCAGTCCAGAAGCTGTGGCGCAGTAGTCGGGCCGTGGCCTAAGCCTTGTTACATCTGGGACGTGTAAGTGTCGTTTTATCTGTTTGTCCATTTTAACTTAATCCATAGTACGCTAAACTATTTTATCCTTTATTCACAGGGGACCTATGTTTACACTTTTCTTTTCTGTACTATTTGAGCTCGAAATAAACTTTGAAAAGCCAACTGATTCTCCCTGGTGATTTCGAGGGGGCAACAGGGACAGTGCAAGTTAATGAACAAACGTGGGCTACATGCATGTGAACACGCCGGATTTCTAGCCAAAGGATAATTTCTATCCGTAGTCCCACAGTTTTGTGAACAAAAAGTTCAATTCAGCGCCTTCGTGTCAATTAAAATACTCGGTGTCTGTCTATGACCAGCAGATGGCGGTGGAGCTGTGATTTATTGAATAACACTTTACTTCAGCGCACTATGGAAACTCGTGACAAGCGCGTCATCTAGTCATGGGTCCATGTAAATTTCATTATCAAAATAAAAAAAGACTATCAACACATCTGTTTTTAGGACTTTTTTTGTCGGCTTTATATAATTGCTTAATCAAAAGTTGCTTGTGTCCAGTTTAGTTAAATTCCCCTATTTTCTCAGATTATATGTGTGGATAGCTAAGGATAGTAAATTCTTAGAGACTTGGGGCTAAAAGAACATGTCCAACACAGGGCAGTTGAAGCTGAGAGGAATTGGTCAACCTTTCGACTAACGCTGCATCATCACACTCCCCACATCAATGGTGTAAGGAGGTAACAATGTACAAAGTAAAGGTATTGGGGTCCCCAAGACTGCAGGGTTTGTATGGCTCAACAACTGCTCTTGTGTCTTCTCAAAATTACAGTCTACTTTCTTTTGCAAACATAATCAGGGATAGGATGGGGGATTGACAGTCAGAACATGGCTTATTTTTGGGGCGGAAAACGAAATCACCAAACTGAAAATCTACAAACGTTGCTAACGATTATTATTTGGAAGTGTCCTTTATCTGAACCACATCAAGCACATCACCACTTTTAGACACCTTTATGAATAGTTTGACCTTAGTTCATGTGTGCTGGGAGAGAACTTTGTTTTTGTTTCATGTGGCTACGTCCAGCCATTAGTGATGTTAACCATAAACCAATTCCAAGTCCTTTCTATTGGCCAACATCACTCAGGTTTTGGTATAAATTGTCACCACATTTGGATACGTTCATGAAAAATCATGAACTTTCTGCCAAATATTTTAGCCATAATCCAAGACCAAAACAATAATTTTGATGGTTTCCATATTTACCACCATGGATTTTTTTTGGGTGCTCAACGCCTCAATTTTAAACTATAGGCTCTTCAGAAAGTTGTGACCTCGCCTTAACCAATTTGAGTCCTTCTTACCACCAGTGTCCGTCAGTAAAACCACAGTGAACATCTGTAATGCAACATTTAGATGTAGTAAACAAATGCATTTTGATGTTGCATGAAGCAAATAAGATTATGATTCATATTAAAGGTAAGGTACTCAGAATGGCATGTTCACATTTAGAGATACTTGATCTTGTGTCTTCAGATGAAACTTGAGTTACAGGTGCACTATGCAACTTTTAATGTAAAAAAATGTTTTTTTTTTTTTTTAGCGTGACCCAGCAGATGCTTGGATGGTTAGGATAGCACCTTAACTTACCTGTGGTTACCCAGATAGCAAAAGGACATTGTTTCAACATTGATTTAGGGTCAGATGGTTGACTTTTGGTTGAGGTTGAAAAAATAATGTTGATTCAATGCTTTATTACGGGTAATAAATAGATAATTTAAAAGATAATGTTGAATCAACAGTGTTTTACAGATATATATTCAACCCTTGAAAGTATAACGTTGAATCAATCCTATTTTACAGATATATATTCAACCATTGAAAGTATAACGTTGAATCAATCCTATTTTACAGATATATATTCAACCATTGAAAGTATAACGTTGAATCAATACTATTTTACAGATATATATTCAACCATTGAAAGCATAACGTTGAAACAATGCTATTTTATTAATGTAAATTCAACCATTGAAAGTGTAACGTTGAAACAATGCTATTTTATTAATGTAAATTCAACCATTGAAAGTGTAATGTTGAATCAATATTGAGAATTCATTTTATTTTTGGTTATTGAAATATTAACTATGAATCAATGTTGTTTCAACGTATGGGGTGAAAAGCCCGGGAAATTTCAACTAATTTCCCGAGCGCTCTCCTGGCTCCTTCTAACGTTTTCGCATCTCGGCACGACACAGAGGAGACGGAGAAAGACAAACCTGGTAAGTGCTCAGACATTTTTAAACTTTAATTGTCATCTTGGTTGTTTAAAGTAAACTAAATGGCCACTGTACGCTATAGGCTATTTATTTGTCATTTGTTTATCATAAGCTGATGTGTATGCCAAGCTAACGTTACTAGCCTATAACTGTTTTCCACCAAAGAAAGCTTACATGTTCCACGCATCCCAGAAACATAACAAGACATGATTAATGATTAATTTACGATCCCATAATTAATTTACCTTTAATAATACCAATAGTAAGCCAATAAATCTGTTTGATCTGCCCCCACAATGTTGCCGTTGGTTTCGTTTGGATTCAGTTGGTCATTTTATGTAGGCTAACTGTAGGATTGTGAAGCACTTTGACTTGTGAATGAACTGTTCTACACAAATAATACATTTGCCTTTAGTCGAGACTATAACTTTTCCGACGGTTTAATGGGTGAATCATTACTTTCGTGGGGCTGACTTGGTTCAGAAAAGAGACATAACACGGAAAAATACATAAATAAAATGATTCCTAATGGTTTAGTTGCTCCAATTATTTTATCATGGTTTCCCCATCAACCATGATTACTAAATACTACCTTTTTTTTTTTGTAGGTGCAGCTGCTGAGAAAAGCTCCCAGGAACCACATAACTTGTCAAAAGGTAATCAACATCTGCATCTGCTCGACCTTCTCCCATTTTCATCTGATGCTGTTTCCCAGTGGAACTAAACACAAACTTACTTTTGCCCACTGTTCCTATAGTCCATATTTTGCCATTTTATCAACTGTAATTTGCACTTTTGTGTCTGAACACTTGGATTTTATATTTTTGGATTGTTATAATTAATACTATAGAAAATGTTTTATAGATTAACATGTTTTGCTGCAAAAGGAATAAAGTTATTCTTTTCCATTCAAATTTATGACTGAATATTGATTGCAACAACTGTTACATGTTTACAGCCACACTACAGTTACCTGGATATAGCCTTCATTATGATGGTTATCTTGTCAACAATGCACAAAAATCAAACATTCTTTACTTTTATTGCTGTGGAGATTACTGTTTTATACTTTAACCTACCCCAATAGATCACCTTTTAGAAAAATGAATATTAAGTAATGAGTGTATCATTTTATCTGGTGTTATTTGGTCACAAACTCGATCTCCTGCCCGTCCTCCATGTCTCATGCTCTCCTGCTCCAAATGTTTGATTTAATTTACCGCACACTCTTCATCTTCTGGTTGTGGGTCAAACTATATTTATTTATGGAAGCAAAGGCTGAAAAAGGTTTGGGCTCTGTCTAGTAAATTGCAAATGCTGTAAACTTGCGCTGTGATATCTATCTTGGACGACAGGAGGCGCTGTCGTGGCACCAAACTAACAATTTAAATGGGGCATGCGCTGTAAAGTTTCGTAATGTTATACCGTGGTAAACTTCGATAAAGTGGTGATTTTGAGTACTATGTGGATGCATAATGTACACAAACAAGAGGGAGTAGATCGTATGCCTCAAATTCATAGATTGGACTGGTTTTGCCTGTGGAAATGACTCAACGTGATGACCGCGGTGAATGCTGTTTATGGGCTGATTCAGGTAGTAGAGTAGCGCGGTAAGTAGCTCCAATAATCAAAATATAGGCCGTTTCTCAATATGCGTTCTTGTCCGTGCTTGTGTGCTCGTGTACTCGTGAAACGTCATCAGGGCCGGCCCGAGTACTGTTCCAATTCAAAGTTCGCATCAGACCGAGAACGGTCAAATCCCCGGATGTTGTTCTCGCCCCGCCCCCTTTATCGAGTCTGCATCAGAGCAGACTCGCTGCGTTCTCGGAGACCGGCGTATCCCAGAAGGCTTTGCGGCAGCAGCAGCAGAACAGCAGCGCCGCCATTAAACTCAGCGGCCAAGGTGGATGCGGTAAGTTTAATGTTGCTTTTTTATTGTTGCTCTCGACTAAAATTCACTTTTAAGGCGATTTGAGGCGAGAAATGTCTACTTGTTTGGTAAACCCGCTGGTCAGTTTACCGGTTGAATCCTTGTAAAAATCCGATCTAGCGTCTTTGGGGAAATCAGCGGCTCGCGCTCTGAGCTGTAGCCGAGCGGAGTGACCTCAAACTCGGCTAAAGGTTCCACGAAGCTCCGCTGGTTTTCTCCAGCCTTATTGTAGTTAAACTCGTGAAAACTTGAGACGAAATGTTTGTTTTGTGACTGTTGTTGACTGCGTATTTATGTTAATGGTAATAGTTTAGCTAATATATGAAGTGAATGTACGATCTAGCGTCTTTGGGGAATTCAGCGGCCCGCGCTGTGAGTTATGTCCGAGCGGAGTGAGCTCAAACTCCGCTAAAAGTTCCACGAAGCTCCGCTGGTTTTCTCCGGCCCTATTGTGGTTAAACTCATGAAAACTTGGGACGAATAGTTTGTTTGTGACTGTTGTTGACTACGTATTAATATTGCTGGTAATATGTTGGCTAATATATGAAGTAAGGTACTCAAAATTAGTAAAAACTCGACCAATTTTTTTCATTATATCTTATCTCTCTTCATATGTTTTTGGAAACGTTTAATGAATAGATTATCACTGTAATTAAATAAAAACGAAGAAAAAAATGTAAGATAGGTTACTTCAACACCGAAAAGGTAATGTGGTTGTTTTAAATTAATAATTAGATGGGGACAATGCACAGCATCTGCATTGAAACAAAAGTAAACATGTCAGATTATAGCCACAAGGCTGATTTACACTTTTCGTAGGCTTTCAAAACAAAATCTAGCATTTGAGAGTAGATTATTATAATGGTCACGATAAAGATTGTTTTGTTGAAGTCAGGGAGAAATGCTACATGCTGATGTACAATAGAAAACTGAAGATGCCTTTTATTAATGACAGCCTGTATTATACTGTTTGCTTATTGTTTCCTTTTCACAGAGCAGTGATGGAGATGTGTTCAAATATAAGGACCATTTTCAAGGAATTAGGACCGGTCTTCAGCTGCAGGACTGTCCTGTCATCTCCTGATTCTGCTGCAGTTCGACTACCGTCCTCTCTCTGTGGTCCTCCATGAATTATAGGAGAGAAAGGTAAGGCCAAAGCCCGAGCACTGTTCACAAATGAGTGTTGCCTTGTGAACTTAAACTGTAGATAAATGTTTTCAGGTTCAAGGAACTTTATGATCAAAATGTAACGTTAAAACGTTTCTGGGAGGTTCTTATTAACATAACATTAGATGAACATTCTATTAATGTGTTTTTAACCTCTTACCACCTTAACAAGCACACTTTTTGCAGTTCAGTTTTACCCAAATCTAAAAGCTTCTGGACTCGGGCCCACAGCCTATAGGCCAGAGTAACGCCTCATTGAAAAGCTGAGACCTACCCTTTTTTCCTGCACTTATCACCTTGTTGTGATTGACTCTTTTGTGACTTTATTTGATAACTTTTTGTTGCGTTTTCATGCTTTTTTCAAGAAAGTTTTCGATTTGGGTAAAGCCAAACTGGAGAAAATGTGCTCTGTTCAGGTGTAGGTTAAAAGGTTCCAGTTACCTGAGGCGTCGTGCTGAAAGTACTTGGTTCATTACTACAATTAATATTTATTCTTTATATATTTTAAATAGAAACTGTGCCGTAGGCAGGAAGCTGCTCCATCAACAACGTGCCTCTTGAACTTAGAAGCGTTTATTGGTCTGTATCACAGAACACTTTTTGATTTGTGTCTAATGTTAATGTTATTGCAGGGGCCACTTGCTGCTGCCGGGCGGACGGTGTGAGGAAAGTGTCTGGATGGAGAATTGAGGATCTTCTCATTGTGAAGAGTTGGGTGTTCAGCAACGGACAGGTTTGTCATAAACTGATGTGTTTGATGTAGGAAACATAAATGCAGCTCTACATTACACTCTGCTCTTTTACAGGGACATGATATTTGTTGTTTCTCATACTTGTTTTGTTCTCTTTTCTCTGTAGCAGAATGTTGTCTCCTGCTTTGTGGATGCACCAGCAGCTCTGACCTGTGGTTGTAACCACCAGATTCCACTGGACGTCTGTCCACTCCACTGCTCCGCACGCTTACACAGATTACAATCACAGTGTAGTGACTGAAAGTAGCATCTCATCATATGATCATCCAGGATTTAAATACACCTGGCACAGGCTGGTTCCTATTTCACATTTCATTTTCATTCACCTCTTTTATAATTGACTATAAAGTGAATTATTACAATTTACTTGAATAAAAAAGGTGTGAAAGGGATGTGAGCCACAAAGTAATTTGCTTCTTTTATTGTGCCTTGGCCCTGCCATGCAGGAGGCTTTTTTTTTTTGTGGCGATGGTCAGCAGTGGTGCACAGGGGTTTGGACAGGCTGCAGTGGAGTCTGGGTAAACGGCTCCAGCTCAAGGTGCTTAGCAGGACCTGGAGACCAGCTCCTCATACATATATCTGAGACTTCAGACAGGCCGTCTGAATCTGCAGATGTTTCCGAAGACAAATAACATGAGCAGAACTGACACATTTACGCCTGTTCCTCTGCAATAACTGTATTATCTTCAATGGATCAATAAAATGTATTTTTGATCAAATGCGGTTTCATTATACCTTGAAATGTGACTAAATGTTGTTCAGTTAATTATTTTATGAACAATGTTTGAGTAATATCTTTGTTTACAATCATTACAAAGGGTTTTGTTCCATTAACGTCAGTGTGAACAGTTTTCTCTGAGTTTGCTCTGAATTTGAGATTACATTGACATTACTTCATGAAACAAATGGCATCACCTTTTTTTTCTTTTTTAATTCGTCCTTGTTGTGCCCATGTGAATATTGCTGTGTTAATATTGCACAGACTTAATTTTGATGGTGATATTGTCGATCTCCTGCCATGGCTTAAGCTTCCACAGGCTGAGAGGGCACCAGCATCAGCGGGAGGACAAAGCCCAGAACCAAACTACACATTTAGTGCAAAGCACATTTGCAATAATGAGGCTATTGTACGGTTTGTTCTTCTATTAGAAATAGCTTAACTTGATTGTTTGAAGTCTCTAAAAATATAGTAGAAAATACAAAATTAACATGTTCATATATATATACTACATATATATATATATATATATATATACTATATATATATATATGTAGTATATATATATGTAGTATATATATATATATACTATATATATATGTAGTGTATATATATATATATATATATATATATATATATATATGCATATGCATATACCGCAAAATATGTTTTTTCTCCTCTTGCCGTTCTCCCGAGGAGTTAAACGCACGCAGGTGAAAGTGACAGCTGCCCCGAGTACACGAGCACTGTTCCAATACGTCTAACTGTTATGCGTTCTCCCGTTCTCCCCAAGTCCATACTTCTCGTGTGCTCAGCAAGTACATACTTGCCGAGCACACGAGAACGTACTTGTGTTCTTGAGTATTGAGAAACGGCCATAATTTAAAAAGGGTTGAATATAGGTATATTTCAATAGTTTAATCAATGTTGAATCCATGTTTAAAAAACGTTTGAATTTCGACATCTATTCAACTCCTAATCAATGTTATTTGCATGACATTGATTCCATGTCAGAAAAGATCAAAAATCAACGTTGTTTTCAACATCTATTCAATCACAGGGCATAACACTATTTCAATGTTGAAACAATGTCCTTTTGCTATCTGGGTACCTATGGTTTTTGTTTTTCACTACTGATTGAACTGTATCTATGGTTACTTATCCATATTGGATCCTGAAGCATCATTCCTTTGCTGTGTCTTGGCCTGGACTCCCTTGTAAAAGAGGTTTTTAATCTCATTGGACTTTCCCCCAAAAAATCATAGGAGCCAATAGGATGGAAAGCGCAAAGCTACCACCCATACAGCCTCTGGGTCACTGAAAGGTTAAATTATGTCAACGTCAACTTATTCTTTTACCTAAAAAGTTGCACAGTACACCTTTAAGGCAACACAAATTCTGATGTGCAGTCTTTTTTTAAACCGTGAAGCGCATATTCTATAACCATTCCCTTCAGGCCACTGTGACAAATACCACGGACTGGATACTTCTGATCCGGTCTGACCAACAGACTCACCATCTGAAAGCAGCTCTGCTTGTCCAATCAGCAAAACTATCATCATATTCCACATTTCAGTAGCACTAGACAGTGATGTAACTCACTGAGGAGTGAGGACAAAGGCGAGATCATCCTGCACTGACTCAGATTAAGGTCAGTTTCATAAGGAAGTTATATTAGCCTTAAAGGAACAGGCCACCGTTTTTCCACACTGAGATATGTTCTTACCTGAGCTTAGACGAGTTGATGCGTACCTGTCTAGTCGTTGTGCGTGCGCTCAGTCACGCAAAACAGCCAAAGATGTTGTTAGCATTTGGCCTCTCCCAGCATATTCCTACAGCTCCAAAAGGGTTGGCGCACAAAGACCAGACAGGTATGTATCAACTCGTCTAAGCTCAGGAAAGAACATCTCAGTATGAAAAAACGGTGGCCTGTTCCTTTAACCTGACAGAACTAGGGTATAAGTTTCTAAACTTATACTACTGTATTACTGTGATTGCATCACAATCTTTTCAAGAGAGCACAGTGTCACCATGTCCATAGCTGTTTCACCTATAGTCCTACATTTTCATTAATTTGCATAGTTGATGTGTTCTGTTGTGCATGTGCACATGCTGTCAATAATAAGTAGGCTTACCACACTGCTAAAAGAGCTATTCTACTCTTCTGACTCTCTCTCTCTCCATCTCTCGCTCTCTCCCCTTTTCCCTCTCTCTCCCTATCTCTCTCTCGCTCTCTTTCCCTCTTTCTTCTGACTCTCTCTCTCTCTTTCTTTCTCTCTCTCTCTCTCTCTCTCTCTCTCTCTCTCTCTCTCTTTCCCTCTTTCTTCTGACTCTCTCTCTCTCTCTCTCTCTCTCTCTCTCCCCTCTCGCTCTCTCTCCCCCCTCTCTCTCTATCTCTCTCTCTTCCCCCCCTCGCTCTCTCTTCGGACTCTTTCCCTCCCTCCCTCTCTCTTTCTCTTTCTCTCTCTCCCAGGAAGTCGCTTCAGGTCTTTGCTGTATTAGGAAAACAAACCATCAACTATTAGGTTACGCTTGAACCAATAATCGTGACGCACATTTCGCCAGTGTTTTTAGGAGGTGATGAATGCAGTGGTAAAGTGGTGACTGAAGTGGTGAAATCGAGCAATTGTCTTCAACGCAGTGCCAAAGTACACGAGAGTCACCCACATGATTATTGCAGTAAGTTAGATTTCTGTCTAAGCTTAAAGTAAGTGGAGAATGACAGTATATGACTAGCCTATATGTGTTGTTATCTGGCCAACCACTTAGCAACCCAACTTCAGATCAAAATTCGATCTAGTTCTTAGGAAAAGAGAACTGACGTTATTTGATAATGTGCCCAAACCCCTTAATGAATAACTTTGTGCGAGTAGGAGGCAAATGCTGCCCCAGCTGTTTCCTGTTGAAAATGTCAGTGTAATGTAGATAAATGTGAGGGATTTTCTCTCTAAATCCGTCTCCTGTTCGCTAAATCTCACTCCAAAACGAGCGTGCGCAATGGAACATAGACGGAATATTGAGATGTGACATTGCCTGCATCTCATTCTCTTTCTCCCCCTTTTAATGACTTGAAACAAGTTCACCTCGTTGGGCTTTGTCTTGTGGAGACCCGAAGTGATGTCTAGCGCTCTGTCCTGTCATTGGCATTTATGTGATTTCTTGAAGGTAACTTAATCTGATTTCCTATGAAATTATACTGTATGTTATCACATGATTCCTTTAGGTGGTTTGGTCTTTGCACAGAGCGTCATTTGTTAATGAATGAATTGATTTTCTGCAACAAATGGAGAGGGGGGGAAGAGACATATAATGCTGCCGCCTTTGATTCATTTACGCGCGTTTTTTACCTTTCTTATCAGCCCTTGTTTTCCCTGACAATTAGGTGCAAATAGCCTATATTCTTAGTGTTGCCTGCATGACTTTTGGACTTTATCTCTCCTTTGCAAGAGCGTGTTGGCTCTGCAATAACTGTCTTTTCCCCATTGATATTTTGACATGAATCGCACAGAACTCCGAGCGCAGTGAGTAATGGCTTTTCATCCTCTCACTGTCCTGCGCCCGGGAGTCTTTTTAACCATCACTCCCGTGCGAAACTCTACCAGCCTATGTCTAAATACTATTGAAGTATTTATTCACTTCATATGAAACGAGGGTGACTTGATGGGTAACTAAAAAGAAAGTTATTTTATTGCGTATTTTTAACTCTCTTCTCTGATGAACAGTTTTATAACCTATTATTTTATTTTTTAGCTGATAAAAACATGGAATGGACAGCTTAGTTTAGGCTTCTTTTAGCTACTTTTTTTTTTTTTTTTATCCCACTACGCATCGGTCCACAGAAATAAGTCCGGAGAGTTTGGGGCACAGTGAAGCCTAATGCTTATCGAGCCTTGCTTTTGTGACTCAAACAACAGCAATTGGCGGAGGCATTGCGTAAATTTGAGAACAAAATGGCTTATTTCCCTGCCAATGTCACTTTACATGAACGTCACTTTATTCAAGCCTTCTCCTGTGTCTCTTTGTGATCGCGTGCTAAGCTTTGCTCGTGTCTCCCCGCGCGCAGGGTGTGATGTGCCGCATCCTCTGCTGTCATGTCCTCTCAGTATTGCTGTGCATCCTCACCCTGACTCCGGCGGCCACAGGGGTGGGGCCAGAGACGCTGTGTGGGGCGGAGCTGGTCGACACGCTGCAGTTTGTATGTGGAGATAGAGGCTTTTATTTCAGTAAGTGCACCTTTTTAATTATTAATAAAGGTTGGCTGTAGGTCCTTGCAGTCCCAGAGCTCTCCATCGCTTTCATGAATAAAACACCGCATAATCTTGACTCTCCCTCATTCTTAGATCTGAACAAACTGGGACCTATTTGTAGAAGACGAATTATAAGGAGACATTTTATTTGTGGTGTAAAGTGAACTGCAGTGTGCTTTGAAAACAATTCATCAGTTTGGGCATTCCTTCAAATGGGTGAAAATTAACATGCACAAATCACATTCATTCTGGAGATATGGGCATCTGCACAAAGCAACACGCACACACCACACACACACTGCCCATGTCCCTCTACAGGAGATTATGGGATTACAGGATGATGTCTCTTCCTGCTAGTTTCACATCTGACCCACAGCTGTAGGCTTTACATTTTTAAGGATATTGTAAAAGCAGTAATTTCCCTTTTACTTTAGTCTTTTGACACTTTAGTGGACGCCTGCTAAGCAGAACAAAGAAGCATCTCAGGAAGAACACAGCATGTCATCCATCGCATGTTGCCAAGAAGTGAAAGGGGGAAAAGGATTTGAGGGCACCTCTTAAGGCAGAATCTGAAAACAATAAATCATCTGTAGTTATTTTTCTGGTGTTATACTGTTTATATTGTTCCTGGATCTTTAGGGTAATTCATTTGTTATGTTTTTTCAGTCAGGACAGTGTGTGTTAGAGGTCATGGGAGCATATATGTAATATATGATATAGAACCTTACAAGCCCATCGCTGCTTTCTATCAGTGATTTCAATCAATGATTTTACATGTCAAATGAAATGCACTTTCATCACATTCAGTTTCAACAAAAACAGACAAATTTATCAGCTATTATTATATTTTTTAGCCGTGCAAGCGACTCGAATATACTGGAATATACTGTAAGTGTGTTTCATGTTGAAGTGGGATGTACGGGATTCGCGGCAACATCCATGACTGACAAAAAGATTGGGGTAAAAGCGTCATCATTCCAACATGCCATCAAGTCCTTTTTGCAGCTGCGGAAAAAAGCAGCAATTGGCTATGGATTCAAGCAAAAGTTAAAACCTAGGCTGTTAGAAGCTGAGGGGAGTGTACCTGGGACACTGGGCATCACTGTTGAGTCCTCTGAAAATGTCTTGGGCTCATCAATGAAACATTAAGGAAGGAGGTTACCCACCTGATGACGCCAGTGAGGCATCTTCTCATCAGAACACCTTGTTCTGGGCCATGACCGAGACGAGGGACTCAAATTAGGGATTGAAATACCAAGTCCTTGTAGCGCTACTAGTTCTACTCATTCGCTTTTATCACAGATCTTTTTGTTAATAATAAAGTCAATATTCACAAGGTGTATTTAATCAGAATCATATTTGTTCATCTGCCAGGTTAAATATAGTGAGATCTTGGCACTAGGGGCCAAAAGCTTTCAACACATACTATAAATTATCAATTAAAAAGTACAAAAAGCTTTAAGTAATAGTTTTTATTATCCTCTGACAGGTAAACCAGCAGGATATGGCCCAAATGCTCGTCGGTCACGTGGGATTGTGGACGAATGCTGTTTCCAGAGCTGCGAGCTGCGGCGCCTAGAGATGTACTGTGCTCCCTCTAAGGCCAGCAAGCCCCCTCGTTCTTCACGCTCCCAGCGCCACACAGACATGCCGAGGCCTGCCAAGGTTAGTACAGCAAAGCAAGTGGACAAGAGATCAGAGCGTAGGACAGCACAGCAACCAGAAAAGCCAAAAAGCAAGAAGGTGAGCATTTCCAGAACAGAAGCACTCCTACAAAGGTATAAAGTCTACAAGTACTGTGTAAAACATGAATTATCATACTGAAAAGCACAGAGGCAGTGCTTCAGTTTTAGGAGACTAATATCTGGTCTTCATACAGATGAGAGACAGGCCTCTTCCTTTGCATCACACTTGTTTCTATGCTTTTTTTGCTTGTAGATATATGTATTTTTAAAGGTGCATTATGGAACTTTTTTAATGGCTGTATGCGTGGTTAGCATGGCCCCTTTACTTTCCATCCTGGCGGCCAGTTGGACGCTCCAGGATAAATTGTTTCAAGGATTTCTGATGGTTTTCACTGCTGATGGAACCATTTCCATGCATTCCATCTAGAAAACCAAACCTACTAGAAACCCTTGAAACAATTGATCCTGAAGAGTCCTTGATGCCACCGAGATGCAAAGTAAAGGGGCCATGCTAACCACCCATACAGCCGCTGGGTCATGGAAAGGTCCAATATGCACTCATATAAAGGTTATGTTTCATGTAAAAAAAAAAAAAGTTCTATAATGCACCATTAATGTTTTAATTACTTTGTGGGAAAATTGTGCTATTTAATTTCCTATTCCTATTTGTCTCCTTTACACAGAGATCTGCAAACAGCCACAGTCATTCACCTTTTAAGGTACAGGAGGCTAAACTGTCAGTATTAAACAATGTGGTCATCATAATGCTTATGAATGAATCATAATTGACTTTTCAGTGTTTATGCTTTTAATATATTATCTCCACTCTCTTTCAGGAAGTGCATCAGAGAAATTCAAGTCGAGGCAGCGCTGGCAGCAGAATTTACAGAATATGAGAAGGAAGTGGATGGACAAAACCCATCAGGAGAAGAGAGAGTTGCCTTAACTAGTTTCCTTGTAAAATGGTCTATTGGAAACCAAGCAGGTATTCAAAGTTAAAGTGTTGTAGGTGGCTTATAAAGATCGTAAATACTGCACCTTTCCATAGTGGGACGTTAAGGACTAAAGACACAAAGAGCTTTTATACCTCCATGTGAGAACTGTGGTGCCTCACGGTACATTTCAACTGCAATCACACAGCTATGAACAAGTTTAAGACCAAGTGGCACCAACCTCTTTGAAAGTAGATATGTATATTTAGGGGAGGCACTTTATCAAGACCAACAAATAAGTCCATCCAAGTATTCCTCAAGCGCGTGTTTTTCCCAATCCAGTGGTTCTCAAACATTTCACACCAAGTATCACCTAAGAAAATGTCTTCCTCTGTGTATCACCAAACCTGGACTTTGTCTAGGGCTAAGTCAGGTCTGACATAAACCCAAAAATGGACACAAAAAATGGGCTAAACTTAAGGTTCTTTCTGTTTACAATTAGTGTTTTAGTTGCAATAACACATTCACTGTATGGTGCTTTTTCTTCTAGATTTTGCAGAATATAACAAGCTTTGTGGCCACTCTTATTTTTTTTTTCTTTGGGGTGGGGGGATTATCTAAATATGTTTTCTTTACTAATGAAGCCGGTTGCATAAGGCAAATAATATTGGTGTGAAATCTTTGAGTAGATGCAGTATGACTCAGAGGCCAAATTAAGAAAATAAGGTGTGGAAAATAGCTTTATTACTGGAATCAAATAGTTGCTCAATATTTGTGGAAATGCTCATTTGTTACTGTGTCATAGCGGGCCATTACTAAACCATTGAATAGATGAAAATAACCTTGACCTTAATTTCCTGTGTTTTAAAGACTGTATTTGTATTTAAACTGTAAAACCAAAGACCATGTGTGATGAATTGTCATCAAATTACTAAATAAGAAATTATGCAATACCTCTTTGTTGGCCCTGTAAAACTTGTGTAACAAGTGACGCAATACTCGGTCAGTTTAAGTTATGATTTTTTTTATTATTATTGCTGACATTTCTGTCTGTCACATCTAATTATTGATTAAGCTCAACCGAATACGATTGCCTTTTATATAAAATAGTACTGACGAATTTGTTCACAGTTCCTGCTGAATAAATCACTTTTAACTGGAGACATTTGATCGATGCGTATTTCATCTTTTAATCTGATTTACCATGATTTAATAAAAGAAGTGTATAGTTTCTCTGTGTGTGGTTTTTAGCTGAGACGATGCAGTGAGAAAGTTGTAACTAGTTTCTGTAGGGAGTGTATTGAATATCAAAGTGTTTTCACAGAGTTAAACAATTGTGCCAAAACCAACAGAGATCAATTGGAACAGAGCAGTTACAGGTTTAGCTCGAAAGAAGATGATCAAAAAGTGACACACGAGAATCACAAACACCACTGCTCTGATGAAGACTCTGATACCAGTCATTTAAATAAACAGGTTGTTTTCAAAAGTGAGGCCGTAGTCCTGGAAAGTATTTACTCGCTAAATCAAAGCTCAAGTGCCTTTATTTGGCTGTTGTTACAGCCCAGTTAATCACCTATAGTCCAACACTGAGAGGCTTTTTTGTGTGTGCCTTAAAATGCCCCCTGGGAAGTGGGCAAACTTTCCAAATTACCGTGTACACCACAAGTAAAAACTAAGTTACTGGATGCTCCGGATTCCTTGATTAACCTAAAATATGCACAATAGACTAAATCCTATTCACTCTTGAATGGTCCTCCAGATGATCCAGAGCTTCAAGATCTGGAGAACCTCAAGTCAGTCACCCAAAATCACAATAGATGGATAGAACAAAAGAAGATGGATGAATGGAGAAAAACACTTTGGTAATCAAGGTGTAAATAAAAATGTGCATTTAGAATATTCTGTTGCATATGACCATGAGCATATGGTGCAATTAAGTACGAGCTCAAATGTAAAATATATCTAACAAATAATTCATATGGAAAAAATCTATTTGTCAATAAACATTTTCTGGAGTTTGATTATGTAAGTACTGACTTCACTTTGGGATATAAGAAAACATGAGATCAGATTGTTCATTTTCATAGAAACCATCTGTGTGGCAAAAAAACTACATCTGTATGCAACATACAGTAAGTATAAATCACTCACGAAACGTGTTTATAATTATAATTCATTTAGTAATACTATATACCTTTATTTTTTCATAAAATGTAGAAAATGGACTGTGAATACAATCCTTTTGACCTCACACAGATAAGTCTGGACATGTGTGCATTGCACATGCAATATGCGCCAGCACATTCACTACCAGTCAAACGTTTGGGGTCAATTAAAATGTCCTTATTTTTTAAAGAAAAGCACTGACTTTTTAATTGAGGACAACATTACATTGATCAGAAATACAGTCTAGACATTGTTAATGTCATGAATGCCTATTCTAGCTGGAAGCGAAATACCTACGTAGGTGAGCAGAGGTGCATTTCAAGCAACCATCGCTCCAGTGTTCTAATGGCACATTGTGTTAGCTAATCGTGTTAAAGGGTAATGGCTGATTAGAAAACCCTTGTGCAATTATGCTAGCACTGCTGAAAACTGTTGTGCTGATTAGAGAAGCTAAAGAACTAGCCTGGTGACCCCAAACCTTTGACCGGTAGTGTACCTGCTGCAATGTCTTCTGCTGTGTTACTTATTTGAAAAATAATGAAACCCCAGGAAAATCCTCTCAGCTGGTTTCAACAGCTCCTGTCCTGCCTCATGTCTTGAACTATGGCTTCTATAAGTTAATAAGGTAGCCAAGGCTGTGATTCTTCCTAATCTGTTTTTATTATTGCTGAGAGCTTACTGTGACCCTTTTAGAAATATCAATGAACCCAATTAGGACATTTTCATGTGCACCAGAGGGAGATCCATTTCAGAAATTTCCCACATAAATCCGCTGATGAAGTCCATTGTACACACTCTGCAGCATCTTTTATAAATATAGCGAGACACCTCTGACCTTTTGTACCACTCTCACTGGTGGTGCCACCTGATTTGATCAGATTACATGAACCCCTTTCTTACTACTGACGTTTGTTGTGCACTTTTCATATATAAATTTCAAAACGTAACCAGTTGCCTCCATATATAGGACGCAAGACAACCATCACTAGTTGTCCGTCGAGTAGATTTAACAGGCTACATCATATTAGAGAAATTGCCATAATGTCAGTATTTTACGTCTTTTTTACTCTGGTTCTTTTCTCTGTGCTAAACAATCGATGGGTGGCCATGGCTTTGCCAGGCAGCAAATTCGAAGATGGCACAAATGAACAAGATGGCATGGGTTTAATGCTGAATGAGAAGATAATTTCAGAGCCAACCTTTGGATTTTTAATGAGCAGGAGCAAAGGCCTCGGCAACCACATTAGGGATGACAAGGGAACTCCACGAATCAATTCACTTTTGGTAAGTAGAATGTTTATGACGGGAGTTCAGACTCCGAAAATAAAGGATATTTGCTGTGTATAGCCATAATAGCTAAAGACACAACCACAAGCACTCAAATTTGGGATTATTGATAAGCATTTGAAATGTTTCCATAGAGCACTCTATGCAATCTCAATCTATTCATCCACAGCCATAGAATAAATGATTAGATTAGCTACATGTGCTCATTGCAGGTAAAAAGTTAATAAAAAGAGGCAGAATTTCAACACTGCTCTAACATTCTTTTAGTCGGTGGGCCAAGTAAGTGGAAGGAAAAAGTAAGTACACCGTTTGAAATTCTGAGAAAACCCTTTCAAATAATTGATAGAGAGATCTGCCTTTTTGACTTTTCTTCAGAGAATGTTATACACAAAACACATTGAATGAACAGCGTTTAGACTACCTTTGCTCTTTGTGTCTGCGTGTGTAAGTTCCAGTGTCTTCAATTGAGGAAAAACTGTAAAACAGCTGTCTCTCGAGTGTGTTGTTAACAACTTGGTCATCTCCGCAGAAATTGGAACAGGCTTGTGTTGATGGAGAACACGCAGCCTGTTGAATGAACCAAACACATTGGAGACCGAAATGGGCCACAGTGAAGCAGTAAAAACAGATTTGCTCCATTTGGGGACTTGTGGCTTAGTTCGACCCATTGTCAAAGCTTCACCAGAATAACAATATTTTACAGTTGTGGGAACCTGCGAGTAGTAATTGTGCAGAATGTAAATATGATTGATTGTTTTCTAGGATATGCGCCCGACAGGACAAGACACCACTGGACCATCTTTTTCACGTGCCATTGCCCTGCTGGCAGATCGGAAATCGGGCCAATTTCCTGAATCTATAATCAAAATAGATCGCAGAGATACAGACCTTGACAGTAAGTATAGAGCACAATTATTTTAATGCACTTGATATGAGGTACTGTATTGATTGTCTTCTTTTTGCAGTGCTACGATGCATGATCGGAAGAGTTTACCGACCCTGCTGGGAAGTATAAGTGTTGTTCAAAACTACATGTAACAAGCAAAACCAAATTACATGACTGTAGTCACCAATAATAAAACAAAGAAAACAAAAATAAATGTTTATTTAAAAAAAAGTAGTGGTTTTGGCTGGAGTGATTTTACAAGTCAATTCATAAAAATAAAAACATTTCACGGGAACCCATAGACTTCAACTAACCGTTCTTGTTCAATTAAATGTGTAAACGGCCATGGTAAACATGACTAAAGTCTGAAAAAGTTTGTCAGCTTGCTCTGCCCGACAATCAGCTTCTTATTTGAAGTCTTGCTGATTGCTTTAACAGGATTTTTCACAGTAGTCACAGGCTTCTTCTTTGGAGGATCATTTTCTGACCCTCCAGGCTGGTCGGTCTCCACCCGCTTCCTCTTGTTAGCCTTGATTTGAACATCCATGCCAGTATTCTTTCTGTTGCCTAGCCTGGCAATGTTTTTGGCATTTTTAGTCCTTGGCCCATGAGCAGCCAGTTTTTCCAAGCTACTGACCTCTGAACTTGAGCATTCACAGTTGTCAAAGACTGAAACAGGGCAAAGGCAACAGTGTCAAGAGTATGGAGGAGAAAAGAGAAAAAACAAAAAAAGAACAATTGTGACGAGGCTGCTGACGTTGGCTGTTCATTGAGGTAGGCTGTATAAGACTGAAACTGAACATGTGTCATGAAAACCTAAATTCCCACAAAACAAAAGACAGACGGAAAACGGCAAAAGTGTGTGTTTTCTTTAGTATACTACAGATGTGGGGCTGAGAAGCTTTGATAGAATGGGAATTCAATTAGCAGTTAATGCAAGTACCAGTCCCAGCGCTGGGGCTGGAGACAGGTCGAGGCTAAAGCTGAGAAGCTGCACCTGGGCCTCAACCAGCCGTGTGACGTCAGTAGAAACTCAAATCCAAACCATTAGGGGTTACTACAACAGTTGAAGAGAATTCTGCTCTATTCACACGGTGGGCTACAAAACTGAATATGTACCTGCATCCTCACTAGAAGGCTCGTCTTCCACAGGCGTCCATTTGGGTTTGGGAGCTGGGTGAATACATGTTGGCACCTGGCTAGTGCTGGGGAACTGAAGAACACGGCTCAGCGGCAGCTCATCGTCCGTGTAGGTGGAGGCAAATTGAGATCTAATAACTTTGTCTTTAACCTGAAAAAGACTCAAATTGGGGGACTTCAAATTGATGTAGCAAGTATCAAATATATTGTATTCTTTTATTCTTAAGGAAGGCTACGCCCTCTTACTGGTTTAAAGCAGAACTAAGTCACTTAAGTCCCTAGAGGCCATAAGCACCACTGCTGGTGTTGTAGCATGATGTGTTTTTTTTTAACCGATTCATTGTTAAAAAAAAAAGACAAAGGGAGAGAGGGATATTGTACATTGTTCCACAAACCAATTACGCAATGGAGATTATTTTTTTCACTCAAACTTTCTGTAAATACTGCTTAAGTGGCACTAGCCAACAGTTTTATCCATTAGCCTGTTGGCTTCTTCTTCGTGAATCCATTTGTGTGTATTGGGTCTCCGGGTCTGAGCAGGGAAAGCTGCAAGTGTGGTTTTCTGGCCAGAGACACCCCTCAAAAGACCCCTCAATCATCACATTAACACTTGTATTACCCCAGAGGGACAACAAAAATGATGTATTAAAAAGGTTAAGTTATTTAGTTCTGCTTTAAAATGACAATAAAATGACAAAAATGCAAGCTCTACCAGAATAAAGTTGTAAATTTGCAAGACTCAAGTAATTTATGAGAAAAAAAAGAAAATGAAGTAAAAATAAAGTGATAATTTTATAAAAATCAAATCATCTTTATTTCCTTTCAAGCATGTGGAGAAGAGCAACCCCAATGTCCTGCATTGGGCCCTACTGTGATGTAGGGGAGATGTGTTTCTCAACAATCTACACACAAACACTCAATCCCTGCTACATCACTAAACAATGTTATGGGTTCCACAGTCAAACTGCATTGATTTACTCTCCTGTAAAATTGACTTTCAGTGGACTTTTGCACTTGAGTCACATTTCGAAATGTGCGTGCATTCCACGTTAAGTCCATCGCATTTTATTTTTATTTCCTAGTTTCTCTATTTTATGTTTTTAGAGTTGCCCATGACTGACAACAGTTTCCCCTGGGATGTAACAGGAGCATGTGACTGCCATTTGAATATGTCAAGACTCAAAATTTGTTCAGAATTATGTAACAAAATCTTAAAGCACACTACCTGTGAGTAAAGTTTAATTTGTAGGTGTTAAAATGCGATGTCTGCCAGTCTATTTTGTGCTGATGTAAGAGCATGATGAAAGTATTGGTGAAGTAATTCAATAGACAACGGGAAACAATACTTTTTCCAAGTTTGCCTTTCCAGTCGCGTTAAGCAACTGATATGGCATCTTCAAAGTGAAATTGATGCAGAAAGCTTCCGCTCACAGAGTTCAGGAAACGGTGAGCTGCCCAGGGACTATTACAGCGCACTCAAACAGGAAGGCAGCCAGATTGTGGGGAGCTAAAATGACATCTGCTAAAGCGCTCGGGAAGGAACCTTTTTGTGAACTAGGTGTTGTATACATGTTTAAAGTAATGTTTGTGTTCGTACACTATGGTGCCTGTTTAAGTTTTGTGTTTAGAAATCGCAGCAACAGAATATTTGTCATTCAAGGATACTATTAGATCATGGAAGATTCAAATTTATGTACAATACAATATGCACTGTGAACCACAGATTTTGAATGAACAGATTAAATCTCCAGGATGAATTTCTCCCAGAAAGAAGACACTTAATTATTCACTTGATGCTATAATCCTATTCTGTAATATTTCATATTTACATAATGTAAATATTCATATTTTTGCTTAAGAATTGTTGCCAGGTTGGCCTTTGACAGTAAACAACATGGCTGCCTCCATAGGCATCCGACTGAAGCCGTTTGGCAAGATACCACTAAATCCTGTTTTATATCCAGCCATTTTTTTACTACTTTTTTGTCACGCTGCAGCTTTGCTCCCTGGAGGACCAAAGGGACGAGCCAGCACTCGAAATAAAGAGCGGAATGTGGCAAACGCGGTGCAAAAAGTAGTAACTATCTCATTTAGTTCCCAAGTTATTGTCAATTGAAACACACAACCTGAGAATCAATTAAGGTTGTTTTTTTTTTAAATCGATATCAGCCTATTCAAAGAAAAAAACATCAATTCAAATCCATGAATTAAATCCACCCCAGTCCAAACTCTCCCAACTTTCCAAACGCATTTCGAACATCACAGTTCTTCACAGGGATGATTTCATGGGCATGTTTCTATACTTCCAGGGTCACTGTAATACTACTAATGAAAACTAGCTTGCAAGCTCACAATCGATCAAAATAATTTTGTATTAAAGGAATAGGCCACCGTTTTTACATACCAAGATATGTTCTTACCTAACCTTAGTCGAGTTAATATATCCCCGTCTGGTCTTTGTCCGTGCGCTCTGTAACGCAAACGGAGCACATACGCAGCCTCTCCCACATGTCATATAGCTCCAAAAAAGCTCACGATAGAAGCTACCAAGCTCTTCCACGTGTTCCCTATTTAAATAAAGTTACGTTAAGTGTTTTCATGTGAAGTACATTTACACAGAAATGTAACATGTCGATTTTATAAGCAGATAAAAAGGGGTACTATATTGTGAGGCGTAATGATACGAGGAGCACACCGTCCGCGTTGTAACTCCTAAAGACTTCCCCCCCGCTCACTTCCGTCAATAGAAGCTGCGTGACTTGTAGAGAGCTAGCAGAGAACAGTTGAAGAAGCGTTGATAACTTGTGAACAATGCCTTTTACGTGCATCGTGCCGGGCTGTGATAACAAGCAGAAAGTATATAGTGTAGTAATGTTTCACAGATTTCCAACTCACCCCGGACGACGACACAGGACCTCTACCATGAGGTAGGAATGCGCAAGCACTTTCCCAAAATATTTTCTTTCTGCTTGTTGTAAAAGGCTCTCTACAAGTCACGCAGCTTCTATTGACGGAAGTGAGCGGGGGGAGTCTTTAGGAGTTACTACGCGGACGTTGTGCTCCTGTATCATTACGCCTCACAATGTAGTACCCCTTTTTATCTGCTTATAAAATCGACATGTTACATTTCTGTGTAAATATACTTCCCTATTTAAATAAAGTTACGTGAAGTGTTTTCATGCGAACACGTGGAAGAGCTTGGTAGCTTCTATCGTGAGCTTTTTTGGAGCTATATGACATGTGGGAGAGGCTGCGTATGTGCTCCGTTTGCGTGACAGAGCGCACGGACAAAGACCAGACGGGGATATATTAACTCGACTAAGGTTAGGTAAGAACATATCTTGGTATGTAAAAACGGTGGCCTATTCCTTTAATACTTGGACACTCAGGTGAAGAGAGAGACAGAGCTGTCAACCGATCACCTGATGTGGGGAGTTAGCCTGGCGTGACCGGAATGATACCCCTCTGTATTCTTTTATACAGGTGTACAGCAGTGAGTGTCGGGAATGGCAAAGGATCCCCTTATGGAGGATAGCAAAGTTATTCTGAGCTGATACAACAAATGTATAACAGGTCTGGAGAAGGCCATAGAAAATATTACGCAGCTCACAACCCACAGTTTCAGAACAGGATTGTATGCAATGGTTTAAACATACATTATTAAAATAAAAGGAAGCCCATACCTTAGGTTTAAGCAGTTCTAACCGGCTTTGGACTCTGCCCGTCAAGGGAAGGGGAGAGCACCCAGAGGACACATCAGGCGATCTAAAACACAATGATGAGACAGAAGTTTAGTTTAAGGATGTCCCGATCCGATATTCATTATCGATGTTGATACAGTAGAGTATCGAATTGAATTTAATGACTGGATTGGGTCCCATTCCCCAAAAGACGATGAGTCTGCCGTCCTTAATCTGCAGCAGCTCCAGCTTGCAGGTTTACCATGGCGTTTACCAGAACCGCAGTTGCAGTGCTATTGCTAAGCTTCTACTGCCAACACACGCAGATAGAAGTCTCAGTGAAGACACTCGGCAGCCGCTAAAAACATTCATGGCAGGGAAAAGCACCTTTTTTCTTGTCATTAGGTTTTTATAGGAGGAGTCAGAAACTCAGGCAGAATCCTATCCAACAGTGGTGATAAGAGTGCTCTTATAGGTGCGCACCTGAATGGCCTTTAGAGACAGAAAGAACTGAAACTCTAGTATCTGCCACTTTGTTGTCGTTTTGTGAAGAGGCTTAAAATGCAGCAATTATAAAACGTTTTTTGTTTTAATGGAAAATGCCCATTTTAGCTTTTTAAGACACTTAATTAAGACACTTAATTACTCAATGTTACCTTCCAATTTAAAATTCAAAGCTAAATCCAAAAGTTCTTGCATGTTTATAGAGAGGCCTGTAATAGACACCAATTGGTGAAACTACTGGAATATGTGGTCGGTAGGTGCCCTTTCCCTCGACCAAATATTCAAAGTATCATTTCATTAGACACCATTACATAAATGTTTGCAAAAATATGCACTCAACTCTATTTAGAGTTAGACTTCACAGCATCACTCCATTTTGTCAAGCAATTGTGTACTTTACTGGAGAAAGATTAGACGGCATGAATATTGCCCATGTGGGCCTTCAGCTGTCTACGATAAAGGGACAAAAAGTACTCACTAATACAGACAGGTGAACAATATTTGAGAGAATATATTCTATATTGTGTATATAGGAAAAGGGTTTATGTCTTTGAGTTCACCCCATGAAAGAAAAGAGTCAAGAGCCAAAACAAAAGTGTTGCATTTACATTTTTCCTTGTGTAGGTACCACAGTTTGGTTTGCCAGGAAATAATTGTCAAAAGGTATTTACTTCTGACAAATCAAAACATTATGTTTTGGGTACCTGTACACAATACGAACAATTCACATATGTTTAAGTGTTTGTTTAATTTTACAATTTAATGTGCTCAATTAACATTTTTCTAATAATAAAACCTAAAAGGCTTGCATCAACAGAGCTGACGGTCAGAATACACAACAGAAAAGAGTCAACCATTATTTAAGCACTTATCCCCAATCAAGTCCAAATTAGTACAAGAGCGGCCTTCGTCAGTTAAAGCTCAGAGACTGAATCATAGCGATTCTGGTACGGCAGGTCCATAAACTTTACCTGTGTCTATGGAGCTTAAGTTATTGACTGTAGAACCCTAAGAGGGCATGCTACATGAACTGCTATTAAATGACCCACCTATATAGCGTAAGCACACAGATGCCTTCTTCACCATTGAGTATTGGCTGGTCCTCTGACAGCAGGTCGGCTTTGTTTTGGCAAGGAGGAATAAGGGCTTCTTCATCCAACAATGCCATAATAAGCTTCACAGAGTCCCGGCCGCCTATTGCAGTAGCATGATTGATGGCATATGCTCTTGGCTAGTACACACCACAGAAATTCAGGTAAATACACAAAAAATAAGCAGCAGCAAGATGATGATGACCATAGTTACCCGGGCAGGACTTATTCCCGTCATGTTTTCATCAGTGGTTCTTTTGTGATTATGGTACAATTGACATATCCTTTCCTTCAGCTCTTCTGCAGTTTTATCGGCTGCTATGACCACAGGATCTCCACTTATACGTCCCTTGACAAGAAGGGCTCGGATGGCAGTTACAAGCCTGGTGCAACACACACTAGAAAGAAAATGGTTGATTTCATATTAGTTTTGGAACAATGGCAAACAAAAAATAAAAAAAAAATTCAGTTGTCTCAGTTAGGATCAATATGGGGAAGACTGCAGACTTGACAGTGGCCATAAGACCATCATTGATACGTAGGATGAGTAAGGCACAAAGGTTCATAGCTAAGCAGGTTGGATGTTCACAGAGTGCTGTGTCCAAGCACATCAATAGAAAGTCTAGTACAAGGGCAAAATGTGGCAGGAGAAGATACACCAGCAGAAGAGCTGCCCGTTGCCTTCAGCGGATTATCCAGAAAGAGTGGAATGAAGCGGGAGTCACAGCTTCAAAAACCACCACATTCAGACGCACCCAGGAGATGGACTTCAACTGTTGGGTTCCTCGGGTCACAACGCTTCTGAGCCTGAGCCAACGTAGGAAGCGTCATGATTTGGGGTGCAATGTCCAGTGCAGGTGTTGGTAAACTCTACTTTCTTAATTTGGGCTTCCAGCTCACATTTATGTAAAAATTAACAAATACTTGAAATGGTTAAAGTTGTGGGCCCTGAATCTATAATCTATGGAAGTTTAACCTTTTGAATGGAATTATGTAAATACACTTTTCCAAGGTATTCTAATTTTTTGGAAAGGGTCTGTATGTATAATTGTATTTGGAGGAGAACATTATCACTACATGCTCACGGTCTGACTGATGTCAGCAGGGCACTGATTTGGAGCATCTCCCTTAGAAAGTTGCTCATTTGTTTGCATAGAGCCTACAGAGGAGCACAGCCCATAGAACTGATCAGATCTACAGGAATAAATTATTTGTCTAAGTGTGTTTAGCAAAAGAAGTTGGTGACAAGTGTTATAAGAAAAACACACCATCCAGTAAGAGAGACTTTGCACAAGACATGCAGGTGGAAGTTAATATGCTGATTTAGGTGCAATTTTCTACATACTTTACATTTTGTGTCTTTCAATAAAGATGATTACCTTGGATTCGGGATCTCGCCTAGGATTTCTTCCAAGTTGTCTATAAATTGAACATAGTCAGACAGGCCTTTAACATGTTTCCTTAATGGATTGGATTCTGCCGGGGCATAGCCCTTGCCTCCAAGTTGGATAGCTCTCACAAAGGACGTAACAGCCTAAACAAACAAACACAACAAGTTACCCAAATGTGTCACAGTAGTTCAGTTTCATTCTTTGAGATAAGAGTTGATTTTGTATTTTAAAAAATAAGCACCATTTTTCATCTTTTGTGAATTCACAAGTATTTGAAATAAGTCCCCATCATTGTTCTTGTGGCACCAAAGATTCTCCAAATCTCCAGACATTACCAGTTAAATAATGTGAAATTGACTAGAATATGACCAAATGTGGCCGACTTGGTACAAAGGTTTATGAAGGTGAAAGACAAAGGTAAGCTCAAATGAAAATAATTGTTACAAAAGGCGTCTGACACTTGGTCCATACCTGTATAGGACTCATTTAAAAAAATCTATGTATCAGCAATTGTGGTGCTGGCGCTACACTATTTTGTCGAGGGTTTCATCTCTTTTCACCGGTTCTTGCCATTACCTGGCATCAAGTTTTTTATGACTTGCTGTTTACTTACCAAAAATAGAGACGTATTGCCCTCACGTGCAGCATGTTTAATGCCCGTGAAAGCATTTCGTCCAAGATCGCGTTTTGGGACATCCAGTGTAAGCGCCACAGCCATGTCATTCTTGGAATTCACAAGTAAACTCAGATAAGAGCAAAAAACCCGACGCACAGCATTTTTGACCTGTTGGTAAGAGTTCTGTCATGATTTTTAATTGCATCTAATTGACATAATATTCGCAATGCCTTTTCACATACAATGCATATTGGATGTATAGTCAAAACATTTATTTAAAACAAATACCGATTCTGAAACAGGGAAATTTTCTTTGTGGCTGCATCCTATACCTGCGAGCTGCACCTCCTTGGTGTACTGGATGGTGTAGATGGGGCAGATGTTTCCTCAGCATGTGTTACTTTTGTGCTTCCTGATAAAAACTCTAACAAATGTGTCTTGAAAAGAAAAATAAATCATTATTAAATATGGCACAACTAGACATGTCAACAAATGAGTCATGACCATTCTACTCACAGCATTCAGTGAAACTTGTGGGTCAAAATCTACTCTCAGTTCTTTGCACATTGAGTAAATATCCAACAGGTCCACAGTGTTTGAGCGCTTCAGGAAGGAATTATATTCTTCTACAATGAGATTGAAGCTTTCCAAAGGCACAGATGAGGTTGAGAAGTTAAGTTTTTCTAAAATTAAGTGTTTCCAGGCCAACAGGATATCACTCAAGGTCATCATGGAATCTCCAGATTGCTGGATACAACAAGGGATTAATTAGTAGGTCAGTAGATTAATTGCCTAAGTCAAACTTTTTAATGTAAATCAAGAAAATCAGATGAGGCTGACTTTAACACAAGCTAAATGCTGGTAATTGTTCATTTGGATAAGTAGGTAACATTTAGTACTGCCTCACCCAACTATCCTAAACTACTGTAGTTGAAGTAGAAGTTTGTCTAAATTTCTTTTGTTACTCGTCCAGACAGAAAATAATTAACTTAGCCTACCACCTTAAAGGAACAGGCCACCGTTTTTTCATAATGAGATATGTTCTTACCTGAGCTTAGACGAGTTGATGCGCGCCTGTCTGGTCTTTGTGCGTGCCCTCAGTCACGCAAAACAACTAAAGATGTTGTAAGCATTTGGCCTCTTCCAATGTATTCCTAAACGGGGGTGAAGTTGGAAGCGGCCAAGCTCTTCCACGGGCACACACAAAGACCAGACAGGTACGTGTCAACGCGGGTAAGATTAAGAACATATCTCTCTATGGAAAAATGGAGGCCTGTTCCTTTAACTCAGAAGTGAATATATAAGTAGTGCGAATTCAAATCATATAAACATGTAACCTTTGCAAATAAATCTATTTTCATGGGAGAACCTCGTTCAGTATTGTTTGGAAGCGGCCGAGTGGGTTGGATTACCCTTTTGGTTACTTCTGCCATTGCTAGCTGGAGCACCATAAGCATGCCATCAGCCCCATGGATGGTTGTCCTCTCAGACTGCATGACTCTGTGACATTCCCGTCTGAAAGTCTTCACCATCTGTCCGAAAAGTCCTTCCGGAGATTGCATTGTGCGCTAAACTGCAATGACACAAAGCAAACAATATTTGCACTATCCAACAACACGACTCCATAAAAGTGACGTCTAATATACTTGAATAATATCGAAATAAAAATGTGCACAAACCTTTATGGTCAACAGTTGCTCAAAACAGTCACACACGAACCGCAGCTGACGGTTTGAAAATTTAAACACCCCGTGACGTCATGCGCCTTTGAACCATCCGACCTGCAGCGGTACTGTAGGGCTTGTATATTTTCTATGAAAATGTTTATTATCTCAATTAAAAGTCTAGTGTCGGTATGTGCGTATTTAAAATAGCGTTGAAATAATGTTTCCTTGAAAGAACTGCATTATCATGCATTATCTATTCACCGTTTAATCCTTGTTGTTAAATTGTTCCCTGCACGCAACAGCATTGTGGTATGGTCCCGTTGTACCCGGAAGTAAATTAACATTTTTCTCATCATGCGCGCAGGGTTTGAACAACAGTAAGGGAAGAAGAATTGATCTGTATCAAGGATAGAAAACATGGGTATGGGTGTTTCTTTACCTTGGAGTATCTCATGTATTGTCAAACTAGTATGTAATGTAGTGAGTTTACTTTGATACGCGTAGCTGCTAAGCTACTGTTTTAGATGTTGGCTATTTTGGTGTGTTTTCGCCTAGCGTTAAGTCAGATCTTCTTGTCTTGCGATTATTATAAAGTTTGTAAAAGATGACACCCAGAGTACATGTAATGATTGCCATGTTATCATGTTTTCAGACATTTCGGACGATCGATGTTGGAAAAAACCCAAACAAAAATCTTCTGTTTACACACATTTATGCAAACGTTTCGGCACCTACCAGGAAACTTGTTTGATTTGGTGGTATCTAACTGTGGTTCTCAAACTCAACTTGAGAAACAGCAAACACCTAGGGCTAGAGTAAACCATAACTGAAATAGGATTAAACCCAGACCAAAGTAATCAACTAACACGAACGAGAGCAAAAATTAGTAATTACTGTAAATTCAGAACAAACATTGAAAACAATACTTCAACTGAGGAGTTGGAGCCCCTGGAGCAGCTCATACCACCAGTAGCCTCCATGTACCTTCAGTTATCGCAGTCACTACCCTAGATTCATGAATGTAATGAAGCCACCTGCAAATGGTCTGCGCCGTAAATGATGATGATGATGATGCATGTATTTCTTATGTAATACAGGTACTATGCATGAGGACAGCCGCAGCCCCAGCTACACGGTGCCATGTGATGATTATGTTAATGTTGTCGAATTCAGCCCGTTCACTTCTGGGACTACTGCATCTCTATTAGCTTATGGTGGAAACCAGTATGTTGTGGTTGGAACTTGCCTCTTTCCGGTGAGATGGCCGACCACCTAAACATATATCAAATGTAATTTCTTAAGTAACTTAGTTACTTGTTTTACAGGAGGAGGATATGGACATTGATGGCATTGAATTTACTGTTCTTCGAGCTTTTCATCATGAAGTGCGTGTTGATGCTCTTGCATGGAGTCCAGAATCTTTCCTGGACCAAATTCCCCATATAAGGTTCTTATTTCATGCATTTTACTTAAGCACTTTAAATAGTTGTGGTAAAATGCTTGAAACATGTAAAGGATTTTATTTTCTGCTGTAAATTACTATAAGCGCGTTCACTGAAAATTGTGGACTTATTGTGGACACTTATGTTAAGGTAATGTCTTGCCACACATTTACAGTTTCTATGATTATCAAATACTGACTTGCTTGTCAATATTAAGATGCAGTTAAATTGGCTGCAATCTGTCATTGTTTAATAAAAGTGGTAGCATTAACAGTTATCAAATATCATGACAAATTATTTTAACCTCACACATGTCTGCTGTCTAAGTCACATGATTGCGTAATCATTGATTTTGTGCAATTGTTTGAATAATTGCAGGCTCTCTTACACAATGCCTGATTAAAGGGAAATATGCCGAGATGTTTATACGCCATTTAAACAATGCTATTATTTTACTGGGCACAGTGCACTGATTATTTCTATTTTGAAGATGCTTTTCTTCAGGAGATACTGCACATTGACAATCTATTATTTAACTTTTCTCCTAGGTTCTGCACTGCTGCAGCTGACAGAAGACTACGCTTATTGACTTCCGATCTTCAGGATAAGCATGAAGTTAAGGTAGTACAACACATAGACAAAAATTTATCAGTGTTGTCTGACGTTTCTATTTATTTATTTATTTATGAACATTTTATAAGAGGATCAGCCCCATTTAACAGTCCTTGGCTTATGTTGACTCTATAATGACTTGTAAATATTTTTTGTCGATGGGTAGGTGCTGGAAGGCCACACAAGCTACATTAACCATTTGGTGTTTGAGCCGACCGAGGGGAAACAAATCGCTTCTGTCAGTGATGATCACACTTGCAGGTTTAATTTTACTTTATTTTTGTGTATCTCATATGTGCAAATTGTATAAATATGAAAATACAGTGGGTATTTCAAATAGTAATTTGTACAAACTTAACCTAGACCAATCCTCATACTGTATGTCATAGACGGGAATATTCATGTTAAAAATCAACTTCTTAATTGTGGTTTTCTAAACCAGGAACCGAATGTCATAATTATTTTTATAACATTATTTGACCTAGTTCATTGCATGCTCATGATCTCTTCCTCTCCTCCTTCTGACTCTGTGGAGAAAATGGCAATGTGCTCCTTCTGCTGAAAGATTTAAATTCTGTCATGATGAGAAAACATGGGAGCAAGGGATGTATCAAGTTAACAGGGGAGGTCCTTGAGTCAGCCCACACAAACTGAGCTGGAAGGGAGAATGGGTGGGACATCTTCATATAATTTCAAGACCTTTTCATCACTGTTGCATTTGGCAGAGCTTAGCTTTGTCATCACTGTCCCCTGCAGTTGTGGGAACGCGACTGGTTGCCAACAGGAAATTTGACCTTGAACACCATAGGCAGGGAATCAGCTTCACTTCCTCTGAAGTGATTACCTTAAACCTATTGCTTTAGGTAGTAGTTGAACAAGTTCTTCAGTCACACAAACAGGGCCACCTAGGGATTAGATTTTGAACTGCATGATTCTTAAGTTTTATATAATGTTCTATGTGAATCTGGTTGCTTTTGTCTGATATTGGGACATTTATAAGACCAGCCTGTTCTTCTAGTTTAGTAGCCACCTCTAATGCTGCAGAAATGTGTTAAATTATTTGAATACATAAAGCAAAGGGAAACTTGGACACATCCTTGCTGTTAAGAACAGTGTGTACTTTAATCCTGGCTACTCTTTATGGTGGTGAGTATTTGATCTCGGTTTATCCCCGTGCCTTGAATCATTTACCCTGTTCTGTGCTGTAAAAATATTCCTTTCACACGGGGTACATCCGAAACTAGTTAATTGGTAAGAGGTATAGGGATAGGGCCGTCAGTTAGGAAGAAGGAAAAGGAGCCTCCACCTCCGTTCCTGCGCTGCAGAATAAAGGCTGTGCTGCGGGACAACTCCTATTTTATATTAAGTATAATCACATCTTGTATCCAATAGACTAAGCCTATAGCTTATATATTTATTAGAGATAATAAGGGCATGACAGTGAAACAGATCACATGTTTTAGTCCTTGTTCTTGTACCTGTATACTACTGTACAGGTACAAGAACATGTTTTAGTCCTTGTTTTGAGGTGATGAGGCAAGACTTTAGAACACTTATTTAGATTCTGCATGACCTGTTTTGTCAGCAACAATTCACACAATCCCATGTAATTGTGACAGGGTTTCCTTTCATTTCCACTCTTGTTTCAGGCTTGTTTCACATGTTTATTTTTTCAGTTGTACTTTTATTTAAAGGAATAGTTCACCGTTTTTCCATACTGAGATATGTTCTTACCTGGTCTTACACAAGTTGATGCGTACCTGCCTGGTCTTTGTGCATGTGCTCAGACACGCAAAAAGACTAGCGATGTTGTTGGCATTTGGCCTCTCCCAATGTATTCCTATAGCTCCAAACGGGGTGAAGTTGGAAGCTATCGCGCTCTTCTACGGGCACACACAAAGACCAAACAGGTATCAACTCATCCAAGCTCAGGTAAGAACATATCACAGTATGGAAATACTGTGAACTATTCCTTTTAAATTTGTATGACCCTCTCTGCTGATTTTACTATTGGAATGGAATTGATTTGACTATTCACTGATGGGTAGAACATTTACTAAAGTAACTTTTCTAAGACATTGTACCTCTATCAGCTGTGACAAATAATATTTTTAAGTAGGGATTGATGGTATGGCCCTTCATTGTTAAAAAAAAAAAAGAAGGGTGATAGACATTTCCAACAAAATCTCTGCATAAACAGCAAATGAATGCTCTTAATCCCAGGACCACCAAAAATAAGTATTATTAAAATACATTACAAATAATTCATTCAATTTATTGTAAAATATAAGATCGCTGTACACACCACAGTGTAATTCTATTTTCTAGTAAATATTTGTAAACATGGGAAATTTGTGATCATATCAGGTTTCTATGCACCTGATTCCTGGGGTCGCTCATGTAGAAGCAATTATGGGTACATTTTCCGGTGAGATGCCAGAAGTCGGACTGAGTCATTGATTTCCAGCGGTTTCTAGGGCGAGTTTTCGTTTCACATAGTGGTTTATTTCACATAGCGTTTTTTTTCACATAGTGGTTTATTTCACATAGCGATTTGTTTCACATAGTGGTTTATTTCACATAGCGATTTGTTTCACATAGTGGTTTATTTCACATAGCGCACAGCTAAGGAACATGTGCTGTTCGCTGTTGAATTAAAGAACAGAGAAAGTTACAATGTTTGGAACATGCTCCTGGACTAAACTGGGCTTACGCTGTGGCATTTTGGGGGCGATTTTAAATATACCAATGCGACTGACTCTCATACGAGGATATCACAGAAAGGCCATTAACTATCTAATAATAACTATTTGATGATAATATGAAAGATGTTACCACTTGACTTGCCAATGAAGTAGTGATGGGCGAGTGAAGCCACAGAGCTGTTTCACTCGCCCCTGTCGCCCATTGAACACTGACTTCTGTGATCAAACTTAAAGGATCTGCATCATGCTATTTTAGCCATTCCAAAGTAAAGTAAAGGCATTTATATGATATATTGTACCTCTACCACTATGGAGTACAAATTTTTGTAATAAATAGTATTTTGTGGAGGTATTTTTCAAACCCGGAAGACAAGATGCTTGGATTCAGTTAACTCCGCCCCTCTCCCCGAGTTGATGCAGCTGATGCAACTTTAGCAGTAGTAGAAATAGAAATATCACAGCAAAAAGTGAAGATACTTCACAGTACAGTTATAAGGACATTTGCAACACAGCTTCATAAATGGCTAACACGTGTTTTGATTGACTCACCACCGCTCCATCATCGCTGGTTATAGAAGTTTAATCCACTTTGGTTCTGTGTGTTTCAAAGCAATCTGCCTCAGGAAGAGCGATACAAGCTCCGGAGCGCCAAGTTTTTATGCATCACTACGATGATTTTAAGTTATAGAAAGAGCATAGCAACTATTTTTTGATGTTTCCGCCAAAACACGTAAATGTGGCACAATTAGGGCTAGGACAAAATTATCGGATTTCAATACCTTTTGCTGCAATACCAAGTATCGATACTTTGTATCACAATACTTTCTATACTTGGGTTTGGAGGCATTTTGTTTTTTGCACTTTGTTACATTTTGTGTTAATGCACTTTTCAATCTTAACATAAATGTCAAATGGCTTTGGTTTTTAAACTTTGGACACATTGTTTTTTTTTTACACATTTTGCTTATCATTATTACTTACTGTATCGCAAAATACATAGACTGACTGTAGCTCAGTTGTAAACTGAAAATGTGAAGATCTCTGCGAATATTTGAGCAATTAACACAAAACAAAAAGTGTGTTTTGCTTAGTGTTTTGCTGAGTACTTTAGGCTCTTCAAGCCTAAAGTACCACATCTGAGTAAAGTCTTTGTGAAAGATCGCACCATGGGAACATATTCGCAGGGGTTAGGTGGGAACAACTTGACCACCGTCTTTCCGGGTCATACCGGAAATTCCACCAATAATGGATACTTTAATTTTGTTTAAACTGGAAAGTGGGGGATTTTTACAGATCACTGTGAACCACAACAAAAATAGCATTGTATTCATTTTTTTTTTTTTCAGAGTGCACGGATCTAGATTTTGCAATTAATTTGAACGTGTGTGGGTTTGTTTTTTTAACACTAATATCTCAGAAGCAAGATGTTAGTATTGAATCTTAATTAATTAAAGACATCCGTTCATTTCTGTTGAGTATCTTTAAAATGTAACCTATGTGTGTAACACAATGTAACATGTGTTTTTGTCTTTAGAGTGTGGGACCTAGATGGAAATGAGCACTCTACTCTTAGACTTTCCTCTCCAGGCATCAGTGTGTGCTGGCATCCGGAAGAAGTCTTTAAAGTATGAAATTGATTTTAAAGGCCTGTTTTACCATCCGCTAAAATCATATAGCAGTGTCAATGATGTTAACCCTGTTCTATATCTTTAGTTAATGGTGGCAGAAAAGAAGGGCACAATACGTTTCTACGATCTTGTAAACCAGCAGGCGATTTTGTCACTGGACTGTGGCCAGTCACCACTAATGTCAGCTGACTGGTGCCTCACCAACACCATTAAAGTTGGTGCTGTGGCAGGAAATGACTGGCTCATCTGGGACATAACTCGCTCCAGGTCACTAGGCAATATGTGGCTGCTGGTGAGACACTGTTGTTATAAAAACTAAATGTTCTTGTTTTTATAGTTATCCACAAGAGAAAAGACCTGCTCATATAGATAAAGCACACTTATTTAAGTAAGTTTTCAGTACACAGACATATGACAGACATGTGACTACAAATTGAAATATCAAATGCTGTTGCTGACGTATTTTTCTGTGGTAAACCGTAGGTGGTCACGAGCAAATGAAAATCTCTTTGCAACCACTGGGTGTCCTGGAAAGATCAATAGTCAGTTACTTATCCATCATCTGGGACATCCACAGGTTTGACATTTTTATCTACATTTCCTCTTCTCTTTACACTTGAGTCTCGTGTCACATATTTCTGTCTTTTAGCCTGTAATGATTGGATCTGCAGCAGTTGGATCAGGACTCAGCTGGCATCGCACTCTCCCACTCTGTGTGATTGGCGGGGACAGGAAGCTTTGCTTTTGGGTGACTGAAATGTAAATGTCTCCACTAAACTTTCCTGTTGAATGGCTTGTTAATTTGTATCTATTCATTATATTAATAAACTATTTTCGATGATGTAACCACTTTTCTCAATGGGGGGATTGGCAGCGCAGTGGTTTATGGAATGGCACATAGCTCCTAACTGCTGGTGAGAAACCTAATCCAAATTATTATGCAAATTGGATTTTTGTGTCAAAAAGGTAAAAAAAAAAAAAACAATAATAATGAAACTCATGGATGGTTTTGTGTCTCGGGGCTCTATGAATCACTGACATTAATCTCAGAGACCTGGGATGATTCGTTTTCAGGTTAAGCCCAGTTAAGGGAAAAACTGCTGAAAAAGGGTGTTCCACTTTATTATGCAGATCATCATTTTCAAGCAGTATGGGAAAGAAAAAGGGTCTTTCTGATGATGAAAAGCGTGAAATAGTTGAATGCCTTGGTCTAGGTATGAAAACCTTTGATATTTCATGAAAGATGAAGCATAATCATCATACTGATAAGAGATTTGTGGATGATTCAGAGCACACTCGGGTTTGTGCAGATAAAGGCACAATATGGACGGTTTCTGCCAGACAAACACATCAGATTAAGAGAACAGATGCTACAAAGCAGCAAACAGGTATTTGAAGCTGCTGGTGCCTCTGGAGTCTCCCGAACATCAAGGTGTAGGACCCTCCAGAGGCTGCAGTTGTGCATAAACCTTCTAACCGGGCCTCCCCTAAACTGTTAATTGAAGCTGATGAACAGAAACGGCTGCAACGGGCTCAGAAATACATGAGGACTCATTTTCAAACAGTCTTGTTCACTGATGAGGCCGTGTAGCCCTGGATGGTCAAATCAATGGAGTAGGATGGTTGGTGAATGGCCACAATGTCCCAACAAGGCTGTGACGTCAGTAAGGAGGTGGCGGAGTCATGTTTTGGGCCAGAATCATGAGGAGAGAGCTGGTCGGCCCCTTTAGGCCCTTTTAGGCTGACCACTGTCTTCTACCTCTGCATCACTGGCTGCCATGGGCATAAAAGGAGAGAAACTCATGATGTGGACCCCATCCTCCCCTGGCCTCAACATTTGGAGCCTCAACAACAACAAAAATTCTATGAGTGTGGGAGGCAGTTTTCATCCAAACAGCAGCTCTGGGAGGCTATTCTGACATCCTGCAAACAAATCCAAGCAGAAACTGTCCAAAAACTCACAAGTTTAATGGATTTAAGAATTTTGAAGCTGCTTTCACACAAGGGCTCCTATGGTAAAATATAACTTGACCTGTTAATATTTTTTTGATTGAGATAGCTTTTGATTTCAGTAAATACCTCCTAATGCTACAAATTCAACAAATGACCATTTTCAGTTAATTACAAGCTTTAAAATGTATTGAAACGATGAGTTGCATAATAATTTGGAACAGTAGATTTTGAGGTTTTTACTATATTTATTTTGGGAAAAAATACTGTTATCACTAGGAATTTTTTTCCACCACATTTAAAGGATCCTCTACCAGTTAAAGACTTGAAAATTATGCTGACTCTCATTTGAGTTGACAATTTAGAAAATCTTAGAAAAATGTCATTTGCATAATAATTTGGAACGCAGTGTATACCCTTCATCGAGTGCTCGAGGGTTTGTGGGAGTTCGCCTAACCAGTCCACATGTGTTTTGTGGATCTGGAGAAAGCGTTTGACTGCCTCCCCTTGTGGTGCCCTGTGGGGGGTGCTCCGGGAGTATGGGGTCCGGGGCCCTCTGCTAAGGGCTGTCCGTTCCCTGTACGACAGCAGCAGGAGCTTGGTTCGCATTGCCGGCAGTAAGTCAGACCTGTTCCCGGTGCGTGTTGGTCTCCGCCAGGGCTGCCCTTTGTCACCGGTTCTGTTCATTACCTTCATGGACAGAATTTCTAGGCGCAGCCAGGGGCCGGAGGGGGTCCGGTTTGGGAGCCTCAGGATTTCATCTCTGCTGTTTGCAGATGATGTTGTTCTGTTGGCTTCAACAAACCAGGACCTTCAGCACGCTCTGGGGCGGTTTGCAGCCGAGTGTGTAGCGGCCGGGATGAGGATCAGCACCTCCAAATCTGAGGCCATGGTTCTCCACCGGAAAAAGGTGGTTTCCCCTCTTCAGGTCGGTGGGGAGTCCTTACCTCAAGTGGAGGAGTTCAAGTATCTCGGAGTCTTGTTCACGAGTGAGGGACGGATGGAGCGTGAGATCGATAGACGGATCGGTGCGGCGTCAGCAGTGATGCGGTCGCTGTATCGGTCTGTCGTGGTGAAGAGGGAGCTGAGTCGGGGGCAAAGCTCTCGATTTACCGATCGATCTACGTTCCCACTCTCACATATGGTCATGAGATTTGGGTAATGACCGAAAGGACAAGATCGCGAATACAAGCGGCCGAAATGAGTTTCCTTCGCAGGGTGGCTGGGCGCACCCTTCGAGATCGGGTGAGGAGCTCAGTTACTCGAGAGGAGCTCGGAGTAGAGTCGCTGCTCCTTCACGTCGAAAGGAGCCAGCTGAGGTGGCTAGGGCATCTGTTTCAGATGACAAAAAAAAAAGGTCTGATTCGCAGGTATTATACTTTAAGCCATAAGCTAGAATAAACACAGGTACTACTGTTTTTAAAGTTAAAATTCTTGAGAGTACCTATTGTAAATGACAGGCATTTTTCCCAATAAAAAATGATGAACAGGTGTGCATGCATTGGGAAGTCTGGGCATCTCTGCTCAGACTGCCGCAAATGCGATGGATGGATGAATGGATGGATGGATACAGTTAATTAAAATGAGAAGCTTTTTTTATTCTAAATAGTTGCATGTATTTAGTTAGGCCAGTGTTTTTCAACTACTGTGCCGTGGCACACTAGTGTGCCGTGAGATATTGTCTGGTGTGCCTTGGGAAATTATCCAATCTCACCTAGTTGTTGTTGTTTTTTGTTTTTTTTTAAACAAATGCATTATTATCCACAAATAATGTACCGTTTTCGAGTGTCTATGCTGTCTAGTGATCGGCAGAGTAACCTATTATACTCTTCCATATCAGGTAGCCTAGTTAAAAAGACAAGAGAATTAGTGATATTGAGGCATTGTGGCTAGTGAGACTATACGGTGTTCCTAGCCAAGACACTTTGATGAGAACATTTTCTGCTGGTTGTGTGCCTCGTGATTATTTCAATGAATAAAAGTGCCTTGGATCAACAAAGGTTGAAAAACACTGAGTTAGGCAACTGTTTGTTCACAGGGGACCTTTATGTTTGAGCTCAAAATTAACTTCACTTTTGGCTCATTTTGTTTTGACTTTATTCACGTGAACCAGCATCCAAAATCCATATAAATCACAATCAGCCTGCTCATTGCATTCAATTCAACATCTCGGAATCCAGACTTGAGCGCTGCGCATTGATTAGCGGTCAACAAAAATGACGGCTACCCAACTTTCCTCTCTCCGAACCCGCTGTCCAGTGAGTGTGCACCTTTCACATCTAGGTACTCGCTCAACGCAACTAATCATAATGTTCTCCACACGGGAGCAGCAGATATGCACATTGCTCTCGCCGGTACATTTCTTTTTTACTATCGCCATCTGGTGGTTGTACCTGGTACTAAACAACAGGCAGGTCCTTAGAAACAGAAGCCTAGGCAAAACTTCAAAGGAGAATCTTCCCTGACCCGGGTGGGGAGGTGGCTGTAGTTACTTTACATGTGTGAGAGCCATCAGAGGGAATGTTATACTATTCTCTCTGATGGCACTTTATGACAAAAAAAGAGTCACATGTAAAAATATATTTCTTTATTTTTGTGTTCACATAATTTGGATTGTAAGCAGCACACACATTTGTCTACAGTGCTACAGTAGGCTTACACACTGAGCTTCTCTAATGCATGCTGTAGAGTCCTCAGATCTTCCCTCATTTGACTCAGGGCAGTCTTGATCTTGCTGGGCTGGTCCAGTACTTCCACTCTGCATGTAAATGGGTCATAACACACTGCAAAAGGCCGCTTGATACCAGCTGCATACCTCCTGTTAAAAAAAAGAACACAAATGTAACTTTGCAATGTAATCTAACAGCACATAAGTGTTTAACCCTGCATCTTTACCTATTTGCTCAAAATTATTGGGTAAGTTTCACACTATAAACTTCATTTCGTACACAATGCACCACTTAAAGTCCTTGTTTGCACTTGTCTAAGTTTTAATTGTGTGCACTTACCTGATTTTAATTTTGGCATCTTCCAAGCTTTCAGACACATAGTAAATAGGTTGATAAGTCTGGTCTTGGTATGGCTGTACCGCAGTCTCCTCTGGATTGAATGGCTTATACTTGGGCTCATTAGATAGGGCATACTGCACAGCAAAAAAATACATATACATTTCAGCAATTTGTATAGTACCAAAAAGGGTCTGGTCTATCTAACACACTTACTATGAGTTCCCCATAAGAGGACAGTAGTCCAGCTCCATAGGCTTTGACAGTCCCGTTCTGTTTGCAGAGTCCAAACTCCACAGTAAACCAGTACAACTGTAAAAGATGGACCACAATAGTTCATCCAACATCTTCCACTACGGAGCAAGAGACTATAGCATGACCTGAAAGTCAACTAACTTAAAGGAATGGGCCACCGTTTTTCCATACTGAGATATGTTCTTCCCTTAGCTTAGACAAGTTGATGCATACCTGTCTTGTCTTTGTGTGTGCGCTCACTCACGCAAATGTTGTTAGCATTTAGCCTCTCCCAGCATAGGTGTAGCTCCAAACTGGGGTGAAGTTAGAAGCTACCAAGCTGTTCCACCTTTTTTACCTATTTTAATACAGTTACGTGAAACTTTACACGATCCAAGTCTAGTTACACAAAAGTACAGATGTTACGCCTCACAATCCCCTTTTTAGCCGCTTAGAAAATCGACATGTTTAATTTTGTGTAACTAGACTTGGATCGTGTAACGTTTCACATTACTGTATTTAAATAGGGAACAGCTTGGTAGCTTCTAACGTCACCCCGGTTTGGAGCCATACCTTTGCTGGGAGAGGCAACACATTTTGTGACTGAGTGCACACACAAAGATCAGACAGGTATGAATCAACTCGTCTAAGCTCAGGTAAGAACATATGGTGGAAAAACGGTGGCCTGTTCCTTTAACTCATTAGGTTCATAATAAATTATGACTATTAAACTCACTGTTGACAGCTTCTCTATTTCCTCTTCTGATGCACCCAGTGAGGCCAATCCAATCTCCTGGAAAACGTAATATTAGTAGGAGTAGGACTAGTAGTTTTCTGGCTCAACGATCTTGTTAACTTACCTGCGAGAACTGTGCAAATTCTTTATCTGCCAACATGGGAATATGGCCGAGCAGTTCATGACAGCAATCTCTGTAAAAGTGAAAAACATGTCTTTGAATTGTAAAATGACCACAGATTGGCAGTTTATTATATGTCAAGTTGACTTACGGTTCAGGGGAGTGCATGGGCGCAGAGGAGTGACGGATGTACTGTGTGCACTGAAAAACTCTGAAAGCCAAACTGGCAAGAAAGTCTCTGGCTGATAAGAGTCCCGCCACGGGGCGCAGCTGGAACCCTGTCTTTTCTGACAAGACAAAAACAAAATGTTAGGCCTGTTTAGAAATCCATGCAATAGCCTACAGTATCTTTAGTAAGGGGGTCACCTTTCAGAAATGCGGAGATGTCTCTGAGTTGAGGGATACGCTCTTCGCTGTAGCCACACTCTGCCTCAAGCTGCTGAAGACCTTCTAGAAACTGACGACAGGCCAGACTTGGATAAATGCTGCGGAGCTTCAGGTAAATCTCTCTCCTATTTGGCAAAATGACAACATTATAGTTTACACCTCCACATTAATGCACCGTTCTTATATTACAGTAAAAAGCTTTACCATGTGGATACCTCATCTTCTGTATACTCCACATAAGGTAAAGGGTCTCCCCTGGAAAAAAGTTTAAATGTTTAACAAAATTAATAGATAGGCCTACAGCAGACACGCATTTCACAAATGGACTTACTGCTTATATCCAAAGGCAAGCTCAGAAATGTATGCACGTCTTTTCCTATATTCTGAATCACTGTAACCCTGAAAAACAAACACAGTACAAATTAATACAGATTTTCCTCCACTTCTGATGTGAAAGTTATGAGAAAGGTTAAGAGCTCACAGGGTGATCGCAGTCCATTTCAGGATCAAATTTGGTTATTAATGAGTTACACTGGTCCAGATCTTTAATCCGCTTGGGAAACCAGGGAACTGCATTGGTAGAGAGAAAGTAAGTCATAGGGCTTCTTCGGAGATGAGATAACGGTTCAAGTGTATCTTACCCTTTTCCTCCGGAATTGTGCACACATCATCTGCCACTTTCTTGAGTGAGTTTAAGAACACATCGAGGTCAGAGCTGTGGACCTCACATTTAATTAAAAACTCAAGATCTGAGCCGCTGTTTTTCTGCTTCCTCCCTGGTCGACTTTCAATATGAAGAAGCTTTGCCTCAAATGTCTGTAAGGATCACAATAAAAAAACAATTACACTTGTAACTCTATGAACATGAAATATAGACCATCATGTAGAATAAATATACAACAATTAAAATGTAAATATATATCTCTCTATCTATTCTTTGGCTTCGAAAACAAAGCATCATCCAAAAAGGCGCATTGGGTCAGTCATGAATAATGTTCACTTACTTCAAATATCTTTCCAGTTTTGAAGAAGCCTGCATTTTTCTGATTGTTTAGGGTGAAGAGGAGGTTGAGAGAGACTTTGCCTTGTTTCTCCTCAAACACAAAGTTGTCTCCAAACCTGGATGGCTCCGGGGAGATGGAAGAGGTGCTGCTGCGGTCCCGTCGTGCGTCCTCTATCAGGCTCTGTTTCCTGCCGCTGAAGGGCACTGCCGGTACCCCCTCTGTCTTCATTCTGTGAGAGCTCAGATGTGCTGCTCCAATGAGACCAAATCATTACGGTGAGCGGTTAAATATCCCCGTGTCTGAAGACGTTATGGAAATGAGCTGCGCAAGTGCATGATTGTTTTTTTTTTTTTCTTTAGACTTTTGCGTCACACGGAGGACACAGGGCTTTTGGTGATAAAAATAGAGCAGTTATAGGCACATACTGATCAAAAGTAATTGCTTGAGTCTGTATAAAGCATCTTTTCGATTGTAAGATGGTGTTTGTATGGTAAAATCTTTTGAGCAATGAAAGCCAAATGAGATGAGTGCATTATTTCAAAAAAATATTGGGATACCTGATATAGAATAAGGAAAAACCTTTCAGAATTTTTAATGATTCTACTCAAAATATTTACACAATACTCTGGTCTCTACAAAAAAATATAATCCAGACTCAAAGGATTGAAAAACTGAAAATTTACGGTGTCACAATTACTGGCACCCTTTTAGTCATCATTTTTGTATTAATCGTTTACCCATGTAACTGCTGATGAGGTGAGAGAAAACATTAGCAAACATTTGAGCACATTCTTTAACACAGAACCTCTCTCTATTGTATCCAGTCAGTAGAACTGGTATTAGTATGGTTGCCCCAAGTTTTCAATGGAATTCCTTAGATAGACATGTCCAGACTTTGATTTTCTCAGCCCAGGTCATTGGAAATGGGTGAGTGTGAGGGACTTTTCCACATAGCTATCAGTGTGTATGTCAAACACACCTCAAGTGTTGGACTGATGAACAAAGGAGTTCCTCAATCTGACCTTATTAAAGCGTGGCATACAGTACCGCCGCCCTGGTTCAGAACATGGCTGGGGTCTGAGGTGATGTTCTTAGCCAGCCACAATGTGTTGTTATGGTACGTGGCCTCGTACTGTCCATCCACGGGCTGTCTTACAATCTTTGCCATTATGCCGTTTTCAAAGAGGGACTCTTCTAGAGTTTAGGTTCCCTGAAGCCAACCTCCTGACAGTGCGCAGAGATATATGTTAGACACTCGTCCTCTTCCAGTTTATATAAATATGGACAATGTGTCCCCTGTTTGTGGCACCATGTTAGTAACCCCATAAAACAAGTACTGATAAATGACCAATTGTGTCGAATGAGCTGGTGTATCTGAGAGAAGCTTCTTCTTAGCTCTTCTGGCCAGAACATGTAACTCAGTCGACAATTTAAGCTTCACAACAATAATACAAATACATTTCTGCTTTTTCTCATCCTTAGTTGAACATTTTTGTAAATATTGTCTCATGTCTCAAATAAGATATTCTGCATCAAGGATAACTTCATGCTACCCTCTACACATGTAATATCAATATAGATACTGTATATGGTGTTTCTGTGAACATGAAAATTATAGAGATGACAAAATTTAGTATTGTGATTAGAGCTGTCAAAAGTTTAAATTATGCAATAATTGGAGATAATCAATATATTAAATTGAAGGCATTGTGTGGCTTTGTTGAACTTATTCCTGCGTTTCGAACGCACGTTACCTTAAGATATTTAATATTTACTGTAAGCCACTTAAATGACAAAAGTGTGATTCAAAAATGCATAAGTATGCTTGAAAATGTCTTAGTGTATTCCATTACCAGATTTGCTTCTTTTTTAGCAAACCTCCTGTGAAACTGTCTCTATGTCCAGTTATACCTAAACGAACTTTGGTTTAGAAAAGCAAGGCAACAGACTTCAATAAAACATGCATAAACTTTATTGAATAAAGCACTTTAACTAACAGAATGATTTAAAATACGTTATTGACAGAAATTATTTGAATTTGATTTCTCCTTTGAATATAAAAAAAAAAAAACATTGCCAGAGAGTCATGATTAAAGTTGATATGGTTAAATGCTAAGTAAAATTAATACAGTAGGTTAGATATAATACAAGAATATTTGGAAAGCTTCAACCAATAACGGCAAGAGCCAGCAGCAAACCATGTGGAATAGATGTATCCACAAATTACTCTAGTTTTCGCAGGGCTTCACACAGTTTGCTCAGCTCACCTAGGAAAGAAAATAAACAAAGTTTTAAAAAAATGGCTGCATTGCATTTGTGAACTGAATATCGTGGCACATACCATTTATGCTCTCAGCCAGGTTCCTGAGCTGCTGTGTGTTATCCAGTACTTCTACACTCTGAGTATATGGGTTATAGCGCACTGTGAATGGCCGGGGAATTGTGCTGGCAAATCTCCTGTAGAAAGACAAATTAAATTGGTGACGCGTAAAAAAAGGGTACAACAAGTAGTGGGCGACTGTAGTGCAGGGTAATAATGGATTGAGGCCTAAACGTGAGCTTTTTATCTATCTATCTATTCTATCTATCTATTTTCTTTTTAAACATTGTCAGAATCAACGGTATAGTGTGTAAGCCAGACTTATAGACTCTATTGTTAAAAATGAAACGACACACAGCCTTAGTCAAGGAGCAGTATTTTAGTTGGATTGAACAATACCTGACTTTCTCCTTGGCATCCTCGAAGGTCTCAGCGATGAAGTAAATGGGCTGATACTCTGTTATGGGGTATTTCTGGAGACAGGTCTTTTCTGGTTCAAAGGGCATTAGCTGTGGCTTGTCCGACAGGCAGTACTGCACCAAAACACAAAGGTGGTTTATATAATTTATTATTCTATTATAAAGAAGTTTCAGTGATCAAACAGGAAGTGCGGGGTGATCAGCGCCTTGGTGTTTTTTTCATGGCTTGCTAGAGTGCACATCCTCTGACACAGTCTGATGTAAGTGTGACCTTAATGCTTTCCCCATTTTCCTTGTAAACCCTGTTGAGTTGGTCAGACTTCCCCCAGTGACACAATAAACCTGAGTGGACCACTAACCTAGTGCCTCCATCCAAGAGCTTATGCAACTGAGTTAATAAGCGTGTCCTACATACTGTCAAGAGGACATTTTACATGCAAACATGAAGCCCCTTGAACCTTTTAAAGATTTCAGTTTATATTTACCTGCAGCTCTCCGAAAGATGAAAGCAGACCAGCTCCATACGCTTTGATCTCTGAGCCTTGCTTGCACAGCCCAAACTCCACAGTGAACCAATACACCTACGGACAAAGCTTGGTCAAAAGTGGAAGTGTTTTTGGTCATTATTTCTGTTTCATTTTAACTGTTTCTCAAAGTGCTACATAGTAGTAGTTATTCATTGACTCCACACTCGGTGGTGGTGGTAAGCTGTTATTGAAGCCACAGCTGCCCAAGGCCAAGCCACGGAGCTAAACCAGATAAGGGCTGAGCTCCTTCGCTCATATTTTGCATAACACTGACTTTCAAATTGTAAACAACTGCACACGCACACCCCCCCTAACCACGCCCCCGTCGTTGGACGTCTGCCTCAACACGTTTCCTCAGCTCCCCCCCCGGTCAATGGCCGGTCGTCTTCCAGTCCCCAAGAAATGATTCCAGCGCCTGCCCTGGTGTACATCTATTTCCCATGTCTTGATGCTTTTTTTATGCATGTGCTTTGCCTACTTTAACCTGATTGTAATTTTGTATATCTTCTTTTGTAAGACGCATTGACATGCCTTGTATACAAAATGGCTATAATGTGTTGTTCACATCCTGATCTCTTATTATATCAGTTCCCTCTGCTAGACACGTGTGAAAATCTTTCCTTTTTTTTTATTTAAGCTGCTCCCGAGTGGATGGAATGAGCATTTTGGTTAATCTTTAAAAATTCATTACTCCGCACAGGAATGGGCTAGAGACGTACTTTTTTTTAACATACTCTGTCTGGAATTTATGCTCTACAGGGCAGGGCCTGGATTAAATCATCTCGTGGGCTGGATCTGGCCCATGGGCCACATGTTTGACACCCCTGCCCTACTTGCTACCCCGAATTTCTTTGATGAGATTTACAATATTTACACAATGGTACTACTTACAGTTGCAAGTTTCTCAATATACTCATCAGGAGCACCGAGCGATGCAAGACCTATTTCCTGTAACAGAACAGTAATTGAAGAAAATACAGAAGGTTTTGATAGATTTGAGTAAACGAACAATAACTTACCTGTGAGAACTGAGCAAACCCTGGATCAGCAAACAAAGGCACGTGACCAAGCAGCTCATGACAGACATCACTGCAAAGTTAAATCAGTAAAAGATTAGGAAAAAAACCTTAGTGCACATGGTCTGCTCCAACACTTACGGTTCAGGGGTGTACGTGGGCCTGGAGCCATGACGAATGTATTGTGTCGAATGGAAAACTCGGAAGGCAAGTCCAGCCAGGAAGTCCCTCGATGAGAGCAATCCAGCAACTGGACGAAGTCGGAATCCAGTGCATGCTAGTGACGGAGGATTAATAATATATAATTATTATTAATCTATAAGTCGCTCCGGAGTATAAGTCGCACCCGCCAAAAAAATGCGTAATGAAGAAGAAAAAAGCATATATAAGTCGCTCCAGAGAATAAGTTGCACCATTGGCAACTACCTGGGCATGGAGGCGTAACTGCACCGTTTACAAGCCTCTCCCGGCAGCACGTTGTTCAAGCTCTCATTTGTAAACTCATTCCTCTAGCTGTGGCCATCTAGCTTTAAGCCCGTAATAAGCTTTTTTTGTTTTCTTCATTGCAGTAAGAGTAACCTCTGCTTTTCGCCTGTCCCTCACAAACTTTCTTTCTGCTGCTCGATTACCATTTTTTAAATCTTCAGTGGTACAGGAGTAGCAGACACTGGTACACAAGCCTACAGCGCCCTCTAATGGCAGCAAACATGTGAAATTATATATTTTGATATATAAGTTGCACCTGAGTATAAGTCGCACCCCATGCCAAAGTATGAAAAAAAGTGCAACTTGTAGTCCGGAAAATACTGTAATAGAACTTTTGAATAGAGCTTGGAACCCGACAAACCTAAAATCTTAAACTCACCTTGCAGAAAGCGGGACACGTCCTCCAGCTGAGGGATGTTGTCCTCCCTGTAGCCACAATACTTTTCCAGAAGGGGGAAGACTCGGTTGTGCTCACGACAGGCATGGGTTGGGTACAAAGACTTGAGCTCCTTAAACACAGTGCCCCATGTGGCCTTCTCCTCCTCTGTGTACTCAACTCGGGGAACGGGTTGCCCACTGGAAGATGATGATTTAATACTTTACTTCAACAGCCTTCAATCTTTGTAACGCTCAAACACGGTCAATACAAAATAAATAGTTATATAGTTACTGTTTATAATTGTAGGCAATATCTGCAAACTCCTTCCTGCGAGCTCTGTACACTAAATCTGTGAAGCCCTAGGAAAACATGAAGAAAGGCTCCGTTAGAATTGTATATTTTCGGATCAAGGTCTCATCACAGCGAAATCAAAGAGTGGAAATCCTCTGCTTCGAGCTGGGCCCTGTGGCCTTTGACAGCATTTTACACTCGGTTTCTAAGAGGAGCCTGCAGATACATATTCAAATAAAGCCTTTGTAGGGTGTTTTTCAGCTTGTATTTTGCTTTAATGATGGTGGTAAAAGAGAGCAATTATCTATAATTATAGGGGCTCAATTAAAGCAATGACCATTTGTGATCCCAGGTAGTTTCCATTAGAATAAAAGGTGGAGTGCGTCGTCTTTGCAGCCTGGCCTTTTATAAGATGTGAGTGGGTCTATACACAAACACGCAGGATGTAGCAATAAGAGTGTTATTATGAGTGAGTCAGTCCTTACCGGGTGATCCGCCTCGAGCTCTGAGCCATAACTAAGGATCTGGTTGGCAAAACGGTCGAGGTCTTGGATGTCATTAGGGAACCATGGCACTATGGAATAATAACAGTTATTATTATTATTGATATGATTATTATTATCACTGCAAAATTTGAGCCACTTAAACTGCATATGACAGGTTTTAATCCTTTCGTAATTATGACATCTGTTGTGAATAATAATCATTATTTAATTTCAGTGAAGCGGCAATTTAATGAAGAAAAGTTGGGAAGAAAAGTTTTTATTAAAGTTCCATAGAATTCTGACTCATTCATTTCTCATTGACACCACATGGTTGGCACGGCAACGGTTGAAAATTGTTTACCTCTACATATGTCACTTCCTGTCAGTGTCCAATAAGGAACCTTTTTGAGTGACCGTGCAGAATTTTAGAGGCAGTGGTGAATAGGTCTGAGCTCATTCTACACCTTTGGACATTGCTGGAACATGTAGGGGGAGGAAAATACTTAATTGAAACATTTTTAAAGACATACAGTCCCTTTAAAGGAATAGTTCACCGTTTTTCCATACTGAGATATGTTCTTACCTGATCTTAGACTAGGTGTTACATACCTGTCTGGTCTTTGTGCGTGCGTTCAGTCGCGCAAAAAGAACAAAGATTTTGTTAGCATTTGACCTCTCCCAATGTATTCATTTAGCTCCAAACGGGGTGAAGTTGGAAGCTACCATGCTCCTCTACAGGCACGCACAAAGACCAGACCAGTATATATCAACTCGTCTACACTCAGGTAAGAACATATCACTGTATGGAAGAACTGTGTGCCCTCAGTCACACAAAAGGACCAACGATGTTTTAGCATTGGCCTCTCCCAGTATATTCCTATAGCTCCAAATGGGGTGAAGTTAGAAGCAAGTAAGCTCATCCAGGGGCACGCACACAGACTAGACAGGTATGTATCAACTCATCTAAGTTCAGGTAAGAAGATATCTCAGTATGGAAAAACTGTGAACTATTCCTTTAACTATGTTTTAGCAACAAAAAAAAATCAAGTGTCATATGCACTTAATTTCTTTTTTCGTCTTGGTAAAAGGCATGAGTGCAAACCGCTGCACCACCGTCCCGCCTGTTTGATTCTAAACAGAACAAGTCTCGGTGGCTGTCTGTGACTTCAGATGGGTCATTATGCTCACAACTGAGAGGCCGAATCATTAATCTAGATTAATGCCGTGTGGTCCAGCCTAAGGCCCAAACAAATGTGTGCCAGGCTCCTCTGTAAACAGACTGCATACATATCCTCTCATCCACTTGACCCTGTCTCATAGATCACTGAGGTCCATGGTGGCCCTATCCTCCTCTGTTCACCGTGACCTCAGCTTGTGCTCCGATCCTGCTTCTGCTGCTGAGGCACAAAGTGACTTTGTTCATGCCAGCCCCACTGGCCTCAAAAGCAAAACCAGTGTATTTCTGGAAACAGCCAATATGAAGTGCCACATGTCAGCAACTGCTCATCGGTCCTGTACCCACAAAGCTAAGCAAAACTGTTCAGCTGCACTATTTTTTAGTTGCAGAGGATTTTGTTTGCTCTTATGTGCAGCACTTGGAAATGTTTTTGTCGTTTAAATGTGCTATACAAATAAAGTGGATTCGATTGAATGTTACTGGCTCTGCTGATTTTTTTGGTTCTGCTTGTAGCATCCTGTGTCTGGGTTATTTAGATACAGTAAGTTTCATTTGCTACATTTAATTCTCAAAACACCAAACATATGCTATTTATCTTAATCACGGTTGTTTTGTACTTGATGTGCTCCTACCTGTATCTTTCTTCTTGTTTCGTGAAAGCTCGTGGACATGGCCACTGATTTGTGTGCGCAAGCTGTCAATGGCCTCATCCAGAGCCTGGGAGCAGGACGGGTCCACACTGATGAAGAACTCGTACTGCTCTTTGTTCGAGCGGGAGGGACGAGACTCGATGTGCATCAGGTTGATTCCTTTCACCTACAACAAAAGATGATCTCAAAAGTTTGTACTGCTTTTATTCCGCCACTAGATGGCATTAAAAGTCTCTTCCATTATGACCAGGGACCAGAACATAGGGTCAGAACTGCCTGAACCTTCTATGTGCCAGCTCAGCCAAACAAATACTGTGTGCATAAAAATGGTATACAAAGCAGTGTATTAGGGACGGACATTGCAAATTAGCCTTGGCTATAAATGTTGTAGTGTGGTACATGTTTATTGTTCACACATGTCCCTATCAAATAAATAAATAAATAAAAAATAAATAAATTAAAAGAAGTATATTACAGCTGACTGTAATGGTCTGATGGTGAAAGCATAAGTACAATCAAATGGTCAACAGCAGTCTTTTATTTCTGAATTTCTTGCCACTGTACAACAGCAATAAGAAAAGCATCCTGATTTTGTTTTGAATAGAATCGGGTGCAAATATCTTTTCTTTAAAAAAATAATCTTTTTCTGTTTTGTTAGAAGACTGACGCGTGACTTTTGCAGGCAACCACATTGTTTTATACCATAATTATAAAATATGCTTTGTCATTGTAAGAGGGAGTATGTGGCTCTCTCCTCACTATAGGCTAAATGAGCAAGAGGGCGTGAGTGGGGCCTCCTCTTTTTACCATCTGGATCAGATTGTGTTTATCACTGCTTTCAAAAGTCCATGTGCTCCTATGTCCCTGGGGAGGGCTTACAAAACAACAAAAAAACGTCCAGGTATGCAACATATTTGACAACAAATAGAAGTGTTTTGTCTTTGAATCACTGCATTCACACTACTTCTTACTCTTCAAAGATTATGATTCAGATGAAGCTTTTTGCCACTATTTTATAATATATATTTTTCATTCATAGTATCCTATTTTCGATTAAGAGGACACATGGCTTTGTGCAAACCAAGTGCTATAGTCCGCTTTAGCAGTAATACCTAAAGCAGCTCGTGAGCTGTCCCTGGAGGCGTCACTCAGACTATGTCCCGTTCAGACAATGGGATTTGGGTTTTCACATGACACCCAGCCACTAGTCACATGGGCACAGAAACGACCAGCAGGTTAACATAAGGCAAATTAGTCATACTGTCTACAAACCTGTCTTTAGGCAAATGACAGACTATTCAACATCAAACTGTCATCAAAGCAGACACAAAATCTGACAATATTTAACATCGCTTGTGTGTTTTGGTAAGGTTACAAGAATGTCTTGCAGTTTTGTTGTTTTTTGTACGGGATCATTTGGCTTGTTTTATGGACAAACCAGAGAGGGGAGATGAGAAGGGGGTGGAGCAGGGGAGGACCGGCAAAGAGGACGCTCATAGGTTTAAAGTTGCTGTTTACTGGTGCATTTGGGGAACAGATTTTGGCACATTGTTATTGATTGTAGACTGTCCACCCACAAACCCTTCCCCCAAAATGAACACACAAAATCTTACCATCACAAATATGTGTCTTTACCTAAAAGCCTCCTACACATGCTTTCCAAATATGTGTAATTTAACTCTTTACAGATGTTTACAAATGTGTAAATTATTAATGTTGTTTGACCCACAGTGAGTACAACATACGTAGTTTTTTTTCCAGAGCGTCATAACGTAATTGTTTTCATGACCTTGATATTGACATTGATTTTATGTGTGTGTGTGCTCTAAAGAGAGACAAACATTAAAGATAAGCAAAGTTTGTCAAGGGTCAGCAAAGGCTATGACCACACTTGACAATACCAAAGGGGTTATAAACCAAGTTTAACAACAAAAAAAATAGAGATTTTCACCTACGTGCACTATTATCATTCAGGGCATACTATTATTTCTTTGGATTTGGTTTTAAATTAGCAGTAAAACATAGGTCTGCACATTTCACTCAAGACTGAGTCATATTATGGAAGGCGTCCGTCACTGTGTTGTAAGAACTTAAATTCACTTCTAAATAGTGACTGAGGTTGATCAGTTCACAATTCCCTTATTTTTATAGATGCCATTAGTAATTTATGGATAAGAAAGCAAACAGCCGTTACCTCAAACAGTTTTAGAGCCTTGGCCAAAGCTCCAACCTCCTCTTTCAGGGAGAAGATGCAAGAGATGACTTCAGACGTCTTATCAGTCTCTTCCTCCAGATACATGGACCCTCTTCTCTTCTGTACAGCGAGAATGAAGTGCATTCCGTATGATTAAAATGCATACTTTGTAGCCTCAAAGCAACAGCAGATATTTCAATTCATGAATCGTCATGAGCTCATAAAAATAAAGTCATAAAAGTAATCATGATCACTTCACTCATCAAAATATTAGCATTCAGTATGAGTGTGAGATTTATAATAGAATAACTGGTTGCAGGAAAGCTTCCACCCCAATGTGGATGTTAAAGAGTCACCATCTCAAACTATGCATGAAATCCAGTTCAAATCTGTTTTATATTATGCTGGTCCCAAACCTTTCATCTTTTCAGTCCATCAAATTACTTAATTTAACAATGTTTCCCTAACAGGGGTACTCAAGGATTCGGTTTGGGGTACTTGGTTCAAATTAGAAAAATGTGAATAGAGAAATAAATAAATAGAATGTCATTATAAAAGTAGTCTGAGAGTATTCTAGTGAGCTCCATGCACCAGAAATGAAGAACAATTACAGCTATAGGTACAACACTGTGAACACATGCCTGTTTACAGCATAGTTATTTTGTTTTATTGACTATTTGCTATTTCGCATACAAAATGTGGAAGTGGGGGCTCGTGCTTCCAACCCTAACGTCAGTGGTGTTAAATAAGCATAATCCAGTAAACCTATAAAACATAGAGGCTGTTTTACCCGAGTCCCAGCAGGTTCCTCCTGTGGCTGATGGTCCCCATTAATCTTCTTGTAGGCAGCGTCCATCCTGTGCTGTTCTGCTGAAGGGTGAGTCCGGTGCTGAGAGAGGCTTCTGTAAAGTTTGGGTAACGCACCTCCTGTTTAAATAACACCTCAGTTTAACGCAGGACCACGTGACACCACACCCCTTGAGCATCGGTATGTCACGCGACGCTTGTTGTGAAACTGAATTGCACTGGCACATCTGGTCCTGGTTGTTCCGTCGGCGGGTTTGGGTTTTTCCTCGTCACGGTTTTGCATCATGATGAATGTCTAGTACCTTTGGGGTGCGCAGAACTTTGCTTTTTAAGAAAAGAAATATTACGATCTAAGTCACCCAATGTTCTGCTTTATATCCACGATTTCCCGTGTTAAAAAGTAAACAAAGCAGCAGTGTTTCACTTGAGCCGTTGTGTGATCTGGAGACTTTCGAGGTGAGTGAAATTGATTAGTCAGACAGTGTTGGTAATAGAATAGGCTACGTTTAAAATACTCACCGAGAATAGTATTTTTTAAAGATTATCTCTATATCATTCTGGGTTGTGGGCAAAAGTGCAAAGTGCTTTTATGTAGTATTCCTCATGAATGGTGAATAAGGTCGTAACAGGCGGGGTAACAAGTGTAGCCTACGTGTTTGATAATCCCGCCACAGTATTATGCAAAAATGTGGATGTATTCTATGTGTTCAGAATGCAATACTCTGATTGGACAAAGTAGTGGGATATGTTACTAAATACATTTTAAGTCAAGTTTCAGTTTTCTGGGACTAAATCCTCCCAACACGCGCGTTCACGTTCTAGAATTCGGTGATGTCATAATCTCAGATGAAGCGCAGGGGCCATTGTGGCCTATATTGATATTGGTCGATGCTTAAAAAATATATATATTTTCAAAGAAATCTCCAAAAATAAAAGGGGAGGGCAGGGAATACAACTGTATGGGCGAGAGACAGCTATAAGAAATCTCCAAATAGAAAATTGACAAATGTGTATCTGATCATTATTTGGTAGTGGATGTAACAAACCCGCCATAATATTTTCACATTTTCAAAGCTTTTTCCTGGAAGTCCTTTGGCCAACATCACGCACATGTTTTTGAATATTGTCACCACTTTTGGATGCATTTCAGAGAAAATAATTGGACCTTAAGTTATATGTACTACTGAACGAGACAGCTTTCCTTTCATGTGGATTGTCCCAGTAATGACAGAGGTAGACAAAAACTAAGACCAAAACAAATCTGCAAACAAGAGGGTTTTGTCATTGGTTTGTTTGGTTCAGACAAATACATGTTAATGAACACGACACATAGATTGTAGCCATGGGCTATTTTGCATCGGTTGTCCTGCACTCGCACTCTTGAACACACTCTCATTCATCCTGACCGATTGTGGGGGAACCAGAGTAGGAAACTTACGCAGTCACAGGGAGAACATGCAAACTCCACACATAAGGGCCCCCGTCCAGGTGGGAATAGAACACAGGACCTTCGTGCTGGGAAGCACAAGCACTAACCACTGCGCCATCGTGTATAAGAATGCTACAGTAAAACTTTCAACTCTCAAAATGCAAATGATCTGAAATGACTGTCTTTATCCACCTGAAGCAAAAAACTGTGATTAAGTTACATCTTATTCCTCTCGCCAATGAACTCTTTTTTTTCACTCTCTACTTGAAATTATGTCTCCAAATTCTAGAATGTTATTTATTTATTTAGTCATGTATTTATGTGATAGGGACAGTGCATATTAATGAACAGCTGCACATGTGCACTGTAAATATGCCAGATCATACCTGAAATGCTCATTTCTATCTGTAGTCCCTTGGCAGGCGACAAATACACAATTTACAACTTCACTGCCCCGAGTGCTCCAATGACCACGGGCACCACCCTCCTCTGAGCCCCTGGTATTTCTCTAGTTCCTCATGTTGCTTTTCCTTTTCGCTCTTTGTCCACCACCACAATGTCCGGTTGGTTCGCCATCATCATTCTGTCTGTCTGTCTGTATCTGGAAGTCCTACAGGATCTTGGCTCAGTCATTCTTTACCACCTTTGGAGGTGTTTCCGACATTGAGCTTGGGGTTTCCAGCCCAAACTCTGCACAGATGTTCCTGTACACTATGCCAGCCACTTGGTATATATCAATGGCTGGACTGAAGGACAGCACAGAGGCACTCATCTCGGCTGCACAGGAGCAGGCCTTGAGCACCAGAGCAATAGAGGCCCAGATCTATCACACCAGACAAGACCCCAGGTGGAGACTAAGACTATGCAAAGACCCTTAGTATGGGCTGGAAGGTCCAAGTGGGAAACACCTCCAAAGGTGGTAGAGAATGACCGAGCCAAGATCCTTTGGGACTTCCAGATTCTGTTTGAACAAAAACAGAACATCTGTTCTGTTTTTTGGTTCTAGATGACAATGTCTATATATTTTAGTATAGATATTGAAAAACTTATTGTTCAGGTATCGGTATAGTAAACCGATCGTATCGTTAATCGTGATTATTTTGATTGCAAACAATGAAAGGGGAAGCCACTAAATTAAAATGTTCGTTGTTGTCCAAACTCATTCATAACTTTCCTAATATATTTGTAGCATCCAAATTCTTTACAGGAACAAGTTTATCGGCACAATTCCCAACTTGCAGGGTCACTTTTCAGGGTCACGTTCACAAATATGCTAGAAAAATAGCCTGAAATTTCATGAAATTGATACAAATGTTGTAGGTGCTGTTTTCCCCACAAACTTTTGAGTTTGAGTTTACAATAGGAAAGAGGAAAATATAATTTTCATTCCAATTCTATAAGTAAAATCAGGTATAGCTCCTTTAAAGCACCGATATCGTAAAAATTGTAACCATACCCAGCCCTTGTGGTGGTGGACAAAGAGCAGAGGAAAGTCTGCTTTAACAACTATCTTCACTGTGTGTCGCTGTACCTATAGTGCTTTTAAACGAGCTCTCACAGGATCCACAAGGGGGCAGTAAAAGGCTTCATTTTGTGTCTCGACAGACAAGGGTAAAATTTTCATAGAAAAGATATACTTAGCACTCTGTGAACTGTAGGTGGCGCATGTTCTGTCAAATGCCACTGACTCATGGCAAGAAAGTTTCTCCCTGTCCTGTTTATTCAGAGGGGAATTTGGGTGCACTGTTTTTGAAGATGCAAAGTTATTTTTCATAACACTTATTTAGACGGATTTGTACTTTCTTCCCTAAATAGCTACTTAAGTATTTTCCACAACAAACACTTCAGTAAGTTGACTGAGTAGTAGTGGGTAGTAGTAGTGAGAGTAGTAGTAGTGTCTGTACTCCAGCACTACTAAGAATCCATTCTTTTACTCATGATTAACCAGATGTGATGACACATTTAATTCCGTTTTAAACACGTGTTCATTTATTTATTGTAATGAAAGTGTTTTTGCTACTTGTTGCTGACTTAGCTAAAAAGTAATACAGGTAGTTCATACAAAAGACCATGTTATAGAGTTTTTTGATTTGTAATTGTGCTTTCATGATGATTGATGGTGGAGTTGATAGACTTCTGTGAATGTTGCGCCATCCACAGGGGTCCTGAAGAATCCACTCCAGCCTCCAGCAGCTTTGTGCCTCCTCTTTTTGACTGTGTAAAGCACAAGGGGGAGAGAATAAAACTTTGGGTCTTAGCAGTCCTGTTGTAGAAGAGTGAATGAGAGTGGGGCCATACAGCAGCCACATGGGCTGTTCTCACTCGGGATAATGGAGGCCTTTCTGTTGTTCTTAACCTCTTTGCTGCATGCTGAGAACAGCCAGCCGTGCGCCCGCTGCTTACAACGGACACGTTCTGTGGCTTTATAATTGAATTTTACACCCAAAAGTCACTCAAAACACTGGCCATATCCTGGCTCCACATGGCCCAGACAAAAAACTCTCCCAGGATCAACACACAGGAAGATATGTTATTGCTGTTTCTTTCCATTTAATTCTGGAGTTTTGAATCAGCGATTTCCTACAATGTTTATTTAATGGTAATATTTCGCATTTTTCCCAATTAACTTTGTATCCTGATAAGCCCCCATATTGATTGATGGCCTCATTAATACATTCTAAAGAAGAGTCCACATGAGACAGGTATACAATTATATCATCACAATACAGTGATAATTTATTGTACTGACGTCCAACTGTTATGCCATGAATGTTACTTTCACTTCTTATTTTTGCTGCTAATGGTTCAATGACCAGATTGAATAATAGCCCAGAGGCAGGACAACCCTGTTTTGTTCCTCTTCTTAAAGTAAATGTTTCTGAGATCAGGTTATTTGTCTTGACTGAAGCTATAGGCTTTGTGTAGAGCATTTTAATCCACTGTATAAAATTAATGCCAAATCCAAACTTGTGCAATGTACAGAACAAAAATGACCAATTTATACGGTCAAAAGCCTTCTCTGCATCAATGGTACAGACGGCCGCTGAGTAAGGAAGGCTTCTGGCACGGTGTATAACATTAAATAATTTCCTTGTATTATCAGATGAGTGCCGACCTTTCATAAAGCCAGCTTGGTCAGTGTGTATTATTTTTCCAATGACCGTTTGTAAGCGAGTTGCTACAATTTTTGCCAATATTTTATTGTCTATATTAGCAATGGATATAGGGCGATAGTTTCTGCAGTCCAATGGATCTTTGTCCTTTTTTTGTATTAAAGTGATGTGAGAAAAATTGAATGTTGGAGCGAAGCATTGATTATTGAAAGATGATTGATACATTTCTAATAATAGAGGTGAGAGATCATCACTAAATATTTGATAAAATTCAGCGTTATACCCATCCGGGCCAGGAGACTTGTTTTTTGCAAACATTGTTATTGCTTTTTGGATTTCCTCCACCTGAATAGGTTTCTCTAAAGCTTTTTTATCAGCCTCTGCTAATGTTGGAAGTTGAATTCCATCCAAATATGTCTGGATTTCCTTTATATCGTGATCGTTCTCTGGTTTATATAAGTTTTCATAAAAATCTCTAAATACTTTATTTATTTCTCTTGAGTCTGCAGAAATGTTACCATTTGGCAATTTAATATTGGATATATCATTTCTGGTCATCTGCTTTCTTAACCTCAATGCAAGGAGCCTTCCAGCTTGTTCACCATGCTCATGAAATTTCAGTTTGGATCTATTTAATTTATATTCCACCTTTTGTCTTATTATATTATCATACTCCAATCTTTTCTTACAAAGCTTGATCCATGTATCCTGACAATACTTTTGGGACAAGGAATTCTGTAATTGTTTTATTTCGGTCATTAATTTATTTTCTTCAGCACGTTGTTTTTTGTTCTTTAAGCTTGCCATCCTGATAAGTTCTCCCCTTACACAACATTTAAGTGCTTCCCATATTGTAGACATGTCAGATACCGAATCCTTGTTATTTCTTATGAAGTCTGAAATAAATTCTTTCAATTGTAATTTACATTCGTCACTTTCCAATAAAGATGCATTTATTTTCCATTGCCTAGGTTGATTAGAATCTGGCATTAGACTTACATCAATTTGAATTGGACCATGATCAGAGATAATTATTGGATGAATTTTTGCATGAGTATTTTCTACAATTGCTTTAGGAACTAAAAACATATCAATTCTCGAAAAGGAATGATGCCTGTTAGAATAGAAAGTGAAATCTCTCTCCTCTGGATGCAACGTTCTCCAGATATCTACCAGGTTAAGAGTCTGCATTGCTTTTAGGAGAGAAAAAACAGATTTCTTGGGTCTAATAATTTTGCCTGTTTTATCAATATTTGGATTTATTGTCAAATTTAGATCTACATATTTAGGTTTACATATCTAACATATTTAGGTTTACATATCACATCAAATCTGTACCTAAGCAGAGATATAAATCTTAAACACCTAAGGAATAAGATAGAATCTAAACTGGAGCGCTGGTCACATCTCCAGATATCGCTCTGGGGTCGAGTGAATATAATTAAAATGAGTATACTTCCAGTAGTTAACTACATATTGAAAATGTTGCCCGTTACAATTAATAAAACATGGTTTAAGAAATTGCATACAATAATCTCAAATTTTATATGGCGTGGGAAAGCTGCTAGATGTTCTTATCTAAGATTGTCTAACTTGCAATCCAAAGGAGGATTACAGCTGCCAAACTTCCAACATTACTTTCTCTCCTTTGGATGTGAACAAGCAAGCCAGTTGTTCCATCACACTGCAGATAAAGACTGGGTCAAAATAGAAAAAAACCTACTAATGGAATTTGATATTGAAGTGGAAAGCCTATATTACATAAAAAAATTACCACATGAATTAAAACAAAGCCCTATTGAAGCCACCTTTAATATTTTAAAGTCATGTCAAAAAATACTTGGAATCAAATCAGCTACATCTGTGAATCAGCCTCTTTGGTATAATTCTAATTTCACAATCAATAAAAAGATTATAAAATGGGCTACTTGGAAAGACATAGGCATTACTCAGCTTCAAGATATTATTCATGAGAGTTCCTTTAAAACATTTACTACTCTAGTTGATCAATATAATGTCTCCAAAAATAACTTCTTAAATTACATATCTTTAAAATTTGCAGTAAAAAATTGTGTATCTTTTGAAAACATGACTTATGGCACCCATCAATTGGAAGATGCACTTTTCAATCAAGATGAAACTAAGAAAACAGTTAAAAAAATATATAGAATCTTAAATGAACATCATACTAAAAATGCAAACGATATGTGTATTAGGAAATGGACCAATGATCTAAACATTCAGGAGGACGATTTATCATGGAATGACATCTGGAAGAATGCCAGGCGACCTTTTAGATGCAGCAAAAATAAGCTGAGTCAATTTAAAATCTTGAACAGGCTGTATTATACACCTTCCCAATTGTTTAAAATGGGTGCTGTAGATACTAATTTATGTATAAAATGTCAGGCAGCTGAGGGAACCTTGGTTCATCTTTTGTGGGAATGCCCAATGATAAAGGAGTTGTGGACAAAAACAACAAATGAAGCCATGTCATATCTACATATTGATATTCCAATGACTCCGCAAACTTGCATCCTTGGAGACCTACATCAATTTAGTAATGCTTCATCAACGAAAAAGAATGCATTTCTATCATTATGCATTATAACCAAAAGAATAATTTAAAAAAAATGGATAGACAATGACTGTCCGACTCATTACGACTGGTACGCGCATGCTATGGAGACGATATCAGTGGAAAAAACGGCTTTTAGATTATACAATCAGGAATCCGATTATCTTGAAACATGGGATCCATTACATGAATTTATCTTGAGTGTTAATTGAATGTACGTAGAATTCCTTTTTTCTTTTATGTGAATGGAATTGTACTTACTAATATTAATATTGACATTATCATCTGTAAATATTGTTGCGTGTGGTAGAAACTACTTGAGACCCTTTGTATATATGTCTTCTATATAGCTTTGTAAAAATGCTTTATACACAAGGTGTAAACGGTTTGGGCGCGGGATATTTAGTACTTTTCTCTTTTTCTTTTTCTTTCTCTTTTTCTTTTCTCTGTTGTTTTTTTTTCCTTATATGTTTACATACTTTGTAAATGTATTGAATAAAGTTATATATTTAATTAAAAAAAAAAAAAAAAAAAAAAAAAAAAAAACACACAGGAAGAAAGCGTTTCAATAAAGCGCAACTTTATTCATCATGAAGTGTATTTTATCAGAACATCAGCAGTATGTAGTATATATTCTCACTGCTTTTAAAACTGTTTACAGTCGTGCTATATTTTCCAAACTAAGATCACAGGGTTCTGGTATGTTTTTGGTTACTAAAACAAAGATTATTAGCATATTAAAAGTAACCTGAAAGCACTCAGAAATGCAGCATCTGTGAAAATCAAAAAGAGAGTTTCCTGCAGCTGGACACATTTTCATAAACATGTTCCGAGGTGGAGATAATTAATGTTCTGATTTGCTGAGGTCAAACTGTGCATGTTAAAGAGAAGAATGGGGGTTCATTATTGGTATGAGGACATAAGAGCAGTGCCTGGGTCTATAGACAGGAAGTAGGTTTGTTTCATCAGACTGGCTGTACTAGCTCATTGTCCCGTCACCACGTCAAAATAGCCCAAATTATTGCTTTTATATATTTTAGCGTTACTTCCAGTTAAAAGCAACATTTCATGGTTTAACTAAATTAAATCAGTCAATTTAATTTGTCATTTTTTCCTGCGATTTCTCCAGAAAACATCAGAAAATGTCACTTCACTATAGCCACTTAAATGCACTTAACGTGTGTTTTAATGTCAGCTGTATTTGCTCACACAGTCAAATGCAGTTGCTGTAGGTGGAGAGTAACAGATTCTAATTAGAAGTGTGTGAATGACTGACATTCACAGAGCCGCACACTCTTCCACAGCTGCTGACACTAAGCACACACAGTGTCGTCAGTTTATGATCATAGCCTTTGTGTTTACATCAGTGTTTCCAAAACTGTGGTGCGTGTGCCACTGATGACAATTGGGCTTCTTCAGGTGGTACTGTGCAATTGTGCACTTAACCTATTAACCCCTGCATTTTCTCCAGTTCAGCTTTATCCAAATCTACAGCCTACAGGCCACCTCTGACGCCTCATTTGAAAGCTAAGACCTACAATACTGATCTCAGACTTTTCCTTGCGTTTTTATCAGTTTTTCAGTGTTTTTAGGTGCTTTTTTGTCACGTTTTATTTGCTTTTTCATCTCTTTTTTGTCATCAGTTTTGTTGCTTTTTGATCACTTTTTGTCGCCTGTTTTGCTGCTTTTTCATCACTTTTTGTCGTCTGTTTTGTTGCTTTTTCATTACTTTTTTGTCATCTGTTTTGATGCTTATTTGTCGCCTGTTTTGCTGCTTTTTCATCACTTTTTCTCGTCTGTTTTGTTGCTTTTTCATAACTTTTTTGTCATCTGTTTTGATGCTTATTTGTCGCCTGTTTTGCTGCTTTTTCATCACTTTTTGTCGCCTGTTTTGTTGCTTTTTATCGTCTGTTTTGTTGCTTTTTCATCACTTTTTGTCATCTGTTTTGTTGCTTTTTGTCACCTGTTTTGTTGCTTTTTATCGCCTGTTTTGTTGCTTTTTATCGTCTGTTTTGTTGCTTTTTCATCACTTTTTTGTCGCATGTTTTTATGCATTTTCACTTTTCTTTTTTTGTTGCTTTTTTTGCGGCACCATTTTTCAAGAAGCTTTTAGATTTGGGTAAAGTCAAACTGGAGAAAATGTGCTGGGTTAAGACGTTAATACATTTGGTTTTGTAATGCATTCTACTTCATGTGTTTGTCTGTGTGAGACAGTTTACACCCACAGTTGACATAATTATTACTTTTTTACCCCTTTTTAGTCCTGGTTTAGCCCTGATTTGATTTTGGTTTACATTCTTGGCACTCTTTGTGATCCTACATTGGTGAAGATTTAACATTATAATAATTAGTGCTTTTTAGTTTCTTAAATTGAACATTGACTGGTGAGTGTTGTGTTTTATGTCATTACTTAGGTTTGGCTGTTTTCGGCTGGATGTGTCCAAACATGCTGTGACCGTTTTGACCAGCAGAGGTCGACATTTATTCTGACACGTGTCTTTTGAAGGTCCCCCCTCAGAGGGCAAGCTGCCTTTTCTTCTGCACAGCCCTCTCATCAAAGCCATAACCTCTTCTAATCCACCCCCCCGACACTGGTTTCCCTGGAGACGACTCAGACGAGCAGGTGATGCATTGATAGGGAGCAGATGGTTCCCTGTAGAGGTAGGCACGTCTTAACAATACATTCATTTTAAAGTCCATCAAACTGTGACTCACGCCTTCAACTGTACACAAACATAAGTATAACGCAACAACTCAAACTATTGTTGTGTCTATTGTTTTGTTTGTTGGGTCGTTTCAGCTTTCATGCGTTATTTAGCTATAGATATTTCTTTATCTGTGTTTTTTTCTTTCTTTTGAGGAATAAGGTAAACTTTTCAATAGGTTCCCTGCCTTTCTCCTGCAGGTGTTTTGTGGCATTGTGCGCTAATAACTCACTTCTCTAAAGGAGTTTCTTTAGGCCCTGTCTCTACTGAAGATAAAGTTCAGACACCCCACTCTCTGCGCCTGATTCTTTCCCCTAACTCCTGAATAATCCAACAACAATACAGGGCTCAGAGACAGTGTGCAGAGATTTGCCAGTGGCCTAACTTGTTTTTTTGGGGGCGCCGCAGGGGGGTGGACTGGGCATTATGGAAATCTACTAACGCATGAAAAATACAGTCTTCTTCTTGTGCTTTGAAAGAAGTGGAAGAAGTGTCTCACAAAAAAAATAAAAAAAATACAAGCTTTAAAGTGCTGAGCTTAACACCGCACACCTGGAGCGCACAACAGAGAGAGCCCACCTCTCCGTCTTCTACTTCACTTTTCCTGCACTTTATCAATACGGGCTGGAGAAGCTGCAGGAGGAGGGGGGCGGCCTGTATTCACGAGCTGACTGTGATAAAGACGCACAGCAAGGAGCTATTCAGCAGCCCTGCGCCCATAATGGAGTCACTAATAGGTGCCTCTTCATTTCGGGTTTTAGTGTTTTCTGCGGGAAGAAAAAAAAAAAAGTTGGGGAACGCAACAATCACTTTGTCCATCGCCTTGTGCATGTCAAATTTATACAGCTCTCCAGTTCTCCACCCTGCTCCCACTCGTTGGGCTGTCTCTTTCTCTTCTTTAGAGAGCGGCATCCATGAATAGACTACATGTATAGTTTGGAGTCCTTCTTTCAGCCTCGCTTCATGTTGAATACTTTCTCAAGTGAGTTCACAATACAGGCAGGAATCTCACTATAAGTTTTTATGCACCATTTACAAAGTAACAATAGTATTTTATTTTTTTGCACATGATTATAGATTAATCTGGATACATGTTTTTTCTTGTAGGACTACAATTTAGTTTTGTCATTCAGAATGTTGCAAAAGCAGACTTTGTTTAGATAGATAGATAGATAGATAGATAGATAGATAGATAGATAGATAGATAGATAGATAGATAGATAGATAGATAGATAGATAGATAGATAGATAGATAGATAGATAGATAGATAGATAGATAGATAGATAGATAGATAGATAGATAGATGTAATGAAAGCATAAAGGGGGCTAAATTGAGAAATGCTGCCACCATAGTGTGTGTGACAAAGGGCTGAATGGACAGATTGATTAGACGAGGAAATAACGGAGCTAACAGGAGGAGAGAGCAGCGGGGCAGGATGGTGTGAGACTCCCCACAGGCTGCCTGGCCAGAGTGGTGAGGGTCACTGCTCTTTGGTTCTGGTACTGTAGTGGACAAAGGGGACTGTGGACGGGGCAGCTTTTCATAGAGCAGAGTGACAGCCCCCTGTAATGGCATTTTAGGTGTTTTTAAGAGGCTCTTGTGTCCGTCGATGTATGTTTGCTGAAGAGGACCTTTTAATATAGTTTTATTCTAATATATTGTTATTTACCTCATGAATACATTTCAGTCAGATGCAATGATTAGTCTCAGTTGTCCCACAGTGGCTCAGATGGTGGTCCTCTAAGTGGAAGTTTTTTCTGGTCAAATACTGGCTCACAGATGAATCATGCATTGGACATATTCTTCACAAATGTACACATGAAAGTCAGCTGCAGTCAGTCATTACAGATTCGACATTAGTCCATCCATCCATCCATTTTCTTCCACTTTTCCATTGCCGGGTCGTGGGGGCAGTTGTTGGAGCTGCCCTTATCACATCGCACCAGCCCCATGGCTCCTCCTGCAGGTGGTGGGTCCACAGAAGGGTGGCCTCATGGTTCTACCCGGCCCTGTTGGTCTCTCACAAGGGGCTTCTGAACCGCTCTTTGTCTGACCCGTCACCTAGGACCTGTTTGCCATGGGAGACCCTACCAGGGGCACGAAGCCCCCGACAATAGAGCTCCAGGATCATTCGGGTGCTCAAACCCCTCCACCACGTGAAGGTGGCGGTTCCAGGAGGGGCTTCGACATTAGTATTGTCAAGAAAAGGTGGCTTTATTATTTGTATTATTATAAGTAAGTGCTTTATTTGTCATTGCACAAGTGTACAACGAAATGGTGTTCAGATGTCAGTCCTGAGCTGCTGCGACTGAGCTGCGCCGCCACTGTGGGTCAGCCTGACCCACACAGTGACCAGCATGTTTTTTTGGAAGTAGTGGAAACCGTAGCACCTAGAGGAAACCTGGCTGGCAGCCTACAGTGTTCCTCTGATCCTCTGAAACAGTGCACCGCCTCCTGGGTTTGCCCCTGTTTCAGAACGTGGTGTCCTGCACTGATCAGCTCCACCTCCTTCCTCTTGCTCCTGTGCAGCTCCCTCCGCTCCAAATCTTTCACCATCCTCTGGGAAAAGCTTAGCAGTGAATCTGTTATATTCTCCAGTGAACGTCCATTAGCCAGAACACTAGTAGGGATAGAAGCGTGTGTTAGTTGTGAGTCTTGCCCGGATACCTCCTTCTTTGTCCCTTCCTTGTTTCCTGTAGCTCCTCTTGTGACGCCTCCACTGGGCTTTGGGGGTGGGCGGCTCTTGGTGCTTCCTCAGTGTCCCAGAAGAAGAAATGTGTAGGTCTCAAATGTCTTTAACTGATAAGCTAGCTGTTTGTTTACTTTTAAAAAGCTGCTTTTTTCAGGACCAATATGTACTCCCTACAGCAAAAAATCCACTGAACCCCCCAAATACATGGCAAAGACGTACAATAGCATCCAGTAAAACAATGTGGAATACAGAAACCACAAATGCAGTTTAGAAAAAGCAGCTGTACTGAGAGAGCGAGGTTGCTGCTACATTTGACCATAACCAACCACTCGCTGACCAACATTATAATATTATTATTATTATTGTTATTGTTATTGTTATTGTTATTGTTATTGTTATTATTTCACATATCCCTTCAGTCCTTGCCAGCATTGCCTGAGTCGTGTGTGATTGTTTCTAGTGTTCAGTGCTCACCAGGACACAGCCTCTCTGTGACCGTTGTTAATAATCTACTCTCTTTCTAAGAGCATATTCACCAGGATTGTCCAGCTCCACAAATCTCAGGAAGAACCACCTCCTAAAGACTCTCACGATAATAAGCCTTGATTGGAAATGGAGATAGAAGTCTGTTGAAGCTGATGCACACAGACACTCACACAGCAGCCAGTCTGATTTGTGGAATTGATAGGGTCCCATTGTTTCCCTAAAGCTCGCCTGTATGTGCTCCATAATGTAATTACTGTGAGGAGATTTATGCTTCTATAAAAGCGACCCAGAACCTGAGCCATGTTTTGTCTGCAGTTGGACAGAAAAGCTTTCGCTCTCCTTCCAGCTGTACTCTGCCCTCAGTTACTCTCATGGTCTACGGCCAGTTTAATTCACTCCTACGTTTTATTGAATGTTGTGACTCGAGTTCCCAGAAAGCACAGTTATTGAAAAATATTATTAAATAGAAAATAGACTGTGTTTTTAAATGCTGGCTTATTTAGCTGTTCCAGTTCAGCAGGTTGCTAATCATTAACAGACATAAGTTATTTAAATGGGCTGTTTTAGCCTCCCACCGAGAGGAGTGTAAGCTCAGTGCTGTTTCGACAATCTCTGCTCTTTTACTTTACTTTTAAGCATTATTGGGGGGGTTTAACTGCGAAAAGACATGTTTGCTGTGGAAAGGGGCAAGTCGTTTGGCAGAAGTCAGGATATCAGGACTCCGCATTGTTTTTTGAGCACCACTGGACCAGGCACAAACGCAGTGAGTGCTTTTCCTGAATATACTGGCCTGATTGTGTTGAATGAAAGACATGTCAGACACCGCTGAATGAATCTCACGTAGCGAACAGAAAGAAGAAGATCCGCAAGAGCCACAGCATCTGTCCACCTTTGACACTAATGAATGTTAAGTAGTTTAGCAACCGGCGTGAATTGTCCCACCGGTCATTGTGGCCCGTGGTGGCAGTGCAGCTTTGCTTTTGTTAGGGTGCGCCAACCCCTGGTGAGATGTCTAAAACGGGTGGACTACTGCACACAAGCCTAGCGCCATATTGATCCCCCTGTGCTTGCAGATTAAAGCATGAAGGAAGCTCTGTCCGAACAGCAGGGGCACATACTGACTCCTGGAGCTCATTTCTGGGTCACGGAGTCCTTGCAGCCCCCTGACCCGAACCCCAACGTGGGCACACCGTCACCGGCGTGAGGCATGACACAAACCCTTTCCAGAGGTGACGCCCATTAAACAGGATTGCACCGATGCTCAACATTCATGACTCATTATAGCTGACCCTAAGCTTTCTCTGTCTCTCTCAATTTGGCCGCTTCCCTATTGCTCCTTTTGCACCAGCGTGTCTAAAGGCAGAGATGACCACCCTTGCTTTGTCCAGCACCGCAGCTCAGCCATTTGCCTGATTGTTTCTGAACTGGGTCTTTCTGACCTGTATTGTCATTTTGTGGGCTTCTTTTTGTTCAGACTGTTTTTTGTGGATTAGGTTGAGGACGTGTCTGCATTACTCACAGGATGTAGTGTCCATCTTCGGCTTTCTTAATTAAATGTCTATTGAAGGGAATTGAGTCAGTGCCCAAGTGTGATTAGGTAAAAACAAAATTAATAACCATGAACGTGTGTACTGAGGAGTGAAGCAAGCTTCCCATGAGATGGGTCGGCAGATGGCAGAAATCACCAAAGACAGGCTGAGTGGGAGACAGGACAAGCGCCACTTTGGTAATTACCTCCAAATTGGTAATTTGAGCTTGCCTGTTCCACCTTCATTATTGATACGCCTGGGACATATCTGACTGATATTGACCACCACACTCAAGCTCCTAAACCCACACCTTTGAACGTGAAGCTCACAGGAGGTCTTTTTAAGGTTTGGATGAACATGCCTTGGTACATGCCTTGGACCTATGCAGAGAGAAAATCCCATCTGCCCCAAAACCTCACTAATCTCATCACTGCAACTGAACAAGAGAAAAGGAGCAGCAATCACTTTAGACAACCCCTTTATTGGATTATGACATTCAGTCATAGGTCAAATGATGGCATCAAAGGCATTGCAAGTGATTTAGTTGTTATAACGAGAGTTGGTCTTTTTCAAGCCTTGAATAAACATCCTCCATAAGTCATTTTTAGCTTAATTTAAACAATGTTCTACATAGTATGAATCCCAAATTCAAACATAACTAATGTGTGTCACCACCTATTAGCGTCCTGTGCGAAGCCAGTTGCTAACTCTTGGCCCTGGAGAAGAGATTTGGATGAATCTCGAACTGTCTAAACTAGTGGTGGGCCTCGATGAAAATTTTAATCGAGTTAATTTTGGCCTTTGTAATTAATTAATCGCAATTGATCACATTTAAAGGCACACTGCGTAACATTTTGGACTATACACAAAACATGCTCTCAGTGACCAGCTTGACACAGAAAATCCTATTTTTGCAGTGAATAATCAAAGAATGGATCTGGATGAGGGGCTAACCTCTCAATTCTACTGACTTCAGTCAACATCTCCATGGAAACGAGCTGGAGACGCACCCACTCCCGGTTAAGTTATAGTCACATGTCAGTATATAGGCACATGTTTGTTTGAGGTATTTTTCTATGGTGAAAATGTCTATCATAAAATAAATGCTTGTATTTCAGGTTTGTTTATTGGGTGAAATCTTACGCCTTGTGGCTTTAAGCGTCATTTATTTAGGGGTCATATTTATTTTTATGGGTATGTTTTAGATCCTTCTTTGTATATTCCTGCATTTTAACTCATTTGAAGTGGAGATGTGAGGCCTGTGTGATCATTTCAAACACTTCAAAGACAATAGCCGTTTGATTCATTTTGGAGAATGAGCTTTTTAAATAGGTTTATGGCGGCACTTAACTGTGTGAATAAACAACTTTGACAGTGCAATCGTTTTTGGCTTTACGTGTTGTTTGAGCCTAAGCGAAATCTGCAGGAAAAGGAAACTGAAGTGTCGAAAGTAAAGTGTGATTAATTTCGCACTAAACCTTATCTAATTAATTCATCGTAATTAATGGAAAAAGGTCCCGGCCGTAGTCTAAATCAAGATCATTCATCAGACTCTCATCATTAACCACCAGGATGTCTGATGTCACAAAACATTGTGGTTTATTGATTTGTTTGTTTGTTCATTCAGTGTTATAATTCTTCTCAGTTCAATTCACATCAGTGTATTTCACTATTTCCGTTTTGGGCCAGCAGTCATTTGTATAGCATTCATCACATAACAAGTGGCAATAAGACCACAGCACTCACAAATAAGAAGGTAATAGCTTTTTTACTCTTTTTTCCCTTTCAGCATAATCAGACACACTGCTATATTTTTTTATCTCTAAATGTGCCAAGTCGGACCTTTTTGTATCAAGCTAAGACCTTGCACATGTCAGAGCACATTTCTCCATTGTCCACTTTCGTTGTGGTGTCCTCTTGCCCCTTGTTGTCACCCGCTCTTTGCTGAGGTTACTGCTCATGAATGAAGAGGGAATCCTGGGACGGCCTGCTCTTTGCTCCCTGGAGTGGACCATCTATGTAGCTTCTGGATGCTGCCACACGTTGCAAAGAGAGATGGATGAGCTGCTGGGCATCGGCTGGTGGTGTGTCGCTAGTGATTGATGAGTTAACATTGTGGCCCCACTCTTTCGGGTCAGTCTGAGACGCCCTAACCATAAGTGCACCATACTGTCCAAAGGAAACTACAAGATGAAAAGAAAGGGGTTTGTTAAGGGATGCCTGGTTTTGCGGGCAGATGGAGAACAGTGTGTGTGTGTGTGTGCGTGTGTGTGGGAGAGGAGACTTCATTATGAGGACTCCCCAGTTTCTCTTAAAGTAACTTAAAAACCTGCTGATCAAGACAGACTGTGTTTTAATGCCTCTGTGTGGGTGGTAAAGTGTGCGCAGAGACATTCCCTAAATATGCATGGCCTATTCACCATGGCATCTACTTTTTTTTTTAAATGACTATTTCCTTAAACTTACTTCTGTTTCTTCTGTTTAAGAGACCCATCTATGTGTCTTTCGTCAGCAAAGCCACCTTATGGGAACGAGGTCTATGCGCCAGTGTTCACAATGTAAGTACAGTTGCACATTCATGTTGATTATCAAAAAGATTACTCCTTTAGTGTTCTCTCCAAATGTAGACCTTTTTTTGTTGATCTGCAAGGGAACGTAACTCCTCTCACATGCCCTGTGCATATCTGAGTGTACATATAAAGCATAAAACACATATGTTGGCTTGGGCTTATACTCAGGTGCAACTTATATATCAAAATATATAATTTCACATGTTTGTTTTTTTCACACTGACAGACGCTAGAGGGCGCTCTAGGCTTGTGTACCAGTATCTGTTACTCCTGTACCACTGAAGATTCAAAAAACGGTAATCGAGCAGCAGAAAGAAAGTTTGGAGTGAGCGGGAAACTTGTGAGGGACTGGTGAAAAGTGGAGGTTGCTCTTACTGCAATGAAGAAAACAAAAAAAGATAATCGTGGGCTAAAAGCTAGACGGCCACAGCGAGAGGAACTAGTTCACAAATAAGAGCTTGAACAACGTGCTGCCCGGAGAGGCTTGTAAACGGTGCAGTTGCACCTCCAGGCCCAGGTAGTTGGCAATGGTGCGACTTATATATGTTTTTTCTTCTACAGTATGCATTTTTTGGCTGGTGCGACTTATACCCTGGAGCGACTAATAGTCAGTAAAAGGCTTATCTTATCTTATTATAGGTGAAATGTTGGGTAAATATTTTAATGGATTGATCTTAGAAGATGCAAATGTCTTTTAAGGTTGGGTTTTAAGGTTTATCATAAATTAAAGAGAAAAATACTCACTCACATATTTTGTCATTTATTTTGCCAGTAATCTCTTAATTGAGGTCTTATTTGTTCACTTTAATCACTTTAATCACTGTTTTGATGAACAGAAACTTGCTGTGTGAGTATAAGAATTGCTCTTATATATATATTTTAAAAACTCTTCTTTCAACAACATTTTTTCACATTCACATGAGTCCTCTTGCAACCTCTCAACACTTGCATATCCCACCCTCTAGCCTTTTGCTGTGGATGCACCACAAATAACAGTGCAGTTGCCATGACGACTACAGAGTTGTGAGAGTGAGCTTCCCGTATTGGCCTCTGGTTAAACAAACAAGTAAATCTCAGGACAAAGGCCCCGGCTGGTCTTTACAGCCTCATTTGCGTCTTTCTTACCTTCAGAAAGTTCATTAGGGCCAGGTCTACACTCATCATAACGTAACGTACAATGTAAACCATCCCTGTCTAAATCCAAACAAAAGTGACAAGAGGCACAGGTGTCCAAATAAATCTCTGTCGTACATAAAATATTTTAATGACAGCATCTTATCGAGATTGTAGCGCATAATTCTTTTTGTGTTCAGTGTATTTCTCAGTGCCCTCTACTTCCCCAACACCTGATATAATCACGCTTCTTGTCATATTGTCATCTTTTCTCTGCAGTTGTTGTTTCAAAATGTCAAGGATTGAGGAAAAGACCTGACAAGCCCTCTGGCGCAGTGTGAGCCTGAAAAGCAGGGTCATTGTCTGACTATTGAAAGTAGAAAGTTGCTCTGAATGCTAAGCTGCATCTCCGCCTGGCTTCTGACACGAGCTGATAATCAGATTTACTCCACTGATTCCGCTGGACTTCACAATGTAGCCCAGTGTTGTCGTTCCCTGCTTTGCCTCTTACTGACCCCCTCGCTAGTATCCCCTACTCTCCCACCACAAAGCTAATTACACCCTACAGAAACACAAATCTCTGTGATTTAAAAAGTCTCTCTTTTTCAGTGGTTTAACCTTGTTAGGGCCTTAGTCTGACTTTCTGGTGCTGCAGTTCTGTGAAGAATTCTCTGTTCCTGCAGGCACTGGGCCACAGACACACTTCTGTCTGAACTCAGGGCTATTAGAGAGGTCACTGTGAGCCACTGTCATTAACATTGTCTTTGTTTGACAGTACAAATGCAAGCGTGTGTATCAGCGTGTGCCCAGAGGTGAGCTGCGGGGGGGCACACGCTTCTCTGTCCTCTGCAGGCCATCTGCAACTTTAATAGACTTCCTATATTCATCTAGCTGTGTTTCTTGGACATCTCAATCAGGGAGCTGTTGACCACAAACTGGCCAGTAATGACATTAGGCAGCTCTGGCTGTTTGGGAACAGCGTGTGGGTTGCCTGACGCCAGGAGGTCAGCCTGTTTCCTGGGGGCCTGCAGCCACCCAAAGGAGCCCACACAAGTCATTAAATGTTATCTATGCTGACTACAAATCTGCTCAGTGTCTGCTGTCACGTGTTCTACTAAAGATTTAAAGCTCTGCTTCAGCTAAATGAACTTACAATATGAAAAGGAAACTTTTCATTTCACTTTCACTTGCCACAGCAATTTATATGCCTTACAAAGTAATACAAATGTCGGTTCGACAGACACTGTCCTACCTAGCCCCGCCCTGGGCTTGGGACAGGACTTGAAAAGTACTGAGATGCTTGTGGATTTGCATCCGCCTACACACATAAAATGTAATCACGTCATTATTTTTGCTTTGTTTGTTTGGTCAGTACTTATTAGCCTTGGGCTAATTTGAATCCGGTGTCCCCCACTCACACTCGTAAACACACTCTCATTCATCCTGACCTGTTGTACATGTTTTTAGTGGTAGGGTAAACCAGAGTACCTGGAGGAAACCTACACTGGGAGAACATAAAAACTCTACACAGAATGGCCCCATCCAGGGATTAAACTTGGGACCTTCTAGCTGAGAAGCACAAGCACTAACCGCTGCGCCATCATAGAATTATTGTTTTCTGGTCACAAACATTTGAAACATTATATGCTTTTTTGTTTGTTATTTGTGTCATTCTGAAAGTCATAATATTGAGGTTGTGTTCTCCTTGGCCTATTGCAGATAATGAAAGGGGAGGTTGACATCTCACTAATAAACATATCTGATTGCTCTTGTGTGCATGTATCAACAGACCGTTTGTTACGGGACAAATGTTGCAGGGCAGGCCCAGACCTGCGCTAAAGGTCATGGGCCTGATGACACTAGCCTTGTTAAGGCCCGCAAAGCCCTTTGCAGCCTTTTGAGTGACATGTGATGAGGAGGCCATAGAGGATGAAATACCTGTCACGGCTCTTCTTATATTGTTCTTATTCCTCACTCTTTACATCAAAAGAATGCAAATCTTTAAATCCCTAAAGATCTTAAAAGGGAATCAGAGGAGATGGTGTAGGATTATAAAAGTGATCCCGACTGTGAGTCACAGACACTGACCCCACCTATCTCCCCCTTTCTCTCTTTGTCTTGTGGCTCCACTCTTTAAAGGAAAGCTGCTGCAGTTTGTTTTCATCATGTTTAGATACCGTTTAAGTCCAAGTCAAACAATCCTGTGTCACTGTGAGCGCAGCTCGCACTCCAATTTATAACAAATGTTTGCTCTCTAAAAGACATGGCCTGAATGAGTCTCTGCAGTGGCACCATGACTCTGTGCTGGGCTGCCTTTCATTGGAGACATGCTGCCATGCCATCACAATATCTTTCAAATATTGACTGTCCCTCAGTCTTGTACTAATTGCATGCTCTGCAGTGTTTTTACGTTTTTGTGCCCAGAGACCTTCTTTAGTATTTTTTATAGAGAAAGATAGAAAAAACATGTGTATAAACGGAAAACTTTCTCAAGTGTCTTGAATCCAGTGTTGAGTGTCAACACAAGAGGGCAGCAGTGAGCAGGGTAAATTCAAATAGTGATCACTAAAAACATTTATTGTCTGCAATAAAATGTACTGGTTTTTGTTATTATTTGTTTCACGAAAATTCTCAATCATCCAGGATCATAGATTAAAAAACAGCACCAAATCAAAACAGACTTCGATGACCAATGTTTGCAAAAATGATCCAGTTTTCGTCTTAGTCTCACCAAAGTGAGCGGTGACTGGATGATTTTCAAAAGGTTGTCTATCTAAGTCTAGAGATGTCCAGCTGTGTTGATTAAGTGGACTCTATTTATTTATTTATTTATTTATTTGTTTGTTTGTTTGTTTGTTTATTGTTATTCTTTGAAACACAAGTACAACCATTACAACACTAGTATCTTGAAATTGATCATTAAATTAGTCTATATACTTGTTACTTCATTCCCTCCACACACAGTGGTGGTAAGCTACAGTTTCCCCCGGAGTAAACTGTCAGAAGAGCGACTGCGGCAACTGTCAGTCTGACCACCATTCATTCACACACAGACACACACACGCACGCACGTACGCACGTACGCACACACACACACACACACACATCATCACACATCATTCATCCTGGCCTGTTGTACATGTTTTTGCTGGTCAGAGAAACCAGAGTACCCGAAGGAAACACATGGGGAGAACATGCAAACTGCACACAGAAAGGCCCCGTCCGGGGATTGAACCACAGGTTCTGTGAAGCACAGGCGCTAACCACTGCACCACCATGTTTAACACAATGACACGGATCATTACATGTGACTGATAGCTTGGCAGAGACAATTTGATTGTCCTGAATCTTTTGCAGGGACATTTCTCCAATTGCAAAGCTATGCTCATGTCCAAGACTAATTCTCTAAACATTTATCTGCTGTGCCCTTTAGGACCACTCTGTCTTACACCATGGTCCTCGACTGTGTTCACGCTTCCTGTCCCATATGAAAGCCCGCCCCGAAGACTTAAAACCTCCATGTTTTCTGAGTGCCAAGTCCAAATCTCGACCTCCATGTGAAGAGAAGCCGTATACCCATGCTCCCACTTCCAGCAAGATGCATAAACTTGACGGTAATCCTAACCTCTTACAAAAAACAAATCACCTTCTGCTTTCAGTACATCTTCGACCTTCACAAACCTCTTCTCTGCTCATTAAAAGTGTGTCCTCCCACATTGACCCCTACTGAAGTGGTCCAGGTAATGGCCTCCAAGCTTGTTGTTAGTACTTAATCCGTCTCTGTGATTGTGTATGATTAAGTAGAGCTCGCTGACATCCACTTTTAGCGAGGAAGTGCCCATGGCGCCGCCCTCCTGGTGGTCTTCTGGTGTGAGTGAAAAGCCTGGGGTTGGGGAAACCTGCCGCTCCATTCAGAAAGCAGACCACTAATGTGAAGACATTTTTCTCAACTCACACACCTTGGCTTCACAGCAGGCCATGGCTTTCAGTTCACTGGCCTCTGTACAAGTGTGTTGAGGGAGGGAGGTGGGCATTTTCAATACTAATTATTCCACCATATGGCGTTCTTTCTCCTAAAGTCACACTCTACCCTGCTCCCTGAAAAACCTCCCTCTATCAAAGCCAGAACTTTGGCACACACACACACCCGCACGACCACACACACACACACACACACACACACACACACACACACACACACACACACACACACACACACACACACACACACACACTGATTTGAGTCAGAAGGAGCACAAAAATTGAAAGGCCTTTTCCCCATCACAGTCGTCATCCTGGGAACTTTATACAAGTTTCCCAAAATTCAATAAAATAATAAGGGTATTTTGTGTGTTATACTGCTGTACATAGCTGCGGGGCATAGCTACTCAACTAAACTGAATTGATCTATACTGTAATATTGATCAAGTGGAAGTGAAAATAAACCTGAATTTAAGTTTAATACATTCTTTACACGCCGTTAGCAAATTGTCCTATGGCAATTGTGATGGTGACTTTATCGCCATCACTCCCAGACTCTCTCCAGACACCCAAGAAACAAGAGTAGATTGATTGACAACAACCTCTGTCCCTTTGTACTCTCGGCAAAGTGGTCCACAAAAGTCTGGGTGAAGTTGATGTTTGTGAAAGAGAATCTTGCATGTAATAAAATAGATTAAGTAACTTACCACGAATGAGTAATGGAGTAAATGAAACCTCGTCCCTCGTGAAGAGCAGTCTGGGTGGCATTTGTAGCCGCCCGGATAAAATAATTTTACAAAGTATTCAAGCTGCTTCATTCCGTAGACGGTGCTCGCTAGAGATCGAAAAGAGAAAGTCCTAAGTTACTTTTTACTTTTAATAGTGATGCTTATGTGTTTGTAGGGCTCAAGGCGAACAGGCGATATGGTGACTTCCTTCAAGATCCAGGGACAAGACAATCTTCTGCTGCTGTTGCTCCTTGTCATAGCCCAACTACTCCCCTGCCCAAGATTAAACAAAAACCTAGTAGCAGAATTTCCCGTGGCTCTGAAAGACGTCAGGATCATGACGTGTCAACAGCTCTCCCATTTCTCCAGCCCGTCTCTTCTGCTGTGGAAGACACTGTGTTTAAGGAAGCTGATGCATCTTTATTCAACATAAATAACACAAACTCACTTAGAAAACGTTATCCCACTGAACAGGAGCCTCTACAATCCCCCGCCAGCCTCTGCCAGAGCTCTCTGTCCGACCTCAGTTGTCCCACCAGCCCGTTCAGCCGCAGTCTGGACCTTAGTGGCCGAAGCAGCATCCTGTCCAACGAAAGCTTTGGTAATGTACTTCCCTATCTATTTATGAAGATATACAAGGGATATGATGGTGCGCATGAATGTAAAAGCTATGACAGTGATTTGTTGAATATCAATGGTAGATTTTCTTTCAATTTCTCCAGCAATGTTTAATTAATTGCTTGTGTTGATTGTGTTTTGTGTTTAATTCCCCTCTTTGCTTTCAACAGCTGAATCCCAGAGCACAAGCCCAGAAGGTATAATTTGTTCCCCAGTGGTTCATTCTTCACCTGTGGCCTCCCGTCATGCATCATTACCTCTCTATTCTCCGACTAACCTGTCCACCTCCTCTCTAATCTCCACAAAGCTTGATGGTCAAACTAAGGCTCGTTTGCTGCCTCTGACTTCACCTGTTCTATTGTGTAAACCTGAAGATGACAAGGTACAGGAGAGTTCCACTGAAAACGTCCAAGCTGAGTTTAGTCACAACATAACTCTACATAGTGCAAGGTCTTCCAGTCATCGTAGTCCACTGATGTCATCAGCTGACACACTGTCTTTTAAACGGTCCCCCTCTTCTCCCGTCCGTGGTCTCGAGTCTCTGTGGCCTGTTCTGCCTCCCATCTCGACAGTCGAAGGTAAGAATGTCACCCTGCTCAGCTTCATGCCTACTTCTATACACTTTGTTATACTGGGAGAGTAACAGAGTGACAGAAAATACAATTAAGGTTGGTAATTTATAATAATCTGTTTTTTAAAAAATGGTCTAGTTCAGAAATGCTGCAATGAGGCTCCAGACAAAAACACATTTTGATGAAAAGCTAGAACCATTTGATTCCCTGTTCAAAGCCTGGGGCCCCAACAATAGGACTTGGGATCCCTGCCTCGTGTGCTGTCTCTCAGAGGCGCGCTTACCCCATGCCTGTTCTTTTTGTGGGCTCAGAGGCAGACGTGCAGCCGATGGTCATAAATCTACACTGACTGCCGCTTACTGATGCCGGGAAACTACAATAGAATATCTTTGCCGCTTTCCTGCCGCTGCTAATTTACCATTCTGAGTGTGGATAAAGGACGAGGCCAGTGACATCTGACTCCTCTAGAAACTTTATGAAAGAAAGAAAACAATGAGGAGATTGTATAGGGATTTTCTCTTGTCTATCTGCTACAAGGGCCACATGCTGGATTGTGAGATCTTAAATCTTGTTTTTTAAGGCTATTCCAATGCATCAGGCAAGGCAACTTTATTTATACCGTGCATTACTGTACATATATACCTTGCTTTTTAGTATCACACTGATGAAATAACTTAAAAGCTTTAGTTATTTCAAACAAAGTTGCCACATCATACACTTTATGTATTTGTAATAAGTGTTACAATTAGACTGTCAACACCGATGCTGATCATTTTATATGGGTGAATGCATGTCAATCAATGTGCATTTGTAAAACCGGTTGATTTATATATTAATAATATATACATTAACATTATGTTACTTTAACTGGTTAATTAAACAATGTCATGTCACAAACAGAACCTAAACTAGAACGATATGTGGCTCAGTTCAATACTCAGAGAACAATGAAGTAAATCATCCTTTTGTGTTTATCATTGCTGCCCTATATTTTGCATATGGACATTTTCCCCTGGTATCGATACTTGAAAAGTAGCCGTTTCGATATATATTGATAGGGATGCAGCAGAGCCAATCCCCATTTCATCATTTGTGAGGTTATGGCTCAAGAACATTTGTCTACAATGACACAGCAAAGCCACCTAGTGTGGATTAAATGAGTAACTCTCTGGCTGAAAGGTTCTTCAAAACAACGTGAGCAGTGTAAAATAAAACCAGTTTGTTAAAAAAGAGGTTATTCTGGAAAAGGGCCTTAATTGTTGTGCGTCACTGGCGATAATAGTCAGTCTGAAAAACACAGGAGCAGAGCGGCAGGTTTCCAGCAACACCATGTCTGTCGTATTGCACTTTGCATTCTGGCTTCACTGGGTCACCTTCTTAGTTCCCGGGCCTCAATCCATCTGATTCTTCTCCCAATGGGCGACTCTCCTCTCCTGCCCTCCCATCTCCTGTGAGCATGACAGTATACATTTAGCCTTTTTGCATTAGAAAAAAAAAAGGGTATTTTCTCCAAGTGCTCTGTGCCAATTAGTAGCTCCTCCAATCATTGGTTTCGTCCATGAGGGGTAAATGTTCTCCGCGTATACGCTATAGCACTTTTCCACCTGCATTAGACACTACACTCACCCATTCACACTCTCCTTCATACACCAATGTATGCAGACACTGTAGGGAAGGTGGGTGAAGTGTCTTGACCTTCCGATCCCGTTCTGCCCTCTGTGACAGATGGTTTACCTTGCTGTCATTAAAAAACAGCAAGTTAAACCACACAGCAAAAGATAAATTCAGCTTCAAAATAAAAGCACTCAATAAATACATGCATATTTACTGTTACATATGTGTCGGTTAAATTAAAGTGTGAAAAACATTGCTGGGTAATTAATATTCTTCTGAAATGTTACACAAATCAGATAGAAAGAAACATTCAGTCAAAGTTATTTATTAAACCAAATATCTCGTGTATTGCATTGTATTGTTTTGTGCCACAATATGTGCTGGAAAATCTCATTTGTGTTCTGCTGCCTTATTATCGGATGTCTCTGAGAATGGTCTTTTCCTGTAATGCAGGGCTCTGTCCTGGCCTGCTGTGGCCTTTAGCTCCAGGCTCTGCAGCCAGGGAGACAGACCCACAGAGGAAGTTCTGTGCTGCTCTGAGTCTGACATATCAAATGCAGCGACCTCCCACCGTCACCCCTAACCTCCCTGAAAAACCGAGTCAGTGCAGCCCCGCTCAGCCCAGAGTGACAGCAGCAATATGCTTTCAAGTGTCAAGTCAAGTCTTTCCATTGTGCCTTTAAGTATAGCAGAGAGGCGCTCAAGTGCACATAAATGCATTGTGTTGTTCTTGTACTTGAGTGCATGAAATGTGCATTCATACATTTATTGTTGTTGGTGTGGCCAGAGACAATGCAACTGTGCTTTTCTCTGCATTTATAATCCCTTCTCTGGACCAAGCTTCATTTATATTTATGTCAAAAGCTTCAACAAGCTCCTTTCAGGATCATGACAAGACGCAGCAGTTAGAGAAACTGTGCCACTTGTTAATCCCCAGTTTTCCAAACTTGGCAAAGTAAAACTGTTGTTTGAGAGGGGAAAGATAACTAGTGATGACACCAGTGATAACACCCACAACTCAGGTCTCTAGCCATTTGTGCTGAGTGAGTTTGAACTGTTTCCATGGATTATTTACCTGGCCAGACTTAGTACCTGGACGTCCTATTATGGAGGACCAAAAGATGTAAGGTTCAAATCTAGAAAACTGAAATAAATAAACTGCTGAAATAACATAGCTCCAAATGATGCTGTTCAAAATAACTGTCATTTAACAACTACAATAACAATTGTTAAAAAGGTAAAAATTTGTTCTAATGGCTAATTTTGTGTCACAAAGCCAACTTAGAAGTTCATTAGAATGTTGATTTTATTCATCACTTCATTGCTTCCTTTTGTTCCATTTCTCTCTCTGCTTTAGAGTGGTGCACCACTGCAGCCTGTTGCTCCTCTGAGCTGAGCTGTCGTGAGTCTCAGGTCTTTGATGAACTGGATGCTATTGCTCCTTTATCAGCGTCCTCTCCCTCTTTGGACCAGCTCTCTGAGTCTTCATACTCCGCTTCCAAGGATACGGGTAATGCCTTTGTCACTAATGACAGTTTATTGCAATGTTTACTTATGCTATTAATTTGTAATTATCCATCAATGTTTTTTGCTTACATTCTGTCTCTGGTTTCTTTCACTGTGACTCGTGGCTGATTCCACAGTAAGGAATGGCTAAGCTCATTGTTTCAGCTGACATTTGCCAAACAATGGCAGCGGAAAAGTGTTGTGGGCCTGCCTTGGAGGTGTTTGAGGGAGCTACAGAAAGACATTTGCCACCTCCCTCGCTGTCACTAATCCCTGACAAGGTGTTTAACCTGATAGCTTGACCTTAGACTGAATCTGACCCTGCTGACCTCTGACCCAAGAGTGTGATGGAAATAGTGCTATAGCAACCACAACAGGGTGAGACAGACTCAGGATTAAGTTTCAAATATTTTTGTCTCAGATTAACATCAAATAATTTACATTTGTATAGTTGGAGGGTGATCAAAACCTCCAACCAGGAATCTGGCGTTAACGCAATTTGTCCGGACTCACTGAGCTGTCATATATAAATGTGTGTGGTCCAAAGGAAGCCATCTGATCTGAGCGGATGGTTCGTGGGGTTTATGACTTTTTAATCACTTATTAGCCAGTAGTTTCTTGTCTAATGGTAGAAAAATACCTTGGTCAATAGAAAGTTCTTGTAAATTCTTGTATCCCAGGGATTTCCTCACAAAGTCATTTTTCAGTGATGGGCGATATTCCCCTTCCTCTCTAAGGGATTGCTTTACCAATGCCACTACATCCTTGTACTACTTTTTTCACCTGGACAATGTTTTTAAACTTATGTTTTATCTGAAAAGTATGAGGGACTCTCAGTATCCGCAGAGGATCGCGTTGGATGAAAGGAGCACAGCAGCCCCACACCCAGCAGCGTAGGCTCAGGATTTGCATAGGCTCTGAGCCGCCCCATCACTGATCCGATTTTAATTGGGTGTGACCAGCAGAACTTTGGAGCCTTAGGGGGTCTATGCACTAGGAGAGAACTTTATTGGGACACTCAAAAGTACTTATAGACAACTGTCTGACTTAAAACAGAGAAAGTATGTGGGGAAACGTGTTGATCATTTAATAAATGGTAAAGCTAAGGGAAAGAGACACTTTTTATGACTGATTAGATGGAACATTATACATGAAGCCTGTTTTGTTCCTTTATGCATTCTGTACTGTGGTTATTGAGAGCAGGCATAAAACACAATTCATTCAGATCTTACTTGGCATTCCCCCATTTGGTGTGTTTGCTCACAGATGTCTCTCCAGGACTGGCAGCACTCACTGTTTGCTGTGACTCTGGAAATCTGGGCTCTCTGTCTCGTGTCCAGCTCCTTTTACTGAACCGGCAAGAGCCTCAAAGTCCATTCAGCTTGGATGAAGACCTGGACAACTATGCTGATATTGACATGAACAATGGTAATGGAGGCCATATGTTTACCCTTAATCACATTCTTAAAGGTGTAAAAAAAATAATAAGAAAATTAAAAAGTGTTTTTCATGGAAAATGTAAATGGTCTCAACTTATATAGAGCTTTTCCACCTACATTAGGCACTCAAAAGGTTTTACAATAAGGAACCAGTCACCCATTCATACACCAGTGTGCGCAGACACTGGGGGCAAGTTGGGTGAAGTGTTTTGCCCAAAGACACAACAACAGTGTATACCTTCAGGAGGCGAGATTCGAACCCCTGACCTTCCGATTTTGAAACGATCCGCTCTATCATCTGTGCCACTGTCGCCCCAAATGTATTTAGTTTAGTCATACTAAGAAAAACCCTTTTCACTGTCAGTTGCTTCGGTTGTGAATCAATTTGATTGGAGATGTATCCCATATCATTGATGGGAAATCTCAGAGGGAATCTCCAGCTCTGTCAAATCCTTCTGACAGTTTGAAACAGATCGTTTGATAAGCAACAACCGCCACTTTAATAGCAGGGAGGAGTCAAACAGGTGTGCAGTCGTGAGCAGCAGCACGCACTTCTGGTGTTACCCTTCACCTTTAAAAAGATCCATGATACCGACACTCTTGTGGGAAAACAACAAATATCCCCCAAAGGTGTGGCCGCCCAGACAACATGTTAACAGTGTATCACTTTGACTTTTTAGCAAAGATCAAACTGGCAGAGTATATCATTAACCTGGGAAAATCCTGCACTGATAGCTCAAGTCTTAGAAGTAAGCGAAATCCACAGCGACTGAGTCGGCCTATTAAAGATGCTAGAATATATTTACAAATGTTTCACACACAGGTAGGAGGTTGGAATTCCCCAAGTCAACAGAGCACCACACATTTATGATACCGAGACTATATTCATGCATTAAATAATGAACTCCAAACTTTATTTTCCCTTTTGAAAACGTGCATTGCATCTTTTGGACTCCAGAACAATGTTTGCACCTGGCACGCTTCTGTAGACAGGTGCTCCACTGGGGTTTATTGCTCCATTACTGACACTATTTGCTTTGAGATTAGGGCACATAATTGAAGGTAATACACAACATTAGTCATAACTGAGCACACAGAGCCAAATACAAAGAACCTATGAAAATGAGTGGCGGGGACTAACATTTATGTACATAAGAGAACCCTCTCTGCGTGCTCTGACTTTTGCGTGCGCACAATTGCTTCCTTTGGCTTTAAGCAACAATATGTTTGTCTTGTCAGGTGTTTGGAGGCCCCTCACAGCTGGCAGTGCCTCTGAAAAGTGCGGCTCTATAAGGAAAGCTCATCAAAACAAACCGGTAAGTGCCGCTAGCCCTTGTGTGGTTGTTTTTGCTCCGCCTCTGTTAAAATATTTGCAAAATGAAAACAAAAAAAAGCTTTGTAATAAGTAAACATTAGGCCTTTAGGAGTTCAACTACAATTGGACAATAACTCCAGACCTGGCACAGACAGCCTCCCGGCCATACAAAAGACCCCATTTACAAACTTGAGCCAACATGCATTTATAACTGTCGTTCCAGTAAGTCCGAACAAATTGTTGCTGATAATTGAGGCACAATATAACAGAGGGCACGCGGCGTGCAGCAGGTGTGTGGTTAATCAGTCATGGGCTCCAGGCGAAGGGGGGTCAGACTCGGAGCGTGTGCTGTTGTGTCACCACAGGGTAAATGCTCGAAACAGGGGGACTCTTTTGGAGGACTCATCAACACCAGGATCAGACAGGGGTTCGCGGGTGAGGGGTCAGAGGGTAACCAGGGTTTGAGCATGCTGTGGTCCTGTGGAATGGATGCAGGTGTTCTGAATAATCTACGATTAATCTCCTCTTTATGACAAATCAGAGAGAGAGAAAGTGTGTGTGTGTGGTGTGAAAAGCAATGCTATTGGTTGTTTTCAGGTTCTAGAAAGTGATGATGTCACAGGACCCAGTGGGGGGCAGGAGCCAGTTTTTCCTATTAACAGCACTACACTTTCACAAGTCATTCCTAAAAAGAACATTTATGAATTACAAAATGTATCATTAATATCAGTCACTGGGTCCATGATCTCTCTGTACACGACCAAAAATGTCCTCAAAAACAAAATAATTTTACCTCTATATCATATTATAGGCCTTCAGAACGCTGTAATGTCACCTGAAACCCAGCAATAAGCTCCCTTCAGTTATACCAAACCACAATGAGGAGCAGGAGTCACCCTTAAAGTGGTTTTAATGCTTTTGAAAAGGATACACATTTAGAAGGATAACATCAGTTGAATAACTATCATTTTATTTCAGTGAAGCAAAAATGTTAATGAAGAAATGTTTGGCAGAAAAGTTATTTGTTGACAGGAAGTGACATAGAAGAAGGTAAGTTTAAGTTATACTTTATTAATCTCGCTGGGCGACCTGTTGGAGCAGTGAGCTGCCAGCGTGGGCTGGCGCTCGGGGGACCCATCTCCATGATGTGGAGCCAGGCTGGTGGTCAGAAACACATGGCTGGAGGATTAACCTATTGCACATGTTTTTACTACTAGCCTATGCATATATATATGCTATCATATATATACATTCCATTGCAGTTTGACTCATTTCTCATTTACTTAACATGGTTGGCATGGCAACATAATATGAGGTGAGCATATTCAAAATGTACATATTTTGTTTGTGTGTTTGCTTTAGGATGACTTAGAAGATGGTTCTGGCTCCCCTTGTTCATGGATCATTGACCCAAGCCCTTCGTACAACATGTTGAAATCCTCCGACTCACAGTGCAACTTCGGCCTTGGTACTGAACATTACCCACTCATATCGTGCAGAATCAAGTTAACTGCTTGGTACACTGTGCCAACTTAAAGCAGCTTCCTCTTGAATTACTAAAACAATGAATAATCAGTCTTTCTTAGTCATTATGCTCTAATCCGCTAAAAGCTTACTCTTTCTGCTTTAATTTTACGATCCATTATTGTCTCTTCACTGTCAGCATAGTGTTTGGCGTTCCCTTGCCTCCGGTACACCTAAGCCCACTAATCCTTGCTTGGGCCAGCTGGTTGCCGTATCATCTTCACCTATGTGGCCGCTTGTGTACATTCATGACTGATGCTTCAGGTGCCGTTTACTGAACAAACCACTGGAAAAGTAGCAGGAAAGTCCTGTCACTACACAGACTTAGCATTTCATGTCACCTTCATTTGACCACATCTGTCACCGGTGGCTCATTTTTCCACTACCCGTCATAGCGTTATGGGGCTAATGGTCCGTTCTCTGCAGTATTCCCACAGACAGATGTCATCAATCACTTAGTTAAAAAAATAATAATACAGGGTGAAGCATGTTGGAATGTCATATTGTAGCGAGCTAGTTCCTTCTCAAGTCATACTCTACTCTACATAGTCTAAATCTACTTCCTAACTCTCCATAATAAGGATAACTGCATCTCAAAATTACGTTTGTGGAGCCTGTTTATCTTTTACACAATTCTCATTTGATTTGTGAGTAGCTGTAAACAACGGATACTATTTCCAAATAAAATACCATCTATAATGTATTAAAAATAAAGAAAAAGCGGGACAAACTACATATATTTTATGTTAACATGAAGTTTTTTATAAAAATGTACTCATAGTGGCACAACTCTTTTCTTTTTTTTACTCAAGTAAGAGTAAAGATACTTCGTTGCACACATGCTTTAAGTACAGCTTCTTCAAAAAAGTACTTGTGCTTGAGTAAATGTAGCTGAGGACCTGGTGATTCAGTGCAAATAGTTATGTGTTTTAAAGCAGAACTAAGTAACTTATTTACCTTAATAAATCCTTTGCTTAGTTCCTCTGTGGGTAATATTAATGGGATGATTGGGGGGGGGGGGGGGGGGGGGTCTTTCATCTCCCCCTGGTGTCTCTGGCCATAAAACCACACTTGCAACTTCGCTGCCTCCAGGTCGGAAGCGCAATACACACTAATATAATCACGAAGAAGAAGCTAACAGGCTAACGGGCAAAGCTAACTGCGGGCTAGCGCCACTTTAACAGTATTTACAGCCAAGTCTGAGTGAAAAAAAAATATGTCCATTGTGTAATTGGATGCACAATATCCCTCTCTCCCTGTCTTTTCTGTCAGTGTAGTATTTACTCTCAGGGACAATTAATGAGTAGCAAAAACGTAACATGCTACGACACCTGCATATGGCCTCTAGGGGCATGAGTTACTTAGTACTGCTTTAACGCTCGTCACACTAGTCTTGGCACATCTCAACAGTCGCAACAGGCCTGTCTCTGTGTTACGACTCTGTTATACCTCACTCTAAAGAAGACACCACTGAGAAAGTCGCCTTGTTCTTTTGGAGGCCAAAGGCATGGTCACTCTCGGGGGAGGAGTAGGTGGGGGGTCACCACCGCGGCACAGAGAGGTCAAACCTGAGGTCTGACCGGCTCTTAAAGATGGTCAGTGTGAAAAGGAGGGATTCAGTTACCCCGAGGTGTGAGGGTCCGACCTTCAGCGTGACTCCTCGTAATGGATGAAATGACCCTTATCAGCCTCCATATAAGGTCAGAGAGGATGAGCGGAGACCACACCTGCTTTAGGGACGATTGAGATATTCATTTGTATATCCTAATTTGGTGACTATTCAGAAGTTGTTACACTATGAAGAAATTGCCGTATGTTTCACAAGTCATATTGTTTAAAGCTATTGTAGCTAATAGTTGTTTACGTGCGTGTTGTGCTAAATTCCTGTCTGTCTTTCTCTGTATGTGTTTACGTTTTATGGGGGTTTCTAAGTAAGACGTAAATCAATAAGAAGCTAATCGTTTTCTGCATATCTCATAAAAACAAATCTTCATCCAGTTTTTCTCATCAACGATAGATTAATCCCCTCCATCCCTCATGCCGGTCATTGTGGTTTTTAGCATTCAGCTGTTACTGAAGATGTTAGTATACAAATGAATGTCGCTCTCTGCTGGGCCACAAAGAGCACTAATCTGAACTGACCCTTGTGGATTGTTGTGGCTGGACAGAGGAAGCTACAGCACAGATTATACCAGGGAAACATCGGGATGTTGCTAACAGAGATTAGTCGTGTACTGAGCAGGATCGTTTGGCCCCGGAGGACCACACACTGTCAGTGTTGCCATACCACTATTGTGTGTAAGTCAGCGCAGTGTGGAAGCAGTGGTCATTGTCTCCCAAATCCATCAAATCTCCTCAGTTTATCTCAGTTCCCCTAAAAAAAACAGAACTCAAGCTTTGATTGGCACTTGTCAAGGCTGGGATGACGTATCGGGAGAGCCTACAATAAAGGGGTCCTGAATGGGAAATCCCTTACCCATGAATAATGATTTGGTGCGGATTTTCCCTTTCATGCATCCTGCTTTATTCCCCTATTCTTTGGGGAGATAGAGAAGTAAAGGCTCTGGGTGGCATCTGTGAATAGGTCTGGTCCTCTGATTGTTTTGCCGATGCTCATCCCTTTCTCAAACACGCAAAAAAGGTGACAAGTCCGACCTTCTTGTGTCCGTCTGGTGTCCTACACGCTGAAGGCCACTGTGTGTTTGGGCAGTTCCTGCATCTGTATTTTATCCGGTGGCCCTTTTGTTAATCGGTGTAGAGATTTTATTTGGCCTCTAACAGCCAAATCCAGCTATCAGCACTGTTCAGACTCTGGGGTCACTATGGAAACCTGCTTTGTTTCCAGCCTGAAGTGACCAGTAATCAATGAATAACATTCACGGATTAAGCAGTGTTTGGACAATACAGAAAAGGGTTAGAAACAGCATACAGAATCAAAAAAATCTTAAATTCTGTCAATACAGTTTTGTTTTTTTTGTAGATAAGTGACTAAATGTGTTGGCCACATTTATTATCACTTTATTCTTAGTGAGGAACCCCATTTGTAAATGTATTACTTTGTTTATGTTTTTAAGGCCAATTAAATTAAAATCTATACTTCCTTTTACACAGGGCTTTGATTGATGTTACATATCAAAAAGCCTGAACACTTGATTTATATATTATTTTGGTGGAAAAGATGAATGGATGAATTCTAAAGATGAATTGTTGTGTGTGTTTTGGGGACATTAGGACTCGAGCCTCCATAGTCTGATGTGATTGTGTGCAGTGTGGTGGAAGACGGCTTGTCAAATGAGACATGGCTCCATCAATCGATGCTGCTGACATTTTAAAGCCTCCCACAAAATAGATGAAAACACGTTAACACATTTAGTCTGTTGTCTTCTCATAAGTTTTTCCTTAAAGCCAAGCTTTCATGAGTGAAGCTATGGAGAATTCTTATGAATTTTCAAAACAACTCATGTGGAGCTATCGTATCCATAACTAGACATAAGGGGACAAAATCTGTATGCAGCGGTGGGCGATTCAGGCAGTTTTCAGTTGTGACAAATTGCTCAAAGCCACATTGCACAACATTCCCAGTTATATGTTATATGTTATATGTTATATGTTATATGTTTCGTCACAACTTAATTGTCGTAAAACTCCAAACAATAGTCTGTAATCAAAAACATTTACCTAATGGTCGTCGAGACCCCAACGATACTTAAGATAAAGACTAGGATAAAAACACCTATGAAATAAAGTCTGTGTATTTGTGCTTTGTTCTATTTACTGAGTGAAATGTTACACAGTGCAACTTTAAGTTTGATTGAGGGAAGCGTTCCTTATTTTTTGTTGTTGTTTAGTTTATTTGTTTATTTGAGCAGTTGAAATTCTGCTCAAAAGGAGTGGGCCGAAGCAAAAGCTTATAAACGCCCACCCCCAAAATCATTACAATAAAAAATGTATATTACAACAATAGTACAAAAGAACAGTATGCACATGTATACACAATGTATACACAATGTTTTGAACAGACAGTGCAATGTGAAGCAAGACCATGAAAGAGAGTAATACTGATTAAAGGGTTCTGCTGTATAATCATTTGCAAGGCAAAGCATGAATATTTACGCTTTTTTTGGTTGGACATTTGTTTTTCAAAATAGTGGGACGCAAGCCCTAATAATGAGGCTGAATTCTCTTTTTCAGGATCTTCGGAGGATGAGGGGGTGATATTTTACACGCAGTCCAATTATTCGAGGTTAAATGAAGAGGATGTAGAAACATGTTCAACAGTGAAAAGAATTGAAGAAGACCGATTTAGGAGGAGGGAGGAGAGAAAAACGAAGGTGCTCAAAATGCTTTCCAAACTGCAGGACAGTTCACCTCACCGGCCAGCAAGCTGCAAAGGTCACTCCAATTTTGAAGACTGTAAGTTTAAACAATGTTTTACTTTGATAATGAGACATACACAAGCATTTACTGCATTTTAAAGAAGCTTTTAACTGCACACAATAACATTGTTGAAATAGTTGAGAAGGGTTTTTAATTCCACTCTAAGTTTAATGCCCGTTGATTACATATCATTCCTCTGTCAGTGCTCCACTGACGATGGGCACACAAACCATAGTCTATTTTTTTCCTCCGAACCTTAAGACTGACACTGCGCAATTGACTGATGCATATCTTTGCTCAATTTGTAGTGTGTATACGGTAATCCTGTATGAAAGTGAAAGGGCAGGTTTGTGCTGTAATTTGATAACGGAAATGAGAACAGACAGGACGGTACAGCGTTCGCTATTCTGCCTCATTTCACCTTATACAGAGTGAGTATGAGTTTAGTAAAAGCTCTTTTGGCGAACTGTTCTGTTCAGCCGATCAGCTAACACCAGAGTCTTTTGTAAAGCCTTTGTTTGTGTGGCTTTCCATAGGCCCACATTACATTAAGCATTTCTAGTTGAAATATAGGGTTGTTATTTTAACGCAGTGGCCTTAATGATGGGGAGACTGGGCAGGTGGACAGAGGCACAAAAGCTCTGACAGCCGTGTATCAGACCTTTTTGTGTGTAAATATTGTTCTCTATAAAGAAATATAGGAGTTGCTCATACTAGAGTGCAGGCAAAATCCGCAGACAAATTTGTTCTCTGCGGCTAAACCAACAGAACAGAAGATTGTTGATTTGTTTGTTTCTTTTTGCCACAAGGGCATGAGTTTCAGTGATGTGTCTTTGATACAGTATGTTCACAGAGAAGTCCATAACTATCAGATTTTTTTATTTTAATTTTTAACCTTTGGGGATGCACCAGTGAGCCATTTTTTGAGAGAGTGGCTTAATTTACATATCATTACCAGCTCGGAAATATACACACGCTGTATTGGCTCCATTGCAATCCAATAACGTTTGTAAAGGATATGAGCCTTTATTTATGAGCCATTATTTTAAAAAGTGTAAATGATAATCTTTAATTGGACATGGGTCTGAAATGTTCTGACCAAATTTAATGAAAACTCGGGGAGAAGATGTCAAAAGATCGAGAGGTACGATCTTGGTTCCGTGCCAATGTGATCGGCGTCCTGTAGACTTTAGGGCGGGGCCATATTATAATTTTTACGGGTCTTGATTCGGTCTATGTCCCTGCCCTGTTTCTTCTTTGTACGATGACATCTTTCCGGCCGGGGTCCCGTTGGCCCCATATAATCTGCCTGTTTCAGGGGGCTCCACAGAGCCATCTTTTATTATTTTTTCTTGCAGACCCAACCCAAAATTAAATCTCTCTGAGTGCTTAGTTTTGACGCTTGTTATTTACATATCAGTGAATTTTTGCTATGTGAATATTTGTGATTTCAGACTCCAGATGCGATTCCCTTGGGGTCTAATAATAATAATGTCAGTTTGAATAAAAGTAGACAGTAGCCACTAAACATGTGTTTCCAGATACACACAAAATCAGTAAACTTTGCCTTATTTTACGTAGCTTTAATCTGAGATCCTGATTTTACAGTCCAGTTATTTTACAGTTGTGCTTAAATGTTTACATACCCTGTCAGATTTTATTTTTTGGCCATTTTTGGGGGGGGGGGATTTGAATGATAACACATAAGCTTTTCTTCACTCTTAGTTTGTCCAGAACCTTCACTTTATTCTGCTGTAGCCAATGAGAGGTCGACATGGCCTTGTGCCTTGGATCGTTGTCATGTTGAAACGTCCAAGTGCGTCCCATCCGCAGCTTCCAGACTTTTCCTCCTTCCTATTCTTTAATAACATGCTGCATTCATCCTGTTATCTATTCTGACCAAGTTCCCTGAAGCTCACACATCCTCAAAACATCAGTGATCCTCCTCTGTGTTTCACTGTAGGAGTGGTGCCCCGTTCATCAAAGGCCTTGTTGACTCCACCAAATGTACCGTTTATGACAAAAAGTCCCATTTCATTCATCATTCCAAATGACATTTTGAGGCTTGTCTCTGTGCTGTTTGGCATATTGCAAGTAGATACATTTGCAAAGTAATGGTTTTCTTCTGGTGACTTGGTTTCAACAGAATCCTGTGTTAGAGTTTGAACGCTGCTGGTTGATACTCTGAGTACATTGGATATGTTTTTTCGTAACTCTTTGCCATTTTATACAGTTCAACTACCTTTTCTTGCAGATCGTCTGACAATTGTTTTTCTTTGCTCATGACTCAGAAACCACTGGATGAAAGATGCAAGGGTCTGTCAGGACCCCAAAACTCACTGACCTTTTATACAAACACACAATAATTACAAACAGGTCACATGTGAGGATGCTTACCTTTAGTAGCCATTCAAACCCATTTGTGTCCACTTGGGTGCATCAGGCCAAGATCACCAGGGAATGTAAACTTCTGATCAGGGTCACTTTGGTACTTTCTTTAATATTCTCTGAAAATGTTTTTTTTTAAAAATCCTAAATTCTGCCAGGGTACGTAAACTTTTGAGCACAACTGTATATTGTAAAACAATCATGTCTGTATGTACATTATATCTTTAATCAGGCATCACATACAATACTAAATGTAATTTACTGCATTGGATGCTGATCTCAATGCAGCAGCGTTAATTGCCCTTGTCTATGTCTCCAACAGTCAGCAAACCTATGGTTATTGTTAAGGAGCTGACCTTCTGTAGAAGTCATCTGGGTCAAAGTTCACCCGTGAGTGAGCAGCCTTGTATTCATGTACAACTTGATTAGTGGACAGCCTCACTCAGTCTATCTGTATGTCTTCTTTTGACACAGGTACACTGTGTATTGTAATATCAAGTGGCCCTGCAGACTAAAATGTAAAAGCTAATTAGGAAAAAAAAGTTTGCGTGTATGTGGTCTGTTGAAGTGTGCTGAGGAAAACTCATCACTCATTGTTTAGCCGTTATTATTCCGGAGGTCAGTCTGTTTGAGTGTGCTCTCTTGTTCCATGTTGCTCCTCATTAGGTGCTGAAAACGACGAACATGTCATAATTGGTCTCGTTTTGTCCAACACTGGCCAAAAGACTCAGAATGGAGAAGCCCCTCCCCCATACACAGCTTTCTATAACTTCATGTACTCATCTAGCCATTCAACTCTGTGACCCTCTATGGTTTTCATCAGTCACAGCCAATGTTCCCAATCAATAGCCTCATTATAAGTTAGTAAAATGCCTGGCCTTTGAATCTGCCTCATACCACAATATATGGCCCTCAATGTGATTATATTTATGTAATAAAATAAAACAGGACTTTTACTGAATTACTTATTACAGTGTGGCACTATTTCACTCTTTTTTCATAAAGGCTGCCATCCCATTACTCTTTTCCAAATGCCATAATAAATGGATGTGCATGTTTGGTCCACACATCAAAAGGAGTGGGCAGAGCCTCAGAAAAACAAACAAAGACACACGCAGTGGCTGCCCTCCTGCCTCTGGCTGCTTCGCTCAAACTGTCTCTGGCCTCACCACAAACCACAACACATGCTTTCTGAGCTCACGCAGCGTGCCATAAACACACCCAAACAACCTCTAAACTCAGAATCATCTGCTGTTTGCAATACCAGATCAGCAGAGATAACCTCACAAAGCCAAATCATCTACTATTATTGCCCTCCGGTCCTTGACTTTGTGCCATTAATAAGGCCATTGTGCAGGTTGTTCTCTGTTTGGACAAAGTATAATAGACTCTTTGACAGATTTACTTTGCTCTCTCCCCTGTTCTCGTGCTGTTTTCCCTCCTGAATACAGTGGGTACACTGCATACAGCCGTGCATCAATAGGTGAGCTGTTTGTTTGCCCTGTCATTGTGGACTGATTGTAAACACATAGAAGGATTCAACACCGGAGACTGAACAAACACACGTTATATAAAGGGACTCTAATATGTGGATGCTACGTGCATCTTCAAACACCTTACCCCTGCTGTATAGTACTACTGTACAATACTACAAGCAGTTGTTTTTGTCTTAACTGTATTTGTTTGTTTTTTATTCCAATACAAAAAATAATCAACCATATAAACTGATTTATAAATAATAAATTTCAAAATAATGCATTCATTTTGTCCAAAGTGAGAACTATTTGTGAGGTGCTCTCAATACAAATCATTTGCAGTAGATATTCATGATATGGACATATACATTTATACATGGTCTCTCTAACTCAACAATAGCTCTATACAGTAAAGTTACAGGTCGCCACAGCGTGACAAGGACCAGCAGTTTGCTCTAAATCCACTGTCTCATACATTGGCTCAGTGTGGGCTATGTTTCCTTGTCTTTCTCCTGCTGCTAAAAAGGGGGTCATCAATTCTGTGCTGTTCAATATGACCTTTGTTAAAGGAATTATGGGACACCGTCCAGTGTTGAGGATGAGCAGAAACAAAAAGTCTGTGATTAAGCGGGAAACATGAGTGTAACAAAAGATGTCTATATGGGTTGACCTGGCAATATTCTGGTTTCATTTCCGAGCTTTGCTCAGTTGTTATTTTAAAGAAAGACGTACCATGTGCTGCGTTAAACATTTACATTTTATTTGCTATTTTGACTAATGTATTTTTTGTACTTACTGTAGGTATTCTTTTGACATCAAGACTGTCTGCAGAGGGAGGTATTAATCATACACAGGGGACTAAGAATATTTGTCAGAAAGGCAGAGTGTTTTTCATCTGTCAGCTGCAGACATGGAAAATGACATCCAAGTGTGGGTTAAATGAGTTGTGACCTGGCTGTTTACAGCCTGCCACCAGTGCCCAAGTCTTGACTCTACAAAAGAAAGGGAACAAAACTGGAAAACAAACTCTGTTGAAAGAGTGAACCTCCCTGCTCATCATCATCATCATGGCCCTATTCTTCCTCTCTCAATTGCAACTGAATCGCCTTGGTCTCATTACAGATTATGGCCTAAGCAAAATCACTCTCCCCTTTCTCTTGCCTTTCTACAAACAGGCCTGGTCTTGATTAACATTTTCTGCTAGGCTTCACTCTAAAGGCTCAACCTGTGCGCTTTAAAGGCATGGTGACAAAAAGCCATCAAGCGCTGGAGTGGAATCAGATAAGGCTATCAGGCAGGAGGCTTTACTGCCTGGGCTTTGTGCTTCGGCTCTGCCCGCCTTTGCTTCCTCCCTCGATCTCTCACTCCACTGCACCTATTGTCCAGTAGACGGGGTGCTCCCTTCAGTCTCAGACCCATGGCCTCCTCTGAGACTGTCTAAGCAGAATGGAGAATCCCTTCCTTGTCCTGTTTAGCATCAGCAGTTATTCTCAATACAGTGAGATGCCTATGTCAGCCAATTATACATGTAGCTTTGCATAGAGTATCTTAAAGGAGAATGTATTTAGGTATGGCATATGCATGTAGTTACATATATTTTCTGTTCTTGGATGCACTGTAGACTAGAGGGTTTGCGGAAAATGATAATTTGTTTTTTTTTATCTAATACAGATTTTGTCTCCTATTAAATCCTATACATTTGACTCTGTGTGGAAAGCGTTTAGACTTAATACTGATTTCTATCTTAAACTTAGACAAACTTGATCCATGGAGGCGTTTGTGTTGTTCATCTGACGTACTTTACATCAACATGCAGGCCCAGAATATACACATTCTATACATTTTTAATTCTATACAATTTAATTATTTACCCTACAACTGGACTGCTGATAAAGATTAGCCCAAGGCTAACTCTGGTACAATATATGTATATAGCCAGAATGACCGGACACTTGTCCAGCTGTACTGCTGCCTGCTGCAGGTGCCATCCTTGATCCTCAACTTGTGCTTATGGAGATTTTCACCCTCGGCTGCTGGGCTGTTCACTTTAGAAAGTTGCTCTGTGCGATTCACGATGGATAAATGTAAATATCCATGTCCTCAGAGAACAGCCCATATCCCAGTTCAAGCAGAGATTTGTGCTCTCAGTTGGGACTAAACGCTTGTATAGATATTTGCAAACAGATGTGCAAAGCCTCACATGTTTTTGATCAATGCTTCAACAAGTCTAGATTTGAATGTAATATTTTGCATGTGAAAGATGAGGCCACAGAATGGCTGGTTTTGATTAGGCATAAGCTGATAAATGGCAGATACAAGCAGCCCCCTGCTATTGCAGAGAAACCCCAGAGGTCCAGGGCTGTAGGTCCGAAATAAACTCTTTTGCTCTTCTTTCTTCTCCGCTCCAATGAATGGATCTATTATTCAGACGACTCATTCTCTAAATTGAAGTGGCAGCAGCTTAAAAGCCCCCATTTTTGGGAGCCCCCCTGATCCTACCCTTTCTGAATTAGCTTAATGAAATATTCATGGAGGTGCTTCGCTAAACTTGTCTTGTGTAATCATCTTTGAATTTGGATTAGAAATGTTCATATTTTTAACCAATGTATTCATGATATAAAATGTGAAACTGACATTTTATGTCTTTCACATCATTATTAGCCTTGAGCTACTTGTCCCGTGTTCTACAGTGTCAACAGGCAGTATGGATGTCAGAAACAATTTGTATTTGTGAAGATGAAAATCATTGCTTTTTTTCTGTGCAGTTGACTTTTTGGCCAAATACTGCATTTTCAATCAGGAGAAACTGGCTGAATACAAACAAGCTTTTGAAGAAGTGAGTATGTGATCACTTTTATTTCCCCTCTCAATTTATTCCAACACTATTTGTGTTGTTATTGTTCAACGCACATTTTAGGAGGACACTGATGGGGATGGCTACATCTCTTGTCTTCAAGTTCTCTGTGCCTTGAAAAGCATCATTCCTCCAGAGCTGCTTTCTGAAGAGGAAGAGATCTATGTCTACAGGGTTTGTTTTTTACATCCTTTACCCTTTGCTTTACAAACAGACAAGTCATGTACAAGAATGGCTTCATATGTTTCAGATTCTGGAGATGGTGGACTTCAGGGTGACCGATGGGCTTGTGGACCTCAGGCTGTTTGCAGTCATTGCCAGTCTTGCCCAAAAGATTGCCACCATGGAGTGAGTGACCACAGCACATGAATCCTCTTAATCAATTCACTGTCCTGCTTTTTCCATTGTGCAGACTTCCAATTATTGCTCTGATTGTCTGCAGCCCTTTATCCCAATGTCAGTCATGCCCAGTGTGAGTGCCCATATGCTGCAGATTCCCACACACAGAGCTTTTTCATGCCTGAGGGTTTATGGTTCTCCGGAGGTCTGTGAGGGTCAAGGCGCGCTCCTTTTGCACTGGCCCCAGAGTGAGAGCTCCCTCTCAGTCAGGACAGAGTCGGGTCATGGGTCCGTAGATTTACGGCCACTTCTTTGTGTTGTGCTTTAGACTGAATGAAGCTGAACAGGCATAGTTTCTGCTCTGTATGAAGCCAATTATATTAATGATCATGAATGTTGATATTAAACCTCGAACAAAAGCTTTATGATTCAAATTAAAGCCAAAAGAAGTCATGCCCCCTTTTTCTCAAGACAATAGCATCCTTTTGTCTTCTCTGCCAACTCAACTAGATTGATCCTCTTACCTGTCAATCCTGTTGTCTATAATCCAAGATTAGAAATGAGCCCCACAGTAGTTATACAATCAGCCTTTCAGATCATGTAAGACTTTTAAATCAAGTCACTCAGTTCCACACGGACTTCATGTTCCTTGTGTTTTCGCTCACAACAGTACAGCCCACTCACTTTATGAACTTTATTTAAAAATGACCTCTTCTTCTCAACGCTGTTTTGGTCTCAGACTTGGCTCATCTGTCCCTTACGCCTGCCGCATGAGCACCTGACTTTTTCTGCATAAACATTTCCTACTGCTTCAGAATCAGAAAGGATTTCATTGCCATTTTCAGTTAGCCTGGTAAACCACACCCACCTCTTTTCTGCACGAAAGAAGGTGGGTCTGGAGATACACGGTAAACAAGTGACGGCGGCTGAGGCCTGTTAGAGAATTAACAATGGTGTTCGAGAGGATTGATGAAGAATCGGCAGCAGTCTGGATGTCTTGGATGTCGAGACATTGCACTAGTCCTACCATTCAAGTCTGTCTATGCTTCCACAGAAAAGGGATAAATCATACTGACATGCAAGAAAAACATTCAGTGGCTGAGAGTGGGCGCCTGAGCACCACAGTCAAGGCTATGACAGAGATAGTACGACTGTACAGCTTGACCCAGTATGATAAATTGCGATTTAATGTTATCCTCTAACAAGGCCGAACCAATCATGTTGTCACAGAAAATTGACAAGGTTACGTCACTCACTGTTTTACTATGTTGTAGTTCAATCACCAGTGACACGCACAGAAGTTATTAGCCAAAACTAATCATGGATGAAGTAGTCAAGGGTTTTTCCTCCGCGCCCTGGTTTATATTAAGTTCATATTTTGTGAATTGGACTGATCGGTTTGTTTCACTGACAATCAGTGCACGTTGGGCCCGCCCAGTTCACACTGCTCCAATTGAAATGTATCAGATCTATACAACAGAGTAAAAAACGTTTGCTACAATATTACATTTCCAAAATTTAAATGGGCTGATTTAATTAAATTGTATTGTTGGTATGTGTCAACCAATCAATCAAATTTTATTTGTATAGCACCAAACAACAGCCAGAAGGTGCCCAGGGCACTTTCCAGGATAAAAACAAGAATCACAATAGACATCAATAAATACACACACACACACACACATAAAAACAGCAGTCAAGTCAGTGGCTATGTATCGAATGCTTTTCTGAAGATGTTTCGATGCTGTAACGGAAGTGCATTCCACAGCTTTGGGCTTTGGGCCTTGGGCGGCAAATGACCGGCCTCAATACTTTTTGTATTTGAACTTGGGAGTGACGAGGGAGGTGTGGTCAGAGGAGCGCAGAGTTCTGGTTGGTACGTGTGTTATTATTGTTCACTTAATTGTTTCTATTCTCATTTCGTTCCCATGAGTCCATCCATCCATCCATTTTCTTCTGCTTTATCCGGGGCCGGGTCGCGGGGGCAGCAGTCTCAGCAGAGATGCCCAGACCTCCCGATCCACGCACACCTCCACCAGCTGTTCTGGGGGGACCCCGGGCCAGCTAGGAGACATAGTCCCACCTGCGTGTCTTGGGCCTTCCACAGGGCCTTGTCCCAATAGGACATGCCTGGCGACCAGGAAGCATCCGAAACAGATGCCCTAGCCTCAGCTGGCTCCTTTCGACATGAAGGCGCCCAGCCACCCTGCGAAGGAAGCTCATTTCGGCCGCTTGTATCCGCGATCTTGTCCTTCTGGTTATTACACAAATCTCATGACCATAGGTGAGAGTGGGAACATAAATCGATCGGTAAATCGAGAGCTTTGCCCCCCGACTCAGCTCCCTCTTCACCACGACAGTCCGATACAGCGACCGCATCACTGCTGACCCCGCACCGATCCGTCTATCGATCTCACGCTCCATCCGTCCCTCAGTCGTAAACAAGACCTCGAGATACTTAACTCCTCCACTTGAGGCAAGGACTCCCCTACCGACCTGTAGAGGGGAAGCCACCTTTTTCCAATGGAGAATGAGTTCCCATGAGTTCCCATGAGTGTTGTCAATAAATGTTAATTGATTGATTGGCACTCCATAATGACCTTCCATTGCTATGCAGATGACACACAAATACCACTGAGATCAAACGACCCTGGAAACCTATACTGTGTTGCTTTAACAACGTGAACACTTGGATGGCGCAGAACTTATTATAACTCAACGCCTCCAAATCTGAAGTAATTGCTCATATTCACAGTCACCTCAGCCCCCTGTTCAACAATATCACAAAACCACGCTAAAAAAGCCCCCCCGATGCTGCTTTATGCAAAAACATCCTCACTTCTTCAGATCTCCACAAAGTTACCAATGCCCTAATTTTCTCCAGATTTGACTAGTGCAACTCCCTCCACGGACAAATAAACTCTCGCCACTTTTCAAACTCATTTGCACCAAGTTACATTTCAGAACTTTGCATCGTCTATTATCTGAGTTGTAAAAAATGCACACCACATGTATCTAGGTCAGTAAATGTTTGCATCCTTCCATTGCATCAATATTGTATTCTGGTGGTGTAACAGTCTGAAAGCCGCTCCAATTTTGGGCATTTCGTGAGGAGTCGCCTGTTTTGGCCTCAGCAGGGTGCCTCAGGAGTTCTGACAAAGAAAATGGGTTAGGCTGCGGTTATCTTCCTCGCTGTTCATGACCAGTGTCTGCCCTGTGTTTATGCCCTCAGCACACCAGCATTTGGACTCTTTTACTGCAAACCAAGTGCAATTAATGATCATTAGCTGCTCTGTCTCCTTGCATACCCATCAAGCCCCTGCTCACATTATGGTTGGCAGACAAGGGCCAATGACAGTACAGGACCACTCAGGCGTACGTTGCACTCAATGGCCTAGCGCTTCTCCATTCTTTGCACTAACAGGTCATTCAGCCCACTGTGAGGAGGGGCTCATTAACACTGGGCGCTCGTTATAGAAGAAACGAAGATGCCTATGCCACACACTGGATGAGAGCGCTGTGTCCCCGTCCAATTATCTAAGTGGACCTAGTTTTATTGGGTTAGCAGTGGGCACACCACAGCAGAGTGTGCCCTGGTTGTTTTTCCCCACCCTCCTCATCTAATGAACACGGCTCATCCTGCCTCTCCGTTCCCGCACCCCCAAATCAGTGCAGCTTTATCCGTTACTCTGGCGGGATATGTCTGTGTACCCATGCATTGTTTAGCCACTGTGAGCAACCACAATAGACTCAGAACACTTTACCATCATACTGCTGGAGATACATGATTGCATGGGATAAACCCGCCAAAAATCACCCGCCCAGTTCCAAGGTCTCTTTCAGAATTTGTTTTGGAGGAATGAAAAAGTTCTAGTTTTCTGGTTTCATATTATTATGTTTATTAATGTATGTATCTTCTTTTTCAGTGAGTTTATGCGCTCCCTAATCAGCAGTATAGACTTTCGTTCTCTGGAAGTAAAGCTCTTCAAGGCAAAGGTACTAATATATTTGTATATATTACAAATGTTATACGCAAAATCGTTCTTATTTTACACAATGCACTCCATGCTCCTATTTATTTCTGTGTAATTGTCAAAAACAAACACTGGGGAAGGCTATGAAGACCAATTCTAAAGTATGCTTTGTGCATCTAGCTTTTTATGTCAACCACTCAACCCTTGTTCATTGAAATCAGGGAAGTGAGCCAGTGAGAAAAAAAAGAGGTTGCTTTTCCCTTTTCATAGATTAGCATGGTCCTAATCTCATTAAAGTGCCCAGCAGTGTACATGCCGTCCACTCCGCCCAGGCCTGTAATCAGCCTCAGACATAGCACATTTTAGATTGACTCATTCTGGGCCTCCACCTGGATCCTTACGAAAAGGTTTGTGAAGTGAACCCCTGGACAGGTAGGCAGACTGTGTAATTATAGAGCTGTTAGAGATAGGGTTGTTAACAGGAGAGCGGCGGGGAGAAAAGGCGGATTGCCTGAGGGATTATTTCCTCCCCCAACAATTATTACCTCGACTGACTGCATTAACTGTGCAAACAGGTGCACTCACACAAGGCCACAAACAGACCCATGTAATCCGAGTCTGATTTTGTGGCACACGCAGCATCCTCACTGACATTTGTGTACACCCATATCTACAAAAACACTAATCCACTGGATGTTGTGTGTGTGTTTTCATACAGAAGCTGTTCCTTTGCCTCCTGGAGGAGCAGACAAGTGACGGGATGCCCCAACAAAAATATATCAGTCCAGAACAACTGATTCTAGAGCTGAAGGCCGGGGGCATCTGTCTAGAGCAGGAGGCTGCCATCAGAATGGAGCTGCAGCACATTCCCCCTTTAGATCTGCTGGACTTTCTAGCCCATTTGCCTCTGTTTATGCTCATACACAGGTCTGTCATTGCCAACCCTTTAGATGATTTCAGCCACTTATGACACTAAATATCCCCACAACTATCCTGCATCTCTGAACCGAAACTGCAGCTCTGGCGCGTATATTACTCATAAATGTCTGACATTCTTTGACTCAGAAAGTACAGCTGAAGAGCTGTCTATGGTCCTGAAATGACTTCACTGTACTGCACTGTGACATGTGAAACACTCAACCTTTTACAGCATGAATAACTGTTGTCTGTCAACGAGAAGGAAATTGTCATATTTTACCAATTAGATGTACATGTTGACAATAGAGATCTATACAGACAAATTATATTTAATTAAATTCTCAGAGTTCAAGTTCAACTCTTTGTTTTGCTTCAGCTTTGCTAATCGGATAAGGCTATAGGACTATTCCATGGTTTGTGCTCTATAGAGGATATGCACATCTGTTGTTTTCATTCCAAACAAAACTCACAACATTCCAGACTCAATGTGAAAACAAATAATAAAAACTACTCAATGACAGTCATTAAATGTATTATTTATTTGGTTGGGACATTGTATGTTAATGTTAATTTTGCTTTATTTGCTTTTGCCTCAATAGAAGGAGCTCTAATGGGCTCTGACAGGCAGCCAAAAAAAAGAAAGTTACTAAGCCCTAGGGCACAAAACAAATCGGCTCACTTGTTGATTTTGCAGCGGAAATGGAATCAAAAAGCTATAATGGTGATTTAGAAAAGTGCCACGGAGTTCAATGTGCTCAATTTAATCGGGCCTTTTGTTGAAAACAAAATAGTTTTGCTAAAGGCAATCGAAAGGCTTTTAGCTTAGGTTTCTCGTAGGCCTCAAGATTTACTATCAATCTAATTGTTAGGCCAACTCGGCCTAATGCCCTATAAAAAAGCATTGGCTATTGCATCTGGCTGTATGATTATTTTCATTTCAGAAAATATGTAGGCCTAATCTGAAATACATCGACAAAATCGGCCTAATGTGGCCATTGTGCCGGCGCTGTAGTGAAGGCACACGCCATCTGCCATTGCGCCTGTCTGAACCCGCACTGCCCCATTCACTCATTAGAGCAGACACGCGCCTGACGGTGGCCGCCTCAGACCTGTCAAACTTAGTTTTGAGGATTGCTAGCCAGCATGAGCTATGTTATATTATGCCACATATTTGGTTTGGTTTGTTTTCAAACAGGAATAAGACGACAATAATAGTTTATAACAAAAGCTTTATTTTTGTGCAGTTAAGAAAATATGGATTCAACTTCATGTGACCCTTTGAGCCTAATGCAAAGAAGACCGTTTAGAAGCTGACAGTAGCCTGTAAAATACAAAGTATGGCCAAAACTTCTGTTTGGACAATAGCTGCATATTTTTGATCATGATACTTCATGACATCATATTATTAAACATTGGTTTTCTATTAAATAAGACACATTGGCGTTAGAATAAATTGTAGAGTCTCAAACCCCTTTTGGAAATCTCGAACATAAGAGCGAGAGAATAATGTTAACATAGGCAGGAGGTGAAGAACAACTGCGCAATATATGGATAAATTATTTACAAAAGTAGTACAAAACGTCAATAAATCTCTATATACATACAAAAATATTTTAATATATTTTTAAAAAATAATAATATACTGTATAAATCCGTGACTTGGAAGCATTTTATGTGGAGAGGGTTGTTTTAGGATGTGATTGGTTTTTAGCATAGAACAGCAACATGTCAAATGTCTATGTCATGCAAAAGAGCACGCTTTGGGGTTTTGTCAGTCAGTCCTGAAAGTCCCACTCTGTTAGGGCTCGAGATCCATTAATCCTTTGGCGCTGATCTCTGCTCTTATGTCTTCATAATGCAAGACTGTAAGGAGAACTCGGTATGCCACCAAATACAGGCTTCTTGATGTTCGGGACTGAAAGCTTCCCAGAAATCATGATACACTTACAATAAAATCGACTTGCTGTCGTTGTTAAACATAAGACACATTGCAGTTTTTACTCGGTCCTATTCAGGAACGCAGAGTCATCAGAGCCACTAGATTCAGAAGCTCACCAGAAGCTCAGAACCAGTTGGTAAAGTCCAGAAGTTCCTGCTCCTCTGGGCTAAGGGGGTCGTAAGAGCCCTCATCTGATGAATAAGAAGACACAGGAGAACCGGTCATAGAGTTCATTTCAGCGGAATATCCTTGTGACATTGTGGGCGACATCACACCGGACTGAAAGGCAGCGCTCACTGCGTCGTGTTCATCCAGCAGTTGTTGCAGTGCTCGAATATACTCTACTGCAGACCGTAGCGTTTCAACTTTGCTCATTTTCTTATTGGCCGCACCGTTGGGCACATGCTCGCGCAGCGTGGCAAACCCGTTGTTGACCAGTTTGACTCTGTTGCGCTCTCGCTCGTTCCTGCGCGCGACAGCGTGCGGCTGTTGCTGTGGAAGCGTGAAGCCAAAACCCGCGAAATTCAGTCTCCGTTTGCAGCGCAGCAGCTCCGGAGAGGATGAGCGCTGCCTCTTTGGCGGCTTGGATGCGGACTTGGCGCATGTCTGGCTGATGTCAGTGTTTCTTAATTGGATGCTTTGGGTCGTGGTCGAAAAGAAGCACATGGGCGGCATCAGCTGCTGCTGGCTCTTGTTTAGTTCCATCTTGGCAGCAAACTCCATCCCGATCACGTTATGCCGTCTCTGGGGCGGTGCGTCTCGCTCGTGCCTTTCACGTGGTGGTCTCTTCAGGAGGGTTGTTTTTAGTGGGCAGTGCTCTCCCCTCGCACGCTCCTCAAAGCAGCTCTGGGACACTCATAAGATGCCAATGCTTTTCAATCGGCCTGGCCTGTCCGTTAGCCACGCCCAATGGTCGCGTGGATCCACCTTGGGCTCCTGCCGTTCAGTCGGGAGCACGACGGGCGCGTGCCACTTAAGCACTAAACAAACAGTGCTGCTGACTTTTATCTGACTGGGCTAAAGAAGCGAGAAGGCTACAGACTGAGCCCTTGTTATTATTGGCCTGGTATAAAACTCAGTTTAAAGCTTATTCCTATTTCAGGAATGTGTGCAAATGTCATTTTACAAACATCTGTCAAAGAGTGGATAACAGTTAGGCTGTGGGCCAGGGGTCTGCAACCCGCGTCCCGTTTCCCGTTTCATACCTAAAGAAATTCTCAAAGAGCAGCAAGAGTATTTAACAAACAACAAAGTACATGATATCTTTATTAATACATAGATAAATGGATGAATTAAAAGTATCTGATTGTAGGCTAGAAGGAAATCTGGGGGGTCCTTGGAAAAGTTGAAGAAAGCATTTATAAAAGCCTCCATTCTGACTCAAAAGTAGCCTATAGTTCATCACTTATAGGCCAACTAAATATAGCTACGTTATGGGTTTATTTTTTCCATCAAAGCTCAAAGGAGCTGCAACAGGGCCTGGCTCTTGAGATAGTGGTTGCCTTTACCCCTGGGCCTGGCCTAGGCTTATACTACCTATATCGACATCATGCATCCTGATGAAGTAGGCTACGCGCCTTAGCGAGGGGTGGACTTTTTCCACTCTAATTTAAGCAGATCATCGCACATGCGGAACAGGGACGAAAATATGCGCAGGGGCCCCGAATCTGCCTGAGCAGGCTTTTGTGTGTGATTTGATACAGCCGATATAGTTACAGCAGCGTCGGCGCGCTGTGTTCTCCCCATTATGTTGTCCCATTCAAACGTGTTGCATTTCAAATAGGTCTTTCAAATTGGAACTTTTCCCAATCAAGCAGTGCTTTAGTTGCCTACTGCCTACCTGTGTATGCGTTATTAGACTGCTGTGATAATATAAATGTAGACTAATATCCTGCAATGAACCGCGCGGGCACAACAGGTGCAGCAAGCGCTCGCGCCTCACAGGGAGAAAGAAAGTCCCGGGTTCGATCCCCGGGCGGACTCCCCGTGTGGAGTTTGCATGTTCTCCCCGTGTCTGCGTAGGTTTCCACTAGGTTACCACTAAAATATATAGGACTGGCAAAACCTGTTCTTAGTCTTGATTAGGCTACAGCCTTATCTCTCTCCTGGAAATGAGATTCCTAATCTCAGTGAGACTTTCCTGGTTTCCTTGTTGCTTTCGCCATCGCGTGGGCTTTTTGAATACACTGCAGTGCGCTTTTAATCTTTTCTAATTAAATTAAGCGAGCACTTTTGTGAGGACTGAACACGAGCAGATCGCTATAAGGGCATCCGTAGGCTATTATAACGGTGTGTGTTTTGTGCAGAATGGTAGTGAATGAATAAGGAAACATGAGTTGCGTAAAGTTTATGCTGTAAGGACAACCCGGTGTTGCAACTGATCAAAACGGGGACACGTCAGTGTTGAAGTCTCATTATATTTGTCATCAACAGGCGTCTATTAACAGGAGTCTGTCACTATCAAAATAGAAAGCCTTTATCTTCGGTTCGGTATGAATTCATAGCTCAAGACTCCCCTCTAGTGGCTAAAAGTGGCCACTACATTGTAAACACAATCCATCTTTACCACTTCTCCTGTTGTGTCAAGTCAAGTATTGTCACACAAGCCTCAAACTCTAGTGTGTGTAGACCAGAATAGCATCAATTAAGGGAAATATAAAACGTAAAAAAATAAAGTTATTATTGTAAATTCCTGAGGCAAAGACCTTTGGGCTTCCGTAGCTTGGTCACATGTCTATGTTTACTCGGAAGTTGCGATGGATGGATTGCTATATACTTCAATGATTGCATAGTTCGAGCCAGAACAAAATGTAAATACGCAAATCGTGTTTGGAGTAATGTGCAGAATCGGTTGGCTTTACCAAACTCCGCTCTTTTAATGCACATGTAGTTTCTGCATCATCATTGGAAATGCGGTCCCTCAACTATGTTCAGCGAATTAGTTTTGATTTTTCAGGAACCCTTTTCCCTCACGCTATTTGCCTGGGGGACGCAGACAACGACTCGGTGAGGGAGGGAAGCCGGTTAACAGTTCGCAGTTTGCACATTTTACAAAGTCCTGAAGTTTGTTCCTTTGATTTGCTGCAGTTGAATGAGCTGGTTGTAGGAGACACAAGTGGCAAACTGCTGATGTACAAACATGACGACTCAAAGCCATTGATCACTAGAAGCTGTGTGGGCATGGTGAGCTTCCATTGCGTATTTCATTAAAGATGTATCAGAGTCAGCTTTCCAGCATGTGAGAGTAAGATTGTGTTCCTTCTCCAGCTCACCTGCGTTGCAATTGGAGATGTTTGCAACAAGGGTAAGGTGCGTTAAAGGCAGCCAACGAATCACTTAATATTTGTAATGCTAATGTTATCTGACAACGTTTCCTTGTCTTTTGTAGAACTTCGTGGTGGCTGTGGGAGCAGAGGGCTGGTTCCACCTCTTTGACTTTTCAGCAACAAGCAAAGCTGATTCAACAAGTCAACATGAATCACTGTCCTCTGAAGACCAAAGGCCCTTTTTCACACAGCATATACCTGCCAACACCAAAGTTATTCTTATAAGTGACATTGGTATGCTGTGAATTCAAACCAGCCCTTTTGTCTCATTTGGCATCACTTTGAACTTTGCCTCTGGCTTTAGATGGTGATGGGCGATGTGAGCTGGTTGTGGGTTACACAGACCGAGTGGTGCGAGCTTTTCGATGGGAGGAATCCTCTGATGGGTCAGATTTAAGATCTGGACAACTTGTCCTTCTTAAAAAATGGCTTCTGGAGGGCCAGGTATCATGCATGCACCATGTTTTCCACTGTATTGATGCAGTGGAAATAGAAATGTCCTTTCCTTGGTTCAGGTGGACAGTCTGTCTGTAAACCCTGGTCCAGAAGGGCTTCCAGAGCTAATGGTCTCACAGCCGGGATGTGGTTACGCGATACTGATATGTTCCTGGACACAACAAGACTCATCAGGCTCTAGTGAAGAAGCTGCAGCCACCCCTGGAAGGTACATCAATACAATATTCATAAATAGTTACAATTTGAAAGTAATATTCAGTCTAACACATTTGGTTCACAGTGAGGGATCTTCAAGAGATGTAGTTTTGCACCTGACGACTGGAAGGATTCATAACAAAAATGTCTCCACTCACCTCATTGGCAGTATAAGCAAAGGTACAAGTCTTTTTTGTTCTGCGTGAAGAACTTAATGCTCCACTTGACTTAACCTCTTAACCCCCGCCTTAACCAAGTGCATTTTCTCAGCTTTGCCCCAAAAAAACAACAAATCTAAACAGATTATTTTCTTTGCGTTGTTGCCGCATTATCATCAGTTTTTTGCATTGCTTTTAAAATCCGCTTTTGCGTTTTTGTCACATTTTTGTTGGTCTTTTGTGGCTTCTTTGTGGCTCTTTTGTCACTGTATTGTTGCGTTTTTTTCCCCGTCACTTTTTCATCACTTTTTCCATCACTTTTCTGTTGTTCTTTTGTGGCTTTTTGGTGTGTTTTTGTCCCATTTTTATCACGTTTTGGCGCTCTTTTGTTATATTTTCATCCTCATTTTCCTCTCATTCTTTTCATTTTTTTTCAAGAAGCTTTTAGATTTGAGTAAAACCAAACTGGAGAAAATGTGCTTGGTTTAGGTGGGGGTTAAGAGGTTCAATATTTTGAGTGGAATCATTTTCCCTTAACGTTACTCTAATCTTTGATAGGATCTAAAGAAGAATCATCCACATGTGGACTCTTTGCTCTTTGTACATTAGATGGTATGTGCCCTTGTCTAGATAATACATTTTGATTTCAACGCTACAGACATACAGAAAATAGGAAGAACCACATGGCCTAAGAATCATGTTGTTTTTTTTAGGAAACCAAATGTGTTTTGTGTGATTAATGTTAAGATTGGTCTCTGCCAAAACATATGGTCTTGGCAGGAAAAGACACTCAAACGTCTAAAAGAATAAATCAGAAATCCTACATTCGAGAATTTGCCACACTTCTTTCCTGTTTTTTGTTTGTGTAATATACAGTTACATTTGTGAACATTCATGGATGATCTGCTGCCTTAAAACTTTTTAAAAACTCATATAGGGACTTTGAAATTGATGGACAGCTCTGAGCAGTTATTGTGGTCAGTCCAGGTTGACCACCAGCTGTTTGCCTTGCAGAAGTTGGATGTCACTGTGAGTGTTTCAAAAGAAAGAGTTTTTTTTTTTAATATTGTTGAAACAAAAAACAATTGGTGTCTGCTTTTTCTCCAGGGAGATGGAAGAGAAGAAGTAGTTGCCTGTGCATGGGATGGTCAAACTTACATCATCGACCATAATAGGACAGTGGTGCGATTCCAGTTTGATGAGAATGTCAATGCCTTTTGTGCAGGTGAATTGCATGGTTTTCCATCTTCTTGCGCAGATTCACCAGTAGGAGGCACTGTTGAGCTTCAAACGTGCTTTCCCTAGAGATAGACTGCGTGTTTATGATAATAGTTTAAACAAATCACAAGTTTTTGTTTCTGATCTGAACTAAAAATGCTTGTTAATTATTATTTCAAAAATCCATTCTACTCACTTGTCACTGATGTTGGCCTTCCTAGGTCAGTACACCTGCAAGGAGGGAAAGAATAGCCCCTGTCTGGTTTATGTCAGCTTCAACCACAAAATCCACATTTACTGGAAAGTTCAACTCGAGCGAATGGAGTCCACTAATCTCCTGCGCGTCCTGGATGAGAATCCTGAGGTGAAGAGTCACCTCAGCACTCTGGGTATAGGTAAGTAGAGAATATTATTGTTGTCTTACTCGTAATGTAAGACTGTGTGCCCTCCAAACATGGGCATCAGATTTCCCCTGTATTTTCTACTGAAACTATCTAGATTTCCTCCATGACAGAGCTGGAATGAGATAAAAGCGGTTTCTCTATATCATGTCCCTTACTGCAGTCGTTTCTCAAGTGGTGAATCGCAGGGTTGTTTTACTGGGTCACGGCCTTTCTTGATATTTATAGTTACAGATGTGGTCAATGCTTGAACAGAACTGAGATGAAATTATTAATATTCTTTAATTGGGTCACTGCTTGGTTGAAAGGTGTGTTTCCGACTCACAAAGCAACATAATTCGAGAACCACGGCTCTGTTGGACATGAGTGAGATTTCACATCTTTAGCTGATTCAATAATCATGCACACAATTGTTATTCATTACCTTGTTTACATCCTTATTTCATTTGTAGGTGAAACACTACTTTGCTGCTGCCCATTTTCTATTAAATGATGTGAGATAATAATTAATCAAAGGAAAAGAAAAGAAATATTAAAATGCAACTCAAGCAAGAGTCTGTAGAGTGGATTTACCTGATGCCAGTAGTGGCTTGAAGCCTCTTCCTTTCACCTTTGTTAATAATTCATGGCCCAAGCCTGTTGTGTTTCTTTTGACTAAGATTTCACAGACTCATTACCCAGCCCACAGTGGAAAAACAGGCGAAAACAGACCTTGTGCCCTGTTGTATGTCTAAATATAGTGCATCACAGTGTTTGGTTGGATGTCCGCCCTGTTCACACTGTCTCGTGATGAAACCTGCTTCTAATGAACTCAAGTGAACAATCAGGATGTCCAGGAGGGTCTGTGAGAACTAGAAACGTATTTAGGCAACAGCTGAACTACCTACACCTTTCATGGTTTGATAACGGATTAATTCAAGCAGTGCAGATTTAGGATCTTTTAAAATGATTCCAACCAGCTCCAAGATATTGCTTTTTAATAAGTGCAACAGTGCACCATATATTCTATGACCAAAGGTATTAACTTGAAGTCACTATACTTGCTGCGTGAGCTGTGTCACCATGCCCTCAGAAATGGGAAGAATGTGAATATCACTGTGTCACAAATTGATATCCACATGATACTTTTATGGTTCCATTGCACTGATCGGTTTGATCAGAGCAAATGAAGCAGTTCTTATGTGCCTTGGTGACTGGAGTAACAGCAAAGTATTAACAAAGTATTAACTTTTAAATACTTTAACTTTTTACTTAGAGCAGAACTAAGCAGTAATAGAAAGCTGCAGACCCGGAGCCGAGACAGATCACGACGGTGAGGCGGATCCGCCGTGATAGTGCGCACTCTGCTGATAGGAGCAGATCCACAACGGTATTATTTGTTAATAATTTATGTTTGATGATTATTGTTAGGTTTAGTTTAAAATCGTTAGGACTAGGGTTAGGTTAGGTTGCGGTTGTTAGGTTTAGGATTAGATTAGGGTTTTAAGGGTTAGGTTAAGATTAGGATTGTTTAGGAACAAAAATCACAAGCAATTTGTATGCTGTTGGAAGTTATGTTTTCTTTATCAATCAACAGAAGCATCTAATTACAATTTTGTTTTGTTTTCATGAGGAAATTTAAATAACTAGCCTACTAACTCCTCACGTGCATGTACTAGATCAACATCAATCAACATCAACCTTTCTAAACGCTGATCGGTCTAGATCCGCCTTATCCAGCAGAGAGCGCACTATCACGGTGGATTCGCTTCACGGTAGACCTTTGCTCCGGGTCTGCAGCTTTCCCCGACTCGAATTAAGCAACTCATGCTCCTAGAGGCCATAAGCGCCACTGCAGGTGTCTTAGCATATTCTACATTGTGCCACAACTCAATTTTCTCAAACCTGGCTCTAAACACTGCTAAAGTGGCGCTAGCCCACAGTTAGCCTGTTAGCTTCTTCTTCGTAATTCTATTAGTGTGTATTGCGCCTCCGACTCAGAAGCAGAGAAGTTGCCATGGTGGTTTTCTGGACAGAGACACCAGGGGGAGATGAAACACACGCCTAATCATCCCATTAACACTTATATTACCCCCAGAGGAGCTAAGCAAAGGATTTATTAAGACAAAGGAGTTACTTAGTTGGGACAAGGCCTCGTGGAAGACCCAGGACACGGTGGTGGGACTATGTCTCTGAGCTGGCCTGGTGTCGCCTCGGGGTCCCCCCAGAACAGCTGGAGGAGGTGTGTGTGGATCGGGAAGTTTGGGCATCTCTGCTGAGACTGCTGCCCCCGCGACCCGGCCCCGGATAAAGCGGAAGAAAATGGATGGATGGATGGATGGATGGATGGAGTTACTTAGTTCTTGATTAACTTTATTTTAACTCTAACTACCCTTTTACCTATGAAGAAAAGGCTGTGTTATGTTTATGTAAACCGCCATATTGTTTAAGGTTGTGAATTCTCTATGCCATAAAAAGCTGTATTTGTGACTTGCCTTCACAGATGCTGAGGACTCCACTGCTGTCAAAGCTCTGGTGGCAAATCTGCTCTATAAGAAGGCATGAGTATAGGAGCACAACGTCTACCTCTATATTGAAGACCGTGAGTGTAATTACTGTGAATACACTCTGGATTTTTTTTAAATTTATATGCGTAATTGTCTTTTTTTTGTCTGTCACTAAAGTGTTATATATCCATTATTATGGTATCACACATCTTATAACTCCATCTCCTTTTCTCATGCAATGTAAATGTTAGCATGTGCCTGGGGGTAAACGCAGTGAGGCCGAGGCTCTGCTCCTTTAGAATACAATAGAATAGAATAGAATAGAGTAGAATAGAATACGACACCGACACATAAAAAACACAACCAGTAGAAATAATATTATAGAACAGCTCAGTCCATTTCTTTGTCTATTAGAGGTGTGCCTGAAAATGGATAATGTAAAGGGTGACGTGACGCATTATGGCCATTACTGACAGAAACCTGCAACTGCAAACTTGTGTGAAATAATAGCGCCTCTTTATCTTTGCAAATTCGGGGCACAAATTGCTTTATGAAATGTATTGTGCGGTTCAACAGCAGGTTCCCGGCAGCCATTATCCTTGTATTACCCTTAACGATGACTCTCTTGGCACACATATCGGAGAAGAGCAATTAAGCAGCATGGATTAAATTTATGTCTGACAGAAACACGTACGCTGTTTCCCCTCTTAAGTGGATCGCATTCCAGCTTCCTTTGCTTACATGTTTATGACCTTTTATGGAGAAGCTGTGATAACTTTGTTTTTATCAGTGACCCCACCTGCTCCACATATATTCCAATATAAAAGTATGTTTATGGACCACTTCTTATTCAATTTATATAGAGAGATTGTGACATATATTGAGCTAATTTAAGACAATATTTTTTGTCTGTGTATTATTTTTTTTAGAGAAAATAAAAATCCCAAGGCTTGTATTATTTTTGTCACGAAAAACCCTTGGAAAAAGAGAAACAGCCTGGGTATTATGCCTGTGGGAAAAACTTGCCTTGGGAGAGAATTTGGCTATTTATGTACGCACTAAATATATAAACAGAATGTTAAACAATTCACATATTTGGTAGTTGCCGCCAATGTGCTAAAGTCAACGACCATTGTCAGTCATTGAAGGCACCCACGCTCCCCTCTTGACAGCTTTGGCACTTGATGATCTGAGATTCTTTCATAAACTGCTTCATCATTTGCCACCATTTTAACGTAATGTTAATAGAAAGAGCCTTTGTTGGTTTGACACCTGCTCTCACACTGCTTAGATTTGTCTGGTCACATAAAAAAAACAGCCCTTGTTAGCTTAATCCGGACTGACAGCTCATCGAGTCCATACAAGGCTTGCTGTTTCTATCCAGCCTCAACTGCCAGGTCAAGTCTGTAAATACATACAGCTGCTTTCGCCGAGACAATCTGCCTTCAGTGTCTGTGAGAGAGCACAAGATCAGTCGACTAGAGGCTGTGCTCATCATCTCTGTGACTAAAGGGACTTCCAGCTTCTTCATATTCACACATACATATAAGGTAATCCATAATGGAAATGTATAAGTGGTCTGATTAGGATTATACAATTAGGTAATCGTCTGCATTTTAAAATCTGACATCTGGATTAAATCATTTGAACTATACCATACAACTATTAAATTATTATATTAAACTCTCTGTGTCAACCAGTCAGATACTGTGTGGACTGTATGTCTGTCTAATTATTTATCACAAAACACCTAACTGCTTTTTAATGATATTTCAGTCATTCAAATATTTATAGTGACATGTTTTTCTCTTGTATCTATTAATATGTAGGAGTTAAAGCATTTTGGCATAGCTGACACTGAGATTCTTCTACTTATCCTTATGCTGATGGCATGCTTTTAAGGAGAAATGACTGACCGATGGCTCTAAAAGGGAGGACTCCACATGAACAGTTTCAGCGCCTAGCCTTTCAACGATTAACAACAGCGCACAACTTTGTTGATGTCAGGACTTATTTTGCAGAGTTTCATTTTCCCCCATGATAAATGGAGACATACAAAACTGTTAACATTTAACACATCAAACATTTCCTGAATAATTATTTAGGTAGCGCCACCATCATATGTCTAAATCTACTAGTAGGCAACATTATAGTAATACATCTTCCAAAGCTGATAAAACAATAAAAGAAGATTTGAAAAGGAACGTATTGTCTTTTTTTTTTGGTCTTTTCCTCAATTCTTTTGAAAATACCCCAGAAATGGGTTGATGATATTAATCTACAGTGTATGCAAACGTTTGGGCACCCTTGTAAATGTTCATGATTTTCCTTCATAAATCATTGGTTTTCTGTATAAGAAATTCCACTGGCCACACAGCCCCACATTATTATACATTAATATTGGTCGGTAGTGCTTGTCAATGACCACACATGGGTCTCATGCATGTAAATCAGCCACACCGGATTGTTGCCTAATTTCCATCCATAGTCCCCCACTTTGACTCTCCAACACACTCTGATCCATCCTGGCCCATTGTACATGTTTTTTAGTGGTAGGGGAAACCGGAGCACCCGGAGGAAACCTTCGCAGACACAAGGAGAACTTGCAAACAAGGAGAAAGGCAGTGATTGATTCTTTCAATCAAGAAGATGATTTCCAAAGCCTGGTGTAATATTTTGTTACATAACAGTAGCATCATGGCACATGGGCTGAGTCGGGCAGAGGCTTCAGGATCATTCCCTCCGACTCCCGAGCCTGCAGTGAGCTGCCTCCTGCTTGTATCAACAGATGCTATTGATAGACACTAAGGGCAAGAAAAACATCGTTGTGTTGTTTCTGGCACCGAGGAAATTGTCTTGTGAGCCATGGCTTAGTGACAGTCTGGTGTGGGAGTACACTAAGAATATACTAAATAAAAATATACATAAGCCAGCCTTTGCAGACACACAAAGCAATGATTTCTTCACTTATGCTTTCATAAAAGGAGTTTTCCATCGTAGACAACGGTTCTTAAGCCGTTATCTGTACTTGGCAGTTGGTGTTGAGGACATTTTGCTCCTTATCCAAGAAGTTTTGTCAACACTAAAAGTGATCTTTGTTTGTCAAAAGGCTGAATATAAACCAGTCGAGTGGAACGAGTTTAACTGGTAATGTTACCACCCATCTTCATTCATAAGCAACTCACAAAAAGGAAAACGTTTCACCTTCTTCCAGGAAACTTTGTCAGCACTAATGAACTTCTTTTAATAAGCTGGGAGAAGCTATTTAAATATGGATGATACCATAAGTTAAACCCGGTTTATATTCGGCCTGCTGACAAAGAAAAATCATTGGTGCTGATGAAGCTTCTTGGATAAGAGGCAAAACATCTGCAACACTTAAAAGTACGAGTGAATGCGTAAGAACCTTTTGTAGACTCAGTGATTTGATAGAAAATAGCAGGCAGTTAATACATGCTGCCTAAAGCTGAATGCAAAAGGAAAACACAATCTTTCCTTATCTGGATGTGTTTAAACCAATCTTAAATAGGTTTTAAAATATATCCATCTCAGGCACCTGTAAAGAAGTGCAACAACACTCCCAGACGTTTTAGTGTGTGTGAAAAGAAACTGATGTTGGCAGTTAGCAGTGTTGGCGGTAACAGGATGTGGTGTGTGCGGCAGAAATCAAGCAAGAGCAAGGATCAGGCTCGATCTGTCATTTCTGTACTTCTGATGATAATTGTGAATGGGTCTGTCACAGGAGTGCAACAATTCTCCTTTATCCAACCACCCTTTTTCCTTTATTTGTTACATTGTTGCAAGTTACAAAAAAGCCAGAGTCATATGCACAACACTTTCCAAAATAGTTTTTCTGTGAGCAGCCGACTGCAATAATAGATGACAACCAGACCATGGCTAGACAGAATACATTTTAATATAGGCAGAGAAAATACTATTTAGAGGAAGTAAAACACCAAAAATAAATTTGTCACACACTGGCTCCTCTTTTACACGCATAGGTTGGTCATGACATTAAAAATAAAATGATCATAATTCAAATCTATACATGTGGAGAACCCCTTTAATAATCACATGGTTTAGCACACCAAAACACAAAGATCAAGTTGTTTTTCTAATCTTACAGGCAGGAAAGGCAAGTGGCACTGCAGCAGACAGGATCGATGTCTTTGTATTGTCACTCATGTACACAGCAGCAAAAATAATGAATGGAGCATGAAAATAGTTCACACAACAAGATACATGTAAGAAACCTGTGGCATGAAGCACTGAGAGATTTGGCACAGACTGGAGCCTCAGTCAGTTTGTGCAAATCCATTAAAATGTGGCTCTGAACTGGACAGACTCAGAAGTTACGTATCAGAGAAACTGCTGGCCTTGGTACGGCCGAGGGGTCATGTTGTTGCACTCAGGCACTAAACATGCGTCATCAAGGAGTCAAGTCTCTCATGTTCTTCACCCCTTTCCTGTTAAATATGTGCACGTCAGTTATGGTCAATATCTCGACATTATGATTTTTTTTTTAACTGATATGCTTAACTCTTGCTAAGCCCCTCGTTATTGTCACACTTTTACACAAACATGCTGAACTGCACAGTGACCTGTACTCCACAAAGTCATGCAGGAGGAATGTTAATGAGAGCATGATGCGTATATAAAATGCTGATTGAAATAAAAAGATTTTGGAGAAAACAAATTTTGTCCAATGTGTAAATGGCCTCATGGGGAACTGGGATATTCACAATGTGGAGAACAGAGAATGGCCAAAGTAAAACCTATAAAGCAACATCTGATTTTAGTTTTAAAACATCTTTAAAGATTGTAGCATTGTGCACCTATGTTGCAAGATTTCATAAAGCATCCCTGGAACATTAGGGCACCCTGAGGAGCAACACCTGTTTAATCTTTGAAAGAAATGTTGGCTGTTTTTATGCAAGAGAACTTTTAAAAAACAGGACTTACAAATAGATAAAAGGCAAAGCTTTCCCACATTGATAAGTTCTTAAGTAGTTTGTTAATTTCTGGTTTAAATCATGAAACGGACAGATACAGTTATTTTTATTGATTTTTGATTGATTTGTTTTCCAATAAGGATATTTAGACAGAAGAGAAAACAGAAGTGGATAATTGAGTCATACAAATACAGTGACGTAAACTCAACAGAAAGGCTATTACAACTTTTGGAGTTAAGACTTGCTCCTTCTCATCACTTGACTGTGAGTGGTCAGGAGACAGCAGTGTCCAGTGAGGCTCACAGGTTTTTGTTAGAATCATGATGGCACTGAGCGTCAGCCGATGCGTCGAGGAAGGGCAGCTCCTCACCGCTGCCCTGCAGCTTCAGCACGCGACAGTCAAAGTCCACGCAGCACTGGGACAGACACACACGCACCACAGGTTAATTAAACAGTGCTAGAAGCAAATTAACTTTTAACCTTTTTCAGATCAGGTGAATGGAACTTTTACACTAAACTTTCTTTATTTTATAGGTGCACACAATGTGGCTGCAGCTCAGAAAAGGAATATTATACTAAAACATATTTCAGATACTATCTGAGAGATTTTGTCAGTAGTCCTTTAGACCAAATACAGAAGCAGTTTAGTGCATGTGAAAGGTTAAACTCAAAGCTCAGTCTAGATGGATTTTCAAGAGGATTCCATATATATGCCAACCTTGTAAAAGGAGAGTGGAAATTTCATTAGCACAGTAATCAGCAATGGAAAGGCTCCAGTTTAATTTCTTCAGGAGGAGGATGGACTTTAGGGGAGATATTTACTGCTGATTGGATCAAGGGCACTCGTTTTAGCCAATCACACACAAATGTAACAACAACAACTGAACAACAAAGCACTAAAGCAAATCAAAATTTAGTTTTAGAAAAATGCACTCATGTTTGTAAGTCTGCAGCCGCGTACGTTGTGTTTTTCTATCGTCACCGTATATTTATTTAGTGTCAATAAAATACTTATTGTTCGACTATGAAAAACCCACTCTCTGATCGCACTACTGAGCAATAGAGTTCAGGAATGTGATGTCATATCGCTAAGCATTATGGGATTAACAGCAATTGTAAACTAATGAAGATTTTAAAAGTTAAAATACTGGAGTTATTGTTCACATTAAAACACTTGGGACACCACAGTGAGTTAGATCTATTTACCAGCAGTAACTCAGCAGCTAATGGAGTTGTTCCACGGCTATTTTCTCCACTTTTTTATACTGTTTTAGCTAATGTTAGTCAATGGAAATGTATGCTAAAAGCTGCAAAGATGGCGGATCTCCATGGTAACTGTGGAATTTCCCCAACTCTGTTGTGGGCAGTAATGCCCTTTCACTGCTTACATCATCAGTGACATCAGCTGGAGGCAGGAAGTGATCAAGAGAAACAAGATTAAACTAAAACTAGCGATTATAAGTGTAAAACTACAACTAAATAATGTGGTCCTGATGAGGCTTCAGGTGCAAGAACTAGAGGAACAGTTGGACATTTGTTTATCTTTACTATGACAACAGCTGCAATGGAAATAGATAGGAATCTAGCTTTCCGCCTCCAGCTAAGCCCACAATGTTTACAAACAATTAAAGCGTCAAATGTGAACCTTACTTTAAGTTCCATTAGTGTCTGAAGACCAAGGCACAACTCAAATGTCTCGTCATCTGGGAATACACAGAGAACAGGGGCAAATATGAACAAAATGAATGCTTTATGTTCAACTCATGACAATCTACCACTAGCCATTAGGCACACAATATGGGAGTTGAAATACTTGTTTTTTTATTCATGTGTGCTGAGAAATAGCTAGTTTTACTGAGTAGGGATGATTTTTGAGGTACTTTCATTTCCTAAGTTTACCTTGCACATAGGCCGAACACTGGAGTGTCTTTGAACCCAGCTGTAGCCTTAGACTTGTTAGTGAGCTGTTTACTCCACACACAGAGAAATCTTTTGTGGGCACCAGTCTGTGTGGATGGACAAATAAAAAGGATCAGAAAAAAGTTGAGGTTTAAATCATTACGGTTTTGCATGAAATATACACAGTGCTGAAGTTCCTCAAAGGCTTAAAGGCAGCTTTGTAAATGTCAGTGAAATAGGAGCTTACCCAAGTCGCTGGCAGCAAGAGCTGGAGATGTGGTTGTGTTGGCTGCCAGTGTTGATGGAGGCCCTGACTTCAGTCTCGCAGCACTGTGGGGAAGACAGAAGGAGATTTTTGATGTGTCCGTTTCATTTTCCGCTTTGTCTGGCACTGTCTCTGGCAAAGAAACAATTAGTCACAAGAACACATTACTCCAGCGCTGGGAAGTCTTATCCAAAGGAGTAGGTCTCTTTTGGATAAACTGGCATTTGGTTTGCTCTGAATAAACAGCTCCAACTTGCCAAGCATTAAATCCAAAATGGCTGAAGACCAAATTTTCATGGGTTTATTAACACTCTCATCCAAGTGATGAACAAGTGAAATACATTAATGAAAAAACAAACTAAGTAGTTCACAATCACAAGGTTTCCATTTCATCGGCATAATCATCAAGTAGGAAAAACAATAAGTGTGATGTTGAAGTTGCTGACAAGTGACACATTCTGCTAATCTCATATGATCATTAACTCTCATATATGCTCGACAGCACAAACAGTCACGAAATATGCAAGCAAAGCTGTGAATTTTAACTAGGCTTTACCCAATGAACTGCTATTATAATCAAACAAAGTAAACATGTGCAATTTGAAGATACAATTCTGAAAAAAATACACAAATATAAATATTTGTATGCAATGTGTTACAACCCTTTGACATTTGTCTTTTTGTCTCACACTGACTGTTCCTCTGTGGGGCATTTTGAGTCAGACACTGATTTAGCTGGAAGCAGAGTGTCTATGGAGAGACAGATTGGGTCTGTTCTTTCATGGTTCATCTCTTCATACATGTTATGTAATTTGTGCTCAGATGGTCACAGTATGTTTAGCTAAAACATTCAGAGCATATGGTTACTCCACATGTCAAATAGGTATCTATTGCAGGTTTTTCACCACAATAATGCAGCAAAGGACAGATAAGATGCTTAAAAAATGCTAATAGTTCGTAGAGCAAGTTTCAACATATTTTGTGTGTGACTTTATTATTATCATATACAGACAGTTATATATAACTGCCTGCAAAAAACATGCCCTGTTTTACGATGAACGTCTGTGAGAACATTCCCCAAGTTAAATCATCATAATATTTAGGCGTAGATGATAAAGCTGAACAAACAATATAAATATAAGCAAATAGAATGTCAATAGAATGTCAATAATTATTCAAGCATAATTGCAACAGAATGTCATTGTCGAGGGCCTCAACAACTTGATTACTATTACTCTTGATCTGTCGCGGCTTGCTAATATGCAGTAATACAGGTAATGCGAGAATACATGTTCACAATAATATTTAGAATACTCATTTTGAATAACTGTATTCAGGTACAGTTACTCTTTCATTTGAGAGTATTTAGAATACAGTTACTTTAAATCAAAGGAATACATCACAGCACTCAATCCTTAAATTTTTGTTTCATAATCATAACATTCCTAAAAAGGTAAAGATCAACAAGTTTAGCTCTGTCCTTCTGGGCTTTGGGCATTTGCAAAGTGCTTTTTTAATATCTAATTAGTGGTAAATAAGTATGTTACAGGCGTGTAACAAGTGTAGCCTCAACACCTTCTTAATCACATGCCGCTATTATGCATGAATATTATGCAAATCCACGTGACAGTATTCTCTGATTGGACATAGTTAGAGAATACATTACAAAAAAATTTTTTAAGGTGAGTATTCTGTAACTAAATACAATTTCAAAGTATTCTCCCCAACACTGACAGTAGACTATGTATGTAGATGTAGCTATGAAAACGTTGTGTTGCATGAATAAAGTAATATTAAGAATAACAAATATGAAACATAAATTAAAAAAAACAGACAAACAAATGTATAGGTATAAATATGGCCGTACGGAAAGGGGCTGAGGACTAGTGACAGCGTGGGAGCCACTATCCATAATGAAACATCCAAGATCTATAAGTACATCAAAGACAAGGCTCCAACAGATGATGTGCTTAATAATTGTCTCAGACAATGGGGAACAGATAATAAGGTGCTGGAGGAACCAAAACCAAGTGGTGATGGCGAACCAACCGGACACTGTGGAAGTGGACGAAGACAAGTGGAGCACTCAGGGAAGTGGTTACAACAGATTCCAAGAAAAACATCAGACATCTCAGTCCAGAGAAGTGAAGTTTTAAGAGCAGCAAAGACACTCTGCAGAACCCTCAGAGTTTTTTTTTTCATTTGATTGATTCTCCCAATGACAGTGGCAATATAAATAGTGACCTGCATTGGCTTAACCTGCATTATCACTGGTCACATGTTGGATAAATTGATGAGACTTGGAATTAGCCTGGCCAGCCAATCCTATTTTCTTTGTAAAGAATAAAGCTAAATACTTTAGCCCAAACCTTTCCGAGAATCAATCTAAATTTCCTGTTAAAAAGAGCTATTTTGTTCCATGTTCATAAAAATACAGTACATAACAAATACACAAACAAACAGATGCAAGAAGAAATTGACAGTTACTACCTTGCATTGGACCAGCAGACTGGTGAGGGGACTGGTTCGTCTGGCCCCGACTTCACTGCTGTCATCATCTTCGTCTGAGCGCAGGCTCTTCTCGCTCTCCTCCAGAGACTCTCGTTCCTCGGTGGAGTCGTCAGCTGTGCTCTCGCTGCGCTCCTCCACGTCCTGGGTGGGTTTGTCATTGGCGTCCGCCAAAGGGGACCGGACCCTGCCATTGGGATCCCGAGCCTCCCCCTTCAGTCGCGTAATGTTCCCCTCCAGTAGACGTCTCTGGACGATGCTATGAGGTTGCTAAAAACAGACAAGAATGGTGTTGGAATTACAAACCCAAGGTGACAGTAAAAACAGAAGATGGACTACAGTCAAATGCTCTACATTTGATATTTCCTTTTTAAGTTATAATTTTGAGCTTATAGACTAGACCATAAAAACAAAGAAGACATATGCAGCTGCTTGTGTTGACATAAACTTACCCTGTCACTGCTACCTGTACATTAATGTGTTTGGACCTTTGTCTCTTTTAAAAGGCCATTTGTGAAAGATATCGGTGTGTTTTGGACTCTTCTTTCCAAATGGACAAACAGATAAATGCTGTCGTGAGAAATTGCTTTTTTCAGCTGAGGCTCCTTGCCAAGGCTAAAACGTACTTGCCCGCTCAGGACTTTGAGAGAGTGGTGCATATGTTTATCCCAGCATGCCTGGACTACTGTAATTCCCTTTATTTTAGAATAGACCAGGCCACCCTAAAAAGACTGTAAGGAGTTAAAAATGCAGCTGCAGGCCTGTTGATGGGTTCAAAACGCTTTCAACACATCACTGCCTCACTGCACCACAAGGTCCTCTTCTCAGTTGCTCCTTGACATTCCCAGGTCCAATTTGAAGAGTAGAGGAGACCGAGCCTTCTCTGTGGCCGGGCCCCGGCTTTGGAACAGTCAGCCTCTGAGGGTCAGAGCCTCTGAGTCACTGGAGAACTTTAAATCTCTCCTTAAGATGTACCTTTTCTCACTGGCTTTATAACATGAGCAAATTACATTTTCAAAGTACAGCCCTAGGAACCCATCTTCAAATCTAGAGCAAGGTTTGGTCTGAACTACCTAGCAGCAGGATTAGACCTATTTTGCATGTTTTAGGTTGATAAGTTGTGGAAACTGGCTCACCCAGTGGACGCCCACAGTACCTCTTTGGAAGGACCCAAACATTCTTATTCATACAATAAAAAAACAGCATGTATTGCAGATAAATAGCATTTTTAGCAGATGGAAAAGCAATTGCGGAATCATGATCCTGAAAAGACTGCCACTATCAGATGAGTCAGTCGGTTATTTTAAAAAGCAATAAACGCAGTAGAAGAGGTGATTTTGAAATCACTGCTTTATGATTTACTCTTCCAGACACCAGCAGATTTATAGCGAATAGCACCTTCATTCTTTAACCCTATCAGGTCCATGCCACCATCACTGACATTCAGACATAATTTAGGAAAGACTTGCACTGTTTTGTGACGGAAACTAGAGATTTCAAGCTTTGAAACAAGCCCTCCCTGATCCTCCTGTGGCTCCAGGGAGCGGTGTAACATTGCAGTGAAAATTTGTACAAAGTGGAGGTTCCCATGGTTTGCACACATTTTCTGATTTAAAGAAAATAGTAATAATAGTAATAATATGAATGTGAATAACAAGAATAGTCAAATAAAACTAGAGTTCAAGTGCAACCCATGAAAAATAATGACATTTGTCCATATGTGCATAGTATAATTGCCATAGGATATATAAGTTATATGATTGATTGACTTTTAATTATTGAGAATTACTTTATACAATAATATGGTTTTGTTGTCTTTTACCATAAAAATGGCAAAATAACATTGTAAATAACATTTACATTATTCGTTACCAAAGTCTTTACTAACTCATTCAGTTGCTCTATAGTTGTGCTGTACACATTGATAAAAGTTCACTTCCTTTCATTGCCCAGGATAGGAACAGTACAGCCTCATAAAAGCCTTGCTCGTGAGCAAGAATATAAAAGGAGTGTTTTTAGTCTCAAGTCTCCAACAAAATAACACAGACATATGGATACTTCCTGCACCCGCTGTAGATGCGCATGTTTCATGTTCCACTTGCAAAGATCACAGACCCATCTCTCTGTCAACCTGCCAAACAAAACTCCCTTTACTGTAGTAATCACCACATATGTCAGAAGAGTTCAATTTAGACCATTCGTTCCTCTTCAGGCTGCAGCTGCGTCTGAGCTACACTCGAAGGCCTTATGAGCAGGTGGTAATGACTCCCTCTCCTTTTTTCCTTGGCAAGCGTTTCAGTTTACCACGGTGCCTATATTCTCTATGCTCTATTCTCTATGGTCAATGGGCAACATATAGGGAGTGAATTGCTATTTTGCGTTACGTTGCATTTTCATAAACTAGTGGGGCTGGATGTCATTTATCAAGACAGAGCTAAATAGCAAGTGCAAGCATAAAGCTGTTTGTGGGCATGTTACATCACATTCACCGTTTGAAATCGCCAAATCTGATATGTAAATCAGAGCATGCTGCGTGGCCCAAAAATGTGCAAATGACTGGACCGCTGATCCACTTTTGCACATGCTACCAGTTTTTGTGCGTGAGCAAATGCTTGGTGAATGACCCCTGTATGTTTGCTGTGTCGGAATGTTTTCAAGTAAAGGTTCAGGTGCAAAGAGTCTTAACGTGCAAGAGAAGACTGAAATATGATCTGGTAAGCAAATACAAGAATCACATGCATGTTTGTGGAGGTCTAAACTACAGAGTGAGGTGTTTTTTTGTAGACTACAGAGGGTAAAAAAATGCCGTCTTTGAGATTTTGTTAGTTGTGTCCAATTAATTTTGATTCTGTTATTAATCAGCCCGAGTCAGTAGAATTCCTGCCCCCTTTTTTCAACACGAATGCTCTTGCTAGTTCTAATGTGTGATTAATGGTCGTACCAAGTCAATTATCCAGCTAGGGTATGTGACCTCTTACCAGGGGGCACGGTAGCACAGTGGTTAGCGCTCGTGCTGCACAGCTAGAAGGTACGGGTTCGATTCCCACCAGGGATGGAAATTAGCCCAAGGCTACAATCCGGTGTGGCTTGTTTACATGCATGAGACCCATGTATGTTCATTAACATGCACTGTTCCGACCAAATAAATCAGTAAATAAAATAAAAGTGTTTGACAACATATATTTTTTTTTTTAGTCTTATGACGAAAATGTGATTTCTTTATTTAGTCAAAAATGATCTTTAATTTTAGTGTAGTTTTAGTCGACTACAATGGTTGACTAAATTTAAAGCAGAACTAATAACTTGTGCCCCTAGAGGCCATAAGCGCCACTGCAGGTGTCGTAGCATGTTACTGTTTTTTAATTGTCCGTGAGAATGAATACTACGCTGACAGAAAAGACAAAGGGAGAGAGGGATATTGTACATCCAATTACACAATGGAGATACTTTTTTCACTCAAACTTGGCTGTAAATACTGCTAAAATGGTGCTAGCCCGCAGTTAGCTTTGCCCGTTAGCCTGTTAGCTTCTTTGTCATGATTCCATTAGTGTGTATTGCGCCTCCGACCCTGAGCAGGGAAAGTTGCAATTGTGGTTTTCTGGCCAGAGACACCAGGGGGAGATGAAAGACCCACCCCAATCATCCCATCAACACTTGTAGTACCCCCAGAGGGACTGCGAAAAGGATTTATTAAGGTAAACAAGTTACTTTGTACTGCTGTCATATTTTATCATGAAAACTTTTAATTTAGTTTTAGTGAAGGTTTACTTCGCACATCTCTTTGTTTTAAACAGGTGCGTAAGAGAAGGCATAGATGCCAAATGTAGAAAAGGAAAAATCTTTCACACACTATATACTTGCAACACCAGTGTTCACCAGGGCGGCACGGTAGCGCAGCGGTTAGTGCTCTCGCTTCACAGCTAGAAGGTCCGGGTTCGATTCCCACGAATGGGGCCTTTCTTTGTGGAGTTTGCATGTTCTCCCCGTGTCTGCGTAGGTTTCCTCCGGGTACTCCGGTTTCCCCTACCACTAAAAACATGCACAATAGGCCAGGATGAATGATGTGTGTGAGTGAATGTATGGTGGTCAGAGAGTCCGTTGGCGTGTGGCGTATGTGGTCGCGAAAGCGCTTCTGACAGTCTCCCCCAGGGGAAACTGAAGCTACAAATGTAGTTTACCACTACCGAGAATGGAGTGAATGTTCAATTGTCTCATGTAAAGCGCTTTGTGACCATGTCTGTGAAAAGAGCTATATAAATAAAGATCTTCTTCTTCTTTTATTAATGCAACGTTTCGGCCAGTGGCCTTCGTCAGGCAAAAATGGCCACTGGCCGAAACGTTGTGCGAGAGATTTTTCCTTTTCTAAATATAGTTTTAGTCAAATTTTAGTCAATTATGACAAAATATTTTGGTCGACGAAATGAACACTGCCCCTAACAGTAATAATCAGGAGTTATTTGTTTTATCACAAGTTTGTACCTTCTGATATTCTTAATGGTTTGTCATTTGTCAGTTACATGTTGTGATGCGTGTCAAGGTCTTGTTCAGTCTATGTTTTTGTGTAAATGTCTTTTAATGCTTTTTACACCAAAAACTAACCTAATCTTGTTCAAGCCTGCTTTAGTCTGAGTTCAAGACTATTTTAGCCCTCTTTTGTCCAGTTTAGTCCTAATCTAGAGTTAGTCTAGGCTTGGTGGTACTTGGTATGAAAACTTTTGAGAACCACTTGACAATATTTTTAGCGTTGTCATGATTTCCTCTGTGAAGTTGGATGTCTGCCATAGTTTAATGCATGTTTATCTCAAAAAACAAATGCAGTCAATTATATAATGTCTTATCATTGGGTTATACCACGTTGGTCTGTCTTTTATCACTGTGTGGAGTGTGGACACAAATGATAATGAGATTAAAATTGATCTGTGGTGTAAGTAGGACTGCGGATTGGCGGACAATGAGGTTATGTTCATTCAATGTGTGTTTACTGGTCTGAAGAGGGAAGGGCTGTCACTTCATGGGTAAAGTCTCATTTTCTTTGTATGTGCGCCTGCATTAGCTTTCTGCAAAGTATGAGGAAAGAGTTTGGATTATTAGCAGTAGCAATATCATGAGTGATGATGAGTTATAAGAGACGTGAAACTGGACCATCTTTAGATGTAAGTCTTTAGTTAGAATTACACGCTATTAGAGCATAGAAATAATGGCATTGCTTATATAATAGTGCCTTTATTCTTCCGTTTTGTGAGTCACAGCTCTTCTTGTATATGAGACTATCTGCATTCTCTTTTTGAGCTGTTCATACATGGACCAATAGCACTGATTTTACTCATGAATGTTCTGCTGAGACCTAACTAGACTGAACCAGTTTTTAGCCAGTGTGAGACGGTGTATCCTGGCTGCCTGTACTTCCTCTTTGTGGACCAGATTAGCGCCTAATTGCCATGTGGACTGATTATCTGACTGCACCAGACTCTTCCCCCTCATTCATCGGTCATGTGATCTGTTTGTTTAATGCCCCCCTCTCATTGTTTTGGGCAGACTTATCGTCACAATGACACTTCAAAGCATCCAAAGTTTGTCATTTCCTCACTTCTGCATCTTTCATATCTGTTATTTCACCTAATAAATCCCCACTCCAGCAGCTGTGTTCCTCTACCTCGCGGCGTGTGTGCTCTCCCGCTCTGCTCTGTTGTTGAGCTTGTTTAGTCATTTGTGTTTGAAGCGGTATTTTTAGCCCTGTGCACTCCTCCACAATGAGACTGGAGCAGCTGAGGCAGCATGGTGCCACCCATCCCATGCCCCTCATGACTTGGAGCGAGACAGGTTCACCCACTAGCATCCCCAACCAATTTACCCCCCAGCAAATAACACACTTCACTGTGAACCATTTTGGCCTGGTTTGGAGAATAACAAGGGGATTGCCAGTGAGTGACATGTCCTCCACCGTGAAGTGCCTTTTGAGTAGAAGAGCAAATAATGATTATCAAGATGTGTCAAATTGTTCCAGCTTGTAAAATGTGATTGTAGAAGGGCTCTCACTTCATCAGGATTATCTAAACTAGCTTTTTGATTACATTTCCAAATTGCTATAGTTGATTAACTCATTTCAAAGTCATTATGGTAGTTCCTTAAGCACCTAAGCACATTATGTTCTTCTAAGAAATATCACTTTCATTTACAAAGGATCCCAGAATGTATTGAACCACTCGAAAAGATTAAGTCCTGTCAGAGGTGGAGGGTAACCAAAATATGTACTCGAGTAAAAGTAATGCCATGTCATTTAACTAAGCTACTACTTGAGCATTGAGTTGTGAGGATACACGTTGCTTTTTTAAGTAATGTAATCCAACAGACTAAAAATAAATAAAGTTAAAATTATGGTATTTCACGCAAACTAAAAACAACAGGAAAATAAGTATTTCTTAAGATAAAGAATCACAAACTTCAGTTTTTTTTACACATGTCAGCATAAAGCTTTTGTAACTGACCGACACATTTCTTCTCACTTTCTTTTTTTAACCTAATGTACAGATTTACTCACTGGAAATGGAAACGTTTTTTACTCAAGGAAGAGTACTGCATGAACGAAGTATAGCTCTGTTTTACCAACACAGCAATTATTTTAAAAAGGTTATATTTTCACACTGCTAAACCACATGCGTATTTTAACTACATTGTGTTACATCAAAACTCATCGTGTGCGACCTCATTACATACGGGTTTTCCCTCAGCTCTATTCCTCCGTTAGATCCTGGATTTTGCCCTTTTCATGCTCGCTGCTCCTCACACTCTGCACCAGGCCTGGACTCTGCTGCTGAGGCCGAGAAGACCTCAGGCTAAAGCAAAACAAATTAGGTCTTACATAAGAACCTTCGCTGCTGTACACACTGGTCTGTGTTTAACATGAGGGGCGGGATGTATGAAATCAAGCAGGATTAAACTGTATAGAGGTCATACGTGTGACATTATTAGCGTTTGCTTTTGTTTCTCTCAGTACGGAACGTTGAGGGTTATGTTTAGAATAAAAAATATATATGTTCATACCCTCCACCCTTTTTATACATGATAATTGTCACGAGTAACTACACAGATTTACATTTGACCCGTGCCTGGGGGAAAAATTGGTATTGATTTCATTAATTTGAAATATTTAGATATGAAAAAACAAATGGTGTTACTCTATTTTTCATAACAGCAACATAGGCCACAGCCTGCCCCCTTTGCTTAGCCCGATCCCATCAGATCTTGGAAGCTTAGCAGGGCAGGGCCTGGTTGTACTTGGAAAGGAGGCCGCTGGGGAACACCAGGAAGACTGGCTTAATGTAGTGAACGAGCGAGTGGTTGATGGTGGTTGGACGGGTCGATGGCGCAGATTAGCAGTCTCACTTCCATCTGTGGCTACTTATGCAGTTTACCACTACTGACTATGATGTGAATGAATAATGCACGAAATTGTAAAGTGACTGAGCATCTGGAAAAGTGCTATATAAGACAATGCTTTGTTATTATGATTATGATTATGATTATGATTATGATTATTATTATCATCATCATTATCATCATCATTTTTATCATCATTGTTATAATTATTATTGTTAACTCTTCTTCAAGGACTTTAAAACAACAAAAAGGTTGTAGGCCTGTTCAATATATTTTATTTATCATTTTGTCTTTAAATTAATAGTTGTCTTTTATCTGTTATGTTATGTTTTTCTTAAGAAAATAGATTACATTTTTCCCAGCATCAAATGCTAACCATTTCTAACCCTGGAAATGTCGCAGAAGCATAATATATTCTAATACCAGGGCGGAACATGAGTGTGTCAGGAGGAGGGCTGACATAAATCACCACAGGGATTTCCACCTGCACGGCACGCGCTACAGTTCCAGGTTAAGAGGAGAGGAAAATGAATGTGATGGCCCACTTTACATTCAGTGCTGACTTCTCCACAGCACCAGCTCAAACGCACACTTTCCTCAATGTGCAAAAATACACATATTTTACCAGGTCCTCCTTAGCCACAATTATGCTTTGCTTTTTAAGAAGGATCTACAGCCAGTGTATGCTTTGTTTTTCCACCAAATACAACTAATAGCCACTCGATGTCTCAAGTATAGCACTCATTTGCGCTCACCAAGTCTTTAGACGTCCCCAGTCTCTTGAGCCCGTCCAGTGGCAGGAGGTCAGCCGAGTCCTTGTGTGTGAACTGGGTGGCTTGTTTGAGTCTCCTCTGCTGGTGCAGGATGGCTTTATCTCGGATGGCCAGCTCGCCTTTCTTTGCCTCACTCATGATCTCAGTGGCGGGTTTGCACTGAGCAGTCTTCAACCTCTTCAGCAGTGGCAGACACGAGCTTAAGTCAAGTCCAGCACACAGTGATGGTAGATCCTCTTAAAAGGTCCTTGGAAGCTACACAAATCCCCCGCTTTGCCTGCTCTTTCTCTGCGTCTTGTGCGTTTCAGTGGTTCCCGAGCTATTCTCCTGTGCTGGTGATGTTGTTGCTCTTATGTAGGCATGCATCTTCCACACAGTGCTAAGAATGCACAGTGACAGAGGATGGTGAGACTGCTACGGAGTGCGTTTCCCCTCCCCTCGGTGCAGTGCTGTCTGTCCTTCTCTCCCTCCCTCCCTCACACACACACACTCACACACAAGCATACACATATATTATGAGCCCTCCTTTTACATGTTCGCTACAGAAACGCGCCCTGGCAGTACAGCGCGTGCCAAGTAACAAGTAATGTAGCAAGTGTGATGATCTGTTAAACACCATATCAGCCAATCTGTTGTTCTATGTGTCCCTTGCAGCTTGTCACTCAGAACCACAATAGTTTTTCTTTTTTCTCCCTCATTAACCGTCCACACTCTCACACACAAAATCGATTTGCTATATTGATCCCGAATTGATTTGTGTTCATTTTCCAACCCCAAATTAAACCAGCGAATTCCAACTGCCTTCTGTCTGAACCATAAATATCACATGTATCCTGGTGCATGACCTCCGCAATAACACATTTATATAAGTGTGAGGATGTAGCCTGTAGGTCTGTGACACCTGCACCACAGTGGGAGCCTATAGTAATGTCATCAGTGCGACTGCTTTGTGCGACACATCTCATAGGGAGGATGTGCATTTAGATCAAAGTAAGTCCTTGTGAAGGTGAAAATATGCCCAAAACATTAACATTTGCAGATAGCATATGCTGCCCTCTGCTGGTGGTCTTGAAACACTTTTTTTTTGTCCACAGAAAGTATTCATTACAGTTTTATAATCAAAAATCAATTATTATGAGGGTAATAATGTGTGAAGTTGTTTTACCATATTGTCCAGCCCTAGTATGTATGAGTGTGATACTAAAGAATATTGTTATACAGCAATAACATATCCTGAGAATGTTCTTAGTGTACAACGATATTCAGAACAATTACTTTATCGTATATATTAGCATTGGGGGAAATGTACAAAATGGTACAAGTATTTTTTTGCCTTTGCATGAAAAAGCAGGATTTGTCTAAAAACTGCAAGTTCAGTTCTCAATGGAACATACAGAAATGTTGCTAGAAATAAAACAGGGATGACAATACATCTACACAATTATTTCAAAAACAAATAAACAACAATAAACAATAAATTTATTAAAAGTACAAAAGATTACAATACTTTATACCACTTTACTTGCATGTGCCCTTTTAAAACAAAGGTATTAAAAAAACAAAAAACAACAAATGAAAACATGATTTTCATGCACGTTTCTTCAAAGGCACATAATATGCATGCAGCATTGCTTAGCGAAAAGGGCAGAAGAGGTATTTAATGTAAAATGCAAGGTTTTCTCTGAATTCATTTGAGGAATTATTTTTTTCATAAATAAGCAGTGTAAAACCCAAGCTTTTACCTACACATTGAAGAAAACATGTTTTACTGGAAGAAAAAAAGTGTATGAGTATTGCTGCCCTGGCCATATCCCCAAAATTAATCTCCAGCAGAGACTGTGTAATATTCCTTTTTTTTTTCTCGTACTAAATGTATATAAATATACATTTATAAATATATTTATTAATTTGTCTGTGACAAAACAAATGACTTAGAAATAAATACTAATTCAAAGTATTATATTTAACCATTGCTTTGTTAAAACATTCTCATATTTTTTGCGCTACTTCCTGTTACTGAAGTGCAAAGATCTGGTTATGATCTAAATGTGAACCATGGCAAGATTTGGCATTTTGGATTGAATTTTTTTCTAGATTTACAACAATGTCTCAGAAATGTGAGATAAAGCTCTTTTTATGTGCAAATGCAGAATATAAAGGGTGCATGAGCCCCACATATCTGAAAATTCAGAGTACATTTGGGAGGTAGAGTGAGCATAGCAGCATGTTTTGTCCCAGAGCAGGAAATCTCCGGAAAGCTTCCCAGGTGTCAGAGAAGATGTTGTACTTTAGAAACACGCGGTGCTCTAGACTGGTGGGCAGGCTGACGTCACGACTCATGATGTAGATGCCGTCATTGTGTAGAGTGCATGTCAGGTTCAGTCCTGATTTGGAGGTATTCTCCTTCAGCTGGAGCCATTCTCCTGTAGTGACATTGTATGACTGCACAGTCAGCACATCTTCCGTCTGACTAGGCCTTCTTCGCCTCGGCTCCAGCTCATGAGTGTAACCACCCACCAGGTAAATTGTGTCCTCCACTGAGAGCATCTGCTGCTTACGAACATGTGCAGAACAAGAATAAAACACTGTCCATGTATCGGAGCTGGGGCAATAGCGCAGGACTTTGGTATTTCTGTCTATTGTAAATGTAAAGGGGGGGGGGGAACAATCAGCCAAGCCAACATAAGACAACATAGTTAAAACTAAAAATCAATCAATTGTAGCTTAAACACTTACCTCTTGATGTGTATCCACCCATAACGTAAATCATGCCGTGGCATTCACAGGCAGAGAACTCAGCCAGAGGGTCAGGCATCGAGGACACACACGTCCACCAATCCTGCTCAGGGCAGTAACACTCGACAGTGCTCAAACACTGACCTCCAACTGCATAGAGCTTTCCTTGAACTGCTAAAAGCTTGAAATTTGATCTTAAAAAGAAACCAATAATGATTAGCAGCAGGCTACTACTCCGAGTGGCTAAAATACCTGACACAACTATGTTCATTTGTACCTCTTCTGGTTGAGTGGTGCCACCTGGTTCCACTCATTCCTACAAGGATTGTAGCAGTGTACCCCAGAGATCTCTTGGTTCGTCATGCGGTATCCTCCCACAATGAAGAGGTAGTTGTCCAGGACAGCAGAGCCATACCCTCGGACGTTGATCATGTCAGGCGGAAGGTTGTTTGCCAGAGGTTTCCATCTCTGCTCCACCTCTCCGTACCTCAACATGGACCAGGGCTCATCCTGATGAGGCACTTCTAAAGAAAGACATGTAAAGTCTCCAATGGCCACTAAAGTGGCTGTGCCTTTCATGCGCATCTCCTTGACCTGCTCTTTGACAGCGAATGGCAAACTGGTAAACTCCGATCGCCTTAGCATGGGATGATAATAGCATGTCATGTACTTGAGGCACGCATTGCGCAAGTCATGAGTCCCGTAAACTTCTGAAAGACTGTACAACTCCACGCAGTTTTCCAGCCGAATCTCTGAGGTTAGTTGCTTCAGAATTGAGGTAACTTGCAGGAACGAGGCCGTCTCAATCAAGTCTTCGAGGGTCTCATTGACTATCTGCACTTTTGAGGTGTTGATAAACTCCAACACCAACTCCAGACCGGGGACACTCAGCCCCTGCAGCTGCACGGAGTCCTCCATGGACTCTCTCATGCCAGAGTTGTACAGGGCTCGGAAGTAGTCACTCTTTTCAATTAGCTTTTTCTTGTTTACTTTGTAGATTTTGTCATCCATGACAATGGCCACATTCTGGTCTGATGACATGTTGATCTTAGGTTTTTGTGTGTTTCCCGATGACTGTCTGCAATGCTAGTTTACAGAGCAGGGAGTCTTTATATGGTAATGTTCAGCCCATAGATAGTCATGGCGCGGAGAGACTTTGTCTGCAGAAGCTAAAGCTATACCTACCCCGCAGATACTATACATCCACCCATGTCACTGAGCCAACCTCATATGACCAGAACGATTCAACATTTCCTTCAAAGTCACTTTTAAACGACTACCTTAGGTACACGTAAGTAAGGTGCAGATCCCGTCAATGCTCGCTGCATTTGTAATCCGTGTGGGATGAGGATGATCCCGAGCTGTCAAGTTCTGTTTTGATTCCGGTGTTTACGTCATTTCCGTGCACAATTCCTCGCGCATTTATATTTTGCAGCTGTAGTGATGCTGCCCCCTAACGACAATCACGCGAACATGCGTGTCTTTGGCTGCCAGATCAAAGCATAGGCCCTAAATCATTGTTTTTGTGTATTTATGTATTTATATGTATATGTAATATAATATATTTGTATGTATATTAAGGTTAAGTACTTTATTGATCCCCATGGGAAAACGTAGGCTATTTGTTTTACATGTTTTATATAATAATATATAAATACATATTTTACTTTATTTTGTTTTACCCTTCTGTCCCGGGTGAAAACCACGCTCCTAGGCCTAGGGGACAACAAAGTTTATTGTGTTTTTTTTACTAACCTGCATCAGGTCTTTGTTTCCAGAGATTTGGTCTGTGAGCTTCTTGAGATCTTTTTTAACAAGTCCGAGTGCTCCAATGACAAGGATTATTGCAGGATTACTATTGCAACAATGACAATTGTCTAATGACAATAATTGTTATTATTATTATTATTATCATTATTATTATTATTATTATTATTATTAGTAGTAGTAGTAGTAGTAGTAGTAGTAGTAGCCTAGTAGTAGTAGTAGTAGTAGTAGTAGTAGTAGTGGTAGTAGTAGTAGTAGTAGTAGTAATCATTATTGTTATTATTTATTTAGTTTTCTCTAGTTTTTTTCTTTCACATTTGCATAGTTAACGAATTGCCCAAATGGTCAATGCACTATGTACACAATAAGTACAAGCTCTAATCATCGTAGACTAGTAATGATGATATCAGCACCGGAAGCGCCTTACAGATCATGACGACTTGACGCGCAGTGGGTGGAGAGAGGCCGTAGCATCAATGACAGTGATTCTATATCAGCATATTGCATTCGGTTGGGTGGCTGCTTTTAGGTGCTGTGGACGGACATTTGGCTGTGTTTGAGGATGCTGGAACAGACGCGGGCCTCCTGGTCCTCCTGTGTTTTTTTCTACATCAGCGTTCATGTTGTAGCGTCAGCGCACAGAGACTTGCGGGCTTGCGAAGAGGTGAGTGCTCGCACCGTGCTGTTTATAATGATCAGCTTCCATACAGTCCAGCATCCGATTGAAAAGGCACCGTAACAAACAAGGCCAAAAGCTTAACACGAGCAATCCAGTTTAAAAATGACTAGTTTATCCAAATGCGTTGGTCGTAATAGCATCATGGTGCGTACATTGGTGAGCACAGTATTGCTGCACGTTGCGCTTCCAAATTTCACTGGCTCAGCTGTACAATGAAGGTTCTGATGCCAATCATTGAGTCGATTTAGCCTATGTCCACAATCCATATGGTGTATAAATGTAGCTTCCACCTTTCCTACGTCTTATTCAGGCCACCACTTAAAGACCCCTGAAGTGACAATTCACTTTCAGTCTTACAACTGTGGAGAAGTGGCTGCTTGTTGCTACAAAATGTCATTAAGGGCTGAAGACACTTCCCCTTGTGTACAAAGCGGTTCCTTAGCCTAAATATTTCAGCCTCATTTCAAAGTATTTTTTTGCAAAAATATAGCTTAATACAGACCAACCTATTTCCATGCATGAACCCCTCCAAAACGAGATGGCACATCTCAAGTGGCATTCCACTAATATTTATTTATTTTTTATTTTTTGAAATTTAATTGCTTTAAACTATTTAGATCATACATGTACATTGTGCCATAGACTATTCTGCATTTTGTTTGTTTAAGCACACAGAAAACAAAAAAGAATAGGCTACTAACCCTGTCTTCTGCTCATCCGTCTCTATGGCAACCAGAGCATGTCTCCCGGGAGACCAGCACAGAGGATTACCCCATGTCTTCTTTTTTTATCAGTGTCACCTCTTCTCTGATTGTCCGTGCATCAGCCATTTACCCAGCCGTGGGCTCTTAGCAAACACACAGTAAGGTGAACCTGTTACATACAAATGAGTCTGTTTCAATGCGAGCTCACACCTTGTATTTTCATGGGAGCAGAGAGACGGACATGAATAGCCATGTTTGTTTCTGACTTTCTGCAGAGAGTAAGCCACACAGGGGACACGCTTATCTGCAACATGTGACCACTTGTGACTAAAGGTTTTCGATTGTAACAGACTACTAGTTACTTTAACAGTGTTTTCTATTTAGATACATTAGATTAGATACATCTGTGATCTGCTACAGCCCGGCGTCACACTGCTGGTTTATACTTTCCAACGCAACAGCAGACTGGAGGGAAGAAATACAGATTATCCTGTGTAAGACAATAGACCAAAAGGGAGTGACTGGTGAAATACCAAGTAATTATGGTTTGCATGCAGAAATAAAACAATTAAAAAAGATATCTAAAATCTCACCTGCCATCTCTTATTATTGTTATTATCTGTCTATAACTTTTGCTATAACAAGTACAATAACAACTTGTTGCAACTATTGTGCACCATTGAAAGAGAAGAGGCGGAGTTCTCACTGGATCGCCACAGTAGCAGAGTGGATGCTAGTGATATAGCAAGTTAACTATGCGAACCAGGTGCTCTTCAGACTCGTGGGCCAGGTAACTTATTGAAGTGGAAGAGAGGGAGTCGAGGCACTCTGGATGACCAGAAAAAAACGCTATTTTATTGCCTCGACTCCCTCTCTTCCTTTTCAATGAATTATGCACAATTGTTTGACAAATGGGAGCTTTTCACATGTTATTGTAATTCATTTAAAGTCAAGGTTGTATTTAAAGTCTATTTAGAAAGCTCCATGATATTAGAATTCAAATGCACTGCAGTTCAAACAACGGTCACTCTCCTGCATTAATGGTCCATTTTTGGTTGCCATGACAGTCAGGGTCAGCAGTCACGCAGGTTTGCTACAAACCGGTCTGGACATGGTCTATTCTACATGAAAGTGAACTTTAAAAACCTCCTGCACAGTGTTTATTGACCTTTTATTAACATACATGTGTGCAGACAGACTACTTCTATCAATATACAGAGTGTGACAGCACAGGCTCACGATGGAGAGTTGCAATCCCCATCAGACCAGCGTCCTGCTCAGACCTGCCACCCCCAACCAGGGGAACAGACTGCTGTGAGTCTTGTATTGTAAATGTTTAGGTACTGTTCATTTTCATAACCCATTATTTTTCTGTGTAGCATTCTCCTGCCCAGCTGGGATGTATCTGGAGATGTCTACACAGCAGTGCACACCATGTGCTGCTGGCTCCTACTCTCTCGGCAGTGGGCTTCGTTTTGACCAGTGGGATGCCATTCCAGCAGGCTTCACCAGTATGGCCAGCTTCCTGGATACAAGTCCTTCCGGAGAGGTCATGCAAACATGTAACAGGTGACAAGCATGATTGCACACAAAAGGCAACAATAATAATAGATTTTAGAAATGTGTAATAAGAAAAGCATGACTTGTATTTACAGCTCGTCCTGGACACCACAGGGAGTGTATCTGGAGTCAAATCGGGACGAGTGTACAGTGTCACTTGTTTACGTAGTTCATTTGGAAAAACAAGGTTCTGTCTTATTCACCTACCAGTACCCAGACAACAACATCTTCTTTGAATTTTATGTATGTTTCGCAGTATTATTTTTTTAGTTCATGAATCCCGTGTAAATATGGCTGTACATTAAACTACCCGTCTTGTATCTAGGTGCAAAATGAGCAGTGTCAGGAAATGGTTCAGAGTGATGACCAAAAGTGGATTAAAGTAACTAACAATGGTGAATGGGACACACACACTGTGAGTATAGCCCACAGTTAGCCTGACAAGTCAGCCACTCCTACTTTTTTGTCTTTGTAAACACAGATAATGTGAATCTTATGGAAGGGTTTCCCCCACAAGATTGGTTTTGATCCAGTCACAGATTTGTAGACAAAAACATACCACTGGATAAGATCATTAAGTTATCAGACTTCATCAGAGTGCAGAGGAAGTCTGACGTAGCACCCAAAACGTCCCGTACTAGAAGTAAAAATCTGTCCATGCCCTTTCTTGTAATTGTTCCAATCATTAATCTGCAGCATATCTCTCAAATATCTCTGTATAGGACAAACCTTATAATTTCTATCACCTCTCATTAACTTCATTCTGCATTGTTTCTCAGCCCTTAGTGGGATTCTTCTTCATCCTAGTTAAGCATTTTTCTGCACTCAGATAAAGCGTTAGTTTGTGTTTCTTGAATCGGTTAATCTGCCTCTCAGTGGCTATGTTTACATGGTCCGAAAAATCAGACAACTGGAGAAATCAGAAAACCCCATAATCAGATCTGATGCGTTTACATTCTCTTCAGAAATTGGAGAATCCAAAACCTCGGGTTCTACATGAGCCAGTGCAGATTACTATTAGAGCAACCAAATAGTCTCCACCCTCTCTACAATCAGGCCCATTTTGAGTTCAAACTGCTCCGTGTGGTTGCAGCTTCTTGTGCTCAGTAGCTGAGTGGATGCAGCACAGGTCTAGTGACTCAAAGGTCAGGGTTCATCTCCGGCTTCCTGTTATTTCTTTTCTGAAGTAATTAAAACACAAATAGCACAAACTGTGCTTTAACTTCTATTAAGAATGTAAGGGTGAGGAAAATGGCGAAACAATTCAGTAAATAACCAGGGCAAGGACTGGAACTCACAAACACAAGGAGGTAGTAATGTTCTGGATAAGTGCAGCAGCCTAAACCACTCGACTCTCAGCAGCACACTTACTCTACAAACTAATTTGAGGAAAGAAATCAGATTACATGAATATCAGATAATGTAAATCAGATTATACAGTTTACATGTCTCTTCAATGATCTCTGAACTCCAGAAATCAGATTACGATCAGATTGGTGTCCATGTCAGCGTAGCCAGTGTCACACATCTGTACAGAATATAAAAGGTTGGCACACATTTTATCCTGCTGCCATGAGAGAAAGCTTTAGAGTCTGCTTATAGATATACTGTTTTTGTATAATAGCTGACATATTTCTTGTCGGATTTTCTGTCATAATGGTAGGTAAATTTGAAGACTGGTACAAACATCCTTTACTGGAGGACCACTGGGATACTTGTCGGAGAGAAAAGGGTAAAGCCTGTGCTTCTTAAAAACATTCAAATTGAAGGTAAGCCTTGCTTTTAAAACACACAACTATATATTTAATGTAATTATTTTACCTTTGTGTTCATACTTTGTGTTGCAAGGCGTGGCTTACACATCCGAGTGTTTCCCATGTCGCCCTGGGTGGTTCAATAAAGCTCCGGGCTCTTCATCCTGTCAGCCCTGTCCCAGTAACACCTACTCTATGAAAGAGGCATCCTCCTGTACCCCCTGCCCCCAAAACCACTACTCACGTATGATCTATATACAGCATACATACAAGTTATTTCATGATTAGTTAAATTACTTTTTTTTTTTGTTCATTCCTTGTTCTTTCAGATGAAGGATGGGCAGAATGTAGAGTTAGGCCACCATGCTCAGAAAAGGACTACTTTCAGATCCATACAGCATGCGACAGTGAAGGCAAGGTCAGCAGCGTTAGTCTATTAAATTGAAATTATGCCAAATATCGTGGGAAGGAATGTCAGCGCAAAGTGCTTTACCAATTTACATCACACAATGGAGTGAATGGTTGTTTGGTGGTCGGAGGAGCAGATTGTCTTTCAGCGTCTGGTCTTTGTGCGCCCTTCCAGACTTTAGACTCTGTGGCAGGCCATATATAAACTTTGTTACCGGTGTAACAGGCCAAATTAACCCCCGCCTCGGCCCAATACCCCCCTGGGCCCCTGTTACACCGTCACACTGGAGCAAGGTGGCTTCAGTGTCTTGCAAAAGAGCGCAACAACAGTATGCACTAACTCAGTGGTTCTGAACTGGTGGGTCAGGACCTGAAAGTGGGTTGCGAGGCTTTCCCAGGGGGCTTTTCAATATTTTCCCTCTGAAAATGATTGAAACATTATTCCTGTCTGTTAAAATGACTGTTATCAAGTTGTTTTGATCATTTTCATCTTGTACTAGTTGAGAACCACTGCACTAAATGGATCAGAATCAAAATGCCATAATATGCTCCACTGTTATGCTGCCGCTCTATATAGACAGGTCTGATTTAAAAAACAAATTTGTAACTTGCCGATGCCTCACTATGGCCTTGAATGTCTTCACCACTGATTGTTGTGATTTATATTTGTTTATAAAATGAAAAATAAAGTTGAAGTTGAATTAAATTAACAAAATATCACAACTTGACACTGACCTAAGAGCTTTTATGGTTCATACTTTATGTGACAGACACAAGTGCTGCATCGTTGGGTGGAGCCCAAGATTTGCATTGAGAACATCACTGGGGCTGTGGAGCTGCCGGCTACAGGTCAAAGAGAGCCCTGTCCTCCCTGCAACCCGGGCTACTACAACAGTAATGACTCCACCTGTCTGCCCTGCCCGTCGGGGTCGCACTCCGACGGCACTTATGGTAATGCTTTTCCTTTAGAGCATAGAGAACACATGACAAGTATTAACTGGTTTCTCATACAGTACCTAGTTATACAGGAGTTGAAAATGACCACTTTCTGCATGACCTCTTTACGCATCGCATGAGTTACAAACCTTCGGTGTAATTGCATCGTCCCTGCTAAATGAATAAATTATGGGAGCACATTTTTAATAGGTATAATATGGTTGCATGTCAATAGTCTTGGAAATTCTGTCTCTTCAAATGGGAGTTCCTGTGCTCAAGGATTCATATTAAATGCCACAAAAAAGTCAAAGCAGGGAACCCTTTTTTTTGTAAAATCTTAAACATTTGTGTTTATGCTCTGGTAAAAATTCAGGCTAATGTGTCATATGTATTGGAACACACTACATAATTATTTGATATATTTTGCTTACGATTTAGTCAGTTTGGGGAGGCCTGACTCCTCCTGATCAGGTTTTTATTCTGGCGCTCCTCAAGTGTGTTGCTGTTATATCATGACTTTTTATTATGTCTCCTCTTTTTAGCACATTTTAAAATCCTGTAGTGTGTTCCCAGCCTTCTTTTAATAGCACACATTGACTCTAAGTCTTCGCGTCTGTGTGACAGTGTGCAAACAGTGCCCGGCTGGAACAGAACCAGTCCTTGGGTATGAGTATAAATGGTGGAATGTGTTGCCTGCAAACATGAAGACGTCATGCTTCAATGTGGGAAACTCTAACTGTGACGACATGAACGGTGAGTGTGAATCTGCATTACTCTTTTCAAAGTGTAATAAAAAACACATTTCAAACGTTTGCTAAAAATAACAATGTTATGAAGTACGTATTTAATAAGACCTGAACATGTTGCCATTTTAGGATGGGAAGTAGCAGGAGACCACATTCGCAGCGGAGCAGGAAGCTCTGATAATGATTATCTAATACTCAGCTTACACGTGCCAGGATTTAAGTAAGTGCATTAACACACACACACACATATATGTAGGGTGTGAAAGTTTAGGCACCCCTGGTCAAAATGTGTATATACTATGTGTGTGTATAATGGGCTATATACATACATATCTGTATTTGACAGGGTTCCAGCTTCACTTTCAGGGATGACTGGAGGCGAGTTTGGTCGAATAACCTTTGAATTTGAAACCCTTTGCTCTTCTGACTGTGAATTTTACTTCATGATGGTGTGTTTCTTTGTTCACTCTTTGTAATTGTCTAACTTTTGGCAAACATTAATCATATATTAATTCTGCTGAAGGATGTGAACCACAAAAGTACCACAGTGGTGGAGTCTTGGGAGGGCAGTAAAGTAAAGCAGTCCTACTCACATGTCATGACGAAGAATGCTTCTGTTACATATACTTGGGCGTTTCAAAGGACCAATCATGCCGAGGATGTAGGTATTGCACTCTTTAAAACATTTATCTGTCGTAGATCAATTCCAATGTATTTGTTTTCTGGTGCAGTTGCGACGCTTTGTGAGTGATATGGTGAAGGTTTACTCCATCAGTGTGACCAATGTCATGGATGGAGTAGCGTCTGCATGTCGAGCCTGTGCCCTCATACCCCATAATTCACTTCAGGCTGGCTCCTCCTGTGTGCCCTGTCCTGCTGGTTATTACATTGACAGAGACACAAACCAGTGCCTTGAATGTCCACCCAACACCTATTTAGCAGGACGCCATACCTATGGCAAGGACACTTGTGTTGCTTGTGGACCTGGGAGTATGAGCAATAAGGTGTGTAAATACAAATAGATACTCAAGTCTACATTATTCTTCATCAAATTCAATTTTTATTCCTAGGAACATTTCCGTTGCTTTAGCGACTGCTTCTTCACTCACACAGAGAATAACCGCACGCTGATCTTTGACTTCAGTGCTATGAGCAATGTGGCCTCGCTCACCATCGGGCCGAGTTTCACGTCTAAAGGCACCAAGTATCTCCACCTGTTTAACATTAGCCTCTGTGGCAATGAGGTACAGCATGTTGCATGAAGTTACAATTAGTTCCCAATTAGTTCGACAGTGGCACAGATGGTAGAGAGGGTCGTCTCATGATCGGAAGGTCAGGGGTTCGAATCCCACCTCCTGAAAGTGCACATTGTCGTTGTGTCCTTGGGCAAGACACTTCACCCACATTGCCCCCAGTGTCTGCGTACATTGGTGCATGAATGAGAGTATGAATGGGTGAGTGGATCCTTGCTGTAAAGCGCTTTGAGTGCCTAATGTAGGTGGAAAAGCGCTATATAAGTTGAGACCATTTACCATTTACCATTACTTGTACATTACTACTTTGCATGAATGTCTCTGTAAAATAGAGGAGAACAGACAGCTGTAATGTAGTTTGTATCTTACACTGAACGTTTGGATGCTCTTCCATATCTGTGCTGTAGGGGAGACGAGCTGCGGTTTGCACAGATAATGTCACAGATGTGTCAAACAAAGACAGCCAGAGTGACTCCTCTCAGTTCATCAGCTCAGTGGATAGCTTCATCTGTCAATCAACCATAATCCCAGCAGACGGACGAGGCTTTAGGATGGCCATCTCATCTCAGTCCATCAGCCTAGCAGATACTTTCATTGGTATAATAATAATGCCACTGTTTTGTTTATGGATATGTGTATATAAACTCTTTTTTACCATTTTTCCTCAGGAGCAACAGTTGACACAGTCTTTAATGGAGTAAATGCAAAACCAGATCTATTTCCTGAAAACATAAGGGATGTCCCAGATATAAACTTCTACTACAGGTACATTGAGTCAAACTGGTTTAAGGAAGTGAGAAATGTTGGTCTTTTGCTTTACTGACTCATTTTCACAACCCACAGATCCACCCAAGCAACATCTTCATGTGAAAAAGGTCGTAGTTCAGTCATTATTGTTCGCTGTAATCCAGAAAAGTCAGAACGTGGAGAGCTCAGTGTACCCAGGTGAATAAACAAATGTCTCTTTGATATTGAAAAACACCTTATTGAATCTGTTTGCACAGCTCTTGTCCAGCTGGTACCTGTGATGGATGCACCTTTCATTTCCTGTGGGAAAGCTCAGGGGCGTGTCCCCGCTGTACTGAGGAGGACTACCACCACATCGAGGGTGTATGCAAAGGAGGCACGCAGGTATAGCTCTCGCTACAGTCAAAGGCAGGTCCCATAAGCACACTATATGGAAATACTGTGTTTGTGTTCACAGGAAATCATCTACATGTGGAACGAGCCAAAGGTGTGCATCAAAGGCGTATCCCTACCCTCAAGAGGCTCCGCCCACTGTGAGGCCATCACTCTTTGGCTCAAGGTTGGGGTTGGAGGAGGAGCTTTTGTGGCCGTGTTACTCATCTCCCTTACTTGCTATTTTTGGAAGAAAAACAAGAGGTAAATGGCACCTGTTCAGTTTCTCATTGTGTTATGTTTGAAGCATGGCAGAAGTTCTTTTGTGCACTTTTGCCTGGACTTGACTAAAAGTCATGTCATGTCATGGTCAATATGCCGTGCTTTGCAGGCTTGAGTACAAATACTCTCGATTAGTGATGTCTGCAAATAAGGAGTGTGAGCTTCCTGCAGCAGACAGCTGTGCACTGGACGAAGGAGAAGAACAAGAAGATGATGTTGTCTATGCCAAAAAGCCAACGCTTTTGGGAAAACTCAGGTCCATAGCCAACAAGGTGTGCTTTCAATACTTTATGCATTTACATCAATTCAACATTCAATTCTGGAGTCTCACTTAAAAATGCATGTATCTATTTCAGCAAATGGATGGGGAAAGCAGTGAGTCTGTTCAGTTGAATTCCTCTCAGTCTGACCACTGGGTGCTTGGATGAATGAGGCAAAGACAGAAAAATATTGATGGAGAACCAGTTACTGTACGCTCCGGTATTTTTACTGTTCAGGAGAAGCTGCGTCCTCACATCAGACTGGACTTATTGGAGGCGAAGCAAACGCTGAACACTGAATTTTATTCTTGAACCTTGGTCCAGGATTTATTCTTGAGGATTTCATGATGCTGATGGACAACGCTGAAACTACACGCTTTTCAAGTTTTTGAACATTTTGTATTTGATATGTTTTGTTTGAAGTCTTGTATATCAATATTAAAACATTATTATCTTTAATAAAAGTTACATTTGACTTTGACTATCTGATAAAAAAGGTAGGCCTAATGTAGGCCTAATACTAGATTAAATATAAAGCCAGATCAGAATAATGCGCAACACGTAGTTCTGGATTTTTAGATTACTTATATAGTAATTATAGTAATCTATATTATTTCACATTAATTATGTTTATGTTAATTACTGAAAGCTTTTAGATTAAGGCTGGCTACACTACACTGAGGGCAGTTTTAAAGACACTTTGGACACGTTAACACTTTGCCTTCATTTGCGTTATTATTATTATTTAGGTTACAATGTCATGTGAGGCTGGCACATTTTGCAGCAACGCGCCCCCTACTGGTCCTCGCGGAGCTCCGCCCTCTCCAAAGAAAATACAGTTCTTTTCTCGGCCATCAACGAAACTTCAAAGCCCTGACCAGACTTTATAAAACGTGCGTATGCAGACAGATGAGGAGGGAGAGTGCAGCGGTTTCGTTATGTGAAAGTTTCCACAGCCAAACGTCGACTTCAAACCAGTATCTGATGAACGTGGAGGACTGAAGTGAATGGTAGGAACTTTTCTTTCTCCCTCTGACTTCCGAGGGCATGAACACAGCGGACAAAACAATCACGGCCTGAGCGCTGATTCTCTCACCAGTACTGGCGCCGGAGGCGTCACACTTTCGTCCTTAAATACTTTTTGTTTGCTTGAGATTGGTTTGGAAAACTTTTGGAGATTACGGGACGGGGTTCTCCACGTGACGTCAGCACCAGTGTTTTTGGGACATTGGCGGCCCCCCATCTTCTAGATAAGAATACACGCGTGTAGACGCGGTCGTGACACATCACAAACCTTTCCTTGGTTTTCTTTTTTTTGTCTTATATTGCTCAGATATACTTTAACGCTTTGATCCAAGTGTGTCTCTGTGCTACATGTAAGCAAGCAATAATTATCACTAAGCCATCGCTTAGCACCAGTGTTGGGGGTAACGTATTACAACGAGTTACAAAAATATATAACATATTACTTACACAAAATAGGGAAATATACATTAGTCTAGTATATTAGTCATTACAATTAAAGTGCATTCAAATGTATGAACGAAAAAATGCCAAACCACCCAAATAAAATGCACCAAATCAAGCTGGACGCTGGTGAATAAGATGCGCAGTTTTGAATTAATGTCCTCAAAACAAAACACAAGAGAATGGGGGAAAAGGACATCTCTGACTGCACTTCTGCTCGGTAGCATTATTACTATATTCAGTTTATATTTTGCCAAAAGTAACTCAGAAGTCACTCAGAAGTCACTCCAAAGTAGGCCTAACTGAAAGTATTGTCCCTCAAGTACATTTTGAAACATTAATATGTATACAAGCATATTACACTATTAGAGCTGTAATCACTAAGATATAGCAAATATTACATTTTTTAAGTAACTTTTGCAACATTGAACTTAGCATTGTGTGATTTTTAAGTGCTATAGTATTATGTATTCTTCTTCTTCTATTATTATTATTTTATTATTATTATTATTGTCATAATTATTATTATTTTTATTATTATTGTCATAATAATAATAATAATAATAATAATAATAATAATAATAATAATAATTATTATTATTATTATTATTATTATTATTATTAAAGTAGCCTACATTGACCGTGCATTTCCTTGTGCTTTTTCTTTACAGACCAAATACTGGCATATCAGTGTCTCATCTATTACCTAAAGGGTAAGTTACTTGTTGATGTGGTTGGTGTATGGAAAGCATAAAACTTACACTGTATTGTAAGTTTTTGTGTTGGGAAAAATACATTGAAACTGTAATCAATCACAGAACACCGATTACTTTACTGAAAATGTATTATAAACATATTCCGTTACTTTCTCCAATCACAGTACTGCATTCTGAATACATTTATATATGTAGACGTGACATATGATTAAAAACATGTATATCTTTTCTATACATACTTATTCACCACTATGTAGGAACTCAAAAATGGACTTTAAATGCACACAGGGGAGCACAGCAGATCAAAACATGTAGAACCGTGGTGGTGTCAGATGCTTTAAATCTTTATTTGTATTTTGGGAGGAGAGTAGTACAGTTGTAGTTACTTCACTTTCTTCATTAAGTGAAGTACCACAAAGCTAAATGGTTCACTGGTTGTTTTGATCATCTATCTGTTTTTTTAAAACCTATTAAAACAGGTATTTTTTGCAACACTAAGCAGAAGCAAATGTGTAATATTTAATTTTAATTTGCTTGTCTTTGCCTTATAATGTATTTTGTTACGTATTCTGTTACTTTGTCTCGTCAGAGTATTGTATTCGAAATACTTTTAATACTTTTAGATACTTTCACATCGATTGTCGTTATATTTATGTATAAATATGTTGTATAGTCACGACTCTTGGCAAATAGAGCAGCAGATACAGTCATCAGCATCAGCGTCGTCCAGGCAAACATTCAGTGTTGCATCGACCTACACTGTCACACTTTTGTGATCAGTACCATCTATTTTATTATAGATTATTCAGAATATATTTCCATTTAATTATATTTATATTACATATACACCTTAGTTTTTTATCTATTCTACCCAACAAATAAAATTGAAATACAAGCGTTTATTTTATACCTCATAAATGTACAAACATGTGATAGTGCTGTGAGCGGTTCAGCTCTCCTAAGACATGACTGTAACTTTACCAGGAGTGATACGTCTCCAGCTCGTCTCCATGGAGATGTGACTAAAGTCAGCAGAATTTAGGTTTTCATCCAGATCCAGTCTTTGATCACCTACTGCAGAAATAACATTTTCAGTGTCGAGCTGGTCGTTGGGAGCATGTTTGTACTGATGGCAACAGTATAGTCCAAAATGTTGCGCCGTGTTCCCTTAAGGTTTTATTAATTGTCCTCGAAATTAGTTCTCTGCATTTGACCCATCCCTCAATGCTGCTGGGGCAACATGTAGGAGCAGCCAGTGTAGGCCGGCGCTCGAGGACCCATCTCCTATGTGGAGCCAGACACTTTCATTCACTCCATACTTGGTGGCTGCCCTGGGGTAGACTGACCGAAGCGAGGCAGCAAATCTGTGCCATCGGCTGCTCCGACCACCAACCTCTCACACATTACATTTACCCAGACTTCCCACACGGTCTCCCATTCAAGTGCAAACCAGGCTCTACCCTGTTTAGCTTCACAGATCTGACAGGATCAGGCAGAGCAAAGGCGGGATGGCCCATTAACCGATTGTACCTGTTTTTAGTGGTAGGGCAAACCGGAGTACCCGGAGGAAACCTACACAGACACGGGGAGAACATGCAAACTCCACACAGAAAGGCCCCGCTCGAGGATCGAACCCGGGACCTTCTAATTGTGAAGCATGAGTGCTAACCGCATTATAGTGTTTACATCTGTACAATTACCCGCATGCACACTCCACTGTTGAAATATTTAAAGATTTGTTTCAATCGTTTTAGTGATCACAGCAATAATGTATTGTTGAAATTATGCGAAGTTTCAATCTTGTGATTTAAAAAAGTAATTTTCATCCATTATACTAAATCTAATCTAATCTATTATGTTACATGAAATTAATTAAATGTTAAATTCCCCACTCTTCTCTATCCGACCGTCTTTTAGACAAAAGTCAATGAGCGTGTTATGACAGAATGGTAAACAAAATGTTGCTTTTCATGTGACATTCCAGATTTTTGTTCTGTATCGTGATTATGGCTTAAAAATCTTCAATGCAGTTTTGTATGGTCTCTAAAGTAACACTTATTGTCTTTTGCTCCACAGCCCTTCTGGATTCAGACATGGCTCGTGGCTGCGTCTGCTGTGTGAAATATATGCTCTTTCTCTTCAACTTACTCTTTTGGGTAATTATTTGAACGTTGAACTCTTAAGTATGGATGACAAGGGCTTGACAATACTTATTTACCCACTGGTCACTGTGGCTAGTCTCTATCCTATAATTATATTGTTTTTACTGGTCACAAAGTTGCAACATTTTAAAGGTTATTGCTGTGGTTATGAAGGAACTGTTGGCGTCAATTCTAAGTTCGGATCTACCAAATAAGAATATTTATAAGAATAGTATAATAGTGAAAATAGTATAACATGGTAATAGGCCCTGCAATTGTCTGACTTTGCGGTGTATATTTTAGCTGGGTGGCTGTGGCTTGTTGGGCGTTGGCGTGTGGCTGTCCGTGTCCCAGGGCAGCTTTGCCACCCTCTCGCCCTCATTCCCTTCTCTGTCAGCGGCCAACCTGATCATCACCCTGGGCACTGTGGTCATGATCACAGGCTTTCTCGGATGTTTAGGTGCCATCAAGGAAAACAAATGTCTGCTCCTCAGTGTGAGTTTTTATATTTGATTTAATACAAATTTATTAGTGTAATCATTTTATATCTAGTAGTTGTATTAACTATTTTTTGTTGTTGTATAGTTTTTCATCGTGCTGTTGATCATTCTTTTTGCCGAGCTGGTCCTCCTCATTTTGTTTTTTGTCTATACGGATAAGGTAGGACCCAGTCAGCAATTGCCGTCTCATTACCTCTGATCTAACGTCTGTATGTGATCGATTCAGGTCAGTGACAATGCCAAGAAAGACCTAAAGGAAGGACTTGTTCTCTATAAGACGGAGAATAATGCTGGCCTGAGGGATGCTTGGAATACCATACAGGGAGAGGTACAATGGCAAGGCAAAATGCAAATACCGAAATAAATAAAAACAACGCGTGTGTAAAAGCTGCTCTGTGATGCAGTGGAGATGCTGCGGAGTGATGGGCCACACGGACTGGTACACAGCACTTCAGGTGAACCAGGTTCCTGATCGCTGCTGCCAACATGTGTTTCCTGGATGTGGCCGCAATTCTTCAAATACTTTCTGGACAAGGGTCAGTATGCATGTTTTTTAATCTTTTTTAAATTATTCTTCTTCTTATTATTATTATTAACTCTTTTTGACAAACTGAGACACGCACGTGATAAATAAAGGCATATCATTACATAACACAGTGATTTGAATACGATCGGAAACCAGAGGTGTGGTAAGATAAGATAGAACTTTATTGATCTCACAATGGAGAAATTCACTTGCTACATCAGCTCTCAAGAACACTCAGATGGTGCAATCAAAGAACAGGATAATGTGCAAACAAGTAGTAATAGTTTGACCATAATGCCTTTGCTATGCCTGCTCCTGTCAGACCTGGGAAGCTAGTGCTTGGATGGGAGACCGTTTGGTAACACCAGATCAAAAGTAGAGTATTTAGACTCTATCTGTGACATGTTGGATCATGCGTGTGACACAAAATATGAGGTGTATTTTATGGGTGATCTAAACATTGACTGGAATTCTATGATTGCTCACAAAAACCTAAACTTCAGGCATGTGGTCTAACTCAGCTGATAAACAAACCAACTAGAATAACGAAAAGGAAAGACGACACTGTTAAATCCTCGTGCATCAACCATATGTTTACTAATGTGACGATAACACAATGATCACAACCTCATAGTAATGGTTACAAAAAGCAAAAATTTGGACCATTGCTGTAAAATTTGGACCATTTACTGAATTCGGCAAGAAAATCCATGTATGCAGATGACCCTGCAGTGTACATGTGCTGCTACATCAGCTGATAAACTAAGTACAAACTTAGACAAGGGGTTAATGGCAGTTGTCCAGTGGATAATTTCAAACACATTAGTTCTAAATGTAAAGAAAACAAAAACAATGGTATTTGGCTCAAAATCCCAAATAAAAACAAATCCAGTGTTAAACCTGACTTTAGGTGCTACTTTGGTGGAGCACACTATCCTGGAAGAAACATGTGGACAGCATTATTAATACAATAGGAAATGGCCTCTCCATTATGATGTGATCATGGAGCCAGCACCAAAGTCATGCTGAATCGAAGTGGCTGTCAGTAAAAGATAGATTATTGTATTCATTATCGTCTTCCTTCAGAAATAGCAGCCTAAAATTCTTTACAAGAGACTTGTGCAATGTAAAGTGTCTTTGAGTGAAAAATGATTTTTATTATCAGCAATAAATAGGGGTATCTTTTGCAAAAAAAAGTTTTATGAAGAATAAAATAATGCGGAAATAATGATTTTCTAATTACAAAAATTAGGTAATGAGGTACAAGAAACAAGACAAACGTCGTAATTCCTTTTCATACAATCAAACTGTTGTCACTTGGATTACTAGATTTACTGACATGTGACAGGAAGAAAAATATCCTCTTCAGTTTCTTCCAAACGTTACTGAAGTACATGAGTGATGTAACCGATTACCCACCTCTGTTTGACGATGACTGCAGGGTTGTTACGAGAAGGTGGAGGAGTGGTTAGATGACAACAAGCATCTTCTGGGAACTATTGCGATGTGTGTGTTGGTTATACAGGTATGTTTGTCTCTTTTTTTTTTCTTAACTTACCCAGATGTTACCGATAACTGATGGCTTTGTGTCCACAGCTCCTTGGAATGGCATTTTCAATGACACTTTACCAACAGATCCACAGAGCAGGGAAGAAGTACGAAGCATAGTTGGGAGTTATTGTTACTAAACGTGTTATTTTTTAAAGCATATTGTCTATCCTGCACTGCAAAGTTCGTGTTGCTCACCTTAGGGTCATAATATTTTGACTGATATACTTGTGTAGTGTTGCCTTTGTCATTATTTGCCCATTCTACTGTCAGAAAAGTTGTAATCAACAATTCCCTGTGGTTATCTTTATATTATTAATGTTATGATTTTGTGTAATGTCTTGTGATCTGCACCAATATTTTCAATAAAAACAAAGCACTCACACGGTCTTTCATTCAATATTAGTTCTCTGACTGATGTTTTACCACTCACAATATAGATGACATCTTTTATTTGCTGCAAGTGACAGGTATCTTATCTTTGTTGTTGTTGTAACTGCATGGAATCTTAATATAATCATTACTCCGGTTATAAGTCCACGGTTTGATCATTCTCGTAGACAATGTTGCCTTTGATAACGACGTAGCGGATGAGCTCTTGATGACCTCCCAGCTGATAAATCAGATGCTCCCAACTGCATTAGAAACATCAAATACTTAGAGAAGAGAAGCAGGTTTATGCATTAAAGTAAAAGTAACTCAGCCACTACAGTAAAGTATACACTGGAGCACTTGTTTGTTATGGTCTATGACATTGTCGTACCGTGATGTATTGAGAATCAGCAGGTCTCCATGTTTGTTGATTTCCAAAGAGCCATGTGTGCTGGAGCATCCAAGGGCATAGGCTGCATTTATAGTGGCAGCAGCTAAAGCCTCAGACATGGACATATGCATATTAACACAGGCCAGGTGCATGACTATGGGCTGGTAACAGATACAGGGCAGGGATCGTCACTTTGGGTTCAAACTTTTTACCAAATGTATCATTTAGAGTTGTACTCACCATAGAGCAGCAGTATGCGTTGGGGTTGAAGTCACTGCCAAGAGCAACAATAACTCCAGCTTTTAGCATGTCTTTGGCCCGTGGTTGAGGTAGCCTAGATGAGAGGAATATTTTAAATATTCAAACAGGAAGGCACAGATTACAAGTGTAATTAAATTGAAATGACCTCAGAATGTAGGCTGTGGTTGGTAAAAGGACTGCAGCTGTTTTTGCCTTGGCCATCGCAGCGATGCCCTCATCAGTGACCTCTTCCAGGTGACTGATGGCCAATGCTTCAAGTTCTGCTCCCAACTGAGATTGACATGCAAGTCCATTTTAGCATCATGATATAAATGAATCAAGTTTGAAGACAAAGAGTAGTACCTGAGCAGAGTTCATGGGGTGGAGTTCATCTCCATGGAAATTTATGTTCAGACCCATGTCTTTTCCTGCTTGCAAGATGGATTTTGTTGAAGTCAAGTCAAACACTCCCTTCTCACAAAAAACATCAATGTTGTCAACTCTGAGGGCACCGGTTTCCATGAATTTTCTCAACTTAGGAAGTTGCACAAGTAGAATGTCTTCTGTAGCTTCAGCAACTGTTTTTCCTCTGAGTGGATGAAAAATGTTGTACAAATCCCTGATTAGAAGCCGATTTATTATCTATTATCTATTCAACCTTTGACTTGAATGAAAGGATGCTTCTTACTTTGGCACTGCATGTGCACCACAGTAGGTTGAAGAGATATTTATGGGTAGTGTGTGTCTGGCCATGTCTATCACCTCCAGCATCTTTAGTTCGGTTTGCAATTCCAAGCCATAGCCGCTCTTACACTCTACCAGAGTGGTTCCCGCTCGCAGCATTCGCTTCAATCTTCTGCTCAGGGAAGTCAGAAGTTCTGAGGCTTCAGCTGCTCGAGTGTGCTCCACAGTAAAATGTATTCCTCCACCAGCACGATGCACATCCATGTAGGTAGCGCCAGCCAACTGCAGGAGGATAGGGTCCTTTTTTTTGGTCTCTTTTTATATCAGTTGTAGACAATTTAAAAGTGCCTTCAATATTACCTTCATTGCAAATTCATGTACTCTGTCACCAGCCCAAACTGGATGTGTATGGGCATCAACTAATCCTGAAGCATATTGTGTTCAAACATATAAATTCATATAAAATGCTGCACATATTTTAAACTCACCAGGCAGGACACACATTCCTGTTGCATCGATCACCCTATCAAAACAGGCCTCAGGATATTGAACTTTGATCGTATCTGCAGGACCCACTGCTTTAACCAAACCATCACTAGTTTTGGGTTGAGATGTTTAAAGTTAGCAAAAGACAAAACAGGTTTTCAGTGCTCTGTTCAATCACTTACCTTCCTATTACTAGGCTCCCATTTTCAATGATCGAAAGGTGTTGCATCCCTTCACGTGTAAGATATTTCTCTCCATTGCTGCAGATCAAAACTATTTGCTTTGCATTTTTCACCAACAGCTTGAAATTATTTGACATTTTTACTCAAGAAGATAAAAGTCTGACTTCAGAGTGAAATGGCTTAACCACAGTGAGGGAACCAGCAAATATTTGTCTAAGGGAGCAGAGAAGGGTTTAAAGTGCACTGGTGGGCGGAGCAACAGTTGATTTATTCTTTATATTGTTGAAAAGAAAGGAAGAAGAAAAAAAAATCTCAAGACGTTGTAAGAAAAAGTTACAATAACAATTTATTGTCTAATCATCACAATAGTATAACATAAAAATGTCCTCACATACATAAAAAATACCCCCCAAAAAAACATGGAAAAAGGAAAATCTTAACTTCAGGCAGTCATTTGTATCTCATGGTGAAAACACAAGCACGCATACAACAGATTCAAGGAAGCATGATGTCAGCTTTTAAGACATCACTCTCTCATCTCTCCATCTTCTTCCTCTTCCTCCACACCTCTGATGTACAAGACATTATTACACCTGCAGGAACAACGCAACAGATTAACCATGGTCTGGTGCTGCTCAATCATCAATAATGACCGCTCTCTTTGGTGCAAAAGGTACAATCCCTTTAGAAGAAATTCACAACATACCTAATTAGCACCTCGCCCAGATGTCCTGCCAACGCTCCATCCACATACTCTTCTGTGTTTGCAAGCTGCCACAAAATTGTAAAATATATCATTATAGAGAATATATTCCACACAGATTAAAAAAAGCTTAACTCTATAATTAAAAAATGTCTTACCTGCATGTTCATGTATCCATCCACAGATACCAAATATCCTTTATACTCCATTCCCCACTTCAGCTTCACCATGACTGGCTTCCCGGTCAGGCCATTGAGGAAAGGCTTCGGGTTCAGAGGTAAACTCTACAGGGGAAAAAGATCAGACTCTGTATTTATATTATTAACACAAAAGTTAAATGAATGTGAATAGTTTTGCTAAGATATTCAAAATTGTAGCCCTAGAGTACGTTTTCATTTTAAGAATTTCCCCTCCTTCCTTGAGGATCATTAGTAGCTTTGACCAAAAACTAACTTGTCAAAGTTCTTGGGGATGTTTTAGTCTAATAACTGTTGAAAGAAAAGACAAAAACAAGAGAACCTTGATTTTTCTTTTCTTATGAAAGTGTTTCTGACTGAAAAACAATATGCTACATTTTTTTCTCCAAAACAAAATGTCATCCTTATGAGTCTCCGGGTAAAGGAGATTGACAATCTAAAAAACCCTGTATCCAAATGCATCTAACGCCAAATATCTAAGAACTATCACATCCCCAAATACATCCCAGTCAATGCAATAGTTTTATTTGTTTCAAGGAGCACAGACGCAAGATTCATTCATACCGGTGAGCAATGGCTAGCTAACTCGGCTAAGTGTTACTTTACTATAGGCTATACATTTAAATGCAGCAAGACAAAAACTACTTCAAACAATAGCAAACTATACTCACCATCTTTAAGCAAGTCGTACACAGTTACAATTAAAGGTTACGCTATATTTTCGTCACAACAACGTCTGTTCTTCAAGACACGCTTTACCGCCGAACAGGAAGCAGAATGTTTGGACCTGTCTTTGAGCACGAGCGCTCACTTGTCGGTGTGGCGCCGCCTGGTGGCGCGGGGTGGATCAGGCTCCATATCTGCACTGGAACTGCACTTTGATGACACTGAAGACTTTTAGTGCACAGTTGTCATTGGTAAGTTGTTGACGGTTTTGTTTATTGTTGTACTATTGACTGTAAATGTGTTGCTAGCATCTCTGCTAAGTCTTTGTTGTCTACAATCCAGTGCTACTGTAAGGAGAAATGTAGGCTTTTGTTTTACAACAGAAAGTAACTGAGCTAACTACACTTGGCCAATGATAGCCAAAGTATTTAGCAAGTTGTTTCTTTTTCATTGTTTTTTTTTTTTACATTTATTTCAAGCAAATAGCCAAGAAAAACAACAGAAAGGATACACAATAATAATAACTTATATACTGATGCTTGGAATTCAGTAAAACTTAACTCCACCCAAATCTGTCAAAGAATTTATACAAAATAATCTCTTCCTCATTAATTAAATAACAAATGATTTTCGAATACCAACAATGGTAGATGGAAAATACCACAAGGGCAAGCAACATTTACTCCAATTGTGCACACAACATGAATACAATCAAACCTCATTGTGTTTGTATTGGGACCTTTATATTCTTAATATTCTTCATGTAACAGCATAGCTTAAAATAGGGTTAGGTCCAATCCCAAATTCCTCATAAATTGCTACAAAGCGTTCTTTAAATAGAGAGGCTATGCAATTCTTTCGCGTTCACGTCATGTTTTTTTTTTTCTCCTTTTTTGTCAGCCTTTCCCTTGAGTTGCCTGTGTAATTAACCTATCCATCAGTTCTCAACTCGACTAAGGCATGATGGTAAGGTGGCCTACTTTAGTTTGGGAAACAGTCCACCCAAAATATGCAATAATAAAGTTTGATCAAAAACTTGTAGGCATAAGGCCTGACCTAACTCAAACGGTTCTTGGGATCTCTGGTTCAGTAGAGGACAGGATAAACCTCTAACTTTCTGGTAAAAATGTAAAAGGTTTTTACATTAGATTATTATTGGATCGTGTTATTATTCATGTCTTCTTGCTCCTGCCCACCGCTGTGGGTGTTATCTCATCTGCAACCATAATCATGGAGATGAAAATAATAAAATAAAACCATCCATCCAATTTCTTCCGCTTTATCCGGGGCCGGGTCGCAGAGGCATCAGTCTCAGCAGAGATGTCCAGACTTCCTGATCCACGCTCACCTCCACCAGCTGTTCTGGGGGGATCTCAAGACGACACCAGACCAGCTCAGAGACATAGTCCCTCCCGCGTATCCTGGGCCTTCCACGGCCGGGAGCAGCGAGTCTACTCTGAGCTCCTCCCCGATGACTGAGCTCCCCACCCAATCACGAAGGGTGCATCCAGCCTGTATCTGTGATCTTGTCCTTTCGGCCATTACCCAAATCTCAGGACCATAGGTGAGGGTGGAACGTAGATCGCTTGGTAAATCGAGAGCTTTGCCCCCGACTCAGCTCCATCTTCCACTTGAGGAAAGGACTCTCCACTGAACTAAAAGGGAAGCCACCTTAAAATAAAACAAATGTATTAAAGGTGTATTATGCAACTTTTTATGCAGAGGGATAAAGTTGATATTTGTGTTTTAGAGACCACATTTCAGCATAAAAAGTTGCATAATGCCCCTTTAACAAGCCAACCAGGAAATGTGAAAAAGACAAAATTGTTTTTAAAAAGGTAACTTGAGATGTTATCAGTGTTGATTATAGAGATAGAGAGAGTAAATGCATAGCTCGCAGGAGAACCTCAGTTAACATAATAGTTGTTGGAAGGTTTCTTTAAATCTAGAGTCATGCGGAGGCGGGGCTCTGCTGCTCAGCTCAGCCACTTCGCTCTCTGAGCGCGAATAGATCCACTGAACAGCGCGAGCCACAGGCGCCTCACTGCGGGGAAATGACACACGCTGCAGGTCTCCAACATGCAGACGAGGCGCACAGAGCCGTGAACCTCTTTTTGACTCGAGCTCCACTTTTTGAGTCTGACACCACGCGCCGCTTAGGACCATGTCCCCATCTCAGTTACTCCTGCCTCTTTGGGACGAAGTTGAGTGAAAGAGAAAGTCCCCACTGAATTTGATCCTGCGCACTTGTCTTATTTCTACTTGAGGGACACTGTTTGAGATGCTATTATAGTTCACTTTCGCAGGAGTTGTCCTAGTTTTCCCTCCAGATTGATGCGAGCTATGTGGATTTTGGTTTTGTTCACTCTGGCACTCAGGTCAGATGTAGGTGAGTACCGTGCGCTGTTATCATGTAGCCTACACTGTAACACTCATCACGTGGGCAAAGTGAGGCGACTCAAAATGATGTGTTGCAGCCTTTCAATATTTGAATTATGCACATTTTTCCTGCAATTAGAACTATATTAGACACATTTTTTATGTCAATAATATTTGGCATTGTTTTCTTATTCAGTAGTTATTTAAAAAAAAAAACTGTTTTTATAACTACTGAACAGAGTTCAGATGCAGAAACAGGTATTACGTTTCACTCTTGCTTCTTTCAGTGACCAAAGCTTTCTCCACACAGAGAGAGTTATGTAATTCACAACCTGTAACAAAAGGCTCCCTGCTGTGTAAAAGTCTAGCTCAATAGCTGCACATGAGACGTCTGTGTCTCTCTCTTACACCAAGCCTTTGACGTAATAAATCCACCTTGGAAGTTGACACTGTGGCCCTGGGGCTCATGTCCGAATGCAGTTCCTCATCCAAAACTGCCAACCTCTGTCTGTGTCAAAGTATGTACAGCCCCTACTCTCCCAGGGCATACTTACTTACTTTATTTGTTTACTTGGAGAAGACAGTGCACAGTAATGAACACTCCATAGAGTTACTTTGTGTAAATGCGTCAGATTTAACCATGGGCGACGTAACATCCATAGTCCTGGTACATTTAACAGAATAATTGTTTTCAAACCATTATCGGAGATAGAGTGTAGCTTATACACATTTTACAACAACCCCTGCATTATAAAAAGTTGCCCCATCTACTTGCTTTTAACCACAATTTAAGCACTGTAAATGTGGAAGACTCTCATAGTAATTGGAAGACTATTCCAGTTTGTGCACCTTTCACAGAAATGGTGTCTGAACCTCACGGTCCCCTCTAGTGGCTGATCTGGTTCTAATATTACTGAGTCTTTTCTTTTTTTTTCATGCAAGTTCTGTTTTCCTTTTGCATAACATCTTTGATCATGGTTATCTTGTACCGATCTTTCTAATTCAACTGTTATTAACAAAAGATGACAGCAAGAAAGACAGATTATTAAGATTAGTCACCATTTTTGGAGAACATTTTAAGGTATTATTGCATGTCGATTTTGGAATGCATTATGACTTTACTTTGAGTCACACCTCTCTATACTCACTACAAACGTTCCTTGCTCATATATTTACCCAGCACATGTGTAAATGTTCCCTCTCTCACTTTGCAGGCGGGTCAGTGGAGGTGTTTCGCTCAGGTGTGGCCCCTCGCTGCGAGAGCCGAGCCTGCAACCCCCGCATGGGTAACCTCGCCCTCGGCCGCAGGGTCCTGACACAGACTGTGTGCGGGAACAACGGCACAGAACAGTACTGTGTCTATGCTGACCCCAACATGAACAGTGCCTGCAGCAGCGCCAAGTGTGCCAAGTGCAATGCAGGCTTACCCTTCCTATCACACCTTGCGGGAGCCATGTCTGATTCTTCTTTCCGTCACCCTAACACGTGGTGGCAGTCGGCGGAGGGCGCGGAGTCCGAGACGGTGCAGCTCAACTTGGAAGCTGAGTTTTACTTTACACACCTCATCCTGGTGTTCAAATCCACGAGACCTGCCGCCATGACGCTGGAGCGCTCACAGGACTTTGGGAAAACGTGGAAGATGCTGCAATATTATGCCTCCAACTGTACCGCCTCCTTCGGTATGGACGAGGAGAAGGCAGCAGTGAGCCGCGATGGGGCCACTTGCATCTCCAAATACTCTGGGGCTTATCCATGTCACCGTGGAGAGGTCAGGAGAAACACATGTCCTATTTTGTATGCTGTGATTTGAGATCTACCTTTTGGCTTCACACATACTTAAAGGGATATTTCAGGATTTTTGACATAGGGCCTCATTTCCTAGTTATCCAGAGTTTTGCTAGATTCTGGAGATATTTTTTTTTTGTAAGTCATGCATGTTCTTATATTTGAAGAGTTTCGTGGTGCTAGGCTAGTGCCTGGCTAGCGCATTTCTATGGTATCAGCTAGCCTGCATTAAAAACAGTCTTACGCACTCCACCGTGCATCTGAGGCAAATCACTTATAACACCAGACTAACCATATAAATGTCTGTGTCGATAAAATAATTTTGGAATATATCTGACCTTGCACATGAATGATCGCATTTTGAGGGACTATTTTCTAGCAGATCACTCCGCCGCGGAGCTTATACAACCACGAAGCGGATGCTGCTGCAATATACGTTATTTTAAATGCATAATGGTTAAAATTATTCTATCAACACAGACATTTATATCGTTAGTCTGGCGTTATAAGTGATTTGCCTCTGGTGCTCTGTGGAGTCAGAGTCAGACTGCGGGTCAGACTGTTTTTAATCCGGGTAGCTGATGTCGTAGAAATGCGCTAGCCTTGCATTAGCCTAGCGCCATGAAACTCTTCAAGCATAAGAACTGCATGAATTACAAAAAAAATATCTCCAGGTACCAGCAACACTCCGGATAACTAGGAAATGAGGCCCTATGTCCAAAATCCTGAAATATCCCTTTAAAATGAATAGTATGGTGGTCGGAAGGATAACCCTTTAGGCTACGTATTCAGTCATTTGACCGTAGCTTAATAACTTTTGGGGCTTTACAATCAAGACTGTTCTCATTTTGTTTTAACCGTTTTTCTTTACACACTAAATTTCCATCCCGAAAAATAAAATGGTTATCTTTATTAGGGCTGAACGATATGGACAAAAATTCATATCTCGATATTCATGCTCAATATCGATACAATACGATATAACTATGGGTTAGGCGAAATCAAAGCATTTTCAGAAAAATAAAATCATACAAAAGAGTGTAGTTTTACTGATGAAAATCTATATCGTTTATATCTTGCTTTTTCGATTTTAATATTTTGAATGTTCATATCTCAATGTCGATACGATGACTATACATCTTTCAGCCCTAATCTTTATGATTTAATGAAAGTGAGTCACACAGAATATACGTGTGCTGGAGATACAGCAGCATAAGCAAACCGAGCACAGCAGATGGGGGTCACAGACGTACCTGACTGAGTGTTTTAGCTGTACTTCGATAGAACAGAGAGAGGGCTTTCTGAAGTCCATTGATGTTTAATCCCAGCCGCATGTGGAGCTGTTTGGCAGATGTGAGAAGGCATGTGGTATTGACTTATGTTATTATTATATTTTTTTTATGAAGGTGCACTCTGACCGAAAAACAAATCCCTCAGTAATTAATGTCCAATCAAAACGTTTTTGTTGAGAGATTTTATTTATTTAAAGTCCTTCTGCTCATCATTCAAGTATGTGCATCTGTGATTCCTGTTTTACAAGAGACATCCCCACAGAAATGTAATTGTTTAGTAATTAACAGAACTTCCTCTGGGCAAAGCCACCTGAGCCAGTAGCATGGCATTTGTTCTTTGACCCTTCAACTTAAAGGAACCGGCCACCGTTTTTCCATACTGAGATATGTTCTTACCTGAGCTTAGACGAGTTGATGCGTACCTGTCTGGTCTTTCAGTCAGTCACGCAAAAACACCAAAGATGTTGTTAGCATTTAGCCTCTCCCTCCTCTCCTCTATGGGGCCAAACGAGGGTGAAGTTGGAAACAACCAAGCTCTTCCACGTTTTCCACGTTTTCTAGATTTATATACGTGAGTAGTTACACGATAGTTAAACAAAATTAAACATGTTGATTTTCTAAGCAGATAAAAAGGGTACTATATTGTAATGCGTAATAACACATTAGGAGCACTTCGACGTCCGTGCTGTAAACTTCTTCTATCTTCACTTTACTGCGTAGACGTCAAAGTGTAGCTTTGTGTAACTTATACTCGGATCGCGTAACAACTCACGTAACCGTATTTAAATCTAAAAAACGTGGAAGAGCTTGGTCGCTTATAACTTCACCTGCGTTTGGCCCCATAGAGGAGAGGAGGAGAGGCTAAATGCGAACATCATCTTTGGTCACAAAGCCCAGGCAGGTACGTATTAACTCGTCTAAGCTCAGGTACAAACATCTCAGTATGGAAAAACGGTGGCCTGCGATTTTAAGTGTAAATGTTTTGTAAAGTAATAGATAGTGTATAATTGACCTTCTGGGCCTGCATTTTGATGTAAACTCAGTAACTCCTCTTTGATATTCCTGCAATTAATATATTTTTATCATTAATGTCAATAAACCTTTGTAGAGGTAAGCATGGGAAACGTGAATGAAGCTGGACCAATATTTATGCTTGCAAAGGGTGGTGAGAGGAAACTGAATATCTACAATAATGCCTTTTTAAATCACTAAACACAACAGGTGCATTTCAACGCTGCAGTGCTATTGGCTGTTTCATGTGCATCAGAGTAATGTGTATGTGTGTCTCCTGAAGATCAGAGAAGGAGAAACATTAGATAGATGGCGTTTGATGATTTGATGAGGGTGTAAGAGCTGAGGGATTTCTTGCTGGAGGCAGATATGCTCAGCTCCCTGCTTTTCTTCCAAACATGAAAGTAATTTGTTGTGAAGCCGAGCCATGTTCACCTGAAGTGGAGGGAGGTTAGTCCAGTGTGTTGTACAGCAGGGTTCCTTGTCTTATTTATGAGGTCGGAGCCTGGCTGGAAGAATGCAAGTGTTTGTTGTTGAGACTGACCTCGTTTGGGAAAACATCAAGCTTTTACACACGCACGCACACACATGCACATATTCAGATAAACAGTTTTGTCAGGTTTCCGCCTGTCTGCTGAGAGGGAAGGGGTATAGCGCTTATATTAGTGCTGTTGGCTAGACACCCACTTGCCCCCGTTCCATGTGTCTTTCTTCTTTCGTTCAATGCCCTTTGTGCCTGTTTACCAGATTGCAATCCACAAGGCTTTGATGGAATTACGAACGGTAATGCCAGACGGACTAATTTATGCATTAAACAGGATGAAAGTGGTTTACACACTGTTGACACAAATACCAAAAATGAGTCCATAGTTTTTGAACATTCGTAAAAGCAAGGCAAGTTTGAAGAGCACAATTTATACACAAACAGGAATGCATTAAGTAGGCAACATAGAATTACAAGACGGCAAATCAAATCTGTAAAATTAAATACATTTAGATTAAATGCTTTCAGTTTTTTAAAGATTTTAGATGATAAAACCAAAAAACGGCCTCAACACGTTTAGTCCTGACTCCGGGCACCGGCAGAAGATGCTACATGATACAGAAAAGTATGAATGCTCCCTGAACCCACTGTATATCTTAGTCTGCGTGTGTTTTACTGACAGAGCCCGGATGGTACCCAGCAGCTCTGATGTTCGTAGTAGTGTGAGTGCATTGGTGTTGCTGTGGCGTTGCTGTGCTGTCGAGGGTCTTTTGTTCATTACTGAGTTATGTGAATCTGCATCTCCATTTCGTTTTTTGTCTGGCCCTGCTGCCCATGCTCTCCCGCAGACTGGTGCCTCTCGTCCTGTTTGCCGGCTTCGCTTAATTGCAGACCACAATGCTATGACCCCATGACCTTCTGCAACAACAGTGAAATTAATAGTACCCCTCCCACCACACACGGGCAATAAAGGAGCCAGGGGGTTGCATGCATTTTAAGTTTCTATAAAACACACACACTTGCACCACCAATAAATGACCGTGGGATGTGGCGATAACATTTTGATGAAGCCGTGCCTTTCAAAACAATCTTTTTTCACAGGTAGACACTGGGTGGGACACTTTTCATCCTGACATCAGCAGCGCTTAGTTGCCAATGGCGGCGGTAGTCACAGTAATGGCAGCATTATGAGAGTATCCTCAGTGTCCATAGGAACCAGACCGGAGAACGGTGTCTGATGCTAGCCAGCTCCATCATGGTCATGTGAGGACAGATGGGATGAACACAGGTCATAAGTTCATAAGTTCAGAGCAAAAGTGACACCAAAACTCTTAGTAAGACATATGCTGCTCAAGTTTAAGCAATCAACTTGTTGGTGCCAAACCGTCCTTAAACATGTCTCTTTATTTAGGTTTGTAAATTCCAATTTACAGACCAAAAAACAATGATGCAGGAAGCGATGGTCAGGGTAACTGAATGAGTTTCAGGAAGGCTCATGAATGAAGTCCATGAAAACCCAAAATGCAAATCACTGGGCATTTCCTGTCACGACTCCTGTCGCAAGCCTTAAAGGGACTATACAGAGTTTGAAAATGTTTAAATTAAGTATTTTCCTCCCCCTACATGTTCCAGCAATGTCCTAAGGTGTAGAATGAGCTCAGAGCTATTCACCACAACTGCCTCTAGCATCCTGCACTGTCACTCAAAATGGTGTTAATTCGGGTCATATATTCGGGTTAATATAGAACCTACTTGATATATATTTTTCCTCACAGGTGATCTACCGAACCCTTCCTAAATGGGAGTCCGTGGATCCTTTCGGGCTAGAGGGTCAGCAGCAGCTGAGAGTGACCAACATCCGAATACGACTGTTAAAGCATCAGTCCTGTCCCTGCCAGGCCAAAGACCCAGTCTCTGCGCAAAGATTACTCCCAACACAGCACTTTGCCATTTATGACCTGATAGTGAAGGGAAGCTGTTTCTGTAATGGCCATGCTGAGCAATGTGTTCCTGCAGCGGGGTACCAGCCCGTAAAAGACCGCACCAACCATGTGGTAAGTCCACATAAGTCATTCATTATTAACCTCAGATGTCTGGGTCGTGTCTCACTGTCTGCTTTAATAATGGCAAAGGACTTGATGTCCCAAGGTATTTCATGCTTACTTGTTTTCTGTACATAATGCGCCGGCTGTTGGATTTGCCACAAGACTTTCACAAACTCTATGTTGTGCCAATTCCAAGTCAGAACAAATAGACTCAGAGCTTGATCAGGAAGAACCTTGAAATTGATATACAAATGATTTAATGCTGCGTGTCATGGGTCCCTGGCTTCCCACTGCTCCTACTGACACTGACGGAAGTGTCAAATGCAGAGGAAACATTTCTCTGGTGACAACAAAATGCTGCATAATATATCTTAAACATTACGACGAAGAGGAAATACCACCCTCCACTGCTATTTTTTTGTAGTCAATCCAAGAACTGTTGGATCCGAGTTCTCAATAGCTAATGTTTTGTTGTGTCCACATCACAGCTCAGTCGGCAGAAGTAATAAAACTCTAACGGAAGGGTGGGTTTGGGTCAGTGGTGCTGTTTCCTCGGTTTCCTCTCTCCGGTCTGATACATTCCTGAAATGTAAAAGATGTAAGAACAGATTGTGGCTAATGCGTGTGTTGATGGATGCGCAATTAATTTTAATTTAATATCAAAGCATTGTTTGTTACAAGAAGAAAAAAAGTCAAACCAGGACTTCGAAAAAGACACAGTGAGCCCTGACAAGGAAAGTGAAATTTACCACAGCTAATGGGATGAAGACAGCCATCCTGTACAGCACAAAACAGTACCCGAGGGTTCAGGAAGTATTCATACCCCTTTAGTGAGTCCTATGTCATTATGCGGCTGATACTAATACCCTTTTTTAAATGATTATTAAACCTACACTTGCTCATTTAAATTCTACATCTTTCTGTGCCATGTGTGATGAATGGACCTAATTGTTTTTGTATCACACATAATAAAGAAGAAATAAAGTGAAGAGCTCTAATGTCCTGGACAGTAACATCGGCGCTGTCCTTCCTCTCCCGTATCTTTTACATTCACAATTTAGCAGAGTCCCAAACAAATTGAAGCAATAGCTCAAGACTTCGTAAAGGACAGCGAGTAAAAGTTAGGATGTAACTGGAGCAGGTTAAAAACATTACGCGAGACATAACAACTGAAAGGAATAGCTCACCGTTTTTCCATACTGTATGTTCTTACCTGAGCTTAGACGAGTTGATACACACCTGTCCTGCCCGTGGAGGAGCGTGGTAGCCTCCAACTTCACCCCCGTTTGGATCTATAGGAATACATTGGGACTGAGTGCACGCACAAAGACCAGACAGGTACGCACCAACTCGTCTAAGCTCAGGTAAAGGTACTATTCACTTTAACTGGAGGAAACAGCTAACACAGAATAAAATTAAAACTAGTGCAAAGTTTTGAACAAGCCTGCGCAAAAAAAGAATTGGCCTGTTAGTAGATTACATTTTATTGAGTTTCAATTTCATATTATCATTATTTAACACTACTAGATAAAAGCTCCGCCCTTTACGACCACTGCCGTTTCCTTTGGGCAGGATTCACAGCGAACAGGATGTTTGTAAAACGCTGCAGTGAACGTCCATCAGTAACTCGTTGTCCTTGACCAAAATCCTGAACTATCTCTTTATTTGTTTGGAACCCTGCTAATCGTGAATGTAAAAGATGGGGGAGAGGATGTACAGCACCGGTCTTATTGTCCAGGAAGAAATCACGTGGGGACACTGTGCATATAGCCCATAATGGTTGTAACAATTTAGACGAGTGATTGTTGTTGTTATTATTATTGGTGAATGCAGCAATGCAAGTTTCTCTCATCCCTTTGATTATCTTTACTTCTCATCTATAGGAGCATTTTGGTTCTTGTGATCGTTTTCGACCTATTGCCCAGCTGACATAATCCAAACAAATAACACTGTACGAAAAAGAGATTAGCAATTTCAAACAAATAAGTTGACATTATTGGAGCACTATGTAAACGTTTTTTAAAACACTTTCTGTCCTGTGTGTGCAGTAATCGCTGGAGGAAGTGTTTAGCAGTGTCCAGGACAAAGATTGTTGTTGTTTTGTGCTGCTGTTCCCCCACATGGTTCTTTGTGGCGAAGGGCAATTACACTGTCTGTTAGTTAGCCACAAAGCTGTCATACACTCAGAAGTAATGCTTTGAGGGCAAGCTACTGTAGCGTCAGTAATGATTCAAATATGTGTGCTCAGGCTCCCCTTTGGCCATTCACTTGATATTCAAACCTGGCCTTTTAATTTTATACAAACAGAAACATGAATACAAAGATTTGATCATTTTCCAGTAAAATTCACATCAAAAGTCCTAATTATGTCTATAGATCAAAAGTCATCATTGCTAATTTCATATGATTCAGCTTAATTTGACTCAATTCCTCTAAAATGTGACCAGAGCAATAGCGCCGGGTAAGTGCAGGCCAATAACCAACAGCTGTTGACAGGTGTGACTTTACAGTTCAGCCTCCAGCAGGCTCAGCTGGTCACATGTCTGCATATGACCCATTGTGATTAGCCATTTTTGTTTTAAAATCCATATGCAGCTCTGCACATTTTTAACACGCCCAGGAGCATTAGACCGGCATCTTAATTATAATCCAGTCATTAGTCATTCTGTGAAATGCCTGAAACAGCCAGGCAAAGAAGGAAATGTATTCTCTTTTTTGCCAAGGCCTGCTATAGAATAACTAAAGGCTTCCAGGAGAATATGAGCCAGGACTTTAGGATTGAAGCAAGATTAAAGCAGCAACAACTAGCTATTCCCACTACTAACATGTCGCTTTCAAATGGAACCAGATCCTCAGAAGTAAAGTTGTACATGTGCCACAGTTTGAGAAACACTGCTCTACCCCTTTTCTTCCTCTTCTGCCCCGCATCATCAACAACAGAACAAGCTTACTGATTAATGTGGGACTTTTTAGGAAAATATTTTCGAAATGGTATAATTGACTTGGTACTTAAGCAAACAGTTGGATGAGCAAAGGAGCATTAGCCGTAAGTTATATTAATGTTGTCATACACAGGTGTTTATTATAGAATTGTCCAGATTACATGTCTATTTGTAAAACAATTTTACACACAGCCAACATTTAGGAACAAATGAAATCAACCTAATCATTGCTTCCAGTTTTGTCATTAAAATCTCTATGTGTCGCCAAATTTATGCAGCTTTGAGAATAGGAATTGTAAAAGTCTTGTGTGTCCCATGCAGGAAACAAATAAAGAGCTTCCTCAGATGCCTTGTACCCTACCCCCTTTCAATCATTATCCAGCATGCATGGCATTCCAGCTCGCAGGAATGACAAGGAGATTGTTATTGTGCTCCCGGAGCTGCATACTCCCACTGTCCTTGTACACAGCCGCGCGCACACATTAGTAAACACACGCAGTAGCAGGAATACTCTGAGGCCCAGGGCATTTTCTAGTTACAAAGCCAAACAATCAATCTGCATTGATCTTAAAGAGAAACATGTTTTCAGGATAAGATGATAATTGGAATGAAATGTGCGGAAATGCAAGTTTGAGACTTGAAAGGTGAAGTGTTACATTTGTGTCCTTTGTGTCCTTCTATGTTTCTGTTTCTATCCTTGCTCAGGTCCATGGAAAGTGTGTATGCAGGCATAACACAGCAGGTGAACACTGCGAGGTGTGTGCCCCGCTCTACAATGACCGGCCATGGCAGCCTGCAGATGGGATTACTGGAGCACCGCATGAATGTCAAAGTAAACACAAACTCACATGAAATGCCTTTTTGAGAGAATGCTGTTCCAGAAACATAACATATTTCTCATTATTATTATTATTATTATTATTATTATTATTATTAGGACCCAATTCACAAAGCTTTGTACTTTTTGGTAAAAAGTGCAGTTTATTGGCTGAATCTGCGACTAGTTACTAGTGGTGCAGATATTATCAGTTGAGGAAAAACTGTAATTCACTGCGTAGTATTTGTGTCCATGGGTGACTTTCCTGGCAGTGTGCATACCGCATACCTGAGTAACTCAGGATCAGGTTAATTTGCTGAATGTTACTTACCTGTGCTCAGCTGAGGTCTGGGACTCTGCCCCTGGCTCTGGTGACGGGAAAACTCCACTCGGTCCCAGAGGAGGAGCGGACATGTTGTTGTGTCAGTTAAATGATATTGAAAACGAATTGCATTTTGTGTTTTATTGTCCTTTGCATCATGATCTGAGAGGGCATTTATTCTGTAAAGCAGTACAGCAGTATAGCAGTACATTTGTTTGAACTGTCAGATGAGGAAAGGCTTAAGTTTTTGTTCAAGTATAAGCGATTTCATTTGTCTAAGTTTTTGTTAAGTGCTTGGCTTGAACGGAAGAGGACACTCTTTGTTTAATATTTTTCTGATGTCTGCCTACATTTTTGTGTCTTATAATCCCATGCGGGCTGGGCACCATTAGGTGCAAGACACCAAATGAGAAATAAACTAAACTATTCTATGAATGTCTGACCTCAACAGTCTTTTGTTAAAAAGAAAGTTAATGAAGGTAATTCTTCAAGTGAGTAAATTCTTGGTTATTTAGTAGAGCAGTGAACAAATAAGATCACACAGTAACTGGGAATCACATGCCTCTTCTTTCATTAGGAAAAGGGAAGAATAAAAGAAAGATATTCAAAAAGGACCAGAATAAACATTATTTCTTTCAACTTTTCCAGAGTGTAAATGCAATGGACATGCCCACAGCTGCCTCTTTGACTGGTCCGTTTGGTGGGAGACTGGCCAGCGCGGTGGAGGTGTGTGCCACTGCCTGCACAACACAGAAGGTCGTCAATGTGAAAGGTGCAAATCTGGCTTCTACAGAGATCCACAACGACCGACCACCGCTCCGGATTCATGCAAACGTAAGGCAACAATTTAAAAAATCGAATAGCTTTGACGTGATTCATGTCATGACTCACCACATAAGCACTTTCCAAGTAGAGCTTCAAGCTACAACAATGTGACATATTAAAATAATGATAATCTAAATTATACCATTTACCTCATGCACCCCTTCTCATTCATTTTCTCTGAGCTCACTCACGTTAGGCATTACAAGCTGGAACATGCTTCATCGCATTGATTTGTGATGAGCACCTGGGATTTTGTGGAAGTCGGGACGCCAGACAGCTCTCTGCCTCAGCGATTCCTGTTGTTGTTAATCATCTGATAGTTAGGCATACCTGTGCTTTGACTCAATACCCCACACACTGCCCGTTTGTCCATCCCAGGCCATTTTTTGCTTGTGACTCAGAGCTCAAGTAACTTCAGAGTAATGATTTGTAGCGCATTGTGTTTGTGTCTGTGTGGGGCTGTCTGCTGGTATGCTTGCTGTCTCATAGTGATGAGACAAATCTTAAGTAAACACGAGATAGCCATCTACAAACACATAGTAGTGGCTACATTCTCCATCTGATTGTCTTGTGTTATGTGACCACATGGAAACAGAGGTTTGGTGAACGTGTGCGTGTTTTCTGCCAAAACAACTCAAATTTCAGCAGACCATATTTAAACATTTCAGTGGTACTGTTCAAATATTTTGTTTTGTCGCCTGAAGTTATGCATATTGTAGCTAAACCTTGCCTTAAGGCTAATTGTAGACACCAGAGGTGTAATCATCCTCAATGACGGATGAATGAAAGGAAAAAGACGCAATGGCATGTGTGGAGAACCCCTAGGACGAGAAAGTATACTTAGTGAGAACTTGTCATAGCTTTTTGTTGTCATTACAGGACTTTCCCTCCATTGTTACAAAAAAATATGAAACCATACCTTTTTTTCTTTCTAAGGCGTCCGCACATTCAGTCACACATGCTTGTACACTCCAAACTGCTTTCTGAGGAGAGGAATGTACAAATATGTGGCAGTATCTTCTATTTTTGTATTGTAACACAAATCCCTCTCATGTTTTGGTTGGAAAAGGGTCTCGTGTGAACTTGTTTCCGCTCATGTAAACACAGTCACTATGCCGCACGTGTTTGAGCTTTACATGAAAGTGCGAGCGAGTGCTGTAATGTCTGCTAATTATTAACGTGTACAGGCTCCTCACTAAATAACAGACCGACAGGGGATACACACTCAAATATGTTGGTTATTTTCAGATGTTATTCCGTTAATATACTCACATATGCAAGTTAATAATATGTTCATAGATTGTTTACTTATTTGTGCAGGTTTTGACAGTGAAGTTCAGATTTTTCGAAGAAGGCGTGATTTTGAATGCAGTGCTTTGTGAACTGGGTCACGATGCGTTAGGAATGTTTTGTCAATTCAGAAATAGTGTGATACTTATTATACCTCTGAAGGGCAGGTTTATGGTCAAGATGGTATTGTTTGTAAGTGAAGTACAAAGGACATCATATCTTACCTTGATAAGACGTGCTTGATAAAAACAATACAAAAGGAGCTTTTGTTATCCATAAGTATAAGTATAACAAAACAACTCACATTTAAAAAGATGCCACTGTTTCACTCCCCATTTTCCTCGTGGCAGTTTTTGATGAGATGTAGATGGGTCTCCCTATATGGAGAATGAAACATAGGCGTTTTCTAAATACAAGTCCCATTGTTTTGTTTTTAATTTTTGGATTAACCACCTGGATGACTGGCAACATACATAGTGTTATTTAAACTTTGTTTCATATACTGGTTTTACTGATTATTTGACCTTAATGTCTTTAACTTTGCAACTGTTTTCAGCTTGTGAATGTCACCCACTGGGATCCATGCCCTTCCACTTGACTGAGAGCTCCCTTTGTGACCCTACAAATGGGAACTGCATCTGCAAACCAGGAGTGTCTGGAGCCCATTGTGACAGATGCATGGTGGGATATTGGGGCTTCCACAAATATGGCTGCCGGGCCTGTGACTGTGCAGGAGACTGCGATCCCTTTACAGGGGACTGCATGCTGGGGTGAGTCAATGTAATAGAATTTATGTCTAATATCTGTGCAGACAGGCAGCATATTCTTCCCTTTTGGCTTCCTTCAAGGGTCACACAATTCATCCGTCTCCTAGTTTGCTGTAACATGCAGATTCGACAGATAGTGTTTCAGATGATATACCCCTACAGACCCCTCTTATGTAGGTTTGTGACTGAATCATAGGGCACACTTGTCTGTTACCCATCATGGCCTGATTTTGCATGTTTAAAGTGCTTTTTTTTTTTTTTTTTTTTTTTTAGTTATTGGTTAGTTTTATGGGACTATGCTGATAAGCATTAATTATAGCATAAATAATGTAGCAAATTTATGCAGAAAAGTTAAGTCGACAGTTTTGTAGAACAGTGGTTCTTAAACTAGTGGTGCATGGTCTTCATGCTGGTACTCAGGGTCATCTACAATTTTAGACTAGTTTGCTTACTAAAACATTTCATTTATACTTAGACATAATGTAGTACAATTTAGGCCTATTTCAAACCCACTTTAGACCTGATTTCAGGCTTAATGGTGCAATTTGGAGGGTTGAATATTTTATAAGGTGGTACATGGTGTTAAAAGTTTGAGAACCACTGATCTTGAACATACAAAGACTCTAGTGATGGGGTCAAAAGATGCGCCCGTCCAAAACGCAGATTGGCGTGCTGTAAAAGAATGTATTTCTTAACACCAAGTAACCTTTCGGGTGCGCATAGCCCTTATAAGATAAGATAAGTCTTTATTGCAGAGTATGGTTGCGTGGCGACAATTAGCGAATTAAATAATTGTCAGGATTAGGGTCAGGTATATGGTTCGTTTCGATTAGTTTAAGATAGCGTTGTCTTTTCGGGGTGACGTCATGGTTGGAGCTCCACTTACCATTGTCCGCGAATGTCGCCGACTCGCCAGTCAGGGAACAACTGGCCTTTCCCATCATGGGAGAAAAAGATATCACTTCCCGATGAGCTGCAGTGCTGTTTGGTTCTTTGAATAATATAATGAATTAATAACAGACTCACAGTTGTACTATTCCAGGCCTAAAGGCTTTAAGAGGGCTGCAGCAGGAGCCTGGGAGGCTGTTACAGATAGTAACACAAGCATAATTGTCATGTAAATGTATCAAATAATGACTGATCAGAAAATAACTTTTGCATCAAAATTTTCATTCATGTGGCACCATTTTACGTTGAACTTACTCAGGGGTGTTTTGTGTAAGTAGAACAGCCCTCCGCTTTAGTTCAAGTTGGTGCAGTCCAATCCAGCGCAGACAGAGAAGAGCCCGCGTGAGTAAAGAAGGAAACAGAGAAAGGCATTAGGGTTCAATGTAGAAAAAGTGGGCAAATAATATTTTTATGTACATAACTTGGTGCTCGAGTTGTATCAGGCTCAGACTGTGTGTGCAGCGGCCCATGTGAAAAGAGACATTTCTAGAGTGGTATTTGAACCTCCAAACTTTTGCTAATGAAGCCAGCGCACTATAGTTGAGCTATAATGTTGTAGACACATGGTCCTGTCTAAATCATTAAATTCCCGGGTTGAAATGAGGTCCCAGCACGCCCCTGGATTGACTCCAAGAAAGTAGCCGACTGCCCTCGGAAGTGCACAGAAAATGGGATAAACCCACAGAGAGGTGAACGATATACATTCTCAAGCCAAGGGAGCGGTGGCAAGAACAGGAGGGGTTGAAATAGAAGTAGACTTTTTCCTCAAAATCATAGATATCATTGTATTAACTATGTTCTGGTGAAAAGGGATGTACATTAACTATTTGCTCAGCTGCAAGAATGAGTTGCATGCACTTTTTCTTGTGTGCCTGCTGTATGCAACATTTTTTTCTAAAACAAGAATGTAATTGTCATTTAAAAGATCTGATTTGGAAACCTACAACTCCAGCGAGCCAATGAAGATCTTCCGCACAGACGAACTCTTCTCTGCACTGCACTATTCAGGTAAGACACAAACAATGTCTTTTCATCCTCTCTGGTCTGGTAGCAAAGCATTAAAGTAAAGAAAGGTATGAAAAGGCCTTCAAAGGACATGACATAGAGATGGGTGTGTTTGCGTGTGTCTGTCTGTGTGTGTGTGTGTGTGTGTGTGTGTGTGTGTGTGTGTGCGTGTGCGTGTGTGTCTGTGTGTCTGTGTGTCTGTCTGTGTGTCTGTGTGTCTGTGTGTGTTTGCGTCTGCGTCTGCAACTGTCCCATCTCTGAGACCCCCCACTGCCTTATAACTGCAGCTTTCATTGGCACATTCCTCTCTGGACATACACTACACTTAGGCATTCACAGGACTTTATGTACAGTATCTAGTGGGACCACACACAAAAGGTTTTCAGTCCTTCTTACAAATATGACTGAGAACTTTCATGTACACCCCACAGAGAAATGTGAGTGCAAAGAGCAAGCCCTGACCAACAGCAAACACTTCTGCGCCTTGAATTATGCATATGGTAAGTCAAACTGATGAACATGTTGTAGATGTAATTAATGCCACTTCAAAACATTCTTTACCTGAGGCTTTTGTCATCCCAGTGTTGAAGGTGAAAGTGCTGTCAGCCCACGACAAGGGCTCCCACGCAGAGGTAGAGGTCAAAGTTCAAAAGGTGCTTAGTCACAACACAAGAGTGAAAATACTGAAGGGACGAGTCATCCTTTACCCCGAATCCTGGACAGCACGAGGCTGCACCTGCCCCATCCTTAATCCTGGTGAGTTAACAGCTAAGTAACCCATGCGGTGCGTAAAGTAAGTAAAAAGTATTTCTGAAGGTTCTGTTGACATTAAACTTTTAGCAGATGTCGGTATCAACCCAAGCAACTCAGACATTAAGAAATTAACTCTTAGATTGTGTTGAGGAAATTAAGATCTGGATATCTTTAAATCTTTTGTTTTTAAATGATCAAAAGACTGAGGTCATTCTTTATGGGCCAGTGGCGGCGCCAGACATTTGTCCCAGGAGGAGTTTAGAGGGTTCTGAGGTCTAAACGTGCAATTTGTGGACCATTAAACAACACAACACACAAAGTAAACGTACAAACACGTGTGTAATATGCTGTTCACGACTGCATCCCAACACACAGAACAGCACTGTGTGGGCTGCACAGGCGTCAGGAGAAGTGCCAAGTGATCGAAGAGGATGTGCTCTGGACCTGCCTTTCTGTCCAGCATGTGTGCGGGATGTGTGACTGTGTGCACTCACACTCTGCGTCCTAGAGCCGCTTCTATTAGCATGAACGCTATCGCACCGTATATGTTAAAGAAGAACCAAGTAATAAATCCTTTTAATAGTCCCTCTGGGGGCAATACAAGTGATGTGACGATTGGGATGGTATTTCATCTCCCTCGGGTGTCTCTGGCCAGAAAACCACAATTGCAACTTCCCTGCCTCCGGGTCGAAGCCACCAATAAACACTATTGGAATCACGAAGAAGAAGCTAACAGGCTGACGGGCAAAACTAACTGTAGGCTAGCGCCACTTAAAGCAGGACTAAGTAACTCATGCCCCTAGAGGCCATAAGCAGCACTGCAGGTGCCGTAGCATGTTGCAAGTTACTTAGTATTTACAGCTAGGTTCAAATGAAAAAAAAAATCTCCATTGTGTAATTGGATGTACAATGTTCCTTTTTTTATTGTCTTTTCTGTCAGCGTAGTATTTACTCTTACGGACAATTAATGAGTAAAAAACGCAACATGCTACGACACCTGCGATGGCGCTTATGGCCTCTCGGGGCATGAGTTACTTAGTTCTGCTTTAAAGTTAAGCTTGATTATCAGGCCGATGGCCAAAAACTTGAGAGAGGGGAAACAAGCTCATGAGTTAGGCTAAATGAACATCAGCCACTTAGGCTCATTGACCAACTCTGGCTGTAAAAAGGCCCTCAAGACAGGCTGAGCCCAGCTACTGCTGCCGCCGACCGTACAGTCTGATGCACTTAGTAATAGGCCTCAGACAAAGCCCCCCTCGTTTTGTTGGTATTATACCTGTCCACTCCTTTTCACATTAAAACAGTCTATGATGTTCGAGGAACGTTTGTAGTAAAAATTAGTTTAATGGCCCAATATTTGGTGGTGCTTTAGCAATGTCAAAGGGCGCTCAAGCCCCCACCTGACGCTTCCCCTGATTTGAGCCTAGTGAAGCAACCACAGTCCAAGTTTTTTTTATAAATTAGGTCCATTTTAGCCTTGTTTTGGTCCAAATTTAGTTTTTTTTTTTTAGGTTTTGCTTTGATACAATTTGGTGAAAAAACAATTATGTTTAAAATGAATGGTCATGAAATATTGCCTGTTGGTCAATGAGCCTAAGTGGCTGATGTCCAAAATGATGAATTGGACTGATCTTGAACCTTAGACAGGTTCCTCTAAAGTCATCTCTCAACTCTAGCTTCGATTAATGAGATTTTAGAATGACTTTTTGTTTTTGTGTCGGCTCTCTGTCCACTGTGTGTTTTTACTTTTGTAGTTGCTGATTACTGACACTGTGTGCTGCACTTTACTCAGCTTTGTTTTTTAAGTAATAATAAAGTTAGATTTGACGTAAATAATGTCAGATTTAATAATGTGACGTAACAATGTCAGTGCGCTAATGGCGACAGTCAGGTGTTCCTGCAAGAGGAGAAGTAAGAAGAAATGACTTGACTTAAACCTCTTAACCCCCACCTGAACCAAAGCTTCTTGAAAAAAGCAAAATGGAGACAAAAACAAGGATGAAAATACAACAACAAAGTGGCAAAAAAGTAGCAAAAGTTCAACAAAAACACAATGAAAAAAGCGACAAAAACACGACTAAAGGGTGATGAAAAAGCAATGAAAGAGCCACAAAAATTGTGACATAAACACTACAAAAAAGTGACAAAATACGGTGATAACTGATGAAAATATTGACGTGTTTTCATCAGGAGGAAAGCAAGGAAAAAAGCTATGAAAAAGAGACGATAACGTGACAAAAACGCTTAAAAAACACGCCGACAACATTACTTTTTTTTTTACAATCAGTTATGCAGGTCTTAGCTTTCAAAAGAGGTGTTACTCTGGCATATTGGCATTGACAAGCTTTTAGATTTGAGTAAAGCCAAACTGAAGAAAATGTGCTCGGTTCAGGTGGGGGCTATGAGGTTAATGCCATAGGTCACAAGTTTTCAGGCTTTTCACTGTTTTGTTTTTCTTTCTTTTATTGTTCTTATTTATGTTTTTGTCTGTTTTATTTGCATTTATTCTTTGTATCTGTTTTATTCTTAGTCATTGTGTTTAATCTGTTTTATTTTGTTTGTTTTATGTAGGTCATTTAGTGGTGGAGCTAATTTGTACTGCATTTGTTTTAGTGTTTTTATGATCTAATGTGCTGTACTTTGGAATCATTCTTGTTGTTTAAAGCAGTAGTAAGTAACTTGTTTACCTTAATAAATCCTTTTCATAGGTCAATGGAATAAGCTGGAAGAAGCTAACAGGCTAACGGGCAAAGTTAACTGCAGGCTAGTGCCACTTAAACAGTATTTACAGAATACTGAAATGAAAAAATTATGTCTATTATGTAATTTGATGTACAGTATCCCTCTCTCCCGTTGTCTTTTCTGTAAGCGTAGTATTTACTCTCACGGATAATTAATGAGTAAAAAAATGTAACATGCTACGACACCTGCAGTGGCGCTTATGCGCTAGGGGCATGAGTTACTTAGTACTGCTTTAAATCTGCTGTCTGAATTGGATTGGATTGGACATGTTCACGGCTGACACTCATATACTTTTTTTCACTGTATACTTGATAATATACTTAAAGGGGCTAGATGTAAGTTTGCCATGTTATACTCACTACTGCCACCTCAGGTCATACATGTAACTGCACCTTCTATATTTATATCTATTATATCTATTTATATCTTGTGCATGATGGCAATTCAGACCCGAAGTAACACCTTTTTGAGTGACAGTGCAGGATTTTAGAGGCAGTTGTGGTGAACAGGTCTGGGCTCATTCTACACATTAGGACATTGTTGGAACATGTAGGGGGAGGAAACTACTTTATTTGAACATTATTAAACTCCGTATAGTCCCTTTAAAGTACACTGTATGTTTAACTTTTTGTTGCCTTTTGTGCTTCCTGTGCCTGTTCCAAGTCAGGTATAAATCAGCTGGTGTCAGTTCCAAAACCCATTGACTATCAGTGGAAGTACACCATTCCGCTTTCCGCGCTTTGAGTGCCTAATGTAGGTGGAAAAGCGCTATATAAGTTGAGACCATTTACCATTTACCATTCCTGCAAAATGTTTACACTGACCTATTGTTGCAGGTTTGGAGTACCTGGTGGCTGGACACATGGACCGTAAACAGGATCACCTCCTAGTTAATATGAAGAGCTTCGTAAAGCCCTGGAAGGCAAGTTTGGGACGCAAAGTCCTCTCACTGCTTAAGAAAGACTGCAACTGGTACACATAAAGTGGAAGCAAATGTGGGCCAGCGGTCATGTTGACACAACATATGAACTCGGACGAGAGATTTTTCGCTTTATGGTCATCAAAGACTGTTTGTTTAACCATTCACACTCACTATTCTGTCGAGTCAATATGATGGTCAAAGTCTATGCTGGATTAGATTTGAATTATTGCCCATTCAGTAGGTATTATTGATGATAACTCTATTCTATGAAACAATACATTCAACCTTGTGCCTATTTTCGGGCTTACAACTAAACAGATCTGTCTCTCGAAAGCACTTTAGCCTAAGATGGACTGATGGACATGGTCGCACAAAGAGCAATTTACTGTGTATATATGTACAGACTGTGACTCAAGCCATACAAGCCACTGCTGGTGGTTAATTTTTCAGTCCAGATGAGCTTGTGCTGTAATCAGAGTGAATGGGTAATACGTGAATCTGTCTGCCTGCATTGTGTGAAAATGTAACCTAAGCAATTACTGATAAACAGGCTTGCTAGTCGAATAATCATAAGAACAGTCCAAGTACAATCCATTTCAGTGTAAACTACAAATTAGATGCTTTTAATTGTTATTCTTTATGTTTTTGTCCTGTACAGCATTTGTATATGTCTATAAATATGATCATGTACCTTTAACATTTTTATTATTATTGTTATTATTTCAAATTACAAGGTGTTTTGTCCTTATCAATCCTAATATGTTTAGAGCATGTTTAAAATCTTGGGTCTTTAGTGAATCCTGTTCAAACTTTTACCCACATTGGTATTTTAGATCAAAAAAGGAAATCTCTTTAATGAAACATTGTTTCCTGAGCACTCCCAGAACACAACTTGTTGATATAATTGCTCAGACCTTGACATACTTAACATTTGACAAAAGTATCCTTATCACCAGCCCTGTTCCTCTTACACACACGCGTTTCTTTGCCCTTTTAAACCTGTATTCTATTTTTTATTTATATAACCTAATATTTAACGCAGAATCCGAAAACAACATGTTTGTTTCTGAAGGTCATTTTTTGTATTGGGATTTCTTTATTTTAGTAGTTTTCATTATATTTTAAATACATTTTCTATTAAACATATTTCATACAATACATGTTCCAAAAGTTGATCAGTGGTGACTGAGGGCAAGCACTGGTAAATTACATATTACATCATCATTGGTCACAATTCAGGGCTTGAACTTTTGCTCCTTGCAACTTCTGGAATGATCAGCAGTGTGCTTGGCCAAAACCTTAATTTTGTGAGCCCAGACAAACAGCAACAAAACAGACCCTTGCCTTTGAAAAAACGGCAGCCTCTTTGTTTACACTAAACACTTCAGGTCTATTCCATGTCTCTTATCTGATCAACGCAGCAAATAATCTTTATTACAGGTGTTGATTTCAAAACTTGATATGCTTTTGTCTGTGTTTGGGTGAGAGAGCAGGGGCTTTCTTTTGCTGAGTCTTAAATAACTTTTCTAATTTTTGCCACGTTTCGCCCCTTGAACCATTAGAGTTAGATTACAAATTAGTACACTTGAAGGGCACTATCAATTTAAAGTGTATATTTGTATTATGTTTCAAATATACATAGTCAATACGCACATACAATGTTGATATAATTGTAAGAATATATTTGGAAATATTTAAATAGAGATTGCTGGTTCAGATCCAAGCTCAGCCAGTGATGTGGAATTGATGTAATTGTGTCAATGGATAAAAAGAACACTGTTATCACTTTAACTAAAGGAATATATGATTAACTTGTATTAGAAAGTATAGCAGTATATTTTAAATATATGAAATAAAAGCTTCAAATTCATGGTCCCCTGTACTTCAAGTGTGCTAAGTGCACTTAAAATTGTCCTGGTGTAGTACAAAAGAGGTGTGTATTTTAATGTATCTGATTATGAATGAAATCATCTTAAATGCCCTTAAAGTTATTTTTGACATAGAAGAAGAAGAAGAAGATCTTTATTTATATAGCGCCTTTCACAGACATGTAGTCTCAAAGCGCTTTACATGAGACAATTGTATATTCACTCCACACTCGGTGGTGGTAAACTACGTTTTTGTAGCTTCAGTTTCCCCTGGGGAAGACTGACAAAAGCGCTTTCGCGACTGCACACGTCTGCGCCAACGGTCCCTCTGACCACCACCATACATTCACTCACACACATACATCATTCATTCTGGCCTATTGTACATGTTTTTAGTGGTAGGGGAAACCGGAGTACCCGGAGGAAACCTACGCAGACACGGGGAGAACATGCAAACTCGAACCCGGGACCTTCTAGCTGTGAAGCGAGAGCGCGCTAGGCCTCATTTCCTAGTTATCCAGAGTGTTGTTGATTTCTGTAGATATATTTTTTTTACTTCATGCAGTTCTTGTATTTGAAGTGCATTTCTATGGTATCAGCGAGCCTGCAATAAAAAACAGTCTGACCCGTTCCACAGTGCACCTGAGGCAAATCACTTATAACACCAGACTAACCGTATAAATGTCTGTGTCCATAAAATCATTTTTGGAATAAAGCTCACATGAATGATCACATTTTGAGGGACTATTTTCTAGCAGATCCCTCCGCCTCAGGTGCACTGTGGAGTGGGTCAGATTGTTTTTAATGCAGGCTAGCTGATACCGTAGAAATGTGCTTGCCTTGCACTAGCCTGGCGCCACTAAACTCTTCAAATATAAGAACTGCATGAATTACAAAAATATATATCCCCAGAAATCAACAACACTCTGGATAACTAGGAAATGAGGCCCTGTGTCAAAAATCCTAAAATATCCCTTTAACTCAAAATGTCGCACAGTTTATATACATGAGTAGAATATACTTTGTCTATATGTTCTATTTTCACCAGAGTGTACGCTAAGAAAATCTTTCTGAGTATCTGAGCGTAAAAGTATGACAGACCATATAGAAAATGGCATTAAAAAGATATTTACAAAAAAGGCTCTATATAAATTAGACGACAAAAAAAAACAGTTTTTTGTGTTAGTATTAAGTAATATTTGGTGCATTTTTGTATATTGACATGAAGCTTTTGAGACAAATATTTGAGATAAGAAAAAAAAATGTAAACGTCTTAACAGAAATTCATCCAAGACATGGCTTGAAAAGGCAATCAAACATTAAAACGCAATTACACACAATACAAATATCCAAATATATTTCTTGTGTTTTGTGTTTGTTATGTTTATTGCAGACAGGATGATAAATTGCAGGAGTTTTTCTTGCTGGGGGACTTTGTATCTTTTAAGGGGAGCAGAGTTGGTGTAAATAAGAGTACCATTACTTCAAAATAATAATACTTGAGTAGGCGTAAAAAGTAGTGTGTGATAAAGCTACTCCTAGAAGTACAGTTTGTGACGAGTACCAGCCCCTGCTTCTCTTCAACCCTTCTGCCAGACTCGCGCAGTAATGTAAAATCTAGACCCTAACAGACACCTTGTGCGAGTAGAGAGTTTCAGGCTAAGGCAGCAAGTGTGATTTCCTCAGACTTATCGTGACGTGCTTGGCTGTGAGGTGTGGACACATTCTTGGCGCGTCATACTGCGCTCTGTAGCAGGCCTGGTCGCAGGTCACTCACCTATCTAACCAATACAACACAGATAGAGAAGAATTTGGCAAATTAGTCCAGATATCCTCGTGTACCCTTATCTCCTAATTTGTGACCCATTCACAAATTAGTGCCAAGGGTTGCAGCTTTCCTAAGTTTATGCCAAGCTCAGTCCAGACAGCATGGGAAGGGGTGAACGGGTACAAAAGATAGAGGAGAAGAATGTGCTTTGAAGGAATGACAACCCCTAGCTAGATATGGAGATATGGTGGGAACTGGCCTTGGAGGATAGACGCAACAGGGAGGCACAAACATTTACTACAAGCTCACACACTTTTACTGTAGCCTACTTACTCATTGTCCCCGGATTGACTGGCCATTCACTGCTTGTGATGGAGATGTTCTGTGGGGGGGGGGGTTACATGCTATGGGAAACTTGATGATGAATGAGTGTTGGGCATGGTTTCACAGATGCGCTCCTCCTGTATGGATTGTTAGTACTATTGTAGTAACAACAAATGTGTGTGGGTGTGTGTTTGTGTGTGTGTGTGAGAGTGTAAGAGAGAGCCTGTATGAACACAATGCCCCACTTGTGCTGCTATAGAATTGAGTTATGGCCTTTGTCCTGTCAGCATTCTTGTGGTGCTATCGGGCCCAGAGTGTGGCTAAGTGACAATAACCCCGCACTGCCCCCTTCTCTCAATGGAAGTCACAACGGCCTTCTTCTGCAGTACCCATCACACACAGCTTGTACCCAAATGTCTTCATACATGCTATATTATCAATGAAATATCCTGGTTTTGATGGAAATGCATTCATGGCAGTCTAGAAAATGTAAGTATAAAGCAAAAAAAATAAAATCCCAAATGAACTAAGCCATTTTACAGAACTAGTAGACAAATATATTTAATTGTAATAACAGAAATACTAGTAACAAATCGTGGAAATAGTAATATCAACAGTCATTGCAGTGTCCTACTCAGCATGTAGCAGTATACACATAGCTCTCAACTTAAGAACTTTTAACTTATTTCTATTTATTTCATCTACTTATAGTAGTAGAGTAGTAGAGTAATAATATCATCCCAGAAACAGACAATTTTGTCTCTGCTGCGCTGAGTCTTGTTGTCGGTTTTGTCCCATTATCTGTTTTTGTGTTGCCCTAAACAACCCAGACACTTTCTCCTTAAATTGTACACGGACACACGTGCACGCACACATCTGGAATGTGTCTCCTGCATGCGCTTTGGAGCAAGCCAGAACAAGGAGGAGATGTTGACATTGCAAAGAGATTCAGACACTATGCTGATTATTACAGCCACTCAAACAACAGGCTGATGTCATGCAGTCATGATGAACAGACCCACATTTCAACTTGAAAAAAAGATTAAGATGGTGGTGCAATGTCCTGACAGGCTGCAACAGCATTGTTTTACAGGGATTATATGTACAGTTAACAATAATAACCATTAACCATCAGAGACAGACATGCTCCAATGACCATGGGCACCACTGATGCCTTCACCCTCCAGGCCTTCTCCAGCTCTTCTTTGAGCCCCGGGTAGTTTCTAATGTTTAACTTTTCCTGATGTTGCCATCTCTTGCCATCTGGAAGTTAGGATCTTGGCTCGGTCTAGCACCTTTAGAGGTGATTCCCAGTTATGTGCTGGATTGTCTCAGGGGCCTCCAGGGTACACCTGGGGTCTTGTCTGGTGTTCTAGATCTGCACCTCCATTACTCTGGTGCTTAAGACCTGCTCCTGTGCTGCCATGATAAGTGTTGCTGTCCTTCAGCCCAACTCTTTCTAGCCAATGGTAGGATTTTTTGGTATATAGGTTATACTATATTTATCATCTTGAAATGTTGGAGTAGAAATAATAGCCAAAACATTGAAACAACAGCAACACAGTCAAGAAAGGTATTTGATTAATCTCAAATTAGGAACCGCCAAAACAATGTTCACTGTGGGTAAAGTCTAAACAGGCAACAGGTTCTTGGTTGGTTCGTCATTAAATGATATTTGAAATCATCACGCAACAGCCTTGTGCAACAAGCACAGCTGTAAAGAGGACACAAAAGGAGGGGTTAGCATGCACGTACATGAAGTGAGTAAAAGCCTGGAGACATTTAAAGAGAGAAAAACATTAGAGGTGATTCACACACGTCACACTAACACACAGGCCTACCCGTTTTTCTTAAGTAATAATAATGCCTTACACTTGTATTGCGCTTTACAAGCCTGTATTACCAAGTTTATAAAAGCACCACACTGTTGTTATTATTCGTTCACTCCATACTCCGTGGTTGTAAGCCACTGTTGTAGCCACAGCTGCCCTGGGGTAGACTGACGGAAGCGAGGCAACCAATCTGCGCCATCGGCCCCTCCGACCACCACCAACCACTCACTCACACTCCACATACCCCTAAGTCACACATAAATGCACTGCAAAAAAAAACGTTCATGCCTTGCTGTGGTGTAAACTGTAATTGTAGAGTCCTTAATATTGTGATGGGGGAAAAAATATATATTTTTAACAGTTGTTTTGCAATACCCCTAAACCCAACCACAGCCATGGGGCTCTACGTGACGATGTGAAAAAGGGAAATGCACCTGCACCTGCATGCATCCTACATTAACACCTTCATCTGCAACAACGAAACCAACTCGAGAAGCCTCAATGTGTATTCAAATTGTGCATTTGTAAACGGCCAATTCTGAGGCCTTTGCAGGAAAGTTAAACAAAATAAACTCTGAGTTAGTTAATACTAAAGCCTATTTATGTAGGCTACTATATATCTTTTTGGAAGCATCTGGTTTTATAATTAGGCAGCTTACTAGGCTAGTTTATATTGCGTGAAGTGTGATTTTGTCCCCACCTGTGATGGGATTTTTGGCTATTTGTGGTGATCCGGCTCATTTGGATAGGCTCACAAAAAGAGCTAGCTCTTTTGGCTCTTTTTTTGTGTGTTACCTTTACAGTTTAATTATCAGACAAATTTTGACAAATGACAACAGGACTACTGAGACATCCTACTACAATAATAAGGAAACTGAAATGACTTAATGTTGCCCTATCTGTGCTGCTATTTATATAAACCCACTATTCAACCCAGAACTGGTCTACCTGTGAGTCTACCTGTCAATCTGTTAACTGTTAACTAAACTCACCAAACAGTGCAGCAAAAATCATTGGACTCCCTACACCACACCTCAAAGATCTGAACAACCGGGCCATTGGACGCATTGCTCTCTCCATAAAACAGGACTCACACACACACTGCATGTACACCCTCTGCCCTCAGGATGGAGGTACAGTGCGCTCAAATGTGGAAAGGTTTGTTTTAAAAGACGTTTTCCTGAACAACAGGACTGGCTGAGTGCACCCCGTCTACTGTATGCTCTTTGCTGTTCTGTTTGTCCAATAACATGCACTGTGTACGTGAACAATAATTTCCCCCTTGGGGACAATAAAGTCTTAAGTCGACTCCTTGCACAAAACAACTATAATCAAGCTTAGAACTGTAAAGAACAAAATACTGTATATTTAGAAAAAAATTATCACCATGACTTGGCTGACAGATCTGTGTTGTTGTTTGTTGTCTTAGTGTTAAAGTAGATTTTAGGAGGTGATGGAACCATTGTTTTTTATAGCAACACCCACACTTTTATAGATATAGTATTACTTTTTATTCATGTAGTAAAGCGTCTTTCAGTTCCTTGAAAAGTGCTAGCTATATAAGAGCCTTAGCCTATATTATAATTATTAGGCTATTATTATTATTATTATTATTATTATTATTATTATTATTATTATTATTATATGAGGGTGATTGTTGTGAAATAAAAACTGACTAAAAGCTGGGGACAGGGTTTATAGGCTGTATGCATGTCCAATGTAACGCTTTCTAATGCCATTTTACTGCCAACACACTATATTTTATTACTTCAAACTGAGAAAAACTCTGAACATGAGCTGAACATGTTGAAGATGAGTGGTGGGTCTGGCCTCAGAGGCACAACATGGGGCCCCCCATAGCTTATCTACAAAACAAGTATCCTACATTGAAAAAAATAAAAAATATACTACTGTAAATCTGTATTATTGTTGTTAGCTAAATAGTAGTATATCTGACGGCACATCTGATTTTGGCACAATGATGATAAATTAGTTTCTGTTTGTGGACTTTTTGAGGTAATTAAATGCTGTTTTATTCCTCGAACTTTTACCCCTTCCCTGTGTCTCTAAGGTGGCTGTAGCGCAGACATGCGGTGCTCAATGAATATGTAGCCTAAAAAAAGGCTCAGAGTCGAGCACGAGACTGTGTGCACACAGACTCGTTCACGACCGACCCAGCGGAAATAGTGCAACAACGACCCTTAGTGATAATTAGTAGTACTACGCCCAATTTAAATGATAAACACTGATTTAATGTGTCATGTTTAGGCTATTTTAAGCCTGTAATGTGCACTAGTAATGCAAGCTAGACTAAATACAAAGTTGCCAACAGCCTGTAAACAAGCCAGTTAGTTTTGTATTTAAGTTTTTGTAGCAAGTGATCGCGATAACACATTCAAGCACGCGACACTGACTGACAAGATGGCGGAGATGATTTTAGAAATAGAGGAGTTACTGTCGTGAAGGAGAGGCGAGGTACTTATTTATATCTCAAATTAGTGTCTGATACATTGGTCGCAGATGAGTAATATTATTGCTCATGTTAAAAACAGCAGCAATGTTTTGAAGTAATTGCATGACGGTAGGTTTGCTTAAGGTGAAGGGATGAATTTAAGGTTTACCTACCGCTATATAGCCTGTTAGGCTACTGTTAGCCACAGGACTGTTAGCAACAAGGTTAGCTAAAGCCGTGTAATCTCGAAGAAACTTACAAGAACGATGGCGCGGCCAGAACAGTCGGCGCTCTTCTCTCCACACCCGACTAAACAGGCAAGCAATATTTTACTTTTACAAAACATTAACAACACATTTTCGTGGATTTGTTAGCTTCTTATTGTGAAGAGAAACAGACGAAATTAATATCTAACCAATGTAACACAAATGCCCAAGTTGCTAATGTTATTGTGATGTAAACTTCATAGTTCCTCCACTGGGTGGTTTAATGCTTAAAGCTTAACTTGCAGCCTCTTAGCGTTTGATACTGTTGTTATGAAACTCAAGTCTTGGCGCGCTAACCTACTGATGAAACTTTTCCCATTCAGCGAGCGTTGGTGCATGACAGTGTAATGGGTGAACTCTCACATCAAGTTATAACGATTATCTTTGTCAAACTGTGATCATTTGCCGTTAGTGAGCAGTTTTGTATAGATATTGCATATTAATCGATTATTGTACTATACTACTAATATAAATACTATAAATCTATTAGGCAGCCACTTTGACCAGATTTGACTAGATCTGATTTTGTAGATAATACGAAAAGTAAACCTGGTACACATGTTTCATTTCATTAAAGACGAGCATTACCTTAATGAGAAATTACATTGTGGCTAGTAAAACCTTTAAGTGGCTGATAACATTTGAAAAAGACTATCAACAGTGGCCAATGTGTAAAAGCCTTGACTCCACATTTTCCAATATTAATCAAAGGCCTATGTTTATTTTCAGACATGTCCTGGATGGGTACAGTTTCTTAGCAATCCATGGTCTTCATGATGATATGGGCCTGATGTGAAATTGTGGAAGATCCAGACTGTGACATACTGTGACAGCCAGCCAGTCCATCGTTCGGCCGGCTGGCGTGTGTAATGGACAGGTGTAAGCATGTGGGGCGGCTGCGGCTGGCCCCGGATCACTCCATTCTCAACCCCCAGAAGTGGCACTGTGTGGACTGCAACACCACAGAGTCCGTGTGGGCATGTCTTGGCTGCGCTCATGTCGCCTGTGGACGATACATTGAGGAACACGCTCTACAACACTTTCAACTTCACCGCCATCCATTGACTATGGAAGTCAATGAACTTTATGTTTTTTGCTACTTGTGTGATGATTATGTCCTCAATGACAACAACACAGGAGACCTAAAATTGCTTCGGAGCACACTGAGTGCAATTCAGAGCCAGCACTATGAAGTTACCACCCGCAGTGGACGGACACTTCGCTCTACCTCTGCTGTTCCTGATAGTCTATTGTCATTTGGTGCACAGGAGCTACAGCTGAGAGATGAAGACCGCATGTTTACTGCCTTGTGGCATCGTCGTAGATCTCTTATGGGACGCATTTTCAGATTTTGGTTTGGTCTTACCGAATGTGGAAAAAAGAGAGAGGAAGAGGAGAGAAAGAGGGGGGAAGACGAAGAGCAGAAAGCAGAGGCAAGGGAGCGAAGACAGGCACAAAAACGGCAAATGCAAGATGAGCTGGACAATACTCCTCTAAGAAAAAGTCAGCGTTTGCGACGAATGAGTAAAAGACTTGTGGATGCAATAACAACAATCCCACAAAAAGGAAAAGTTACTCGTCATCCCCAAAAGCCAGTTGCTGCAAAGAAAATTAAAAAGACACCCAAGGTCCAGAAAACTCCTAAACCTCAAACCCGTTCCTCTTTAAACAAATCTAAAGTTCGAACGTCCACAAAAAGTACACCACAAACTACTGCCCCCCGCAAGCACAGTGCAAAGAATAGTAAAAAGAGTACCAGACAAAGTGGCTCACCATTAAAACGGCGGCCCACAGTCACTCCAGGTGTAACAGGACTAAGAAACTTGGGCAACACTTGTTATATGAACTCCATCTTGCAGGTGCTCAGCCACCTACATCTTTTCAGGGAGTGCTTTTTGCGTCTTGACCTAACCCAAGCACTGGAGCTTTTAGCATCTGCAGCAGGAAGAGCTTCACCCCATTCACCCTTGGCCCCTAAGAAGGGACCATTGGCCAGTTCAGGCTCAGGTTCAGGGCTAAGTGGTGGAGCTTCTCGAGCCCGGAGCATGGAGCTTATACAGCCCAAAGAACCAAGCTCAAAGCACATTTCCCTTTGTCATCAGCTGCACACTTTGTTCCAGGTTATGTGGTCCGGTAAATGGGCGCTGGTTTCGCCCTTTGCAATGCTCCATTCAGTGTGGCAGCTGATCCCAGCATTTAGGGGCTATGCACAGCAGGATGCTCAGGAGTTTTTATGCGAGTTGCTGGACAAGGTGCAGCATGAGCTTGAGAGTGCCAGCCAGAATACAAATTCCAGTGGCGTCCCACAGACACAGAAACCCCTCATCAAACAGGTGCTCGATGTGGTCAATACCATCTTTCATGGCCAGCTTTTAAGTCAGGTATGACATACAAACGGTCACTACTTCAATGAATCTCATGTCTTGCTTGTCTATAACTGCTTTGTTAAATGCAGCTGGTGTTATCTTGTATAATTTAGTGTTTGATTTACTGCTACATTTAACATTGAGTGTAATTTCTAATGTATTATTGTTTTCATGTGTAGGTGACATGCTTAGCCTGTGAAAATCGATCCAACACTGTGGAGCCTTTTTGGGACCTATCTCTGGAGTTTCCTGAGCGCTATCACAGTAATAGTAAAGAGTCTACTGCACAAGTTTCCTGCCATTTAACTGAAATGTTGGCCAAGTTCACAGAGACGGAAGCCCTGGAGGGAAACATTTATGCTTGTGACCAGTGCAACAGTAAGGCTTTTCACTGTAACAGTTACACACATTTGTTTTAGTGATTACTGTTTTGGTATAATTACTATATGGCCATGTTGTAGCCATGCCTTTACTTATTTGACACAACAAGAGTCACAAAATTATGCAAATGGCTGAAAATGTTTATTCTGTTGCCACAAGTACGACACATACTTTGCGGCAGAAGATGTTATCTTAACTCTACCTTTAGTTTTTCTATCTTTCAAATATGGCCTTCCCAATAAACTTCAAGCAGGCAGAATGTTGACAGACTGACAAACATGGATCCTATAAATATTGTTGTAGAAAACTTAAATGCTAGCCTGGAAATACCCATGCTGCTGTGTGCGCTCAAATTATTTTGAACTGCACAACAGCTTGGGGACCATGGCTGAAATTTTCACATGGATTTGGGGACCAATCACAGAACGAGGACGAACTGCAAGACGATGACGCACTATTCGATAAACGGAAGCTTGTAGTTTGTTTACGGATAAAAAAAAATGTAAAAAAAGTTTATTTACTAATCCAACATGACAGCAGTGACTCCATCTTTTGATCAAGCTTTAGACCATGTTCTAAATAGTTTAGCTCGAAGGTTTACGGCGGGTACGTCAGACATCATCTGATATGATGATACGATTGGCTATGGCTACGTGCAGACGAATATGATAGACCTTCGTAGCGCCCAATTAAACGGCTATGGACAATCGTAAACCACACCTCTCCTACGAGAAAATGAATTGGTGGTCCCCAGACTAAATATAACTTGGGATATTTTGTCTGGCAATAGCTAGGCTACTTAAATGCGTAATGTTGACAACTTTTTATGTATTGCGATCTGTTGGCACATAGTTCATTGTTATGACATGTGTCAGTGGGATTGTTTTTCAAAAGGTGGTGGGCTATAGAAGAACTCCTCTAAATTGTATTTATTTTTGCAGCTGCCAGACGTCGCAACTCCTCTAAATCGGTTACATTGACTGAAGCACAAAAACAACTCATGGTTCACAAATTGCCCCAGGTCCTACGGCTTCATCTAAAACGCTTCAGGTGTGAAACTGCTTAACAACTCGGAACTTGATATTCTTTCTTTGATAATGACTTGTATATTCTTTTTCAAATTTGTTCAGGTGGTCCGGGCGAAACAACCGAGAGAAGATAGGAGTACACGTCCGTTTTGACCAGCTTCTCAATATGGAACCTTATTGCAGTCTTGATGCCTCTTCCAAGGGTGTACCCTCCTCCAGTAGTGTCAAGTCAACAAACTCTTCACGTCCAAAGCATTTAAACTATGAACTATCTGCGGTAGTAATGCATCACGGGAAAGGTTTTGGGTCTGGTCACTACACGTCTTACTGCTACAACACAGAGGGAGGTAAGAACATTTTGCTTAATGTCACATAATATGCGAGAGTGAAATTGTGATGTGACTATTTGTTTTTGTGTGTTTTCCAGCTTTTTGGGTTCACTGTAACGATTCAAAGCTGAATGTGTGTTCAGTGGAGGAGGTCTGTCGGGCACAAGCCTACATCCTATTCTACACACGTGTAACTCAGGACAGAGACAGGCCGCTGTAGGAGACTTCGGACCTTCCCTTGCCCCTTCGCTAGACAGTATCTGTGTCTGGAGAACAGCCACATGTGTCCTTATTTCTGTGGGCATTTACGGATTTAATTGACGGTTTAACTATATTTTTTTACACAATGAAAGAGAGGAAAGACTCCTTTTTATAAACAGTTCTGCTTGAGTATTGTGTCAATATGTAGATATTTTTTGATAAATTGAAATTTGATTTTTGTACAGTTTAATTTTATAAAGAGAATATCAGCTAAGATAAAGCTAACAGACACACTAGTGTCACCTGTAAGATGTATTTATGTGTATAACTAGTTGTGGTTGATGTGTTGACCTAGAGTCAGATTAATTGGGACACTGCCAGATGGTGTGGGGTGTAAAATGTTCACCATTACTGTGACCTGTTCATGATGCTGACTCTTTTAGTTGGTCTTTTTCCACAAGTGCACAACGTGTTATCCTGAAGCTTCTACATTGCATTGCCTGAAACTGGGAAAAGGCTGTAAAATTCAGACCGCTCAAATTTAATATTTCCCAATTGGACTGGAAAAGATCTTACTGCCACATTTCTTTTAAAGAATATTTTTTGTAAATTCATATATTTTTTACTTCAAAAGTGCCCTTGATTCATATTTTTAAAGTTCTGCCGCTAAGTTTAATCTAAGTGGCAATCCCCTTCAGACCAGCATTTACTAAATGAATGTATTTTTATACTGTCTTGCGCAGAGGTTCGACAGTTTCCACTATTTTAATAAAAGCATCTTATTTACTGATATTTACCAGCAGGCTCCATAATGTGAAAACTGCATTTTGCAGTTAATACATTTTAAACAATTCAGTAACTATGTTCTTTACTGTCAGTGCAAATGTTTAGCACACTATTCAGAAAACCTTTAAGTTGGTATTGTTTGTACATTTATGGAACTTGTTCTATGCAAATACTTACCTCGTTTTTCTATAGGAATTACCTCAATTTTTTAAACAAATATATATTTCTTTTTTACGAAGACACGTTCACATTTGAAAATGAATTTTTATTTTTGAACAAACATTGGCAACAACCATTTCAAAGATATTTTACAGATATCAAAGAAACAAAGCTGGGGGACCAGAGTGCAAATGTATCCCCCATTGTGATAAAAGCCAAACATCTGCAAATACAAGTTGTCTGTTTACCAATCTGAATCCTGTTTGCAATTGTTGAAGTCATCTTGCAAAGAATTAGTGTGACCACTTTGAAAACCCATTTGTGTATACAGCAGGTGCTTAATAGAACTTGAGCACTTACCAAGAGGACCCCTCAAGTGATGGCAAAGCTAAATGAAAGGTGATTCCTCATGCTCACAGGTGTTTGAATGCCAGGTTGCATCAATCCAGCAGCAACACCAACTACAGTATCTTTTAAACTGTTTAACAGTTAAAGAATTGTATTTACTGTAAAAATCTGCAAGATCTTTGATAAACAGTGTCTACTAAAACCACAATATTTCTTCTTGGATAAGAACAAATATCTTTAGCCTTTCCTTAGACCCATTTAACCACAGTCCGAGTGGTTAAAGAGCCAGACTTCCTTTTAGACTTTAAGGTAAAATTTGGCTAACATCCCTCTCAATCTGACTATTGGCATTACACAGTGACCGGCTGACAGCTGTACGTAGGTGTTGTGTGAGCAAGGTGTGGTAGCAAGTGTTCATGGGCTGACTGGGCTCAGTAGTCATCTCCCCGGCTCACCACCTCTTTGCAGGTGGGCCTGAGCAGAATAGTGTGCTCAAACTGAGCAGTGTAGCAGCCCTTGCTGTCACATAGAGGGGGGTAAGGGTCCACAATTCCCAGGTCACACAGATTTTTCAGGGCCATGAGGTACTTGCTTTCACCTAGGCGGTCAAGCCAACGACGACAGAATGCTAGTGTGCCAAAGTTCTCATTAATTACATTTAACAGGTGCTTTGCTCTTGGCAACCTAGAGAAAGGCATGGAAATGAGGTACAAACAAATAAATGAATGACTATACAAATAAAATTATTAACGTCTTAAACGCATGGCAATTACCTGATAGGAACATGGCCAATGTCATAATTTTTCATATAGTGAGAGCACTCCATGTCATCGTGAACCACTCCCTTTCCAGTGCTGCCAAATGTTTCTATGGCATAGACTTCTCCCTCCTGTGACGACACATCAAACTTTTAGAATATGAATCATCACAATGGACCACTCAAAAAGAAAAAGTCCAACTTGCCTCCATTCTTGTTGCTTCTCCTCCTTTAACAATAGGCACAGTCTTGCCAGCATGTATTCTGTACTGGCCAATTGAATGACCGTTGAGGTTTCGGATGGGCTTTACTAAAATGCAAGTGGTGACATTGAATGGCTACACTGAGGTAACAGCATGCAATTATATAGTTACGCATCAATCAATGTAGTGTGGGTTATGTTAAATTAAATTGGTGATTTAAGTGTTCAGTTAAAATGAAGACACACCTTGGTATGTTTTTCCATCAAGTTCCACTTCATAGGATTCCATAACCTCTTGAATTGCCTCACCAACATCACATAGACGCACATCAATTCCAGCATTCTGAGCATATAGAGGAGGAGGAGTTAGAAAGTAAAGCAACCGTAGGATTTAAAAATATGCATCTATACCTTGATACCAGTATTGGTGGCATCTTTAACTGCCTCCAACAGTTTATCATATCTCGGGTTAAATGTGACAGTAAAGGCACAGTCAATGATTCGCCCTGCAACCAAATGAACAGCATTTGGAGATACTTTTTTGATACATAAATGCTCATCAAACAGTAGATAGTATGATACAGCAATTAGGATCTTTATTCAAATCAGAGATATGGTTCAGTCAAAGTCCTCATTGTTGGAGACCAAGTCTGAGTTAAGTCCAAGATAAGACCTTTGATTTGCAAGTCCATGCTCTGAATATGCAAGTTGAATGTGCAAAATCTATTCTGAGTTTGATTTCACTTGTCACCTAAAAACAGGCCATGTCACAAGTCCAGCTCATTTTACCATTTTTCCAAGTTGTGCTCACTTGACCCACTAACAAAACTTGATGTTTGTATTTATTTTAATTTACTTACATTTATTTTATTTGACCTTTATTTAAACAGGAAAGTTCCACTGAGATTAAGAATCTCTTTTTCAGGGGAGTCCTGACCCCAGAGGGGAACCTATTGTACATGTCTTTAGTGGTAGGGGAAACCGGAGTATCTGGAGGAAACCTATGCAGACACAGGGAGAACATGCAAACTCCACACAGAAAGGCCCTGTCCAGGTGGGAATCAAACCCGGGACCTTCTAGCTGTGAAGCACGAGCACTAACTGTTGCGCCACTGTGCCGCCTCCTGCCATGATAGCATCTTACAATCTGTGAATTTAAATCATTTAAAAGCTCCTTCATAAAAGTCTTTATTCAGAGGTAGGTAGTGCCAAGAACTCGAGATCTAAATCAGTCAAGTCTGCTAACCTGAACCTCAAATCTGAGTTGAGTACTAAATCTTCAGTTTGATGTTCAAGTCAAGTCATGCATCTCAGAAATTAATTGGAAAAATGAGTCACATGTCAGAGTCTAGGACTTGAGCACTACACATTTGATTCAATAGAGTGTCTAGTACCATTAATGTGGGTGCCAAAGTCGATTTTGCAGACATCATCATACTGAAGAACTGTTGTGTCTCCTGCATTGGGGGTGTAGTGGGCGGCACAATGGTTGAGGGAACAGCCAGTTGGGAAAGCTAGACCAGCATTTAGCCCATTCTCCTTAATCAGTTTGCGAGAACAATCCTCCAGTCTTTCACTAAAGTATTGTAGTTCGTCAAAACATAGAAAAACATTAAATTTACCAAAAAGTTGCTGGAATTAAAATATTTTGACTTACCAGATTTCAATCATCGTCAGGCCAGGCTTAAGAAAACCACGCACATGCTGCCGGACCTGTCGATGTGCTTCAGCTGCTTGTCTGAAGTCAGTCCACATCTCTTCATTGGCTTTATCCAGAACCCTTTTCTCATCATTTGTCATACGCCAAATTGCACTGCGACTGCAAAAAAAAAAGTTGATTTAACATAAATACTTAGTTGAAGCTAGAAACATCGGCCAGCCATGTGTCCCTCTTCTGTAAAGAGGGTCACATTTTCCCTCTTTACAAAAACGTGACCTGTTTTTGAAGAGAAACTAGGCTGACTGGCTATTTATTTCCAGACCAAGAATGTAATGTAACTATAAAAACAGACAATATGAATAATACAAATTTCTCCTCTTAATGGTCCCTACCCATCTTGTAGTACAGGGTAGTCACACTCTTGGCCAATTGGGTATGCTCCATTTGGGTATAGGTCACAAATCGGCACACTTGGTGGATCAGTTTGTGCTTTGGCTGAAATGGAACACATTAAATCCAAATAACTTTGTTGAATCTATTTTTATAGCTGAATCACAATGAAAAACTAATTGACTTACGTCCTTTCTTCTTCTTTTTCTTCTTCTTTTTCTTCCCCGAGGCATCATCATCTGCATCTTCATATGTAGATAGACATAATTTACATGCAATAACGGAGAGTGAATAACCAACAGCTCAATAACTGAGCAAATACCTTCTTCAGCATCGTCATCCTTTTCTTTGTCTTCAATAGCATGTTTGTCAAGCTGCTTTGTCACTTCTGTAACAGCATCTTGCGCCTCAGTGCCTGTATAACAAAAGCATAGATATACAAATGTATTTTTTCCATCCCCCCCTGACCTGGCTGTCGGTCAGTCTGAGGCAAAAAGCGCTGACCGTTTCCCTGTCCTGGTAGTAGCTAGGGAATAATAATCCCACTTCTAGTTATTAGAAGTGGGAGCTATTGTTCCTCTACTATTTCATTTCAACTCAGTTTTAAGAACAAGTTGATTACCAATGGAACAAAATGGAGATCATGAGTTTAAATTGTAAAGTTAAAATGTTTTGTGAAGGCAGACTTAAATTGGTCTTTGTGTCAACATACATGCAGTTATTAACAGAACAAAAAAACAGAACTCTATGAACCAAACATTAATATCTGATGTCTGTTACACAGCCTTAATGGCATTCGTCATTCTATATAATTAAGTAGATAATAAAAGCAATATTCGCCCGAAAAGGCCATGCCTATGCCTGCATCATCTACATCGCCAGCCAATAACATATGTAAGCAAGAAAAACGTGCTGACCAAAGCAAATCTGTAACAAATCTAGATGTAATTGGTGCTTCGTGTACACATTCACACATTATAACTTGAAGTAATAGTTTAATCGTTCATATTCTTGAATTCTGCGTAGTTTGCAAACCCATGCAGTTATGTTTGCTGTCAGTGTAACAGACTGGGCTGCACCATAGCTCTGCACGCAGATACGTTAGCAGCACATTAGCACAACTAGCATGCTCGCGTTTCGAGGGCGGACAGCAAACCTGTTGCTGGTGCCTTCTTCTTCTTCTTTTTCTTCTTTTTCTTGGCAGTCTCCTCAACTGGGTCAGCATCACCTATGTCTTCCGCAAGGCCATTTAGCTCCTGATTTGTAACTTCTTTCTGGTCGGCCGCTACACGCTCCGCAACCACGTCCGCCATGATTACAGGCAGGAGGGAAAGGGAGCGCGAGGGACTGTGGGAACTCACTGCACGGTGGTTCCTTTAGGGCGTTTCACCATGAATTTTACTGTTTGAGGCTTACGTAATCGATGAAAAATAAAAAGTTTTATTTTAGTATTTGTAGCATTTTCGACCAGTTCATGTAATAGTTATTTATATTACGCAAGTTATTTCCCCCCGGCACAGTTGTGGCTAGAGTCACGCCCCCGCGAAGTCTCATTGGACGACTGCATGAAACGGTTACATATTATATAAATTATTATTTTTAATTTGTCACACAACTTGTGACTTTCAAATCAATTAATTAATATACATGTGTGCGTGTGTGTGTGTGTGTGTGTGTGTGTGTGTGTGTGTGCGTGCGTGTGTGCGCGCGCGTGTATGTTCTATAACAATGTAACATATTACCGCATATTACATTGTTATAGCACATTACATTGCACTAAATTTGGCAGGTAGCCAAGGGTAGTGTAAAAATAAACAATAAATCCTACGCCGCGCCTTGTCCATTTTTCATCTGTCTCCACATCGCCGCGCGTCTCGCCTTTCCCCTTTGACCAGCAGTCTTTGCGTAGATCGCCAGGGTCAGAAGAACTGCAGTGGACTGTGGACAGCAGATGGTAGAGCGGGTCGTCTCATGATCAGAAGGTCGAGGGTTTGAATCCCGGCTCTTGCCGGTGCACACTGTCGTTGTGTCATTGGGCAAGACACTTCAGCCACTTTGCCTCCAGTGTCTGCCTACCTTGGTGTGTGAATAACTGAGTGGGTGGGTATGTGCCTCCTTCATGTGACCATAAGCAAAGTTTCAGGCCAAGTGGGAGTTATAAATCTCTTGTACGGGTGACGCTATGCGCCTGGGTCATTTATAACTACAGTATTTTGGAAGATCCGGCAAAGAATTTATGGACGTTTTATGATAACTGTGTTTTGTACCGCTTCCCCAATCCATCACACAAAAGTGTGTCTGTAACTCTTGGGTTAACCCTTTAACACCCCGAAAAGAGCTAAATTGAGGTTAATGAAATTTAGGAGCGTGTATTGTGGTCAGGAAATAACTTAGTTGGAAATAAAGACAGAGGGTCGCAGGCCTCTGTTATCCCCAGTTGAGATGGAGGGTCGAGCCTCGCAGTGTCCCAAACTCAAGGCCTGCTACTTTTCCCCCCAAATTATTACTGTGTAGCTTATAGACCTAAAGTGGGGTCTGGGAGTCTTGTTCCAGGACATTTTTAAACATTTTAATATAATAATTTGGTTGTTTGGGAGGATTTTAAAAGGATCACTGTTATTACTAATTACTCATTATTTTCCTCATTATGACCTGAGAGACCTCAGAGTATATACTCACAGCCTCGATTAGGCCTCCACCTTGAAACCTAATGAATATTATCTTTGAACCTTCAACGAGTTGATGAGGTTCTGTATCACTAAAGAAGACAGCAAGGCATATCCAAAGGACATTTATTTGACCAGTGACAAAAAAAAACGCAACAGGTTTTGGGATGATGAGATTTATCAAGAATTAGGAACACCACAGGAGTGTGAACATACAGTATTATATGGACTTATGAAATATGAACTTTGTGACTTCATAACGTTTTCCATAACCACAACGGACAACTTCAAAGCAAAGACAAGCGTTTTTGACATTCAGTGAATGAGTGTACCCCACTCTACTCAGACAGTAACAGTACATATTCAAAACTGACAAAGATACATCCAAACAGTACAACTCAGAAAGTGCTTAGTCTCATTCTTATGTCTTTGGATTGACAGGTTTTATTTCTTCTTTTGACTATCCTAGCTGCATTAAAAATGCACTATGTAAACTCTGAGTCTTCCAGGCATGTTTAATAAAACTCTCCAAAAAATTGTCTGGATTAGTTTTAGGCTGACGCTTGATTTTCCTCTCAACCAAGAAGCTTTGGCAATTCAAATCTTGACAAAGCATCTTGGACAGAAAGGGACATTTTTGTAATGTACAGTATACCTGCGGCTACTTTGCTTCCCAGCTAAATGGTTTTAGTGATTGTGATACCTGAGTTTTCTCCAGCCATGACTATTATGTGTAGACACTACAGACTAAAACACTATTTGTGAGATGACCAGCCAATCGGTTTTTGTCCTTGTTGGATTAGATTGGGATTATATGTCATTGTTTCTGTCCCCCACTTCATTTTCTTCTTCATCATCATCATCTCCAAAGATCTGCTCATCCATTGTGATTAATGAACGTGATCGTGAAGCAACTTGTGTAGCTAAGGCGGAGCTGAAGCTAAGAGCCTCTGTACCATGGATCTCGGTCAGCCGGTCCATCAGTGAAACAGTTGGTACTTTACCTTTAATGAAGTTGTCCAAACTGTTCTCCTCATCTCCCCCGTCTGGGACTCCTTCATATTGATGGTTCTCAGATGCTCCTCCTCCTCCTCTTTTGCAAACCAAACCTTGCCCTTCCTCTGACTCTAAACCACAAGTGAACTCCATCTCTGGTGTCGTTGAGGGGTCAGTGTTCAATGTGCCTTCTCTGTCGTCTTCTTCTTCATGTCTTGCAGTGCACTCTTCATTGCTGCCAGGTTCAGCGGATTCCACTGAAATTAAGGTAATCGTAGGTTTGGGAGTAGAGTCTGAACTGTCACTGTGGGCTGCAGGGGTTTCAGCAGCTGGGGAAGAGGAGGGGGGTAAACAACGTTAAAATAAATTTTAAAAAGGGAAAAAAAGCTTCTACAATAACTCTGTTGGGTGGTAAGAAAACTTGATTACTATTTAAATGCAAAAGAGGAAAAAAACATTTGTCATGTATCCGTACCTTGATCATTGAATAGCAGCTGTTTCCTCTTCATCCTCTCCACCTCTGAAGCACGGAAGCAGAGCACAGATTTGAGCTCTGACAGGACACGCCGTGATTCCTCTCTCTCTCGACGCTGACGTTCACGGTCCTCTGGTGACAGCAAGTCATAACAAGATCCTCTCCCTTCACTGTCCGAATCTGAATCGGACACATAAGCCTCCCATTCCTGCTCAATAAAATAAGGGGAAAACGTTATAATGATACAAGTACAAGTTCGCTACACTGTTATTGCAACTTGAATATAAAAGATGTCGGTTCTTGTAAAGAAAAGTTTAATCTCACCAACTCCTCTGGCACTGGGTCTTTATCAAGGATTATGGAATAGGATTGAGGAAGATCCGTAATGTCAATAGTAGGTTCCATATATTGTTTTGCCTTGTCAGTATCTCCTTAAAATAGAAATGAAAAATATAATACTAATTGTACTCAACAATGGTATGTGAAAATTGTCTCCAACAGATACATACACCGCGTTCCAAATTATTATGCAAATTGTATTTCAGCCATCAAGGTACAAAAAAAGTTTTTCAATGAAACTCAAGGATGGTATTGTGTCTCAGGGCTCTTTGAATCACTGACATCAATCTCAGACGCCTGGGATGATTAGTTGTCTACTGAAAAAGGACGTTCCACAATATTAAGCAGACCACCATTTTCAAGCAATATGGGAAAGAAAAGGGATCTCTGCTGATGAAAAGCATGAAATAGTTGAATGCCTTTGTCTAGGTATGAAAATCTAAAAGGTTAACATACTCATCATACTGTGATGTCAACAAGGAGGTGGCAGAATCATTGTGAGAGAGTTGGTCGACCCCTTTAGGGTCCCTGAAGGTGTGAAAAGAACCTCTGAAAAATATGTGGAGTTTCTGACTGACCACTGTCGTCCGTGGCACAACAAGAAGAGCCGTGCATTCCCTAACAAAATTCATCTTCATGCATGACAACGCACCATGTCATGTAAAGAATACCTCTGCATCACTGGCTGCTATGGTCATAAAAGGAGAGAAACTCATGATGTGGACCCCCTACTCCCCTGACCTCAACCTTATTGAGAGCAAAACATGAAAGCAAAACATCTATGAGGGTGGGAGGCAGTTTTCATCCAAAGAGCAGCTCTGGGGGGCTATTCTGATGTCCTGCAAAGAAATCCAAACAGAAACTCTCCAAAAACTCACAAGTTTAATGGATTTAAGAATTTTGAAGTTGCTATCACAGAAGGGCTCCTATGTTAAAATATAACTTGGCCTGTTAAGATGTTTTTGATTGAAATAACTTTTGATTTCAGTAAATATGACCTCCTAATGCTGCAAATTCAACAAATGAGCAGTTTCAGTTAATTACAAGCTTTAAAATGTGTTGAAACCATGAGCTGCATAGTAATTTGGAACAGTAGATTTTGAGTTTTTTTACTATATATATATATTTTTTTAAATACTGTTATCACTGGGAAGTTAAAGACTGGAAAATTATGCTGACTGTCATTTGAGTTGATATTTTAGAAAATCTTAGAAAAATGTAATTTGCATAATAATTTGGAACGCGGTGTAAAACTAAAGGCTAAATATTCACCCGAAGTGAGATTGGCCCTTTTCAGCATGCGATCAACTTGGCCAATGGTGTCGTCCCAGCAGCCTGTGCTTGCCTGCATATGAGGCTGGAGCTGGTGAAGCCGGTCACTAAGATCCTGGTAGCCTTCAAATGGCATCTCTATGGGTTCTTCAGAAACCATCATTTTTTCAAGATCGTCTTCAAGAATTATCATCCTGATTAACAAAAATATATGTTATCTCATGTGAAACTGTAAAATAACATTAAAAAAAAAGAAAAAGGCTCACTCGCTGAGCAGCGCCTTGAGATGCAGTTGCAGACTTCGAATGGATGTATGCAGAGTGTTGAGATCCCTACATTTGTCTTTGGCCCTTCCCGCATGGTCAGATCTTGCCTCTCTTGTATGTGTCTCAAAATGGCGGTGGAAATCATAGCTGCGCTGCATATCAGAGAGACAGCTGGCCAAAGTGTGGTGGAGAGGATCAGTCACTACAGAAATAGTTTGATATAGTGGGGACATGGAAATGACATCATTTTCTTTGGGAGAATTTTCTGCAAGTTCCTGTACTCTTTGAGGTGACAAGAGAAGGGCAAGTCGACGAAAGCATTCAGAACTTTGTCCCAACCACAACTGAAAAAGCATCTGTACGACAGAAAACACAAATATAAAACAAATGTTAATGTTTACAGACAGACGATATTTCACACCCATAATGTTATCTTTTTTTCCCTTATCCAAACTATGTGCTTCATCTCAAGTAAAAGATTGTGTAATAGAACAGGTCTTGATGATTGGACTTGCACTTAATGCTGATTACCTTAAGAGCAGGAAGGCTATAATCATCAGTCAGCTCCTGGGCCTGTTCATCACCCAAGTGCTCGAGTCCGAGTCCAAGTCCTAACTCCTTTAGAGGCACCGCAGATACGTAATTGGTCACATTGTCAATTTCAGAGGTCAGGGGGAACGTTCAGTGTGGTTAAGGTCATGAGAAAATGTATAAACAAAATTACCCTTAGGGGAAAACACTGCAGGTCGCAAATGTAAGATATTTTTCTTATTACTATATGCATAGATTTTGCTATATATTGTCTGTAATCATAAAACTCAAGTCTGGACAGTCCGTTTTTGCACCTGAGCTCAATACGTCTGGCCATTCTGAGGTATTAATGACTGGAGGAGAATACAGCAGCAGCGGGGAGAGAAGCACGAGTCAGTCTCATTTCATAACTGTTGCTCATCTGAGTTAATTCTCTTTAATGTTAGAGCTGTGCACATTCTGATCAGCGCTCAGATAAGTGTTATGTTTACATAGCGAGCGCTTGAAGTGCGAAGTGGGTGTGCCGTGGATTAGTTGTATCGGTGCGGCCAAGAAAAAAATATTTAGTTGCGTTGAGTCATTACGTTTTTTCCTGAAAAAAATGTTTTTCTTCTTCCTAACTTTGACTTTGAAACTTGGACCTAATATTTGGATTTTGTTGCTGAACAATAGGGCTTTATCTTATTTAAGTTGTAGTAAAAATCCCTACTCACCTGCAGTGTCTTGTCTTAAGAATAAACCCATAGAATTAAATGAAAGTGTGCAAAACTTCAAAGTTTAACTTTTACTATCAGATAAAAGGATATGTCTTGAGCATGTGGCAGGTAGCTCTACGTGATGCCCTGAAGGCCGACCGGAGAACCCTGTACAAGGTCTTCCTTAGTCCAATCAGCTGCTGCCCACAAGGCACTGCTCCTGGTGCTGCCCTGCTAAATGTGCTCACTGCACTCACCCTGTCGAGTAAACTTGACAAGTGAAATGTGATACTACTGTGGAAATGTCCCAAAAACGTAGGAAGAACACAAAACACTGAACAGTTATTACACAATTACAACACAATGAAGACATACAATTTAAATGAACAAATACAGGTTGGCTAGACTGGACACGAGAAATATAAAACACAAAACAGACAAATGGCAAGACGAATTCACTTCTTGGTTATTATAAAGTATACACACACATAGACTACTAAATATTATACTTACAGGGTGAACCCTCTGGAGATGACTTCAGTCTCTTGGACAAGGCGTAGAGCTTTGCGGGACAGACCAGTTAACGTCTTGCTGTTTTGGACCAGGGTCTGGAGCTCTGTGGCTCTGACGAACACTGCTCTCTGCATACACCCCTGTCTCCACAAGACTATCCCCTTCAGACCAACACACACTAGCAGAGCCAGGGCCCATGGTGCTGTGGCTAGTGACCAAAGGCTGTGAGTGTATACACTGATAAACACTGCAGCCAAGCCAACAAGTCCCGTCAAGTCCCTGTGGGAGACATAATAAATAAAGATGCACAACAATTTCAAAGACATAAAACACAGATAATATTTAGGCTTTAATACAGCAATGTAAACGGTTTAAAATACTGTAGTATAAATTGAAACACTTACCAAATAGAAGGTTTAGCAATAAAGTTTGGTTTGGGAAGGGGGATACCACGGCTAGCTGGACTCGATAGTGTGGAGCCCAGAGTGAGGACGCTTGGGTCCAAAAGCTCAATCAGCTCCACGTCCTCTTGCAGAAGCACATCTTGATCCAATATGCATCTTACAGAATATTCACCAAAGGTATTGTCCTGTGTTAACATGTCACAAAACAACAGAATTAATCCAAATAAAACCTTTAAATCATCTTTTACTTTTTTGAGGTCACTGGTTCAACAGATTGATAGATTGGTTCTCAAATTCTCTTGGGTATACCCGGGCAGTGTCCAGTGCAACCCACAGGAAGGACATGAAGAAGTATAGTAAAACATTATATAGTCCATCTATGACCCAGGAATTTGCAACATACCAGCTGTTGTTGCAGCTTTCGAGTTGCAGCAGTCTGGTGGAAAGGAGTCCATTGCCATAATGACTCTGAGAGTCTCCATAATTTCCCTCTTTTCTGTGAAACACATAGTTCAGTAAATTTAAATGACATGACACATGAAATATAACAAATATATATATATATATATTAGGGTGCTTCTAAAAAATGAAAGTTTCAGGGCAGTGTTCTCCAACCCTGCATTACATGATGCTTGTTATAGAGAAGCTGTAAAAAAAAGTTTTAGCTGAAAATATTGATATTTAGGACTTGCTCAACTCTATTGAAGTTTTTACCTTTTAAGTCACATGGCGCCAATCCAAGATTCAGACATTTTTATTACTTTCAATTAAATCAAAACAAGCTCAACTATATATGGTCTAAAAAGACTACAGTTTTGGTGTCAGGTAGTAAAACCGATGTAAATATTGGAAAATATTACTTTAGTTTAAAAGTCTTCAGTTGTTTTAAAAGAAAATGTTTACCCATGCTCAAAAATGCTAACGCTATGCAAGAGTCCACATAAAAGCCAATTTAATTTGAAATTAGTTGCTAATGTCAGGTGGTGCAACTGCAAAAAACACCAAATTACCATCTAAAAAATATAGGGATGCACCTATGGGTCATATAAAGATTCAGTAGCCAAAATATTATTTAATTCAAAGAATATTTAGAACTTGCTCAATGCGATTTAATGTTCAAAAATATAAATAATAGAATCGAATGATCCTGGAGCTCTGTTGTCACAGGCTTCGTGCCCCTGTAGGGTCTCCCAGGGCAAACTGGTCCTAGGTGACGGGTCAGACAAAGAGCGGGTCAGAAGCCCCTTATGAGAGACCAACAGGCCCGTTTAGAACCATGAGGCCGTCCTTCTGTGGACCCACCACCTGCAGGAGGAGCCATAGGGGCTGGTGCAGCTCCAACAGCCGCCCCCACAACCCGGCAACGGAAAAGTGGAAGAAAATGGATGGATTTGTTGTATTAGGGTCTAAAAGCATATTTTCAAAAAGGTTTTTCAAAACTGATGGCATGCATATTTTTGAGTCGATAATTTTGTGTTTAAACAAGTTATGTTTGTTAAATAACATTTAACAAGTATTTAAATGTATTTTGATGTATCTGTAGCTTCTCTGTATAAAAAGTGTCAGGTGGAGTTTTCTCTAAAATTTAAATAGTTTCCAAAAAAATTATAAAAAGTCAAATCTTTGCCAAGTATATCTGAGACAGCCTTTCTCCTCTGAACATTTCATCAGTAATTTTTAACTGACTGATGCTGGAATCAGCAATAAAGCCAGAGGACCACGGAAAGAGTGCTCAGTGTCAGCCCAAAACAGTGATTGGTTCAGTATTGGATGTTTTAAACCAATATCTGTTTTTTTTTTCTAGTTTTGACTCTGATAATCTTTACCAGTGTTGGATCGGTGCATCCCTATATTTTTCAGATGGTTATTTGCTGTTTTTTGCAGTTGCACCACTTGACATTAGCACCTAATTTCAAATTAAATTGGCTTTTATGTGGACTCTTGCATTAGCGTTAGCATTTGTTAGCATGGGTAAACATTTTCTTTTAAAACAACTGAAGACTTTTAAACTAAAGTAATATTTTCCAATATTTACATCGGTTTTACCAACTGACACCAAAACTGTAGTCTTTTTAGACCATATATAGTTGAGCTTGTTTTGATTTAATTGAAAGTAATAAAAATGTCTGAATCTTGGATTGGCGCCATGTGACTTAAAAGGTAAAAACTTCAATAGAGTTGAGCAAGTCCTAAATATCAATATTTTCAGCTAAAACGTTTTTTACAGCTTCTCTATAACAAGCATCATGTAATGCAGGGTTGGAGGAAAGCAGATTTAAAAAAACTTTTTTTTACATAGTACGAGGAAGCACCCTAATATATATATACATATATAATAAATAAGAGAAATTGGAAAATTGGAGCATACGCTGAACAAATACTCTTTTATTCACACACAGTGTGGAAAAGGACATGTGCCCTGCAGATAACTGATTCAGACTGTCAGCACGCATTGACCTTTTTCTGGGTGTTTGACACAAATACTGTATTTGTAATTACAACAACTGCAGTCGTACTAAAGTTTGTTGACAGTGGAGATTAGAGTATTCTTTAAATGTGTCTTTACAGAGGAAATGTTTACACAACATATGTAAACGTTTCTCTCTATGTTGCATTAATCCTGCCTCATCCAAATCATTTTACCCTTAGGTTTATTAAGAGTAGTGTATTGGTAATAGAGGAAAACAAAAGTCTGTCTTAAAAGAACATGGACAGAAAATGCCACCTGAACCCGAGGATCCAAGGGAACATCACTGGTCCTCCAAATTATTATGTTCCACTGAGCTTGGTTCATTGATTAAAATTAAGGAAACTCACCAAATTCATTTGCTTTCCATTACTGAGAGATGTTATGTCGTCCTCCACTTCTCCACCTTCACGTGATACTATTGGACATGCTTCAAAGTCTGTGTGCCCTAGATCATGTAGGTATTGAAACAGTGGCGAATTCTGTAAAATAAAAATAAGAGAGTTGAGTATTAACTGCCAAGTATAAAGACACAACCAGAAGATAGAATAGCAGTGTTGTTATTGAAGCACCTATGCTAACACAGTGTGTGTACATAAGACAAGACATAAACCAATAATGAAAGGTTACCTACTCACTTGCATTTTGCCTCATTTCATCAACACCCAACTGCAGCTGGCATTTCAATTTGGTTTACTTGCATTGTTAGAAATCATAATGGGGCTTTAGATCTTAGATCTTACCCCATCACCAAATCCCCTACAGCGCAAACCCAGGGGTGATGAAACACTAACAATGCCCAAGTTAAACTCCAACTAGGGTCTAAAGCGTCTCACATGACCACAAAATCTCCTTAAACGGCCATAACGTGAGGATCTGAGAGCAGCAATGACTGGCAAAAGAGTGTATCTCATGCAGATATTCATCATATTCAGACATTAAGCATACTCAGCAACAATCGTATCCAGTTACACACACGCACGCCAAATGTGTTCATTATCTAGCTCCATTGGTATGACAAATTAGCTACCAATGACTTACAGTTTACAATTTAAGGCACAGTGGTCGATATACACACCTCAAACACGACATCGTCATCAAACTCTTCGGTCATTGCTGCCTGCCATCTAAGCACAGCCCGTTTTTATTCTGAACAGAAGTTGCAGGCTACCAGAGAAGTCCAGGCGAAGGAGATGGATAGCTAGCCTGTAGCTATTTGTCTGCTAAAACTACATTTCCCAGTCACTATCAAGGGAGGAGTCGTTGTCCTTCTTCTTGCACGCCAGCAACTTTAGGGACGTAATAACACCACCACTAGCCTGATAAAAATGTTTCAAAAAGTATGTATTTACCCTCTATTAATAGACATGTTTTGCAAATCATTTGGGTAGCGTGACAACGGCGTAGTGGTTGTGATTAGAGCGCCTCTGGTGGTATTGTGATGCAACAGCATGCTCCGGAAACGACCCTTCAAAATAAAATACATTTGTTAACGGATCTATGTAACAGAGTTTCGTTTGGTCGTAGTAATAGGAACAAAAACATAAGTTAACAAAAAGTTTCGGATGGAAAATGGTTGGGCATTTGTGAAGAAGCATGAAAGCACTCTGAATTTAACTGCATCCAACTCTGTTTAAACTTGTACCGGAAGTGCTCCCCCAAACACACACAGCTTGACGGTTTAAGGGGAAAAAGCACCGTGGCTGAAAAAAAGTTCGAAAAATTGGGAAAGCCCGAGGCGTTTTATTTTTTCTGTGGGGCTCTTTGCAATGTGAAGATAAGCAGTTATGGATATGTCTGTTTTGTTTTTGAAGGCATTTTTTACGTTGACAGTGATGTCGAAGAAGGGGGAGAAAGCATCTTTTCGCGTTATTCCAATGAAACTAACACTACAATAACTCATGGAGAAAGGAGAAAGTCGAGAGTCATGAGCGCAGGTTTGTTTAGCTAGGACTCGAGGAAGCCCATGCACATGTAACAACTTTAGCAGCATAAATTAAACATTCTTTTTATCCTTGTTCACCAACTAAAATCTGTAACATTTGCACGTCTATAAACACATTAACTTTGAGCTAAATCATAACAAAGGTCGCGAGGCTTTTTCCATTCATGTGGAACTGTGAGTTGCATCTGAATAGATTTACTATCTTGTGCAAAGCGAATATCTCCTAAGAAGTTGCTTTGCTTGCTTTTTTTATTGTGTGGCTGCACTGTTACAATTGTCTTTGTCTTTATTATGGGTGTTATTTGGGCCGTCACAGCGTCTGCCATTAGGTTGCATTATATTACTTTTAAGTGAGCCTGTCCGAGAGGCGTTTTCACAACAACTTTAGTTCACAGCTACTTTGCTTGTCTCTTTTGGCCTGGTTGCTTTTTGGTAAGACCTTACGGAAACATCCGCTTGATGACTCCACTTCTCGTGGTGTCGGTCATCCAGAAGATTGAGGGAGAATTCAGGCAGCAGGGCGGAAAATGTCCCGCAAAACAGTATACCAAGGCCACAGCACTCATGTCATTGTAGCTGTTGCGTTAGATAAGTGTTAACTAGTGAGAGAAACGTGTTGTTATTATGTTATTACACAGTTACTTTTACTAACGCTTAACACATGGTGCGTCTTTTAAATATGCATACTTTTAAGCAAATGCACGTGCTTTTAGGCATACTTACATATAGGTCTTTTTTTTTTTTTTCATTTAATTGATTTTCATCTCTCTGTTGTCATACAGGTGTCAAAAAACCTCCGTTGGCTCCCAAACCCAAGGTCCCTGTATCTTCCAGGCTGTGCCCCCCTCCGATAGCACCCAAACCTGGTGTCCTGACCCAGTCTCTTGTTTCTCAGCCATCCCCGTCCACTCTCAAGAGACCTAAACCAGCTGTTGCTCCCAAACCCTGTCTACTCAAACCTACGCCATCTACGTCCATTCCACTCCAACCGAGCAAAACCAGTGTGCTTCACGTCGCACCAGAGCAACACAAGCAAGTAGAGGATAACGTGCCACAGCTCAACACAGAAAATGGAATTGTATCAAAAGCTGATAAAGGAGTATCAGATTACACCGTTTCCAGTTGCTCATGTGCACTTTTGGACTGTTCCCATTGCAGTCACGTTCAAAACGGAGATGCCACTGAAATTGTGAAAGATTTGCACAAAGACCTTTTGCTGAATAGTGTTTCTTCAGATGGATGTGGTTCAGCAGAGTCCAAGCTCCAAGAACAGCAGAGGGAAGCAGAAGCTGTGGAGAAGGAATACAGTGGGAGTGTTCAGAAAAAGCCACAGGACAAGCCTCAAAGACAAAAAGACTTAAACAAATTCTATGTAAGCAAAGAGAGAAACAATCAGGATAGTGTCCAAAGTCATAATTGCTGTGAATATGAACCCTCAAACTTAGACATCCAACCTGCTGAGACCCCGAACATAGACAATCTACTCCATAGACCAGCATCCATTACTGAAGATATTTCTTCTGTTGTAATCCCCAGGGCTGAACTTTGTTATGGCCAATCTGCTCAGGTACAAGATATTGTGGAAGAAAATGAAGAATCACCTTCGGCTTTGTACCAAGATCTGGAGGTTCCTGCTCCACCGAGTAAACCTCTACCTGTCCCTCAACCACGTAAATTCAAGAAGCCAGAGCTTGTGAGGCAGGATGGTGTGGAAAGTCCAAAGGATAATAACGAGGACAGTTTTTCTCCCCACGTCTCTATCAGTTCAGAAGCGGAAACTTTCACACAGGACACCAACAGGACATTACATGTGGACAACAGTGAGTCAGAGGCTCCTGTTCCCCCCCCTCGTCAGACCTCCTTGTCAGTACACCTTACACTTCATAGAAATACCTCCAAGTCCCTAGAACTGCTTTCTCAAGCTGACTTCGAAAGGCAGGTAGATATTCTTCAAACCACTGAGTACGAAGAAGATGGTTATGGGGATTTTGCACTCTACCCGATCACCTACAGCCTTCCGAAGCAGGTCAAACTTGGATGCCAGGATCCCTTACAGAGAAGAGCCTTCTCTGCAGAGGACACTCCATTACCAAGGGCACCCCGGGCACCACCGCCCAGAAAACCTCAGAGACACAGCCTGCCCGTGCCACCTCCACCTTCTTGCTGCCCTCCTGCACCACCACATGCAGGCGTCCCTATGAGAGATCTACCTGCTCCACCACTTGAAAAAGCTGTGTGGAGATTCAGCCGACCATCTGTGACTTTTTTTAGCCGACAAGTGCCTACTCGAAGCAGCGTGCCATCAAAAAGTCGAGTCCCGCTGTTGGGGGGCAAGCAGAGGGCGCAGTCTTTCTCCGCAGCTGACCTGGCAACTAGATCGGACCCTCAGAGGAGTAGCCTGTCTTTTCGCAAACTTACAGAACTGAGGCTTTCTTTCAAGATGCTGCCAAAACTGCTAACCAAGGGAGGACAGTCTCTAGATCACGCCAATGTTGAGTCAAACTGCACAGAAAAACGCCTGGAGCGGACTAATAGTAGCAGTGGGCACATGCCTGAAGATGGACAGGACTCTGCGGAGTATGAGAATGTGCCGCTGTATGAGGAGATACCCGAGTACATGAACCTGCCGTTTCACAGTGCAGGACTGGGATGGCCTCCTGATGATGATGTAGATGATGATGATATCTATGAAGTACAAGACCCCTACCACAGATGCCATGACGATGACTACAAGAGGTACAGTATAATAAACACCAGGGATCTGCAACTCCAACTTGGCTTTTCTACATAAATTAGAGTCAAATATGTTTATTGTCTCTTGGCCAAAGAACTCATGTAAGTAGTTTGCCAAGTAATATTTATAATAGGCACCAAATGATTGCGTCATGAACATGTTAAACAGAATCTGCAAACATTATAATTAAATTGTGGAAACAGCAATGTGTCTGAGAGGACATGATGTGGTTAATGTACTCAAGTGTGCACCTGAAAAGCTTGAAAAAGATAGAACATCATATCTAGTGCATGATGTGAGAGAGAGAGCATTGTGACATTACTTTTTTTTTCTTTTCTTCTCAAACTAAATGTGGACTGGCTCTGTATTATTCCTGCGACTGTGGAAGGTCTAATATGGCATGATATATTATAGGCCCTTCAATCCATCATCTCATGACCCCCCTCAGCATCCAACGTTCATCACCATTAACACTGATTCACGATAAGTAGCGCGAATTATAATTTACTCCAATAAGCATTTTAAGATCACTAGAGTTTTGGAAAAGCGTCGCTCCTCTCACCTGCTCCCCAGTTGTCAGTTCTTCAGCTCAGGCTCAAAACTGACCTTCCAGACTTTAGATTCATGATTTTATGAGTTTTCATCAATAGCAGCAGCAGTTATAATACATGTATATTCAACTGCTATCGCTGTGGATTTATAAATCAAAATTAAGTCTGCATCAGGATTTGTATCGTGCATTGATTGATTTATTAATCTTATGAAAAAATGGTAGTAACTCTGCTTATCTTGAGTAGCCTGGCTAACGCCAGACTAAAATCACAAGTGATATTTAGTCTGGGGACCACCAATTCATTTTCCCGTAGGAGAGATGTGGTTTACGATCGTCCATAGCCGTTCATTGGGCGCTACGAATGTCTATCATGCGTCTGCACGAGGCCATGGCCAATCGTATCATCGTATGAGACGACGTACCCACTGTAAACTTTCGAGCTAAACTATTTAGAAAACGGCCTAAAGCTTGATTGAAAAATAGCGTCGTGTCTGCTGCTGTCATGTTTGATCCGTAAATAAACTTTTTTTTTTGAATCCGTAAATAAACTGCAAGCTTCCGTATATCGAATAGCGCGTCATCATCTTGCCGTCCCTCCTCGTTCTGTGATTGGTTCCCAAATCCATGTGAAAATTTCGGCCATGGTCCCCAGGCTGCTGTGCAGTTCAAAATGATTCGAGCGCACTCAGCATTCTGGCGTTAGCCAGGTTATATCTTGAGAGCACCCATATAATTTTTGGGCGTGTTAGCTCTTCATCCGACAGCTCTTCATCTTGCGCGTCTGCATGGCTCTTTTATTTACCTTATTACATACATTTTATACATCTTTTCTTGAGGAGCTAAGAAACATTGCAGTGAAAATCGGTCACAAGTTTGTCGACCTCGGAGGCTGATCTATACTCGGAACTACTATAGTTTATGTTGCAGACTTTTGCTTATAACATTCATTTTGTACCACGCCTCCTTTTCTCTCTCTCCTTTCTGTCCTTCTTAGATTTATCCAAGTCAATGCTCTCAGCTCAAATAAATGTGAACATGCATCATGTTGGTTTGGGCTGGACGACTTTGTTAAAATAATTATTACAATTATTATCCACATATCGATCGCTCCTGATTTCTGACCAACTGTTTTGTTTTAATGATAATTTTTTTTCAGTCATAGTTTGTGGTTGTGTGAAGCCATTTATGGTCAAACAACAGAGTTTACTCTTTTTAAATCATTATGGAGAAAAAAACTCAAAAAATGGCCCTGATCAAGAGTTTACTTGCCCCAGTTCTTCATACCGCGTATCGCCCTTTAACATCAGTGACAACTTGGATTCTTTTGTGGTAATTGTGGATGGGCCTCTTTATTTCTTCGGCCGACTCTCTGCCCTCCCTTGTACTCTTTTGTCAGGTTTGTCCAGTGAGATTGGGATACACCTCATGCCGCCAAGGGTCTGGCTAGAGCAGTGGTTCCCAACCGGAGGGGCCCGGTGCTAATTTATATGTTTAAGTACATTTGTGGCTTCATAGTTTTGGACTGGGGGGGCACAGCCTGACTACAGCATGCGTAGGCGGGGCTTCAAGGAAAAAAGTTTTGGAACCACTGGGCTAGAGGATATTTCGAATACTCTAACGTGGATGCCTGCTCCCGACCTCTACTCCCTGGTCCTCCCCTCTGACAGAGACAGACAGATGGCAGCCCCAGCAACCCAAAACATTTGTCTGGAGCCCTGTTATTACCCTGAGGTTGGCACTGTGCCCTCATATGTTCTGCAGCTTTAAAGTATTCTTCTGGAGAACTTGAATATTTGTAGATCACTTTATCATTGTTTTCTTTGAGATCTAAATGTGATTGAGTTTTAAAATTTTTTGTTTGGTGAGAGCTTTGTCCACAGCCAGTCAGCTGTTTGGTCAAAGTATTGATGCACCAAGTTTGTATTTAAATTTTTTAATTGTATGAAAGTCAACCTTTTGTGTCAAAGGCATTGCATTTCAATAGAGCATTGATGTGCAGTAGGTCAGCCTGTTTTCCTGTGGGTTATTTTCAGTGGCTACAGCAGGAAATGTCTGAGAATTGCAGAAACGCCACACAGCTCTTGAGAACAGGGAAAATAAACCTTCAGCAACTGCCAATGTCCTCCTTCTGCTGCCCACTCTTGGAACGACCATGTGTAACCTGCTGTCAACTCCGTTACAATGTTTCTCTACAAAGTCATTGTAGAGCCTGAATTATGTGTTTTTTAAACATGAGAGTGTGGTCTAAATACAGCGTAAACATAATTTCATGATTCTCCCAAACTGGCTGTTAATATCGGTTATGCAGACGTCCCAGCATGGCAACAGAAGCCATGCGGGGTTGGGAAGTTAAGACCACATAAGTAAGACATAATTATTATTTATGGATTTATAGTGGGCTACTAGCATTGTGATCAGCTCCATGTACAGAAAATCTGTGATAAACAATATGGATTGCTATGTCGTATGTAGTGGCTGGAACGTGGCCACGTGCTGTGTTTCCCAGGCATCTGAACCTGTTAAGTTTATCTAGCCTCAGGCTGTAAACAAGCGGAGCTCTGTGCCTGACACAATGTATTGGAATGCTCTGTATGAGAAAGGGATTTGAGCGTGTATTGAATTTTAGGTAAAAGAAACCGTTGGGAGACAAATTTGTAAGAGAATAAAAGGCCTTAAGCATTCAAGCTGCTGTTCCCACCACTGGATTAACAGTGTAACGAATGACAAGCAAATATGACTTTATTCTTGAAGTGGCCAAATCAACACATGGAGTCATTTAGTTCAACTTAATTGAGGAAAACTATAAATCAATTGAGATCTACAAGTTGTTGCTTGTATATATTTTCGAAGGGACAATGCATTTACAAAACGTACAATAAACTAAAGCTATACCGAGAAGACAATCAACCTTGACTATCTGACTCGAGGAAGTAAAAGTCGTAATCTGCTGCACAGCCCTCAACCAGCATCAGCATGTCTCTTACCACAAAGTAAAGTAAATCGGTTTCAAACTGGAGCTCTGTTGCTTGTGTGCCTAATGTTTGTATGTTTTGCTGTTCTGACAAGAAGTGGCTGGCTGAGGCAGGAGGTCCACTCTGAAGAAGATGAAATCCATAGTTCAGATGAAGAAGATCACAGTTCAACGTCCAGCAAAGAACACAGTAACCAAGTGGATCAGCAGGTAGCACGTCATGGCTTTCATTAAACAAACTGTTAATTATAATACTTACTTAAAATACTCTTACAACTCTATAAACGCTCAATGTGTGTTAACCCACAGTAACCAATTCTAGACAGTTTCATTCTTAACACTTTTCACGTACACATTTGTAAGCAGCACTCCACATATGTATTTCATTATTTATTGTATTTATTGTTGTACCTGTAATGTATTGTCTGTCACTGTCTTTTTAGCTTGAAGATGAAATCAAGTGTAAGAAAGTGGTGCACATTGCTCAGGAAATTATGAGTTCAGAAAAAGTGTGAGTGTAACATTTTTACATATAAATACAACGTATTTGTGTTTTAATGAAGTGACTAAATGTCAACATGTTGTTTTGTTTTAGGTTTGTAGACGTCCTAAAGCTTCTTCACATAGTAAGTTTTAATTCTGTAACACTTTAGATGCTAGTTTTGTGTATTTCCTTGTGCATCATACAGTCGCCATGTAGACATAGTTACTGTATGACAGACTCCTGTTATGTGGCAATGTTTTTTTTTCATAAGAAAATGCCGTTTTTCTCCTATCTGTTAACATGGTACTAGAAAAGTTCAGATAAAATCAGTTACTACACAAAAACAAAGCCGATTTTAGGCTGCTAAGAGAAGCGGTGCAGTGTGGACATGTTGGTGCAAGTGAACATTGGACATTTTACACAAATCGTTCTACTAAACATCAGATTTGAGAGGCGAACATTGTCCGTCGTTCTCCGTTTAAATGAACGGGCTTCGTGCTCTGCCGGAGGTGTCAGGACAACAGAAGTGCCGAGACAAAGCAAAAAGAGGCAAAAGTGGGCGGGGCGGAATAAGGTGAATACAACATATACACCGATAGTGACTTGTAATTTAATATGTAATGTAATTCTCACATATTTTTGTGAATAGAATTTAGCTGATGAGTGTTGTGGCAATACACGTAAGTAATTACTAATACACCAACAGGAAAAATGTTTGGTGTGTTTTGTATCTTTTAATTTCAAAATGTTTGTTAAGTGTAGCATCACACACTATAATAATAAGCTGTTTCCGGCTCCAAACTGTTGAGAGTTCCATTGATAAACACAGCAAAAAACGCAACTTTATCTGAAGCTCCTGCTGAAATAACAGCAGATAAAAGGCCCAAAACTGTTTTACACATAATTAGAATAATATAGCTCACTATTTCTCCAGGAAGAATGAACATATGTGATCATTAATGCTAGAAAAGTCTTACGAAAGAAAGTCCAGAGTGAAAATGATATTATATCAATTTGAATCTCTTGGCTAAGTGAGAGAGTTATTATGCAGTCTAATGGCACGAGGAACAAAAAACTTCCACAGCCTGTCTGTGGAGCAGTGCTGGGACAGCAGTCTTCTGCTGAACGTCGTCCTCTTAATGATGACATCATTACTTAACAAACGTATTAGACTAGATATTATGATGATGAGTATCAGCACCCCCAAATCTGAGGCCATGGTTCTCCGCTGTATCGGACTGTTGCGGTAGAGGGAGCTGAGTTGAGGGGCAAAGCTCTCGATTTACCGGCTCAGTATCACGATTGGTCATGACTGAGATCGTGGATACAGGCGGCCAAAATGAGTTTCCTTTGCATGGTGGCTGGGTGCAATCTCAGTGATAGGGTGAGGAGCTCAGTCACCCATAGACATGCTTTTTATGGTTGAGAGGAGCCAGCTGAGGTGGCTCGAGCATATGTTTCGGATGCCTCCTGGTCATCTCCCTCGGGAGGAGGCCCCCAGAAGACCGAGGACACACTGGAGGGACTATTTCCTCTAGGATCCTTGGGATCCTCCCAGAAGAGCTAGAGGAAGTGTGCGTGGATCGGGAAGTCTGGGCATGGAAAATGAATGTGATTGATAAAGTGACATTTATTACAGGCATTTGCAATAACCTCCATTATTACACATAACAACTGAATTGATGTGTACAGTCTGACTGTGTAGCGCTCCCTCCTGCACTGACGGGTGCCTCAGTTTGTCACTGAAGGAGCTGCTCAGCTCCTCTGCAGTGGGTGCAGTGGGTGAGAGGTGTTATCCATGATGAGTGTGAATGTACAGTTCTGGTTCCTGCTTCAGCAGTTATGGGCCAGCAGTGTTAAGTGGAAATTGAAGTTAACAGGGGCAAGGATCCTGCATGGCCTCCTTGCTTCCTTCCAGGTGGATGTATGTTTTGGCACACTGGACAGTTAGAACTGCTGATTAAGCTTTGGCCGAATGCCCTGCTAGTGCTTTACTGGGTGTTAGGCTTGGCTTTACAGTTTGTTTTTGTAACTGACCATTCGTCTTCTCTAAAATTGTGGTCAATCTTTCTTTAGGACTTTCGAGATGCTGTTGCCAAGGCGACCGATCGAAATGGAAAGGCTGTAGTGGATGAGCGCATCCTCAGCCAAATCCTGTATTATCTGCCGCAGCTGTATGAGCTGAATAAAGACCTGCTGAAAGAGCTGGAGGAGAGAGTCGCTCACTGGTAAACACTATGCATATTACTCTTTTAATGCTCTAAATATGTTTATACAGGCTGTAAAAGATTGCTTTTACTATTCATAAATACATCTTTTGCTCAGTATTTACTGTAATATTTTAATTCTTGACATGTGTCTCAATTTAGGAGTGATCATCAGAGACTTTCTGACATCTTTGTTAAGAAGGGTCCTTACCTAAAAATGTACTCCACCTACATTCGTCAGTTTGACAACAATGTGTCTCTGCTGGATGAACAATGCAGGAAAAACCCAGCTTTTGCTGCTGTTGTTCGAGAGTTTGAGGTTTGGATTTGACTTTCTTTCTTTTTTTTACTCAAGCACTGCATTTCTAATCTTAATAGGTTTTGGGTTTTTCAATAAAACTGTTTAAATAGGAAAACTCTGTGGCACAGTGTAAAAGGCTTTTTTTCTTTCGTTTATTTTTACACAGATGAGTCCAAGATGTGCAAATCTGGCTCTGAAACACTACTTGTTAAAACCTGTGCAACGAATCCCCCAGTACCAACTCCTGCTTACAGGTAAAGTTGTTATTATTTATGCAGACAATCCTATTGAAATCAATTCTGAAACATAAAGTGGTTAAATTACATGATTTTATGCAGATTACCTGAAGAATCTTGTTGCTCATTCAGAAGATCACAAAGATACTCAGGGTAAGAACTGTGCATCATGTTTTACCCCTTTGGCCTGATACTTTAACTTACATGATTTTATAAATTTACCAATTTGTTCTCTCAACTCAACGCAGCTGCACTTTGTATAGTGAAAGAAGTAGCTAACCATGCCAACGATATTATGAAACAGGGGGTCAGTAGTTTTCTTTCAAGCTATATATTTCAAGTGTTGTGGTTTTTCGGTAACCGTTGCATCATTCGCCTGAACTCTTTTGCAGGATAACTTTCAGAAGCTGATGCAAATTCAGTATAGTCTTAATGGTCAACATGAGATTGTACAACCAGGAAGGGTAAGTCAGCAAAATTACTGTTTTCTGTAACAAAAACAAATTCAACTTATGTTTTACAGGTGTTTTTAAAAGAGGGCACTTTGATGAAGCTGTCCCGGAAAGTCATGCAGCCACGGATGTTCTTCTTGGTGAGCATATTTAGAGTTGTTGACTAAAACAAATTAAATGCTAATTCCTATTTTGGATTTCCTAGTTTAATGATGCCCTAATGTATACTACACCAGTCCAATCAGGGCAATACAGACTCAACAGTATTCTCTCTTTAGCTGGAATGAAGGTAAAAGTCGCACTTGTTTTATAATGTCACACTGATGTACTTGATTTACACACATTAATCTACCAGACACTTCCTGGGATAATCAATGTTTCGTCTAGGTGAGCAAACCCAGTCAAGAGGCCTATCAGAATGAGCTGAACATTGAGAGTGTGGAGCGCTCTTTTATTCTGTCAGCCAAGTAATGTTTTTCCTAATTTTCTAAATGTATTTATTTGATTCAAATTGGTTGCTGTTCACAACTGGTTATTTATTTCATGCATACTGTCTTTGCAGCTCAGCCACAGAGAGGGATGAGTGGTTAGAGGCCATTGCTAAAGCTATTGATGATTACACCAAGAAGAAAATAACATTCATAGCCAGCCGTAGTCTTGAGGAGGTAAGTCTCGCATACTGGTGCTGAAAACCATTTAATACTATACAATATGTTAAATGTTTTTGGAGAGTGCATATACAAAATAATATTGCTTCTAAAAGTTAAAGATATGCTTGAACATTACTCATCACATGACATTACGATGTATTTTTTCTGTACTAAGGCTGAGGTTGCTGTGGACAGCGGAGCCCCATTGGGTTCAAAGGCTCCTATTTGGATCCCAGACCTGAGGGCAACAATGTGCATGATCTGTACCTGTGAGTTCACTCTTACCTGGAGGAGGCATCACTGTCGAGCCTGTGGAAAGGTACGTTTTACATAAAACAAATACTACGACAATGCATATCAATGCAGTTCTTATGTCCCTATATATTGTATATTTCTGTGAAAGGTGGTGTGTCAGGCTTGCTCCACTAATAAGTACTACCTGGAGTACCTGAAGAACCAGCCAGCACGTGTCTGCGACCAGTGCTTTGCAATACTTCAAGAGAACAGTTCGTGGTGTCACATTGACTTTTAAGACCATATTTACAGTATGAGTAAAAACATGCATTGTATAAAAAACGCATGTTTTGTTACTTTTAGGTGATCGCTGCGCATCAACATCCATGTCTCCAATCAAAGCTGGCGCTTTTTCCTTTACGAGAAAACAGAAGAAGATTCCTGCTGCACTAAAAGAGGTTTGCCATTTTGAATAGGATGTTTTTCAAAGCGAAATCGTTCCAATACTTTTACCTACTTTCTATTAGGTTTCAGCTAATACAGAAAACTCTTCAATAAGTGGCTACTTAAACAGATCCAAAAGTTACAAGAAGCAGTGGAAAAGGCTGTGGTTTGTAATCAAGGATAAAGTTCTCTACACCTATGCTGCTAGTGAGGTACTCTAATCTTAAATGTTCACTTTAATGTTTAATATACTGTATAACCATTTATGTTTTAATTTTTGGCTGTGTTTATGATAATACATTATAATTTCCAGGATGTTGCAGCATTGGAGAGCCAGCCTTTGCTTGGTTTCTTTCTGCGGGAGGAGAAAAATGGACCTGCACGAAAGTTACAATTCAAGCTCTATCACAAAAACACATTATTTTATATCTTTAAAGCGGATGACATACCGACTGCACAAAGGTAATGCAGCTGAAGCATGTCTGCGGTCAAGTTTTTACTTACAGAGAGACAATGTGTGTGGTTGTTTTATGTTTAGATGGATTGAGGCGTTCCAAGAGGCAATGATACTTGAAGAATAACCAACGAAGAGCTTTGAAGCAGTGGCAAAATCACGACGTAAACCGAGATGAGAGGGCCTGGGGCCAAGAAGGACTATTGATTACAAACTTAAAGCAGGAAAACTGCATAAGGCCAAAGGGAGGCTTAACCTTTACTGTTTGGGAAGGAGAAGGAGGCCAGGGGTATCGGTTAGTTTGTATGGGTCGTGTCAGTACGTACGTTTGTGCAAGTGTCAAATGAACAGACAATTTCATGAGACAAAATTCACACATTTCAGCTCAGACTAGACAAAGCTTAGAATTTCAATTGTCCCATAACAGAGATTAATGCAGTATAACTTAACTTATAACGCTATAGTTTGCATATTGCATGACTAAACAACATTAGTTTTCTACCATTACACATTACAAAGCAGATAATTATGTGAAATAATGTACAAGAATTGCATAAGACAACGATAAAATAATTAACATTCAGGACAAACATTCATCAAGTGCAGAAATTACGACATTTTATTAGTTCAATGTTAGATTACACTTAACAGAAGCATTTTCAGAAAGCTGATTATAGTCTGTGGATTAATTATTGATTTTACTGTGAATATTAGGCATATCTTATGAAGATATCAGTATGCAGGTTGTTCTTTCTCATTTCGAAATGTATTTATTTATTTCTCTTTCTTTTATTTTTTGTTAGCCATCCTGGTGAAAAACTGGATTAGGGGCAGTTTGTATCATTCATAATTTTCTTATTTTGCTTATTGTGTGTATGAAGTTGTTACATTGAGTAACATTGTCTCAAAGTAATTCTGTATTTATAATATGGGTGAAGTTTTGTTTTATGAAATGCACCATTTGTAACTGTTTTCGAGGTCAGGGTTTAGTTAATTCTGGGGGAGACACTTGTTAAGTAATTATCAGATGAAGACTTTAACCAGGAGAAACTGCAGTTTCCTTATAAAAAGGAAATGGGAAGTTTAGTTACGCATTTATAAAATTAATTGCAAACAAATGTATATGCAGTTTATCTTTTTTTATGTTGGGGTTTTTAGATAGATAAGGCAACCATATTTTGCACTACTACTTCATGTTTTTTGCTAAATTGTACTGTTTTATTTTTTGTAAAGGGGATGCTAGACTTCCTCACAGTTGTAAAATAAAACATTTGCTCAGTCATTACAAGTTAGTATTTTTATAACTGTCAGGCAATAGTTTAATAAAAATACAGTAAATCACTGTCTCATTGGCATCTTTTACAATGTTTATGTTGAATACTTTCTCAAGCTTTATTGCAAAACTCAACTAATGCATTACTATAGGCATGGGGTCCAATATTTTACTACACCAGTGGATTCTTTGACACATCCATGCCGTGGATACAATGTGAGTGAAAACAAAAAACAATGTTCTATTATTGACGTTATTGAAGGGGTGCTCTAAAGTCGTAATAAAAGCAGCGGTTAGATTTCTTGGGGTATAGGGCTATTTTCAAGAATTTAGTAGGACACCGATGAGGACACAGCTGGGCTTGCCTGCTCACACTCCATTCCGGAAGGTGGCGGTAATGCACCATAAAGTAAACACAAAATGAACAGCTTTTTTTATTTGTTTTTAAATGTTAAATTAAAGCACACAAATAGGTTAATATGAATTACATTTAATAGCCAGGGGTTACACAGTGAGGCAGTCACAAAAACAAACCAATGAGGGAGAAAAACAAACTACAAAACAACAAAGTAAGAGAAACCACTGAGCCAGTCAGGGTTTCTGCAGACGGCATCAGGTCAAATGTAAAGCTTTGAACACCAATATATTTGTATGCATATTATATGCAATAAGCCGAAAGCTAGATGCAAGTTGGCCATTTTATACTCACTACTGCCACCTCAGGCCATACGAGTAACTGCACCTTGATTAGGTCTGGGCTGGAACATGTAGGGGGAGGAAAATACATAATTTCAACACTTTTAAAGTCTGTATAGTCCCTTTAATATTTGCAAACATTCCATCAAACAAGAATGAAGGAAAATAATATAGCTACACGGTTACATAGTGTGAAATGCACAGACGCGCCATGAGACAAAACAAAAACATGAGAGAAAGAGGGAGCGACGGATTTACAGTTTATTATCGGACAGATTTTTTTTTTTTTTTTTTTTTTTATCGCGTTGAAAAAGGGGTATAATACAACTGTACAATACAATTATACAGTTACAAAGATAATGTATTTTGAGCACATTATTATTTTTTATCATATGGCGGAAACGGGTATTGTTGGAAACGGAAGTAGGAAGCGGTTTCGGGAAAAGGCCTGGTCCGTCGTCCAAACAGTTCCGTCAAAGATGGCGGAGTATGCTCACCTCGTCCGAAGGGCTTTTGGACAGCTACGAGGTCATGGGGGAGTTAGAGGTTTTCTTCTGCAGCTTTTCAGGTAATTATCTTATCATGGTTTTTCATTATCCATGTTTGCAAGTGGTAAATATTGTTGCAGCGCAAATGTGTGTAGCCGTATCAGTGAGTGACACAACATGTATCAGGAACGAACCTGTGTTGTAAACAGAGACAACATCCGTTGTACATTCATTTCGCATGTATATGTTGTTACTATATCACGTGTGTTATTGTGTGTTTTGCAGAGTAAATGATATAAAAACGGGAGCGTTGATAGGAGTGGACAAGTATGGAAACAAATATTACGAAGAAAGGCAACATTCCTTCTTCGGTATTATTACACCCTGTCTCTCGGGGGGCAATGGCAGCATTTTTCTTAAGAAAGCAAAATAGGTGCCCTTTAAACAAATAAATAACATTGTCTGTTTGTTAAGGACGTCATCGCTGGGTGATCTACACCACAGAGATGAATGGAAAGAACACTTTGTGGGAGGTGGATGGAAGTATGGTACCTGCTGAATGGTAATGTATATTTCACTTTGTATTTCAAATCTAGTTGGCCTGTTTTGTTAGGTGCTACTGAGAAACTAAGCATGTTAAATATATTTGTTTTTAGGCATCGTTGGCTGCACTGTATGACAGATGATCCCCCAACCACACACCCACCTGAGCCTAAGAAGTTCCTGGCTGAGGTGCACCAGTTCAATGTGAGTGGTTCCTCTCAGCAGTACGTTCCTTATCCAACAACACGTAAGAAGATCCATGAGTGGGTGCCTCCAAAAGCTACACCTCAGTAATGGTGTTGCCTATTCAATGTTGTAAATTATGCTGTTAATGGCCACCGTGTTCACATGCAAAATAAAATATCTGTATTATAATTTGAGATTTTGATGTTATTATTGTAGTTATAGTTGTATATATGTGGTTTTTCTTTTTCTTTACACCACACTTAGAGACCAAATCTATCACAAACTAGCAAAGACAATAACGTTTTGTTTTTACAAAATAGCTAAGAGCCCTTACAATGTGTGGAGGGTGGGCAAAGATCCTAGGCACTGCAATGATAGGATTAAAAGTCCTTCATTTAAAGGAATAGGCCACCGTTTTTACATACTGAGATATGCTCTTACCTCACTTTAGCCGAGTTAATATATCCCCGTCTGGTCTTTGTCCGTGCGCTCTGCCAGGCAAACGGAGCACATACGCAGCCTCTCCCACATGTCACATAGCTCCAAAAAAGCTCACGATAGAAGCTACCAAGCTCTTCCATGTGTTCCCTATTTAAATAAAGTTACGTGAAGTGTTTTCATGCGAAGTATATTTACACAGAAATGTAGCATGTCGATTTTATAAGCAAATAAAAGCAAAACGTCCGCGCAGTAACTCCTAAAGACTTCCCCCTGCTCACTTCCGTCAATAACCTTTAGGAGTTACTGCGCGGACGTTTTGCTCCTCGTATCATTACGCCTCACAATATAGTCCCCCTTTTTATCTGCTTATAAAATCGACACGTTACATTTCTGTGTAAATATACTTCGCATGAAAACACTTCACGTAACTTTATTTAAATAGGGAACACATGGAAGAGCTTGGTAGCTTCTATCGTGAGCTTTTTTGGAGCTATATGACATGTGGGAGAGGCTGCGTATGTGCTCCGTTTGCCTGGCAGAGCGCACGGACAAAGACCAGACGGGGATATATTAACTCGGCTAAAGTGAGGTAAGAACATATCTCAGTATGTAAAAACGGTGGCCTATTCCTTTAAGAGGGACCCCTATGTGTTTCTATCCATCAGCAAGATCTTACCCTGATGAGGATCCTGTTGCTGGAGCTATTTTGTGTTTCACTGTTTTTACTCTTAAAGGAACAGGTCACTGTTTTTACATACTGAGATATGTTCTTACCTGAGCTTAGACGAGTTGATACGTACCTGTCTTGGGTTTGTGCGTGCCCTCAGTCACGCAGAACGGCTAAAGATGTTGTTAGCATTTGGCCTCTCCCAATGTATTCCAAACTGAGGTGAAGTTGGAAGCTACCACGCTCTTCCACGGGCATGAGACCAGACGGTTACGTATCAACTCGTCTAAGCTCAGGTAAGAACATATCTCAGTATGGAAAAATGGTGGCCTGTTCCTTTAACACACATCATCTCCCAGTGCAGCGCTCCTACCTGCTATTTTTTTTTCATCCAAAGTTTTGTTTTGTTACTAAAGCCAAATCCTTTAAACTGCCTCGCGAGACTCTAACATCTGTAGTCTTGAAGTTAAGTTTTAAATTGCAGAATTCGAGCCTTGTCTCAGTGGCTCAGGCAATGAGCTTGTGAGGAGTGTGTGTTACAGTAAGCTTATACCAGTGTCTGAGACCGTCCTCTCTGGTAATCATGTGGGATTATGCTGAGCTAAAGGAAACTTTGAAGCAACCAGCATTTCACGTTTGTGTGTGGAGAGGTTGCGCTCATTCTGATTGGATAAGAAGTATGTGTTAAAGTGATTCACAGCGAGCTCGAGCACAACTGGTCTGATACATGATTTGGACTACAACACAAAAGAGTAAGTGCATTTCTATTTCTCTTTTGTTTGTGCTTTTACCCACAAATGTGAACTGTGCGTTTCAGTATAGTCATAAAAAAATCAATATTATATGTTGGTGATACACATTTTAACTAAGCACAACAATACACTGTTGTAGAAAATGTACTAAACAGCTGCTAAACTGTTTTAGGCTTTTCTCACTTTGTTTCAGAAATTTTGACGTGTTAAATGAGGAGGCTCACTATAGCACCTACACTTCCTCTTTGGGACAGCATAGAGGAAGAGGCAGAAAAAGAAAAGCTGTTTCACGTAAGTTTCCTCTCAATGCATCGAGCCCCACTAGATGGTGCTCTTTTATACATTGTCTGCTCCTTATATCTACTAAGTGAGATGAGGGAAAAGCATTTGACAGTGACACTTTATCTTTTGAGTATTAAATGTGGTACTGTCTGACTAGGAGCTCAATTTTTATTTGCTGAAGAAGCAGCAGCGCTGTAGTAGTTGCAGTTGTGTGTACTAATGCATATGAGTGTTGCCATCTGGGAGAAAGGTTAAAGAGGGTCATCTTTATGTCGAGTGGTATAAAGAGGATTTTTGCCTGCAGTTTATTATTTCTATCTCTACTTTCAATCCCTGGTCACTTTTACATTGTAGTCTTTGGTTTTTTGAAAATTCAGTTCCCTTTACTGTTGCTTATGCCCAAACCTTTCCTGGCTCCAGTACCCTACTTTACTTTATAGCTGGATTTGTTGACTTTCCATTTTCTTCAAGCTTTGGTGCATTTGGGGTTTGTATCTCATGCAAAAGCAGTCACAAGTAAGAAAGCCTATGTGTTTTACTAGTCATTTTGATTAAATAAGTATCTTTGATCCATCTAATTTCTGAGTACAGGGGTGTGCACTGCAGGTGACACGGGTACCTGGGACTTTGCCAAAGTCTGAATCCATAGCTACTGTATATGTTCAATGTACATGTCTCCAGCATTTATCATTGCCTCTGATAAAGTCACCTTCTGAAGATTTTCTATAATTCCCAGCTGTAAAGAATGCTTTTGAGTGCATTTGAAATGTTCTTTTATGACGTCAAGGTCACTCTATTGATTAAGTAGCTGTTCCGGGTACTCGTGGAAGGAATATCAAAATAATTACTTGCTGCTGATGTGGTGATTAAATTGAAGTGTAACAAGTTCGGCTGCATACACATATCTTCTGGCCTCGCATTTCAGGTTATAAATGGCAAAGATTGGTTCCAAAACACCTGTCTAGGGTTTTAATGGTTCTCAACCGGTTCGGGACCCATATAGGATCATTGTAGGATAACAAGTTATGACCCAAACAAGAGTAGTCATATAACACTTTGTCGTTTTAATCAATTTAATAACATGTAAAATAATTGTTTGTTTTAACCCTCAATCACACCTTTAAAAAAGTTATGTTGTGGGCCCTTCCACGCACAAATGTACTTTTGATTTGATTATTGATATATTGATATTGATATCTTAATTTTTTAACCAAAAGTTACTAAAGTCACCTGCAGGATTTGTTTCTAAGTTAAAATTTGTTTATGTGGGACGGACATGGAGCATTAGCTTTGGCTAAAATGCTGTAGTATGTAACATGAGTTTATGTGACATACTTGTCCCTATTCAAATAAACTTAAAATAAATTAAAATGTGTGAGTGAGAACCAACATTTTAAAAAATTCTAATAGACCTATTTGTCCCAGAAGAATGAGAGGTAGATTTTTCTACACAATTTTTAATTACTTTTAACAAAACCAATTATTTACATACATTTCATTAATATTTGGTAGCATTGCCTCTAAACTGTATATTTTGGCTCAAATGTTTTGGATTTCTTTCGACAAGCTTCTCACAATAGTTTTGCAGGAGTTTTGTTCCATTCCTTCAAACAGAACTGGTGTAACTGAGCCACATTTGTAGGCCACCTTGCGTGCACATGCCATTTCAGCTCTGCCCATACATTTTGTGATGACCACTTCCCCTTTTTGCCCCAAATGTGACGATGGTTATTATGGACAATTTTTTTTTTTTTGTCAGACCACAGGAAATGTTTCCCAAAATGTCTTTATCCTTATTATTTGCAAACTCCAATCTGTCTTTTTAATGTTTCTTTTGGAGTAAGGGCTTCTTCCTGGCAGAGTACCCTCTCAGCCCTTGTCGGGACAGTACTTGTTTCATTCTGGATGATGACAAACTTCACCAGGTCTTTTGCATTTGTTCTTGGGTTTACGTATATTCACATTTCAGACCACAGCACGTTAATCTCTGGGACACAGAACCCGCCCTAGTTGTTTGAACCACTGAACCTGGCACCTTTAAGTGTCTTGAAATTGCAAGGATGAACCAGACTTGTTCTTCCAAGGACATGACATCACCATCAGGGCTTTCCCAAATTGTTTAAAGGTATAGTAATCTTACTGTATGTAAACTTCTGACTTTGTGAAAGGAACAAAGATATTTCTAAAAGATTCTATGTTTCACTGTTCTGGCATTTAGCAAATGGAAATATTTGTTTTAAATTCTAATTGAAAAAGTAAAGGTTCATTCTGGTTTCATGTGAGATAGTGAGAATAAAATGCAAATATATGTATATATGTATATATATATATATATATATATATATATATATATATATATATATATATGTGTATATGTATATGTATATGTATATATATATATATATATATATATATATATATATATATATATTGTGGTGGTGGACAAAGAGCAGGGGAAAGCCGTTGTGGTCGACATAGCAATACCAAGCGACTTCAACATCAGGAAAAAGGAACATGAGAAACTAGAGAACAACATGTAATACCCACCTACCGTGGCAGAATATACTAGACTGCCTAACAGACTACTACACTCATTCTAATGCTGTGTTCTGGCCCTGGAGTATGAGCAGATTCCAGCTGTGTCACATAATGACACAAACACACTTTTATCTGGCAGTCTCTATCTCTGCAGTCTAAGTCTGGCTCTAGCTCCTCATGCAAACTCAATTTTATTCCTGTTTGCTCCTTTTGCCCTATCTCCACAGTCCCTGTCCAAACCCATCTCACCATCCTCGCTTTGCCTCCTAGTGACTGACAACTGGGCCAGTTGTTTCTGTGGTAAAGTGTGCTCTTGGGCTAGTGGAGGGTGGCTGATAGGGATCAGAAAATTCCCGCTTGGGCTCCTTCATGCCTTTTTAGGTGGTATGTTGCCCACAAGTCATAACAAAGTGGAGTGCAAGAGGGATAGCTGTTCAGTACAGAGGCCATGTACGATAAGGTGTGGAGCAACATAGAGAGCTGTTGGTTGGTTGGTGGCTAGATCAGTTTCTGTCAGCACAGGAAATTAAGGTTACTCAAGGAGCGCTCATGACTAGGCAGGCTTATGGTTCAAAGAAGAATAAAGTTTTCTCTGTAGCTGGTGTGGCATGCACTTTGACCACTGGCTGAGGAGAAGGCATGAGGAAGAACTACAGTACAATACCTCTCATCTATGTCACTGAGGTAGAGTTGTGCTTTTTCCACTATAGCATGTGCTTGTTGTTTGCTTCAAAATGTACCAGATGGCTATTTTGAAAACACCTGTTAGGTCACATGTAAATGTGTTGTGTATGAATACAAGTACTATTTCACAAGTCCATTTTCATGTGCTTAAAGTACATTTAATATTATTAGGGTTTTTTTTTGTCTGTGTGGTTAATTATACATTTTTTTATCTAAGGATTTTTATAGATTGCATTTGCACGTCTACAGTGAGAGAGACCGACAGGTTTCACCATGTCTTCTCTTTGCTTTCTCGCACTCAATAATATGTGAAGAATGCTCATCGTAAACCAAAAGCCTGTCTTACCAGTTTTTTATTTACAGGAAACTATTAACATAATTATACCTGTAACAGCTATTCCACACATATGTACAAAGTTCAGTGTGTGTGTGTGTGTGTGTGTGTGTGTGTGTGTGGGGGGGGGGGGGGGGGGGGGGGGGGGGGGTTAAAAGAAAAAATCACCCTCAAGGTCTTTCTTCAAGTTGCTTTAATGCTCGACACACTGAATTGTCTGTGCATTTGCAGCCTAACCTTATAACAAAATGTTCCAAAAAATACTCTTATGTAACAGTCCAACATAATGGGAGTCCTTCCTGTCAAGACGAGCTCCTTCGTCATAGGCAACAACAAAGTAGGCAGTCAGCAAGGAAAAGGCAGCAGGACATTGGTATAATACGATCCCCTAGCGTGTGTACATCCTCCTCAGGATTTGGGCAAAAGCACATCCAGCAGTTGAGCTGGATGCACTTCTGAGTGAAGCACTTCTTAACATTCATGTAATGAAACTCCAGTTTTGTGTGCTATTCCTTTGATTAACCAATTCTTCCTTAGTATATATACAGTATGCTATACTGTTTATTACTGTACACTATTTAAACCAACAGTGGGTTCTACTAGCATTTCAACATTGTGGTGTCTGTATTCTTCCTGATGTTTTCTCTTGCTTTTTATCAGAAATTCTCTCCCAAGATCTCTCTTAAAGGAATGTCAGTATAAACCTTATGGACAGTGTTGTATTCAAGATTTTATTTATCTGATTTCATAGTTGAACCGATACTGGCAGAAGTTCAATCATGGTCATTATAGTTACTTGAATTATTCTCTCTTTTGTAGACACTGTGTTTCTAACCTTTCACTTAATGTCCTCATGAGACACACACGGACCTAAACCTGATAGTATCTGTTTCTGCTTGCGTCACTCATAATGGCGGAGCTACTTGTGTGCCTGTAATTTTCTGTGATTATGATGACCTCCCATGCGGCACATACATGCACGTCAAAAGCGCCCTCATGTCTGATTGCATTTTACTGAAATTAATTGCTCGCTTAATTTGTCACCATAGCAACATCAGATGCTAATTTCAAACTGGTAACTGGCTTGCTTTCCTTTTGTGGCCAAACGAGTACATTTCTTTGACATTGTAGTTAAATATTTATATTATATGAAAGATACCTCCACCCACAATAAGCGACCAGGACAGGAAATTTCAAATGGATGAAATGGATGAATATACACAGTATAAGCAAACACATACCAGCAATATGTAAGCAAATTGACACCAATGATACTGGTGTTTTGGCAGCCGGTCATAATAAAGCATTTAGAAGAGGAGCAAATGTATTTATGCTTTGGCTGCTGTCTCTTTTTTGGAGATGAGATGGTAAATCTGGTCAGATTTTGAGGAAAGGCAAACCTGCTCATAGACTGTTTTTTTGAGGTATTTTTCACCAAACATCCAAAAAGAAATGATTGCTTGTATTTCACTTTATCCACCGAGATGCTACGCACTTTATTTTCATACATTTTATTCTAAGACAAAGGTTTTTGTTTTTTTTACCTTTGTGAGGCCAAAGCATTGAAGAATATTGGTTGTCCACCACACAAATGTTATTGTTGGTTAAATGCACATGACTCATGAGCCCTGAACATCATTTGCATATAACCTTGTCTGGGTCAGTAGCCTGTAGATACCTGTTCTTAGAACAAAGCACAAATATATGCATCTTTTATTGCAACAGAAAAGGGTCACTATTAAATTGTTAAATATCACAGGGGAGATAAAACTGGTTTAGCTGGAGTTGTTCAGAAGTGAAGAAAATGTTGAAAGGTTTTTGAACCTTTTCTCCCGTTTGAGAAATAGAAACCTGTTACTTGAGTTGTACAGCGACTTCAAATAGCAATTTCAAACATACTGTATTTGTTCTGACCTCTTGCTTTTACGTTGCACCTTTGAGTGTGCCATTTATCTGTTCACTTCTATGAAGTACAGCAGTTATCAAAAATAAATAAATAATAATGGTTAAAACTCAGACAAAGGGGATGAAATGCTAAGAGATAAAGGTTATGAGGGGTAGTCTGTGTGGATTTGTAGGGGGTGAGACATTAAAGTGCTGCTATAACGCTCTGTTCTCCCCCAGCGCTTTGAAGGCGTGACCCTTTAAAGTTTAGATATTCACTTCAAAGAGCCTCTGATGCAGTTGGATCTCAGTTCTTACTCTATGTTCTATGATCAGACATAACATTTTCTCCACTTTTTTAATAAGATGTAATACCAATAAATCTGAGTGCACTGCAAATGCTTACATCAATAGTCCCAAGTGTGTTGACTTTCTCGGTTGAAGCTTTTATGCTCTAAAAAGTGACATGAAAAGCGAGATGCAAACTGATTTTCTATTTTAGTACAGTCCAACAGTATGGTTGTACAGTGACAATCATGGAATGTTTAATCTTTTGTCACATCCAGTGCCCTTTAAAGTCAAATACAACGAGGCAAAAACATATACCAGGAATAAACTGGATTCTTTTCGTTGTTAACTTGAAATGCGTTGTCTAACCTTTCATTCACACACTAATGAAATTATCACAAAATATTTGGAGCCTTGCCCTACTGCCAGTTATAGTATGGCAGTTTCCCTCAAATACTTCACGTGACCAATGGATTTTGTCTTTCCATGTGAGTGACTGGAACAAATGACATGGACGGCCATGTGTCACCCCTGAAGCTGCCCCATTATTCTTGCTGAAGGAGGTTCTGGCTTTGCAGATGGATGACAGAGCTTGAGTGGCTTGTAAGAACTACAAAAAAGAGGAAACACATTGAAAGTACTGTGAGTTATTAAGTTAAATTGATTTATAAGGCACATTTGCAGATAAAATCATAAAGTGCTCCACATATCATGGGAAAAATAGTTGGTTTAGTTTGTTTCACTCGGACACCCCTGGCGTCTTATTCGATATTAGTTTGATTAGTCTGTCAGTCGGTCGTTATTGCCAGATCAGTCTTGCAGTAGCAGTAGTCTTTGTTTTTTGCACAATTTGTCATCACCCAGGTATCAACATTGTTCATTGACCCTAAATCATTATGATAGTCATTGAGAGTGATTCAAATATGTGGTAGCTTCCTTCAACCCAATTAAGTACTTGGGTGTAGGGACCCCCACAGTGGTAGTGAGATAATTTTAGAGGAGTCTCCAGATCATATAGGAGGCATACGGTATTTACCATAGTTAAAATGGAAAACATGCACCGTGAGGCTCGCGAACACAAGCGGTTCTTATAGTGGGGATTATGACTAAAAAGGATTGAGAACCACTGGGCATTTTCCTTTTAAAACAAGGCTAACCAAAATGAAATTGTTACTAAGTGAAACATGCAGAGGGAGAGATGCAGACATGGTGTGATACACATAATGAATTAAGCAAAGCAGTTGAATTGGATACAGTATGACTTAAAACTCCATCGACACCTTCCACCTTATTCAGGTCGGATCGCAGAGGCAGCAGTCCAAGCAGATATGCCCTGGCTATCTACCTTTCCTCCAGCTCTTCCAGGGGATCCTGAGTTGTTCCTGCGCCAGCCAAGACATATATATTAATCCCTGTGTGCCCTGGGGAAATGCCCGAAACAACCCCAGGGAGACAAAACAGATGCCTCAGCCACAAAAGCAGGCTCTGCTAAATGAAGGAGTAGTAGCTCTACTCTGAGCGCCTGAGATTTCTAATCTGGGTGCACCTAGACACTCTGCAGAAAAAGAACAGCAACATGGAGCCTTTTAAATGCAGCTTACTGTAGCTAAATACCGAAGATGTTTTCAATAGTCACCGGCATCAACAGCTAATACATTCTATATATTTTGGTCGGATCTTGAAACATAACATTCCCAAAAGAAGATATTGTCATTGTGTGCAAAATAATGATCACATGAATTTTATAAAACTATAATAGTACTATTATAATTCATGAATTTACAACAGTTATCATTGAGAAGCAAATGAGAGTCAGTTTAGTTACGACTGTCCTGAATAATTTCTATCAGGTTTTTAATAGTCAGTGCATGCTTTTGTACTATCTCTGTGGGAAAAGGGGAAATGAGAAGGCTAAAGGCTGATATGTGGCTAGAGAGCCACTTAAATTTTTACCCCCCCCCTCTGTCTAAACTCAGGGGACAAACCAGGACAGATTAGAGGAGGTATGTGTAATTTATAGCTTGCACTTTCTCCCCTGCGCTAAATAAACAGTTTGGGCTGTAATGTCCTAGCCAAGTAGTTCAGAGGCTCCTTAGAATATTCCTATTTGTCATACTCCCATAAAACACGCCCCTCCGTCTGCCAATTCTGTGGACGTTGATCGCTTTTCTGGCTGTCCCTCTGGTGTTGTGGGGGTCAAACTTGCGCCACTGCTTAGAGAGAAACAGGAAGTCAAGCAGGATGTCCACAGTGAACACAAATGTTAGTGGTGGGACAAGAGAACAATGCAGTGATTAACCAAGAGTTTATGTTTTATCTACACCCATTCCTAAAAACACACATTCCTTTTGCCATTGTACATCTAATTTTATGTTGTGCGTGTGCTGTGACCGAGAAATTGGACCCTAAGATTGAACGCACTGAAACGTTATGTGGCATTTGTGTGTAGTGACATTTTCATAAGGAGTTGCTGCATCGATGCTGTGTGATTTGTCAACTCGGAAGCAGTTCTTACTTGCACTAAAATTATTACATTTGTTGCTTTGGGGTTTTTCAATGTCAGGCGGTGATGCAACACTCATTTGTGGTTTCTTGTTAATGGCACTCATCTAAGTTGGTTTCAGTGGGCGAGTGCACTTACCTAATCAATGTCCGTGTACAATCAAAGCTCTTAAATGGGCGTAATTAAATGTCACGTAAAACACAGTCGATGCTATGAGCAAATTAAGTCAAGGTCTATTAGGGGACACATTGCTGAAAGCTTTGCTGCAGCTCGTATACTCTACGTGGCGGTACTTTTAACTATGCAATGGAAAAATTACTTCATCAACGTGGATCCCATTTCAATAACGTTTCTCATGACCTGCAGGCAGATTCTGTGCCAGGTGCTCTCTCTTCCTCCATTGTGTTGGCCAAGCTGTCAGCACACACTCTCATCACTGTGATGAACAGTTGAGTCACCTCCCAGTCCTATCAGAGGCAGGTCAGTAAGAGCAAGAGGTGCATAGCAATTTGTGCATAGACTTTTTTTCTCTTCTTTACTTTTTCTTAGTTGAGAACAGAGAATGGTTACGCTTCCCACTCAGAGTTTCTGTGAGTAACAAAAGTTTTATGTGGACATACATTTGAACATTTCGGCTACTTCTTGTTTTTTTTGTTTTTTTTTAGTTTGATCGTTTTTTCTGAGCCTTGTATCAGAACATTCACAATGCAGGCTCTTGTTTTTGCTTGTGAAGTTTGTTACTTCTAAAAGTCTTTGGACCGGGGACTTCCAGGGATCCCTTCACTTTAGACTGACAATTGCACATTAAATTTTGTTCATTTTTTGTCTAATGATTTTCAAGCTGTTCTCTGTTTGATTTTAATTCTCGTGCAGAAAAATCATTTACTTGATTGAGCAATGATGTTCTATCAAACAGTCACTCAGTACTTAGTAATGTCAACAAATACTTTTCCACTCTTACTTAAAGCAGTACTAAGTAACGTGTTTACCTTAATAAATCCTTTCCGTAGTCCCTGTGGGGGTAATACAAGTGTTTATGGGATGATTGGAGGGTCTTTCATCTCCCCCTGGTGTCTCTGGCCAGAAAACCATGTTTGCAACTTGACTGCCACCGGTCCGAAGAAAGCAATACACACTAATGTAATCACGAAGAAGGAGCTAACATGCTAACGGGCAAAGCTAACTGCGGGCTAACGTCACTTTAAACAGTATTTACAGCCAAGTTTGAGTGAAAAAAAATATTTCCATTGTATAATTGGATGCACAGTATCCCTCTCTCCCTTCGCCTTTCCTGTCGGCGTAGTATTTACTCTCCAAGACAATTAATAAGTAAAAAAATCGTAACTTGCTACTACACCTGCAGTTGTGCTTATGGCCTCTAGGGGGAAGAGTTACTTAGTACTGCTTTTTTTTTTTTTTTATAATTCAAATATTTATTGTGTTTTCATAGACATGGTACATGTTTCCAAAAACAGTCTTTACAATAAAGAAAATGAAAGAAAAATGTAAATACATGGTCTGGTCTAAAACAGGTTGATTCTTTTATTTATTTATTTTAGCTAGGGTGTCCATTTACTTTTATATGATCCCAAAATCTGTCCCATGGTGACACATTGTCCCCCTCCTTCAAAGAGTCGTCCAATCTTCTTAGCATACATTCATATGACACAATTTCAGTCATCGCACTGGCCCATTCCTGTATGCTTGGGGCCTTTGGTGCCTTCCAATGTCTTAAAATAATTCGACAGGTTGTTATTAAACCCATAGAGATCACAGAAAAATATTTTCTAGAAACATTTGGCAGGCAACTTTTGTCTCCTAACAAACACAGCTCTGGACATGATGGTATGTTTGAACCAAACCAACTGCTTAAAATACTTAAGACCCTAACCCAGATAGGTCTGACTAATGCACAGTCCCAAATACAGTGAATAAAAGTTCCCTTTTCACTTCTACATTTCCAACATAGGTCGTTCCCCAGTAGTTTCATTCTATATAATCTTGATGGAGTAAAATAATACCTGTGCAATACTTTATAGTGTATAAATTTGCTTCTGGCCTCTCTTACATATTTACCACACTCTGCAACTATTGTTTCCCACTTGTCTGGTTCGTATTCGTGACCGAGGTCTTTTTGCCAACTCAATTTCAGGCTATCAGAATCAGTACTCATGGCAAGAGTAGCTACTTTATAGAACTGAGAAGCTCTGCGTTTTAACAATGGGAGCTTCATATAATTTGTTATTTGATTATCACTTAAACTACATGAGACTGAACTAATACAACTTCTTATCTGTAAATATTTCCAGAAATTACTTTTACCCATCAAATCATATTTCTGCAACAGCTGGTTATATGATAACAATATACCATCTTCATATAGATCATAAATAGTGTTTATACCTTTAGAGGACCAATGCTCCCAATACAATGACTTTTTCCCAATACGAAGTTCAATATTATGCCACAATGAGGAATATTTTTGAGTTGTGTGTTTAAGTTGAAAGATTTTGTGAGCTTTTACCCATACATCTTTGGCGTGTGATATAACTGGATTCTCGATATCACATTTTTTTTGTGTTAACATCTGTATAGGCATTAATGGGGAGCATATCTCCTCCTCCACTGCGATCCAAGGGACCTGGGACTCATTCTTATGCCAATGCTTGGCTTGCTTTGTCATTTCGAAGGCCAAATAATACAATCTTAGATCAGGGAGCCCTAACCCCCCCTTTTCCTTATGTGCACATAGTTTACTCAATTTAATCCGAGGTTTTTTCCCACTCCAGAAAAAATGTTTTATGATGTCATCAAATTGTCTGAAGATACCTGACGGCACTCTGAGGGGTAGCATCATAGTGATGTAATTAAATTGTGGGACAATTATCATTTTTATTATATTTACCTTTCCCCACAGTGAAAGCTTTAATTTATCCCATTTATCCAGGTTTGTTTTAGTCTTCATAAGTAATGGATTGAAATTAAGTGCAATCATATCTTCAATATCTTCAGACAATCTAACGCCCAAATATTTCATTCCCTTGCGTACCCATCTAAAATTAAACTTCTCTACCATAGATGCAAAGCAAGTTCTATTGAGAGGCATCGCTTCTGACTTATTCCAATTAATAGAATATCCAGAGAGTTTCGAAAAGGACTGTATTGTTTCCATTAGACAGGGTAATGATGATGATGGGTCAGACACTACTGCCAGAATATCATCTGCGTATAAAAGTAGCTTGTGTTCGGCATCACCACCTTTAATTCCTTTAATACCCGAATGTGTTCTAATAGATATTGCAAGAACCTCTAAGAAGATTATGAATAACAATGGGCTTAACGAACAGCCTTGGCGCGTTCCACGAGATAAACCAAAGAAAGGGGAAACCATCCCATTGGTCATCACTGCAGCTCTCGGTTCTTTATACAACATTTTTATCCAATTGATAAAATTTACTTTAAAGCCGAAATGAGACAGGGTGGAGAACAAGAATTGCCACTCTACCCTGTCAAAGGCTTTTTCTGCATCTAGAGAGAGAGCAGCTATTGGGATATCCTGTGTCCGACTGAGCCACATCAAGTGAAGGAGAAGTCTAACATTATCTGTTGAAGATCTGTTTTTCATAAAACCCACTTGACTAGGATGAATAATATTTGGCAAAACACATTGTAATCTAGTTGCGAGAACTTTGGTCAAAATTTTACAATCAAGATTAATCAGACTAATTGGCCTGAAATTAGATGGATCCGTGATATCTTTGCCCGCCTTGGGGATCAGTGAGATTACAGCTTCATTGAAAGTTGAAGCAAGTCGACCTTTATCAAACATTTCTTGGAAAACCATTGCAAGAATTGGTGCAAGTATATCTATAAATGCCTTGTAATACTCTACTGGCAGTCCATCGTAACCAGGGGACTTTCCATTTGCCATTGTTGAAATCGCCTTTCTTATTTCTGCCTCAGCTATTAATGATTCTAGTTTATCTGCATCTTGAGATTTCAACTTAGGTACCTCTGTATTAAAAAGAAACCTATCTATTTGCTCTTCAGAAGAAGACACAGAAGATGTGTAAAGTTTTTGATAGTGTTTCTGGAAAATATCATTTATATCTTTTGTCAAACAGAATTGTTGGTCGCCTTGTTTTATAACTGCTATTACAATAGCGTTCATTTTCTCCTTTAATTGTCTAGCTAACAACTTTCCCGATTTTTCTCCCCCTTCATAGAAACTAGTTTTTAGTCTGAAAAGTGCATACTCTGCTTTTTTACTATAAATTTCATTTAAAGTAAATTTAAGCTTGCAAAGCTCTTGAAATTTATCATTGGAAAAATGTTTTAACAAATTACTTTCTTTTTCTTTAATTTCCTGTTCTAAGCTTAAACACCTATCAGTATTATCCTTCTTCTTTTTAGTTGCTTGTGCTATAAATTTACCCCTTACGTAAGCTTTTGATGCCTCCCACACCGTAGTTAATTCTTCTGTACTGCCAATATTAATTTCAAAGAAGTTTTTCAAATCTTCCCCTATTGCCTCCCTGAAATTTGAATCAGATAACAGAGCTGTGTTTAATCTCCATCTCCCCCTCCTATCAGTTATAGAGTTTATCTTAATAATTAATTCTACCGGAGCATGATCTGTTAATGCTATTGCCTTAATGTCACAACCAGCTACCCTGTCCACCAAAAATGAATTTATTAGAAAGAAGTCTATCCTAGAATAGGTACTTAGTACTGCTTTAAGTAATTATTTAAATTTGTCTACTTGACCCTTCTCAGTGAGAGGCATTGAAAGGCTCAGGTGAAAGATGGACAGAGGCCTGTTTTGAGTGAAGTCATCAGGCCATGCAGTAGAAGTAAAAAGTGAAAATAAATACTTAATGTGGGGGTTAAACGGTGGAGTATCTGCAGCTCATGTGACACAGCCTGTGACTGTACTAATTAGTTTTTTTTAATCACTCAGGCCACAGTGGACCTGCAGCACCTTTGAATATTTTATGCCACATGCGACACAGCTGTGTGGGACATATCTCAGCTTTCACCTGGAGTATGGCTGTGTGATAATTTTCCATTTTGCCGGGTAATTGCCTTGTTGCCCCCAGAAGATGAATATTTAAACAGGCGGGGATTCAAATTAACACGTATGATGGGCAGCAGCAGGCAATTTAACATAGTTGTCTGCAGATGTTTAAGCATACAGCTGGAGTCACTTTTGTATTCTACCTAAAGCATTTTTGGGAAGCTCAGGTACTCAGGTTACTCTTTCATTTGAGGGTATTCAGAATACAGTTTCTGTCTTGGTATCAAAGGAATACATTAAAGTACTCAGTGATTAAATTTCACTTTCATCAACATTAAGGACAAAAAAGGATTAAAACAGCCGGGGAAAAGTTTATCTCTGTCTTTCTGGGCTGTGGGCATTTGCATAGTGCTTTTTTTGCATTCCAAATTAGTGGTAAATAAGCTCGTAACAAGTGAAGCCTGAACATCTTCTCAATAACACACCGCATTTATGCATTCACGCAAATCAACGTGAAAGTCTGAGTATTCGGAATACAGTACTCTGATTTGACAAAGTACTGGAATACGTTACTAAACACATTTTAGAGGCACACCGCGTAACATTTTGGACTATATTGTTGCCATCAGTACAAAACATGCTCCTAATGACCGGCTTAAAACACTATTACTGCAGTGGGTAATCAAAGAATAGATTTGGATGAGAACCTGACCTGTTCAAACCTCAAAATCTGCTGACTTTAGTCACATCTCCATGGAGACGAGCTGGAGACGCCCCGCTCCCAGTAAAGTTACCGTCATAACTTATGAGAGCTGAGCCGCTTACAGCAAAGGTACATGTTTGCTTGAACACTTATGAGGTATTTTTTAATGAAGAAAATATCTGTCGTAAAGTAAATGCTTGTATTTCTATTTTATTTATGGGGTGAAATTCTACGCGGTAAAGGAACGGTCCAGTGTTTTTTCTATACGTACCTGTTACGACCCGGTTCTGCTAGGTATAGGAAGTAACAAAAACCAAGATGTAAAATGGATAAATAAAGTTGTAATTTAATAAAAGGAGTGTAAAGGTAATCTTAACAAAAAGATGTGTAACAAAAATAACCAAACAAAGGCTATTTAGAGTATGTACAAAGGGTAACCGAAACAAAAGGTACTAAGACTAAAACACAACACGAACAAAACTAAGAAGTGTCTTAAACAACGAGTGTCACAAACAGGCCTACACAAAAACAAGTGACACAGAAAAAACACACACGAGAGACACAACTGAACGAACTGGAAACGAGTGTCTCTGAACACAAAAGTTTACACGAAGAGACACAGAACAAACGGCGCACTGGCCACAAAGACCAGCAGCCCTGAATGAGCCACGGTGGAGTCCTTTCATTGGAGTGGCTGGCACAGGTGGCTTTAACAAGCTCCCCCCAGGTGTTGAGCTGCTCCCCCAATCAGGCGGCAGCAAAGCCAGAGACCCAACCAGCCGCCAGGACCCCATTGCACTCCACCAATCGCAGCCCAGGACCACAGCAGCAAATTTACATGGGAGAAAACAGGTTTAGGCTACACTAACAAAAATATACAAAAAGGAGGGAACCTGGAGGCCTGGGGCCGTAACAGTACCTGTATGGTCTTTGTGCGTGCCCTCAGTCACTTGTCACATTTGGCTCATCCCAACGTATTCCTATAGCTCCAAACGGGATGAAGTTAGCAGTGACCAAGCTCTTCCACGGGCACAAAGACCAGACAGGTACGCATCAACTCGTCTAAGCACAGCTAAGAACATAATATATCCGTATGGAAAAATGGTGACCTGTTCCTTGAAGGCGAGTATTCAATAAAATACCATTTCAAAGTATTCTCCCCAACACTGACTGTGCATCTCCATGATATCACACCTCAAATTCCTGTCTACATGTGTGGATATTAACACATAAAGAAGAGCAGTCAGCTAAATCCAAATACATGTAAATAAATCACTTGTACACTGTTCATGAATGCCCGCAGACGCCATTAAAGGGGCTAGATGCAAGTTAGCCATTTTATACTCACTACTGCCACCTCAGGTCATACGTGTAACTGCACCTTCTATATTTAGCTCGTGCATGACGGCACTCCAGATCCGAATTAACACCTTTCTGAGTGACAGTGCAGGATTTTAGAGGCGGTTGTCGTGAACAGGTCTGGGCTCATTCTCCACATTAGGACATTGGGAGGAAAATACTTGATTTTAACATTCCGTGGTGAACCAATTGCCTAGTCCTTTAACCTGAATAAACAACTGCAGGTGTATAGTGGGTGTATTATGGGTGCACTCGACGTCCCTCACAGCAGCCCCTCCCTCTGAATAAACACATGGGCGGGGTTTACTCACACATTGCGCTGCTGTGTTGGCTCCGTGCGCTCTCGGGGGGTCGGGCAGACGGTGGCGGGATGGAAGGGTAGGGGTCGGTACGCTGTTGTCTCCGCCGTAGATCGCTGTGTGTCGCCTGTTGAAGCCGCGGTGTGGGGGAAGGCTGCATGCGGTGGTGCAATGGCAAAGGTTTCCATTAATGTTTGTGGCGGAAAGCGACATCGAGCACCGCTTGAGGACATCTGCGCGAGAGAGGTCCGGTTGACTGTGTCTTTTGCAGCTCCGGAGAAAAGTTGATTCGGAACTGAAGACGTGCGCAAACTGAGAGCCTAAAATGGTAAGTATATGCCCTTTGTGTTGTGCGTTTGTTTTCGAGAAGTCCTTACGTTTGCTTACGTTTACGTCTGTGTTGCGTAGTTCTTACAGCTTGTGCAAGTGTGGTCCCTGTCTGGCCAAATCTCCAGTGGCTGCGGGACATTGATACCTAACATCGGTCCTGTTTGGCTGGCCAAGTCAGTAGTAGCTGCGGGACATTGATAGTCTAACCTAACATTTGGCCAAAGTTGACAAATCGTACATGTTTTGTTTTTTTGTATGCACCTAAAACACCTGGCTCCTCGTGTCTGTGAACGAGTCTCTACTTGTTTTTGGTTTACTCGCACAGATTTTTGTCTCCCTGCCTGAACCTGAACAAATGTCAGGTTTAAGCAGAACATCCTGTCTTTTTTAATATATGAGTGATCAAACTTTTACAACACAAGCCCTCCCGACGGCATAATAATTCCTAAGAGCCTTTGCTTGAGCTTCTTTTAATGCTCATGGATAAAATGTAGTCTTATCTGCAATGTATGGTACAAGCTGTCATTCCCCAACAACTCCAGAATTTACATATCCTTCAAGGGAGGGGGGGGGGGGGGGGGGGGGGGGGGGGGGGGTTACTGAAGAATGTTTCTCTTTGACATGACCTTTTACAATGTTTACCTTTTATCATGGAGACTTCATGCCCACTGTTGGCTTAGCACTTGTGGAGCAGGTTTGTCCAGGTGTTGTCACGCATTGTTTCAGATTTTAATCTTCTTTAACTTTACTCAGCTACTCTTATTAATGAGAGTTTACTTTTCTCTCGTCACCCTTGACATGATCATAAACAGACTTTTGGGGGAGTTGTGCATTGTTTGCATTGTGTGATAACACCATTATCAATGTAATGCATTCCATAGCGGGATTATTTTTTTTGTCTTATTGGCATCGTGCCAAACTACATGTGTTCAGAAAGTAATGTATCAGATTTTGTAAAATGGATGAGACTGAATGAAGGGAGGTGACTGACATTTCTTTCTAAAAGTCTGAGTGGTCTATTATTGTATTTAGGATTTTTGACAGGCCTCAAACCATGAAAGAAGATTGCATGTGTGTGTTTTTTTTTGCCAGCTGACACATATGCACAAATGTTGTCGGGGCACATTGGGACATACAGGTGATGCCACACCTTTCATATTGAAAAAAAGTAACATGCTGCCAAGACATTTACATTTCACATTTACAAATCCTGAATAATGACTGTTACTTTGGGCTGTACTTCAAATGTAAGTTTTTCCTTATTTGAATGCTTTCAAGTTAGCCATTGCAAACATCATTTATCACTGGCCACTGTGTAATACATAACTGTGAGCGCTCCTTGTTGTCCAAGGTTATTGTATCTTTCATGACTAAAGGCATAACGTAGGAGTGGCACAAAGAGCAAAGATCATCTTTAATATGCTTTTCAGAAACTGCTTTGTTATTGGCAAGTTGCCTGTTCTCTAGGGCAGGGGTTCCCAAGCTTTTCAGGCTGTGACCCCCAAAATCACTCAACCAACAACTCTGGAACCCCTTCTGTACAATTTATAGCATTTATTATAATTTACGGTGCAAAACATTAAAATTTTGGTTTAGTTATGGTAATAATTATAATAACGGGCAGTTTTTGATCATTAAAAAATGCATCAAATCAAAAAAATCAAAAAAATGTCTCAAAAACATCTTGCAACCCTTACTTCAGTGTCCCGTGGTCCCCCAGGGGGTCCCGGCCCTCACTTTGGTAACCACTGCTCTAGGGAAAGCTACTGGAAAATAAAGCTCATGAACAACACATACAGTGGCTTAGAAAGCAATGGTAAAAGAAACAAGCAATTTGACATTCGGCATTGACAGTCTGTCTAAATTTGGAACTCCTAAAATATTGCATAACATGGCATGTTTTGTGTGACAATTGTATGCTGATTGTTGCAACTGATTTGTTCATCAAAAAATACTGATCTTTGTGTTTTTTCTTTGAGATTCTACTGTATATCTATAATCCATGCATCTAACTAAGCTTTTTATCAAATCACTTTCAGTAGCATCTTCTGCTTTTTCAAGTACTGTCTGACGTGTTGTCTTCTTGTTTCTGTCTCAATGGGGAATTGTTTCCTGCACCTTCTGGTTGTGTGTGTTTCTGTTTACATAAGGCTTTCATTTCGTATTTTGCATACCAATAGGAAACAGCATATTTATGTTTTAATGCAGCATGAACCAGCTAAATCTGATCGGGGGATCAGATTTACGGCGGGATCTGTATGTGCTTCACATGTAATGGAGATATAAGAAACGTAATGTGTCACAGGTGCCCGTGTATGTATGTATATATATATATATATATATATTTTTATATAGTAAGTAAGTGCTTTACAACCATACAACGTAATAGTGTTCAGGTGTTAGTCCTGAGCTGCTGCGACAGAGCGCGCCACCACTGTGGACCAACCGGACCAGCATGTTGTTTGGAGATAGGGGAAAACGTATAGTACTCCGAGGATTCTCTAGTGATAGAAGGCATATGTTGCTCAGCTGTGAGTCTTGCCCAGATACCTTCTCCTTTGTCCAGTCTTTGTTTCCTGTAGCGCCTCTTGTGGCGCCTCCACTGTGCTGCAGGTGTGGGCTGCTCTTGGTGCCTCTTCCATGTTTCAGAAGAAGAAATTTGTAGGTCTCAAATGTCTTTAGCTCATTAGCTAGCAGTTTGTTTAATCTTAAAAAGCTGCTTTCTTCAGGACCATTGTGGACTCTTTGCAGTAAAAAAAGAATATCAGCCGAACCGCACAAAAACACGGCAAAGACGTACACATTATCCAGTGCAGAACACAGAAACAACAAATGCAGTTTGCTGAAAAAAGCAAAAACTGCAGCTGTACCAAGAGAGCAGGAGGTTGCTGCTTATTTACACGTCGCCATGACGTTAATTTGGCTTCTCTATAAATTTGATTTCAGCTTCAGATTTACATCCCAGTATACTATGCATTTTGCTTGTAATGCAATACTGTTGTGTTTCATGTATTTTAATGACACTATTCTGAGCATTTGAAGGCTGTAACCTCTACTTTCTGCTGCACACGATACATGACAGATCTTTGCGCATCGTGCTTGAAACGTTGAATGGGCACTGACCGATGTGAAGCTCTCCTGTTTTTTCGCTTCAGTGGTTGTTGCGACGGCTTTACTCAATCACATCTGTTGTCAGGGGCAACAGGTTGAATCTGCCTGTCCATCTTGAATGGCTGAATGAATGTCCCTTAGTGGCAGTAATAAAGAGAGTGTGAGTGCTAATATGTTCTTATCGTCAGACCTGTGTATATTTCTTACAACCGTGGCTCAGAGGTGTTGAATAATAAATGCTTAACTACTTTGGCATAACATGAAGAGCTAATATTTCTGGTGGTGTGTATGAATATCTTTGTTTGTAATTGCAAACTCTCACATTCTGCAACAATATTCAATGCCTTATATTATAATTCGCACTTCTCAATCTCTCCCAGCTTTTGGATTAGGCACTGAGTGGGCTAAGCTGACAGGAGATGCACCCCGCCAATGGGTGAGTGAGTAACTCTGAAAGGATTAGGTGAGGAACAAATACCCTCCCTATCACAAACATCAGTACGCATCATCTTCTGCCTCCTTGGTCATATTGTATACGATTTATTGCACTTTACTGTACTCAGTGAGGATATGTGGTTAGCTGCTTGATACAGCCCCTGTCGTATTTATCTTTTGACCCAACCAGAGGTTCAGGACAGTGTGATTTGAAATTGCACAATGTCCTGGCTTTTAGAGGCCGGCAGTGACAGGGAAATGAATGAATAGGGTACTATACAGTTCCCTAATCTCCCAATTTCATCATATGCTTGGTAACCCCTATCTACCTGTTAAATAATTTTAAGGAATGTAATTATTATCCACCCCGGCCCGCACAGCGCTCTCACCCCGGCTTCAATCCTCCCTTCCTACCTGACTGTAACAATCCCTCTCATGCAGTATATTATGGCCATACTGCCTTTGCTGTGCCTGATCCCTTCTGCTCTGGGAAAATAAGCAGAGTAAGGCCTGGCTGCCATATGGATGGGAGACTGCTGGGGAACACCAGGAAGCCTCGGTGAATGTAATGTGAGAGTGAGTGGTTGGTGGTGGCCAGAGGAGCCAATGGCACAGATTGTCAGCCTCACTTCTGTTAGTCTACCACGACAGCTGTATAAGATTACTGAATTATTATTATTGTTTACAAGTGGATAATAAAACAAAGCCTTGATTGGGGACCCCACGTTTGGGAATAAGTGGGTTAGTTTGGCTCCACTTCTAAACAAAAGCTTTGTTATTGACTGTCCCGACCAGATAAACAATCGCGATATATAAAAAAAGAAATATCACGATAACGATATATTTGACAATATGATTGACAAATTGCTACAAAATCCCAGCCTTACCTCTATTGGGAAGATTAATTCAGTGATATTTTATTCTTTTTTTTTTTTAACAGCATACTAATTTCCTCGCAAATATGATTTACTCATGCAGTTTACATCCTTTATTTCATTTTGCCTTTTAAGCACCTGTCCCCGTGTTCTACAGTGTGTTCATGCTGCTCTGATGGAGATCAGCATCACATAAATGATATCGTGTCACTGTCCACAATGATACAAAAAATTACTACAATATAAAAAAATTATATCGCGAGAACGATATGCGATGCGATACGGCGCACCCAAAGCTCAATACATTTACAACTTAAAAAGAATTTAAAAAGAATATATATAACACACACAAAGAGATACTGTATATATTGATATTGTCGTTATTATCGGACTTATTAAACGTGCTGGTCTACATGTTTTGTTTTAGACAATGTAATTCATAATACACTTGTAATCCTATATTGTGCAGCCCTAAACTCGATCACCTGTATAACAATGGTTTCTTTCAAAGAGCTTCGAGGCAAAAACAGTGTAACCTAGATTCCTGCTGTGGGCCTCTTCAGATGTAAAAGTCAGCAGATGATCTCCCAGTGCTGATTCATTGCCCACACAACAGCCAGCCCTGTGTCTGGTCTCACTGTGGAGGTGTGTGTAGAGACCAAACTTGGATATGTTTCAGTTACTATGCCTGCTGCACACTATCAGTAGTTCACTTTTGTATTCAAGCCAAAATCAGACTGTATTCTCTCAAAAGTGGTGTAAAAGCGAGCCTTGTGTGTAGTAGTTGAGTTCCACGAAATTCCGCATTTTTTACATTTTCTAACTATTCATACGAGGTAGTTGGCACGAGTTTGTGAAATTATCTGATTGCAATCGCATTAGAGGAGTGGACTGGGCTGGTTGAATGGAGGACGTTTTATGTCCATCTTGAGAAGCGTCTTGTCTCTCTTGTCGTCAAAATGTAAGACTGAAGAAACATCCTCAACTCCACCAACCGAGTCCAGTCACTGATTTCTGAAAATCACTTCTACGATAGATCCTTCCTGAGGACTGAGAGCCTTCACAAACAAATCTATTGCAATATTTCTGAGTAGGCTTTACATTTTGCGTAACCTCCTCGTATTTTTCGCTTGATTTAGATTTTTGTTTCACTCTACTCACCAGACACTGCAGGATCTTTTGGCACCATTAGGTAATGTGCACAGCCAGAGGGCTTTTCTAAAAGTCATCTTTTTAAGGAAGTGTTTTTTATTCCCCTCTATTTTTCAGGATAACCATAATACATTACTTTAATAATTATGGTACAAGGCAGCCCAGTTGCAATTTCTTTTTGTTATCAATATTTTCTTCCATAGTGAACAATTGTTCAGAAGAAGAATTGCTTACAGTTCATATCATGTTATAGAGGCCTGTTCCTTGGTGTTGAATAGTTATTGTTATACAGTATAAGAAAACAGTATAATATAAAAAGAATAGTCTTTGTGCTATAGATTTAGTTATTTGGATGGGTCATCTCACTGTCAAAAACAAAGCTAAACTTGGCAGAGTTGTAAAACAGGGCAGTAAAATCACAGGCCAACAGCAAACCAGTTTGTCTCAGCATTACAGTAAAGCAGTGCATCGTGTTTGTCATAAGATCACAGATGACGATAGCCATCCTGTCCCATTGCTTTGAGCTCCTTCCATCATGGCAGAGATACAGACTTCCTGTTGCCAAGAAAAATGTGTACCGGAATTCTTTTGTGCCCTTTGTTATCTGGGAGCTGAATACGTCGTAACGCAAATTTGTCTGTTCTATTCTAATTCTAATTTAGTCTGAGCCTTAGCCTTAGCCTTAGCCTTAGCCTTAGCCTTAGCCTTAGCCTTAGCCTTAGCCTTAGCCTTAGCCTTAGCCTTAGCCTTAGCCTTAGCCTTAGCCTTAGCCTTAGCCTTAGCCTTAGCCCTATTCCTATTCCTATTCCTATTCCTCTTTCTATTATGATCTAGTGTTTTGTTCAGTTTAATACAGGTCTATTTTACCCACCCACTTCTCCCATTGGTCAGACTCCATCGTGCCATGACTGAGAGACGGGCGTATATAACCAATCATTGTGAAGTGTGAATTGTCAAAAGAAGGAAACCTACAGTTAGTGCACATGAAACCAAAATTGTGATCTAATTTTGCACATTGCCTACCCATAATATAAGACATTGAGATTAACCTTTTTTATTTTATTGGTCATTGTTGCAGCCCATGGACATGACAGATGGCAAATGCTCCTTTTAAAGGTCTTAACATGACCTTTGCTGTAGTCTAGATTTCTGTTCCTGGTGCAATACTGAGTTAAGTGTTTGGCCAATTTCTGTGGCTTTCACATCGTCCTGACATCTGACCCATTTCCTCTTTAATGCCCTTTAAATCCTTTACAAACTGGTTGCTCTGCTCTAAATTGTATCTCAGCCCTCTATTTTAGCCACTGTCTGAATGGGATTGATCCTGATGAGTAATCTTTACTGTGTGCAACACAGATTAACATTTCAGAAGAGAAAAGAAGTGATTGCTCCCACATTTCTGTTGGGGATTAGTCATTTTATTTTGTATTAAAGCTAAACACGCTGTCAGAAGAAAAAGTGCCTGTCAAGCTGAAGGTTGCCACTAAAAGCAAACTCCTCCTATAATTGTAGCTTTGTGTAATTTTGATTATTGTTTATGTTTATTCTTTTTTAAACTGCATATTTCTAATCCCTTCATGTATCTAAGTGTATAGAGTGGCTCTGACAGGAGGATTACTCTTGTTCTGTCAAACATCTTTTAGAAGCAGGTTTGTTTGATAGCAGAGCTGTCCCCTAATAGACCGCAAAGAGTTGATTGATTTCCTACTCAATATATCAATATATTTCTGAGCTGTGCATGTTTATGGATTTGCTTGTTTGTGCTATTGTTAACTATGAGAGTAGCACAGGACTACACGATCTGTTAAGTACATGACAGAAGTTTTTTTTCATGAACTAAATATTTCATACCACTTGATTTGCACAAAAAAATCCACAAGGGCCTCATTATCAGCACAGTTCATTAGCATTACTCATGTGGAGAGATTAATTTAATGGGCCCACACAGATCAGATTACGGCAAACATCGGCAGCTGCTCACTTCATTTACCCTTGAGTCCCGTCCGGTGTATGTTTTAAATCAAATCAAGGTTACTATTCTGAACAGATGAACAGAGCACAATCACAACTGTCTTGGACTTTTATTATTAAACCTTAAAGTATTAGTAACTGCAAAGACTTAAATCTTGTCACACAGATGAATATTTATCCAGGAGGAGACCTTAAAAAAACATCTGCAGCTGAATTTGATCTTATGTTAGGGTAAGCATGACCGTGAAACACACTCTAGTTTCAATCATTTATTTAGGTCAATCTTTTGTTAAATAAAATAAAATATATTATACCATGGTCTGGGTGAATATTTGATTCTGATTGGCTGGAGGGTGATTGTTAAGTAAGGGATAATGTATAGAACGCTGGTCATTATCAGGAAAATAAGTTCCGACCGGGCGAACCAGTCTTGTTTCGCCCTGTTGGTTCTTATTTTCCCGATAATGACCAGCGTTCTATACATTATCACGCTTCTTATACAGCTATTTGCCCTGTTGGTACTTATTTTCCCGATAATGACCAGTGTTCTATTCACCTTGTCCGTTGTACAGACACTTCCGGTCGAGCGCGAAGCCCGTTCATTTAAACGGAGAACGAAGGAGACTATTCTCCGCTCAAATCTGATGTTTAGTCGATTGATAAATGTGTGATCTGTAAAATGGCCAATGTTCATTTGCACCAACAAGTCAACACTGCACCGTTTCTCAGTGCCGCCGAAAAACGGCTTTGTTTTCATGTAGTAACTGATTTTATGTGGACTTCTCCAGTCCCATGTTAACAGATAGGAGAAAAGAGGCGGGCATAATTCATGGCCCGCTCACGCAAACGTGAATACATTATACCTTTCTTATACCATGGTCTGGGTGAATACTTGATTCTGATTGGCTGGAAGGTGTCCATTAAAAAGTGATTATGTACGCCTAGCCTGGCATCATCATCATCATCACAAATGAGCTGGAACTACTTTCAGGTAAATCTGATTAAAAAGTGAAATAACTCAACAGAACTAAACAAAAAAATATCAAACAGGCCTCAATGAACAGTTTCACTTTGCGTGACTATGGCATAAGCGGAATAATGCACTCCGAGGTGTCCATTATCAGAATAACTGGACTCCGTGGAAGCAACCGCGGTTCACGCCTCCGCGTCGTCCAGTTATTTCTGATGACAGAACTTTTGTCATGTATTATCCCTTACATAATGTACACCTCGCCCGGCAACAGTTAAATCACGTTCCATATCACTCACACTGCAGTTGTTTCCATAACAATTGAGCTGGAGACTAGCTTCAGGTAAACAGCTTCAAAAGTAAGCTTAAAAAGTGAAATAACTCCTTTAAAAAAAAAAAGCAAACGGGTCCCAATGAACAGTTTCCTATCCCTTATAATTGTAAATTATTGAACCCAAGAGAGAACAGATCATAAGGAGTAAATCTTCTTATAAAATATTACTGTTATTGATATCACTAATATTTTTCTCTTTTTTTTCTTCCTCTTAAAGATAAAAGAAAACATAGGGCTATTTTCAATTAAAACAACCATTGAATGAATGTATATATATATAAATATAATGTATATTTTATTTTAGAAAGTCTTTTCATTTTCTACCATAATCATCTATAATCGTGATTGGAAACATCTTAAATTGTGATATCCCGTGGTCAGTGACTGCGAGTCATGAGGGATTGAAAGAGCAGGGCCTGATCTCCATCTGTGGTTTGTTAATGAGACTCTGGGGGCCTCTCCTCGATCCTAACACTTTAACAACACTCTCACACTTAAGATGCACTACTCACGCAGTCCGTCTGGGCTAAAAGTTCTGTTGCTTTTCTACTTTTTTCTTTTTTTTTACACCTTTATTAAATCTTCCATGTTCTTCTAAATATCGGACTGCTAACTGTCAAAATACAGGGACTTTATCAGGGCAGTGCCATTTCAAGACAATCGAGAGATGATGTTTCGCCTAATGTAACCGACGATGTGACTGCACAGTGTATGGACACATTATCTTTATCATTGCATTATTAGGATGATGATTATTGTATCTATATTGCAAGAAGCCACAGTTTATCGCAAAATCACGGAGGTCTTCTGTCTGACTGAGATTTACGCGTTGACAGCTTAATACAAAAACGCATGGTGATTACTTCAAAATGTGCAACTCATTCAAGATATATATATATATATTCAAGATTTATAAAGAGATTTAGAGACAGGAGCAGAAATTCAAAGACAATGGACCAGACTGGGCAAAAAACGGTCTGGATACGCAGTTTAGAAATACAATAACACATACAAGGACGGCATGAAGGCAATGAAATGTCCATTCAGGTATATTCAAAAGAGCCTGAGACTGCAAAATGATGGAGGTCAAAGTCCGAGATACGGAGGGAAATCATTTTCCTCGTCGAGGCCTGGACGGGTCATAGCCTTTAATCGATCAATCAAAAAGGTTTCCCTGCGGAGAAAGTGTTGTAAACGGTCACCACCTATTGGGTGTTGTGGTATGACTTCAATATGGCTTTGAGAGAATTGTCTCACTCTGGCCAGCCTGCTGAGCATGTCCTATTGCATGTTCATGTTCTGCCAGTCGTTCTTTGAGCTTTCTTTTAGTGCGGTCTTGAATGAAACATTCACATTGACGTTCAAAGTGTGTTGCAGTTGGCATAGGTCTTACTAGAGGCAACCGATATTGGCTATCGGACGATTTTGCATTGGAAAGAGCACAATCAGCTTTAATATGAGCCCTCCCACTACTTCTTAGGCCTCAGGGGAGCTGAGGTCTAAGAAGGTGAAGATCAGGCACAGGTTTGTACACCTCGGATCGTATTTTATGTTGCAGACTTTTGCTTATAATCTCAGAACCACAGGAGATAAATTAGAGACGTGCTGTTTTTTGTTTTGGAATCTGATGAGTTTTGTCTCGCCCCCAATAATGTGCCCCCTACTGTCGCCTTTCAACACTGACACATTTTACAGTTTAGGAGCTTCTTACACATAATTATAGACCAGAAAGGGCTCAGTCAGAGCTTAAAAATGAGCCCTCCCACAACCTCTTAGGCCTCAAGGGGACTGAGAAACATATGCTCCTTTGAATATACCTCTGCACCATTTCATCAAATGGACACTTCATTGCCTTCATGCCGTCATTGTATGATATATTATGGTTTAGCCTTGATTTGTTTCTAAAAGTATCTTTTTAGAGTTGTTTTGACACAATTTGACGACACACAGAAATTGCTTGAAATGGTTTAGGAAAATATTACAACCATATTTTCATTACGATCAGTTGTTTTCGCAGATTGTTGTGTAATTATGTCTGACTGGATGTTTCAGTTCTGCAGTGGCTGAGAGGAGTTTATGAATCAAAAATCAAGAGGCATGGTATTAAATGAATCTGTTAGTCTGAATGTGATCCAAAAAACAATTGATCTAGGTTTGCTCCTTATATCCTGTTCTGAGTCATGTTTGGTTCTGTTGCCCCATGAATCCATTGTGTGGGTGGGTGCACACAGGCAGTGGGACGTAAAGATTTAAAATGAGAAACATTAATCAAGGGCACTTCCTGAGCACAGCCTTGGGATCGCTCAGAGTCCAGCAGGCTGCAAGCATTATCAGAGATGGAGGAGAGATGGCCACTGTCCACAAAGCATTAATCCACACAACAAGAGAAGACTCTGAGTTTTTAATTTGGCTACGGACCAGAAAAGTCCTCCTTGTCCTATTTTAAGGCTACCAGTGTTTAATCCATGGCAAAGGTTTAACTAAAGGTGGCTTAAGTGGGTTTTTGAAATACTAGGGCCTCGGGCTGGGCAATGAATCAAAATTTAATCTAAATGGCAATCTCTACTTTGGTCAATCTTAATAATCATCATGGGACTCTTTTATCGACAGGTTTATAGCCATTTCTTTGGCAGGAATGCCTATTTTTGGACAATGCAAGATTTCATGTGTTAATTGAAATGAGGAAAGCACTTGTTTGAGCTGAGGTTTGTGTAAAAGATGTGTCCCGTTCAGTATGTTTAGATTTCCACTGTTGTGGGATCTCTGTGGAGAGTATGAAAACAATATATTTTTGGAAATCTTATGGTGTAAGCAATGAGAAATCTGTCATTGTCATTTGGTAAAGTTGTGCAATTACACTAGAGTAAACGGGGAGTTCTGGTCATCGCTACGGTAACACCATGAAACACATGACAAGGGTTTCATTGACTTTTCTGATTGGAACGACCGCATTGAATTTTCTACATTTTTTTTTACTCCCCATTTAAATGTTATTATCGCTATTGTTTTCAAAAATGTATAGTTTTGATTCTCTCCCAGGAGGGGCTGGTCCACTCCACATGCACTGTGGTTCAAAAAATAAATAAGGAAGAATGATCTGAAGAAGGCAATGTCCGAAATGTTATTCTCTGAAAGATAAATACATTTGTACATCGGCTAATTGAGTAATTGAGTTCATGAATCAGCCACATCTATTTTTTTTTTTATATGACAAAATAAGATCGAAAATGGAGATCGATCGTTATGAGATTTAAAAAAAAGTGATTCTTTGTAGCTCTGCCAGGACCCTCTAAGACACGTAGCCCACAATGATAAGACGAGTGATGATCCCAATATGTAGCCGTAATGATTACACGGCATCTTTTATTTCATTTTGAATCATCTGATATAAATATTGCTCCAGGGTTTTGTTTGTATTTCTCATCTATTTCTCCAGGCGCTTCAGGCTGCAGCCCTGCGGGACACTGCCTGCGCTGCTCTGTGGGAACAATGAGAGCCAATCCCATCCCGTCAGCTCTCGTCCACATGAGCGCCGTGTTTCTCCAGCCTCATGTTTTCTGTTACCACAGGCGCTGTGCGTGATTTGAATGGAACTCAAATCAGCGTCATGTAAATGCACTCTGCTCCTCATAACAAGCACATTTTCTTAAGCCTGGTCTGCCCTGGGAGGCCGAAGAATGAATGTATTTTGGAAATGTACAGTATTCACAACATTACCTTTAAACCTGTAGTACATCAAACCTACAGCCTCTGCTAGATGTGTTTGTTTTAATGTATTTGATGTATTTTAGCTGTACAATAATAACAAATTCCTTTTAAATAGAATAAATATGTTATTATTGGGGGACCCCCGAGTGATTTTTTGGTCTGTATGGGGACTTTGGGAAAAGCTGCTCCACATTATTATATTGTATTGTCTTGTATTGTCTCTATTATATTCTCAGTAGAGCTGCACAACTTGATAAAAAAACAAGTTGTTTCATTGGCGGCAATTGCCTTAATTTAATTTATTATTATATTTTTGTTGACCTAAAAAAAAATGCATGCACATAAAAATGCACATTGAAAAAAAAAGGCAAACTATATTATCCCACTATACAAACCTTTTCCTCGTGTGACTTAAATTAGTCGCATTCTTTTATTCTGGTGTACGGTTTGTACTTCATTTATGCCACAGTTTACATTAGCACATGATTAGTCACAGTGTCATTTAATGCATTCATTTCTAAAGATAGACTTAACTATTTTGAAATCATTTCCTTTTTATTGTTTTATTTGTCTTTTGTTGGAGAAGTGAGAAGCTATATAAAGCAACAGGGAATGTAATTAAATTGTGGTTGGAGTGGGGGTGGGGTTAAATAAGTTAAACTGCTTCCCACTCCTTTTTGGAAGTGCATTTGTAAACTTGCTTTTGTTCTTCTACATTTGTGACAGCCTTTGTGCTTTATTATATGTGTATGAATGGAAAAAAAAAAAGAATCACTCATTATTTATTTATTCACTGACATGCATAGAAATTAGCCTTCGTGGAGGAAGAAAAACTGGAAAATAAAGGCAGAAAGCTGTGAGGAAAGGGAGAGAGATGGATAGATGGATTGCTGTGTGTTTTATGGAAAAATGCTGAATGGTTTAAATGGAATCGCAGTTCAGTGATTTTAATGGTGCCACGAAGCATTACTCTTTGTGAATGAGGGATTCACGCCTCTGCGTTTATCCTCAAGTCTGTTGGAACATCATGGCCTTGCCAAATTGGACTTGCTTGACTAAAATAAGCTTTCTTGGACAGCGTTCTTTGTTAACTTCCCCGTGAACTTTTGTGAAATTGCAAGAGAAAAAATGATTGTCAGAATAATTTGCAGGATTCCCCTTTGAGGCACTAAACGTTTTAAATTTAGAGATATCAATTTGAAACTTTTTTGCTGTATATTACTGATGTACATGTTCTTACCTGGGCTTAGACGAGTTGATGTGTACCTGTCTGGTCTTTGTGCGTGCACTCAGTCACGCAAAAAAGACCAAAGATGTTGTTGGCATTTAGCCTCTCCACCTCTCCTCTATGGGGCCAAGCGGGGGTGAAGCTAGAAGCGACCAAGCTCTTCCACATTTCTCCCATTTAAATACAGTTATGTGAGTCAGCCGAAAAATGCCATTTTGCCTATATTCTCGGCGAGATAATCTGAATAATAGATTAAACCAGGTTTAAATTCATGGTTTATTTTGGTGATATCAAAGACTTTTTCAGAGGGGATTTTGGATGCCTTGTTTAGTTTTAAAATAAGCTATTTATTAAATGAAAAAAATTATAATTCAAAATGCAAATTTCACCTTTTTTTTTTAATTCAAAAGTAAATCAGGCTAGGAATTATATATAGAAAAAACTGAAAAAAACAAAACAAAATGTCACATTGAATCAGTGCAATAACTAAACGTGGTATTGTGAAAATGTTGTATTTTTGGTCTACAGGTTCCAGTTTATGTTAAGAGACCAAAGAGATCGCGTTCACGTGACATCACAACATTATGAAGAGTTTTAAACTGAGGTGGAGCAGCCGAAAAACCCATTGTGGTAACTATGGTAACTGTGACAACTGGCGAACTGCAGATTTTTTTTTGTCTGGATAATATCTCATTCATCACTGGAAGAATTCACATGAAACAAAAAACTGTTTCAAAGTTCATTGTCTCCTCTGTCAGCACATATGAACCAATTATTTCCTCAACAAAAAGTGGAGACAATATTCAAAACCATGAGCCCGTTGTTGGTCAGAAAGGGCTTTCAGACATAAAAGTATTGTGACAGGTTTGTGAATCCAATCACTGTCAAATACTGAAGCAGCAAATCAATAGTTAATTTCCGTTTTGGACATTTCTTTTAAAAACTGTTCTCCCGTAGAGTTGTATTGGCCCCAGCCCTCCACCTGACATTATGACATCATCACATTCAATATCGTGAACGCCACCTATTGGCCCAAAACCTGAAAATTGACAAAAAATGGGTATTGCCTGCAGTGTTTTTTAATTTTACACTGGTATACATATTTAGGGTTGATTACTGTCATCTAAACAATATAATTAGGTGTTGATTGGTTCTTCAGTCACGACCTTCAAAGTTGATAATAGCAAAAGACACACATTGTTTGTTTTTTTAGCCTATTGAAGTACCATCTGACAAAATATCTGAGCTTCCAAGTACCACCAGGCCTGGATCAAGATCAAATCTGGAGTCAAGATGGGCTAAAATAAACCTAAATTAGACGATATGACGTCCAAATTGGGAGTGAGTCATATCTATGCCAGGAAAAGACAACTTGCACTAAAGCTTGCTAACACCAATGCTTCACTAAAGTATAAATTAGATCATGTCTTAATTAAAATGAATAAAGTCTAAGTTTAAGCTGACCCTGAGTCCAAGCACCACCAACGGTAGACGCGTTGCTGGCTTTAGTCAATATATTGATCTGGTGAGTCAATTCTGTCACCAAGTCTGATTAGATTTTGATGAAAAGTGCACATCCCTCGGAAGAATTGGATTTTCAGTGATCTAAGAAAAATAATTGCTACCATTTTACCGGACAAATGTGACTGATGGAAAAGAATCCGGAACAAATAGTATTGTCTTGATGCTCAGACACATGTTTCCCCTATTGTACTGACTGCGCCACCAATTTGTGTTTTATGTATCTGGTCAGGACAGAACATGAACACACCACGCTGGATTATAGCCATGGGCTGATTTCCATCCACACACTCATTCATTCTGGCCTATTGTACATGTTTTTAGTGGTAGGGGAAACTGGCGTACCCGGAGGAAACCTACGCAGACACGGGAGAACCTGCAAACTCCACAAAGAAGAAATAGCTTTTGTAATCGTAATTGCTGGGTATTTGCTTGCAACTATAATTTACTGGTGTCGGGAAACACGGTGCCACTGAAAAGGGGGTTTTATATAAATTTCCTTTATACACAGTACACAGTATTATCCATTTCCAGATAAACACAATAGAAATAATACAATAGTGAAATAGGAGTTCGATTGAGCTTTTTTTATACTGGACTTAAATGATCATATTATGCGCTCTACCTCTCTATAGCTTTGCTGGTGCAGTGTGATGTGAGGACGTTATCCATCTGTACAGACATGAACTGCCTCATGCGAGTTATATTGCTTTTGCAGTAAAGGGATAATAGGTTTTGCTGTGCTGTGCAGCGTCGTTTCAGACGGCGCTATAAAGGCATGGTTCACATGCAAGGAAGCAAAACACAGTCAAATGAGCCTTCAGGGCATGTCAGCAGTTTGCTCATGTGGGTATTTCGTGAACTGCTCCATCCCTCTGCTCTGCTGCCGTGGCAACTAGCATTACAAAATAATGATGCTTTATGCTGCAACACAAGTCCAAAGTATGGGCGCTACAAAGTAAAGAGTGACTGTTTGTCTTGTATTATTTTCCAGAGATCTATTGTGTTGGACTGGCCGATCTCACCTACTGCTCTTTTTCTTTCTTGATACAACGACCCTGAGGCTTACCTTGAATTGTCTCGTCTGAAAGCTGCTTTTAATTTATGCTGCTGAATATTATAATTTATGATGGGTGCACTTGAAGGTGCAAAGTGCTCTGCAAAAAGATGAGACAACCTTTTTATTCAGTAAATCGCTAGTGGGGAATTGTTGCAGCAAATAATGAGGTTCACTAGAGAAACCATACATGCGTGTTGTGGGTTATTTGTTCTTTATTTTTTTTTAAATCTCTGTGGAATGGTTACATCTAGATTAAAGCCACACTTGGGGGCATTCCAGTAATTATGGTACTACTAAGCTTTATATGCTAATAAACAACAAACATGCTTGGGATAGTAAACAGTCTTGTATGTATGGATTTAAACCTCATATTTAGCTTCCTGCAGTCAAAGCAAAGCAGCAACATCTAGATGGAGAAAAATTGAAGATGTCCTGCTCTCGTGATTGAAGAGGAGAGCTTCTTCACCTGGACTGTACACCTCATGAGCAATAATAGTTTACTTTGATGCTTGAAATTGTCCAACTATGACTCATTGTGATTCCTTGTCATTTCACTACATGATATTATCTCTGTTTTAACATTGTATCTACTTTAAATGTAGCAATGTCTGAGACCGGTTGAGCAGGACCGCTCTTACTCTTACTCTTTCTCTGTTACAGGCAGAGCGCTATGGCTCGGACGCCAACATCCTCAGCATCCCTGTGCCTATGCGCCGCGGCGGCTCTGAGTCCAACCTCGATGTAGTGGACAGTGTTGGAGATGACGGGGTGGGCTTGGATTTTACAAAGGGAGCGCTGGGTATCAACAGTCTGCAGCAGAAGATACTAAAGGTCAGAGAAAACTCGGCGTCTCTGTATGATTGTGCTTTTGTTTATGAACGAAAATGTGACTAAAATCAGCTGCTCAGAGCTGTCATCTTTGCGGTCTGTCTACATAAGAGTAAGGGCACAAAAGGACTAGTTCTGCCTATGTTCACCCGCTCGGTAACTGCCTGCTCCGCGTACGAGCCTGTTCCAGTTCATCTTTTGGAGCCTGCCCTGGTTCCCCCTCTCCACAGCTGCTTTCCATTCCCTAATTATTCCAGGGGAGGTTATATATACTCCCTCAGTCCTGTCGTTCTTTGCCTGATTGTCAGGAGAGACACTCATGCTCTTCTTTGCATTTTCTACAATCGTGAAAATACAGGTGAAATTAGAATATCGTTAGAAAGTGCATTCATTTCTGTTATTCAACTTGTACTGTGAAACTAATATGATAGACTCATTACATGCAAAGTGATTCATTTATAGCCTTTATTTGTTATCTTTTTCATTATATTAACATCGTGACTTTGTATGTCCGTGCAGGTTACGGAGCAGATTAAAGTGGAACAAGTAGCACGAGATGAAAATGTCGCCGAGTACCTGAAGCTTATGAACAACGCTGAAAAGCAGCAAGTACAGAGAATACGGCAAATCTTTGAAAAGAAAAACCAAAAGTCAGTTCACACAATCAACCGGCTACAGAAAAAGCTCGAACAGTATCATCGGCGCTTGAAGGACAGTGAAAGCAATGGCAAACATGCTCACAAGAATGGCAATCAAAAGGACTCTGGGTCGCAGAGTAAAGAAGGCAGCCTGCGGGACGTCAGCTCGACTGGACGTCATCACACGCTGGACAAAGTAAAGACTATTGGCCCGGGAGTGACGCTTTCACCTCCATTCTTCTTTAACAAGCCACGGGAGTTTGCAAACCTCATCAGAAACAAATTTGGCAGTGCTGACAATATTGCCCACCTCAAGAGCTCCATGGAAACTGGGTCCGGGCTGCAGGTAGACTGCGGTGCGCGAGGTCTGAGCGGTAGTGCCACCACAGTAGCTAAGGCCACAAAGTATCCAAGTGACGATGAGTGCTCCATCGCATCTTCTGGATCGGGTGAGTCCAACCCAGCGGGGGGCTCGGGGACCGGCTCTGGTGATCCAGGAAGACCAGAGTCCAATGGCCGTCTGGAGGAAGTCCTGGATATGGTCCGCGAACTCAGGGAGGCCCAGGCACAGCTGTCAGAGGACATTGAAAATCTCAGTACGCAATTCAAACGAGATCAAGGCTTTCTGACACAAATGCTGCAGGACGAGAGATACAGGTGAACGCATTAGCATAATTTAGTTAACATTATAATGCCAAAAATAATTGATTACGTCTCTTGTAAATAGTATTCAGAGAATGGTATATCCTTATGAATCATATTGGTACGGTCTTAGTCACTGTATATGAGTATAAAAAATACCTCCAACTCCCCATGCATATCTTATAAGAGCAATTTTCAGCAGTGTTGTGGAGGTTGTAGTGGATAAACTGCTTCACTCCCACACTCTCACTCAATTATGCATTGTTTCTCTCACGCCTTGGCTCTCTGCCTCTACGTTTTCCTTCACGTGTGTGGGTGTTTCTGTCTGCCAGGTACCGGCAGTTGGAGGAAGAGCTAAATGACCTCACAGAGCTGCACCAGCACGAGACAAGCAATTTAAAGCAGGAACTGGCCAGTATTGAGGAAAAGGTGGCCTACCAGGCTTATGAGCGCGCAAGAGATATACAGGTGAGCATGTGTTCATTACATTGTTACGTCATATCAGTATGGCGGTATTTATCTTATAGAACTGTGTAAGTATTAATCATGGTGTGTGTTTATATCCACAGGAAGCACTAGAGTCATGCCAGACCCGAGTGTCGAAACTGGAGCTTCAGCAGCAGCAGCAACAGCAGACTGTGCAGCTGGAGAATGCAGATGCAAAAGTGCTGCTGGGAAAATGCATCAACATTATGTTGGCTATCGTCACGGTGATTCTGGTGTGTGTCTCCACAGCCGCAAAGTTCACTGCACCGCTGCTGCGAAGTCGTTTCCACCTCGCCCTCACCTGTGTGGCTGTGTCATTGCTAGCATTACTCTGGAAGAACTGGGAACATTTACAGGGCGCTATGGAAAAACTGCTTGTTCCACATTGAGCAGTGGACTTTGTCGTATAAACTTTCTCTCAAGGTTTGTCCAGGTTTCCAGGGGACTGCTTACTCCAGGTTACTGTGGAGATTCAAGAGGCAAAGACCAATGTTCATGTAGCCTTACACCAGCGTACCCGCTCCGAGTAACACACTACGGTGAATTTATGGCTCCAAGCTTTGCATGCTCTGTACCTACCATACAGTGTTGGCCAAGGGTAACCATAGAGCTGTCCACAAACATTCACCTAAACAAAAACAGATGTCAGCTGATATAACTTATTTTAACTGTTGATTACTGTGTTCAGTGGGTAGTGATGGAGCCAAAGAACAATGTGGCATCATATTTCAACACTACAGTTGTGCACTGGACCAAATAAAACACGACGTCAGTCAAAACGTTAGGTCGCTCTGATCTAAACTAAATTTAGATTTAGGCTTTAGTTTCAGCATGAAATGGAGTGATTATTACATGTCCTAGATAAATATACCAGCATGATTTCACTCATGTCCAGGCCCCATTGTCCTGTCATTCACTTGCATATAAGCCTGTTTTGCACCAGCCCTCGACGTCCATCTGAAGGTGACTGTAATGTGTGTATCTGTTTGGTATTGTCCATTTGTTTGTGGTGTTTGGGCTTTGTTTCTTTGGAGGAAGAAAAACTAAGACCTTCTGTCCAGTCTGATCTGTTTGTGCTTTAAACTTCAACGTTGTCTGTGGATTTGTTAAAATTAGTCACTTCTTATAGGAACACTTGCATTGATTGAACTACAAATATTCATCAACCTCCCCTAACTTATGAAATGTCTATTTTATATAAGATTGCAGTAATGCTCAGGAGAATTCATAATGCAGGTGCTAATTCAACCTTAAATCAACAAGATAAGAGAAGGCTCAGTTTTCCTCTTCTTAACAAGGACATCGTCAACCTGTTTACTTGTTGGTGTTTGTTTTTGTTATTTGTGAAAAAGAGCCTTGATTGACTGGTCTAGTCTCACCACACTGAAGGACGAGATCAAAATAAATACAAATACACTGAAGGATGCAAACAATGACACATTTTGAACAGAACAAAATGAATGAACCTGTGACTTGTGTCTTGCTGCATTTGTCACGGGGAAGAGTTTCGATCTCTTGTTTGTATGAACGCATTCCCCTTTATCTTAACCTTTGGTGGTAAATGATCCAGGAACCATTTTGGAGGATCTGGCAGGGATTTGAGATTCTATACTTGTGTTTACTGATTTAACCTGTTCTCCCAAAGTATCACGCCAGCCCAAAAATGTTGTTGATTCAGATTTTCAGACATAATATATTCATCAAGTTTCCTAATGGCCCCATTAGAACTGTTCATTCATTGTAATGCAAAAGCTGAAAGATATTTGAGTGAGACTTATCTGAACAAATATGTAGCTTGAACGCTCCCAGCCCTGAATTATTGTGAAAATGTTTTAGGAAACTCTTATCTTTCTAAAAGCCAAAATGTTGAGGAAAATGCATTTTTAAGCATCTTTATTCATAAAACTCAATTACTTAAACAGTTTGTTGTGTTTTATTTACATTTAACTCTGTCTGCTGTCTCAATTGTTTAATGTAAAACAAATAAATTCTTTTTTTAAATAATGGTGTGTCTTTCTGATACAAAGGGTGTTACGTTCCTAAAAGTGCACTTTGCAGTTCATTGGACTACATTTCTGGAATTGCACTCAATGTGGGTATTGTTTTTGACCTTAAGGCACTACAGTATACCTGTTTCTATTCGAGCAATTTCCCATGTGTTTTGTCCTTCAGTATAGTTCAAACTCCGATATTGAGAGAAAAACTCTGTTTCTAATTAGAAAGCATTTGCATCAATTTTATGAACTTGCAGGCTGGTTTTCAAGCCTTCCTGCGAAAGTGACCCTGCAATTTGTGAAATGTGCCGATAAACTGTGAAGAATTGGGACGCTGCAAATGTGTTGGGAAAGTTAAGAATGAGCTTGGACAACAATTTTAATTTAGTGAGTTTCTCTTTCATTGTTTGCAATATTAATAATAATATTTTTTAAAAGTCAGGTAGGCCTGTACTCAACACAGGCTTTGCATTCTCCCTTATTGGGCTTGCTTCTAAAAAAAAAAGTAAAAACTTCTGGTAGTACATCTGCAATTTTATACTTTATTCATTTTAATTACAGATAATTTAGCTTTGTTATGTATTGGATTAAGTATTTTTTCTGGTTTACATGATTATCATCCAGTTTACACATATTTTTGATGTGTTTAGACCTGTTTTAGTTCTATTTTTATCTTAATTTAGGCCTGCTGGTACTTAAACAAAAATTAATAATTTTAATTTATTATTATTTTAATTTTAAATTAAACTAGAAATATTTTATTATGAGGTAGTATTCGATGTGAAAGGTTTGGAAACCACTTTTTAAGAACCTGCTGCGGACATGAGAGAGAACAAGGTTTGAGCCATATGCTGGAATATGGAGAATGTGCCACCTATTGGTTGATATGAACAGTGTCGTATCAGTTGGAATAGTGTGTGTGCGTGTGTGTGTGTGTGCGTGTGTGTTTTGTATGAGAGTAGGATATGTGTCATTATTTCGCAACTGCGTTCTTCTTAATACTCTGATTAGGCAATTAAAACATCACTCTTATAAATCATTACCAAACCAGAAAACGACACACAGGTGATAAGGATAACAGTTATTCAATGTTTACATTGTGTAATGCATGTTCGCCTCCCAGGCCGCTGGGGGCGACCTTGAGTCGGCTCCGTACCGGAAGTTGTCCTAACTGCTTCACACTAACTCAGCGCGCTTTACTAAACTTTACCAAATATTGCTTTGTTTTTCCCAGTTTTGCCTCGTCGTAGCTGGCTTTTTACGTTTTATGTGACTCGTAGTCCACAGCCAAAATATATGTTTCTTTTATGTTGGACTTTTGTGTTTTACTAGTGGCACAAGAAGCTCGAATGTTTTAAGATTGCGTTACCACAAAAAGTCTGAACAACGATTTTTAGTTTGGATGGATGAGCACAAGGAGAATATTTACTCCCACGACGTCAGATTGGAGATGTCCGATACAAGACTTGCAATAGAGAAGGTTGGTGCAGTAGTAGCCTTTCGCGTTTGTGTTGTCTCGATTGTAACGAAAATGGTCTGTTTTCCAAGTCTTGCAGTAGGCTAAATGCGGACGAGGATTCTTCACCCGATACGTCCTCACCTCCTGCGAATGGAGACTACAGTCACCCCGTGTATAAAGAAATTGCCTTGGCTAATGGGCATATCAACCGCATGTCCAAAGACGAGCTTCGGAAAAAACTGGCAGATCTAAAGCTTGATACAAGGTGACTGACAAGTAAATGTGTGTAGATATGTATGATATAATATCGCTAACATATGTTCTTTTGTAATGTAAGAGGGGTTAAGGATGTCATGAAGAAAAGGTTGAAGAGCCACTATAAGAAGCAGAAGCTGATGCAGACAGCAGCCGAAGGGGGTCCCACTGACACCTACTATGACTACATCTGTGTGGTAGACTTTGAGGCAACATGTGAAGAAGATAACCCAGCAGGCTTCTTGCATGAAATAATTGAGTTTCCAATGGTTCTTATTAACACAAGGACTTTGGAAATTGTGAGTTTGATTTTATTATTTGAACGTCTGGCGTGACCTCTTTTGTAATACACTGTGCTTCCTCATCAAGGTGGACTCTTTCCAGGAATATGTGAAGCCAGAATTGAACCCACAGCTTTCTGATTTCTGTGTGAAGTTAACCGGAATCACACAGGTTGGTCGACTGCACTGATGACTTTGTATTTTACATACTTGGTTTTATAACATCTGTGCTTTGTTTTGTAACAGAAAATGGTCGACGAAGCAGAGCCGTTTCCATCTGTCCTTGAGAAAGCTGTGGCTTGGCTTCAGGAAAGGGAGCTTGGGACAAAATACAAATATGCGATTTTGACTGATGGGTATTTTTCACCACATCACTTACCTCAATAACTCTGAATTTGTCCTTACTAATAATTATTGATTTTACAGGGCTTGGGACATGAGCAAGTTTCTGAACATCCAGTGTCGGTTAAGTCGAATCAGATATCCCCAGTTTGCAAAGAAATGGATTAACATAAGGAAATCTTATGGAAATTTTTACAAGGTATGGCATGAATTGATTAATATATACAAACTAAACCCAGTGACTTTTGAGCCTTTACAAAATAACAGAAACATACATATTTATCATGTTTTATTGACTCCTGTCTGCCCCCCTTAGGTCCCACGCACACAGACAAAACTTAGCACCATGTTGGATAAACTGGGCTTGAAATACGAAGGCCGCCCTCACTCTGGTTTGGATGATTCCAGAAATATAGCACGAATTGCATTGCGGATGCTGCAAGATGGGTGCCAGTTGCGGGTCAACGAGCGTATGCATGCTGGTCAGTTACTCTCTGTTCCCAGCTCAGCACCTGAGGAAGGAGCCCCTCCCCCTCACAACCCTCGCTCTAGGGACTAACCAGAAACTGATCTGAAACAACTATTATTGTGGTTTTAAGCTTGTGAGTTACATTGGCTGAAATGGTCGATAACTAAAGTGCGTTTACCGCGACAGTTAAGGCGAATTGAAGTCTTACAAACAAGGACAAGCGCACCAGCATTTGTTTTGTAATTGTGCGAATTAATACAGATGAATTGTTTGCCATTGAAAAAGCCGATAGATGTCTTTTCACATAAAATACACGCTCAAAGCACTTTCATTGTGTTGATGTATATTGCCACCCATCCAGTTTAAAGTGTAAGATTTTTACACAAGATTCAAACGTTTGTTATTTTTATAAAGTAATATCCAGAGTAATTATCTGACTAGTTGTCAATCTGTAAACTGTGCCTAATGTGAGCTGCTATTACAGTGCATGACACTGAATAAATTCTTTGCCAAGACATTTGCATTTTGTTTTATTTTGAAGTTTATTAATTTTCCACATTTGCAACTGAAATCTTCTTTCAAGTTCACGTTCGATTTACACTAAATTAACAACACATTAAAACAACTTGTGAATTTGGAGGTAAACTGTTACAAATACAAAAAACAATGTCAAAAGTGGTCTTTGGTCATGCTTATTTTAGAATGCCTCCTAAAAGCTCTTTGGCTGCCTTAAACTTAGCAATATTTGGCACACAGGGTGGAGACTTTGGCCATAAGTCATAATTTGTTGTGCTTTATAATTTAAAAACATAACAGTCCTAGCCAGCACTTTCAAGTACTGCAATAAATGTGATATTGGTACCGTCAATCAAACACAAGTGCTATACAGTGTCACTTTGTAGCTAATCTCTTCTAAGATGTGACGGACCATTTCCTCCAACTGAGCCAACTCTCCTGCTTTGTCCTCCAGAATTTTCTGGTTGGCTTCATAAGACAACTCCAACTCTAAAAAAAAAAAGAAGAAATAAGACATTAGGAACTTTTGATTCAGAAACGTATCAGTTCGGTTAACTTTATTGTAAATCTTCCACATCAAGTCAAGCACATACAAAGAATGAAAGTTGCGCAACTCTCAAACTCTTGGTGCAGAAATAAATATAGCAATAGAAAACATGAACACAATTGAGCAGCAGAGGGAGAGAAGGGGTGAGTGAATGAAACTTCTTCAGTCAGCTGGGCCTAGTACTGATTGAGACTGCAGTTTTCTCTCTGATGGCGGGACTGGAGAGGCTATGAAATGGCTGTGTGGGCCTACGAGATTACAGTTAGCCCTATGAAATAACGTTCATCCCTACGAGATAACTGTGCCCCCACTCACTACATCAGGTAAGCAGGGGCGCAGCTCAAAAGTCTGGACCATTGGTGCAAACCATCTTAATGGACCCAGACAGCACATCTATGCCTGATTTCAACAGTGTTGGGGGGTAACGTATTACAAAAGTAACAAATTACAAAATACTTTTTTCAGTAACTAAGGAATATAACCTATTACTCACACAAAACACCGGAACACATTAGTCATTACTATTCAAGTAACTCGAGTTACAAGTGCATTTAAATGTATGATTAAAAAAAGTCAAACTCCCCCCAAATTATGGTCACTGGTGTATAAGATCTGCAGTTGTCTGTAGGCTAACCTGGTCAAAACAACAAACAGAGAGAGTGGGGGAAAGAGAAGGAAAAGGAAATCTTTGACTGCACTGTTGCCCGATGGCATTATTACTATTTTCAGTTTATATTTGGCCAAAAGTAACTTAAAGTAGTGTAACTCAGCTACATTTTTGAAACAGTAATATGTAATATAAACACATTACATTTTTTATAGCTGTAACTACGAATACAGAATATATTACAGTTTTAAAGTAACTTGCCCAACTCTGGATTTCAAGCACTGAACATGTTCTGAGGGCCAGTCCCTGCTTTAGTAAACAATGCCCTTAACCACCACCTCCAGCTGAACAAGCACTGTCCAGATCATTGTTGTTTGTCGAGTCATCGCCTCATACATTTTTCCCAGAAAAGAGATATTACAGACAGATTAATCCATTATTGGACTGTTACTACATTATGGGCCCTTATTGCATTAACGGCTCCTATAAGCTTATAAAAACATATCAAGTTTGACATTTGAACCAGAGTTTATCCTTTACATGTTGATGTTTGGTGGCATAGGTGCTCCGGTTTCCCCTACCACTAAAAAAAGATTCTCGTTCTCAGTGGGACATTCCTGGTTCAGTAACGATCAATACATAAATACTTGTACATTGAGTATACTTAAAACGCGTATTTAGAATAATCATTTTGAGTAACGGTTTTCTGGTACAGTTGAGAGTATTTATGATTCCTAAAATCGTAGAGATACATTGCGGTCAATCATTACATTTTTTGTCTTTATTATTACATTATTAAGAAAGAACTTATAATGTTGACCTGTTTTTCCTCCAAAAATAAAATAGAGATTTAAATGCCATTTAAATTTCATGATAACGATGCACATGTGCGTCATGATGTGCTGTGATCTGATGCTGCTGTGCGCCTGTGTTAATTACAAGCCGAAGTGTTCTTCTCAACACTGTACATTTTACATTTAAGTTTCTGAGTACAAAGAAAACATGATTTTCAATGGTGTGAGTTCTTTATGTTGATGAGAGTAAAGTAGTACCTGGTGGAATCTTACTTGAATACTGAGTATAGAACATAAATTACATGAAACAAATGTATGTATGTACAAAATAAGTATTAAAGTTTAAATTAATTCAAATGTCACATGATGTCACAAATGTCATGTGATAACGCCGCCCAAAAAAGTACAGTTAATTCAAAAAGAGTAAATGTCACATGTGGTGCTGCTGGGTTCTAGCACCAACCATGGGCACCAGGCGAATCAGCCCAGAGTACATAATGAGTCAATAGATAACGTGCACAAGAGCACTAGAGCCATCGCTTTTCTTCGCTTTCACATCCAAGTGCGGCTTTGTCAATAGCAGATACTGAAGTGCATCACAAAAACTGAGCGCGAGAGCGCCCAGTTTGTAATCAGAGGGTCGTGAGTTTGAGTCACATAGTCTATGATGGTTTAGTCGATTGACTTGAACAAACCTGGTGCCCTGTTATTGTCACGAGTATTATACTTTATTAAATCTTGACCGGTGATTTCGTTTTGAGTTAGGCCTGGATCACTGATACTTCTCATTCATTTGTTTTCATTCTCATGATCCTGAGCAGTTTCCTCTTACTAAATTATCACTCTCAGCTGGTTAAACAGCTCACTCCTGACGATTTGGTTCACATTTCTGAATGTGAATAAATTAGCTCTGTCAGTTAACTTTGCTGTAATACTTTTTCACCACCAGATGGCGCCTAAACAATCACTGTTTGATACAGTGTGACAAAATTATAAAAGTGTGTGAAACACAGTTTGAGGCATCATCTACTCATCACTACCGTTAAAGTACTGGCACCTATAATAACGCGAAACCTACACAGCCTTTTTATGAATCATGAAATTATCATAAAACATTAACGATACAAAAAATATCTAACAAAAGATTTACCCTTGAGTGTCTGCAGTTTGGCACTGCTTTGGGCCAGCAGCTCCTTGGCCTCTTGCTGCAGTTCATCGGCCCGTATTCTCGCCTGCAACACTGACTCTCCTTTATCTTCAACCAGGTCCCGAACATCTTCAAATCTATCCTTCACCTCCAGGTTAAACTCCTTCACACAGAAACACATTGTAAGAGTTATTATTTGTTGCTCAAGCTTTAAAAACAATAATCTTTAGAGTTAATGTTAATGAATGAAGTAGACCTGTTCAGCCTCCTCTGCACTCTGTTTTGCGCTCTCAGACGTCAGGTCTGCCTTCTGCAGCAGCCGGTCGACTTCAAGGTTATTTTGTCTCAATAAGCCAACCTCCCTTTCCAGCTGAACCAGACGATCTGTTGTGTTGCTCACTTTAAGCTCCGATGTGGCAGTTTCTGACTCAACCTGTAATGTCAACATATTAACATCTTTCTAATAAATTAATTCACATATCTCACTTAGCTTTTGTGATTGTAAACATCTTACTGAAATGAGCAGGTCCAGTGTGCCCTTGGTGTTGTTCTGAGCCAGCTGTATAGCATCCATAGCAATACCCTGGGCCTTCTCAGTCTCTTCTAACGCTACCTTCACAACATCTGCACTTTCCTTTGTGTCAGAGGCCTTGTTACTTTAAATTACATGGAATTGAGCATTAGGGTTTTACTGATTGAAAGGTGTTTGCATCAACATTGGAAACATGCACTAATACAACGATGAACAAAAATAAACAAAATGTTACCTGGCTTCTTTGGCCTGCAGCAGAAGAGTCTCCGCAGCCTTGATGTCTTCAGCGCTCTGTGTAAGGATGGTCTCCACGCTGGTCAGGCTGCTCACCTTCTCCTTTATCTCCTCTGTCAACTCCTGCAGTTTTGCTGTAGAGGCTGGCATCTCTAAAGCTAACACCTCATTGGCCACAGCTTCGATTACAGACAGATCTGCTTTCTCATCTGCACAACATAAAACGATTTTACCAAGCAATTCACCACACTGCAATTTTGTTGTTATATTTTACTTTACTTGTCAGAAGGTTGCGTATTTCTTTAATAAGGTCTCGTAGTTGGTTGTTGTTTTGCTCCACTCTCTCTTTCGTCTCGTTGGATTTCTTCAGCACCTCCAAGGCATTCACTTTAGCCTCATCTGCTCGAACCTTGGCTTCCCACACCTGTTACCACATTCATACAGGGTAAATGGATAGTTGGTCACACAAATTGTAAATTCTCAACCTAAATTAACATGTGGATTTACCATTCTGGACAGCTTATCCACCTCCTGCATGGCTGTGTCAATATCTTTGTCTAAAACGTTGGCAGATTTCAAAGCAGTTTGAGAAGAAGGGATCAGTCCTTTGCATCTTTCTCCGCCACACTGAGATTCTCCATCCTCGCTCCTGCAGCCTAAACCCCCACAGGTGGAGTCAGGGCAGCTCTCCCCTTCAGCTGCGCCTCCACAGATCTAAAGTATTAAAAAAAAACAGCGATAGTGGAGGAATCATTCTCATTTTGTTGTCATGTGAAAATGTCTGACTTGGTTGAATTGTACCTTTGTGCTCAGAGGAGACAGGTCGAACTCACTCAGCTCATTATTCAGTTTGTCCAGCTTTTGCGAATTGCGTTGATGTTTGCGATCAAACTCCTTTTTACTGCTGCTGAGTTTGTCCTCTGTGGCTTTCCTCAGGGCTGCCGACATCTCCACTGTGTTGCCTGGTATAGTTGTGGAGAAGTTGGCGCGGACCTCGGCCATCGTCGACTCCGTATGTGCTTGGGAAATAGTATCCATGGCGCCTGAAACAAGGTTGTATGATGTCACATTGTCTATATCACTTTGGAAATGTAGAGATTAAAAGAAGGTGCAGTGCATTGCAGTTTTCAAGCATGAGGCAGAGTTTTAACATGACTCAGTTTGTTGTGGTCCAGCCACTCCTCCCTTCTTTCCTTCTCCCCCTCCCCTTGTGTGTTGACCTTGTTTGTCAGTTCCTGGGCGGTTCCCTCGTTAGTTACCTGCTGTGCTCCACACCTGTATCTCATCATGCAATCAACTCTGCAGAAAATGCCACCAGACCTCGGCTCAATCCGAAACCATCAAATTGTAGCCTCTAAGCACTAACACTAGCAACTAACTCCTTAACCTTTCATGGGTCGACTGTTAGACCTCTTTGCAGTTAGGGAACTAGACCTTCAGCAGCATTTGAACAATCCGTCCGTCCTTAAATAGGGGAAAGGGAAGTGACATCACCAACAGCTGCTTTTCTTCTTCTTTAAAGATATTGGTGGTGTGCAGGCCAAACAAAAGCGCATGTCGCCCCCTACTGTACAGTGTCCAACAACAACATAGTGTCCAAACAAAAACATTTAAGGAGAAAAATAAATCCAAATGATCCAAACATTTCCCTTTAGTGTTATTTTATTTCAACAGCTGTTTCATAAAGCTACATTATGCAAATGATCCATGTGGCTTAAGTTTCTACTAAATGAAAACAAAAGCATTTAATCCGTTTCCTGAGTTTGCTCTTTAACACTGAAATGTGACTGAGCTGTGGGGACGACAACATGGATTTATCACTTTTATAAAGTTTGGCTTGTGCAGAATCTTACTTTTTAATTATTATTATTTTTATTATTAAATGTGCTCCTGTCAATCAACAGTGGTTGCGCATAAATCACTTGGGGGTGGGGGGTTTGGCGCAGTGGCTTGTGGGATGGCACATAGCTCCTAATCACTGGTTAGTTAGCATCAGAGGTCCCTATGCTAAAGTGGCCATGATAGTTAGCATCAAGGCTCCTTTTCCTAACTACTTCCTAACTGACAGACCAATTCGGAAGCAACTTGCCATGGCGGACGCTGACGCACATCCGGTTTGGCGTAAGAGCTCTTAGCAATCTGATGGTTTCGGAAGGAGCCCTCCACTCCATTGCCACATTGTTCCGTCACTCATGCGTTTTGGAGCCAGTTCCTGCATCACCGCCATTGCCATCCGTCCTCTGTCTTTGTCTCTGTCTGGATTCCCCACCAACCACCTACCTTCCCTCCACTGCAGTCCAGGATCTCCCCCCCCCAGCCCCCTTCCGCTTACCTGCCTTGCCGTCCAGGATCACCCATCCCACCCATCCACTTACTTGTCTTGTTATAATAAAAACACTTTGCATTTTGGGTCTGCCAGTTCTTGTTCATGACACAGTTAATGTTAATGCAATTCGTGGCTGCTGGGATTTGATGGGAACAGCATGCCTCTCTGTGCTTTTGTCGGGGTCGGCCCATTAGTCCGAAAATATCCCATTGAGTAGGAGTTGAAAAATAAAGTCCACTGACCTTAAGGTGAGGGCCAGTGGTTGCGTATGACTCTCTAATCCACAACACAACTGGGTGAGAGAGATTTCAGACTAATGGCACCTCTGCTCAGTGGTAAATTGTCGGACTAATGGCATGGCACCCTTTCTGTCACGTTGTGAAATTGTGACTTGTGAATCTATAATGAGACACTTTTGTAACTTTGGTAGGGACTTAGTTTGTGTTCTGTTTCATTCAGGGGTTTTTTCAGTCTTGGTCAGTTTACCTTTGCATTCCTTTTAAAATCTTGTCTTTTTTTTTTATTTTTACCTCCCCTTTCCCCTAGCCGAGCTGGGTCGAGGTTACATGAAAACATTTGAATTCTCACTGACCATGGTTTAAATCATTTTGAAAACCTTTCGTACCTTTTATGTTGGAATTTTTGGCGTCGGACACTTGTTGTCTAAGCTCCTTGACAATTTGCTCCAATTTGTTGGCCTCAGTTGTCATTTCCGTCAAGTTGACCTCTGTATTGTTGGCATCATCGTGTAAAGCATCAAAGGTCTTCTCTGTTGTGTTCAGCATCCCATTAACAAAGGACATCACACCACTAAAAAAAAGACATTTTATAGATTATTATAAAGCTGTGAATACCAGCTGTCCCTGTCCATGGGGTCACTTACGTTATTTGGTGCATCAAATCCTGTATTTGCTCAAACTTGGCAATAGCCGGATTGTTTTCAACAATATCTTTGACAGCCTTGATATTTGTCTCTAAACTGCTAATTAAGTCTTTATATGGCGCTGTTACTCCGCTGGTCTGAAGCTCCGTGACCTGGGCCTCTAAGCGCTGTGTTTGGTTGGTCAGTTCATTGACAATAGTGTCCCAGATCGCAAAGCAACTGTGGCAGGGTTCACAATCAGGAAACTCCCCCTGGTATCCTCTGGCACACTTGTCACATCGTGGTCCGGACACGCCCGTCACGCACGTACACTGTCCTGTGGCGCGATGGCACTGCTCACTGGAGATCCCCCGAGGGTCACAGTTGCAAGCTTTAAACACACAGGTGAATTGTGAGCTACAGATTTTACAAAAAAGGTATTTAAGATGGAAGAGGTGGATGAGTAGAAGTAAAGTATTAGCACTATGGAAGTCAACGTACTACAGAGGTTTATATTACTGGTGTTGCTTTATCAAATAATTTCCCTGTAATACGAGGGTAAAATGATTGATTGTCAAAGGTAGTTGACCACTTGCTATCTTTGCCGTCCTGAGTAACATTCTGCTCATTGTTCTGGGAGTCGGTTATCATAAACACTACATCAATAAACAAGACCAATGGTTCTCAAAATGGTGGTACTCCTGGTGGCTCCTGTGCAGTTCTTAGTCACAGAATCAGAATTACTTTATTCATCCCCAAGGGGAAATTATTTTAGTTACAGTTATATTTATCTAAGCCTAAAAAAAAATTAAAAAAATACAACAACTCAGGACTTATGGAAATCCAATCCATCCAATAAGAATAAAACACCACATGTTCAAAAACATACATCGTAAACAAAATATAATATAGAAATATCACTCTCTCTAAGATCAGTAAATTGCAGTGAGGTAGGATGTACTCAGGCACACTAAACAAAAAAATGATTTAGTTTATTGAATGAACCATGTGTTTACCTCTTTTGTTCATCCTCATGTAGAACTACTTATGTAAGTTATAGTTTTGTCCTACTTAAAGGAACAGGCCACCGTTTTTCCATACTGAGATATGTTCTTACCTGAGCTTACACGAGTTGTACCTGTCTGGTCTTTGTGCATGCGCTCAGTCATGCACAAAGACTAAAGATGTTGTTAGCATTTAGCCTCTCCTCCTCTCCTCTATGGGGCCAAACGGGGGTGACGTTTTCCCTATTTAAATACGGTTACATGAGTAGTTACACGATCCGAGTATTGTAAGATGGAGCATTCGACGTCTGCGCAGTAATTTCTTCCCTTTACTGTACTTCTTACTTCACCCTCTTTTGGCCCCATAGAGGAGAGGAGGAGAGGCTAAATGCGAACAACATCTTTGGTCTTTTTGCGTGACTGAGCACACGCATAAAGACAAGACAGAGGAGAAGTACACATCAACTTCTCTAAGCTCAGGTAAGAACATATCTCAGTATGGATAAACGGTGGCCTGTTCCTTTAACACACTGGTTTAGCTCCAGTGTAGAGAAAGCTACATCTTTTTCTCAGGTGGTTCTTGGTGTGAAAACCATTGAACTAACAAGACTGAAAGGTCACAGTGACTCCATGGGGGTCAGTTTGTACATGCAATGGAGCATTTGTTGAGCTAAGTTTGGTATGACTAACGAAGAAAGAATGTAGTTGTTTAATGTAAGTTCTGTAATGACAAAACTGGCTGTAAGTGAGAGAAGGCTTTGTGTTTTCGTATAGCACACACATATCTCTTGCTGTTCATCATTTCAATGCCATGACATTCACCTCGAGTGCTCCCCTGAAAAGTTACTAAAAAGCGAGCATTCTCTCCTAACAGTGGATTATCTATGCGGCGCTGACAGGAAGAGGGGTCCAGCTGCCCGAGGCACTTAGAGACCATTACAACATTATACAGCAGGGATATTACAGGATTCTTGGGTCCTCTGGGTGTTGGCCCGTGACAAAAAAATGTTTTTCCTGGGAGTCTGTGCTAACATCTGGTTCTCATGAGCAGAGAATGAGAGGTCAGATCCCCCCAGACCCCCTCCCTTCTCTCAAGTTTCATCTCCTGTTGTCTTTCCCTGGGAGAGGAGAAGCTACTGTCTACACTCATTTTAGAGGCAGTCTTCGGATATTGAAATTGGCTTGTCTCACCAGCAATTTGCTATGCTGACAATAACAAATGCATATTGGATTTGAGACTAATCGAGTGTGCCAAGAGATACAGTGATCCGCATATCTGATTGGGCTGAAGTTAAGTCTGTGACAAAAATGTATTTTATTGGATGTGCTGTAACATAGGGTATGATGAAGCTGAACTACTCCTTTCTGTGCCTACGTTAAGTACTAGATGTGCAACTGTTATGATGTGATTTATGTTTGTAAAGTTACTTACCGTGACATTTGACCTCTGGATTTCCCCAGAACAGTTCCCTGCACTCCCGACAAGTCCTTCCCCCAAAACCAGGTTTGCACGAACACATCCCGGTAACCTGCAGAAATCAGTCCGCTAATAAAAGCAACGATAACTGTGCAACTACATAGTGAAAATTAAGCATATGATAAGACAGATGTATGAAGTAGAAAAAAGAGAGAGAGAGAGAGATTGGGGAGATATTTGTTGTTTGATATGTACAAAAGTGCATGTTTTCAATTACTTTACAGTGACTCACTCCTGGTGTGGAGTGGAGCCAATAAACATTGAGGCATGAACTTTGTAAGTTTGCAAATGGCTACGGTTGAGTGAGGGGAGGATATACTATTCTGCTCAGGTCCTGTGAGACTTGTGCTAAAACTGACAGACTGGAAAGAAAAAGAAGAAAAACCCAAACAGAGAATTCACTCAGTTGGCCACAGTCACTCACAGAGAAAATAGTATTTTGGTCAGCGAAAGTCCAAGCACTAGACTTGCAACCAAAACAAACTAAAATCTTATTCATGAAACATTTTGCCAAACCATCTAGTAATGATTTGATCGAGCAATTTGGACCACTGTGATTTCTACACCATTGTACAGATTTAAATCGTGAGTAAACTTTGAAATGCTGGCCCTTGTTGTTTGATGTTGATGGGTATATTTCCTTTAGCATCAAGCTTACCACATCACAGGAGGATCCAAAAGAGTGCTGAGGGTCACAGTCACAGCGCTCACAGCCTTTCCCACTGGAAATATTCCAGGTGTCGACCGCACAGCGATCGCAGTTCTGACCAACCACGTTTGGCAGGCAGGGGCATTGGCCGGAGAGCTGGTTACACTGACAGCCATCAGGAGAAGAACAGGCTTGAGCTACAGTGCCCACTGAGTTACACATGCACTCTATAGTGGGAGAAGAGAAAGAAAAGTGATGGGATTTATGGCATGGGAGCTGAATTTTCCAATCCCTTTGGAAGGCTACTCACTCCTACAACTCTGAGTGGCCGCATTGCCATAGTAACCAAGTTTACAGTGCTGGCAAGCATATCCTTGTGTGTGGTACAGGCATTTGAGACAAGCCCCGGAGCGAACATCACACGAGCCTGGGTCCTGCATGTCAATGTTGTTATTGCACTGACAGGGCAGACACTGGCCCCCGGGCACCAGGGGGTTCCCAAAATAACCAGGCGCACACTCATCACACCTGGACCCTACGGGAATAAAGAAAAAGAAGACAAAAGGCAAAGTTAGACCTTTCAGTATCTGCACAAAAACAAAACAAAGGTAAATTAGAGGGGCCTGGTGATGTCTGGTGTGGTCTTTGTAGTAAGTGACTGTGACATGTGTTTTGGATTTACCTTTGTAGCCGGGATTGCACACACACACCAGCTGATTACTGTCCAAATAGTAACAGCCATCAGAAAACTGCCGTCCGCTGCGTGGACCATCAGGACACATACAGGGGCGGCAGTGGCCACCAGAACCCAACTCTGGGTTACCGTGGTAACCATCCAAACACCTGTAAGAAGATGCATTAAACCTAAGCACTTCCTTTGGTGCGATAAAGCACTACTATCACTTAAACAAACCGTTCACAGTGATGCCCCGTAGTTAAATCTCGACATCCCTGGCACTCTCCTGTCTGAGGGTGGCAGTGATCACTGTGTCCATTACACTGGCATTGTCTACAATGAGGGAAGCCCCAAAAGCCTGGCAAACAGTGGGAACACTGGCGACCAGTGGCTCCCCGGACGCAGTCACACTGTCCTGTGGCCTCATGACAAAAAGCAGTGACTGAGCCTCGGGGGTCACAATCACAAGCTGGTAACAAAAGAATATTTCGTACATTGGTTTGACATTAGACAGAAATGATATAATGTCTGTTTTTATTGCTTTTCTTACGTCTGCAGCCAGCCGGGCTGAACAGGAAGGTTGCAGGAGCACAGTGCTCACAGTTCCTACCAACAACGTTAGGCCTGCACCGACATTGTCCACCATTCGATTCACAAACGGCACTCAGTGAACCCTGGGGGTCACACTGACATGCTAGGAAACAGAAAGCACATGAATCAAAATCCAAACCGGAACAGACATAAAGTCTGTATTTTGTAGATACTGGCGTTAAGGAAAATGTCATGTTGTACCCATGGCTCCTTTATGAAGTAAAGCAGAGACACTGAAAATATAGTCGTTGCAGATGTCTGTCATTGGGCTCTTGACGACACTCTGGCTGCTTTCCAGACACCGGTAGCGCTGAAATGTGTCCCACGCTCCTTCTCCATCTGTACCATCGAATATGTTGAGTTCCCTGACCCGGGGCATCAACACCAGCTGTAGGATAAAAGAGGAGGCAGTTGAATAAAAACAAACATAGACTGGACAGAAATATAGCCCTTTAAACACTTACAGAGTCTATGAGTGTGTAAGGATTGTTGGCATCGCTCACAGATGAGTACCGTGGAAGACTGACACGGATTGTGTAGTTAAGTCCTTCTTCAAAGCACACAGGGCGCAGCAGCAGCACATGTCTGAAGCAAAACGTTTATTTTTAGTGCTTTGGTAATATTCCTTTCAAAATGACAACATGCAAATATGTTTTACCGAGATCCAGGTGGAAGAGAAATTGACTGCTCATCTCCCCCCTGGATGGAGTTACTGCAGTGGCTGATGTAGTTTGGAGGGTTGTACACAGGGCGCAGAACTCTGACTTTGACCTGATCCAGCTGCTCTGGCAACTGTCAACACATTCACTCGCGTTTACATTCTGCCAGTCAAACGTATACATAAACATTCTCACAAACTCTGTACAAGAAACACGTTTTTAAGGCACAGCCAGTGTGATCTGTGCAGTTACCTGAGGCTCATAGCGGATAAGAATGTCATAATCCATGGACTCGGGGATGTTGTTTATGTTGAACTCGAGGTAAGCGCCTTCTGGAACATTTACAAAGCCCATACCAGTCCATGTGGGGCTGCGGTCTAAAGGATAAGGTCTAGGGACTACAGTGACACCCTGAGACAAAGAGCATAGCAATAATGTTGACATATTAATGTGCCAAATGTACAGTTGCATGTATAACCTCACCGGTCCATGCTTGGCGTCCTCAGCCTCATAGGTGTAGTGGTCCAGAGAAATAAAGTAGAAGCCTGACTCGACTTGGTCACATCGACGACCAAACATGTGCTCCCTGCAAACACACTGACCGCTGTGAGGGTCACAGCTGAGGAGAGAAAAAAAGATTTTATTTATAATATAAATTCTGTACAAAAACAGGTCTCAAAAGAGAATAACAGAGGTGAGGGGTGAAATATCAAAACCTTAAACTTTACAATAAAACCTTTGTTACTATGGTGCCTGCCTCCACAGACAAAACACCAAACAAATAATTCATTTGGTGTAATTGATACGATGCATACTTGTTATTAGCCGCCCCGCCTTGGTCGCAGTCACATGGTCGGCATCCGTCCATATCATTGGACAGACCCCAGTGTTGTGGCTAAGGTAAACGTTCACACAAAAGTGTATCAGCGACAACAAAATGAAACAGACACAAACTGCACAAACTTGCACAAACTGACTACAGGCCCATACCATGCATTGATCACAATTATGTCCGTCCACAAGCCGTTTGCAAAAACAGCTTCCTGTCTGTGGCTCACAAGGACTTCCTCCAGGCAGCGTTCCCAGTGGGTTGCAGGTACAGGCTGCCAAAATACAAGTTATGTAAAAAATGTTACTCCTAAAGAGCCACACAAGAGCCACATGAGAAATAAAAGGGATAGTTAACTGTCTCGAATATTGTTGCTTACAATTCAAACAAAATGGCAAGTTTTTGTTTTTTCATCAAAGAAAACAAGACTTAAATACAGTGAATACTAAATTCAGGCCAAGATAAGACGGAAATGTCATTAAACTTGGAATATCATGACTTAAAGGAACTATATATAAAGGGACTTAAAGGGACATGTTCCAGCAATGTCCTAATGTCCTCAGACCTGTTCACCACAACTGCCTCTAAAATCCTGCACTGTCACTCAAACAATTGTTACTTCGGGTCTGAAGTGCCGTCATGCAAGAACTTAATATAGAGACTGCAGTTACACATAAGACCTGAGGTGGCAGTAGTGAGTATAAAAATGACCAACTTGCATCTAGTCTCTTTAAGTTGAACTCTGAGTGATTTAGTGATACATTGTGGCTTCTTGTGACATGGATATGACGCAATATCCAAATCACAGAAGTTAATGAGAATAGCATTATATTGTGCAGCTGCAGTTCTACCATAGATTCATATTAATATGTAGGAATTCGTAGATATTACCTATACCTATATTACCTTTATAAACACAATGAAAATAAATTAATAAATACATAAATAACAGTATATGGGAATACTATAGAAGAACTTATTTGTTGAAGTTCTACTATAGTATTCTTCTATTCTACAGGTATATGGTAATGTCTTTGTAAATGCTAGAGCTATCCACATGAAAAAAGCACAAATAAACTAATGCTGAAAAAAAGACCAAAGATGTTACTGTTTAGCCTCTCCTCCTCTCCTCTATGGAGTCAAACAGGTGTGAAGTTAGAAGCGACCGAGCTCTTCCACATTTGCCCTATTTAAACACGGTTATGTGAGTAGCTACGTTATCCAAGTATAGTTAGGAGCACATTGACGTCCGTGCAGTAATATTTTCAGAATTCTTTAGGAGAGAAGATATTACTGCTCGGACGTCGAAGTGCTCCTAAGGTGTTATTACGCCTTACAATATAGTACCCCATTTATCCGCTTAGAAAATCGACATGTTTAATTTTGTGTAACTACACTTGGATCGTGTAACTACTCATGTAACCGTATTGAAATAGGGCAAACGTGGAAAAGCGTGGCCCCCGTTTTGGTCCATAGGAATATGCTGGGAGAGGCTAAATGCTAATCTTTGGTCTTTTTGCGTGACTGAGCGCACACGTAAAGACCAGACAGATGCGCATCAACTCGTCTAAGCTCAGATAAGGATATCACTCAGTATGGAGAAACGGCGGCCTGTTCCTTTAAAATACAATAAAAAGTCATGATGTTTTAACGTACGCAGGCAGCCATTGGGCCCCTCTCCCAGAGCGTAGTGTCCGGGACGGCAGTGGTCACATCGCTCCCCCTCAACATGGGCTTTACAGCGGCACTGGCCTGAGATCAGCCCAGCAGAAACATCCGTCCGAGAGTCACACATGCCTCCCTGAAGAGATCCGGAGGGGTCACAGTTACATGCTGTGGAAACAAACAAAAAAAACAATTTCATTTCTGGTTTTCCATGGAGACTTAATTTTTTTCGTTAGCAAAGGAAATGTCTGAATGCTATTTTGTGTTGAAATATTTACTAAACAATGTAGTGTGTCACATCTAGATAATACAGTACAAGCAGAATGGCTGCATTTTCAGTAGAGGAACTCTTTCCACGCCTACCCAGCACTTAACAGGTAATTACAATCACGCAACCGTTACGTTTAGCTTTTCACTTCAAAGACTTGGACACAGTTGTTGCGCTATGGCTACAGATGGTGCTTGTCAGTGTTTATGGACAACAGGACGCATAATTTCAGAGCTTTTTAACACAATGCGTAAGGACGACAGGACAGAAGGTCACGCTGGGGTGAGACTCACGTTCACAGATACTGGGGTCCCTCAGGTCTCTGTTGGGGTGTTGGTAGAAAAAGGGCGCACACTGCTCACACTGGCGTCCGATGGTGTTGTGCTGGCAGTTATCACACACTCCTCCGCTCGCATTGCCGCTTGTGATGTATACAGCCATGTCAAAATGGCAAGAGAAAGAGTGCTCGTTGCAGTCGCATTCTGAAGTGGACAGAAATACAAATAAGTGAAAGAGAACAGGACATTTACAGCAGATTTAAAATAACACAAATAAAATGCCTACTCTTGCAGGCGTGAGTATTGCGGCCCTCAGCTGGTCTCCAAGGCAGGTCATGGTAGAAGTCCTGGCAACGTTCGCAATTCAGCCCCTCAGTGTTGTGATTGCACACACAGCGGCCATGAACCTACAATAAGGCTTTTGTTAAATTAAATATTCTTGGTGATGTTTCTAATTTAAGTTCGTGTTCGGGCTGCACACAATGACAAACTATTAGAACTGTCAATGTCAATAAAAACAATTTACAACAAGAAACACAAAACTCGGAAGCAATTTGATTCCTTGGGGCAGACTGATGGTAGCAAGGCTCAGCCCCACTGACCACCAACCACACACACTACACTCACACAAGCAGTGGGTGAAGTGTCTTGCCCAAGGACCAACCTCTCTGTTATTGGCCAACCCGCTCCATCCTCTGAGCCAATCGCCAAATTCACACATTCGCCCTCAGCTGGACAATGTCAGGATAAAGTCTGTTTTTCCTTAAATATCCTGACATTACCAGGAGAATGTCCTGCTGAGGGCCCATGTGTGAGTTTGGCTATTGCCGCCCTATTATCTCCTCATTTTGGTCCTGGCTTGGTTAAAAACCTAAATCACCAAAATGAGACTACATTAGAAACTAAAACCAGACTTTTTCAATACCATACATTTCTGTTTTAGACTCAGAGGCACAAATGTGTCTTGTCAAATGGACGCAACATAATTAGTTTAATATTTCGTCAGCTGTAACTTATCATGCAGCCCCAGTTTGTATGTCGTACCATGCCATCAGCTCCCGTTGGAGCTCCATCAACTGGAGCACATTCAGAGGCGTGGCCATAGCAGAAGCAGTTGCCGCGAACCACCATGTCAAAGAGGCCGTAGTAGTACTTCTCTTTGACCTCTTCCCGAGAGTCGAGGAGGTTGTCGCCCAAAGTGTGAAGCTTGATAAACTTCACTCTGATGTTAGTGATCTTCAGCATGTCTAAGAAGAGAAAGATGTCGATAAGTTTTCCTCCTCCTTCTGTGTGCCATTTGTGCACAGCATTTGCCACAAACATGAAGCCCCGTGTTCTTTGGTTTGAATATCATGTGAATGCACTGAGGCACAGTCACTGCTGTGTGAAATTCTTTCTGTCTCATCTCTGACCCTGCAGCTGCAACCAAAGTCAGTGTTACCTGGACTGCAGACACTCAAAGACGAGTGCCATATTGTTTTCTGGATAGTGTTTTCCTTCACATAACCAACTGAGTCAGTTTATTGATTCCTATATTTATATATTCTTCAGGAAAAAACAGTTTGTTTAATCAATCCCTTTTTGCTACAACACATGCATCTTACTTTGTATCCTCAGGCTGTAGGGATCCTCAATCTCAAAAGCTGGGTCCAGCACTCTAAAAATCACCTAAAGATGGTAAATTAAAAATAAAATAAAAGGTAGTTTGGGACTACTATTAATACTATTAATTTGATCAAAAAAATGTATTTAAACACACCTCTCCCTCTGTGGATGGTTCAATGTCTGAGTAGCGCGAGTCGCAGATGATGTCGTCCACTTTGACTATAGGCCCCATTGACACATCAGGAAATGTGGACTCACAGTCATATGCAAAGTAGCGATACACCTGCCATGACTTCCCATAGTCCATGGATCTCTCAATCACCATGGCAGCGGGCCGAAAGGTCTGTGAATGTTACATTACAAATTTGTGGTGTATCGAAATAATAGACCATATTTGTGAATGAGAAGAGAAACCTATACAAATCTATACAGTGTTAGCAAAAAGTTAGAGGAGAGTGTTTCTAAAACCTTTCAAGTAGCACTGAAGGAAAAGCTATGCACCATTTCATGAAGCAAAGCTAAATCAGGGACTATTCCGGGCCTGAATCAAATAGGACATTATCAAAAATAAAGGACCAATCTCAGATCAATTTGAATAAGTCTAAAGCTGAGCAACCAAAGTAAAAGAGGGCTGAATGTGAAACTAGTCTACTGTATGATGAGGGAAATCCCTGATATAAAATTGGATCCCACAAAAAAAAAGCTGAAATCAACACCTTTAGCAAAAGCGGAAAAGCTTTAGCTAAACGCTTCTCAGTCAGAACTGAGCTGGACAGGATGCGTCTGGTCGCTGACATACAGTGTCAGAGTTGATGACAGACAAATGACCAGATGGCCACAAGTGCTGCAGCCCCAAGGTGTTTTTACTGCTCAGTCCTAGGCTCTCGTTCCCACTGTCCTCCTGAGACCAGAGCGATTTTCCACATTCCTCGACTACAGCTGTCTAACACGGCATTTATCTCCATGTTTGTGCGGGTGAAGCTTAGTGCATAATGAGTCCATTGTAAATGTTAACAGGCACCTTAAAAGTCATAATGAGATGTGTGAAGTGAAACTCCGCCTCCAGGTCCAGTGTGATGGTTACATTCTCCACACCTGATAAAAAAACAAAGTTGATTAAAACCAGGCGCTTACTATACAATTAAACTTATTTAGAACTGTTCCATCACTGGAGGTTGGGGACACTCAGAGTAAAGATAGAAAGACCTATCAGTTCAAAGGGGACAAAAAGGTTTGGGGGGCCACCAAAGAGTCTGCACTTATACATACTTATAACATATTTGAAGATGTCTATTTTCAGAGATGGGATTCTCTCAGAGCGGTGAGTCACGGTAGGAGTGGTGTTCTGAGATGCAGATGGCTTTGAAACAGCAGGAAACTGGCTGGGAGTGTGGGATTTCCTAACTCCCTCACAGCAGCAGCTCCTTTCCTTCTGAGCTTCAGAGACATAATAAGTCTGAAGTCTCAAACATGGAGCTGGTATGGTGTCAGTGTAGATTAGGTTGATTTAATTTTAATCGTTACAGCAGTTGAGGTATCTTAAAAATGGTTATAATTGTAGGCTCAGAAAAGGATTAGAGTATTGAAAACAATAAGGGTGGAAAACAGGAAGCATGAAAAAAAATGCACAGGCCGGCAACTATTCAAAAAGACGGAAATAATAGGATGTAGTTGGGTTGACTTGCATTATGTTACATCCTTTGGCTGCCATGCATTTCCATGTAGGGTGAATATGGGTTAACTTTTTGAAAATTCAGTTTCCACCTAATTTTTTATTTAGAATAAAATCCCAAAGTCTTTAATGTTTCAGTTTCAGTTTCAGTTTCAGTTTAGTTTATTATGAATATACAGTAAAAACATTTACACATTCATTCATGGAATATTGCATATTCATAAATGGGACACCCTTGAAGCTTGTTATATATTTTTTAAAAGCTTTAGATGTCTACTTTACACCAGTGCAGGAAAAATAGTCAAATATTTAACACAGAAGTTATAATTCGGCCTCAAACACATCTTTGTCCAATGACACATGTTTTGAGGAGCTATTGGTAAAGGGACACTATTAAAAGTGGTAATTTTTGTGTTTAAAATCATGAACATTATTGTAGCATTATTGTAACTACTTTTATAAATGTGTGAAGAGGTTATGAATAATAATAAAAACCATTATAAAAGTTATTATAACTGCAGTGTGAGACATAGGGCCATGATGGACCTGAGTCTGATCTGCAGCCTGTTGGTGCAGAAGGAGCTGTCAGACATGTTCCAGTGTGGGACACAATCTATGAACTCAGGAACACCTTTAATTGGTTAAACATTTTGGGCTATACTGTTGCCATCAGTACAAGACATGCGCCTAATGACCAGCTTAACACAGAAAATGTTACTGCAGTGGGTAAATAAATAATGGATTTTGATAAGAACCTAACCTGTTTCAATCTCAAATTCTGCTGCCTTTGATCAATATCTCCATGGAGACGAGCTGGAGACGTTCCCACTCCCGGTAAAGTAACGGTCAAGTCGCTCACCGCAAATGCACAATGTTCATGCCTTTGCTGTGTTGTTTACAGTTCATAGTAAACAAGAGCTGCAGTTAAACTTCAGTCAGAAATGCAATAATAAGAAAACTTAATTAAAACTAGAAATATATTGTAAATTTTTTTTTTTTTTTTAAATTCCACAAAAATCCACTGTCCCACTTTGCCACGCCATATAAAGTGAAGTCATATCCACAGAACCACTCTTTTCTTATCCTGCACATTACAATTAATGGCTGTGTTTGTGTTTTCAGTACTAAAATATGACACATTTGCTACTTGCGCAATATCATAATGCATTGCGCCTTGGGGGTTTCGCTGCTGTAAACAATGACATTGCGAGCTGTCATCGAAGAGACAAATATTAATCTTCCAAATGCCATAAAAAAAAATCCAATTCCACTAAACCATGGCTTAAGAAAATCTGTACCTTTTTATCTATTGATTTTGAAAAGTTGGGATAAAAGCTTTTGTGTGCAGTGCATTATAGTTCCGGATTACGTTTTTGATTGTTGGAGAAATCATGAGCACAGCAGAAGTTGTTTTGCATCATTGTTTGGCTGTAGCTTCACTCGGACTCACAGGCCTCCAGGTCGTAGCTACCCCCCAAGGCGCAAAGCATTATGGGTTATGTGCAAGTAGCGAATTAAAAAATAATCATCATTAAAGTTAAGTGTCCCACTTTACCCGTAATCACCCTACACGATCATAATTTGGGTTCATGATGTTCCATAAGCTCACATTTGTGTGGCAGACTTTACAGGATCGCTGTGAAGTCCCCGAGGCCATCACTGAAGCAGGTAGAGCCGACTTAATGCACACACATCTGGTTCTAATTTGCACACCTGTTCTACAAGGCGCACCTGTAAGCCCCACCCCCTGTCCCAGCAGTGATTGCCCGTGTTAACTTAAAGACTTGTCATTAGCCGTCAGTTCCCATAATAGCTCAACAGTCAGGGTTGACACGACGCACACTACTGCCCTGTCCTTCATTTTAAACCGAGAGTAATCAGGAATCTGTCCATTTCTCACCGTTCTCCGACTGCCACCAGGTCTTCAGGCGGTTATGGGCAAAAGTGGTGACAACGTTTTCGATGGCGTGGCTTGTGGGGTTGCTGTGCTCATCGTACATCCGTCTGGAGTCGCACACAAAGCATTTTTTCTCCTCCTAACAATAAAATGAGAAATGATCGTGAAATCAAAACAAATAATACTCACACCGACTGAGAGAGATATATAACTTACTCTTTCATTCATGTTCATCTGATAGATATAAATAGAATAAAACATCTTGGACATTGCTAATACTTCACACAAAACTCAATGATTCAAAATCCCATCATAAGTGTTTAAAACGTATTGAACTCCACACATTCATTTACTGTAGTTCCATTGCCTTAGATAACGCAGAAGGAGTACATTCATAGTACCACACTCAAACTATTTTAACAATTATTCTATTGCTGTTTTTGTGGTTCGTAACATTGTTTTAATTGTACTTTTAAATTTCCCTTGTGCAATAGTTAAAGAGCTAAATTTGAATACTGTAATACTAATGGTAAATGATTCCTTTAACTTGCTTGCTGCTGCCACGCTGTTGTAATAAACAAAGCCTTTAAAAAAGTCATGAAATGAGATGAGTTGCGGTCAGATCAACAGTGTTTATATGAGGTTGCCAGTGCATTCACTCATGCTGTCAAGGGGCTTAGTTGCTCAACAGATGGTTTGGCAAGCACACGTACTACACTCTTGTTCTCACACACATCTGTATGCAGCCTTAAAACTCTGATTTACAGTGTGTGAACAAACAAAAAAATTCCCAGATTGTTCCAGCGTGTGCCAACAATGTATAAGTAGAAATGTGAATAAGTGGCGCTACTTCAAGTATGGCTTCTCTTCACTTCCTTTATGCCACTATCTGCATATCTGTAGAGCAGAAAATGCATTACAGTGTGTCCATGATATCATAAGGACTCCATTCACAAAGCAGAACTGCCTAAGGGTGTTAGATAAAAAAAAAATCTCCCCTTCTTCAGCCCCTGATGGGTCCACACACAGACAGTGCTGGGATTGTGAAGCACACAGCTCTTTATTGTAGATGGGAATGCTGACTCCCACTCATTGGGACAGCAGGCAGATGTTGTGACTACATTGTAGCAAAATGCAATGGCTTTGCTGATGAGATACTTAAAGGTGCGCTATGTAACTTTTTATGTATAAAAAGAAGTTGATATCAATATGTATTTGACCTTTCAGTGACCCAGCAGATGCTTGGGTGGCTAGCACAGTGCCTGTAGGACGCTCCAGGATCAATTGTTTTTTAGGTTTTCACTGCTAGTTGAACCGTAACCATGGTTACATATAGATTCCATTCCGAAAAGCTACCAGTAATCCTAAAAACCTGAAATAAAATTGATCCTGAAGCATCATTGGAACCACCATGATGGAAAGTAAAGACGCCAAGCTAATCCATAGACATGATTTATAAGCTACGGTCAATTACGCACTAATATGAACTTCTTTATTTTTTCATAAAAAGTTCCATAGTGCACCTTTAAGCAAGAAGCGTGTAAAATAAACATGAAATGTGAGTTAATCTTATTACTTAAGCAACCACTGTGCCTATGTTTTCTTTGGGAGTTATTACGCATCCTCATTCATAGTGATTCATAGTGATTATAATGAATAGCTTATATATTATAATGTCACAGACACAAGTGAACAAAACCCCACTGAAAGTTTAGCTATATTAAGCCTAACTAAATAAATTTGAACTTCTGACAAGACAATAGCTACCTCCAGATGCCCCACAATGCAGAAGCGCTCCGGGTGCTGCAGCCCACAGGTGGAGGAGGAGGTGAGTTTGTGAGCTCGGCCGATTAGAAGGTCACCAGTGGCTGGATAACAGCTGCCCTCAGTGCAAACATCTGCAAACTCTGGCAGCTGGGCCCAGGCAGGGCACCACAGTGCTGCAAGGATGATATCAGGGGCAAATATACATTAACATCCTGTTTAGAGTGTGCACTACTTAAGACAGCAATTTGATTAGAAGACAGGAATCCCAAAAGAGCTGCTATTGATAAACAACCTACAGGCAAGTGTTATGACAATCACGTGAATTTCATTGTGGAAAAAATGTGTGCACATCATATGATCTAGACTGCAGCAGTATCCATTGTATTTTCTAAAAAAAATAAAATAATAATAATTAATGAATAGGCTTTTGAAAGAAAAAAAAGAGAGAGAGAGAAATTATTGGTAGCAGGAATTGCTTAAATTTTGGGCAAAAAGATCCATACCGCTAAAAGTGAACTCACCGAAAGTTAGAAGTTGAAGAAGTCTAAGCATCATCTCCGAGTGTGGAGAACTGCTGAGGCCCTGGTCTTGGATGCCGAGGATCCGATTGACGTGAGTTTGTGTGAGTGAAGTCAAAAGGGAGTTGACTCGTAGAAAAAGTCCCAACTAAAGTCCCCATCCCACCCTGATCCCCACCGACAGAACAGCCCATACCCCGCCTTTCTCTAATAGCGGGCTCTTTACAGCGAGAAAGTACCAAGTGCACCCTCTGCTGCCGGAGCTTTACAGAACAGTTCAAAAATATGGCCTAAGTACTTCTATAACCTCTATACACAGTAGCCTATTTATACATACATATCTATTTCAAGGTGTAAATATCATGTTGTTATGCGTCACAGCCACAGTGCCCCATATAATAAAAATAATAATAAAATGTTCTGCAGGCCCCGCCCACTTTTGCCACTTTTTGCTTTGTCTCGGCACTTCCGGTCGAGTGCAAAGGGATTCTGATTTAGGTACAGTTTTTGTCCTGTATCTGCACTTTTAGTTAAGGATAATGAGTACTTCTTTCACCACTGCCTTTAATTAGGAGCCAAAGATAAAGTGGGCATGTGTTTTTAGTCCCTTGCTATGTATTTTACAGCCATAGATAGATCCATGATAAATAACAGTTAAATCACTCCACTGCAGCTGTTTCCATGGTAACGATAAACTGGAACTAGCTGGAACTACATTCAGGCAATATAGATTAAAAAGTGAAATAACTCCTACCCAGGACTTAAAAAAAAAAAAGCACACTGGCCCCAATGAACAGTTTCAGTTCGCGGGACCCTGGTATAAGCGGGATAAAGACTCATTTTAAATTAATAATGTATACCCTGTGAATCAATTTCTTGAAAGAAGATTTAAATTTGATGTTGACCCATGTACTTTCTGCAACCAAGATGTTGAAACTACTTGTCATTTATTTTTTGAATGTCACTATTCAAATGTTTTCTGGAATGATGTCCGGAGTTGGATTAATTTAAAGCTTAGTATTCCCCCCTTAGACATGTCACACGTTTTGCTCTATGTGGACAATTTGGACCCTTCATTATCTGATGTCATTAATATTATTGTGCTTTTAGCTAAATATCATGTTCATTGCTGCAAATGGAGGGGTAATAAGCCATCTTTTCCCTGCTTTATCAATGAATTTAAAATGTTTTACAGCTCCCTAAAAACACTAAAAGACTGGAAAACTGCACGGACAATCAGCCACTAACTTTCAAAACTGCTTTTGTTTTAAAACATTTTGCTCCATTATTGTAAATATTTTACTTTTCTGAATGCTTTGTGTTTTGAGAGCCTTGTTCGCCCCCTAGCCTTTGTTCAAGTCTCAGCGAGAGTTTGTATTCTTTCTGTTAATATAAAAAATAAAATAAATAAAATAAATAAAACAAATAAAATAAATAAAATAAATAAAAAAGTATAAGCGGGATAATGCTAACTCAATCCCATTATTGACAATTTGCTGAACGTTTCTTCCTACTCTTCTTCACCCTTTGCTGTCAAACATGTGCCCAACCGAATAAACCCAACAGGCCAAGAATCCTAAATAAATAAATACATAAAAATAAAAAGTCCTTGGAAGGAACCTTTGACAAGGTTGGTAATCGGCCCTGTTACGCGGACGGACCGGAAACAGCGTGGGGTTGTTGAATCGACGCAAGTGCCCCAGCTCCTCATCCATGCTCGGTGCTCAGTAAGTTTTAAACATATTTACGCGTCCTACTTTTACACCCCTCACGTGCAGTCATACGACAGCTGTGCCCTTGTGCTTCTTATGGTGCAGGTCTTATAACATGTTGTGATTACCAAATGTCTTCCTTTAAAATCTCTGCTGTGTTGCGACGGGGGTTTCACTGACATCATTCATCCATGTGTTCCAACTATTAGTCTATGAAATATATATCTGACATTTTTTTATTCGGTTTTACTGCATAGTACGACTCGATAACAGTATATATGTTTTTTTGTTTAGGTTGGACCAAACATGTTTAGAAGAGCCTCTTCCCAGGTTAGGAGAATGTATTTTGATGATGATGATGATTTTGTTTTAAAGATGTTATTTACTCAACTATGATTCATTTTCTTTCCCCCCCAATCCATCTACAGATCTTAAGGCAGGTAGTTCGGCACAGCAGTACAGATCCAAGCCTAATTCTTGAAAGATGTGAGTATGTGTATGTTGTACCCTTGTATTATGTTATTATGTTATGTAATTTTCCTTTCCTTTCCCTTCAGCCATTAATCGTGTGCAGCTATTGGGTCGTGTTGGTCAAGATCCAGTGATGAGACAAGTTGAAGGTCGAAATCCTGTCACAATCTTCTCTCTGGCAACCAATGAAATGTGGCGCTCTGGAGAAGGAGAGATGAACCAAGGTTCAGGTAGGACAGAGTTCATTGTGCACTGCGGCTAAAGATTTAAAACAAGCTGCTTATTATTGTTCTGTTTGCCCAAATTTATAAAGATTTATTCTAGGTGTTTTTGGTCATCAACAAGCATTCAGTGACTGAACTGTATTGTAGTAATTTTTCTCCCAAGCCTGGAAAAAGAAAAGTCTTTTCTTTCATGGGAAAGCACAGCAGCAACATGAACTGAAGGATTTTCAACTATTTAGGCTTCTAAAGATCTTTAATTAGTTCTCTACAAAAATGATAATGTGGTGGGAAATAGATGAAAATTAGCCCCCGGCTACAAACCGGCAAGATGTGGTTACGCTGAGCCCCATGTGTATATCGATGGTGTTGCATGCACTGTCCAGACCAAAAACCCAAAACAATCTACTGACAGTTGTGTCTCTTCTATTGAATTATGTGATCACTGTTAATGCAATAGTTAAACCAGAAACAAAAGTTAAACTGCGTGAAGTTTCTTGTCTCACTTTGACAGGCCAATAATTACAGCGATATTGACTCAAAACCAGGTTAAACCCTTTTCCTTTTCTTTATTTTCCAGCGATGGGTAGTACTCGTTTGCATTTACTCAAGGACATGAACTGCAGTAAAGTGTTTTTTCATTCTGTGCTTAACTTTTACTTCTATTTGAGTAATATTATTTAATATAATATATGAAGTATCTCTTGAGTTAAAAAAAAAAAGTAACTCATGCCACTGTGAGGAAATCTTCACATGACAATTCTTTATCTTGATGAAAATAAATGTGTTTTGTTTTCTTAATTCTTAATGATTTATTTGTATGTTTTTATGGTATGGAAAATATTGTTTTTTTCACATTATTTCATGTTTAGTTTCTCATAATTTACGTCACTACTGAAACATCAGACCTTTACCAGTTACTCAGTACTCACAGTACTCGAGTGAAATTTACCCTTGAGTAAATATTTTGACCACTCTACCCCACCTATGTGTATATTTCATTTTTTCATTTTTTTTTTTTTTATATCACGTTCTTGCTTGTTTTGTTATTGCCACTAGATGGCGTTATATACTTTTTGAGCCCAGTATTGCTTTCCAATAACAGATGAAGTCTGGGAAATGTTTTATTATATTTTATTTTTAACAGTTCTGTTGTGTTTTTGTCCTTTTTAGGTGATGTCAGTCAAAAGACAACGTGGCACCGTGTGTCTGTATTTAAACCAGGATTGAGGGATGTCGCCTACCAGTATGTCAAAAAGGGGTATGCGAGCCACATCCAGAAAAACAAACACATACAAGTTTGTTTGTCTGAATTTGGGTACTTGTGTGGGACGCTGAAGCTGTGGTCGGCATGCAGGACAAAAAGACCGAGTATCTTGCGCTGTTCCATTGTTTATCCAGCAAACATTTATGGGACTCCACAAATGCTTCAATAAAAGCAAAAACAATATTTTTGTCATCTTAAAAAGGAATACGTTCTGATTGTTCTCCTGGTTTTAAATGCATTATTAACAGGCTATTGTCAATTTTAGGTCCAGGATTCTTGTGGAGGGAAAACTGGACTATGGAGAGTATGTGGACAAAAACCAAGTCAGACGTCAGGCAACCACCATCATTGCAGGTTTGGACAAATACCAGTAAATTGTACTTGATCGTAATTACCTCTGTGTATTTGTACTCTTCTAATGTCATTCCCTCTCTACAGATAACATTGTTTTTCTCAGCGACAACTTCCGAGATAGGACTTGAATTTGCTCTCCTATGTCTGGCGAGGGGAAGTCTCCAGTAGGACCTCTGTTCCAAGTTATGAGGCACATTTTAAATCACTTGACTAATGCTCCTGAAAGATATCATGTAAATTCCATCTTATATTGGTTTGCCAACTTTAATTATGTTATGAGTAATGCAAACTCTCTGGGTGGAGTCAGCTTGTCCTCCATGTGTTGTAGGTTTTCACTGGGTTCTCCAGATTTGAAACCGTCCAAAGACTTGCATTTGATAAGTGAGCAGGAAACGATGGACAATAGAAGTGGGAATGCTTATGTTATGTTTATGTGCATCTTCCCTTTCCGACTGCCTACCTACACAGGTTCTCAACTTCAACTCCTGTGCCCGAGAATAGGAAATTATGAGCGAATGTTTGGGGGTAAAGTCTTTCACACATGACCCCCCCCCTAAAAAAATGCCATTACAGAGTTTTCAAATCTGTAATGGGCATCCCTTACTAAAACTAAAATATCACGTTTTTACAGTCTGTGGATCTCTTGACTGGAAAAAGAGATGGCCAGAGAAATGCAAGCTGTGGGCGCTTGTAAAATATCTTTGTTTAGGTTTCTAGTAAAAAAGAAAAAAGAAAAAAAAACATATATACACTATTACTTATGTTCCTTACCATGTACTCACTTGTCATGCTAAATCTGGTTTTCATTTCTTTCCTTGATTATTTCCATTCACATGTTGTATTCTCCTCTAAATATATTTTTGCTATATTTTGAGTACATGTGTGTTATATGAATAAACATTTCTGCCTTCTTGAAAAGCTATGTGTTTTTGACAACAAAGGCAGACCGGCAGCATCTTTGTGCCCCTTTAAAAGCCGGGCCACAGTTTATTAAATGTATTCTTGGCTTAATTTGATTGGTCGGAAAAAGTTTTCACCTAATTCCCCATTGGTTCGCTGCGATGTCTCTCGAGAAAAGGAACGCACGCGATTGGAGGATCGGACCGTGTGGGCGGGGTTTGGATTCAAGATTGTAGCATAGACTGTAGCCGTGTTTTTTCATTGAAGTGTGAGTAGAATACATGACGAAACTTTAAAACCGTCCGTAAATAAAGGCAGAAACAAGAACTATTTCACTTTTCTTGTGACAATCGCGCTTTATTTACAACGTCGACCAGTGCGTAAAGTTGTGATTGGTATAAACTTTATTGATCCCGAATGCAATTTTCACTTAAAGCCCCTCTATAATAAGTCTTAACACACTGTGCCCTGACAAACACCGATAGTTAATTGCCAAAACAAGCATCGGTTTTTAAACTTCTCGGCCTATATTTCCGACTGCTTGATACTCCTCTGCTCTTCAGGGCTTCCTCCATGGTCCCGCCCATAAATTCCTGCCTGTCTGATCGGCGTTGGAAGGAGGAGAAATGATAAGCAAAGAAGTCAAGTCAGCCCGTGGACCCTCGGTTAAAGAGATGACAAACAACAACACGAGCGGAGCTGACCATCACTCACGTGCGCAAGTCCGCCTCTGAGAAACTTTGCGCTCCGACTTGCATGTGTTTTTGCTTGTCAAGTTGGAAAAGTTTTTGTCGACTCTCTTTGGGGGTTTGTTTTCTTCCTCTTTTTTTTTTTTAAGTGCGCAGTTTTTTTTTTAAAAATCCATAATCCAGCCTCGCGGCGATTAAAGAGGCAATCATGGAGATGCTGGACAGTGGTGAGCCGTTTTTACACTGGGACAAAAACCTGAGCGAGCTGTCTGAAACTGGGGAGATCGACTGTGCCCTCTACACCAACGTAAGTATCACGGGGGATTAAAACAAGTGTCTCAAAACAGATTTGTTTCATTTGATATAATAATAAGGTTTGTCAGGTGTGGATGAAATCAGAAAATGTCAGTGGGACGTTTGTTAAAGTGAGAGCAGTGCCTTGCTCTCCACAGGGGACTTGAGGCTTGAGGTCCAGGATGTGCAAGTAGCATCTGTAAGACTCCAGAGTTAACCAAGCGTTTGCTCAGCTTCATGTCATTATTCTATATCAGGGATGCACGTTTCTGCTCAGTTTCTTTAATCATTGTATCAAACTTAACTTATATACAACTTAATTAGTGGCCAACGTTATTTTTTAATGGAACAAAAGCCCCTGGCATATTCATCAATCAATTAACCGATTAATCTTGAACATCTCTATAAACTATTGTGATTAATTTTGTTGTTTTGTCTGCATTCACATACAGATATTTGAAATCTCAAAAGATACTGGCTAATTATTCCAACAATGCTTTCACTAAAATCAAACTGTAGGCCCAACAAACTAACATATTCATATACGTCCAATTGTTTATTTTTGAATTGGTCTTTTTTAATTAATTAATATAGGCTTAATGTTGGACACACCATTTGTTGAAGGTGCTTTTGTTGCATTCATTATGTAACCTAAAGTATTCGCTCTAGCCATATGGTTTTCAGGACTGCAGTGTGGGCCAAGTGTGAGTGGTGTGTGTGCACATGTGTGTTTGCATGGAGGGGAGATTGGGAGCAGTGATACGTTTACAAGGAAGACTCCAGCTGGCTCACAGGATGACTATCACTCAGACACCACAAAGGACAGACTCAGTCGAGTCGACCCGACTCACACAGGCACAGGCACAGACTCACGATTCGGTATTTGCCTCCTCCTGCAAAACCTATGGACAAGCAAAGACTTGCAAAGCTTCAGAGAGAATGCCAGCTGTGAATGCAGGTTCTTTAAAGGGGTCCCGAGGCTACATTTCTCGTCAAATTCCAGCAGAAGCATTGCACTGCAGATGTCCTGCTCTGAGAGCTGTGTATTTGGCTTGGGTCATTTTTGTGAGAGGTGTGGTTCAAGGAGTTCGAACATTGGTGCTATTTTTGATGCTATAATTAAAGGGGAAAAGGGCTACACACAAACCACTGGCTTCAGAAGCAAGTCATATAATTTCCTCTCGATACCATTCTTTGAGGACTTTTTTTATTGCAACATTAGGAGAGAGCGGGGAGGAGGGTTGAGTTTAGAGCCAATAAAAGAGACTAGGCTAAAGTGAGAGGACATAGTAACAGAGTGTGATGTCACAAAAAAACTAAAACATACCAACTTTTGTAAACTTTTGGGTTGTGATGATGTGTGATAATCTTTCACACTGAAGAACTTGACTTTCACTTATCATACTTTCCAGGATGAATAGGTATAATCTGAAGACTAATCAAAATTGGTGGGGAGGGTTGGGTCCATGGATCTATTGTTGGGTCACACAGAAGACAATGATGTCCCAAGTCTTTCACCCATGACACCAACTCTGAGGAGTGACAGAAGAGTTGATGGATGGTCTCGTCTCTCTCTCAGTCCCCCTTTATCTGTAGGAGGGACAGACAGATCTGATCCGTCATATGTTTCCTGGAGATCTCTAACTTTTACCACATAAACAATACAAATTCTATAGATATCATCCTGTCATAGATGAATATTAGTGTATACCCTTAAGAATAGTGATCCCACCCTCCCTGGTCCGAGAGAAGAGTCATGTCACATTGCAATGATTGAAATTTGTATTATTCTTAATGTATTAGATATTAAAGCCACATCTACTCTATTGTTCTGGAGAGTGTGCCTACTTGGTATATTGGGAAAATGTTAATACCTTGGCAGGAAAGCTAAGAAATGTCTCCTGCGACCCAACCCACCCTGCTCTCTCCACAAATACAAATATTCTTATACTTAATTAACTGTACCATATGACGGCTTATTTGTTTGATTCATGCTTCATTGCGACATGTGAAGGGTGTGATACAAGTCGAGCTGCTTTCCTTCTTGAGATCGGGTTGTGTTTAGTATGTTTTTGTTTGTTCAATGAGTGCTATGTATAGTAAAGCATGAATGGCATGTGTGGTAGTGTGTGAAACCGTGGGGGTGTATGAGCTCCTAAAAGACTGTAGTGTTTGAATCTTGGGCCCCCTCACCGTGGTCCTGGCCTGTCTTTGCCATGGGATTCCTCACAACAATTCCAATCCTCTCAGTGGACAGCCTGGGTGCACATCAGCACTGGATTAAGCCTTTCCCTTTCTTACACTTCAAAACAATCAAGTTTCTCAGGTTGTGTGACATTAAGCAGCACTGACTGTTGAGCTGCGTCATCTGTGTGCATGACGTCATAAAGGGTTTGTTTTTAGCATTGTTTCGACTCACGTTACGGAAAGTTTTCTTCTTGAGGGACTGTGGAACTAATCTTTATCAGTCTTGAAATTATTTGCAGATGTCAGCGATTTCCAAATCGATTGTGCTTGGCAAACAAATTAATAAGGATAGGCCTGATCCTTTCATTGTTTTTGAATAACAATAAAAAGTTACACCCAATTTTCAGCCAGTATTATGCTGGCCTTAACCCTGTGTTTCTCATCTGGAAAAGTGGACTCAGAAATGCCATAAATGATCTCTCTGATGGAGCCTGTTGCTCAGCACATGTTGAACTCTTTGCTCTGACAGAGACATTTGCTGTGTGGTGTGCACATGCGCTCGGGCTCTGCGCTTACATAATGAACAGCATACCTTCAGATAAAGAGCTGCTGTGTTTATGAAGCTGACACCAGCTATAATCCTGCCACAATATTATTTCTTTTGCATTTGCACACCCAGTGGAGTCAAGGGCAAACAGATTGTTCAGTGTCTTCACAGTGCAGCGCCTGTTCTCCACTGGAGCAGGGCATCCCGCTCCTTGGTGGCCTCACTTAGCCAGTCTGAATGGTACATGTGTCTGCTGTGAGTGTGTGGGGAGCGTATAGTAGGTCATTGTAACAAGCCCTATATCAGAATACTACCATTTATTATCAATGAAATGGCACATAAAGATTTACCTGTTATTTCTACTTCACCTGTCTCTCTTATAAGGGAACTTATCCAGTTATACACTGTCATACTGTTGGTGCAGAGCAGGATCTTCAAGTTCTGTGTATTGTTTCCAGACAAACACTGGTTTAAACAAATAGATCCTCAGATACTTAGGAGTTTGGAGCCCGGCCATTCAGGTTACTGCATAATATTCAAATGAAGCTCAGGGATAAATGCTGAATGAATGCTTCTGTAGTGTAACGGGAGTGACGTCCAAACTTGAGATCTTTGCTGCTCATATGCTCCACACGTGAACCACGTTTCCCCGTCAGTGTGCTTCAAATCTGATGCAATTTCTCTCCTGACTCTGAAAGCAGCCTCCGACTTCAGTTTTCTGCAGGCTGCCATTTGGGAAGACTAAAAGGGTAGTAATCAGTGTGGGGGATCATTTTGGAGAATCCACGGGAGCCCGAGTTCTGTGAGGAGACGCTAAATTTACCCTGTCTTTCTGTCTGTCGCTCTGGTTCAGACTTCTCGCCGTGGGCTGCATAAAGCAATCAGTGATTAAAGGGCGGGTTTCGGGTTTTATATCCCCACAAAGCCCTACAACAAGCCTGAATTTGTCGTAGTCTACTGAAAATGTGCCAGGCTTTCAGAATCCTGTGTTGCTTTACTTCAAAATGACTTAACTATTTTCACTCTTTCTTGAGGAGTGATCGTTTTGGGTGCGATTCAAATGAACTTTGAGAGACAAACTTCAAATGTTTCTTTTCTTTTGACGTCTAACTTAAGAAAAAGATTGAAAATTAGAAGGACCAGGCCATGGATGAGGGAGTTCAGTAGTGGGCCTGTGTGTGTCTTTACAAAGCAGGCCTGGATGAGCGGTCAGGGCAGCGGCCAATGGAGAGATGGAAAAAGTTATTCATGTGCTGCTCCTGCTTCTGACCCAGTTTTAGTGCAGCATAAAAGAGAGGAAGAGGCTCATGGACACAAAAGCCCCCTGCATCTGACAGCTGTGTTTAGAAGTAAAGTGCTGTGAATTGGCGTGTAGTTTTATAGGCTTAGTCAAGTTTCCACGGCTTTCTTGTTTTATTGATAGCTTTTAATGACATTACTGACATAGCATAAGTCGCCGTCTAACTTTAAAGCGTGTTGACATTGTGCATTGGCCTTTTTGTCAGAATTAACATTTACTTGGAATAGTTGATGAACTTGAAAAACCTTTTAAGGAGTTTATGTGACATTATTCAAGTTCTTTGCAGCATTAGAAAAGGCCTGTTGTGGATAAACCGAACTGGGAAAGCTATTGTGTAACATCTGGAGACTTGCTGTGTTTGGAAAAGTGGGGGTAGCGGCGCGCTCAGTCATCGGCCCAAATGAGCAACACTGGAAAGTCTGTGTACTTGTGCTGGGGGTGGACCTCTGGACTTTTAGGAAGCTCAAGGGGAATGGTCTGGGGTGGTGAAGCTTACTGGAACGAGGACCCACTGTGAGAATAGATGAATAAATAATCTGAACTCGACAACATGAGTTTTATTGGTAACGTAGCATCAAACTTGTAGATTTACATTATTGTCACTTGTACTTTCAGTGTGACACTTTAGGCAGAAGTAAATGCTTGTTAAAGACACACTGCATAACATTTTAGACTATACTGTTGCCATCAATACAAAACATGTTCCCAATGACCAGCGCCACACAGAAAATGCTATTACTGCAGTTGGTGATCAAAGAATGGATCTGGATGAGAAACTAACCTGCTTTTTGTTGACTTTAGTCACATCTCCATGGAAACCAGCTGGAGACGTACCCACTCCCGGTAAAGTTACAGTCATGTCTTAGGAGAGCTGAACCACTCACAGCAAAGGCTCATGTTTGTTTGTACATTTATGAGGTATTTTACAATGGACTAAATATCTGTCATAAAATGAATGCTTGTATTTCAATTGTATTTATTGGGTAAAATTCTATGTGGTGTGGCTTTAAATCTTGTTTTATTGCCATTGTCAGTGAAAGCCCTTTACGATGACAGGCAACAGCTCCTGTTGTTCTTTGCACTTCATTTTGTTTCAAATACATTTGGTCGCACCCCTTTATGTTGTGGGGTTGAATATGGCTTTACATGTATTGAGTACTTTTAGTGATCATTTGAGATTAGAAGAGGTATGTTTGGTACATTATGATGATGTCTATACTGCCTTCGATCAGTGTTTTTAAAGCAGTACTAAGTAACTTGTTTACCTTTTAATAAATCCTTTTCGTAGTCCCTCTGGGGGTAATACAAGTGTTAATGGCCAGAAAACCTCAATTGCAACTTTGCTGCCACCGGGTAGGAGTCCCCAAAACACACGATTAGAATCACAAAGAAGAAGCTAACAGGCTAACGGGCAAAGCTAGCTGTGGGCTAGCGCCACTTAAACAGTATTTACTGCCAAGTTTGAGTGACAAAGAATATCTCCATTGTGTAATTGGATGTACAATATCCCTCTCTCCCTTTGTCTTTTCTGTCAGCGTAGTGTTTACTCTCACGGACAATTAATGAGTAAAAAAACGAATGTTGCGACACCTGCAGTGGCGCTTTTAGCCTCTAGGGGCATGAGCTACTTAGTACTGCTTTAAACTGTAATAAGGACGCCACTCCACCATTATGTACATTTTAGTTTTAACTATTTTATGTCATTTTAATCTTCAGTTTAGTCTTTGTTGATAGTCATACTTGAGGTTTAGTCCTGTTAAATTAGGAGCTATTGTCAAAAAGCATACGTCAATGGGTGCAGTATTTGTTGCCATTGTAAGAAGAAGTCCTTAACTCGTCAGATTGTTTAGAGGCAGTTTTGTCTCGGCCAGAGCCAGGATCCTTGTCTGGGAATGTGGGTCAGGGTGTGTACTCTGTGCTGTTCCCGTTGTGCGAACCACTTTGGTATGAGGACATTTTCTATGGAGTCAATTCACCAAGTGTCAGTTTTATGGGCAAAATAAATTAGGATGGGATAAAGGATGGTGGTAGACATTGAAATGGCGCAAGAAGCATGCAAGTAAATTTGTTTTCCATCCCCAACAGCAACATTGTTTAGGTTTTCTGATTCAAGTGTTGGGCCTCGGCGTGTCCAGATAAGAGCCCGTCCTCCAAGGCCTGTGATTGGTCTTATCCTGACCGTTTATATCAGTGCCACAGCAAAGACAGCCTTTCTTTCAGGCCCACTGCTGGAGCGATAACACGTGTAGTGCTGGTACTTCTCAATCTTATCTCCTGCATGTTAACTTCAGTAGACAGTCTATGACATGAGAATGGTATTTTTGAAGTTGTCACAAGCATTCGCAACTTATTTTTATTGAGCTTTAAGTTGAAAGAGCCATATATTTGGCATTCCAGTGGGCACTTGCTATAAGCGTAAGATGGACTGCTCTCAATGCCTGGATTTTAAATAGAAGTCACATTTGTTTTTATTGTTCAGAATTTTGCAGATGTACTCAAATATCAAACTATAGTAAAGACTGATGATCTGTTGACTTGACAATTATCTGTAAGTAATAAATAAAAGACTTATCTTGTTACTCTGAGACACGTGCGGGCGCTAAATCGCTCTGTCGTTATTAGAGGAAAGTAAAACTACAATAAAGCCAGTGTTATCTCTGTTTATCTTGACTTAATGTGCACTTCAGTGTGTATTCTCTTCTATCCGGTTGGAGTGTTTACCTGCTGCGTCATCACTATGTTGCTCTATATGGGCAAAGTACGCCACACCATGGAGATGACTGCATTTGCCATATTGATTCAACATCTGGTTTAGGTTCCTTAAGGGTCTAATGTGTTGCATCATAGCCAGGCTTTCCTCTTCTTTTCCTGCCTTTAGATCTCAGCAGGCCCTTCGGTGTTTTAAAAGTGCTCTCTATTTTACAGAGCAATTACTGTCCAGGGACACAGTCTCCCTGCACTGTCAAAGTCTGATAATGTGGCTGCTTAGAGCTGCAGGGCAGGCCTTTACTCCATGTGCGGCTGTCACTCGTTACTTTACCTGCTAACTACAGAGCTCAGGTTCTCAACAGCAGACAGAAAGTGTCACTTATCTGTTTCAAGTTGGTTGAAACAACTGTTTCTAGACACTACTTGGAAGTGTTTAGAGTTGAATATCCCTTCAAGCTTTGAAGTAATTTATTTATGGTTATTTGTTATGTAGTGTAATATTTCTTTTCTAGACAAATAATGGGCCTGGTAAATGTATTTGTATAGCACAATGTATTGTGTGTTCAAAGTCATTCAAAGTGCATAATAATCACAAAGAACACTTTCTCCAGCAACGTCTTGCCATTTAAAAAAACACCTTCTCTTATGCCTTATTAGTCCAGGAAGGTGTTTGGTTTTGATTAAAAGACACAATCTGCTCTGGTAGCTTTTCTCATTATTTCCACTTGATTTGTAATCTATGTAGTTCTGTAGACCTCCTCAGATTTTGCTTCTGTGCTCAATTCCACAGGTCCTGTGTTTCAGATGGAGAGTGTCAGGTTACACGTTCAGCCCTAAATAACACCTCTCTGTTGGGCTGTGAACACAAAGCCCTTACTGTCGTGTGTGATGAGTTACACCCGGCTGGTGACCAATCCAGCAGCTTTATCCCGCACTACAGTCTCCCTTCACATCCAGCAGCGATGACTTGGAGTGTGTAAAGCCTCATTCTCAAGGCTTTTGGTGTGTCGTTTACACTGTACACCAGCCATTCCTAAAGTCTGGGACATTGCAGCCCCCTTATCGACCCAAGAATCTCTCGAAGGCCCCCCAAATCATAATAATTTACTCTAGTCAAAGGAATTAGTTATAATTTTGCAGCTACAAAAGCTTGCAGCTTCTTTAAGCTATACATCTAGCAGCATCTGCAGGTTAAAGACTGGTTTAAACAGGTACGTTTGTCCAAATAAATGTACTTTTACTTTCAAAAATGATTTTTTTTCTGCTGTACACCATTGCTTCTCGGCTCAGCTCAACAATTTTTTGAATTTTTTTTCAAGGCAACAGTTTATTAAAATTACTCTAACTGTTTTATTGGCATTGTCAATATATATTTAAAAAGAACTCTTCCTCACCCTCTGCGGGCGGTCTCTTCTTCCTCCAAGCTCGGGTCCTCTACCAGAGGCCTGGGAGCTTGAGGGTTCTGCGCAGTATCTTTGCTGTTCCTAGAACTGCACTTTTCTGGACCGAGATGTCTGATGTATTTCCTGGGATCTGCTGGAGCCACTCCTCCAGTTTGGGGGTCACTGCCCCATGACCACAGGCACCACTGATGCCTTCACCCTCCAGGTTTTCTCCAGCTCTTCTCTTCTGTAGGTTCTCATGTATTGCTATGTCGACCACAACGGCTTTCCTCTGCTCTTTGTCCACCACCACAATGTCTGGTTGGTTCGCCATTATCATTCTGTCCGTCTGTATCTGCCAATGGTAGGATTTCTTGATATCCGCCACTTCAGTTATGTTTCGGTGGTACATGCCGTGTAGGGGCTTGTCCTCCCATGACGGAACCTCCAGCACCTCATCTTCTGTTCCCCGTTGTCTGAGACATTCACTGAGCACGTCATCCCTGTCCTTGATGTAGGCTACTTATGGATCTTGGATGTTTCATCCTGGATAGTGGCTCTCACACTCACTAGTCCTCGGCCTCCTTCCTTACGGCTAGCGTACAGTCTCAGGGTGCTGGATTTGGGGTGGAACCCTCCGTGCATGGTTAGGAGCTTTCGTTTCTTAACATCTGTGGTCTGTATCTCATCCTTTGGCCATCTTATTATTCCTGCAGGGTATCTGATTACTGGCAGGGCATAGCTGTTTATTGCCCGGGACTTGTTCTTGCCATTGAGCTGGCTTCTTAGGACCTGCCTTACTCGTTGGAGGTATTTGGCCGTAGCCGCTTTCTGTGTCCGAGGTACTTGTAACTGTCCTCAATGTCTGCTATTGTTCCTTCTGGGAGTGAGACCCCTTCTGTGTGGACTACCTTCCCTCTCTTAGTCACCATCCGCCCACACTTCTCTAGTCCAGACTGGTAGTTTACTGTGGGCCTTTAAAGCTAGACTATCTGGAAATATACTGCACTTTTTTTTGCACAAATGCAAAAAGAAATCTTGCTTATCATGTATGGTGAGCCCATTCTAAATATAGAAGTGCTGTAATGTGATGATAGTGGGACAAAGGCCTTCATTAATAGCTGGTGCCACCTTGATGTGATTGAGAAACATGCCATGGACATTGTACCGTTGCGTGTGTTCATGCACCAGAAGTTACCTTACTCGCGTCATCTTTTGTAGCACTGTTTACATATTTGCCTTTTGACAACTGAATATTGTCCAAGCACTTGATTTGCCCTAAACTACCAATATGAGAGGTGTTGTATTAAAGCTAGCTGATGCACTGATGGTAACCAAAGTTTTCCTTAATAGAAATCTCTCTCTCTTTCTTTTTTTTTAAAGCATGTCTGAACAGATTTGCTTAAAGGTTACTATATATTTTATAGTAAGCCTATATTTCATTGCCCAGAGGAGTGTACACACAGATATAGGACCTGTTTGAAGTATCAGTTGTAAAAGTACCTGTTAAGTGTGTAAACATTTGTTTTGCCTTTTGGATATGTTCAATATGCACTTACTCTTCTGGCGTTTCCAACTAAGACCTGGGGCACTGCCTTTTTGGGCCTTAGCAAAAAAGAGGCCTCGCCCTCAGTGACGACAAAGTTATGGTGTGTGGTGTTTGTGGCGAAGAGAGAAAATGCTTAAAGTGAGGCTCTGTAATTGAAACCACATGCTCAAGGCTTCCCCTCCTCTTGTTGCACTTCTTCCATTATCTTGATATCACTCTCACTAACTTGACCTGCAAATACACCCTAGAGTCTACGCTTTGAATATGCAATTATGTAACTACTCACTGTATTTACTCCCACTCAGAAGCTTTTCTAGCATATTGTTAGATTCACATGTTTTATTACTTTTACCATAATAAGCTACATAATGTCATCGAGCAGGCGACCCTGCCTTGCAACGGTTTAACTAGGAAATCGAGAATATATTGTTATTTACAAGAAAATACGATGGGGGGGAAAACAAAACAGATATCAAATGCATCATATATCCTCTCAGTATAACAGTCATGATCGTCTGAACATGGGTGGCTTGTTTACTGATGGTACAGAAAGACAGAAAACGGTAGGAACGTGCAATAAAATGGTTGTAAAGAAGGAAAAATGGTGAAAGAAAACGAGCTGCTCAACTGTCCATTTTGTCTTTGTAATTTAACTATTTTATTTAATGTGAAATGATCACCACAGAGTCTGATTTCACTGTGGTTGAAAAGCTTCAATGAAAAATAAGACTTTAATTATACAGTAGAGATCCTAAATTACATACACTTACTAGACTGTCTGTGCGGTGTCTGATGATGATGGTGGTGTTTAGAACAGTGCTTTGATGTGTGAAGTAGCACTAAACTGTTGCTCTGTATCTTCTCTATTTTACAGCATTTTTCAGAGCTCTTGGATGACCTCTCCCAAGATGCCTTGTTGGGTCAACTGCTTAGCGACCCTTTCTTGTCCGGGGTGAGAGGAGGGGACGGGGACGCCATGGAAGGAGACTATGGGGAACTGTCGCCGTCTTCTCCAATTTCTCCACACATCATAGTGGAACACAGCTACTCCCTCTGTGGGGACAGCAGACCCCAGTCGCCCCTGTCCCACCTGACTGGAGATCATGGCAGCGAAGCAGGTTAAGACACTAATAAACATAAGCGTTGTAGTTTTTTTTTTTTTTTTTTTTTTTTACTGTAGAATCCTTGGCTTGTTGGTTGAGAGGTACTTTTAGGTTAAAATATCGCTTATTCTGCAGGTGAGTCAGATGGTGAGTCTAATGATTGGGCGATGGAGCAGGAGGAGTCCATAGACCTGCTGTGTGAGACCCCTTCACTGCTCCCCACTCTGGCCCTGGCTCAGTCTGCCACCGAAGTGCCCCGTGCCACAGAGAGAGCGACCGTCCCCCCTGCAGCCACTACTCTCCCTGCCCCACTCAGGTCCCCCAACCACGACAAAGGAATCAAGGTCAGTGGCAATACAGAGTAGTAGTTAAAATAAAAGAAATATTATTTATATGATCAAACCATGCATTCAATTTCTAGATAAAAGAAGAGAGCATCGCCCCACAAATAAAACTGGAGCCACATGAAGTCGATCAGTTCCTCAATCTCTCTTCCAAAAGTAAGTCATTGAAAAGCAGCTTCCTCAGGTCTCGGTGCTGGATCCCGTGTTGCGAGGACCCCTTCTGGTGACTTGTAGGCAGAGGTGGAAAGTAACAAAGTAAAAAGTACAAATTATCGGTACTTTTATTTTGCTAAAGTAAATTTTAGGATGAATACTTTCTACTCCACTACATTTTTAAATTGGGTTAAAAGTAAAAGTATTATATTTTCAAAGTGACCTTTCTACGATGAAATGGTTTAGTCCCAGTTAAGACTTGGTTAAGTGGTCTTCTCCATTAGACCTGATTTAGATCTGGTTTAGACCTGGTTTAGTTCCTTTTTTTGACCTGATTTAGTGGTTTACTCATTTTGTAGACCTGGTTTGATTCAAATGATTTTATAAAATCTTGCACATTAAACTCTTAAAAAAAATTCAGAAAAGTTTAATTTTACTTAAAGAGACCAGATGCAAGTCTGCAATCTCTATATTAATCTCGTGCATGACGGCACTTTGGCCAAAGTAACAACTTTTTGAGTGACAGTGCAGGATTTTAGAGGCAGTTGTGGTGAACAGGTCTGAGCTCATTCTACACACTAGAACATGGCTGGAACATGTAGGGGGAGGAAAATACTTACTTTTTACATTTTTAAACTCTGTATAGTCCCTTTTAAGTACATTTTTGGTCCTGTGTCTGCACTTTTACTTAAGTAAGAATATTGAGTACTTCTTCCACCACTGCTTGTAGGCAGAGCTGGGTAGAGTAAGTAAGAGTACTGTTACTTTAAAATGATTTTACTCAAGCAGAAGTAAAAAGCAGTTACCCGAATAATATCTCAAGTAAAAGCAAATAGTACTTGGAGGAAACGCTCGTTGACTATTGTGAGTACTGAGTCTGATTCATGTTTCAGTGGTGGTGGTGGTTGAGGAAAGGCCTGGTTAAGTTATAAAGTCAGTGAGTGATTCCTGTATCTGCAATTAAACACTCAATTACTCACATTTTAGGCCTGGAGTCACTACAGATGCCCCCGACACCTCCCAGTTCCCATGGAAGTGACTCTGAGGGGAGTCAAAGCCCTGTGCATGCTCCAACAGGACTGTCCAGCCCCCCCTCCCCCAGCAGCCCCGCTCCTTCACAGGCTAGTCTCAAAGTCTCTTCTAGAGCTCACTCCTCTCTGTCCAACTCTCCTCTTCTAACTGCACCACATGTAAGTGTCAGGATTATTTTGATGTAATATTTAATTAGAGGATGTTGTTAATGACGGATGTACTGCTTTGTAGAAACTTCAAGGGTCTGGGCCTTTGATGTTGACTGAGGAGGAGCGGCGTACTTTGGTGGCTGAGGGTTACCCCGTTCCCACAAAACTGCCCCTCACCAAAGCTGAGGAGAAGGCACTAAAGAAGATCCGCAGAAAGATTAAGAATAAGGTATAATAAACATAAAAAGTTATTATAATGAATGTCTCAGGTGTGAGATCAATCAAGTTCTACATGACCTTATGTCTTAAATTAAAGACATTCAACAATTGAAACATTTTGATTGGATTTAAGTAATGTTCTCATTCTATGATTAGATTTCAGCTCAAGAGAGCCGCAGAAAGAAGAAGGAATATATGGACGCATTAGAGAAAAAGTGAGTAATTCCCTTGAATATTGTTGTCATTATGTGCAAAACGGTGCACCAACACCTCTGCACCATCTCTGTTTGGCCACAGGGTGGAGAACTGCTCCAATGAAAACACTGAACTGCGCAGAAAAGTGGAGACGCTTGAGTGCACCAACAAGTAAGACAAATCTCTTATACAGTATTATGTGTTTATTTTGTGCCAAAAAGCAAATACAGTAATTCAATGACACTACTTCGTTTAAATGTACAGCAGAATGACACGTTTGACACATCAATCAGAAAAAAAATCAAACTTGCCAGTCTCAGGACTGCCCTGTTGTCACCACAGGCTTTTTTCTTTTTAGACATTAGATTTTCTTTCAAAAATGACATGACACTGATGAGGAATGACAGTTATTATGATGTCTCTGTAATCTATTGTTAGCTACCAGCCTGCATTCAGCTGCAGTTTTGCATTCATGCATAACCATGAGGTTATTGTAATGTAAAATGCACAAGCTGTTTCACATAGATAGTGCTGTTTGCTTTATCACACCTGGATAGACAGTATTGCAGTGTGCTGTGTGTGCAGCCATTGAATGTAATGCGTTAAGTAAAGTTGAGTGAACGCAGCTGTTTTTTGGTCTTGGTGATAAACTGCTCAAATGAACCAGTTTTCTGTGTACACAGTGCAGTGTCAGTGAAGACTAGAGACGGGTAAAGGAAAACAATATTCTGGTTGCAAAAACAAATACAAAATCTATTTGTCCAAATGCAGTATTCTTGGAACAATTACTCAAAGTCCTATGTTTAAGGTACACAAGAAACATTTGTAGTTTGTGAGGTTTTTTTTAGGCTGCTCAACACAAATTGCCCCAGTGAGATATATAAAGTCACATAAGTCGGAATGAATCTGGATCTGTGGGCGGGTGTGTGGGTTTTTTTCTTTTTTTTAACTTTGCTAGTCCATAGAGAATATATATTTATAATATTAAGCCTGTGGTATTTAGGTCCATGTGGGTGTTTTCCTAACCTGTGGTACCATCCATTGCAGGTCTCTGCTACAGCAACTGCAGGCACTTCAGGCGGTGGTCACTGGGAAAGTCTCTAAATCCTGCAGAGGAGCTGGGACACAAACCTCCTCATGCCTAATGGTGCGACTTGTGTGTGTGCATGTTAATGTGTAATTATGAAATATTGATTGCGGACCTGATTTGGAAACGTCGTCTGCTTAATTCATTTAGAACCTCTCTGCAAACTAATATAACTCAGTGAGGTCTGTCTGCCTTTCTTTGTAGGTGGTGGTCCTATGCTTTGCTTTGTTCTTGGGGAGTTTTTACCCCAGTAGTTTAACCTCGCCCTCCACTATCACTGAGACAGACCACACATCCAAACAGGTGGCTGTCAAAGATTCCTACTCATCAGTCGGTAAGTTGTAGAGGATTAGTAAATGCATACAATATGGTGGGCTTCTGATGATGCTCTGGTTGTTCAATTCAAAGTCATTATGAGGTATGCAGAAGTGGATTTCCATTGTCAATAATTACACCCCTGTGAGAACAGTAAGAACAGATGACCATTTGCACAATTGACCTTTGATTCATCCTCTTGTATACCCCTGCACATACGTGACTGGATGTAATTTGATCAAATTGAGTTTCCTTTTCCACTCTGCCCACGTAGCTCTACTGGATTGTTTGTAATGAATGATTGATATGTATATTGAGAGCATATTTGTAGTTCTTACAGCAGCATTGGGTGGTTCTTCACATTTAATTAATGGCAAAATTATATTCTTTTATTTTTTTTAGTGAAGTCCAGGAGTCTTCTATCAACCTTTGAGGATGACCAGCCACACCTCCTTGGACTAGGCGGGGACTATCCTGAACAATGGGAAGACACGCCAGCCGTTGTTATGGCAGCATGGCGTCGTTCAGAACAAAAGAGAATTGTAAAGGAGCCCAACCGGGTCGAAACCTATCCTCCTTTCAGGAATAAAAATAATGCTACTCAAAGACTTTTGGACATTCCCAGGTACATGTGTATGAGACCCTGTGCTACTATCATCCTATTTTGAGAGTGACAAAGACTAATACTGTGCTCTTCCCCAGGTCTTTGGACCCCAGGTCAAATGAGAGCAGAAGTAAAGTGATAGAGTTGGAGCGGACAGTCAACGAAACATCTTGAGTTTTATGTCTATAATGAGACTGTTTGACCTTCTCCTCGCTCTAAGACATGGGCCAAGTGACCCCTTATGCATAAAACTAAGGTTGTTCATCTGAACTTTTACCTTTGCATTCACTTCTATAATGCAAAACATCGCTGTTGATGGCGGCACTGGTTGCCAACATTTCTAAAGAGTTGCACTGATTAATTTCCTACATGAGTCAGCTTTCAGTTGTCATTGGTCTTAAAAGTTAAGACAAGAGGAATCCAAATAAATTCCAGACTTGTTTGATTTTATGGCATTCAGTAGTTGGCATGTTTGGCATTTGGAGCTTTTTACAGGGCACGGGACATTTTGAAGCGTGGAGGATATATATTTATAAAAATATTGCTCTTTAAATATGATTTTTTTTATTCTAGTATCAAAAGCATTGTCGCATTTTGAAATTGTTAATTCCTTTTTTATTTCAATTGTATATTTTGTATACTATCTGCTGCTTGAGGACTCTTTATAAGAATTGTGAAAATGTGTAAAACGGGAATGATTTTCACACTTGTTACATTGTTTACTTGTTTTATTTGTAGTGTATCCATAATTACTGATGGTAATTTTACTCTTATTCTCTCACTGTTTGTCTCATTTGTAAAACAACCTAGTTTATCTAATTGACAATTGACAAATGAGGTCTTTCAAGAAAATACAAATCCTCACATCACCTCTATCACTTTTAACTTTTATCATAGTCCTAATTTTTGCAAACATGGATTTGTAAGGAAAGTAGAACATTCATTGAGCACTCTTAATTTTAACTGTTTAGTTAAGTACACATACATGTCTGTTTGTTTCAAGCATATTATTGTTAATGGCATAACTTTTTGTTTTGCAGATTGGTGAGATGTGAGTCAAATTTTGTTGACATTCATTTCTCATTTATTTATCTTGTTTTGTCGGCTTGACAAATCAAATGTTTTATTAATATAACAGGGAACAAAGGACAAATGTATAACTCATAAATTGATAGATTTTCTCCATGATTTTACACATTAGTTAAGCTCTTTATATTTACTTTCAAAATAAAGTATTTTCAATAATAAAAGCAATGTTTCTAACGTATTTGCGTGGTCTTAAAATTAATATGATCTTGCACTACAGGACTTGGAGAAACGGCCATTTTGGGGTTCTCTGAGGGTCTCTGTCTGGGTCACAGTATTAATTTTCAGAAAAAGAAACTCTTAGGAGCCAGGCTTTTAAAGGGTCGGGATGCAAGTTCGCCATTTTATACTCACTACTGCCACCTCAGGGCTCACACGTGTAACTGCACCTTCTATATTAAGCTTGTGCATGATTTAGAGGCAGTTGTGGTGAATAGGTCTGGGCTCATCCTACACATTAGGACATTGTTGGAACATGTAGGGGGAGGAGAATGCATAATTTTAACATTTAAACTCCGGATTGTCCCTTTAAGCAGTGTTTGGGAGGAGCAAAGTCTCCATTGGAATCCGTTTCATTTGGAGTCGCCCCTGGCCACCAGAGGGTGGTATTGCAGCAATGTCAGCTCCCTGCCATGAGGACCAAAGAGAAGCGCTTCCCCCATTCGTACTCTCAAACACACTCACTTATCCTGGCCTCTTATGGTACTGTTAGTCTATTTGGAGGAGATAGACAGTTATGTATAATATATCAGCTAAAACACATATAGACACTGGCCCCAGTCTCACTCCATCTATTTTGCATTGTGCATTTGTGCAAAAGGAAACCAACCACACGCAGTGCAATTTCTTGATAAACATGTCTACATTTCGAGGCCACTATAGGCTTATTGAAGAGGAGTGACTGAGAAAGCCTATTGGCAGCATTCATACGCACACACTGCTGGCCTACTTTCTGACTGATGATGCTGCAGAAAGAGGAACATCCCATGATGCCACACGTCCCCAGGATGCGAGAGATGGACATGAACAGTGCTGTGTGAAACCTAAAATAATTGCTTCATTAGCATGTGGAGTTTGATACAAGGTAGATACAGTCACACAGTCAGTGATGGGCGATCCATCGACGGATGCTGATCTCGCTTCTCACACTCGCGCTTTTGGGCTGTAAAGCGCAAAGCAGTAACGCGCGGTTTCCTCATTTCATTACTAAAATAAATGTTTCAAATTGCATCTTTGATTTTTTTTTTGTTTTTTTGCTACTTTGTAGATTATGTTTGACATCTTTCTTTGTGCGACATGAACAAATAAAAATGTGCCTCGTCTCTTCTCTGTCAGTATGGGGTAGTTTGTTGTCCCGGTCTTGCTGCAAGTGCATTGCCTTCTTTAAAGGAACAGGCCACCGTTTTTCCATATTGAGATATGTTCTTACCTGAGCTGAGCTGAGTTGATACTACCTGTCTGGTCTTTGTGCGGGCCCTTAATCATGTAGAACGACAAAAGATGTTGATAGCATTTGGCCTCTCCCAATGTGTTCCTATAGCTCCAAACAGCTGGGGGGAAGTTAGAAGCGACCAAGCTCTTCCAAGGGGAAAAAAAAAGACCAGTTACACATCAACTCGTCTAAGCTCAAGTAAGAACATATCTCAATATGGAAAAACGGTGGCCTATTTTCTTTAAAAAACCGCAGCTTGATGGTCTCTCAATCTGTTAAAGTAATCATCATAGTGAGATTTGTAATTTTACTTTGTTGTTGTTCCCCATATGGATCAATGTTGTTCCCTTCCCTCTCCAGATGCTTTTATTGTGAATGTGTGAGCACTTGGACTTCCGGTGCACCCACATAAGCCTGACAATGCTCGCGGTCATCCAGGGCTCGTAGCGTTAGTGCGGATCGCTCTGCTGTCCAGCCAGGCGGGGACCGCGTAATACCTGGACACAGCCATCAATGGTTAGAAATTACCGCGGACCAGCTTTGCAGACCAACTTCTGTGTTTATTTTAACCTCATCCCTCCATGCGACAGGTCCTCATTGTTGGCAGCACCTGTGTTCTCCAAGGAGCGAGATCAGAGGGGGTCCAGCGCGGGGCGAGAGAGTGAGGGCAGACCAGCATGGACCCCCAGGCGAAGGAACACAGTAGCTCGGCATCAGGCGCATTTAGCGAGCGCCTTTCTTCCATCGGGGCGGACGGGGGTGACTCAGAGTCCGGAGCGGGGTCTGAGGAGACTGGGGGCTGCTGCAGCGACACATTCAGCAGCCTGCCCGACATGGAGCAGGAGAATCTGGAGGACAAGCTGAGGGGACTTGCATTCAGAAAACAGACCTCATATCGGTAAGTGCTGCTGCCAGCCCGGGGCATGCTCAGACACGGTTTGGCACGATGACTGACATGTTTTGATGCCTCTGCTTGATCAGTTATTGAAGATCACTGTTTCCACCCACATATCGTTACACGTGTTGATGTGTAATGAGCACACATAAGCCTAAACAGAATTCAGAGGTCTCGAGCCAATGAGTGTGGCGGTTTAATTATGCCGTGTCTGAATTACGTCCTCTTGTCTGTCCATGTTTTTGTTACATTACGCACAAACCCACCTTATAGTATTAGCTAAAGGCCTCCTCGTGACAGAGAATTGTATTTGTTTTACGTAACAGTTCGTGTGTATTATTTCCCCATGGCATTTGTATCCTTGTGTTGGATCAAGTGAAGGGGGAGGAGGAGGGCGCTATTGATTTTTGGTCAACGCGTGTGTGTGTTTGCGCGCGTGACCGCATGTATGTGAATGCCAGCAGCAGCCCTGACACCCCAGCGAGATTCAGCTGCTGTTCACTGGCCACAAACCAAACTCACAGTAAGTCTGCATTGTTTGATGTGTTTCGCTGTCTCCCAGTTACAGCGTGTCCCAGTTAATATGTAGCGTCTGATCCTTAAGTGAATTGTGACGCCTTCTGCTTAAGCCTAATAGTAATGTTGTGGTTTTTTTGTCAGTGTGAATCGCGTTGAAGTTACATTTTGTATGATTGCAGCCACGTGCACTAATGAAATAACTGTGTGCAGGCTATAGATGCACTGAAAGTCATAGAAACACCAATAGGGACTTATTTTTTTTATTGGTTATTGATTGGTTGTTGGTTTGTTATTGGTGTTGATGCATCACTAAAAATATGTGGGAGTTCTGTTGATTTAAGTGTTGATCAAAAGGCTGATTATCAAAAACTATGAAACAATCCCACCACCTAACTGAAACAACCGGTGTTATTACAGTGTGCCAGCTATTGTCTATACCCTCAACCCTTCATATTAACTCCTTTCTAACTCCGCTGACTTAATGTGACTCTAAAGTAAGAGCTCTGCTTTTGATTGTGAGCCACTGCTTGACCACATTTTGCACGGATATTTAATTTGTGTGAGTTTACAATGTTGTAGTTTCACGTAAAGAAAAATGTCTTGGCTGATCAAGCGAGAGGAATTGGGGAGGATTGTGAGAAGGCTTTGAAGTGCCCAGTGCCAAGAAGAGAATTACCATATGTGGAAATATGAAGGAAAGGAAATATGACATCAAAGGCAGACTTTTTTTTATGTATAGTATTGTGTGACATTAGACACACTTTGTGCATTTTGAGAGAAGCTCTACTATACGTTCTGTTATCTAAAGTTTGTGTGTGTGTGTTCTTGTACTGTATGACATTGTGAGGACCGGTTTTAGTTTTTAACCAACAGAGTGAGAACATTTTTGAAAAGTGAGACATTTCCTTAGTATAATGAGTGGGTCAAATGAGAAAAAGCAAGCAGCTAGGCTAAAACTTGCTTTATATTTTAGTAATTCACCAGTGGTATTGAACTTTCACAACCCTTTCATACTTTAACAGTTGCATGGACACCAGCAACAACATATGGTAAAGCAGCAGTAAGACCAGAGCTACAAAACAACAACAAAACAACAAAAGACGTGATGTTACTGTGCCGCTACTGCTGTGGACCGCCTGCAGGTGTAAACACTGATCAAAGGCCTTACATCGTCTGATGCTGACAGAATATAAAGCATGGTTTTCAGCGTTCATTTAAGACAAATGTATAGACGAGGTAGCAGCAAGAATATATACGACCGAGCACTACAGCTGTTGTGGACAGAGATGAACAGGGCTCCAAGTAGAGCTCAGCAGAAAAGGATCCAATCAAAGAAATTGCCCAATATTATTAACAGAAATTACAGAGCTGTACCAATATTACTATTTACAAACAGAAACAGTTTGGGGTGCTGCAATAACACCAGTAATCACACAAAGAGGTAAACTAAGCCGACAACTTTTTATTTATTTTTATTTATTTATTTCAGTCATGTTAGTTACATGTTTTCACATTTCAACAACTATACATTATTTTTATACATGACTGAAAAGGAGCACGATGAAGACAATGCTTATGCTAAGTTTCAAGTTTCAAGTTTAATGGTTTTGTATAGCCCAATATCACAACAGAAGTCGCCTCACAGGGCTGCACCAAACATTAAGGCAATAAAACAGAGCAATAAATATGACAATTAAAAGTTCAGGTGAATCCAGGCAAATATAATGTCCAATAGGAGGTAGCGACGAGCGGCGTGGGTGTCCCCCCTCCTTAGACTCTCCAGCACGGCAAGGAAAAACTCAAAAACCCGGCAGGAGAAAAGAGAAACCTTGGGGAGAACCACAGAAGGAGAGATCCACTCCCATGGACGGACAGGCTATAGAGACCCAGGCCTTCAAATAAGTGAGGACCACCAAAATGTCCTCACTTTTCAAAAATGTTTTCACTCTGTTGGTTAAGTGCCCCTTGCTTCAAATACAAAAAGTTTGCCCCAAAAAATGGTCTGATTTGCAGGTATTATACTTTAAGCCATAAACTAGAATAAACACAGGTACTACTTTTGTAGTGTGTAAGAGTTGATATTTGTTAATTTGAACTGTTTTTTAAATTGTTGCACTGTGGAGGAGTTTAAATTCAAGGGCAGGGTGTTGGTTTGACTCTGGCCACGGAGATGCCCATCCGCTTCTGGGTTGTTCAGGCAAAAGGGATAGTAAAGTTAAGTTTTCTACGACTGGATGCATCGGCGTTGAATACAAACATCAATTGTACAGATTGAGGCAATCGAAAAAATCTTGCTTTATACATTATTATCAATGTTTGTAATTTAATGAGATCTTGTAATTTTAATAGCTTTGTATGTCCTCTACTATGCGTTTTATTTATAATTCTTATAGCTTTTCTGTGTATTTTTATCAGTGGTTGAATTGTAGTTTTGTATGTGTTTCCCCAAACATTTGAGCAATAACTTAAGTGAGGCAGTATTAAAGTGCAGTATAATAATACAGAGAGGGTGCAGGAAGGGTGCAGTCGTGTCTCTGCTTGCTTATGCTGCTTGCCTCTTTATTCGCTTTTTTAATCACTCTTTTTTGGCACATGTCACACGGATATGATTTTATTCTCTTCTTCTAAGTGAGCCAAGACTTTTTAAATCATTTTTAATCATTTTATGCCTTTTATTTTTTACAACTCATCTGGACCAGCGACGACAGTCTTATCAACATGGCTGCGGGAGTAACGCAAACATCTTCTTGTGAAAGCTGTCGGATTTATCAACAAGAAATTCTTTTGCTGCGGGACAAAATTCTCGCCTTTGAGATGGATAAAGGACTTAATGACACGCTCCCTATGGAACACGGTAAGAAGACTGGAAAAACTGATACTTGCAACCTAAAGCTAGACGATACCGTAACGTTCCCGAAACTAAACAGACAACTTGGCGCCAGGCCAAAGCAAAGAAAACGTGCTAGCAAAAATAAACCTGGAATAAAGTTAACAAACAGATTTTCACCTCTCTCAGAAGATGAGCATAACAAACGGAGAAAATCAGAGAGAGACAGAGAAAAAGAAGTCAAAACAAAGCTCGAGAGGAAAAGTGTGGCAAGTGTCAAGGCCAGAGATATCCTGGTGCTTGGAGACGGAGCCATATCTAATATAAACAATGACAGGATTACTACAAGCAGTTATCCCAGCGCCACAGTTTCTGACATCATAGATGTTCTAAACAAGGAAATCACAAATAACCCTGGGATTGACAAACTTATCATACATGTTGGTGCTGTGGACATAAGAGACGAAGAGTCTGAAGCCCTGAAAGAAAAGTTCAAAACACTTTTTGAGAGACTTGATTGTCTGGATAAAGAGGCAATACAAATGTTCATCAGTGGACCCATCCCAAACATCGACGGAAGAATAAACAAATTCTCCCGGCTGTTTCAGTTGAATACATGGCTGTCCAATGTCTGTGAGTCGAGAGGACTGTATTTCATAGAGAACTTTAATCTGTTCTGGCAACGTGATGACCTGTTTAGAGGAAATGGGCCTCACTTGAGCAGAGGTGGAGTGAGACGACTGACGGAAAATCTCCTCCACGCTCTGCAAAATCAGTGGAGGCCTGAGCTACAAGGGGGAGCCGAAAGGAGCATGAGAAGAGCTCCTGGCTCAGCAGCAAAGGGCTCAACTGCACCACCAATAAATGATACAGTCACAGCTGCGTCATCTGCATCTGCCATAAAGGACTCAGCTGCAGTAAAGGTTTCAGCCATAGCAGCACCACCTGCACCTACGGACTTAGCCACAGTTAAGGATTCAGCCACAGCAGCACCATCTGCACCTATGGAATCAGCCACAGTTAAGGATTCAGCCACAGCAGCACCATCTGCACCGGTGGACTCCGCTGCAGTTAAGGATTTAGCTGCACCAGCACCACCCGCATCTCCAGAAAGCGTTTCAACAATAGCAGCATCACCACCTGCATCTCCGGGGAAAAGCTCAGCTTCAGCACCACCTGCACCTTTATTAAATGATTCAGCCGAAGGAGCACTTTCACCTACTCCACCACAGGCCTTGAGCCCGACTACTACATCTACACCCTCCAGAGACTTTTCTGAATTGTTCCCATCCTCAGAGTCACCTATGGGATTTTCCAACCATCTTGAAAACTTGATCAAACATGGGACTAAAATGACTCCCCTCACTCCAATTACGTCAAGACCAAGGCTTTCATCCCCAAAGAAGCATCCACAAACCAAGGTCTCCCCAGCTCGGCCCCCACCACCGGCGCCCACAGCTGTTATCTCCAGCAGCTTCACTGCTGCTGTCTAGGACATTAGGGGCCTCTGCGTTGCTACCATACATAGCAAACTCAAAACCAACCAGAGGTCCATAGAGGGAGTGTGTTCTTACAAGACAATTAGTACTGTCAAACAACATAGATTAGATAAGAGAGGGACAGTCAGACCGTCCAATCAAAGAAATCTAATCCATATCCCCTGCAAAAAGATTCCATCCACTCAAACACAGATAAATCTCAAACATGCTGTACTCAATGTCAGATCGCTAAAAAACAAGTCCTTTTTAATAAATAGTTTTATTTCCTCTTATAATCTAGATTTTATGTTTTTAACTGAAACATGGCTAGACAAAAACACTGGTAATGCAGTTTTGATTGAGTGTAGTCCATCTCACTTCAATTTTGTGTCTGAAACACGCCAAAACCAGAGGGGTGGGGGTGTTTGTGCCATATTCAGGGACAATTTACTCCTGCAAAAATTGTCATTTGGGGTTTTTCCAACGTTTGAGTATGTGTCATTCAAAATGGAGATAAAACAATCTCCCATACTTTATATGACTATTTACAAACCACCACAGAACTGTTTTATTGAAGATTTTACTCAATTACTGTCATTTATATGCATTGATTTCGATTGTTTAGTAATTTCAGGTGATTTTAATGTGCATGTGGATGTGACCAACGACAGGCATGCAATAGAACTCGGTGCTGTCCTTGAAATGTTTGGTTTAACTCAGCACGTGAGTGAGGCAACTCACAACAAAGGCCACACTCTAGATCTAGTTATTACAAAAGGTGTTAATATATCAAATGTGAATGTTGTTGATGTTGCTTTGTCTGATCATTTTTGTGTCTTCTTTGACCTGTGTGTTACACCGAAACCAGTGGTCGGGCCTGGAGTTATTCAGGGAAGACACATAAATGATACAACAGGGACACAGTTTATGGAGATGATCAGATTTGAAAATGCCCCATGTTCTAATGTTGATAATCTGTTGGACTCCTACACATCAAGGGTCTTAAATGTTTTGGATACTATTGCTCCTGTCAAGGTTAAAATGGTTAACAATAGGCAAAAGGCACCTTGGAGAAGTGAAGATTCGGTCAGGGCACAGAAAAGGGAGTGCCGAAAAGCCGAACGGAAATGGCGCAAGTCAAAGCTCCAGGTTCATTTTGAGGTTTACAAAGAAGTACTTTGTGTGTTCAACCATATTTTGCGTGGAGCAAGGGAGAAGTACTTCTCTAAAATCATCTCAAACTGCAGAAACAATTCTCGTGTTCTGTTTTCCACAGTAAACAGATTAACTAACCCTCCAGTTTCACTGCCCCTAGAACTAATCTCTACATCTAAGTGTAATGAGTTTGCAATATTTTTCTATGACAAAGTCCAAAGCATTAAAGATGCCATAATCTCCACAACACAAATAGAAACTCTGCCACCAGATAAACACCTTGAGCTGACACATTTCACACCTGTTACTGACAAAACAATCGAAGAGGTTATCTCCGGTCTGAGTTCATGTACATGCTGCCTTGATGAATTACCCACTAAATTTCTGAAGTCTGTGCTGACCAGCTTGTTACCACAACTTGCTCAGTTAGTTAACATCTCACTCGAGACTGGAGCATTTCCAAAGGCCTTGAAAACTGCAGTCATCAAGCCTCTTCTAAAGAAGAGCAGCCTTGATGCCAAGGTAATGAACAACTACCGGCCCATATCAAACCTGCCATTCTTAGGAAAAGTCCTAGAGAAAGTAGTATATCAGCAGCTCACTTACTTTCTCCTGTCTAACAATGTGTTTGATACTTTCCAGTCAGGCTTTAGGCCCCACCACAGCACTGAGACAGCTCTGATCAAGGTGACAAATGATATCCGTATGAACACCAACGCAGGTAAGGTCTCAGTTTTAGTTCTGCTGGACCTGAGCGCTGCCTTTGACACAGTGGACCACGGGATCTTACTTCACAGGTTAGAAAACTGGGTGGGAATCTCTGGTAATGCTCTAAACTGGTTTAAGTCCTATCTCGAGGACAGGACGTACTTTGTTGAAATTGGCAACTGTGTCTCAGACAAAATTGCCATGACCTGTGGAGTCCCCCAGGGGTCAATCTTGGGACCTCTCTTATTCAACATGTACATGCTTCCATTGGGTCAGCTAATAAACAGCAACAACGTGTCGTACCACAACTATGCAGATGACACTCAAATCTACGTGTCACTGACGGCTGGTGAACATGGGCCTGTAGATACACTCTGTCACTGCATCCAACAGATCAGTTTGTGGATGCAAAACAATTTTCTCCAACTAAACTCAGACAAAACTGAGATCATTGTTTTTGGCCCACAGGCACAAAGACAAAGTGTTGTCAGTCACCTTGAGTCTCTCTCTCTAAAACCAAAAAATCAGGTTAGAAATCTAGGAGTAATCATGGACTCAGACCTGAACTTAAACAGCCACATCAAAGCAATAACATCAGCAGCTTTTTACCATCTGAAAAACATTGCTAAGATCAGAGGAATAGTGTCAAAACCAGACTTAGAGAGACTTATCCATGCATTTGTCTCCAGCAGATTAGACTACTGTAACGGCCTACTCACTGGCCTCTCTAAACGAGCTATCAGACAGCTACAGTACATCCAGAACGCTGCTGCTCGAGTCCTGACAAGAACCAGGAAATACGACCATATTAGTCCAGTGCTCCGGTCTCTGCACTGGCTTCCTGTCACTCAGAGAATAGACTTTAAAACAGCTCTGCTTGTGTACAAGTCATTTCATGGTTTAGCTCCAAAGTACATCTCTGACATGTTAGAGCCGTATGAACCATCTCGGGCCCTGAGAACCTCAGGGAGGGGCCTCCTGGTGGTTCCCAGAGTCAATAATAAACACGGTGAGGCTGCGTTTCAGTTTCATGCAGCTAAAATCTGGAACAGTCTTCACGAGGATGTGAGACAGGCCTCAACTCTGACAATGTTCAAATCCAGGCTGAAAACAGTTCTGTTTGCCCGTGTATATAACTGAAAGTATTTTATCTGCACTCTCGTCTTTTACTGTAATTGATTAATTTTATATTGATGTCCAGAGGAGAAGGAGCGACAAAAACAGAGGTTAGGTAACTTACTTTTGAACGAGCAAGAAAAATAGTGCTCAAGACAGAGCGAAATAGTGCTCAAGACAGAGCGAAATAGTGCTCAAGACAGAGCGAAATAGTGCTCAAGACAGAGCGAGTCAAAACAAGACTTAAAAATGGTGCTCAAGACAGAGCGAGTCACAACAAGAATTAAAAATAGAGCTCAAGACAGAGCGAAATAGTGCTCAAGACAGAGCGAGTCCAAACACGACTTAAAAATAGTGCTCAAGACAGAGCGAAATAGTGCTCAAGACAGAGCGAGTCAAAACAAGACTTAAAAATAGTGCTCAAGACAGAGCGAAATAGTGCTCAAGACAGAGCAAGTCAAAACAAGACTTAAAAATAGTGCTCAAGACAGAGCGAAATAGTGCTCAAGACAGAGCGAGTCAAAACAAGACTTAAAAATAGTGCTCAAGACAGAGCGAATCAAAACAAGACTTAAAAATGCATATAACTGAAAGTATTTTATCTACACTCTTGCCTCTTACTGTAATTGATTAATTCTATGTTGATGTTTTATTGATTGTATTTGTTTTCTTATATTTATGCAACTGTGAAGCACTTTGAATTGCCTTGTGTATGAATTGTGCTCTACAAATAAACTTGCCTTGCCTTGCCTTGCCTTAAAGATTCACGATTGAAAAAATATTTACTACTATATTAATACTTTGTACTTACTTTGGGAAGAACAGCTATGTTTTTACATAATGTATTTCTAATACTGTGGACATGAGATTTCCAATTTCATTGTTCATCCAGTGTCACACCCAAAAAGTTAAGTTCAGACACTCTTTCAATATTTCTTCCATTTAAGACAGCTGGATATCCACGTTTAATTCACAATTTGAAAACACCATAAATTTTGTTTTAGCCACATTTAGTGACAATTTATCAAACCAATCCTTTATTTTCACCATTTCTTTTTCAATTATTTTACTCATGTTCTTTAAAGTATTTCCAGAGAAAAGGAAATTTGTGTCATCAGCAAATAACACAGACTGTAATATTTCTGATGCTTCACATAAATCATTTATGTATAGAATAAAAAGTTTGGGCCCAACATTGGAACCTTGGGGTATTCCACATTCAATTTTTAATTTTTCCGACACATTGTTGTCTGTTTTCTAAATAATTTCTGATCCAATTTAACACCCCTCCCCTAATTCCATAATGCGGCAGTTTTTGAAATAAAATGTTGTGGTAAGATTTATGGTGTCAAAACCTTTTTTTAGATCAATAAATACGCCAATGGTGCTTTCTTTATTTTCTATTGCTGTGGTGATATGCTCTGTGAATTTCATTAACGCTAAGGCTGTGGACCTGCTTTTTCGGAATCCGAATTGCCTGTCATTTAACAAATCATTCTTTTCCATGAATGAATCTAATCTGTAAACAAAAACGTTTTTCAAGAATTTTTGCAAACTGTGAAATTAGAGATATTGGTCTATAATTGGTTAGGCAGTGCTTGTCACCTGATTTAAAAAGTGGGATTACTTTTGAGATTTTCATTTTGTTTGGAAAAACCCCTGAGGTGAAGGACAAGTTGAAGATGTGGCATAAAGGGTTGCTTATACAATCAATAGTTTGTTTTATAATCATCATGTCAAACCCATTACTGTCGGTCGATGTCTTGTTTTTTAACTGAGCTACAGCAGATATAATTTCTGCTTCAGTAACTCCCTCCAGGAACATGGAGTTCATAACTTTACTTCCCCCTTTCATAACATCCAGACAATCATTTGAAGTAATTTTTTTTGCTAGATTAGGACCAATATTGACAAAATGTGAATTAAATTAATTGGCCATTCCTTCTACATCTATTTCTTTATTTTCTTCATTTAGTAGATAGTTTGGTACACTTGTAATTCCAACTTTATTTTCCATTGCACAATTTAAATTTTTCCATGTCCCTTTGATATTGTTCAAAGGTTTACATGTTTACAATGTATTAGTTTCTATGAAAATTAAAAGTGCTCGGCATTGGCCTACAACACATACAGCCTAAACAGATAGTTCACATTGAGATCAGTGTACTGTCATGCTGCATTGAGATGACAAAAAAATACCTGAGACAACATATAATTATTGTATTAATAACCAAAAAAATGCATTCACTTGTAGTAGCTTGATAAACTAACAAAACCAACTATCTTCTGAGAGTGCATGTCTTCAGATCAGTCGATTTTAAGTACTGAAGTCAAACACGTTTTTGTGGACCCCTTTCTGCCCCGGACCTTAGGAAAAAACACTAACAATGCCGAGAGATGCACTGATCCGGCCCTACTACAGCACGTGTAGGGGGGACTTCAAAGACAAAAGATTGGGAACCATAGCAAAGCACACAACTATAACAGGATATGAGCATTGGACAACCTCTACTGACCCAAGCCTGAAGCCACAACAAACCACACTCTGTTGCATCTTACATATTCATTTCCTTTCATTTATTTATTAATTCCTCCATGTTTTTACATTAATATGAACATTACATGGGTAAAAAGGAGTATAATGAAGACATTGTTTTCTGCCCCTTTGCATTAATTACTGGAAAAAACCATTGATAACAAAGCGGCGGTGATCCATTCAACAACTTGTATCACACTTTTTGGTATTTCAAAATCAATCAGTTTGAACAATTTTGAAAAACATTCCCATTTCAACATACAATTTATATTTTTGAATCCTTGAACTTGAATATTCCACTCATGTAAAGAAACAGTCTTATGCCGAATTTCCACCGAATGCTTTCAAAGCGTCTGATTTCAATGCAAAGTATTTGTTGGAAGTGCTTCTAGGAGCGTCGAGAGAACTTTTCAAGCTTTACAGTTGGGATTGTTGAACTTTTGCCAAAATTTGCGGAGCGTCGACCCAATTAGGAGCTTTCCCCAACAGTGACATAGGAGCGGAGCTAAGCGGAGTCACCACAGATGTAAACAGTCATGGAGATCCATCGTGTGTGTTGTGAACCGGAGCTACTGCAGCTCTGGGACTTCTAAAAAGTGTTTTACCTAAACACCCTGGATTAAAAGCAGGAACAACAAAACAAATTTCAGCATCTGAATCTTTGCTGGGAATGTGCTTGATGTGCTAATGCTACGAGCTAAAGTTCTGATCGATCATGTGAAAACAATAAATACGCACTAAGCGTAATAACCACCACCTACATAAAGCATCGTTCAACAATGATCACACACTGAGCTGGGCGTGTTGATTTTGAAGTTTATTGCACATATTTCATCAACAATTGGCCCTAGCCGATCTTAGCATGGTCAGCATCCGGAGTTAGCTGCAAACCAGCTGCTAGCTCAGATCAATCTTGTGAAAATGATCAAAAGATGTTCAAGTTTGTAAGTTTTCCCCAACGTGTGTCTCCATATTATTGAGAGCCAACTGTAACAAGTGAATTTCTCCATTGTGAGATCAATAAAGGATTATCATATCATATCTTATCTTAGAAACCAGTCCAGATGCATTATTATCTTGGCCCCTGTTTGATTCCTTTGTTCCACAAGTTCCACAGTAACACTTTGAGACAGACCGAAATACTTGGGCTTTCGACTGATCTGCATTTTTAGACAAAATTTTATTTTCATGTGAGGGGAGAGGCAAAAGGGCTAAAACTCCTCTATTATGTCCCCAGCTTAAGTGATCATTTCAGTAGATGATCTTTTTTTGTTTTTTTTACCAACTCATGTTGATGCGTTTTCCATGATCAGTGAAAACATTGTGTAATTTAGAAGGTAGGCAGGACATCCCCGCTTCAAAACACTCTCCCACTGCTGCTGCTGCTGCTGCTGCTGTGTGTCTGTTTATGCCCATCACTCAAGTTCAACAAAGACCAAAATAAATAACTTTGATTTAATATAGCGCGAAGTATTTTCTTTTTTTAGATCTAACCTTTTTCCGTGGCTCTCTTCGTAGCCTTTTCAGGAGTGTCCTGGGCGAGACTGTGTGGCTGTGGAGTTATTTTGTCCATATTGCAGTGTGCTGAAGCATTACAGGGGATTGGCTGACAGAAGCAGCTCCTTATTAGTCGAATATTAGTCTGTGTCGTCTGCCTGCAAGAGGCTTTTCCTGCATTGGAAATAGAGACAATAAAGCCAATTGCTTAAAAGAATGGGTTATTTTTTTCTCATTAGTCCAAAAGAAAAATGTAGAGAGAAATAATTTTAACAAAACTTATACAGTTATTGGGCTACTGGAGTTACAGTGTTATTTCTAATGCATTACATTGAAACACTCTTTTAGGGAACGTCATACAACTCTGAACTGTACATTATGTATGTAGCTGTTATTACAATATATTGATGTGTATTTATGAACTCACTCATATTACACTCACACACATACACTCATATTTTCCCTGGTTTTATTACTATAAACCTTATTCAGCATTGTGTAATTTCTTTGGAAGCACATGATAAAAATCATATTAATACTTAGTGCCATAACAGTAATTCAGCATAAAATGCAATTAGACTGTACGAGGCAAGTTTACTTGATAAAGGGACGATTTTCTTCATCATCAAAAGACCAAGGGCCGGATCCTCCAATTATAGGACCAAGAAAAGCCTGACTTTGTACAAATGTCAGTGTTGTTCATCATATGGCCTAAATGGGTGTTCTGCTTAAAGAATTTTAAAGGAATTGACAGCATTCTTCACATCTCTAGAGTACTTTAACATTTGATCTCTGATTTGTGTAGTTATGTTCCTCAAAGTCATCTCGAGGGCCAGAGGTTCTATGTAGGAGCCTGATGGCCTGACGTTGCCTACCCCTGCTGTACGTGAGATCTAACTTTTGATCCAGTCTGACAGCTTCCTTTTGGGCTGTATTAATATGAAGTACCGAAAAGTGGTAAAAGTGTCTTCAGTGTGTGTTATCATTTGTGTCTATGTGTGTCTTGTTGTGCTGCCCAGTCATTCAATCATCTCTCTTATCTGAGGTAATAATGAACCTGTGGAGTTGCGGTGACAATGGCCCTCATTTATCAAACTTGCATTCAGTAAAATCAGAGCGCATGCCTGGTGTACGGGCAAATCCCTGCCTGTTTCGGCATTTATCAATCTGGATGTGTCACGTGTCATGTGGCCCTGCGTTGCGGTCAAACCAATAGGTTGCAGGCAAACTTATTATTGATAGCAACAGCATGCTAATGCTAACGGCAGCTAATCAAGGCTGGGTCCGAAACGATAGAAATATCTAAAGTGGCCTCCTATAATAAACTCGGCCACTGCTGGAGCGGCCAAGTGTTTGTATTTTTAGTTTATGAAATGCTGTTTAAGAATAAGTGATTTAACATACTTGCAATGCACAAGTTGTAATGATCAAATGATTTCATGTGAGCTGTTAATGTAAAATAGCCTGTCCCAAGGATAGTGTCAGCAATCCAGTGATCCTTGTTCAATGTTTTTAAATTAGTTTAGTAATAATTAATCTGTAGCATCATGACAAGAAAATACTTTATTGATCTCACAATGAAAATAAGAGGACCATTCATTCATATGTGCTGCCTGCCTAGGGACTACAGATGGAAACTAGCATCTCTGCTATAATCTGGCATATTTACAGTGGCCATGTGCAACTGTTCATTAATATGCATTGTCCCTATCAAATAAATAAATAAATAAAAATAAAAATAAATACATTTTTTCACTCAGAGAAACCCACTTTACTCTTGGTGTCGGTTAATATTGGATATGGGCAGATACGCAAACCCCAGTATCGGAATTGGAAGCAAACAACAGCCTGATCGGTGCAAGACCAGTTGAAAGATGGCATACATTCACATTTTGCATGGTCGGATCATATCAAGGTTCCTAGTAGAACTTCAATATGCAGCAAGAAGAAATGGGAGTGTGATGAAAAAAATTAAGCAAACCTTTTAGTGAAAACAACAATCAAACTGTCTGAAATGTGTGTTTTTTTTTGTTTCTTTGCAAAAATTGAAAATGTGGATTCACTTTCTATCAGGTTTTCACGCTGTCATGATGTCCTGATGGCAAAGGCAAAAAAAACAACCAACACTAGTTTTGAACGTGGTCAGGTTGAGCTGCATAAGCAGGGCCTCTTGTAGCACGCCATCGCTGCTGAGGTGGGACGCAGTAAGACAGACATTTTGAATGTCTTAAAAGATCCCAAGGGTTATGGAACAAAATAGTCAAGTGGAGGCCCAAAAAAACTGTTCCCAGCAATGAGCCGGAAGATCCGATTGGCTGTCCTTCCAGACACTGGCCGATCATCGGCCCATATGAAGGCCGTTACTGGAGCCGACTGCAGCCCAATAACCATCAGAGGCATCTGTGAGTGAAGAAATAAAAAATGTCTTATAAAGCCTCGTCTCATTCAACGCCACAGAACTGCCCATTTGGACTTTGTAAGAGAGCACCAAACATCGGACATTGAAAGGTGGATCTTGATGTTCCTCCTGGTTTCAAACATTACTGGCATCACAGAGAGGGAGTACCATAATGATCCGGGCTGCTTTTTCCTTCAGTGGAACTACTATAACTACGTTTTTTTCAACAGGACAACACTACAGTTCATGATGCCCGCAGAACAAAGGACTTCTTCCAGGAGAAAAACATCACTCTTTTGGACCATCCTGCATGTTCCCTTGATCTAAATTCGATGACCTTTTGGGGATGAATGGCAAGTGAAGTTTTCAAAAATGGACAACAGTTCCAGACAGTAGATAGATGTTCTTTGAGAGGCCGAAGTACCCACATCTGTACAAAAGCTTTGTGAAAGATTACACAATGTGAATATCTCCTCATGGGGTTGGTGCGGACCATTTTGCCATTTTGAAATAGAGTTTCAGGGACAGTCCCCGAGAACAGTTTAGTGACACAAAATCTTTTTTGAGACTGAAGAACCACAAGCACAGCCTCATCTGCTGAGTGCGCGGTGGAGAGAACAACACCGCCGGTAACTACATACAGCAGCCTTGAAGATTATCACACACTAAGTCGGGGTTGACGCATTTGTGGTTTATTGCAGACTTTTTTATCAGCAATGAGGCCGATTGCACATGCTAACCGGGCTAACCTACACTAGCAATTGTCCACTCGCAACGCCCTTTTATCAAGCGTGTGGGCTGGCTTAAATGCTGGGGAGACCATGGGGGGGTGTCCATAGGACATGGCAGTGGCAAAGAGGGACGAGTTTGAGTTTTTCAGGCATGATACGATTCCAAGATACGGCAACGCTTTATTTTCACTTCCGTCAGCGCTGGCCAGATCAACCTCCACAGTTCAGACCACATCAGACAGGAAAGAGAACGGCAACAACATCCGGATTTTCAAAGTAAAATAGGGCTGATTTCTATGATCATGTATCTTAAAACTCATAGTAAGAGTTTAAAAGTCATAATTTTGAGATTTAAACTCGTAGTAGGAGTTTAAAAGTCGTAATTTCGAGATCTAAATTTTATGTTTTAAACACAGAATTAATTATTTTGACTTCCTGTTGGGCTTTTATGTTTTAACATGGTCGAAACGGACGTCCATAGTATTCTCACACTTAAGGGTTACATTATTTTGGCCTCATCAGTGGAGGGAGGTAAAGAAATACTGTATGGAGGATACTAGCCCCCAAGAGAAGCAGATACAATAATAAAAAAAAAAAGATCAGTAGCACAACAATGGACCCTTATGGTACACCACATGAAAGGGTGTCTGTAGGAATTTGTTTAGTCTACAGGCTAAACAAAATTCCGAACTTTGACACAAACAGACCTGTCTGCTGAGTAGGATTGGATGTCGGAACCACTTCAGAGCATATTCCCCACCCGAGTTCTCAGTGTAAGACACATTTCATGATCCACTGTGTCAATGAATGCTTCCGGCTTCTTATGTCACATCCTGTACCCATTTCCAAAAGGAAACAAGAAACAATCACAAAAACATTTAAACAAACATTTTTTTCAAAATCCTTATGCGAGTACTAAAGTATGGTAGTCAAATCCTTACCTGTCATATACACATTAAGTAAGTTTCTCCTATTCTTTGGGGTGAATCGCATAGGTTTATGGCACATTAATGTTTGCAGAGATATAGATTGTGTGTTGCTCGTTCCGAGTTTCACACACACAAACGCCCACACAACCTCACAGGCCTCAGCTGCAAAGACATGCTATAATTAGTGAGACAGCATCTTTTATCTCTTTATCTTCCAACTGTGGCTCTATGCATTTTGTGTAAATCATGTCATTACTTTACCCGGTGAGAGTAAGATATTAGAAAATGTGCATTTCAAACATTTAAACATGTATTAGTTAAGATTTTACAGTTTCCAACACCTTTCTGCGCCTCCCCTGCCTCGTTGCGTCTTCATATCTTTCCATTTCTTACAGCTCGTGTCTATTCTAAAGCTGCAAAGGTCAGTTACAGATGCTCTGTGTGATTCTTCTGATTCCTCCCCCACAAACAGAAGCACAGATACCAGCGAGCGCACGCCACTGACAGTGTGCAATTATGTTGGTGTCAGAGGGGCGAGGAAGGGCGAAGAGGAGACCCTTATCACTCCTGCATGCTGCCCACAGTTAATGACCAGGATTAAGTGATTGTAGCGTACAATATAGTAACTGGAAGGGGTAATTATGGAGACAGCTCGACTTTTCCAGTCTCTGTTTGGTCTTGTTTGGACATTTGGTGGGTGCCTTGGGTCAGTGACGACAGGGAAATGTTCTTTCTAATACCTTATGTTACAAAATCTACTGTTTAGTGCATTATGGCTGGTGTGCACTGTACGTTTTCTTTTGTCTTTTTCTAAGATTCTTAGATGTCACATTGCACGACGTGGGCATAGTAAAATCATGAGCTGCACTACACTGTCCACGGTTCAAAGTGCCAATCGTAGCTACAACCAAAGTTTTATTGCTTCAGATGGCGTGTGTTTAGCTGAGGCAGGTGCTGCATGCTAGCGGGGTTTGTTCTTGTGGAAAAGTGCAGGGAAAGTCCTGTAAAATGCGGAGTCGGACCCGCTCATGCCTGGCCTCTGTTGCCTGTGACTCGTTCGGTGTTGAGGAGACACTGACAGAGATCCAAACACTGCCTGATGTTGGTCGTAGCTCGTCTTTGGCCGTATGACGATTCTATTTTAAAACTTTGTCCTACTGTACGACTTACGACCTGTGATTTTGAGCCACGGCCTTAGATGTTTCCCCACGACGAGTGAGCGTTTGTCGCAGACGGCCAAAATCGTACAGTGTGCGGCTTTAGACAACAAAGAAAATAATGTTTTTCTGATCTGTCAGCGAATTGCAGCTGCAAAATATATTTCCTAAATCAAATTACAGCTCAGTGCTCATCCTTAATCATTTCCCTATTCATGGATTTGTGTGTGTGTACTGGCCCACCAAAAGCATCCAATATCTGCGCAGCTGCCTGCCTTTTAAATGATTGTAAGGGGGGACATTTCTAATTTTCTCTGTCTGACAGTTACAGATTCCATGATAACTTGGCAAATGCCTTCACAGTTAAAACTACATTTATTCCTTTCCCTAAAACAGCTTTTACTTAAATCATAAAGCAGATTTGTTTATTTGGGGCAACAAGTAATATCTGTAGTGTATAAATGCAGAACATACTTGAATCAAACAGGTTTTATAGTAAAAATGACATTTTTTGTTTCTTTCATTCTCTGTCATCCGTCTTTGCAATGCATCAGGACAAACCACTCTTCATCAGAGTGATAATGACAAGTGCCAGTGTGAAGAGAAGCCATCAAGCAGAACTCACTTTCGGTCTGCCTTCTCTACTAATAGAAACAAAGTGGGATTTCTGTGTGGGAGGTTTTGGAGAAGAGGCAATGCTGACTCTGCTAAACAAAGGACAGAAAAGCCTTTTCTTTCTCTAAAATGTAACTCCCACCAAAGAAGTACAGTCCGTAAAATACCATTTATCAATATTGCTCTTTGTATAGTATGTTGTTAAGATTGTATGTTATATAAGCAAAACTAGATGATTGTGATGAGCAGGAGCGAAGCCAATGGCTTTGGGCAAAGCCAAGACGCCTCCAGACTCTCAGTCCTCCACGCTTGTCCTTTCTGTTCATCCTCATCCACCCCCAATGGAGAAATGTGGGCCAGTGTGAGGGCGCAGTCTAACACGTGCAGACCTTCACCGATCAGAGGACGCTCTCTGTATGCAGAGTATGACTGCCCTCAGAGCTAAATGTATAGCAGTAGCATAAGCATTACTTTGTGAATTTATTGTTCATGCTGCCCCATCAGGTGAGTGAAACATATAGTAATAAGTGAAACAGGGGTTATTATTAGAGGCAGGAAGGTCAGAGGGGAAGAATCAGACTTCCTTTGTCCAGCACAATGGACAACACACATGTGCACTTCTATTAAATCAGTCTAGGGCCCTTTTTTTACACTCAAGTCATGAATAAAAAGCTGTTTTTCCATCCGATCCGATACTTGAGTAGTCGTCGATACCGATACCAGTCCAGTAACAAGTGAATAAAAACTATAAAGCCAAAACCTATAGCACATGGCTCATTATGCACATTAAACTAAGTCTGTGTACTGTGACTTATGCTGCTTGATTCTACAAAGGCAAAAAACAACAACACAAATGTGATTATCAGGGGTTTTATTGTCTACATACGCCCAATAAACACAATCGGATGGATTTGGGTTTACCCACCGATACCAGGACCAGCATCGGTGTTGGAACAACATTCGTCATGTAATGAGGTAAAGCCAACTTGATGGTGCGTGTCGCTGAAGAGTGAGGTATTTTGAAGTTGTAGTAGTTGTTGTAATTTATGTCACTTTAAGGAGGTAATTCTGAAAAGTAAATTTTGCACAAATGCATTTTCTTACTGTTGTAATTTTGTTGACAGTGTCCAAAAAAATATCATCTTCAAAGTGATGTTTTGTATCTCTACATCTACAAGCAAACTGAAAAATATATAATTACATACTTTGAGTACAGTGAGATTGCTTGTCTTTTACAGTGGGCAGGACCCGCATCAACTCCCCTGGTGCTGTATTTGATGGACTGCTCTTGAGTCAAACTGTTGCTTGTACATTATGCAAGAGGCTTGTTAAGACCTTGTTTCCCTTTCCGCGTTGCCAGTGTGTGTGTGGGCGCTTTCTTCCTGATACTCTGTAACGTTATTGTCGCCATTCCAGTTGCAAAAGTGCACAAATTTTGCAAGAACAATCTGACAGCTTTATGGTGTAAAACAGAATGTTTACATGCCTATTATGCCCATGCAATGTATATATTGTGTTGTATTAATGAAAAATGCGAAACCAAACACTGGTACAATAATGTACATAGATGGCATAACTTTTCTGTGAATAATTAATTTTAAACTTCAAATAGTTTCATGTCTATAACTTGCATTTGTGAAGAAGACTCAATGTGACAGAGCAGATTGTGGTTCCTGCTGCAGCTGCTCCCAGACACCCACTCCCTGTCAGTGGCACAGAGAAGACAAAATAGACGGTAATTTGATAAATGATACTTATTAAAGTGCAGTGCGGCGATAACTTGTAGCATACTAGCAGAACAGCTATTGACACGGGTCATTTCACTTTAAAGGATGTTCAATTGTTGTACCTTTGTCCTCGTCAAAGTCATACCTGGAGTAGTTTTTTACAACATTCACACAGTTTTGAGTTATCCCTGGGTAAAGTTGTTCAAATTGGCTGTTTCTTCTTCTACGGTGTCAGCTCATCGTCCTGTACTTCCTGGTTACAATTGTGCATTGTTAAAGGAAAAGGCCACAGTTTTTCCATACTGAGATATGTTCTTGCCTGAGGTTAGACGAGCTGATGCGTACCTGTCTGGTCTTTACGTGTGTGCTCAATCACGCAAAAAGACCAAAGATGTTGTTAGTATTTAGCCTCCTTTCCTCTATGGGTCCAAACAGGGGTGAAGTTAGAAGCGACCAAGCTCTTCCACGTTTCCCCTATTTATATACGGTTACCATTTCCGTGTCCAGAAGGGTCAGCTGTGATCCGACCTACACGCCTCCGGGTCCTGGAGATGTACAGGTCCTCAAGAGTGGGAGGCTACAGCCCATCACCTTCTCAGCAGCACGCACAATGCGTTGCAGTCGATACTGCTGTAGCGCCGCACGGTGATGGAGGAGGTGAGGATGGACTCGATGATCGCCGTGTAGAACTGCACGAGCATCTTGGTTTCCTCAGCTGCCGCAGGAACAGCATGTTTGAGAAATCCCCAGAACTTATACAGCAAAAGACTGTTCCAATGAATGGCTAAGGCTGAATTTCCCCATGAAGCTACTCTTCTAATTAGTTTTTTTTTGTTACTTTATTTATTGTTTTTAGTTTTGAACAAAAGGAAACATATGGGATATTATGACCATTAAAATCTTGTCATTAGTTACACTGCTTCCCTAAGCAAATAGACTTGCCTGCCTTTAATGCTGACAAACTGCACACATGCGTGTAGACGTCCTTCAGTGGCAGAATGAGGAACTCTCAGTGCAAGACGGAGACGCCGCAGGTCCTTCATCACCACTGCTGTCAGACTGTACAACACTATACTCTAAAGAAACTCGTGTGCAATAACTTCTATGCGAAACCACGTGCAATAACCTCTGTATCAGTGTCACTTTCAATCACCATGACTGTAAACTTTGTTGACATCTTGATATTGTATATACCTCCATTACTTGTTTGCACATCCTTTTCTTTCATTGCACATTTTCTGACTATTTGCTCCCCCTATTGAGAGCTGATGTAAAAAGTGAATTTGTCCATTTTTAGATCAATGAGGTCCTATCTCATCTTATCAACAGCAGAATCACACAGTGTTGTGACTGGCATGTGGAGTGAGAGGGGAGAAAGACAGAGTTTAGGAGGTGAATTTAGTGTGGAAAAATCCAAAGAGCAACCAAGGTGGATTTGCCTTTAGTTGACGTCATATACCTAGTGTAGGTTGGACTATTGAATAATATACATTTCAAAATGGAAATGGTCGTAGATCTAGTCCAGATGACTGTGCAGTGACTACGTCCTTTTAAAAAAATCTATACAAATCTATTCAGCCAAACTGTTTCTTAGACGATTAATAAAATGTGCACACTTGTTTCTCGTGTTGTCTCAACAAGAGATGTTGGCAGTATTGTCAAACTACTGTCATATGAACTACCAAAGCAATGCAAGAATCAAATGCATTTATGAATGTGTGTAGGCCTACTGCTTTGTCTCCCCTTGACTCTTTCACTCAGTCTCCATGAACCCTGTACCTCAAGGGTGCTGCCGATTATATAGAAAGTGATCAACTAAAAAGACAATGTCCCATATTCAAAATAAAATACCATCACAATGCTAAATATAATGTAAACGGCTATTTTGTTGAAAATTCACCTTTCTTAATCCTAAATTTCAATAACCCCTAAATGCTGTATTCCCAGGGGTCTCCATACTCCGGTTGGGAAACACTACAAAGTTATCAGGTTTTATACGTGATGAAGCATGATGGCCTTTTGGTTGTTTTCAATGGATTTTTTTTTATTTTATGTGCTTATTTGCAACCATAATAAAATTCATTTGATTGCGATAACTTGTGCAGCCCTGTAAACTGTTTTATTTATTGCTTATATTCACACCTGCGCAAAGCTGAAACGCAGGCCTTTTGCGTATGTGTATCTGTGATGCGTCTGTGTGTCTTGGAGCTCATGTGTCGGTGTCAGGTCTCCGCTGCCTGTCTTGGTGATTGGCATAATTACCAGAGCTGTGCCGGGGTGAGCGTGCTGCAGGGAAGTTCAGTGACTGCCTTCTGCGTGATTCAGCCGGCTCAGCCCGGATTAAAGCCATCTTTTCAACACTAATCAAAATGACCAATGATTTGGTTGTGGGTGGTCACAGTGACAGGAGAGGCAGGGGGAGGAAAGTGCACTGGTTGCGACGGCTTCTGGGATTCAGGTGAGAGCGGCCGTCGATTTTGTGACTGGTCAAACGTTACATTGCATATTCATGACTTAGGTAAGGCTGATTGTTGTAGTTTGTGAATCTGAAATTGGGGGGAAATGTTTTTTAAAAGCTCAGAAAACCTATTTTCTGAGCGTATTAAACAATAGTTTTGGCATCAGAATGTATTCAATATATTCAATATTTCACAATTTTTAAATAATGTTTTGTAGATTAATTAAAGATGAATTTAAAATAAGTGTGGGTTTAAAATGTGAGGGTATTCAGGGATTGGTTTTAATTTCTTCTTTTTGTGTCTCCATACAAAGTAAATAATTTATAAGAAAAGTTTTGATTTTACTGAATTGTATTGTAATTTACAGATTTCACAATTGTAATGTTGGTTTAAATGATCAAATTACTTCAAAACGTTTATTTGCACATTTTGTTTTGGTGCTTAAAGGGGCTAGATGCAAGTATGCAAGTTAGCCATTTAATACCACCTCAGGTCATACGTGCAGCTCGTGCATGACGGCACCTCAGACCCGAATTAACACCTTTCTGAGAGACATATTAGGACATGGCTGGAACATGTAGGGGGATGAAAATACGTTTTAACATTTTTAAACTCAGTATAGTTTTTAAAGATGCATTATTTTTTTAATGCGAAAAAAACCCCCCAAAAAACTTTTGTTTTGTTTTGTATTTGACCTTTTAGTGGCTTTCCATTACAGAGGCCTCTAAGATGATTAATTAAGAGTTTCTGGTAGATTTTCATTGCTGATGAAGCCTCTCCATGATTACACATACATTCCATCCAGAAACCCTGCAGTAGTTTTTAGGGCTTCACAATTGACAAAAAAACCCTAATTGGCTGTTTTTGACCCACTCCGGGAGGAAATGATTTTTCCGTGACCCAGTCCGGCTTGCAGGTCGGAGACACTTGTTGTTATTAGCAGTGAGAATAGTTTGCTCAGCCTGAGACACATGGAGTTTGTGTACAGCGACTGCAGCGCAGACAAACACGATTCCCCTGCAGTCACTCTTGATTGGCCAACAGCCAAAGGCAGCGAAGCTCGATCATTCCGATTGGAGAACATGTCTATCACTCAAACAGTGGCAGCGCAAGGCAGGAAAAAAAGGAGTGTTGTACAGGCCATATCTATGTGTCTATATAACATTATTCTGCATAAAAAGTTCTATAATGCACCTTTAAGACCACCCGCTATTTCTGTCCGATCAGAAGATGTTTTAATCAGAAGATCCTGTGGCTAAAACCAGTCAGCCATAAACTCAAAAACTAAAACTCTTTTTTTTTTACTCTTTTAGTGATTAAAGGTGAGACCAAATAAATGTTATGCCCCAAAACAGACAGAAAACCCCTAAGCTTTTGCAAAGGTGATAAAATGACACACCTGGTGCACACACACGACAATGTCAAAAGATATTAAAGTCCACAATCTTCTAATTCTGTCCTGCACGTGGGAGGAGTTGAAATCGCAAATGTGAGTTGGTTGGGCGTCATGACAATTTGTAAAAAGATAAAATAAAATAAACTAACAGCGAGGCCGGGCGATCGGAGGATGTCAAACACAGTGCCTCCCACTTGCAGCTGCCTTGTTTTTTTTTCCTGGCTATTAAATCGTTGCTGTGGTGTGTGGTAGAGGGAAGCGCGATGATGGGAGATTTCTCAGTGGATGTTAAGTCATTTTTGAAAATTGGCCAAATGTCAATTGTATTAATGATTCATTGTGAAGGTATTCTGGCTTGTATCCCCCTGAAACAAACTCAATATAGCCATGTCGTAATAGCGTCTTTTCATATTACGTGAAACTGTATCACACAGTATTTACAGATTCACCCAAATTGAATTGCTGCATTAACCGTTTAACTTAGTAGGCTATACATTGTCTTCCAATATAATTACTGGATGAACTCCTGCTGTGCATCGTCATGGCAACACTGGTAGCCACCTCCGCTGGGAAAAGCCGTGAGCGTGAGGGAGAGGAGGCAGAGGATGGAGAGAGAGAGAGAAGAGAGCAGAGGAGGTGCTGCTGGGAGGCTCCGAGAGGGCAGGAGGGGATAGAGTGACAGAACACAGACACGAGTGGGAGTTACGGTCTGGTTATGCCAAATGCATGAGAGGGAGAGGAGAGTGGCTGAGGAAGAACAACAGGCAGAAACTAAAGGGTCCGTTTATAACAAGGAGAGGCAGCAGAGCAGGGTACAGCAGTAGGTGGCTTTAAAACATGGAAAACACACCAGCAGCTTTGCTCAAATCCACGATTCAGGAATAGGGCTTATCTCAGCCACTGCACCAAGTTGCAGCGCCTCCACAGAACTACTCTTTCAGCATGGCAATAACCCAGAGAGTGCAAAAATACTTCTCTTTTAATCTTGTCTATTCAAACAGCAAGAAACTTGATATAAACACACTCCACCAGCAAATATGGATAATGTCAGATTTTATTTTTCAGTTGATTGCACAGACACAAGTGATGATGAATATTGGGTACATTGAAATAGGCACTGATCTGTTTTTTTTGTTGTAATTTCAGCTTGTGCCACTACCCTCTCCCTGATTCTTTTGTAAACGTGTAAGCTCTGTGTAATTTTTCAGTCGAGCCCATTTTTTAAGTATACATTTTTCAATATGAGGTTAAGATTGAGGTGTACATTATTGTAGGGAAATGTGTCCTCAGCATTTGATCCTTCGATGCCGCTGATCCACCCGTAAGGAGCAGTGGCTGACCACAGTATATGTGTATAATGCTCTGCTTTCTTGTATTAGATTCAGTTTGATAGTTTCCAAAGTAAGCTTACCCTACTAGCTCATGAATTGAATAATAAAACACACACGACCTTCTACTTTAACTTACCTTTTTGATGCTCTCTTCTCTGCCAGAGTGCCAGAACTACTTAAAGCAGTACTTAGTTACTTGTTTACCTTAATAAATCTTTTCCGTAGTTCCTCTGGGGGTAATACAAGTGTTAATGAGATGATTGGGGATCTTTCATCTCCCCCTGGTGTCTCTGGCCAGAAAACCACACTTACAGCTTTTCCTGCACCGGGTCGGAGGCGCAATACACACTAATGGAATCACGAAGAAGAAGCTAACAGGCTAACGGGCAAAGCTAACTGCAGGCTAGCGCCACTTAAACAGTATTTATATCCAAGTTTGAGTGAATAAAAGTATCTCCATTGTGTAATTGGATGTACAATATCCCTCTCTCCCTTTTTCTTTTTTGTCGGTGTAGTATAGAAGACACGGTGGCGCAGCGGTTAGTGCTCGTGCCTCACAGCTCGAAGGTCCCGGGTTCGATTCCCACCTGGACGGGGCCTTTCTGTGTGGAGTTTGCATGTTCTCCCCGTGTCTGCGTAGGTTAGTGGTAGGTTATAAAAAACATGTGCAATAGGTTAAATCCAGCCTGGCTCCACATCATGGAGATGGGTCCCCGAGCGCCGGCCACTGCTGGCAGCTCACTGCTCCTACAGGTCGCCCCATCTACAGAGATTTCTCTACAGAGATTAATACAGTATCAGATTTAGATTTTAGATTTAGATTTACTCTCATGGACAATTAACGAGTAAAAAAACACAACATGCAATGACCTGCAGTGTTGCTTATGGCCTCTAGGGGCATGAGTTACTTAGTACTGCTTTAAATAGATAACATAACTTAAATAATTTACATACATTTCTGTACAATGGTTTTCACTGATGCAAAGCCTGTATTTTTTAAGCAGTGGAGTGAGTGACAGTATTATCATGCTTTCAGAGTGTGTGCACATTTTTGTTTAGGCCAAATTTTAGGAGTGAGCATTAAAGCCTGTGATCCTGTGTGCTTTTAGTAGATTAGGACTCACTCAGATGTAATGATGCTTCGTGACCCCTGACTGTCTGCTCTGGCATCTGCTGATCTCTTTCCGGGGGTGCTGCTAGGCCAGTGTTGCACTTTTCCCTGAAACAGATATGCTATTTTGGGACCTGATAAATGGTGTAGCTGCTATGGTTGGACCATAGACTATAAACTTAATAAACTTAATAATGGACTTATTGTGGCCTTTTTTCTTCCTATAACCATAAAGAAATGGCGGCTGAAATGGAGGTTCTTGACACCTTTGACTTTCCATTGAAACGTTCTTGCCCCTCTGCCAGTCCATTTTGTAAGCCAGTATTGAACACAGGCTTGTCACTCTTACCTCCGCGTGTTTGTCATAACATGCGCAACATCGAACTAAATTATACTTTTACTATTTTTATTTTATTTATTTTTATGGCTCCAAAAACCCAGCCAAATTGCTGGCCTGAACGAGCTTCAGCTAGCCTGTGCTGAACGCTATGGGGGAAGTTTTACAGTCTATGGGTTGGACAGAGGCCCATGCCTTATCAATGGGTTAAACTGGGCTCGGGAGCATGTGGGACTCTACAGAAGGCTCGGTACACAATTTAAGTTTGATTTACGATAGCCTATAAGTACTATACACAGGAGATAGATTTATTATTATTTGCCTACGTAGCCAAAGGTGTTTTGTATTGCTTTTCATTCCAAAATGGGTTTTAAAGCATTTTACATCATTTTTATTATTTTCTCAGCGTACTCTTGTTTGAGATATTCCATAGGAGGTTAAAGGCACTATACCTGGTTGTGGAAAGGAATTTGTTTTGTGACTATAAACTTGTCCCTGTGAAGAATTGCAATGCTACAAATATGTTGTGAGGTTTTCTATTTAATTTAGTAGCTTCCTCTTTCATTGTTTGTAATGACCTTTAAGTACGACAAGGTAGGTCTGGGAAATCTTTTATTAATTGATTATTTTAGCAACACTCACTTTGTAGCAGCTATTACTTTTATTATGAATTCTATTTCTTTATGTATATACAGTCAAAATCTTGCTTTAGAGTTTCCCAGTGTTTTCCCCGTTTGCCGCCCTGTTGTGGGGCCCCAGTCCCTCTGCTGCCTGTATCGGCTCCGGCTTAATTTCAGTTCTTAAAAAACACAAATATGAGACTGATCGTCGTCGGATAAAGAAGTCGCTAAAAGCTTGAGAAGACAACATTTATGGTTTGGTTTCTGTCTTTAGAGTTCTTGATTTCGTGATAAATGCAGCCGCAGCTTATGCGCCGCACACAGAAGCCGCGTCTGTGGACTTTGGACTTTGTACTGTGGGTGAAATTGTGTGTAGGATTTCTCCAAATACTGCTTGGTTTAGTTTTTGTTTTGAGAAGTGGATGAATGACAAAAGAGCATTTCAACATATTTTTTAAATGTCATTGGATTTGCATTGTAGGCGTTTGCATTATCACATCTTTTTGTCATACCTGGGAATCCTGACGTTTGCATTTAGTGACTCTTTGAAGTGGTTCCTTTTAAACTTCCAGCCTCATTTAACTGAACTGTTCTTTCTACTTGCACTAATGGACTCGCAGCGCCACCGTGTCCTCAAATGTCACTGAGTGGAAATTCTCTCAGACTTTTATGGCTAAAACGAATGGATGCAGATTGATTATCTGCTGAGTTTGTGTGTGGGCCCTCGACCCTGTCTGGTTGATATGTCTAGTCACCATACGTCCTTGCATTTGTGCCGTTGTCAACCACACATAGCTATTTATATCCCATGGGTCGTGAATGTGCGCGCATGCATGTAACTGCGCGTGTCATCAGATTACTGTGTGTAAGTGGACTCCTCTTTGTCCTCCTCACTGATCATTTTAGACACACGGCCACTGAAACTTTCAACAGCCTGGGTTCAGGTGCTCGGGAGACCTTTTCCACCTACAAATATTTATTTCCATTATTAATGTATTTCTGTTTGGGGAGTGTCATCCAGAGCAGGAACCTCAGAATCAATGAGACTGAAGAACTGAAAAAATTCAATATTGGTTATCGGCTACCAATATCCGATACTCAACCGATACCAGTTTTAGCTCTCACCGATATGAAAACACAACTTTCACCAACTAAATTTGTGAATATGGACATGCTGTATGTCATTTTGAAGAGCAGAATCTGGAGATTCTCTTTGATCGCACACAAAATGCTGCAGCTAGCAATAGCATACTAAAGCTAGCGAAAGCATGCTAATGCTAATGAGAACTCATCAAGGCTGGGTCAGAAATTTAGATGGAAATACCTAAGGCAGCCTAATAAAATCATATAGTCACTGCTAGAGCCAAGTGTTTGTATTTTAGTGTATGAAATGCTGTTAAAGAATAATTGTTATAACACATTTTTGTTGTAATGATTAGATCCCTTTATGAGAGCTGTTAATATTAATGTTACCTAATAGTCATGTAGCCAAAACGTCCAGTGATCCTGATGTTTTTTTTTCCATTAGTATATTAATATATATAACTGACAATTGATCTGCAACATCATGACAAGAAAAAATAAGATTTTATTGATCTTAAAATTAAGAGGACCATTCTCTTTTTCATTCAGAGAAAGCCACTTTTAAGGAAGTGTTTTGGTATCGGTTAATAGCGGATATCGGCAGATACTCAAACCCCCAATATCGGCATCAGAAGCAAAAAAGCTGGATCGACACACACAAACATGTCACGCCAGATTGTAGCCATGGGTTAATCTGCACCCTTTTTAAGACTGCACAAAGACACTGGCTATAGCTGGTATCGCCAACTTGATTGGTGAACATTGTTTAATATGCAGTATTGAAAGCAAATGTTCGGTGATACAGTAAGTATCATAAGTGCATCTGAGGGAAATGGGAAAGCGAGAGACGTTGAGGCCCAGTGAGAGAGTCCAGCGCTGACTCACTGCGTGAACACTCAGTCACTGATGGTCCCAAAGTGCTACTGGCACCAGCTTCTCCAAACTGCTTCTTCTTTTCACCAGTATCTAGAGCCACTACAGGGTGCTCCAATTAAGAATACTAAAATCATTTGTGAAATTATATTGACATTTCCTTACTAATATTTTGGATGCTTACCGTTCATAAATGTGAGACGTCTTTTGAACACATTTCTGTCAAAAGGACACTTGGTCTGAACTTCTCCATTTTGGAGCCAGCGCCCAATTTCACATGTGTTTTCTCTACTTTGCATAAAATGTTGTAAACAGTTACAGATGAAAGAGACAAATTCATTAGGAAGTAACCTTGTATCACATTCAAGCACATTTTCGTGCTTTTTGCTTTTTATTTTTTGTGTAACGTTTTTCCTTCAAATTGAAAGCGGGTGTATTTTTTGGTCAAATCATTTGTTATTTGTAATGTTATTGTCATTTTATTTCATTGTAAACAATATTAAGACACACAAATATTTTAGGGACTTTAAATCTATAATTCTGTCTTGCTCTGTTTCAATTCTTCATTGAGTTATAGCTTTCTAAAGACCCACAACATTTTCAAAGGGGTCATTGAGGGACCAAGGGCGTAGGTTTGGTGTTACCCCCCACCCCCTCAAAAAAAATAAAAAAAGAACACAATATTTTTAAGTAACAACTAATTCCACCAGACTTTTCAAACATCTTCAATTAACTATACGATTGTGACTCTTTGTTTTTTATGTAACTGAAAATCAGTCTCTTCTGAGCTCCCCGTGCTGGAAGTGCGGCGCTCTCCTCTCCTCTCCTACTTACAGTAACCTTTTAATAAAACAAGAGCACACTATATTTTCTGATTGTTGTTGGGTGAAACATCCAACCTAAATAAACTCCATAAACAGACAGAAAATCCGACAGAGATAAAAAGTGTTGCGTGCCGATCGTTCCCCAGCCTAATATACCCACGTCTGAGTGATGATGATGTGAAGATCTCCTCTTGAAGTTGGTGGGGACAACATGGCCATCCTGAAATATTGGTGGGGACATGTCCCAATGGTCCCCACGCAGACCTACGCCCATGTGAGGGGTAATAATTGGTCTTTTATTGTGCTTTTTAGGAAGGCCATCTCACGTTCAGGACTCCAGCACCTGGGACCACCCCACCCCTCACTGCCCCCGGCCTCCAATGGCCCCAGCAAGGAGCTCCGCACCAGCGTGGACTGGACGGTTTGTTAGCATTAAACATTAAATGTCATGTTAAAGGGATATTTCAGGATTGGGCCTCATAGGGCCTCATTTCCTAGTTATCCAGAGTGTTGCTGGTACCTGGATATTTTTTTGTAATTCATGCAGTTCTTATGTTTGAACAGTTTCATAGCGCTAGGCTAATGCAAGGCTACTGCATTTCTACGATGTCAGCTTGCCTGCATTAAAAACAGTCTTATGCACTACACAGAGCACCTGAGGCAAATCACTTATAACACCAGACTAACGATATAAATGTCTGTGTTGATAGAATAATTTTAACCATTTTGCATTTAAAATACCTTATATTTGAGCAGCATCAGCTTCGTGGTTGTATAAGCTACGCAGCGGGGGACTGATCTGCTAGAAAATAGTCCCTCAAAATGCGATCATTCATGTGATGCAAGCTCAGTTTTATTACAAAAATTATTCTGTCGACACAGATTTGTATATGGTTAGTCTGGCGTTATAAATGATTTGCCTCAGGTGCTCTGTGGAGTGCGTTAGACTGTTTTTAATGCAGGCTCGCTGATATCGTAGAAATGCACTAGCCTTGCATTAGCCTAGCGCCATGAAACTCTTCAAACATAAGAACTGCATAAATTACAAAAAAATATCTCCAGGTACCAGCAACACTCCGGATAACTAGGAAATGAGGCCCTATGTCAAAAATCCTGAAATATCCCTTTAAGTGTTGCAAGTTGTGAAATATGATTTGTGCACAAATTAAGAAAAAAAGAAAAGTGTGGGATTTAAGATTTAAAACTCGCTTGGTAAAACTAGAGTGTGTCTTCTAATAGATTGTGGGACATTAAGTAATATACTCATTGGTTTTACATTGTGGGAGTTTATATAATAGTAGTTTATATAGTATGTAATTAATTGGCAAAAGCTGCTATGAACCCAGGATTGCATAAATAATTGATAGAAAATATGATGATAATTACAGTTGTAAGAAAACTCAAGTGCCCATCTGGAACCTCTGTAGATCTGCCTGCAGGGGCACTTCCATCACGTCATAGCTGACCTTTGTCTCTCAGTACGGTGCACTAATACACTCATATTATCTGCCCACCTAATCCCTAACGAATATGCATTATAGATATGATTTTAATTTCCTCAAGATTTAAGGGTTTAAAGAAGGCCTGGTATTCATAGTGTCCTGATTCGATAAAATTTACAGTTCACAGTCCCAAAGATGTGTAATGGCTTAATTGTCATAATCAGTGTAATGCACATCATGGTAGTTGTTGATTTTTATCAGGGTACCAGGATACCTTTCTGAAACCACTACAATATGTTTATGAAATACAAATCCCCTGCCTCACAGAATGCACGGATTTACACGTTAATTAAGCGTACTGTTTTGAGTGACTTAAATGCCTGGTTTGTACAAAATGTCTGGAAAGGAAAAAGACACCGCATGGTTGCAACAGCCTGCCAGAATGTTTCCATTTTAATGTCCATTTGAAGAGAAAATTGCCAGAAGCTGCAGGGCCGTTTTTTATGACGATCTAAAGTGTGATCCATAAATGCATACACAAACTGATGAATACGGGTAGGGAGGTTTGTGCGTGTGAGTATTTGTGCTTCGAGAGATGTGTCCTGTGGTGTGTTTAGATTAACATATACTGTGAAATTGCCACCTGCACAACATTGGCAATTGCTGCTTGACTGCGTTTCGACCTCTGATATTGTGAATGTTCATGCGCCTTTTGTTTAGTTGTACAATGTGCTTTAAAATCACATGATGCAGGAGTATTGTCTTTGTGTCTGTGCGCAGGAGAACGCGGTCAATGGGGATCACCTGTGGATGGAGACCAGTTGTTCTGGAGAGCTGTGTTATCTTGGAGAGGACACTTGTCTACTCAAGGCGGCAGTGAGTATTGCTCACAGGCTCTTTGTATTTTTTTTATTATTGTTCGTACATTGTGTATAGGACTGAGTAAAGGCTTATTATAAACAAAAACTATCATTAGGAAAAATAAAAACTAGAAGAGAGAAGTGAACAAACCTTTTTTTTACGGGCGGATGTTGTTTCCCATGTGCCACAAAATCATCAAGTAAAGGGTGAAAGAATCTATTGATCAGCTGACCTAAAATGTATAAAAACATATTCTTGGTTATTATACACTCAGTTAGCATTAGTATTCACTTAATGTTAAAAGGTTGGCACTATAATTGCTGATTGATGTCACGAGAAGGGAACTGCTGTGTAACTGTTAAAGTATTTTGACAGACTTTAGTTTTGCAATACTTCTCTTTTTTAACTAAAATTGAACCAACTGAACATTAAGTTCTTTGTTCCCTTTATTCTTTCCTTCTGTGATTAGAATTATATTGTCAGAGAACTCAAAGTGAAAGATTGTACTTATTCCATATGCTATATGTAAATCACACAGAGAGTTGTGGCTTTGAGGAAACAGCCAAAGCTTTTCATTGTACTTACATCATACTTGGATCCTGACACCAGTGCCACTTCTAATCTAACAGTCATGTCAAATACACTTTGGTTGTGTAAGATGAAGGCTGATGAAGGCTAACTGTCTTTAGCTCAGCCAAGGCCATAATTTGACATAGCTGCTGTTGTCAATTAATTTTGATTTCCTCTATTTCCACATTGCCAATGTACTTCTGTTACATTCTGCTGAGACAGAATCACAGAGCTTCAGGTGCATCACTTGATCATATTAAAATGTATAACACATGTCTGTTTTCCCTGGGCAGGTGACTATAAACAAGACCTTACATTTCATTCTGTGTGTTTCATTCTGTCTGCTATTATTGAGACGTAACAACCCTTAAAACACAGGTGGAGGTGGCATTTAGATGCATATCAGTGATTTGTCATATTGCCATTTATAGTGGTCACAGTTCAGTTGATCTGGACAGAAGTGACTCTGATGTTGCATTTTGCTGAGGACAGATACCATTTATTTCATAATCATCATGAGTCATAACCAAAGAGAAAAAACATAAATGTCACGGTGTGTCTGTAAAGGCTGATTTGTCTGCAGGAAGAATGAGCTGGGCCCTGTATTTGTGCACTTGTTTATTGTGTGACTGTAGCTCACCTCCCTCTGTGCTGCTTGTCTGTTTTTCCTTTAAGAAGTCGGCCCCCAGAAGGAAATGTGCCGCCTGTAAGATTGTTGTTCACACCGGCTGTATAGAGCAGCTCGAAAAGGTATGAAACACGCACATAGTTAATCCCTAATTCCTCCCATTGTGAAACTGCCACATTGTTGTTCTTCAGGGAGTTTAATTTCTGCGCGGGCAGTTTTGTATGGAGTGGGTTATTTGCGCATAGTTACACTTCCTGTCTGTGGTCACGATTGGATCCTTTTCTACTGTGACAAATTTGGGCCACAAGTACAAAGACTGTTCATTTGAGATAAATGCTCCACTAAATGTTCCACATTGAAATGTTTTCTTGATAATTGTTTGCCTGAACTATGGGACATGGCAGTGTCTGGTGACGTGCAGTTTCACAAGATTTGTACAATGAATGCATTAGTTGCAAATAGGGCTTGCAAATAAGTGTTGCGATTGCGATTAGATTTCTGATTTGTTTTAAAGACTTACATTCTGAGTAGAAAAGAGTGAGAAGATGCTTCGAAAGATAGAATTGAAATTAGGCAAGTCACGATAATTACTATATCAACTTATCGTTCATTATACCATGGTCCGGCAACAGTTACATAACAGTTAAAGAGGGGGTATTATGCTTTTTTCAATCACATGGCACCAGTCTATAGCACACTACAATGATGACAAAACCTTCTGTTGGTCTGTAAATGCAGTAAATCAGAATAACTGCCTTGTATAAAATTGCTCTCTCAAAATGGCTGTAGCGAATGTCTTGAAATAGGCCTCTGTCTCTTTAAGAACCTCTGACCCTTTCCGACACGCCCCCTCCACACGCTGTCTGTGGCATCAGTGGGGAGGGGGTTCTGCTGAGGAGCAGTGGTTGGTTACTCGGCTGGTGACGAAAGGTCGGAGGCGTCTCCGGGAGGTGGGGGCGTTCCTAGGAGGACTCAGGCAAACCTATCCCTAAAATGGCTGCCATCAGAGTTTTTACAGATTACTCAAAAATACGTGAATGTGCCAGGGCAACACTTCAGGCATGTTTTTAATGAGGGAATGACATAATAACATGATGTAAAGCTTGAAAAAGTCGATTTTGCATAATACCCCCCCTTTAAATCACGTTCTAAAGACTCTTTAATTGTTTGTAAACATTCTGGGTTTAGCTGGAGGCGGGGAGCTAGATTCCTATCATCGTGCTAATGCTAACGGTTAGCTAGCGCTTGCTATGACTGCCGTTTTTTTACTTCACTTCTTTGTATGTGATAAATAAGTTTATATTCCACCAGAAAATGGCTAAAAAGAGTGAAAAACTGTGTTTCCCAAAAGATTGTTTTCCAACTCGGCGAGGCCACGCCCCCTTCTATGACGAGATGCCGTCTGTATCTATTTCCATTGTAGCTGTTGTCATAGTAACGATAAACAAATGAGCAGGAACTTGCTTCAGGTAAAACTGATTAAAGACATAACTCCTGCCCATGACTTAAAAAAGTTTCAGTTTGCGGGACCATGATATAAGTGGGATAATGCACTCCGAGGTGTCCATTATCAGTTTATTGCAGCTTGTTGGGTATTTTAAGATATGATGATGCATTTTTAGAACAAAGTTTTTCTTTTATGCCTGAGCGTTGACAGTATCCAGTATCGTTGGAGTCAATAATATCGTTCATCGCGATACTTTCCTGCCTCAATAGAGTTAGCTAAAAACAGTGTAAAAAGTGGAGAAAAAAGCCGTGGAACAACTCCATTAGCTGCTGAGTTACTGCTGGTAAATACATCTAACTCACTGTGGTGTCCAAGTGTTTTAATGCTTATCCCATAATGCTTAGCGCTATGACATCACATTCCCGAACTCTATATATCGAACTTCAAATGTGTTATCGTCACAGGCCTAAGTGAAATGTCCTCACCCCAGCCAAGCCAGCCACGTCTTTCTTGCTTTTATTTCTCAGATTAACTTTCGGTGCAAGCCAACATTCAAAGAGGGAAGCTCCCGGTGCCTCAGAGATGTAAGCTTTCTGCATGTGCGTGAATGTATTTAAGAGGGTAACATATACACAGTCGTATATTTGGTGCTCTGTGGAAAATGTGAGTGCATCTGTACATTCTCCCCGACAGCAGAACATCCTCAGACATCACTGGGTTCACAGACGGAGACAAGACGGCAAGTGTAAACAGTGTGGAAAGGTAACCAACGGCGCACATGCTCAGAATCACTTAACCTCACAATGCACTGATACCACCTTCTTGTTTTGTTTAATAGAGTTTCCAACAAAAGTTCTTTCATAGCAAAGAAATTATCGCCATCAGCTGTTCTTGGTGTAAACAAGCTGTAAGTCCTTTGTTTCTGATACGGTATTCAGAATTTTCCATTTCAATTTTGCGTTTCTAATAACAATGTGTGTTTTTTTTTTTTGCAGTTTCACAACAAGGTAACATGTTTCATGCTGCACCAGATAGAGGAGCCATGTTCCCTGGGGGCCCACGCTGGAGTCATAGTCCCACCGTCATGGATTATCAAAGTCAGAAAACCTCAGGTAGAGCAGCCTGTCAGTTGAAGAAGCTGATGTGGAGAGGCAGAAATGTCTTAGTAACATCTAAAATCAGAGTCTGTGCTGGATTTAACCAGAGCTAAATGTTGTTAGTGCTGCAGCGTGGAGTCTGCAGTGTTTACAAGATACAGGCTAATGTTGCTAAACTAGCCGCTAACTCGCGGCTAACAGTTCTGGCGATTCTTACGCCATTTTATGCCCAGGGGCTTATTTATCTGAAAAACTAACCCATTAAAAAGTCTTCAGAAAATCCAAATTAAAGAGATACAGCATGTCCATAATAAGCGAAAATGAGCTGCAGCAAAACAGTCAAAATGCTGTAGGCTTCTGGATAAGTTGCTAAAAACACCATTTAGCTGCAGTAATAAGTAACTATCGCGATGGGGTGTGATGGACAGTGCAATAAAAATTTTAAATAATATTGAACGAAAAAAAAAAAAGGCATCTGTACAATTCCGATACAACTTCTCTTAAAAGTGTTGCCTACTTTAAATGAGTAAATTAACTAATTACTAACCAATCTGCTGTGAAAAAGTCAGTCTATAAACCGTCTATTCCCTTCAAAAAGTATGTGAAAGAAAATACCTTGTACTCGTATCGGTATTCGGTCTTGGCAAGTACCTATCTCAAAGTACTCGTACTCGTATCGGTTTTACAAAAAGTAGTATCAGTGCATCCCTATCTGTACCAGTGAGAAATATCCGCAAAACAAGATACATTTCCTCAGTTCAAGTCATTTAAGCCAATGCTTGAATACTTTTTGTACTGTGGAATTACAAGAAGAGTATTCTAAATGTGTACTCATGTTTATGTATCATGTCCATACTGTAAAAGAGACTGTTATAGAAAATGAACTCACACACAGTTGCCTGTGTCGCATCACATGCTTCATTGCATTTTTAATTGGTGTCACAAGGTACAGACACTCAATTCAAAAACTTGTTCCTAGAGCTCACTGAAGAACTCCGCCAGAAGGAAAAAACGCACATCTTTCAAAAGAAGGACGAGCAAGAAGGGGCTGGATGTAAGTACCACTGTTGCAAATGCATTTATTTAATGTCAAGTAATTAGTCACTGCACACAATCAAAATAATGTTACTTTGTCTGTGCTCTGGGCATGATTCATGAAAAACTATTACAGTAACACCAATCTAAGCATATTGTCTACTATTGCGTGACTATATAACATAATTACAATGTTTTCTGTATTAGGACTCCAAATGGCGGCCGTTTATACTGAAGCCGCTGCCTTCTCCTCTCATGAAACCCATTTTAGTTTTTGTCAATCCCAAGAGTGGTGGAAATCAGGTCAGTGCCTTTTTTCAAAGAGTCAAAAGTTGTTGTATTCACAGTACTAATTATCTTTTTCTTTTGTAGGGTGCCAAGGTTTTGCAGATGTTTATGTGGATCTTAAATCCACGACAGGTTTTTGACCTGTCACAGGGAGGGCTACGAGAGGCGTAAGTCAATTTGATCGTCCTTGTTGTAGACTATAGATTAAATTCTACATACAGGTGAAACTCGGAAAACTAGTATAGTAATTAATATGTGAAACATATATATGATATAGACTCATTACATGCAAAGTGACATATGTTTGTCATAATTTTGATGATGCAGTCAATTTTCAATATATTCTAATTTTCTGAGATTTTTAATTTATACAGACGGCATCTCGTCATAGAAGAGGGCGTGGCCTTGCCGAGAGGGAAAATATAATCTTTTGGGAAACACAATTTTCCACTCCTTTTAGCCATTTTCTGCTGGAATATGAACTTATTTATCACATACAAATAAAGTCAAGTGTAAATCGGGCCCATATGGAAATTTTCTCACAACAGATTGTTCTGTAGAAGCAAAAAAACGGCAGTTGTAGCAAGCACTAGCTAGCATTAGCATTAGCACGTTGCTAACATGTAGCATCATGTTAGCATTCTCCATTATTTTTTTTATGTGTTTATGGGCTGTTGAACCATTTTGCTCCTTTCCATGTCTTTGTATCTTTATTTAGTAGAAAACTATATTCATAATTCAGCATTTGTTAAAGTCATTTTTGAATTTTGAATTTTGATTTTGAATTTAGAGTGTTAGATTTTTTTTCCAAATTGTTTTCCCCCTTAACTGTTTTCAAACATGACCATATATGGTCGATTCTAGAGATGCCATCTGTATCTATTGACCCTTTCCATTAGAGCTGTTGACATGGTAGCGATAAACAGATGTTGAACTGTTTTTGGAAATATCAAATAAACCTTATTTTATCATCTCAAATGTCATTCCTCTTGGTCTTGCACCTTAAGCCACAACAAGACCACATTATTTAGTTGTAATTTTACACTAAAAATCGCTAGTTTTAGTTTAATCTTATTTCTCTTAATCACTTCCTGCCTCCAGATGATGTCACTGATGATGTCAGCAGTTAAAGGGTCTATTTGTCGTTTTTACAAGCTGAGCCATAATAATCCAAATGATAACAAATAAAGGCTATACATATCTCACTTTGCATGTAATGATTTATGTTAGTTGCACAGTTTAAATTGAATAACATGAATGCACTTACTGATATTCTAGTTTTCTGAGTTTCACCACATTTGATTTCCAGGTTGGAGTTGTACAGAAAAGTGCCAAATCTTAGGATCCTTGCCTGTGGAGGTGACGGAACGGTGAGAGTACAAACAGTTTGTGAATGTCGTTGTTGACATCATTGACACTGGAATGTAAAAATATCCAAAGGTGGGGTGGATCCTGTCTGCTCTCGATGAGCTACAGATGAACCCACAACCTCCTGTCGCAGTGCTTCCTCTGGGAACAGGAAATGACCTTGCCAGGACACTCAACTGGGGTGGAGTAAGTTTTTTAGGTTTCACTTTTTGTGCACAATTCACATAAAGAAGCAATATGTACAAAGGAAAGCCAAATGACAAATACACACATTTGAATACATTTCTCTGTCCAAGCAGCTCACCATAAAACATATTTCTATAAACAAACATACATCTACCGTCTAAGATTGATGGTGTTACTGAAATAGTATGTTACAGGGTCTTGGGGATGTCAACGAAAAACTCCATGTCCACATTCCAGGAAGTCTGCAGTGACTTTCTTCCTGTGTATCTCGTACTTCATAATTTGACACACAGGAGTCATCACAGACATCCTCTGCAACACTTACAGCATATATTGGTGGCACTGTGGATTTAACATACAAATGACTGTAGTTGACTGGTTGAGTGAAAGGAGTAACCGTGGTTCTGCAACTTTGTGGTTTTGCCTCGCTGAAAAAGAAGGTGCATTAGCCTTTTTTTGATTCAGGCTTTTAGTGCTTCGTTGCGACTAGAATGAAATGCGAGTGTGTCAAAAATGCCTCCATTGACACACGCTTTATTACGTAACCACAGAATAAAAGTCTTTTCATCCACCTCCGTCATTCTTCCATTAGGGTTTTCTGTAGCTCCCTCGTGTAGGATCTGAGTTGTTTTTCAGGGAACGGGGACTTTCAGGAACAAATGGTGATGGATGTAGTTCAGCAACATACTGTGTATTCCTTCATATACGTATTAGGCGGCTACAGTTCATTAGCAGCACTCAGATTTGCTTGTAAGTAACAAAAAGAGGGAACAAGGGTGTGACTGTGCGGGGTTGTTTCATGATTTCAGTTCGACATTTATTTTCATGTGTTTTATTGAATTCACTGCTAACTTAGCCTCACCACATGGGTTCAAACTTCAAACAAAGAAGAGGCGTGGTCTTTGTCGGCTATTTATAATCTCTGGCTGAATCATGTGGCAGAGGGGAAACTGATTTTCACATTGTTTTGAGTTTCCTTTGAATTTATGCATTTTGGTTTGTATTATGTCTTCATTGCATAAGGTTTGAACACTTGCAAACTTACTGACTAAACACCTATATATGAACTCACCAGCTTAACTGATTTTGAACTTACCTGTAAAGAAAATGGTACTTTTTCCCATTAAGAGAGGTATAAAAGTTGGCTGTTTTAGTCATTGAGGAGAGACGCCATCATGCTTTTTTTTTTTAAAGTGCATATGACACATTAGACACGATTTTGGCCAACACATAGTTAACAAGATTATATTTAAGATTTTGCCAAAGATTGTACCCAGCTTTCTTTAGTTTGGCCATTTTTGTTATGTTTATAGTTTCACTTCCTTATTGGACACCGACAGGAAGTGACATAGATGAAGGCAAACAATTTTAAACTGTTGCCGTGCCAACCATGTTAATTCTATGGAAAATGACGCGTTCCAGGTAACTGATAAATTTCCCTCCTCCCACCTGGAAAAATACCTTGGAACAGCGCTCGTACTGGTAATTACAATTTATAAACCCGGAGACCTCAAGACGGCTACGAGTTCGTATAGATACACAGAATACAGAAACACAATTTTTCATCCTTTTTGCCATTTTCTGGTGAAATATGAACGTATTTATCACATACATATAAAGTCAAATGTAAATTGGGTCCATATGGATATTTTCTCACAGCAGATTTTTCTGTAGAAGCGAAAAGAAAAAAACAATAGCAAGCACTAGCTACGATTCTAACATGTAGCATCAAGTTAGCATTCTCTGTTATTTATGTATTTATGGACTGTAGACCCACTTTGCTCCTCTCCATGTCTTTGTATCTTTATTTCGTAGAAAACTATATTCATAATTCTGCACTTGTTTAAGTAGTTTTTGAATAATTAGCTAGAGAAAGTTTAGATTTTTCCCCCAGTGGAGGAGCAGTTAATTTTAAAACTAACAAAACCACTGACGTGAACGTTACTTTTGGTCACAGCTTTCAACATAACGTTGTGTCACATGTTTTTAATTAGGCCTATATCTGGTTTGGCATCGTATGAGCTAACTGTTGTAGCATTAGCCGTTTTGTTGCATGCGACTTTGTTCACCTGGAATGCTCTGAGGTCGTAAGTCGTAATTTTCAAGTGGGAAAGATAGTTGCCTCGAATACACCATTAGTCAAACTGCTTTGTTACCTTTATCTATGTCACTTCCTGTCAGCAGCTTAAAAATTCAAATAAAAATTACTTTGACACCTAACATTTCTTAATTAAAATTGCTGCTTCACTGAAATAAAATGATAATTATGTAACTGATTAACTTGCAACTGATGTTATCCTTCTAAATAAGTCATATTTTCAAAAGCATTAAAGCCATATGCACTTTAAGGAGTTTTTTTTTTTTGTAACAATAAATCGGGTTTTCTTTTTGTTGGGTCTGCCTGCCCATTTCGACCACTCGTGGCCAGCTGCCCCACAAAGGAACAGAAGCGACAGTGGCTCAAATGGTAGAGCATCACGGCTCCCACACGGCTTGGCGCAGATTGTGGTTGTGCCCTTGGGCAAGATACTCAAATCCACTTTTCCCTTGTGAATGTGTGGTTGGAAGGGGCTGTTCTCGCAGTTTGGCAGCCTCGCTTCTGTCAGCCTCACCCTGTGCAGCTGGGGCGGTAGTGGCTTATTTGAGTAAGGAGTGAATGAATAGGTAATGACGACTGTGTAGTAGTGATGGGCTAAAAGAGCAGAGGCACCGATACACGTATCATGCGCTGAAAGCAATGCCTCAGCCGAGCGTATCACCGAGCATATCACCGAGCATATCACTTTCAGAAAAGTCACGTGACCGACACAGTCACTGTGTCATTTTGTATCATGTAGTGTCGTACGCATCGAGCAGCAGGCGCGCCAGTTGAACGAGAGCATCGCCTGGCTCATGTTGTCTTTTGGGATTTTTGTACCACACGCCGATCCCACGGGTGCGCCTGGGCTCGAGCGCCCGGCCTGGGCTTCCCAAATCTTTGGGCACGAGGCAATTCTGCCCTGATAACAACAATAATCAATAGATAGCGTGTAAAGCACAAGAGCCATCTCTTTCACGTCCATATTGAAGTGCAACGCAAACACAGACTGATTGCCTAATATGTTGCCCAGAGTTCGAATCAGATGATGGTCTATGGTGGTTTAGTCTTTTGACTTGACATCCCCTGGTACACAAAAGCAGAAATACTTCTGGTGTCATATTATTGTCACAGGCACTATCCTTTATTAAATCCTGGTCAGTGACTTCATTTTTAGAAGGTTGTATCACTGATACTTCTCATTAATTATCATTTATTTGTTTCTGTTCTCTTTATACGGAGCAGTTTTCCTCTTTCTAAATTCTCACTCTCAGCTGGTTAAACAGCTCAATCCTGACAATTTGGTTCATATTTGTGAATAAGAATAAATGAGCTCAGTCAGTGTTGTTGAGTTTGCTTTTTTCAGGCTCATCATATTATTATAGCTGCACTGCTTTGGAGCTGTCCAAGGTCTGCAGGTGGAGAGCCCCTGTTGTACATATTGCATAGATAGCCTTGGGTATGATTGAGACAAAGTAATCATATTTCACTGTCAGCTGCACTCATAATCAATGCAATCATTTGTCCTCCTCTTTGTCCTGAGCTTTACAGTTGCAATTTGTCTCTTGTCTTGTGTCTCATTTCCCGAACACTGAGTTTCTTTCGCGCCGCATCTCCCCCGCCTCCCAGGCTGTGAGCGTTTGTGTGAGTGTGAATGTCTCTGTGAGTCTCAGAAGAGGCCCTGCTGATGAGTGCTACTATCATCAGATTGTTGTCAGCCTCGCCGTGTAAACTTCAGTGCCTTGATTTCCTGACCCTGTGCAGTAGAAGAGGGAGAGAAAAAGCACACAATGACTGAGGATGTTGGTGCTAAAAATGATGCACAATGGGAATTTAAATGCCAGAGTTTAATTTACTGCTTCTCAGTGCAATACATCTCTTTGATGTCAGAATCCATCAAAAATATCATATTATTATTGAGAGACTATATTTTACTAAACTCTTTCTGCACATTATGCTCCATTAATTCAGCAGTCGGTTGTTTTTTCACATTATTTCAAAAGAAAACTTGAATTCAAGGCTGAAATGGCAATGAATTAGGAAGATAATTACTTGACCTTTTGCTCATCTTTATGTTATCACGCATTTTTGTTTTATTCTGTTCTGCAAAAAAAGTCTTAGTTGCGCTGCCCTACCCTGGAGCTATTTGCATTAAACAGGAGGCAGCCACGCGTTTATTATTCTGTTTACCTGTGCAGGGGTACACAGATGAGCCTGTGTCCAAAGTCCTGTGTCACGTTGAGGATGGGTCAGTGGTGCAGCTGGACAGATGGAACCTTCTTGTGGAGAAAAGCTCTATACAGCCAGAAGAGGGAACTCAGAAGGTTTGTTTCTATCAATAAGATTATACTTGTTGAGTTGTTTTATGGCATAAAAATTTAAAATTCTTCTTTTGGACAGCTGCCTCTCAATGTCTTTAACAATTACTTCAGTTTGGGGTTTGATGCCCATGTCACGCTTGAGTTTCATGAATCCAGAGGTAAAGTTTAAAAGTCTTTTATTGAACTTCATACTAACATCAAATGTGAAAAACAATAAAAGTTGACGCGTTTAATTTAATATTCTTGCTTGGTCTTATTTCAGAAGCCAATCCAGAAAAATTTAACAGTCGCTTCCGCAACAAGATGTTCTATGCAGGGGTAAGTGTAACGTGTTTAAGTTTTTATTCGTGCAGACTAGACATGCACCGATAAAGCTTCTTTGCTACCAATACTGGGGTTTGAGTATCTGCCAATGTCCGATATTTACTGATACCAAGACTTTCTTAAAAGTGTCTTTCTTTGAGGGAAAAAATATTTTACTGTCATGATGTTACATGTTAATTATCAATTATATCTATTGATAAACTCTTGGAGAAACATTTAACAAGGATCATTGGACTTTTCTTCACTAAATATCCTTGGGTGTATGACAGACTTTACGTTACATTAAACAACTCACATGAAGTGATCTGATCATTACAAATATGTGAGATCAGTTATTTCTTAAACTAAAATACAAACGCTTGGCTTCAGCAGTTTTTTTTTCTTATTATATTAGGCCACTTTAGGTATTTCTATCACAGTTTCTGACCCAGGCTTGATTAGTTGCCGTTATTATTAGCATGCTCCTGCTAGCTTTAGCATACTGATGCTAGCGGTTTGCGGAGGTTAAAACTAACTCAGCGATTGAATTCTCCAGTTCTTGTGTTTTTTAAATAGTGGGAGCCAAAACTAGTATCGGTTCAGTATCGGATATTTGTAGCCGATACCCAATATCATATTTTTTCCAGTATTGGCTCCGATATCCAATACCAGTATCAGAAAAATAAGCACGTGTGAGAGAATAGGTAGCGTTCACGTGACATAGCAACATTCTAAAGAGCCTTTAGTTTAAAATTGAGGTGGAGCAACTGACGGTAACTATGGTAACTGTGGTAACTGACAAAATACATATTTTTATGTCTTTGTTTTTTGGCTCATATCTCAGTCATTACTGGAGGAATCCACATGAAACAAAAACTGTCACAAAGTTCATTATCTCCTCTGTCAGCACATACACCAAGGGATATTTTCTCACAGCAGATTGTTCAGTGATAAAAACGGCAGTCGTAGTTAGCGCTAGCTAACGTTAGCATTAGCCTGATGCTAGGATGTAGCATCATGTTACCATTCTCCGTTATTTATGCTATTTATGTATTTATGGGCTGTGGAACCATTTTGCTCCTCTCCATGCCTTTATATCTTTATTTAGTAGAAACTATCTTCATAATTCAGCATTTGTTAAAGTATTTTTTGAATAATTAGAGAAAGTTTAGATTTTTCTCCAAATTGTTTTCCCCCTTAACTATTTTCAAACATGACCAAATATGGGTGATTCCAGAGATGCCGTCTGTATCTATTGGCTCTGCCCTCCATCTGACATTATGACATCAGCACATTCTAAATCGTGAACGCCACCTATTGAAAGCAGTAACGTAAACGTGCTGAAGACACGCACATACGTATAAGGTTTTGGTATGCTTCACAGTCACACACACCAAAAGTTCATAGTGACTTGACAAAGTTCATAGTGACATTGGCAGCGAGAGGGGGCATACTGTATTGGATTCAAAGCGTGATTTTTAGCAGATTTAGTTTGATTTGGGTGGCTTTCATTGTGTATTTATGCGCATTTTTGTTTTATGTCCGTTATGAAGGCTGCTTTTACTGACTTCCTCCAGAGAAGCTCCAGGGATTTGTCCAAGCACGTCAGAGTGGTGGTGAGTGTTAACACGCTTGGTGGAGACACTAGCTTCCTTCAATAAACTTGTAAATTGTTAACTCTCCATAGACAAAACTTCTAACGTTTTAAATTGTATTCGTTGTTCTTTTTTAGTGTGATGGCACAGATTTGACTCCAAAGATTCAAGAGCTGAAATTCCAGTGCATTGTGTTTCTAAACATTCCAAGGTCACTGTTTAGAAACATGTTAATTATAGAAATATTGTTTGTATCCTAATGATTACCTTGTGTGCCTGATGTTAGGTACTGTGCTGGGACTATGCCCTGGGGAAACACAGGGGACCATCGGGACTTTGAGCCTCAACGACATGATGATGGCTGTATTGAAGTCATCGGTTTCACCATGGCCTCCCTGGTAAAAACAAATCAGAATATGGCTGTAGTGATTGATTTACCAATGACATGGAGGCAGGGATGCTTGATTAATTAAATGATCTATATAAAGCTTTATAACTGTTAACCACCAGCTTAATTACGTTCTATATTCATCCCCACTGCTGTCAGACTGTACAATAAGACTGTGAAGTAACGCCCACTGTAACAAGTGAATTTCTCCTTTTGAGATCAATAAAGGTTTATCTTATCTTATCTTATCTTATATGAACAAGCCGTTTTTCCCCACAAAAATAATTATCAACTATCATCATCAAAAAAGTGAAGTTTCCAAATAAGGCCAAAACTTAGACAATACGTTTATAGGAAAACCTTCACCTCATTTTTCCATTTGCTCTCAGTTCTGTCAGTTCTCAGATCGTACCGCGCCTTCCATAGTTTTAACAATCTAATCAGTTAATTGCCCTACATGAAGAGGAAATAAAAGCGTGTCTTGTTTGTCCAGGCTGCGCTACAGGTTGGTGGACATGGAGAGAGGCTCCATCAGTGCAGAGAAGTTGTCTTAACGACCTACAAAACTGTTCCCGTTCAGGTTTGTTGTGTTGTATTCCAGTGCGATGAATTAATTGCATATATACACTACCGTTACAAAGTTTGGGGTCACCCAGGCCAGTTCTATAGCTTCTCTTATCAGCACAACAGCAGTGCTAGCATACTTGCACGAGGGTTTTCTAATCATCCATTACCCTCTAACACGATTAGCTAACACAATGTACCATTAGAACACTGGAGCGATGGTTGCTAGAAATGCACCCGTTTCCAGCTAGAACAGGCATTCACAACAATAACAATGTCTAGACCGTATTTCTGATTAATTCAATGTTGTCCTCATTGAAAAGCAGTACTTTTCTTTCAAAAATTAGGACATTTTAAGTGACCCCAAACCGGTAGTGTATATATATTTTTTTAGATAGGATTAATTACTTTGATGTGAATTTTTCTGTCCATCTAGGTGGATGGTGAACCATGCCGACTGGCACCCTCAACTTTGCGGATCTCGCTTCGAAATCAGGCCAACATGGTCCAGAAGAGCAAGAGGCGCACCTCTGTGCCGCTGCTGAACGAGTGAGTCACCCTCGATTACATGCACTTACAGGGGCCGAGAGATTAGATGACCAGGAGTGCTGGTGAAGCCCAGGCCACATTCATGATTCATACAATGTGTTTAGTGCAAGATGACATCCTCTCAATATCATACATCTGTCTTCTAACCTCAATCGATACCAGGATGTGATCTTTGCAATAAATGACAACAACAGAGTATCTTTCGTTACAAAATGAAATGTAATATCTTGAGGTTTGTGGTCTGAAGTGGCTTGTTTAAGTGAGAAGGCTTAAGTAGATCAGTGTAGCTCTAGACTCCTTTCTCATATTGCGTGGCTCGTAACAGTCATCTGCCCCCCTTATCTGTGCTGTAGCACTTACTCACTCTGCGTATATCTTTGTGTATTCCTGTGTGGGTCTATTGTTTTGTCCAACAGCCACAAAATCTCTGTCTGCATGTGAGAAACTCTTAAGGAGAGGATTAATACTTGCTGTAGCTTCAGTAGCGAGTGGCTTTGTTTGTACAGCTATGCTATGCTACTGTGCTCTCTATCAGTGTGTGTGTCAACTTACCTCTGGGCTTTTCTCCTTCTGGCCCTTCTTCTGTTCCCTTTTCCTCACACTCCCTTTTGATTATTCATTTTTTTTAATTCATTATCCTGATACCTTTGCTTTTTTATTTCTTTTCCCTGTTATCTGTTGTCCACACGTTTTATTTGTTTTAATTGGTTTATTTCTTAAATTTCCTTATTCTTTACGTCACTTCTCTTCTGTTCCTGCCGTACCTGGTACTCTCTCTTTCTCGTGTGTGTAAATGTGTGGCTATAGTATTCAGAAGGTGTGTGCAGCTGATTTGCGCCGCCTCTCTGCTCCCCCCGACTCCTTCTCTGTGTAAGTACCTCTGCCCTCTGTTTGTCTGTGGATCTGTCTGTGTTTGATGTGTAGGGCAGTGCTCATTTTCATCTTCATCAGGACAAGCATTTTCTAAGCTTTTGGGCTAAGTTGGCGTGCATACATTGGAATGGTCCATCATTTGGACATGTTTAATTTTGTATTATATTAAAAAAAAATCCCCCAAAAAATCACTAATTTAAAGGGACTAGATGCAAGTCGTCATTTGTAGACTCGCTACTGCCACCTCAGGTCTTAAGCGTAACTGCAGTTTCTATATTAAATGACTAGGCCACCATTTTCCATACTGAGATATGTTCTTACCTGAGCTTCAAGGAGTTGATGAGTATCTGTCTGGTCTTTACGTGTGCCCTCAGTCACGCAAAAAGACCAAAGGAGTTGTTAGCATTCTCCTCTCCTCCTCTATGGGGCCAAACAGGAGAGAAATGCGCTTAGAAAAATCGACATGTTTATTTTTATGTAACTATACTGGCTTCTATCTTCACCACCGTTTGGCCCCATAGAGGAGAGGAGGAGAGGCTAAATTGGTCTTTGGTCTTTTTGTGTGACTGAGCACACACGCAAAGACCAGACCGTTACGCATCAACTTGTCTAAGCTCAGGCAAGAACATATCTCAGTATGGAAAAACGGTGGCCTGTTCCTTTAAAGGAAACCTCACAGTACAATACAATATGCATTAAAACATTGTGCTGTAATATGCATCTCACAAAATGCAAGTGTTGTGTTGCTCTGTGTGCCACCAGTCATTTTAGCCCATCACTTTGCAACCCTCTTTTTTCAATATTAGATATTTTACAGAGAGGCCTAACTCTCTGGTCAAACTAAGGTTTTAGATCTGTCTATCCCACTGAGACTACATTTTTACCTGTGACTTGTATGTGTCTGTGTGCATGTTGACAATATGGCTTCGGATTCATCTGTACTGAGCCTAATTGTGTGTTTGCTCACATCTATGTACGCGCCTGTAGTCAGCACGCAGTCCCCGATCGCCTGCGTCTGCGAGTGAATCGTATAAGCCTGCAGGAGTACGACAGACTTCAATATGACAAAGAGCGACTACGGGACATCTGTAAGGCTGGCTTTTTACCAAGGACATACGCGCTCTTGTATTTGTCCACTGAATGGTTAATGTGTGCAATCTCCTTCAGCTATCCCAGTTGGCATCGTGGTGGTGAGGGGCGACTGTGACCTGGAAACATGCCGGCTTTACATCGACAGATTGCAAGAGGCAAGTCTGTCACTTCACGTCAACTTCCTCTTTCTCCACACTTTTCTGTTTCATTTTGAGGCCGAGGCCCTTTTATCTAATTCTTGGCTGCTCATGAGTGGATTATGCAGAGCACCACTACAGAGCTTTTTATAGCCATGTGTCTCATTTGGGATGTGTCTGCTAACCAGATTAACATCTGTGCAAGTTTGTGATCTAAATGCTGCCTCCTTCTGCCTTTTAACCTTGAAACCTGTTTGCTGTGCTTTAGGACTTGCATCAGGCGCCACCTACTGGCAACAGAGTGCACTATCAGGTATCAAATGTAGCTATTAGATTCTTTAGTAGCATTGTATTATTTGTAAACCCTTATGGAGCCAAGGTTTAACCTTTATCTGAGGAGGATTTACTTGAAAGTATATTGAAGCACATATACATTTTCTTGTAATTGAAACTTTGGGATTTCATTGTAAATATCACCTTGATATACATTAACATTTTATCTGTGCCGGTAAAAAAAGGTATGCACGTACCTACAGTACCATTTCGGGTCATGCCTTATTCATTTTACTACTCGCGGTCAAAAGTCTAAAAATATTCTTTGTTCCTTCCTTTGCCTCAGTTTTTTTACTTCCTCTTTTGATTCTCAATTCTCAATGTTTTATCTATTTCCTGCATAATAGTTTTCATTTTCATTTTCCCTCTATGTGGTCTGCAGGATGAGAGCAGAGGAGTCCCCAGAACCAGTTCAACCAGTAGACTGTCTCCAAACTGGAGCTTTTTGGATTGTGAGTGAAACACTTGCATTATAGAAGCTTCTCATGAATAAATAGAGAAAGGCTTTTACTCACTATCTATCACATTCGACCACCAGAACAAAGCTATAATCTGATTTACTGTTTACTTCCACTATCCACAGCTACATCAGCAGATCGCTTCTACCGCATTGATAAAGCTCAGGTAATGCACTCTGATTATAGACAAATATTATCACGATGTCACAAATCTTCCTCTCCAACTGACTTCTGGTATATAATATGTGCTTCTTATGTCCATTTTGGTTGGCAGGAGCACCTCCACTTTGTTACAGAAATTTGTCAGGACGAGGTGTTTATCTTAGACCATGAGGGGCCCAAGTTGACTCAGGGGTCGACCACAGGAATGCCTGATCTGGTGGTGGAGCCCACGGTTGGGTAGGTCACATAATAGACTATATTGTCCCTCTTGGTATGTTTGATCCATCCTTCAATGCCACGGTGGCAGCCTGTAGCGGGAGAACATACCTGAGGTTTTATCCTATTGAGTATGTTTTAGTTGAAGAGATATCTGGAAAGATTCACCATTAAAAACATTAAAGCAGTACTAAGTAACTTGTTTACCTTAATAAATCCTTTCCGTAGTCCCTCTGGGGGTAATACAAGTGTTGATGGGATGATTGGGGGGTCTTTTGCAGCTTTCCTGCACCGGGTCGGAGGCCCCAATATACACTAACCGAATCACGAAGAAAAAGCTAACAGGCTAACGGGCAAAGCTAACTGCGGGCTAGCGCCACTTAAACAGTATTTACAGCCAAGTTTGAGTGAAAAAAAATCTCCATTGTATAATTGGATGTACAATATCCTTCTCTCCCTCTGTCTTTTCTGTCAGTGTAGTATTTACTCTCACGGACAATTAAGGAGTAAAAAAAAACGCAACATGCTCCGACACCTGCAGTGGTGCTTATGGCCTCTAGGGGCATGAGTTACTTAGTACTGCTTTAATGCAATATACAATCCACATAAAAATGCACTTTTTACATTTCTTTTAAATAAATATTATAATATATTAATATATAATTTTTATGTCTCATATTTTCAGATCCCATTTGACCTCGAAGGAACAAGGTACGTCACAAACGTAACACAAACAAATAATTACACTCACTGGTCATACAAGATACAAAGATTTATTTTCACTTTCATCTGCTGATATACAGTATGTACGGGAATCTCCAGTGTGCACACAATCAGTACATGTCCTGACAAGCCTTCAATATATACTTTTAGTTTCATTTACTTCATAGCTGACTTTAAACTTTGACCTCCAATAAACGCTTTTCATGAATGATGCCAAATATATCAGCATGCATGATAAAGTTAACCTGTCGTGTTGAGTTTCACACACTCATCTACTTAACTGTGTTGGTGATGCCAGAGTGTTTTTCTTATTGTCAGATATATGTTAATAATGACACACCCTGTTGTTACAGAGAATGTATATATTTTTGCTGTTTTGCATTTACTCATATCCGTTTTTCAATTTTCAGCTTTATTAACAGCTGCCAGTGCTGGGGATCTTTCTATGGTAATGATCGTTATGACACACATGCTTGTTGGACCGCACAATATATCGCCACATTATTATCGCCACATTATTATCGCAATTCTAGGTGATGCAAAAATTAATATCGCAAGAAGTCGTACATTGTAAAATCACTGACATCTTCATTTGTGCTAAAGTTTTGTTTTAGTCATGATTTGCCAATTTAGTTCAGTTTTAGCCTTGTTTTGACCTATTTTGAATCATTTATGTTTTTGGCTCAATTGTAATGGCACACGCTCTCATGAAATGGTCAAATATCAGCTTTTTTTGTTTTATTCTTTAATTGTGCAACCCTACTCTACATCAGTCACTGTCAAAAGTATTTTCTATCACTAACACATCACTGTAAGAATCAAATTCGGTTTTGATGCAGTTTTTTGTGCTGTGTGTGTGTGATCGTTTTCAGCTGATGGAGAGCATGCGCAGCGGTGTGAGCTTGTTGGTCAGAAACTCGGGGGGTTGTTCAGCATTGCACATTGCTGCCCAGAATGGACATGCAGAGCTCGTTAGCTTCATCCTACAACAAGGTTTGCCGAGAAAAAAAGAAAAAAAAAAAGCAGTTAAAATCTGTTATATTCACTCTTATTTATTTCCTTTTTTTTTTGTATAGGCTCCAAAGTGCTTCTGGATTTAACAGATAGAGAAAGGTACGAACTATACTATATATATTGCATCACAGAATGAGGGCATGTTTGTCATTTGTTTTGTCATTTCTATTTTAAAAGAGGTGACACTGCCTTGCACAAAGCAGCCTTGGGAAAGCAGCATGCAGTGTGTCGATTACTGGTAGAGGCCGGTGCTTCAATTGAGAAAACCAACTTCCAGGTAAACTTCCTTTGCAAACATACAATAATCAGTGAATGAGATCTTGGGATAAATAGGTTGCATTCACGTGACATCACAACATTGTAAAGAGCCCATAGATACAGACGGCATCTCTAGAATTGCCCATATATGGTCATGTTTGAAAACGGTTAAGTGGGGGAAAACTTTGGAGAAAAATCTAAACTTTCTCTTATTATTCAAAAATTACTTTACCAAATGCTCAAATATGAATATAGTTTTCTACTAAATAAAGATACAAAGACATGGAGAGGAGCAAAGTGGTTCAACAGCCCATAAATACATAAATAACGCAGAATGCTAACTTGATGCTACATGTTAGCATCGGGCTAGTGCTAATGGTTAGCTAGTGCTAGCTACGACTGCCGTTTTTTCACTTCTACTGAACAATCTGCTGTGAGAAAATATCCATGTGGGCCCGATTGACACTTGACTTTATTTATGTGATAAATAGGTTCATATTCCACCAGAAAATGGCAAAAAACAGTGGAAAATTGTATTTCTCTAAAGATTCTATTTCCCCCCTGGACGAGATGCCGTTTGTAGTTTAAAGAGGAGGAGGGCAACTGACGGTAACTATGGTAACTGTGGTAACTGACAAAATGCATATTTTGTTGTCTTTGTTTTTTGGCTCATATCTCAGTCATTACTGGAGGAATCCACATGAAACAAAAACTGTCCCAAAGTTCATTGTCTCCTCTGTCAGCACATATGAACCAATTATTTTCTCCGAAAAATGTCAAAAAGTGGTGACAATATGCGAAAACATGACCATGATGTTGTCCAACAGAAAGGACTTTCAGACATAAAAATAATATCACAGGTTTGTGAATGCAATCACGATCAAATACTGATGAGGAAAAACATTTGTCAATTATTGTTTTGGAGATTTCTGACAAAAACTGCATTTCTCCCATAGAGTTGTATTGGCCCTGCCCTCCGTCTGACATTATGACATCATCACATTCTAAATCGTGAACGCTACCTCTTATCCAATAGTCAGTCCAGTGAGTCTCTCTAGATCAGCCACCAGAGCCTTATATCAGTCAGATCTGTGTATCCCTGAATATGGACCACTGAAGGCGTGGTGTTTTTGTGGTTTGCAAGTGAATGATGAGTACTGACATTTGTGCCACAGGGGAAAACACCAGCGGATCAAGCAGAAGGGGACTCGGAGCTGGCCACCTACCTGAGCAGCTCGCAGCACTCCTCACCAACTCCCAACGAAGACCTGGAGACAGCTGTCTGACAGAGAGCTCTTTATTTGTGTCTTTGGACTCTGGACACGTTCCACTGTGTCAAAGCTACGAGCAAACACTGTCTTCACTGGCAAAGCTAAGGGCCAGAGCGCTGTGGCAGCACTGCAGTGGTTGCCTTGGCAGCACTGCAAAGGGGTTTTTTGGTCCACTATTTATTTATATTTATTCATGTTTATTTATTGATATATTGAGTGGTTGATTGTTGGACTGTTCACAGTTCAGAATGCAAGTGCACTTTGACCCTGTTGTCCAGAAGTTCATTTAGTATGTCGGAAGTGAATTTAAATTATTGCATATTCTAATTTCTGAAAGGATGAGACCATATACCGTAATCTAAATGGATTGGATTCAGAAAAAAGATGTTTTTGACAGGGTGATGATGGCCCGTTGTGTTGAAAATTTTATATTATATTTCCCACCCCATAAAAGTGCCAAAGACATTGCAGTAGTGTAGTGTCGTATCATATCACTGTCTTTTTCACTTCGCCGAGAGCATTCTAGCATTTAAATTGACTTAAGTGTTGCTTTACTTCACGATTTCCATGTATAGAACAGGAAACAATCCACCAAGATCTAATCTGTGCAATCCCCCATTTCTCTCTTATATTGAGGTATTCACTCTCTAGTATATAATGTTCAATGCGGTATAGAGAGACACAATATTTTTGTTTCTACTTTCCAAATACAACCCAACAGTTCACATTTGCCCACATGCAGATACTCTATAATCCATGCTCATAATGTTAGCATTATTAAACAATATAAAATTATGCAGGATGAATGAGTAGAAGTAGCATTAGTGCATTCAACTGTAATGCGAACATTACATAGCACGTAGCTTCACTTTCACACTCAATAAAGATCGATTAAGTTTATAATAAAATGCACTAATTACAGGGCAGGGACATATCACCAGTTAAAACAATTTACACTTAATAGTCATTCTGTGTGCATTTGATTTTAGCACATCAAAGTGAAAAATAGTGTTGCAAGGAGCCATTATTTCACAATTGGCTTAGTGATTTTTTTTTGTTTTGTTTTTTTGTTAATGTCCATTCATATCTGTAAGAAGGAATAGTCTCCTTCACTTTGTCCTTAGTGCTACAAATCTAATCAAAATATTTAAGAATGGTTTTGTTACTTGAGTGTTGGTTGGAAACATTCATTTCAAGGTGAGAAAAGAATCTGAGCCATAATCAATGCAATATGAATGGACAAGGTCTTTTTTCTTTGTTTACATTACATTAATGTTTTACTTATGTTAAATGTTGACCATTTAGCACCAATATGTAATGAATGTGCAATTTTACTTAGACACTGGTTGGTTTGATATTTTTTGTGCATGTTATATTGAATCTTAACATTATGTTTATTTTGGTATACTGTAATGTTATTTACAACATTGTTATACAACACAAGGAGTAGCTGTCTGCACTGAGAGATTTTCACAGACAGATGTTGCCAATATTCAAGTCTGTAGAAAACACAAAATGGAGTTTTACATGGGATTTCCCGACTAAAAACTATAAGCCTTTTTATTATATAGCTTTTTTGTTTTATTTCTACCAGTACTTCCTTTGTGTCTGAAATGCACCAAATGATAAGAAAAACATCTGTAAGTTTGGCCCTTTGTGGACAATATGCTCATTACTCTTTCTATCAAACTTATTGTATTGATTTGTGTCTGTCAATAGAGTTGGTTATGCATGACATTTTATTACCTTCTTCAGAGGTGCCTCTGAAGTATGGCATTAATGTTTTAACAATTTAATTACAAATTTCAGTGGTTTATATTGATATTTGTCTTAGGTTTGAAAAGTGTTTTATTTTTGTCTTATTTTTTTCTGTTAAAGATGATAAAAATACTTGAAATATGTTGTTATATTTTCTTAACTTGTAAAAGAACATGTGATGCTGTAGATACGACTCTTGTTTCATTTTTCGCATTGCTTGTGATTTTATGGATGTAGGAAATACAGGCTAGAAAATACATCCCTTTGAAGCAGAATACCTTACTGACAACATATAATGCACATTTTGATGGTTTATGTTATGAATTCAGTTGTAAATTGGACACATTTGGAGTAAGAGGCCTGAAAAACTTGTGAATGATCAACACTGTAAACTGGGATTATCTATTATTATGTGAAACTCGGAAAATTAGAATATTGTTCAAAAGTTAATTCATTTCTGTTATTCAACTTAAACTGAAACTATTAACGACTAACCATTCAGTTAAACTAGAAAGAAAAGAGACGTCAAAATAACAAAGAAATTATTAAACAAGTGACAAACAGTTGATTTTTACAACTGTCCCCAGGAGACATGGGGATTTCCAGACAAGTTAATGTAGCGCACTTAAAACAGAATCCAGGTTTTTATTGATTCTGTATCTCTAAAAATGTAGCTTTTTTTTTTTTTATATTATTATTTGCATTACATCCCCAGTTGTTCAATTGTTTTGCTTCTCCCATAAACAGCTGGCTTTCACTTTTGGGCAAAATGTATGCGGAAATGTGAATTACGTTCAGTTACGTCGCTGTTACGTCCTGCCTATTCCCGGTTGTAGACGTGACGTGACGGACGTGACTCACTGGCGTAAAGGGCGCACGCACATCTGATCGCAACTTCACTCCGCCCGTGAAACAAGAAAAGGAAACTCAACTAAAGGTCTTCTATCGATTATTGTGACCGTAAGTAGCCTACATTTTGTTTTAGTTTGTTGATCTTTTCGTTGACATAGCCAGATCACATGTGTCTTTGTAAGTTTAGCGGTGTTACTGTCTCCCAAAACTTTAATATCACGACTCCGCTTGTTTGAGTTTCGTTGAATTATAAGTCACTCACTTTTTGGTTTCTGACGCTTCTCTGCTGGTAAGAAAGGACTGACAGAAAAGTGAAGCTAGTTCAACTGACAAAAGTGGGAGCGGGCATGTCTCAACTTGTAAAGATAAAGATTTGAATATATATAGTTGTCCACCAGGTGACGTAGTGCTCGTATGCCGCTCAACGTACAAAGTTGAAGCCTCTGTATCTTTTTACGTTTATGTAGTTGAAGTCCAAAATTGTCCAAAAATATAAGTCCAAGATTGAGAAATGTTTCAAATTTACATTATATGTATATATACAATTTACATTTCCTTGCCCGGACACCCTCCGGTATCGGTCTGTCGTGGTGAAGAGGGAGCTAAGTCGGGGGGCAAAGCTCTCGATTTACCGATCGATCTACGTTCCCACCCTCACCTATGGTCATGAGGTTTGGGTCATGACCGAAAGGACAAGATCGCGAATACAAGCGGCCGAAATGAGTTTCCTTCGCAGGGTGGCTGGGCGCACCCTCCGAGATCGGGTGAGGAGCTCAGTTACCCGGGAGGAGCTCGGAGTAGAGTCGCTGCTCCTTCACGTCGAAAGGAGCCAGCTGAGGTGGCTCGGGCATCTGTTCCGGATGCCTCCTGGTCGCCTCCCGCGGGAGGTGTTCCAGGCATGTCCTAGTGGGACAAGGCCTCGTGGAAGGCCCAGGACACGGTGGTGGGACTATGTCTCCGAGCTGGCCTGGTGTCGCCTCGGGGTCCCCCCAGAACAGCTGGAGGAAGTGTGTGTGGATCGGGAAGTTTGGGCATCTCTGTTGAGACTGCTGCCCCCGCGACCCGGCCCCGGATAAAGCGGAAGAAAATGGATGGATGGATGGATGGATGGATGGATGGATTTCCTTGCCCACTAACAAAATTTAGACCATATGTCTTCTCACAATAATCGGGTTCAGAATGAGGTGGTACTACTGCTAGAAGGTTTGTGGGTCAATTTAACACTTTACTCACCTTGTCTATATGACTACGTTAATTGACTGGCACCATAAGATAAATACCCTTTCCATCTTTTTATCCTATATGAATTTATTATTATTCCCCTATTGTTATAACTCTGCCCCCTAAGATTTTTGCTTACCTATTGTACATAAGATACCTCGTTTTCTACTATTTAACTGGTTGCACATTTTCCTGTCTGTTTTTGCACACTCTGAGTGATCTTCTTGAACGCCGACTGGAACAAGTGAATTTCTCCATTGTGAGATCAATAAAGGATTATCTTATCTTATCTTATCTTATCTTATCTTATCTTATCTTATCTTAACTTATCTTAACTTAACTTAACTTAACTTAACTTAACTTAACTTAACTTAACTTAACTTAACTTAACTTAACTTAACTTAACTTAACTTAACTTAACTTAATTGAATTGCTGGCTGTTCTTACTCCTTTTGCCCATTCTGTTTTGCCAACAGTAAGCCAAGATGTCTAATGAACAAATAGAAATTCATGATCCCTTCAGTGGCCATAATGGATACCCAAGCAGCACTGATTCTACCAAGAAGTCTGTCTCCAACTCCGAGAACGACGACGACGTTGAATTTCGGATCCTTATGGCCTATGTGACGAGGCGAAGGCCGAAGGAGGCAGCCGAGTCTGGACAGGACAATCCTAGTACAACTAATGGTCATGTCAATGGAACTTCTTCAATTCAGACAGAGAAAAAGGAAAAGAAGAAAAACAAGATTGGGAAACTGCTCAAACGTTTAAGTTGTTTAAAACCACAGACCAAAGAGGAGGATCCAGGAGATCCAGGAGATTGTGATGGTCGGGAGGATCCAGGCGCGCCAGCTACATTTAGATGTGGTGAGTACTTCTTTGAGACAAGTATTGTAACGGCATTTGCAAAATACATACACTAACAAAATTATGCACAAACTCACTTATCTTTATTTACCAGGTGGAGTAAAAATTGAAGATAAGTTGGAAGAAGTTGCAGCTCGACTGGCAGAAATCTCTGATGACATCCCTTTTGTTCCTCCAGAAATAGAAACTGATGCTCCAGACGGTGAGTTTGCGCTCTCTCATTGTACATGACTAAGGCCCTGGTTTTATACATAATGCTTGTACTATACGGGCCATTTCTGTTTGGAGTTCACATGTTTTCCCCGTGTCTGGGTGGGTTTTCCCCTGGGCATTTAAGCTCCTGACTCAAAATCTGGAGATGGGTTTGTGTTGGGTATTTAAAAATGGATACAACACGGTTCTCTCAGAGACAATACCTTTCTTAGCTACAATCATTACATATGGGTCAGGGAACTTGTGTCTAACCTTAATTTTAAATTGCTAGGAGTCCAAGAAGAGATAGTCATGTAGTCAGTCAACAATTGACCCTGTGCATAACTTAAAATCATAACAACCCTGCCAAAGAAGTAACTTCCTGTTTCGATCCAGCACGCCAAAATGAAAGCACACAGCTCCTCTCATTGATTAGTTCTGTAGGTACTTGCAACATTACAAGAATATAATTAAATACACACATTTTTAGTGTTTTGTCTGTAATAGTAAGGCAGAAAGAAAGTTGAACTAATTAACTGCTGAACTAATGAATAAGATGGTGCTTTTATTTTGGTGGATCGAAACAGGAAGTCACTTCTTGGGCGGGGTTGTTATGATTTGATGTTATGCACAAAGTCAATTGGTTACGAAAGTATTTCCAAACGAAAAGCAATAAACGTGTAAAATTGTTTCTTGCATTCAATGAGGTTTTGTCACTTAAATATGTTCACTAGATGACGTGGAGAAAGTTATTGGATTGCTGCTGCGGGATGCTGGGGACAAATTGAATGAGAGGGTAAGAAACGCATAATGGCCCCTATAAACAATATAAATATAATCTGTGTATATGCACATACTACATTGTTTTATATGTTTATATATGTATCTGTTTTTATTTTTCAGGAACTCAAAGGCACAAATTTCACTGATCTTCTGGGACACTACAGCTTTTTTGAAAGTGTATTATTAGCCCTTCTCAATAGGATGGGCCTCAGTTCTAGCACGGAAACTCTAGGTCCGAAAGTTTCGATCAAGACTCAAATTGCTGTCACCTGTGAGGTAGGGAAATACCAAACACACTGTAAATAATGTGCATTTTGTCATATTTTACACAAGTCCTTTTTCATGCCAGGCTACCAGTCGTTTGTCTGTTTTGGACACACTGCCAATGAACCGACTCCTGGGCCATGGAGCCAGGTTCTTGAAAATGCACTTTTCGTCCTGGGCCGAAGAACAGGGTGGATATGTACGTAAAGGCTTTCTTTGGTTAAATATTCAGACTCAATACCAATGATTCATACTAAAATACATAATACATTTCTTGTTTTTAGGAGAATGCTTTTGAAAGTGAAGAAGAGGAGGAGGAGGAGGAGGAGGAAGTCCACTGAACAATCTCATGTCCACAGTTAAACCTGCCTTTAATAAACTCAGGGACCATCAGTGATTTCTGTACCATGAGGAACTTGCAGTGTGAACTTTCACCTCGCTGAGCAGCCATTGTAGTAACTTTGCAATTTATTACTTTTTGTGTATTTTGCCAAATCCTACAACATTTTCTGGAGCCAAATTTGTATGAGTAATGCCTGGAACTGAATGTATGCAAAAGAAACACCTTCTCAGGGTCTTTCAAAATCTACAATTAAGCATTTGCACTTTTAGTAATGAGACTGGACTTTTTGTGATGCAATATTTAAATTAAGCAGTGTTTGATTACTTTGTCAATTAAAAAAAATTAAACACTAGCTTCAAGTGGCAGCCCATGGCAGCTTGAAGCAGAGATTGTTGTTTTTGGCCACGTCAGTCTGTGGCAAACTCTTGGTGTTTTATTGATAGCTCTTTTAAGCTGGAAAAGCAGCTAAGTGCAGTGGTTAGAACTGGCTTTTTAAGGCTTCTTGGGAAGGTGAATCGCTACTTGCCCTCTAACCATTTCGAAACAGTAGCTAGTCCTTGCCCGTGTAACCAGTCGCTTGGACTACTGTAATTCACTTTATTTTAGTTTGAGCCAATCCTGGATTCAGCGCCTCCAGACGGTACAAAATGCAGCTGCACGACTGCTCTCAGGAACATCACAACATGACCACATCACTTCTGTGCTTGCATCTCTTCATTGGCTACCTGTTGTTTTTAGAATGCATTTTTAAATCCTCTTGTTCTGTTTAAATGTCTAAATGGATTGGCCCACCTTATTTATCAGGGTTGACATCTTTGCACAGTCCTGTCAGAGCTTTGAGGAGCTTTTAGGTCCTGTGAGAGCTCTGAGGTCCGCTGAACAATGTCTTCTAGACGATCCTAGGTCTGAACGGAAGACCAGAGCCTTCACTGTCGCTGGGCCCTAAGTTGTGGAATTCTCTCCCCTTGGATAATATAGAACTGCCACATCTATGTAGAGTTTCAAATGTTTGCTGAAGACTCGGTTTTTTTGCACTGGCCTTCAGCAGCTGAGCTGAACATTTTCTCGTGTTGATGTTATTTTTCTATTTGTACTAAATGTTTTATTTTATGAACCTGTACAGAACTTTGGGGCATCGCCTGCTGTTTGTAAATGTGCTTTATGAATAAATTTGACCTTGATCTCGACCTTTCCAATAAATATTCAATAGCCAGCAATGATCAGACACTATCACCAGTGGGTAGTAGGCTAACTGAATAGGCCTACTTGTATGTAGAATACTCATTCTGAGTAACTGTGTTCCGGTACAGTCACTCTTTCCTTTGAGGGTATTTGGAATAGTTTAGGGATAGGCTCTATTGCACTGGTACTCAATCATTACATTTCAGCTTTATATTCCACATTAATAATAAAGAAAAGATAAAAACGCGCAGGGATTTTCTTTGTAATGCCTCACTTTTAATAATCAATGATCTGTCTTCAAAACACACACAAGATAAGTCACTTTGACATAAATATAAAGCCAATCATTGTAAAAGCTATTGTAAGTATTAAGGACAAGTACAAAATAGCCTATATTTTATGCAGAGTTTTGTATTCTGTTACTAAATATAATTTCAAAGTATTCTCTCCAACACAGCTATCACAGACATAGTCCTATTGTGCCATTCACTGCCGTGTTCACTGTGTAGAATAGTTCCCACAGTGGCATTATCTGAAGTCCTATAATCGCCACATTCCAGCGCCTGTGCGGCAGGTGACTGTGATAAAATGAGACCGAACCCGTTTTCTGCGGCTTCTTAAACTTCAGCTGTTGAAGACTCGCTCCATAACAGCAACACTTGGCTGACAATGATGCATCGCTGTCTCCATGAGTTCACAGCTTTACCGACTCTCAGCTGACGTAACGGAGCGTGCGTAATGTTTAACGTTGTGCACCAAGGTCGGAAATGCGTGCCCCGCGCTGCGCTGTCCGTTGACGCCCGGTTAGGTGTACAAGCGCTCAACATAACCAGCCGGGCGACCGTCAAGGAGGCACCAGAGGGAACGTGGCCGGACACCAGAATGCGCCTGTCCAAGGACGGTAAAGCGGGGATCGCGAGGGTCGTGCGGAGACACCTTTCTCCTCAACCCAAAACCCTTGAGAGCCTGGAGGCAGAGTGGCATCAGAGAGGGCACTCAGAGGGGACCGCTCGAGATGGTTTACTTTCTCCCACGGAGCATAAACAATGCAGGGCAGCGGCACACAGAGAAGTCCCGGAGGGTCAGGGTGGAGGTCCAGCGGGAGGTCCACCAAGAAACCGAAAGAAAGGTTTCCGAGCCCCAGATGTGAGGACCATCTTCACCGAAGAGAGAGACCCCCGTGTCAAAGAGGAGTCCGGAGAAGGGCACGTGTTTGGGCCCAGTGAGGAGGGCGCCTGGTGTGATGTGTGCTGCCTGTACATCTTCCAACATGGACTCACCTGCGCAGGTGAGTGGAACCATGACAGTCAGAGAAGAGGGGTCTTCTCAAATAGCCAGTAGGCCATGTCTTGTATATTAGGCTACAGTCATCAGTATTAGCCTATAGTAGAACTTTTCATGTAAAGATGGGGGTTCAGTGATCTGAAATTGAGCCTTGTGTCAAAAATAAACTAAGCCTAATAGTAATGGCTCTATAATGTGGTAACAGACCATTAACCATTTGCATGAACAGCTTCCTGTGGACAAACCGTAGGCTACTGTAAGTCTGTATAGTAAAGAGGTGATGGTTTTAAAAGGCATGGCTCTGATGGCTGAAGGAATGCTGTTGGTATGTTGACAAGCAGGTCCAAGTCTGCAGGAGTTCACATGGAAACCAGCACCATTGTTTCAGAGTGAGTCTGCCTGGCCTCCTGTTCACACCTGAGTGAGCAACAATGCAAGCAACATTCATACAGACGTCACGGAGCTTGGTATGATTGTTGTGCAGCTATGCCTACTACAATTATTTCAGATCTTTTAAAAATATCTTTGTCAAGTATAGACCTAAACTGAGCTCTGACTCCACCACCCATTACTATTCGGGCTGATGCCCTTTAGGCTTAATTCATCTTATCTAAAAGCAGTTTCAGTGGTTTATAGCTACTCAGGAAGCCGCTCCTGTTGATGTCAAAAGTGAGTGCCCGCACTCCTCTGAAGGATGTGCAAAACAAACTCTCTGATTTGACTTTGCTTTCATCCTTGAGGCACGTCCTTTCTACTGGTTCACTTATTAAGCGCCACAAACAGTCACTTATAAATGGGCCAACAACAGCAAAGAATATTCTGGTTCTTAAGGGCATTTCTGTGGATCTACGTCCAATATTTGAGCTTCAGCCACTGAGACCTGTTTGGACTGAACATGAAGGTGTTGCCTTGTTGTAAATAACCAATTACATCGGGAACTATAACACATATGAAGACTACAAGGCAGGTCATACATCTTATATCCAACTGTAAGTCCTGAGGGAATAAAGCAAACCAGGCAATTATAGTTCACAGCATTCTATAATGTCATATAACGTAGTTTCAGTTGGAGCAGGGGCCGAGACAGCTCAGTGGGAGAGTGTTCTCTAAACTGAAAATCTCCAAATTGTTCCTCATCATTTGTTTGGAAGTGACTGAATTAACAAACCTTCCACATTCATCCCGTGGCTGACTGTTCTTTCATGTGACCAACATCAAGCACATCATTTTGAATATTGTCACTTTTGGACATCTTTATGAGACATTCATCTTCGCTCATATGTGCTGCGAGAGAAGACAGTGAACCTTGTGATAGTTTTTTGTTTCATGTCGTTGGGTCCAGCCATTACACAGATATTAACCATTTACCAAGAAAATTCAGCATTTTGACGATGACCATAGTTACCGCAATATAATTCGAAGCTGCACCAACTCAATTTGCTGTTTGCAATGTTGTGATGTCACGAGCAACCTATTGGGCACCATGAGTTTTCAATAGAGTTCACACTTAAAGTGAACTTTGAAGTGGTGCTAGAAGCTTAGACTAATGCTGAGGGAAGTCATGCAGAATAAATGATCAATAGGCAATAATGCAGATTAAATAATCAATAAAGGAAACAGATGTAATTAGCTCTGGGTAGTGCTTGACAGACTTACTTCAAGAATGTAGCCTGTTGCAGAAATATAAAGATATCTATTACGATGTCATTCAAAAAACAAAACAACACATCTTGAATGTAAGTAAATTACCAATATTATTGAGAAATTATATGTTTGATTTCATACAGTTTTACATTATTTTGTATTTTATTCTGTTTACAGGACAGTTTCTTAGTAATCTGTCTGTTGTCAATTAAAAGGACACTTACCTACAGTGAGTTGAAAAAGTATCGATACCGCTTTAACTTTTCAACATTTTGTCACGCACGTCATATAGAATTTAAATTTTATGTGACAGACAAACAGTATCTGAGTTAATACTTTGTGAACTTCCTTTTGCCTCAGTTGCAGCTGCATTATCTTTTGTGGTATGTCTCTACCAGTCCTGCACATCTTGTTGAGACTGGATTTTTTTTTACCCATTCTTCTTTGCAAAACAGCTCAAGCTCAGTTAGAAGGAGACCGCTTATGACGCAGTTTTCAGATCTTTCCACAGATTCTCGATTGGTTTAGGTCTGGACTTTGACTTGGCCTTTCTAACACATGGATATTTTTGTTTCCAACCATTCCATTGTTGCCCTGGCTTTATGTTTAGGATCGTTGTCTTGCTGTCTTGCCCCAATTTCAAGTCTTTTGCCGACTCCAACATGTTTTCTTCCAAGACTGCCCCGTATTTGGCCCCATCCATCTTCCCATCAACTTGAACCATCTTCCCTGTCCCTGCTGAAGAAAAGCACCCCAGAGCATGATGCTCCACCATGTTTGACAGTGGGGATGGTGTTTTCAAGGTGATGTGCTGTGTCACTTTTACACCAAACATAGCATTTTGCATTTAGGCCAAAAGGTTCCATTTTCATCTCATCTTCCACATGCTTTATCCCCCATGTGGCTCCTGGGTTCTGGCAAACGGCAATTTTTCTTTTAAAAATGGCTACTATACACTCCTCCATAAAGGCCAGATTTGTGCAGTGTACGACTAATACTTATTCTGTGTACAGGTTCCCCAACCTGAGCTGTAGCTCTCTGCAGTTCATCCAGGGTCATCATAGGCTTCTTGGTAACAGCTCTGATCAGTACTGTCCTTGTTCGGTCAGTAAGTTGGGGAGGGCGGCCGGGTCTTGGTAGGTTTGCAGTGATGCCTTACACTTTCCATTCCTTAATGATGTAGTGAACTGTACTTTGAGAGACGTTCAAAGCTTTGGAAATCTTTTTATAACCTAATCCAGCTTTATACTTCTTAATAACTTTATCCCGGACTTGTCTGGTGTGTTCTTGGACTTCATGATGCTTCTGCTCCACAATAGTCTCTTCACAGACCTCTGAGACCATCACAGAGCAGCGGTATTTGAAGTGACATTAGATTACACACACAGGTAGACTCTACTTCAGGTCAACATGTGATCATTCAGAAATCATCATCAACTTCTGAAGGTAACTGGTTGCACTAAAAGGAAAAAGGGGCATGGATTCTTATGCAAACCCCACTTTTCAGATTTTATTCAACAAAAGTTCCAAATCATTTATGAATTTCATTTCACTTCACGATTATGTGTCACTCAGTGTGTGTCTTTTACGTAAAAATTTCAACTAAATATATTTATGTTTGTGGAACCACAGCGTGGCAAAATTAAACACGTACGGATACTTTTTCCACCCACAGTACCTATATTTAACTAAAATCACGGCCTAATGAGACTTTATGGTAGACTGTTGACAAAGAACAGCCGCGGTGCTCAATACTGACCCGAGTGCAGTGTGTGTCAGCTGCCCTCACTGTTTGTTCAGAGGCTCTGACAGTTTGTCTCCAAAAGACACAGAATACAGCTCTGTGTCCAAGCACATCACACACACAATGAGGGTCAAAGCTCATGAGTTTGAGCCTCACTTTAGACCTGAGCTGGAACTGAGAAGAAGGACATTATGGACGTCAGCAGCCAAGGAGCCTATTGTCCAGATCTCAGACTTATACCAAGTTATTTTTTGGTTCAAGTGTAAATATTGATTAAGAGGTGGATTCATGTCAAGTGTGTGAGAACAATGGGCTTTGCAAAAAGTTTTGGACGGACTCTGAGAAGGATGTCTGGATTTTTTTATCGGTTTCCAAAACTGATTCGCGGCTCTGGGAGATTGGAGGTGAATCTGACATGGAGGAATTCTGGTGAGTGATAGACGTTTTGGATCTTGTTTTGTTATATGCGTAATGTTAAAGATAGCCTCTGAAATGTAGGGTTAAATACTTCCACAAGTAGTCACATTAATGTATGACACTTTAGATGGATATTTGAGTCAGTTCCAGGGTTGAATTGGCTTTTGCTGGTTGCAGGAAAGGATTTAATATGCCAAATGGTGTGGAGGCAAATAACTAGCTGTTTACTCTGAATGTTAATAGGAATAACAGAAGTGTAGGTTAATTGATGATCGAGTTGTGGGGCTTGTTTCGCACAAATGCAATACAACTTTTTTGTGCCTGAACAATGCGGACCGTAACAATGCTTTGTCCACCCCTGACCTGTCAGAATAAAACCTGAAAGCTGCAGAGTTTGAAGTGGACTGCACCGCATGTTTGATGCTTGTAGAGCTGAGTGAGATGGATCAGCTGTTCAGGCCAAAAGGGGAGTGTGTTTTAGCAGGTGAATGCTAAAAGAGCTGCAGCCTAATTGTCTCTGTCTGTGCACACACGTTTGATTAGACACTCGAAGCTAAAAGCCTTAAGTAGTTGAGACAAAATACTCCAGACTAAATGACCACTTTGTTTTTCTTCTGAACAAAGATTTTGGTTGGTGTCTATTGCCTAATTAAATGTATCTACAGTGTTTGGGAGAATACTTTAAAATCTTATCTAGTTACTGAATACTCAGTACTTTCCTTAAAATGTAATTTTGTAATGTATTCCATTACTTTGTCTTTCATATTGATTGTCATTATATTAATGTATAAATATAGCGTATAATAACAAAAAATAAGACTGCGATTGTTGGAACACCTGTTATAAACTTACTTACCATTAATGCCTTGCCTTTGTATGAACTGTATATTTCATTTTAGGAGGAAAAACAGGCCAACATTAAAAGTTCTTTCTTAATAATGTGCAATACGGAGCTAAAATCAGTGCTTAATTTGGTCCCTCGTTTGGGGGAACGCATTCCCCCAATTTTCAATTTTTCAGGGTAAAGGATCCGGGAAATATTTCAGAGAATCCGGCAAAGATTTGATCTGATATAATGGTGTTTAATGAGAGTGTTCTGGCAAATGTTTTGGCCTGTTCCCCGAATCCATCACATCAGACCAAAAGTGTTCCTGAAAATACTTATTTACAAATTAAGCACTGGCTAAAATGTAATGATTGAGTGCTGGGATGCATTGCCTTGATATTTGGAAAATAACTGTATTCTAAATACTCTTAAATGAAAGTGTAACTTTACCAGAATACTAATAAAATGAGTATTCTTAATACATGTATTTAGTTACTCCCAACACTGTGTTTCTATGGCTTTCTTGTGAAGCACCAAATGGCTAGGGTCCACACAGTGTTCAGCATTTACTTTTTCAAAATAATATATATATATTTTTTATTTTTCAAATATATGATATGGACACACTACACAATACTAATATCCTAACTTTGCTTTTTTGGTCTATGCAGACACTGTGCCCTATTGCACCCTCTGTTGACCACATATAGTAAATAAACAGCAACGCTCCTCATACAGTGCATTCAGTTTCAGAACAATAGTAAAAAATAAAAAATGCTTCAGGCCCAGACGGATTTGTTGCCCTCCATCTGTTTTTTTAAAGGAGGATTTCTGAGGAAGCCGGAATAGACGGATGACCGGAGTTAGATAAACACTATAGTGCCAGCAAGTTATATCAGGATGAAGGACAAAGAGAGAGAGACACTGACTGGGACTGAGTCAGCAATCTATGTCCTCTCTGCGCTGTCCACCAACCAACCAACTACTGTCTGTCTCCATTTGACTGTCAAATCACCCACTCAGCACAAAAACACCAGTGTCAGAGACAGGCAGGCAGCACAGGCACAAGGCAAATTATCATTGAAAGAGAATAACAGGGTAAGAAACGAGACCAAAACATCAACAATGGGTGTGTGAGCGCGAGAGGATAGATGGGAGTCGCCATGTGCAAACTGTCTGACAAACTGGAGCAGCAGATGATGAAAAAGAGGGCACCAGGTGAGAGCAGATCACCTGAATTCATTTTGTATTTAAAATCCTGTGCTGTGACGTTGTCTGGTCCAATTCAAATTGACCCTTCTTTTTTTGTGAAAAAGACTAATACAGCTTTGTACGAAGCATTCAATCAGACTCATGCCTGCTCTGACTTTGCTGCTGTTAATATATTATACTTGACAGATGTTAAAGGAACAGGCAACCGTTTTTCCATACTGAGATATGTTCTTACCTGAGCTTGGACGAGTTGATGCGTACCTGTCTGGACCAAAGATGTTTTTAGCACTTGGCCTCTCCCAATGTATTCCTATGGCTCCAAACGGGGTGAAGTTAAAGGCGACCAAGCTCTTCCAAGGACACGCACAAAGACCAGACAGGTCAACTCGTCTAAGCTCAGGTAAGAACATATTTTAGTATGGAAAAACGGTGGCCTGTTCCTTTAAAGACATTTGGATAGAGCAAAGCGGCGCTGGATCCAAAGCAAACAGACTGAAGGTGCATCAGAGTTTCAAAACGGTGCAAACAAAGATCCTCACCTGAAGTTGGAGACTGTCCTTTATTGTGCAGGTCTTGATTTCTGTTCTCTCTGTATTTTTCTTTTATATTTTATTACTTTCTTTCCTGGTTTTCTTTCATTTAGGTGAGACACTCTGATGTCAAGTGGCCATTTCTACTATTGAACTGTTTGCACATTTCCTGTCTGTTTTACACACTCTGAGTGATCTTATTGAATGCCGATTGTAACAAGTGAAGTTCTCCGTTGTGAGATCAATAAAGGATTATCTTATCTTATTTGCATATACGTTACAACCATGTCCCTCACTCATGCTCGGATCTTTTTGAATGAATCTGTTTCCAGGTTGTAAATACGCCTGTCATGCAGCTTGTCGAGACCGAGTGTCTTTGGACTGTAATCCTGCCGCCTCTCCCCTCAGCCAGGACCACGTCAACAACAACAACAACAACACGCCACTGCATGTGAGTACACACTTGCCCTGTTTTATTAAAGAATAGGTGAAACTCTAAATAAAGTAGGTTACTTGTACAATGTAAAGTAACACCTTTAAGACATTCATATTCAAAATCTTCAATTCAGTTGTCCCTTCTTAGTCCTGCCTGTTTTGTTATTTCACAACCAGGGGGCAGCAAAGTCAAATATTTAGCAGATTATCAAGCATCACAGTTAACACAACAGTTATATTTATCTGAATCTTTGAGATGTGACTGGATAACTGAGTGAAAACAATGTGGATGTGTTTTCTTCAGCTGAATCGTGTCATGCCTTATGTTGTAACTATGACCGTCATGCACATGTTACACAAACCATTATGTACAGCAAGGGTTTGGAAATCCTTTCTTGTTATACTATTGTTCAGTCTCTCGTGAGTCGTGAGAAACACTTTTTAAGAGTTTGAGCGCTGTGGCTCTTGCGGTGTGAGCCCTAACTTATTTGCATATTTTGTGGTTTCAGTTGTAATATTTTATAAACTGCTGAGTGAAACATCTCTCTCAAGACAGCAATGTGGTTTCTTTATTCAATAGGATTAGCTCAGCATTTTTCAAACCACTCTCTGCTTCTAAGGCTGGATGAGTTTTGCCTGAGCGTAACATTGTGAGGCTCCATAAAGTATAAACAGAATACAATTAGCCTTAAAGGAACAGACCACAGTTTTTGCATACTGAGATATGTTCTTACTTGAGTTTAGACAAGTTGAGGCGTACCTGTCTGGTCTTTACCAAAGATGTTGTTAGCATTTAGCCTCTCCCTCCTCTCCTCTATGGGGCCAAATGGGGGTGAAGTTGGAAGCGACCAAGCTCTTCCACATTTCCCCTATTTAAATACGGCTACGTCTGTAGTTACACAATCCAAGTATAGCTACACAAAGCTAAACAAGTGGATAAAAAGGGGTACTATATCGTAAGGCGTAGTAACCCCTTCGGAGCACTTCGACGTCCGTGCAGTAATATCTCCAAGGTATTCCTGTGCGGACATCGAAGTGCTCCTAAGGTTACAATATAGTACCCCTTTTTATCCACTTGTTTAATTTTGGGTAACTATACTTGGATCGTGTAACTACAGAGGTAACTGTATTTAAATAGGGGAAACGTGGAAGAGCTTGGTCGTTTCTAACTCCCCCCCTGTTTGGGTCCATAGGAAATTGCGAGGAGAGGCTAAATGCTAACAACATCTTTTTGTTGACAGGTAGACAACTCATCTAAGCTCAGGTAAGAACATATCTCAGTATGGAATAACGGTGGCCTGTTCCTCTAATGCTCGGGGTTTGGACAATATGGAATTTTAACTCCCTGCAGATTTCTAAATAGCCTCTTCACACTAAATAAGAGATTCAAAATAAAGCATGTATTTTTGGGTTTGATTTGTGTGTAACTGCATCATTGAGCTTGTAACAATCACAATCCCTTTGCTTTTCTTGGAAAAATGGTTCAGACTATGCTGGCGATATCGCATGTGTTTGTTAATATGCACAGAGCGGTCTGACAGACTGGTGAAAGCTCTTCTTTAGCAGTGGACTGTGACACTGGGCAGCACTGAGTAATGTGTACTGGGTTGTCAACACCATATGATTTACACACACCTGTGTCACTGGGCTGAGCTGACATATTGGCGCGACGTGCAGACAGGCCGCTCAGGACTCTGGTTCAGAAATATACCGGTCTAAACAGTGACTAACATGTACTCCATATCCATGCTTGGTTCTCTTTAATGTATTGTTAGTTTGTAAGGACACGGCTGATGTTTTTTTTTTTTTAGAAATGCAGTACTAAAAGCAGATTTCACCACATTGTTGGGTTGTCAATATAAAGATTCTGATTCTGATACTCGACGGCCCACACACCTAAATCGCTTACAAACTTTGCTTTAACTTCTTAACCCCCACCTGAACTGAGCACATTTTCACAACAGAAAAAGTGATGGAAAAAGGGACATAAAAAGCCACGCAAAAGTGACAAAGAATGTGACAAACACAACGAAGAAGTGATGATTAAAAAAAAGTGACGGCAACGCGAGGAAATAGATCCATTTAGATCAACTTCAGCTTTCAAATGAGACATTAAAAGGACTGGATGCAATTTGGTCATTTTATACTTGCTACTGCCACCTCAGGTCATACGTGTAACTGCAGCTTCTATATTAAGCTTGTGCATGACGGCACTTCGGACCCGAATTAACAGCTTTTTGAGTGACAGTGCAAGATTTTAGAGGCAGTTGTGGTGAATAGGTTTGAGCTCATTCTGCTGTAAAATCTCTAGTCCAGAAGCTTTTAGATTTGAGTAAAGCCGAACTCGAGAAAGTACACTCGGCCTCTGATTTTCATACGGCAATGTTATTTCTTTATTATCAAAAGCATTGTTATAGAACAAGCTGACAGTTGTTTTCATGAACCATAAGAGCATGTTAGGTAATACAAACCTGTGTTGACACACACGATAAAGACTGTCATGACTCATGAGCTTAAGCATCACTTTGTCCCTCCTCTGCTGTTGTATCCTTGTTCATATTTGACAGCACCAGCACAAGCCCTGATCAATGACCTCTTGTGTGATCCACTGGTGTTAATTTGGGTCTTTAAAAGCAAGAGAAAACTCATGAACATTCCTCTCAATTGGGGCCGTATTTGTTTTCTCTCCCAGTGCTTGGTGCTTTTGGCCTGTGTTTGTCTTTCCCAGTGAACAGGAAGCAAGGGCAGCAATAATTGTCTTGTTTCTGTAGATCATTGACAGAGTCCTTGAAGAGGAAAGCTGGCTAAGCTCTCGATCAGGAATGTTGGGCAAACTTTGGCATTCATTTTGTAAAGCATATGCCCTTTTTCTCTAGTTTTGCTTCCATTTTTCCACTCAAAAGGTGGTTTTCCCACCAGGTTTTACGTTACTCAATAAAAGGCACTGGCCCAGTTACTGGTGGGCGGTGACCACAAAGGTGCACTTTTTTACACAGACTCAAACATGGGAAACCCACCATAAAGAGCTTCACTGTGGCAGTGCACTTTTCTTCTTTTGCCTTGTACCTCTAAGTTTGTCTCTACTTGCTTCATTACATAGACAGTAGGTTTCCCCATTTGTCAGTCTCATCAAGCCTTGACTTGATTGCCATTTCAACTTTCAGCCATTCTGTATAAGAATTCTTTAAGCGTTACCTTTTTGAGCTATGTTATTTCATTTTTGCAGTTGTGCTTGTCCTGCAAAAATGAAAACCACAAAAGTATTTATTCAAGGCCTTTAGAGCGGGAAATGTTATGCAGAAACAGTTCAGAATCAGCATAATAAAGTGAGATTTAGCAAAAAGATAAATCTTAAAGGCAACACCTGCCACGTATTATTTGAACTGGAAACATCTGGTGTTTTTTTAAGCCATTTCTGCCACATTTGAACTTACAAAGTGCTTCAGACTTTTAGCTAATAATAATAATAATAATACAAAGGTGTAAGTGTAAGTAGGAATTCTGCTTTGCTCTAAAGAAAAGTCTCTAAAATATTCGTTTTTATTATGTTCTTGAAGTTAAAACACTGCCCCATATTGGCTATTATAATTGGTTCTTAATCTGAATTTGGCTACAGTGTCTAATCAGCAGACCATTGTATAAAGAAGCTTACACACTCATATCAGGGAGGATTTTGAGAGATTAATTGTACTACATGCAATTTGTGCAAAGCCACCAAGTATTTTATGACATTGTTTGAAAGAACAATATACTTTTCACCCAAGATCAAATTGATTAATCTTCTGTGTATAAGTCCTATTTCAGATACGGCACTTGCAAACTGTAGGTAGGACAAAACACACGTGGCTCTGGCATTGTAATCCATAAATCTGCACTAACACTAAAATATATCCCATACCAAATCAAAATAAATAAAAGAACTGCAGAAGCACCAATCCAGTCTGCAAAGTGGAACAAATAACTGCATCCTCTCATGCTGTGGCTTGTCCAGTATTTATTGTTGCAGTTGAAGTCAAACCCAGAGCCGGATGAGCTGCAGCAGAGAGTTACAGTGTAATCTTTGTGGATTGTCTGGGATTAACTGGTCGCACAGTCGCTGCTCTGAAAGACAAAAGCTCCTCCCGCATCATTCGTGTGTGTGTGTGTGTGTGTGTGTGTGTGTGTGTGTGTGCGTGTGTGTGTGTGTGTGTGTGTGTGTGTGTACATGAGGAGACTGGACAGCAGCCAACAGCTTAGACCCACTAACAAAATGCCAGCATCCCCACTGGAGACTGACATGTCCTGGCTAGACCAGGGTGTCCATGGGGTCTTTTGTTCACTCCAAATGCCCATGCCGTTTACACAGAGGATATAACATCATATGAATGTGTGTTTGACAGTGCGAGCGGAGGACGACAGATGGAAATTAGCCCATGGTAACAATCCGGTGTGGCGTGTTTACATGCATGAGTTACATGCGTGTCCATTAAAGGGATTTTTGACATAGGGCCTCATTTCCTAGTTATCCAGAGTGTTGCTGATACCTGAGATATTTTTTTTGTAATTCATGCAGTTCATATGTTTGAAGAGTTTTGTGGCGCTAGGCTAATGCAAGGCTAGCGCATTTCTACGATATCAGCGAGCCTGCATTACAGTCTTACACACACACACACACACACACTCCCACAGAGCACCTGAGGCAAATCACTTATAACACCAGACTAACCATATAAATGTCTGTGTCGATAGAATAATATAATTTTAACCATTTTGCATTTAAAATACTTTGTATAAGCTACGCAGCGGCGGACTGATGTGCTAGAAAATAGTCCCTCAAAATGCGATCATTCATGTGATGCAAGTTTTATTCCAAAAATTATTCTATCGACACAGATTTGTATATGGTTAGTCTGGCATTATAAGTGATTTGCCTCAGGTGCACTGTGGAGTGCGTAAGACTGTTTTTTAATGCAGGCTCGCTGATATCGTAGAAATGCACTAGCCTTGCATTAGCCTAGCGCCACGAAACTCTTCAAACATAAGAACTGCATGAATTACAAAAAAAATATCTCCAGGTACCAGCAACACTCTGGATAACTAGAAAATGAGGCCCTATATGTGAAAAATCTTGAAATATCCCTTTAACACAGTGATTCTCAACCTGGGGGTCGGGACCTCCATGGGGGTGGCGAGACAAATTTGGGGGGGTCGCCAGATCATTTAGATAAAATATACATGTTTTCATTAGCATATAATCTAATATTTTTTATTGTAGCATGTTTTTGCTATTGTACCAGAGGGCCATTATTTGTTTTTTATTTCAGCCATTTGTTTTTTTTCTTTGTTTTTTAAGAATTATGTAGGCTAATGTTCCTATTTTTCACGGTGTGACCCGGGCGGGGTGTCACGAACCCCTTTACCTGTTATAATGGGGGTTGAGAACCACTGCTTTAACATGCACTGTCCCCATGAAGTTTTCTGCATGTGCTCAAAGTCAGGGCCGGTACAAAGAAAAAACACATGTACAGTATATCAGGGCGGGCAGCCGTGTAGGTTATTTGTGTTGGTTCTTATCTTCGAGTCCGCCCTTATCCCAATCCACAATCAGATTCAGATACGAGTTGCCCTGGTTATGAGCTCACTGTATACACGCTGTTCATGGTGTTTCACAAAACTGTCCGGGCAGGCCATAGAAACTTAACTGTGTGCTCACAGACCTCAAAGTGTAACAGTGTGAACAAAAACATACTGAGTGACCAAGCAGGTTGTCTTTTAATAAGAAATCAACTCACTGAAGTCTTCTAGAATTTATGCTTGAGTTCAGGCTCTCTTTGTAGATAGTGTTGAACTAAAAGGTCGTGTTGTGAGAGGGAAATGCGATTAGTTTCCCTGGGCGAGGTGAACAGCATGTGTTGCAGCTTTCAGCCGAAAAACACTACTAGACTAAGGTCCAGAGTTACCTCAGGATCAAACGTAAACCTCTCCCTCTTTCTCTCCAAGTCCTCTCTCTCTGTGATTATGTGATCCACCAGAAGTGAGACCATCGACTTTGTGCTCCCCTTTGATCACGAGACTTCAAGTGTTTTGTCTGTCATGATGAAATACTGAGCCTTGAGGGAAACACTGTATACAAGGACATGCACACACATGCACGCAATAATCTACATGTGTGAGCTAAGGATACAGAGACATACTGGGACATACTGCAGTTTCCTGATTCCAAATGTGTGGCACAGGTGATCACAGTACTGTCTTTAAACTTTATTTCTATAGAACAAAGAAAGCCAGACATGAAATATACATCCAGGTCTTCTCAAAATAATGTAAATGAGAGAGGGTGTGGAAATACTGCAGTCTTGTCTTTCCTTTTATGTCATAGTATTTATGGTAGGGTAAATCCAAGCACAAATGCATCCCAAGTCTCAATCATTAATATTCTGTGACATTCCCCCCAGAAAACGGAGTGTGCAAAATACTCAAAGGGAAACTAAAAGATTTTGAACATAAAACATTTGGGGACTGTTGAAGGTCAATACTGTTAATGAAATGCACTCAGTTATAGTTGTATCTTGCTTGTTTATTGGTATATACACCCTCACTCTTTCTTCACATAATTAACCGTTAACTGTATTTCGCTGCAGTAGCCGGATGAACAGGCAGCTCACAAACACGCACCTGGTCACACACACTAACAATATCCTGTTCATCCATCCTTACTCTCCACTCTCTCGCTGTCACCTACTCTGTTACTGCATCTTTATTGAGTGAGGTCATAGAGGCCTGAAGGGGGAGAGATCATTCTCTCTCTTGTATGGATGTTAAACACTACACCCTTAGTGTAGTCCAAGGTTGAACTTTTACCTTTCCCAATGTTTACTGTTTAATAACCACACTTTCAAAGGATACTACAAATGTCTGTACTCTTGACAATCAATACAGAACACAATATGTAATCTGCAGTGTCAATGTAATAAGTATTTTGTATCTGGAAGACTAAATACCTTTCATAACTTGGCACTAATCAAAGCTTTGGGAAAGTATTTGTTTAGAGAGCGCTTTTGTTGAAAAATGCCATTGTTTCTCGTGTTCTTCTTGAAATCATCATTTATCAAACATGACAGTGCCCTGTGTTGGGTGTTTACTTGCTACAGCTTGTTACACATTAGCTCAGAGCTGTCCTCATAGTCGATTTAAGTAATGAGTAACTCGACTGGTTATAGGCCAAAGTGACCAACAGGTTAAGACCAGGCTTTTCCTGTATGTCTGTTTGCTCTGGCCGAGTCACATGACCTAAAGTTGCTGTCATAAAGAGACTCACATAGTCCATTGCTGGGAATCTTGATCAAGCTTATGTGGGGCTTGTTTGTGTGAGATTTCTTTGGCTCTACCTGATGTGGGAAATGTATTTGTAGTTCTCTAATTGTGGCTGGATTTAAATAGTTTTGTCTCCATTAGATGCATCCACCAGTCCACTTGTTGTAATGTTGGCTGTGGGCACTGGGCGGGGTGTTTTAGTGCACATTTTGGGTGTTAAAGGCAGATAAACCACAAAGCTGTATCATTTTCAAACAGCAGGTACTATTGAAAATCGTGATCAACAAATAGCACCTGTGTTAACCTCTTAACTCCCGCCTGAATCGAGAGGATCTTTTTCCTCACGTCATCAGATTTTTTTTCCATCATTTTTTTGTTGGGTATTCAACTCATTTTTTTTTTTGACATTTTTTATCACATTTTGGTAATTTTTTTGTCACATTTTGTCACATTTTGTCACATTTTTGTCATTTTTTCGTCAATTTTTTCTTCCGTTTTTTTAATCAATTTTTTGTCATTTTTTTGTCACATTTTTGTCATTTTTTTGTCAAAATTTGTCAATTTTTTGTAATTTTTTCGTCAATTTTTTGTCAAATTTTTGTCATTTTTTCGTCAATTTTTTCTTCCGTTTTTTTATCAATTTGTTGTCATTTTTTGTCACATTTTTGTCATTTTTTTTTTAATTTCTTGTGACATTTTTGTGACATTTTTGGGTATTCAACTCATTTAATGCAACTTTTTTGTCATTTTTTGGTCATTTTTTATCACATTTTGGTAATTTTCTTGTCACATTTTGTCACATTTTGGTCATTTTTTCGTACATTTTTTGTCACATTTTTGTAATTTTTTTGTCAATTTTTTCTTCAGTTTTTTATAAATTTTTTGTCATTTTTTCGTCACTTTTTGTCAATGTTTTCTCACTTTTTTGTCACATTTCCATCATTGTTTTCGTCTCAGTTTTGTTGCTATTTTCACAGCTTTTTTCCAGAAGCTTTTGGACTGGGGTAAAGCCAAACTGGAGAAAATGTGCTCGGTTCAGGTGGGAGTTAAGGGGTTTAACCGGTTCATTTCACCCACATAAACCTGTTAATAATAATAGCCTTCGGGCGTGCAATAACCGTGAATATGTAAAAGTGATGCTTGTATTGTTGTCCATGTCCCGAAGCCAAACCTGACCCTTGACCCTTTTAGAGCGATGGGGTAACCCGAGTCTGTGCTTTTCATGCTTTTGTGGGGTTTACTGTGGTTTGAGGGCGACACTGATACTTGGAGGGGGTCAGAGCTAACGTTACAAATAAATTATGCAGAGATGCTTCAGAGACAAGGCAAAGCAATGGATATCAACAGTTCGGAGAGATAGGAAAATAATTGCTGATATATATTTTTAGGCTATAATAAACCAAGACAGATCAGAAGAGGCATCCGAAACATGATTGGCTGTGGTCTTGGGGAAATCAAACAAGTGTGCAGTAACCTTTTAGCGCCTGATTGGTTGACTGAGCTTTGTGGGCGGGGCCACACTGTAGGCTGACTGTCACACACTAATTTGACCATACACTCACGCGCGCTGGGAGTCCACGAAGCTTTTACACCCTAGCCATTTCATTTACCTTCTTTTTTCTTTTCCTTCATTATTTTATTTGCTTCAGGTGACACAGTTATCTAATTAAAATACAGCTTTTTTTCTTTCTTTTTTTTTTTTCCTTTTCTTTTTAATCCCGAAGTCGTGGAAAAGGAAGGGGCGCATCGGGAGAAAACTCGGAGAGCGTTTGAATGAGGAAATCTGAATCATCCACGGCGATTGTGAAACGCACCGGCCTGGGAATGATCATGGAGGAGGCGTGAGACGACACATTTCCCGTTTTTTAACAATTGCCAGTGCGCGTTTGAGATCTTTGATGCAGTCGAGTTTGAGTCGAGAAGTTTTTTTTTTTTTACTTTACGCAAATGACGTGGAATAGCACGATGAGCAGTGGCTACAGCAGCTTGGAGGAGGACTCCGAGGAATACTTTTTCACGGCCAGGACGTCGTTCTTCAAGAAACCATCTGGCAAAGTCACAGAGAGCAAGGTACATAATAATAAAGTATGATAATAATAATAATTGTCACTCATATTTTTGACAGTTTCTTGCGAGTTGTCAGTACAAAGCTGGTCCTGTCACAATAATGTGCCTCCAGCTATATATTTATCGTTCAATAATACATTTTTCTATATATTTTCGGGCTCATAATGTACCTTTGTATTTTTTAAGGGTTGGTTAATTGTGATTTAAGCCACATATGTTAGTAAATAGTCACACGTGCATTTAGAACGAGGGGTTTCTACTATTTTTTAATGCTTTATGTATAGTTTCAGGTTCATATTTGTTATCGCGATATGTTCCTGCCTCAATGTATCAATTATCGTTGCAGGCCTAAGCCAATCACAGGCTCCACTGTAGTGCTGCATAGTTAAATACTTTGTAGCACCCATGGATGGCTGCACCTCACCTGAATATTCCAGTTAAATGCACTCACAGACACCCTGCAACATACAGCATAGGGTGCTGGTGCAGGACATTTTATCAGGTCATAGTATTGTCTCCCTTTTGCATAAACAGTAACACGGGCCAATCCAGTTTTGACAGCTGATGGGATTAGCCTACATTTCTTGTTTGGACAATAGAAGGTTTGTTGACTCAACCATATTCAATTTACAGGACAGTGTTTATGCTGCATTTAGGAATCCACCAATGGTATTTTACAGCATGACCTCCTTTAAACAACTGGCCACGGTCACACATTAACTTTGTGCATGCCAACAGATTTAAATAGATGTCCCTTTATTCAGACAAAATGAAGTTTACAGTATCTGATTTTGCTTCTTAATCCAAAGAATTAGGTCACTTCTCAGGTTCTTAAGTGAATAACTCCAGTCTCTTGAGTCTGTCACGAATTGTACACAAAACATGCATACAAACAATTAGCGGATTGTACTTCTTTCTTCTTTGCATATATCTTCGCCCATCTTGCTGCAGTGGAAAGACATAGCGTGACTTTTTGCGTGACACTTTAGATTCCAACAACAGACCCTCGACGTAGTGCGTGTAGTGGGCGAGGAGTGGCTGCACAATGTGGCCATACAGCGCTGCAGGGGAGGTTGTGACCTTTGCTGTCTAAATCCATGGCTCCTGACCCGCGATGGGACTCTAGTCTGCAGTTTGGTGGTTTCCCACATGCCAGCAGTAATTACAACCACTGAGGAGACTTGTCCTATAGGGAGAGATGTGAAGGCATTTGGAGTTAAATTGCTGGTTTGGCGAGAAGGAAAAAGGTTACAGGGACCGTGAGTGTATTTTTGTTTACCGCTGGATGGATTGCTTGAGCCAAAAAACATATTTTAGCAATTTAAGGCCATGGCCTGGTATGAGGGCCTGGCATAGAGTTGTAGCTACTTCCAAGTTATTTCATCACCAGCCAAGTTGTCTTTCGATCCCCCAATTTAAAGCAATCAACAATATTTTAATGCAGCTATGCTCAAACAGCTTTTCACCAACCACTTCTCCTATTGGTCAGCCTGCGGGAGGTGTGATCCATTAGAACAGGGGTGTCCAAAGTGCGGCCCGGGGGCCAAATGCGGCCCTCAGACCAATTTTTGGTGGCCCTCTGCCTTCTTGCTGAATCGGGACACATCATCAGAGATAGTCCTTTTTATTTGAAATGTAATCATTCTACACAATTCTAACCAAACAACCTACCTTTTACTGTGAAACAGAGCTGGCATGAAGGTTTTGAGCATAGATAAAGGTGTGGGGCGCAATTTAAACCTCTGCTAGTCAAAGGTTTTACGGCACTAACCACCGATCTATGGCCCTTCACCCTGTGTACGCTTCAGTATGCGGCCCCCCATGAAAAATGTTTGGACACCCCTGCTTTAGAAAGATGCCACATACTCAGTCAAAGTCATGTTATTGGCTCTAACAAAATTGTCACACAATCCTAGGTATTGTAATACATCCTTCTATTGGCTTTTTCTCAACTTCATTTGTTTTTAAGGCACTCTATAAATACACTGTAAAAAACCTTCCTCCTATTGTTTTAGCTTTAGTTGAATTGTTAATTTTTAAGAAAAAAAATGAAGGAACTCTCTGACTGATATTTGTTGTGCAATATGTTGTGATTCATCCTCGGCTTTTGTCCTTAAAATGAAACTGAATGCATGGTAGAGACCGGATAACAGCTTTACTGTACACAACTAAGTCCATACACATTTCTTTTTCACAGATGTTGACAGATAGGTTTCATTAAGACGACCGGCAGGAGGCAACGTTAATAAAGCTGAGTGAAAACATGAGATTGACGGCTAAGCAGTGGGCAATAAGCTCCACACATAGGCCATACTGTCGACCAGTGTGGGCTGAATGAGGTTTCTGTTGGTAAATGTCATGCTGTCCAGTAAAGTCTGGAGGTTTAACCCACTCAGCAGTATGAGCACACAAGACTTTCACTGGACAGCTGGTGTCTAATGGAAATGCTCCTCACATGCTTTTCCCTTACTGTTATAAAGCCCGTTTGTGGCTTATTCATCAAGTTATTGTCGGGCCTCCTACAGAAATGTCGACCTTTGGAACCTTTTTAACATTTTGAGATCGACTCGACATTAAGCTTGAATATTATTTGGCATAGCAGAAAGGTCCATTTACCCGTTCCTTGATGATTCCTTCAATAAATAGGGGAGCTCCTATCTTTAACTTAACAATATGTTGTGTTGAGCCCAAGAACATCACCCCCAGTCTGTCACAGTTGAGTCTGCAGCCCTTTATGTGAAAAGTTTGGACGCCTCTAGTCTGCATTTAACTGCTTCACCACCCACAGCTCTAACGCCAGTGTGGGCCAGAGTTGAGGGTCATCTTCAAGTACAGCTGTGATTTTCTGTCACACAGTAGCGTGGTCTACATCTGAGCACAACAAATGCAGTGGCAGTTGGTGAGATGGGCCTGTGTTTGGATGCATCTGTTGATACTCTGAAGTCTGAGCCACCCTTATCATATCAAGTTGGCTTTGTGACTTATACATTAAGCGGTGTCAATACCCATCTAACTTCCTGACAGTTGGAAATAGGCACGCAAGCAGGTATTATGTTATGCGAAAGAGAAAGTGAGAGAGTAGTTGTTTTATGTTCCTCTTCCTCTTCACTGATAGATTTATGCTACCTGCCTACACCTTTGTAACTCCCAGGAAGTTAAATCTACTATTGTTTCTCTTGAATTGTTTTTATAACCTTCCTTTGGATACACAACAACATCCTAGATGATGAGGTAGTTGTTGAATAAAGTCTTATCTGTTTCTGCAGGGAGGTTCGGCACAGATAGACAGGGTGACTGGCACAGCAGAAATCTACATCTTATCTCTCCCTCTCTCCGCTTCATTTTCTTTGTAAACTATTGCGTTGCTGTTGGCAACCAGCTTCTTTGAAGGTTTTTCACTTGTACTGCAGCTCACTGAAATGCCTGGTTAAATGAGTGAAAATCTTTTTAGCATGAATAACAAAGGTTTTGTATTTTGACTTCCCTGAATTTCCTGTCCCACACGTGATACGACACCGTTCTCTCACATTCCTTTGCTCTTTATATCCTTCCTCTGTCGTACCTCACCGCCCCTTTAGACCTGTTTTCACTTCTCATTTTTTATAGTTCCCTGTCCTATTTTGACCATCGTTGTTGATGTTTACTTTGTGAATAAGTGAATTCTTGCAGCTCTTTATAAAATATTAGTTAGATAAAGTTAGGTAGAGATAAGCTGCTGACTTGTCTGTTGAGTATTGCACACTGTTACCCATCCAACCCCAAAACACAGAGAAGCACACAATATTAAAGAGGGGGTATTATGCTTTTTTCAGTCACATAGCACCAGTCTATATCACACTACAATGATGACGAAACCTTCTGTTGGTCTGTAAATGCAGTAAATTAAAATAACTGCCTTGTATAAAATTGCTCTCTCAAAATGGCTGTAGCGAATGTCTTGAAATAGGCCTCTGTCTCTTTAAGAACCTCTGACCATTTCCGACACGCCCCCTCCACACGCTGTCTGTGGCATCAGTGGGGAGGGGGTTCTGCTGACGAAAGGATCGGGGCGTCTCCGGGAGGTGGAGGCGTTCCTAGGAGGACTCAGGCAAACCTATCCCTAAAATGGCTGCCATCAGTTTTTACAGATTACTCAAAAATACGTGAATGTGCCAAGGCAACACTTCAGGCATGTTTTTAATGAGGGAATGACATAATAACATGATGTAAAGCTTGAAAAAGTCGATTCTGCATAATACCCCCCTTTAAGAACATTGACATGTTTTAGAGGCATCACCTTTATCACACTCAAATGTTCTGGAATGTTCCATTAGTCCTGATTTATGATTTAGTGTCAGAAGCAGACCGACTGTATATCTGCCCCGACATCTGGAGAAAGTGCTGGTTTTATCCACTCTGAGAATGTGTCTGAGAGCAAACTGTGAGCCCTGTGCACCTTTAATCCGAGTCAAAACTATTAGGCCACATCCAGATGAAGATTACACCCATGACCCCTAAGCCTTGTTTCTCTCTTAAACATGTTTGAACTGTCTGTGTAAATGGCCCAGCAGAAAAGCTGAATGCAGCAATATAAGATTAATGTTCAGTATTAGTGAAAATGGGCACAAAGTGGTGTATGTTTGATACCTGGACTCGGTGTGGGCTTTCTCTGTGGAGTTTCTCCCTGTGTCGGTACTTCCCTTTTACCTGTCATCTTTAAATGAATACTGCACTAGAGTGAAGAGCTTGTCCATTAGGTTTTAGTTGGGACATGACTATTTTCCAAGGTTGTAACTCTTCGTTCTTCATTTGAAATTCCCTTTAAGACCAGAGGCTGCAGCAATGTTTCACCATGACACTTTTAATGTCCTGCTGACCGTGTTTATTTATATTCATATTAAGCTTTTTATGAGACTTAGCTTAGCTCTTGATCGATGAAGGAAACAAAGGAGGACTTGTTTTTCCCTGAGCTGCAGACAGTGTCTCTTCAAACAGTAACAGGCTTTTATCCTTAGAAACACACTACGGTTCATTGCTGTGGGCTGTGTTGTATAATAAGATAAATGTGGCTTTGAACAGCAGCACTACCTGCGTCATGGAGAGTGTGAGGTGTGTGGAAGTTAGGGAAAGGAAAATGGAATAAACTAATGGCATATTGAAAGGTGCATTAGCCTTTTGCATCGCTGTGTATTTTGCAATTGTCAATTCAATAAGAAGTCACAGGACCAAATAATGATATGCTATATATTAGTGCTTTACTTTGGGGCAATCCAATGCGCTTTGATCCGACCCATGGCTACAATCCGGCGTGCTGTGTTTACATGCATCAGTATTGAGTCCTATGTGTGTTCATTAACAAGCACTGTCCCGAACAAATAAATAGAAAGACTAGACTGTTACATGCTGCTCTAATCTGACTGTAATCAGCCCAGGCAGGTCGCCGATCACCTTAAGGGGAAGTCGGTTCGCACCTCTAATCGAATCGCCTGGGTTTACATGAGTTTGGGCAATCCTCGGCGACAGTGGCGCAGTTGGTAGAGCAGGTCGTCTCATGATCAGAAGGTCAGCGGTTCAAAGACTGCCTCCTGAAGGTGCACACTGTCGTTGCGTTCTTCAGCAGGACACTTCACCCACCTTACCTCCAGGGTCTGCGTGCACTGGTGTATGAATGAGAGAGTGAGTAAGTGAGTGGTTCCTTGCTGTAAAGTGCTTTGAGCACCTAATGTAGGTGGAAAAGAGCCATATAAGTAGAGACCATTTACCATTTATTTGATGTTCACCTGAATCACCTCATTTTGTATGAAAAATGTGTTTGCTGCAATTTAGAATAAACCTACCTTTTAAAAAAAGGACAATGTGATTTTATTGGTTTACAGTATTGTAAACCTTAATGTAGTAAAATAAATGTGTTGCCAGATTTGTTACACAGGCCCTCTACAGTCGCTCTCATCTCTGAGCATATGGTTCTCCACACTCTCCACACTTTCCACCCCCTGACTCTCTGCCACTGACCACCTGCAGCACAGGTCAGAGGTGACCAGGTGCTGCATGCACCTGCAGCTCATATATTACTCTAGTGTAGCAACGTTTAGGTGGAGCCTGTCATCTGTGACCAAAAATTATATACAATAAAATACCTCTCACTATATTCAACTTGTTTTGGCCAAAAGCAGTTCTGAATTATAACTTCATTATTTTTCCAAATGGTTGAAAGAGCTGAACTTATTATTCCCATTTTAGGCTGAACTAAACTTTAGATTGCTAATTAGCCGTAAAAGTAAAGCCCTGTTTGAGCAGTGGTATTTAATGCAAATGTTTTGTTTTGTTTTGTTTTGTTTTGTAGTTTGGTTTGTAGTCTACAGGCAGAGAAGAATGTACATCTGCAATTGCTTTAGCGCCGGCTTCTTTGCTCTGAGACACTTTGGTAATTTCTTGTACTTCTCCTGTTTATTAGTGTAATATTCCTCTAAGAAGGGAAAGTGCTGTGCTCTGGTACAAAAGTGAGTGTGTTGTGTGCTGTTTATAGGGTCTGTAATGAAGCATGTGTCGGTGGTCTCTGCCTCAAAGGCCTGAGCTGGATCATATGGGAGCAGTTAGGGCCTGTGTGATCTGCAGTAAACCACAGTGGCACACTTTGAGGCGGTTTGCTTCTCCTGATGTGCCAGGGTGAGAGTGAGAGGATAGTGCTGATAAATGACAACAACCTGCCTGTAAGCTGAATTCTTGCAGTATTTGTGGGTTTACAAACACCCGAGAATCTTGGTTTGGGCCAATCACGTGTCAACAAGAAGCACTTTTATGGAGGCTGATTAATAATGCGGCGAAGACAAAACATTTAACATTGTTACATTGTACCAAACGTTGTTTAGAACCTTGGCTATGATTGGCTAAAACGAAATGTGTGTCTGTCCTAAAGTTCGTCCTTTCTCCAAACGATATGTCTGGATTGAAAACACCACTGTAGAGTCGATCTGGCTCTTGCAGGTTAGAAAGACAAGGCTGGTGCCATTCGCTGGGACTAGAGGAGAGGTCCACTTCACATGAGAGTTTCGTGTTACTGGGGTATATGTTGAGGTCAAGATTTTGTAACAAAACCCGCAATTGTGGTTATATTTTACCCATTTAAAATAAAACCTGTTATTTTAGTCTTCAAAGTTTGATGATTTATTTTAGCACTATAAAGATTTATTTGAACATAACAAACCTAAAATGTATTGCTGGCTGATGTCACTTACAATAAATAAAATAAGCATTTTGGAGATGGTGCACGTAATGTAGCAGATAATATGCTTGTTGTGGGTAAACATTTTTGTAATTTTACAAGAGCAATATGGATTTTTGTGCATCATCATAATTTATAGTGGAAAATGTTGTGTCCTAAATTGGGAAGCCATTGGAATCAATATTTTCTCTTAAATGACTTACTTTTGTTTGACACGATCTTACAGAAACAGACCCGACTTATCCTGGGTGCTCTGTTGTCATGGGCTTCGTGCCCCTGGCAGGGTCTCCCATGACAGACAGGTCCTCGTTGACAGGTCAGACAAAGAGCGGTTCAGAGCCTCTTATTAGAGACCAACAGGTTAGAATCATGAGGCCGTCCTTCCGTGGACCCACCACCTGCAGAAGGAGCCATAGGGCCTGGGGCAATGTGATTTGGGCAGCTCCAACAGCCTCCACGACCCGGCAACAGAAAAGTGGAAGAAAATGGATGGATGGTTGGATGATCTTACAGAAACAAGACCGTTGTAATTGTGCTACATTTCAGTGGTTACAGCAGTCTATGTTAATAAGCTGCTGTTAAATGCAGCCACAAGTTCTTCCTTTGATAATGATGCTACTCGTAAGGTGATGCTACTAATTGTGTGGTTGACAATGTAATTGTAATAGGATAAAGGGTAAATCACATGCACATAGTGTGTGTACGCGTGTGTGTACTCGTGAGGACACATTTTGGACTGTCCTCACTTTGTGAAAGGACTGTTTTGGGGTGGTTTAGGGTTAGGATTAGAATTGGGTTTAGGTGAGGATTAGGGTTAGGGCCTGGGTAATACACTGTTTGAGTGTACTCACAGAGATGTGAACGCAAGGATGTGTGTGTGTGTGTGTGCGTGTGCGTGCATGTGCGTGGGTGTGGAAATTGAACGCATGAACTTCTTATTCTCTCATTACTGTGGAGACAGACTCCTGCTGCATGCATGCCGACAGGTTATGGATTCATTATGTAGCTTGATGATAGACTTGCACTTGTACTTGAGTGTATGTTGTGCTTGGGCATGAAAATCATTTTACACAATACAGTTTTTGTACTGTGCTTTGTAACTGGGTTCCTCAAGAATCAATAATGTAAGACATAATGTTAATCTAATGGCAGAGAGTATCAACATGAGTTGTTGTTAATACTGTAATAAGTATTACTCCCTTTGGGGAATGTATATAGTATAGTTTCAGTCATGTAGTTTTACTTTCATTTAGATGCCATTTTGACCTTCTACTTTGAACAGAATACTATACAATACTATTTTTTTATTGTGTTGTACCATTGTGAAATGTAAACGTTTATTATGTTGAATACGGGGTAGATACAAATTCGCTTTCTAGCTTTAGTTTACTCCTTTTGAGCCTCTGCAACTGTATGAAGTGCCCTGTATAACGCAAAGAAATCAAAAATCAAGAATGTACTGCTCAAATAAAGTGAAGTCAATAGGGGGTGGGAGTTAATGAGCTTGTCTTCTTCCCACTCCTTTTCGAGCTAGAATGCTGTTTTTTTTGTTGTAATTATTATTGTTGTTTTTCTCGCTTTTGTGTCTGTTTTGTGTAGCTCGAAATAAAATATTCAATCAATCAATCAAATAAACAAACTACACTAAATTAAACTGAGCTAAGATTGAATATTGCATTATGCTAGTACTAGTAGACCTACCTCAGGTACCTAAATGCATTGTATTTACAATGAAATTACTACCTACCTAATAATTCCCACGTCAGTCCAGGAAGTGAGCCTGACACGTATTTACCCCAGACACAGAACTGTAATTGAAGTCGTAACTAAACCTGTTGCCCTGTTATGATCCCACTGCAGCTCGGGGAACAGTAGTGACGAGTGTAAAATAACAGGATTCAGTCTGTGGCTAGCTTTGCTTCAATATAATGGACACAAAGCATTTGAAAGGCAGGTGTGTCCGCGTGTGGAGCCTGATAATGGACTGACAATCCCTGTGAGAGGGGCTGCTCCATGATGACTGTACTGTCACTCACAGCAGACAGTGGAAAATCCCTTCACTTGATCAGCCGCACTCAAAACACGTTCCCACATCAAGCTTCAGTCAAAACATACAGCGAGAGATCTTCAGCAAAACTACAAAAGGCGTCAGTACAAGCTGCCAAATGGAGACCTTGAAGTTTGCGTTACCATCATAGATTAAAAGTCGAATGCACAAGTTCATGACACGTAAGCCTGTGGGTTTGAGTACCAGGATGAGGAGTCTCCTAACATAATATTTATGTTGTAACACTGCAATGACTTCAGACGTTAAGTGGGAGTGTTGCACATTCATTGTATCGGAAAAGGTCCATAGTTAATGTTGTTAGTAAAACCTATTATTTGGTTGAAATGGAATTGAAAAATCAGATGAAGGAGGGGAATTCATTGTTTTTTCCTTTCATTATCTTACTTAACATGTAATGATTCTCAAAGCTAATTGCACAAGCTTTTTTGTGATCATACTTTCACGTGTAAAACGAAATTAAAACTCCAATTTCCATGCTAATCATTAATCATTTCTGCGTGTTTTAAGCCGCAGCAGACAAGTTTGTGGAAAAGTACCCGCCTCTTTCCTTGGCTTTTCCCAAGGTCTCAGCCATAAATGTTTCATAATGTTAACCACGGTGAGCCATGACAAACAAACAAACACTGGGTCATGCGTTTCTCATCATAACATCACAGGATTTCTGTCACCTCTGTTGTTTTATTGACTTTGTTGTACTTCAACCTTCCTATTTCTGCGCACTTTGATTGTTCCTTTGTTTTTTGTTTTTTTGTCAACCATCCCACTGCTTTTGTTGACTGCTTTCTCTTCCCTCGTGATAGGTGGGCGCAGGTCTCAAGCAAACTTTAGCACTGGGATCCACATGTCGGAGGTGCAGCTCTCTGTACTCCACAAAGTTTAGTCTGTGGCTTTGCAGACAGTCGCGTTTGCGTTGTAGACTTTTGTGGCGTTTACGTGTAATTATATTAAGCCCTGAACTGGTTGACAGCCCGTACTTCTGCAGAGTGATGATGCGAAAAGGCGCACGTGAAATGCCACGTTGGGCCTCCACAATGGCCCATTAGCAGGAATGCTAGAAGGAAAGGTGTGTCCCATCTCCGCTTCCCCCCACGGACCAAACGGGAAGTACCAAATTGAGGGAGGGGAGGGTAGTCCAAAAAGAGGTAGGATTAAGAGGAAGGTAGTCCAGTCATCACAAGTCACTACAGACAATAGTTGCGAAAGGTTATTTAGCAATACTGATACTGAATGCTTTGAAGAAATATTCTCATACAGGGTTTTCACGGGGTGTTAAAAATCATTAACAGTTATCAAATTAATTAAGCAAAAATCAAGGTGTCATTAAAAAGCCTTAGAATGGATTCAAACTGGAATCAAATCTAAATTTATTGGGAAATTATGACATTTCTCAACAATTTCACTGTTTAAGTTGAAAATACCAACACTGTGGACTAAAACGTGTTCAGCTGCAGTTCTTTGCTCAAAAGTTTCTAATTATCTTTCCTCTGTTTGATGAAATGCTTGTATTTGGGCATTAAAAATAGCATTAAAAAGTAGGGGTGGGCCATCCCGCATCACATCATTATCTCGATATAATTATTTCGTTGTGGATAGTTGGGACAGGTGCCTTGTAAGTAAAATGAAATGAAGGATGTAAAATGCTTGAGTAGATCATATTTGCGAGGAGATTAGTATGCCATTAAAAAGAAAAAAATATAAATTATCACTGAATTAATCTTCCCGATAGCCGTAAGGCTGGGATTTTGAAGTAATTTGTCCATTGTCAAATATATCGTTATGGTGATATTTCTTTTTATATCGTGATATAGATTTTAGGCCGTATTGCCCTGCCCTATTAAATAGCATTACATTTGACTGGCTTCTGCATAAACCCTGTTATACATATTTAATATACTACATTTTGTAAATGTCATAAATGATTTTGTGATGTTGTATTGGCCCCATCTCCCAATGGCAAAAAACACAATCGAACAAACCCGTTTTCAAACAAAAGCCAAACAACAAGGAAAGTTTGAGTAAAACTGTAGAACATCTTTAACAAATCAATTTATGGGAAACTGTCTTTTTATTTGCATAGTAAATAATACATGCTTTAGATTCTGTATAATGTTTATAATATAAGACATTAATCGGTTTGCAAATGATTTTCCTATGCAACCATAACCTACAGTTCTTTACATTGTCCTGAAAGTTAAAAGCCAAAAGCATATGGTTAGATGTAAGTGTTTAGTCTGACACACAACCCCCAAATCCTCTGATGTTTTGTCTTCACTGCTGCGCTGTTGTCACGTGCCCACAGACAGACAATAGTCCTGCTGCAAGAGCGAGATAGTCCTGAACAAAGACAGGAATGCCACAGGTGTGTTTGATAAAAGGCTGACTGACTCTCACTTCAGAGATTACACTGGAAGAACTGGACACACTGGTATCGGCCACAAGATCAAATATGATAGGGTCATGCGAAACTCAGTTGGGAAAGTTGTGTGATATTCTGTTACCTGAGCATTTTAATGTAGGGGCGTTGGGACTTACCATTACTGTACCTACAATGATGAGCCACAACCAAAAAACTATAGAATTTCAAATAGTTGAATAAGCTGAAAGTTAAAAAGTTAAAAAGCTGAAATAATGAGGGGAAGAAAACGATGACAGTAATTATAATAGACTTAGGTAAAGTTTCAATAGTATTTCAGTACAAAGGCTCGGGAGTCGCGACACACTGACCCAAGAGAAATGTGCATAATTAAGAAAAAACGATTATTAAAGATGCCCTCCCTAAAACTCTTTAGGAGCAGATCTCAGTGGAGCTCAAAGCAAACTCGTATTATTTCACGCCGCTGGGATGTTTGTTTTTGTTCCCTTCGCATTAACATTTCGACATAGACAAACAGCGCTGTGTGGTGATGTCATTAAGCAGCGGCTCAAGTAATAATGCGTCACTGGAAAGATGCGGATGAACCCCCTTTTGCAGAATGGTTTACAGAACTTGCCAAGGTGGCCTCATATGAACACATGTCATTTAATATTATGGACCGGAATATGAGCTACACTGAAAAATGGAAGGACTACCTGGAATACATTAAAACAACCAGTAATGGAGTAACTGTATCATAATGTACACGTCAACGCTTCTCAAAAAGGCACAATAGACCAACTTTATATCTAGCCCTGTGAGGCCCCCAGGCCACACTATATCAGAACCCAATAGAATTAAAACAAGGCACTAAGGATAATTAATATGCTAACAGCCTAGCATTTAGGAAAAAGATAAAAAGATGAGTAGTAATGATAACAACTACAATAATAATAATAATAATAATAATAATAATAATAATAATAATAATAATAATAACAACAACAACGATATTACTGTTATTATTATTGTTAACAAATACTCTCAGGTGATGACTTGTCCAGTGAGAAGCCTTGACTAAATACTATGTATTTGGATTAGCCCCACTGCCTACCACCTTTTTATTTAGTTATTTATTCTTTTTTTTTTTTCTTTACTTATTTTTATTTATTTATTTATTTTTATTTATTTATTTCTTCTTTCATCTCTCTCATCTACATTTTTTCAATATTTTTATTATTGTTATTATTTTCCCTCTTCTTTCTTTTTTTTGTTTTGTTTTGTATTATACTGCAGTGATTTATGTGCCATGTATAAATTCAATAAAAAAAAATACAAATTAAAAAAAAAAAAAAATTAAGCAGCGGCTCTGTTTGCTTGGGCAGGTGTAAAGGCTGGCCAGCAGGGGGCAGGTGTGACAGAGATCTCTAATAGAGGAGTAGTTTAGAAACGTGAGCATGTTTAATATAATTTGGACTATTTAAATTGTCCAAAGAAAATATTTTGCATAGTTTTTGTTGATTAATACAGTGTTTCCCAACCAGGGGTACGAGGACCTTGCTTGAGCACTTAGCAGGGGGTACTTGGAATTATTTCAGATAAAAAAAGAAGGTGATACTGAGTAGAATTTCAATATGAATTTCAAAGGAAAGTTAGTTTTAATTGTTGTTAAATGTTTTTCAGTAAATGGTTTGATTTTGAGAGTATTTTAGCTTAGTTTTGAACACAACACACTGTTAAATACTGTATAATATTAATTTAGTTGGTCACTTTGTAATAATATTGGCAAAATCCTCAAGGTAGGGGGTAGGTAGGAGTATAAATCCACGACTCAAGGGGTACGCGAGGCAAAGAGGGTTGGAAACCACTGGATTAATATATAAATAAAATAAAGACTTTATTTAAAGGCAACAGTTTGAATAATCGTGATTTCAATTATTACTTAAATAATCTTGATTTTTTTTTTTTCCTAGCCCTACTGCTCAATAAATATTCCTCATGGCACCAAATACATATTGCGTCTTCAATAAAAACAGACGCTCTCGGGAGCTCTCGTGGCTGATCCTCACATTAAATTTCTCACTTAAGTTGAGGAAATACCAGGGTCTTTAAAACGCGTTTGTCTAAGTCTAAGTCTCCTCCTTTTCCTCTCCTCGGTCCGATGTTGATCTAGTGTCAGTGGGAGGATGCACCGAGTTCTCAAACAGGAACATGACCTCATTGTGTTGTAGTTCGCACGGCTCGGCTTCTTCTGTTTGCTTAGATATAGTCGCCATCACACCCTCCCTGTCGCAATAACCCCTGTGCAGCCCTCACACGTGAAATACTGTGCACTTTTTTGTCTTTCTAATCACTACCTTGACTAAGTGAAGAGGACTACTTTCTTCAGTGTCTGTGTGAAGAAGAGATTTTTAGGTCTCTTTTAGCTCATGAGCTTGATGTTTGTTTACTTTTAAACAGCTGCTTTCTTCGGGACCATTATGGACTCTCTGCAGTAAAAATATCCACCGAACCCCATAAAAACACGACGAAGATGTACAAAAGTATCCAGTAAAACAATGTGGAACACAGAAACCACAAATGCAGGAAAAATACAAATAAAAAATGCAGCTGTACCAGAAGAGAGGGAGGTTGCTGCTTGTTTGAATATGCTCATTCATATTAGTTTTCACATATCTTAATACTTGAAAGCAATATTTTAGAATAACAAGCTGAGAATGAATGCAGAGGGAGTTGCAAACAATTGACAGCGCTTGTTGTGTGACGTAACAGCTGCTGCCCGTTCAAACTCTTAATCTAGTCGCCTTCTAGTCTTTTTCTGGCCTTAGATAATCCCATTACTTGACACTTGCCTCTAATTAAACTTGTTCTTCCTTCATGTGCCAGGTCTTTGGAGTCGACTTTATTGTTGTCAAACTTAGCTTCACCGATATTGCAAAGGAAGTTTTTATTTGACACAAGAATCAACAAACTTTCATAATGTTTAATCACGGGTTAAAAGATTTGAGGTCTTTACATATAATCCAGCTGAGTCAGCGTCTGGGAGAGGGCTCAGAAAGTATCGTCCCGTCAGATCGATCTGCTCCAATGGTTTGTTTATTCTTATATCATACAGCTATATCTTCGTTTGCCACTGGTGTAGTTCTTCGAGAGGTCTGTATTTGTGAGCAGAAGCTGCATTGGCACTTTGTCTTCATTGTCTGCAGGATTTGCTGTCCATATAAGGATTCATGTGCCTTCAAAGCGTCCCAGGATTGTGCACTGTGTATCTGAAGGAGGGGGGGGGGGTTTAATAGCTGCTCGACTGTGCCCATGTAAGCACACTTTACAGCAAGAAGGTGCGCTCATGATGTTCAGGTCGGCTTTTAACTCTGTTTATGTCGCAAATGCCACATAACTGCAGTGTGAAGCAATGCAGGTTCTCAGTCGTCCAGGTAGTCGTTTAAAACTCAACACCAGCAAATCAAAACAACTGGACTCACTTGCAGTATGAAAAATGAAAAGCCAAGTATAAAAGTTTAGGTAAGCAGGTCGTTAAATCTTTAGCTTTATGTCTAGATAAAAAGAGACCCTGTTTCGCTTTTACTTTGACACATGTCTTTTCCTGAAAACAGTTTATTTGTCTCAGGGGCGACCCAGCTTTTTACAACTGAGCATGAAACGGATTTGGTTTCTTTTGTCGTTTTATGGTCTTGTGTCATTTTTTCTTCTTCATTGTTTGAAAGAAATACAAGACGAGTATGCAGCCACCCTCCTCCACCTTTTTGTAAATGATAAAAATAAATAAATGGTCATATTTTTATACAGCGCTTTTCTACCACTCACCCATTCACACTCTCGCTCATACACCCGTGTCAGACACTGGAGGCGAGTCGGGTGAAGTGTCTTGCCCAAGGACACAATGACAGTGTGCGTCTGCGGGATTCGAACTGCCGAGCCTCTGGTCACAAGACGACCCGCTCTACTATCTGCACCACTGTCGCCCAAAATATAGGTTATAAACATTCAACTAACTTAAAATTAGGGCTGCACAATATATCACAAAAAATATATAGTACCACAAGAAGAAGAAGCCACAATGTATCGCAACATCACTGAAGTCTTCATTGCATTGAGATTGACATATTTTTTGCAAACCCAGCCAAAAACAAACAATGAACAGAACTTGAAAATGTGTAAAAGTTTAGTCCAATGTTGTTTTGATCCTGATTTTGTGTTTTTTTTTATGCTGAAAAACTTTGTGTTTAATTTGAATGGAAAAAATATTGCACAGCCCTACTTAATATCCTTCATTGATGTACAATACACTTTATTTTTCTTCAGATAGTTTTTTTTCCAGCAAAAGAAACCAATAACAGAACAAAGTGGGGGTTTACAAGAGAGTCCTCATTTGCCCTTCTTATCTATAGCTTGTCATGACTCTAGTCTTGTTTTCTGGAAAAAAAAACACTTGAATCCCAGGCTCTGGTGGTGCTTATTACATGTTGTGTAGACACAATACTGTCTGAAGTGAGTGCTGAGGTCACCGTCTCTGTGATAATCTGGTCCACAGTGTTTTATAATTAGGTATCTGATTCTGTTGTTCACCATGGCCTCATTCTTGGGTTTTTATGTGTTGTTGACCCTTAAGCCTTTTTATGTTTTTGTCCAAAGACACTTCAAATGTTTTTAGCACTTTTAAATTCATATAATCCATGAAAGTCCACATGAAAGGCATGAGTGTCCAGACAGTTGTTTGGGACCTGTGCTGGGAACTAAATATAAGTATAAGTATAAACTCATTTGTGGGAAACACACTGTGCCTCTAATTATAAAGCATTTGGAACAATTTTGTGAATTGCAGGCGAGTTTTCTATAATTTCTGTGAAAGTGACCCTGAAAACTAACCCTGCAAGTTGTGAAATAGGCCTATAAACTCATCCCTTTGAAGAACTGGGGGTGCTACAAATATGTCAGGAAGTTAAGAATGAGTTTAGACAACAGCTCCTTCCTCTTTCATGGTTGCTTATCAAAAAAATCAGGTATAGATCCTTTAAGGCAACGAATATGAGAAACACAAATGAAAGCCCTTCTTTCAGTCTTCTAACATATCAAACATTGTTGGAATACACTGAATTGCCTATGATCATCTTGCAGATCCCTTCTATTCTTAGCCTGAATCAAGGAACAGTTGATACATGTGCACTGACCCAGAGGCTGTGCTGTATTTACTAAATCCGTTTTCGTTTGTTTTCTCATTCAGGATGTGGAGAAGGACCGCGAGCTGCGGACAGAGTTTAGTCGAGAGGAAATTCGACAGAGAATCGAACTGTACAACTCCTTGACCAAAGATCATCTGAAAATGACACTTGTGAGTGCAGACCTGTTTTAACCCAGTAATATGGTGTATTTCTCACTTCAGCTCTATTATAAAATTTCACCAGCAGCAGTTAAAAGAAATAACAGAAAGCAAACCTCAGGAGGTGTCTTGGCTTGTTATGTGTGGTGCTAATGTTTCAGGATTTGTGCTACCCCCATTTGCATTCCTCAGCGCTCTCATAAGAGTGATATGATGTTATTCCTGCCATTGTTCTCTGCTCTCGCCCTGGCAGTGAGAGGTGTGCGGGACAGGGCCAAAATCCTCACACGTTAACCCTGAGCTTAGAAAAGCAAGAGCTACAATTTTAGCAGTCGGTAACTGACTGTACAATTAAGATGCACTGTTAATATGTTAATGATATGAAAGTGTTACTGTGAGGTGCAGCTTTAATATTATAAATATATCTTTGAAACCTTGAATAAATATGTGCGAGTTGTTTTTAGAAAAGATAGCACATGATCATTCTGTATTAATTTCTTGGCAGCTCCAATGTGCCTAGTTTGTACCTGGTCCTTCAATCGCACATACAAACTTCTCCTCCACAGCCCCATATGGAGTAATGAGATTAGTATCCTCGTTTCTGCCTGGAGGGGACCATCTGCTCTGGACTTGCTCGATGAACTGGGCTGAAAGATCACATGACACTTGATGAATAACTGAAAACTGGCCTATACTGATTGTAACTATTACACGCTGCTAATATGTGTTATTAACATGTTTTCATGTCTGCTGTGTCCCAGGGCCACACCGATGTGTACACTGGCTTCATTCAAGTCCAGATGGATCTGCGGAGGCCTGTGACAGTTCGAGGGGGTCAGAGGGGACGGGAGGGGGAAGCATTTTATCTGCCCCGAGGAGCGATCAACACGCTACACGTCAGCTCCATTAACACTGTCAAAGAGGTGAGCTCTCACACAGCTACGCACATCAACACCCTCTCATCTCAGTTATTTATGACTTGTTTCTGAGAGTTTTGTGCATTTGTGTGTCTGCAGGTCATTGTGGCTCTTCTAAACAAGTTCACAGTTGCAGATAACCCTGCCAAATATGCTCTGTACAAACGCTACAGCAGAGAAGAGCAAGGTAAATGCCCCAAGCGCTAACAGTGTTACTCACAGTGAACAGTGAATGGAACCGAGGGACGGGCTCATTCTGCTCATACCAGCGCACAGTATCAGTAGCTTTGGCGCTGACATCCCGCTGATGACCCGTGTGTACTTGTGTGTATTTTTGGACACTCATGTTGCTAATTACAGGGTGTCTCAGGGCTCTCCCCACCACCAGCCATTCACAAGCAACACACGCTCTCATACTACAAGTATAAATAAACTCACACTAGCTTTCTGTAAACCAACAGCTGGGTATTTATCTTTTGAACCTACTTAGCACCTCCAAGTTTGGAAAGATTTCATATGCCTGACACAAGTCCTCCAAATACCTCTGGAAGTTTTCTCTGTGTGCAGCTTTTCTAGTCTTATTCATTCTAGTGTTGTTTGACAAACTTTTATATACAGAGGCAGAGCCACTACTGTCTCATAAGCGTCTAGCCTTGTTTTTGCATTACAGAAGGACTACAGTAGAACTCACTAATAAAATGCCGTCTAGACAACAGATGTAGCTAGTTTTATTCCAAGAAGGCAGTAGTCTATTGGCTGTGCTACGTAGAGTTGGATCACATTGCACTCGATGAACTATCTATGACCGTGGAAGAAGAGTTTTCTCCCTCATGTCAGGCCCAGGGATTTATTTTACTATTACTTGTTTGCACATTGGCTTGTTCTTCTTTGAGTGCACAATATTTCTGACTATTTGCTCACCCTGCTGTTTAATTTCTCCATTTTGAGATAATTAATGTCTTATGTTATCTTATCTTAACGGTAGAGCTTAAAATCCAAGAAAATTCACTGTTGTTGAAATCATTTGGCCCACTTTATCAGTTGTCCTTGCACACTTCGCTCGCACTCTGTGTATACACGCACACTCGTGACCATAGCACTCAGCGTTTAAAGTGACTGTGTGTTTTGCAGTGTATGTGTGCAAGCTGGCAGACACCGAGAAGCCCTTGTTTCTGCGTTTGTTGGCGGGACCCAACCTGGATACCCTCAGCTTTGTGCTCAGAGAACAACAGACAGGAGAAGTCATGGTAACACTCCTTACATTTGTTTACATTTTAGTATGTGATTATTACTGAAGCAGTGGGCATGCAGAGTCATCAACTATATGTCTGTCCAAACTTGTACCACGACTGTAGGATTAGCCTACATACATAGGCTAATGCTTTTTTTGTGTTCTTTTACAGTGGGATGCGTTTTCTATTCCTGAACTACGTAACTTTCTTAGGATTCTTGATAAGGAGGAAGAGGAGCAGAAGGAAGCCGTCCTTCGGCGCTACAATATGTACCGTCAGAGGTTGGAGCAGGCACTGCTTCACGTTCGAGCGACTTTGTAGAGGACTTGGCTACATTGCCTAAGAGGAGACCACGAAGGGCATGAGGGGCATCCAAGGCAAGCAGACGAGGGATGAGAGAGGTGATCTACAATGATCTATTTCAAGAAATGAACAGAAAGTGAAGACAAGAGAAGAGTTGAACTCGTTTGTCTGAACTCTTAAAGTGCACACGTCATTGTGCAACAACTCCAAAGATGGAGGATCCATTTGCCAAAAGCAGCAGCGTGAGGCTGATACTGTTATACTCGCATGCAAGTTTGTGTTGCTCTTCATATCTTTTTAAAGTTATGAAAATACTGAAGGGCATAGGTTGAGTAACTTTTATTTAAAGTTGGTTTGTAAATATTTCTCTTAATTTATATGGATGACCATTTTATGTTTTTTTTCTTTTTGTTCAGGAAAGTCTTATTTACTTTTGGTGCAAAAGCAGTCTGTTAACTGACACAGAAGTAATGGTTTTACTTAGTACCCAAGAGATACAAATGTCTGGAAGCCTTTGTTTTGAGGAACTGTTTTTTGCTGAGGCAATATTCATAGACTGTTCACGGCATGTCAAGATATTTTAAATGTAGCAAGTACAAGGGTTAATATGGGTAAATGAATGTCTCGAGGTGACAGTCGAAATGTTAAAGTAAGTACAATGTTGAAGGTGTTGAAATGTGGATAGAAAAATGTGAATATCCTGTAAGTTGGTGTTCCTGAAAAGATTGTGTTCCTGCCACTGTCCAGCAGTGCAGGACGTCAGAGCTAAAGCTGGTTTCTGGAAGTTGACACAGCGTTTAGAGGTAGTCGAACAGAACGAGGAAGTTGAAAATGGCCTGAGAAGTGAAACGAGAGGCAGCAGTGTGAACTTTGAGGAGGGTGCACAGATTCTCCTCAAACTAAAAGTCAAATGAGTCCATTGCTACACAGTTATGTAGTGTTTGAGAGCACTCTGCAAAGTGCAGACGAGTAGCTTTTGCCTGGAGTGCAGCCTCAAAAACCAAAGTGAATTATTTTTAAGGGGACGGTGATAAAGCATCTGTGGCTCAGTTTGATAGAAAAGTAATAATATACAGTGTCGGACGTTAGATTTGTTTCTTCTTCAAAGCCTTAAAATGTGCTTGAAATAATATACTTAGTCTTTGTGTATTGATGATCAAATGTTCCTTTGGAGATAGTTGGAAAACAGTACCATCTAGTGGAGGAGTAGAGTACAGTTATCGTTTTGTCTTATAGACTTGTTCAATTGTTAATGTTGTACTCAATAACCAAAGATATTTTGTGGTGTTGCCTGGAGCAAGCATTTTAGAGTCCCCATTGAGGGATGTGTAGAGTTTATTTAAATGGGTTACTTTTAACCCTCAGTTATTTTACTCTTAACACTGGGTTCTTAAGCAATATAGAGTGTATGTTGACATTTATAAAATCTTGAAGCCATGTTGCTCTTGTTAACTTTAAATGCAACGTAAAACAGTAAATGCATTATAGTTAAATCTACAGAATACTTTGGGCACTTTAACTTGAATTCAGGGAAACGGGTTTTTGATTTTTTCCCCCAGATGATTATTTCATCACATTATTATTAATTTTAACAGTCTATGGTGTCTTCTTTTAACCATTTTTTTTTTATTAAGCTCAAATTATTATATATATTTTTTTCATAAATAGTGAGCTACATTATCAGTTTGTTGATATTTTGTTTCCATATGCTTTACCTGTAGACTGTGAAATGCATGTGTTCCACTTGTTGTCTCTCATGCTAATAGCGTGCATTTCAGGCCTGATGTCCACAGCATCGCGGCATCAACTATTTAACGGCAGCTCATGTGGCGCATACATGTCATATGAACTCTGAATAATCGTCATACAGAGATGTTAATGTTTAGTTACTGTATGTGGTGTAAATGCCCACCTATTCGTTTGAGCATTTTCTGGACAACGCAAAATGAGAAACACAAATCACACTTTCAGTACAAGAGCTTTGAGGATCCACATTCACTGCACTCAAAAGCTTCACCTCTATCCTAACCATGATAAAGGGAAATATGTTTTACACAACATTCAGTATTTCAAATGCAGGTTTTAGATCATATAACGACAGCCATTTTGAGCCACAGATACTGCCTGCTGCTGAATGATGTGATTAATCGCTTGAAATGTGTAAGATGTGACTGAAATCAAAAAGTGAGGTCTAATGTTTGTTTTTAGTTCCAACCTTTTGTCATCTTACCTCCGTCATGGGGCTGCAGGTGAATAAAGCACGTCCCAGTACATTGAATATAAAACATACAGTACATCTTGTGTTTCTCATTATGCTGTTGTTCCACACAAGAGGAAACATTACTGTATACCTGATGTTTTAAGCTTTAACCTCTTACCCCCCCCCCCCCCTTTAACCAAGCACATTTTCTCCAGTTCAGCTTTACCCAAATCAGAAAGCGTCTTGACTAGAGAGCGACAGTGCATTTGAAAAGATTGAAAACTCATCGTAACTTTTTTGTCACGTCATTGCTGCGTTTTGGTGTTTTTTTCATTGCCAAACTGGAGAACATGTGCTCGGTTCAGGTGGGGGTTAATTTATGAACGTCGACAGCGATTCCTGTCATTTGAGTATAAAAGTTAATTTTTTGTCGGATCAGTGTGAAACCAGTTGTGTGCCTTGAATGCATTATCACATGTTCACTGTTTATATAAAATTGTTACCAAATGTGGCCTTTTTATAAATGACATGTGACGTGTCGAATAAAAGCAAAATTAAGTCCGAGATGTGTGCACGTCTGGTGTGTTTTTTGTGCTTTATGATAGTTTCATCATTGAAAAATACCTTATAAATGCATAAACAAACAAGTGCATTTGCTGTGAGCAGCCCCTAAGACATGACTAACTTTATTGGGACAGGGTTACGTCTCCAGCTGGTCGCCATGGAGGTGCGACTAAAATCAGATTAATTTGAGATTGAAACAGGTACATTATCCAGAACCATTCTTACCCACTGCAGTCATAGCATTTCCTGTGTTGAGCTAGTCATTAGGAGGATGTTTCGTGCGGTTAACAGTATAATCCAAAATATTACAGTGTGCCTTTAAAATAGTACCATACAGACACTATGGCCTTTTACATGCTTGTTTTGAAGTCTTTACATTACTTATTACATGGTTATCGCTCTGACCCATCTCCCTATGTGCAGCTGTGTATAGGGTGTAAAAAAACTGCCTCTATTCCAGTGTTTTTCAACCTTTATTGAGCCAAGGCACATTTTCTGAATAATACTCTGAATTGAAAAAGAGTAGAACTGTGACTAAAAAGCCCAATATCAATACATGTTTAACAGATAACACAAGATGCTCTTCTTTTCATTTGAGCCTTCGAACAAAATAAAAGTCACTTTAGAACAAAACAAATCAATAAAATCAAATGAGATAAAAGTAATGTACCTGAAACTTTGCTTTAATCAAACAATTCATTTAAAGAACAAGTTTAAACATGTTGATGTTGATGACATGTTATGTCATCAAGTTAATACTCCTCTCCCTCTTCTTCTCCTTCCACTGAATCGGCGCAGACTTCCTCGTTTTTGTCCGAAGCTGGAGCTGCTCAAATCACATAGCTCTGCCATAAGAAGCGGTAAAATTAACTCATCAGCATTAAAATACAGAAACATGCACCCGTACATGAAGCAAATTACAAAAAAAAGTTTCATTTGCTCCCGACTAGTTTGTTAAAATATAGTATTAATTCCGCATAAACCTAACTAACGTCCGTGGGAAAAAAAAAAAAACGGGTTTAACGTTAGCTACGTAAAGTTATTTCCCCCTCTTTTTTAACTGAATCCAGATTTAGTTGATCATAATCGCTGGTCATTTTTATCTGTTACAATCAAAACTAACATCATATAATCATGTCTTCATTAAAGTAAAGATCTTACCATGTTTTGAAAGTAGATTTGGTACAAAATTAAATCTACCGCGGCTGAAACGATGAGGGCGTTTGCGCTGGATATTGGACTTTTATACGGCGCACAGGAGCGCTCTGATTGGTTAAACGTCAGTCCATCAGAGAAAGACGTAGGCCTACTTCAGTGATTAAAAAAAAAAAAAAAATTAAAAAAATAAAATGAAAAGAATGTATAAAATATTTTACACAAAATGTGATAGGCTATGATTTTACTTTTAACCATTTGCAAATGTAAATGATGAATAAGTCAAATCAATATTCATATTCGTGGTCTTCCTCCACATTCCTGCATGGTTGTCTTATGTTGCTATGCTCACATCCATCATAGCTCGTGGCATTTCAGGTTAAACTAAATAAAAGATGTACAATAGTTTTTTTTTTTTTTTGACAGGGACCGTGTACAGGAGCATTAATCAGTATATGAAAAGATACTTTGTACCAGACTTAAGCTCTCGGAGCTATTCTCTTTTGTCATCTAACATAACCCCACCCCCTGACCGCTGGATGACCCCACTTAAGTAACTTCAGTGCCAGCAAGTGCACGCCTCCTCCCTCATGAAGCCCCTCGCGCTCCCTCAGAATGTGCTTACATTTCAAGCTGCAGTTGTGAGGTTCTCACATCGGGTATTTTCCGGAAATAAGTGATAGAAATAAGTGTCTGTGTTCGGGTTTGATAAGGGAAAACAAGAAGATTTATGCTTACAATTAATATGATGCCGTCAAATGGTTTATATTCATATTAATGTCCGCAAAACATCAAAGAAATGAAGAAACAAAAACTGTTGTAACAAAAACACTTTTATTTTGGCTGTCGTAACCGGAAGTGAAGTTTCTAATACGGTGGCTTTGATGGCCTGTGAATCATCTCTGAATCATCTCTCCACTCTCGGTTGGACTGCGGGAAGTACTATCACAATGTGAGTTACAAACAATATCAGTGTAGCTACAGCTCTAAACAAGCTGCTATTTTCATTTAAACCTGTTTACCCAAAACGGTCATTACCAGAAAGGCCTATTTAAAGATTTTTCATTTTAAGTGATTTAAGTTTCACCTTTTGTTATGCAGCCTCTTGATTTGCTCAACGTTACTCTTGTGCTGTTATAACACATGTCATGGACTCATTGTGACATTTTCCGCATGTGTCATAGTTTTGTAAGTTTGAGCGTCTGGACATTGCCAAGAATACGTAATAATAACAGGATTTTGTTCATGATCATTAGGAGGTCCATGCTAGTGCTGGCCCTGGCTGTGGCTGTGGGCATTTATTTGTTGCCTTCTCCAATAGACCCCAAACCGCACACGTATGTACAGAAGTGCTTGTCTACACTTCACAATGTATCACATTATCATCATTATTTTAATTTTATTTACTGTTTTGCTGCATGCATCTTTTTTTTGGTTCCACTTGTGCGCTTTGGGTCCAGATTACAGGGCCCCCCTCCAGCTCTTGAGGGCCCCCTGGCGGTGAACACGCGCCTGCAGAATGGCCACAGGTTATTCACTGGAAAACTGCACGGACCAGAATCCTTTACTGCTGATGATGAAGGTGCGAGATAATGATATTACAGGTTACTGCATGTTTTATCTGCTTAGATCCAAGTGGGAAGTAAGTTATAACCGACTGTTGTGTTGCAGGTAATGTGTACACTGGCACGGTAGATGGAAAGCTGTGGAGGATAGGTCCCGGTGACAGCCTGACCCTTATCACGCACATGGGACAAGATCTGAAGGAATGTGGTAAGTGTTGAGTCTTTCTTGTGGCTAACTGAGTAATTGATTGAGTCCAAACAGCTAATCTAACAACAGGTCATTTGAGGTCATACCGCCTTCGCTCTGCCCAATCCCGTCAGACCTTGGAAGCTAAGCAGGGAAGGGCCTGGTCGGTACTTGGATGGGAGACCGTTTGGTAACACCAGGAAGCCTAGCGAATGTAGTGAGTGAGTGAGTGGTGGTGGTCGGAGGGGCCGATGGCGCAGACTGGTTGCCTCGCTTCTGTCAGTCTACCCCAGGGCAGCTGTGGCTACAATAGTAGCTTACCACCACCGAGTATGGAATGAATGAATAATGCAATGTAAAGTGTCTTTGAGTGTCCAGAAAAGCGCTATATAAAACCGATGCATTATTATTATTATTATTATTATTATTATTAACAATGTGTTTTGTTTTGTCACACTTCAGACAAATATTTCCTTTTAGTTTCAAGTCCAGCAAGCAAGTGGACCAAAAGTCTTACAGATAGATAGTAACAATAATGCATTAGCGCTTTTCCAGACGCTCAAAGATGCTTTACAATTTCGTGTATTATTCATTCTAACCAAACTTGGCGGTGAGCTACAGTGGGAGGAAAAACTATGTGGAATTTCTCCAGTGAATCTAATTGTTTTATCAGGAATAATATCATTTTATCATTTATCAGGAACCTGGATCAAGTTTTGTATTAGTCCTGTTTAGTTAGTTAGTTACTTAGTTTGTTTGTTCACTCAAAATATCTAGAGATCTAGCTTTATTTTTGTAGTCGTGAAATACATTTTATCCTGTTGTCTTTCTGTATTTTGTTAAAGCAGAGGGTTGTGATAAATGATGTTTGTGTGCCTTGCATTTGATTATTATGTATTTTTGTTCATAGTGAATTAACATGCTGTTGTTGTTTACATTATTACATTATATTGCATCTTACAAACAGCTTGTAAACACATCCCTGTGAGGAACTGGGATGCTAGAAATGTGTTCAGAAAGTTAGGAATAAGTTTGCCTTGGATTATAACTAATACAAAATCATGTGTTAAATCAGGTTTAGGGCTTTTATTGCTTTTGATCAAGTGTTTTTAGTCAGTAAAAGTCATGACGACATATTTTAGTCGATGTTGAACATTCTTGCAGGCAGCAGTCCAGACTTTGAACCCCTGTGTGGCCGTCCTCACGGTGTTCGCTTGGATCGGGCCGGTCAGCTGATTGTTGCTGACTCATATTTTGGGCTGTTCAGTGTGGACCCTCAGACAGGACAGAAGACTCTGCTCTTGTCTAACTCACAAGGTTGGGAGTGATATTGTGTGATGATATTGTATGTTGTATTTTAAAAAAAGTTAGTTACAGGACATGTTTTTCTTACTATTCAAAGGTGCAAATGGTGTCCCCTTTGCTTTTTTAAACGGCCTGGAGATTTCTTCTAGAACAGGCATTATCTATTTCACTGATTCGTCGAGTCGCTGGGGCCGCAGACATGTCAAACTAGAGGTAAGACAAGGCACCGTAGGGCAGTGTTAATTTTGACAACATATTTTAATTTAGTTTTAGTTTTAGTCTTTCGACGAAAATGTAATTCGATTTTAGTCTAGTTTTAGTCAAAAAAATATCTTCAATTTTAGTCTAGTTTTAGTCTAAATTTAAGACTAATTTAGTCGACTTTGCATTGATAATATTCATCATAATCATATTTAATCTTGTTCCTCTGCTTCATGGAGCTGCTCCACATGAACAAAGCTCAGAGCTGATCCTTTGGCAGTGACTTTACATGATATGAGGCTCTTTCAGACGCTCAATAGAAGTTTGGATGATTTTAGTCTCTCCTTTTCATTTTTATTTAGTCTTATTTTAGTCGACTAAAATATCTGGACATTTTAGTCATAGTTTTAGTCTCATGAAAAACTTTTAATTTAGTTTTAGTCCAATTTTAGTCGTCAAAAATATCACTTTGACTAAAATTAAGACTAAATATTTTAGTCGACGAAATTAACACTGCCGTAGGGATGTCATTTAGAAAATTAAACAGGAAACCTGAGAGACAGCTAACATTGTGCTGTTACCAGGTGATTGAATTGAACACACTGGGTCGTCTGCTCTCCTTTGATCCTGAGACGGGACAGGTGCATGTCCTGCTCGACTCCCTCTACATGCCTAACGGGATAGCCCTGTCTCCAGATGAGAACTTTCTGTTGTTGGCAGAGACCAGCATTGGACGTATCCTGAGGTAGTAAGAAACACTAAAGAGGCGGGTAGTACATACATTGACTCAAGTGCATTAGATTTATCACTGTGGTACATTTTACTGATACCTGAATACGATTTTTCTGATGCAATTGTGCTATAACTTAATTATTATATTTTTTTGTTACGCTCTTATCTTAAAAGTAATTTATTTTATCTGGTTTTCTGTCTTTTGTCCGTCCTAATACTGTATTTTCCACAGTATAAGTCGCTCCAGAGTATAAGTTGCACCAGCCTTGGCAACTACCTGGCCATGGAGGCGTAACTGCACAGTTTACAAGCCTCTTCCGGCAGCACGTTGTTCAAGCTCTCATTTGCGAACTCGTTTCTCTCGCTGTGGCCAATAGCTTTTAGCCTGTGATTAGCTTTTTTTGTTTTCTTCATTGGAGTAAGAGTATTTCTGCTTTTCGCCAGTCCCTCACAAGTGTCTCGCTCACTCCAAACTTTCTTTCTGCTGCCCGATTACCTTTTTTCTTTTTTTAAATCTTCAGTGGTACAGGAGCAGCAGATACTGGTACGCAAGCCTAGAGCGCCCTCTAGCGGCTGTCAGTGTGAAAATAACAAACATGTGAAATTATACATTTTGATATAGAAATCACACCTGAGTATAAGTCGTACCCCCAGCCAAACTATGAAAAAATACGGTACATCATCAGTAACTTTTTAGGTCAGATGACTTTTTTGCTCTGTTTACTCAGTGTTCAAACAGTAGGCTATTTTCACCGCAAGTTCTTTCTTAAGTAACTATTTGGGGTCTCCACTTATACTCCAGTAACATATATGGTCATGTTACTGTTACTTGAGTATCTGTTTTAGCCACACAACTCTGAACAAATCAATCAAACTAAGAATCAAACATTCACACTAGTTTCTCCTCTCCCAGATACTGGCTGAAAGGAGACAAGGCCGGCACTAAGGAGGTTGTGATGGATAACATGATTGGTTACCCTGACAACATTCGCCTTAGTGACCAGGGGACATTCCTTGTTGGCATAACGACCCCTCGCTTCAGGAAATTCTTGCCTCCCTTCCTGGACATGATTGCTCCATACCCAGCCATCAAGCGCTTCCTGGCCAAAGTAAGTGAGAATGAGCAGTCCCGCCCACTTTCGGTCACATGTCTGGGTCCGGACGTAAAATATCTCATTGATTTTTAGCATAGATTTTTTTATTTTTTTATTTAAATATGAAGAGTTTAAATGTGCTAACCCATGGGCATAAAATACACAAGGTTAAATTGAAGATTTGTCATAAAATTAGTATTGACTGTGCATAACTTCAAATCATAACAACGCTGCCCAAGAAGTGACTTCCTGTTTCCATCTTATTCATACGAGCGATCGCTGTTATTGTTTACTTCCGCAATTTTTGCCGGATGTTTTGGTGAGCGCAAGAGATGCAATGCACTGTTTATGGACATTGTTTTTGCTGACTATAGGTTTAAAAAAAAATGTTTATCAAATATGAAAATGTAAAATGCCTACCACGGCCAACGGATGTGACGACATCGCGATCGCTCGTATTCGTTCAGCAGCTCATTAGTTCAACTTTCTTTCTGCCCAACTATTAACAGACAAAACACTAAAATGTATGTATTTAATTATCTTCTTGTAATGTTGCAAGTACCTGCTGAACAAATCAATGAGACGAGCTGCGACGAGCTGATCCACAGAGATCACGTAAACTAACCCAGGACCTCTTTGCACCCGTAGGTAGTTCCTCTGAGCTGGTATGATATTGTGCTACCCCGGTATGCTCTTGTCCTGGAGCTGGGAATAGATGGGAACGTTTTGAGAACTCATCATGATCCCGAAGGCAGACTGACATGGGCCATCAGTGATGTCTTTCAACACAAGGGCAGAACGTACCTGGGCAACACTGCGCTGCCCTTCCTGCCTGTGCTGGACACCTGGGAGGGGAGCTAATCGAGGAAAGGCTTGGACTAAAGATAAACAGACTGTTGTGCACTGGTGACTACTTCTATTCTTGGTAAACTTTCTTTAATTTAACAGGAGGTTGGACAGTGTCATCTCAAACCTTTGCACATTTAGGGGGTCATTTATTAAGACAGGTATTAAATCTTAAATCTTAAATAGCAAATGCAAGCTGGAAAATAGTAGGCCTATACTATTTGTGGGAATGTTTCACCTAATTTACCATTTGAAATTGTTTTTGCAGAAATACAGGTGCTCGTCATATAATTAGAATATTCAACTTAAAATGTGAAACTCATATATAATATAGACTCATTACATGCAAAGTAACACATGCCAAGCCTTTGTTTGTTATAATTTTGATGATTATGGCTTACAGTCCAATTTTAAAATCTGAGATTTTTAATTTGGGGTTTTTACAAGCTGTGAGCCATAATAATAAAAATCTAAATAATACCAATAAAGGCTACATATCTCACTTTGCATGTAATGAGTCTATCTATTTGTTTCACAGTGTGGATTAACAGAAGTAATTGCACTTTTTCATGATATTCTAATTATATGACAAGCACCTGTAGGGCACTAAATCTCAAATGTAAATCAGAGAATGGTGTGAGATAAAAATGTGCAAAAACATGAGCAAACGCTTGGTAAATGACCTTTTTAGCATACTAATGTAATGTAAATTTGCCTAAATATAGGCTTAGTAAGGTGATATTTTCAACTTTTTAGTAACTATCATGAGAATGTCTTTATACAATAAAGCTGTGACAAATACAACAAAAAACGTTCCCCCCCCCGTCTCTAATTAACAAAACATTTTAGTAATAATGTTAATATTAGAGATACTATTATTTTTATGGTATACGCAGCAGTGATATACTTCTGTGGGTTTGCATCATCATGTAGATAAAAATACATTATGCTAATTTTACTGCATTTTGAAACATTGAGGATCAAGGCAACCAAAGAAAAAAGCCTGTGTGAATGACTTTGTTTCATCAGAATTGAAAGTTTAACATTTTAATCCACAGGATGTATTTATAGTCCCATCTTTAAAGTTGTAATGGGACTGAATCATCGCTGAGCCTGAACCAGCACCAGTCAAATCTCAATGAACGTATGAAGTATTTTTGTCTCATAAAATGTTCACTGTAGTTACAGGGTCAAAAAGACTAAAGTACAATTTTACCTAAATTCATTGCAATTTCTTTATTTGGGCAAAAACACAAACCAAAAAATACATTACATCAAAACTATTCAGTCAAAAGTGACACAAAGTGCTTCTGTAGAAGTGACAGCCTGAAGTTTAAAATAACGGTTTAAAGAAATGCCTTTTCACTAAAATCACAGTAGACAGTCAGTCATTTGTAACATTCACAACATAAAATGATGGAGGTGTATTGTCCTTTCAGTATCAGCCACAGTTGACGTTGAGTTATCTTGATGGTTACATATTCAATGTCTCTTAAGACCATGTTAATTTGTTAGTCTGCACAAACTGGGCATAGCAAAATAACAGTATGTGTATTTCTTAAATTGTACTTAACAAAATTGCACATTTGTTGAAGTTAGAACTGTTCTGTTTCTAAGATCCTCAAGTTCTGTTATCATTTCAGATTATTATATTGTGGTTACTCCTTAAAACCGATAGTCATGCGTTGTAGCAATACTATTTCAACGCAGCAACTAATAATTTAAAACTTCAGAGGTTCTTGAGTAGTGTTTATCAAATAATCATTTTAATTGCCATTTTCTCTTTTCATATCTTTGTACATATGTAACAGCGCTGCAGTATAAATATAAAATAAATATAAATACAATAACAAACTAAAAGAATGAGCAACTATAGGCACCCTGTGGTCGAACATGTGATTCATGAATATCAAAAAAGATCTTGCACTTATTAAAAAACAAATAAAAATGAAAGGACCTTCAAAATGATCACGATAATGATTAGTACATCATATTTGCTCAGAGCTTACTTGTTTTGGGTCATGGCTATACCAAAACCATATTCGTCCAGTGCTTTTGGGTTCTGGGTTTAGGGCCAAACAAGGCAACAACAGCAAGAGGAGATTAGTGAAGTGCAGATCACCTTTTTCCTGCACCACTTATTTAAATCTTTTGTCTCAGTCTACTCTGCTGCCAGCTTCGGCCGATAAACATCTGTCTGGGATCAAATTTATACCTAGAGAAAAGGAAATCGGTATGAATTGACATGTATTTGAAGCTGCATTAGAGTAATGTTTACAGGATATAATAAAGTGATATAGTGTATGTTCAAACCTGGGATCATAAACACCAGGCGTCCGACACGACTGTCCCGAACAGGACTGTAGTATCATCAGCCGTCTGTTCATCTTCTCCAAAACCTCCTGTTCAATGCTCCTCGCTACGTTGGTTAACTGAAAGGGATCCGCAGTCATGTTGTACACTTCGACAAACACCTAAAAATCAAATCAAAAAGGCTTTAATAACACAATAATTACAACAAAATTGATTGGCCAACACCCACTGCAAAGCTTCATGGATTTTTTGTCTAACATGAGTTAACGTTTTGTGAATGTGTGGATTTCGACAGGACCAGACCAGAACGGAACGGACCGGGGCGGTTTGAAGGTGTTTCCACAGCCAAAAGTGAACTGCTCCGCTCCAAAAGGGGGGTCCAAACCCTTCCAGCCCCAGACCACTTCAGCCATGGGGTCTGGAGCGATTTGCAAACTAGACCGGCTTGGGGGGGAAAGTGGAGGGGGGCTTGTCACCACTCTGATTGGTCAGGCCAATAGTCAGCTTGCATATTTAAAGTTTCTTTCTCTTCACAAGGCTCTATCATGACTGGTTCACAGAAAATATAGGCATTTTTCCCCTCTCTACTCATAGCCTATGCCTGATTTTGATGTGAAATCATTCAATTAAATTATATATTTTCCCTCATATTTATGTCAGTAATCTACTGCTCAAGTTTTCAAGTTTGATCAGCAGTTTTCCCATACATAGTTTCTTATTGCCAAAATGATGATTCACTGTCGAACAAAATCTTTTTTTACTCGTTTGGGGCATTTGTGATTTTTCTTTTTTCTAAATAACTGTTCCTCCGGTACCTCCGGAACTGTTCAAACACTAGAGCGCTCTGCCCCCCCTAATGGCCACATGTAGCATATACAAAGGTGTTTTGATGCAGGACTAAAGCACAGTGATATCAAGCTGTGGTTGTTGCCACATGCATATAAATGACCTTGGCCACTCCCATAACGACCCAGACCACTTTACCTTACAGACACTTGAAACACAAACTTCTGGGTGCTGCCCCTCCCTAAATGAACCGAACTGGTCTTGTGCTGTCGAAATGGGGCCCTCCAACCACCATCAATTAGTAAAGGCAGGGTGAATGCGACTGCCTCCTTAATAAAGTCTATTTGTCACTTTTAGAAGAAATAAGAAACTAAGCATACCTCATTATCATCAAATTCGCAGTATTGCAAGTTGGCAGATTGGGCAATGGTGCGTACACAGGCGTAGGTATTGTTGTAGGAGTCTTCACAAACACAATCTGGGAAACACTCCTAAATGAATGAAGGAAGACACATGTTTAATGATATGACATGATTCCATTCATCTATTGTCCGCCGTCCCTCTGGGTTGCAGAGGCAGCAGTATGAGCAGGGATGCCCAGGCTGTTCTATCCACCTCTTCCTGCTCTTCTCGGGAGCTCTCCTGGCAGCACCAGGCCAGCTCAAGGACTGGGAGGAGGCCTTAGGGAAGACCTAGGACATGGTGTAAATAGTGGCAAATCTGGTGTTGAGTCTTACCGACACTCCCGGTCCCAGCAAAGGACAGGCAGGATCAGTCACGTTGCTTCCCTCTCCTTCATACTCCACTAGAATATCCGTTCTCCACCCACTGCTGTTCAATCCCTCCTAATGGACAGATTCAAGATGCAGATGCATTATAAAAGGTGTGGAGATTAAAAAGCAAGTTTCCCTTTCAATAAGAGCTCACCATTATCGGCAGGAAGGACATGCCATCCATCTGCGTTTTGCTTACGTTGTAACCAGCAATGTCCAGCATGGTCGGACCAAGGTCGACATTAGCCACAAGCAACTAACAACATTTAAATATATGGAAATATTAATGAAAGATTCAATCCAGAAAACATTCCGAGTATAAAAAGCTGCATACCGGACTGGTCTGATTTGGCTTGATATTTGGGCCTCTGACCATAAGAGGAACTCTGATGTCAAAGTCATACAGCTGCCTTTTATCCAGAGGCAGAGAGAACTGACCTGGAAGACATTAAATAATGGAGGAAGCATCACAATTAATTTGAGGCATAAGTAAAACAGCCAATACGTGCAGAATATTTACAGCTGGTTCAGAAACTTTTCAGACCTTTTATATTTGACACTGAATTACCCTCAATCATAGTTGTGCTGATTTAGAAAATGAATAAATGATTAGGTATGTAGTAAATATGCTTTGTATACGCTCGAGTGTAAATCGTATAACAAATTCAAAAGGCCATTTGAACAGACTTAAAGGAATAGGCCACCGTTTTTACATACTGAGATATGTTCTTACCTTAGCTTTGACGAGTTCTTTAGGACCTGTCTGGTCTTCACCCGTGCCTTCAATCACGTAAACACAGCGCAGACGGCGTTAGCATTTAGCCTCTCCTGCTCTCCACTATAGCTCCAAAACTGGTCAAGATAGAAGCTACCAAGCTCTTCCACGTTTTCCCTATTTAAATATGGTTACGTGAAGTGTTCCACTACAAAGTATAATTACACAAAATTAAACAATGTGGATTTTCTAAGCGGATAAAAGGGGGCCTTACAATATAGTTCCCCCTTTTATCCGCTTAGAAAATCCACATTGTTCAATTTTGTGTAATTATACTTTGTAGTGTAACACTTCACGTAACCATATTTAAATAGGGAAAACGTGGAAGAGCTTGGTAGCTTCTATCTTGACCTGTTTTGGAGCTATGGTGGAGAGCAGGAGAGGCTAAATGCTAACGCCGTCTGCGCTGTGTTTACGTGATTGAAGGCACGGGTGAAGATCAGACAGGTCCTAAAGAACTCGTCAAAGCTAAGGTAAGAACATATCTCAGTATGTAAAAACGGTGGCCTACTCCTTTAAACAATATAAACATAGAAATCAATAATGGAGGGCTGATAAGTTAATAAACCCACCTGTGTGATAACCGTTGTCAGATGTAAAGAAGATGTAGGTATTGTCCAGTTCACCTCTGACCTCTAACTGCTTTACTACTTTCTCCACAAGGTCGTCCACAGACAGAAGCGTTGTCCACCTAAAAGACCGAAAGTACTTTTATTACATACTGAGCAAGCAAGTATATTATCACACTTATTAGCACAAACCGTTTCCTGAAAGCCTCATCCAAAAACTTGATAGAGGAGTTGCTCATGGGAGTTTTTGCTTGTCTGATTAACCAGTGCTTGTCCTGAATAGTGAAACATTAACATTAACATTCAGTGCTGCAGAAATAGGAATTTATTATTGTGAATGACCACGCTACTTTTCCATGGATGTTGAAATTTGGGCCTCTGGGAGCTTTGGTTGTGTTAAACTTATTCTGATATTGAGGGGCTGCAGTCCACGGAGAATGAGGAGCGGGAACTGACACCATCATGAAGAAGGGCAGGAAGTTTGATTTATACTGAAGAAAGTCCAAAGACATGTTGGCCTGAAGAAAAGGGACAAGATGTGTAAACGTGTAAAGCATATTCCACTAAATATATTAAGCCTTTCAAACAACATACCAGCACGTCTGTCAGATAATCTTTGCTATAGTCCGAGCCATGTTTCTGTGCCTTTCCATTCACAGACAAGGTGTAGTTGTAATACTTGGAGTTCTTTTCCTGTAATTGAGTGCACCATGATGTTTATTATAAAAGAAAAGTCTAAATTACTTTAAAAGAGGCAGAAAAAAAGTCAGTGATGTTACCAGTCCAACCCAATAGCTCCAACCAGGGGGTACATGTTCCACTCCACCAGCCTCGGGGTGTCCATACTGAAGCAGACAGAGCAACCTCACGTTAAAGTCAAGTACAGTCACTACAGCAAATGTAACTCACCTGGTTAAGGTATTTCCCAGCAAAGAAGGTCTGATAGCCAGCAAAAGCCTTGAGTAATGCAGGGAATGTGTGACCTTCCTCGGTCTTCTGCCAAACTGAGCTGCTGCAGTTTCCCTCTAACGTGTTGTTGATGACATGGTGGTTGTGAGGATATTTACCCGTGAGAATACTTGCTCGACTTGGGCAGCACAGCGGACTGGCTACAAACTGAGAGTGAACAGAAAACTCTTGGTAAAATCAGATAAATAGAGTATGGTCAAAACATTGAACTTACTGCGTTTGTGAACGATATCCCTGCATCTCCAATTAGTTTTTTCGTCTTGCTCAATGGCGTCTGTAAACAACAACGGCCATATAGTCATAATCAAGTTTTTACTTTACAATAAAGTACACAAATAGCTGATACATTGGGTCATTGTCATATATTGTTTACTACAACTTTTGGGAGCACTGTACTCAAAAACATTGCGTCATGCCTAATGATGGGTTTCAGCAGGAATGTGCAGTCTCCTCTATTTCAGTCATACCAAACAAATCCACACTAAACCACAACTCTTCAATAGTCTACATTCTGAAAACTTACCAACCCTCCGTTTGCGATGTCCAGGTCGTCGGTAAGAATTAAAACTATGTTTGGTCTGCGATAGGATTTAGCAAACTCTTCGCAGCAGCTGAGGCTGATGAAAGTGACGCAGATCAGCAGACTGTTCAAGAGGCTCGGCAGCCCACGGCGTAAAGAGGCCATATTATTAAAGAAATCAAAAACTCCTGCCTGCTATCCCAGTCAGAGCCTTAAAACATGTTATCAGCAGTCCTTTGTAGTAAATAGCTCAGCCCCTTTAGTTCAGACAACACTTCCTTTCTGGTGGTCATGTGCGACGAGGCTACGGAAGCCGCAGTCAAGTCACCGACACAAACGCGGGACGCTTCCACTTTTAACAGAGATACCTTTGGCGTTACAAAATTATAAAAAGAAAGAATTTTGGACACACATTTGCCAACTGCTTTTGATTAAAGGTGCATAATGTAATATTTTATCCGGAGAAAACCCCCATTAAAAACCCGAAGTGTCTCTGTTGATCTGGACTGGTTTTGGTTCGGGCCAACAACAGGGAAACAATATAAGGTTAACGATGAAGGGGAACGGTTCGGGTTAGGTTTATTTAGCGACCTATGACTTGTCAGTTTAAAATCAAAATGGTCAAATAACTATTCATTTGTTTTATCTCTCATCTCACCAAGTGCATATTAACAAACAAGAACATGACCTGTTGAAAGTGAGTGGTGTGAACTTTATGAACTCTATTATGCAGATTCCATTTCTATTTCAATACAAATAGAAATGGAACCTCAAATGAATGAACAAATGAAATAAACATCACTTGGAACCTCAAGAATAAAATTGAGACTAAATGTTGTTATAACACCACACACATAAGCTCCATACTTTACTAGACAATGAACTGGTATAAAATAGATGCGCCAATTGATGCACCGGTGCAACAACGACATATGTATTCAATATTTAGTCCGCTTCAAAAGTTAAACAATGCATCTTTAAATAATACCAACACTTATGATATTCTTTTTTATGATATGATAATGATATGTGGGTTTATGTTTTCCCTTAATAACGAGTTGGCTACACCTGTTTTAAGAAATGGGGGCAAAAAGCACGTATGCACCTGTAGCAGGAGAAGTTTTGAAGTGGGCTGTCCCATTATTAAGTGCCAGAGGGGGGCAGGACGCAAACGCCGACACTTTCAGGAAAGAAAATAAGAAGCGGCTGGGTCGGTCTTACCTATGGGAGGCTAGTGGAGTGCTCCAGGAACTCTATCCTCCTCCAAACAAAATAAAAAGTTTTGTCATTTGTGCAACAAACGTCGACGAGTTAGTGAAACAATGTAGCTGAAAGTTTGCGTCCTTACAATGGGATCGGAGGTCAAATTAAACGGGGCGGAACTTTTGGAAGTTGACATATGTGACGACAGCGGCTTGTGTTTCGAAGAAAGTGGATCTGTAAACTCTCCCAGCCCGAGTCGAGATGGCTTTGCAGACTTTAAACAGTGGACAGGTTTCACCGAGTCAGCCGGTGACTCAGCGCCTCCAGAGCAGCAACAAGTCCAAGTGGGAGCAGCGCCTGGCAGTGCCCGCCCTGGGACCAGCGGCAGTGACTGTGATGGCGAGGGGCACGAGGTGAGTGCTCTGCGGGCGTCAATAGTGGACTGTCTGCTGGTGGAGCTGTATGACACGTACAGCGGAGGCTGCAGGAGGCACGCGGACAGCTGGGACAGCTCCACTGAGGCATCCGGCTCTGAGGCATTTTTGGGCCGTAGCAACACCGCGTCCAGCTTCCTCCAGGAGCTCCAGGGAAAGCACACCAGAAGGCATCAGAAGAACTACTTGGCCCAAAAAGGTGCAACATAAGTAAACAGATGAGTTTGTTATGCCTAATAGTAGTGGTGGCGCTACATCATAGGTTTGCCGAAATATTCTTCAGATAGGCCTAGTCTTAAATGGCTTTATCCCTTTCAAATGAGCCTATGTGGTGGCCTGCACTAAGCTGAGTAACCTGGGAGTCTTCAGTGGCATGCTTTAGTGCAGTAATGTGTGAGTGCCAGGGCCCTGAGTCCTACAGTAAACACTGCAGACTGTGTGGCGTGTTTGTCCTCATTTGAGGCTTGGTCAAGTTAAACAGAGTGTAGTGACAGACAGATCAGGATCAGTTGCATAGTTTCACAAGTTCCTGGTGTGTTAAATCAAGGAAATTTGAAAGGAAGTAAATCCTTTACACAACCAAGCACATTGTGTTCATATCAGATCCTTATATAGCCTAGAATTAAAACGGTGATTCTTCTGTGTTATTGTAATTGTCTTGCCTAGTCAGACTGGTTTATCACATCTATTCAAATAGTATATTATGGCTGGGTGATGTGGCAAAATGTAGGCCTGATCACATTTCTTGATCTTGGTTTTATTTAAATTTAATTTGTATTATTTTATTTTGATTTGATAGGCTATTACAAAATAAAACAAAAATATGGCTTTCACTTGATTAAGAAGAACCATGCTAATAATGGCAATCTTAGATTGATTGAATCACAAATGGATTCAAAATTTTAAAGCAAAAGAACTCTTATTTTCTTCAGCAATTTCAGTAAATTTCCAAGTAAATGATATTTCAGTACACTAGTAACTGAGATCTGACTAAAAACAAAGTATCTGGTTTAGTTGTTGAATTGTAGATTTGGCATCTACGTATTAGTTATGGGATCCATGAATATGAATCTATAAAAAATCTCTGTTCTTTATGCAGACCCTGAGGAGTTGCAGTGTATGATTCAGGAGGTCAAGTACCGCACTGGTCTGCAGTCGGCCAAACTGATCCGACAGCTGAGGAGAAGAGACCGTCAGTACCACAAACTGCAAAAGAATAATGACATAATCACGGCTTGCCTTCAGGCTGTCTCTCAAAAGCGACGTAAGAAATGTACACTCCTCAGGCTTTTTCACACCAAATGCAATTTGACGCTTGATCATCAACAAAGAGCAGTAGCCTTGTGTAGCCTATCGTATCTACTAACTGTTAGCCTCTAGGGAGAGCTAAAACACAAACAACTGCCCAGTTTTAGCTGGATTTTAGCTTAAACACCAGCGGTAGATTCTGGCGTAGACCATCGCTTATTGTAAAGATCTATAGGACACTGCAATTTGCAACGAGGGGCTATTTAGTCCCAAAACAGTGAGTATTTTCCAGGCAAGAGCTATTCTGTGCCCCTGAACACACTTTTTGTAGAGGCACAACCACATTTCAGGGTATATGTTTTTCCCTTTGAAAGTGTATTGGGGGGGGGTTGCTTTGGGAGGGGATGGGGGGGATGAGGAGTGTGGGTGATACGGAAACGTCACGAGGTGGGTATTGCTTATTGGAGCTTTAAAGAATGTTAGAGTTTTTGTTTGCTCTGTACAATACACTATTGAGTTGACACTGTCAGTTTGGTAGGATTTTATGTAAGGATTAAACAACGAGGAGCACTGAGTTACAGTGTTAACCACAGAGGTTATGAACCCTCAACATTCTGTACTGAATCAAACTAACAATGTAGACCTGCCACTCATTATAATGTTACAAATCAATGAGAGGGCACAGTTGGCACTTGCTGTCATTAGCTTTTGGTGGATGTTGGCCACATTGGCTTTAAATAAAAAGAGAAAACGGTCTACACTGCAGTGACAAACCGCTGGTGGACAGAGGAGGACACCGAAAGGGTTAAGAAAACAAATGTAAATATATGACATGGAAGCTTATTTGTTTTGCACTTTTCACATGACACAAGTCAAGCGCTTCACAGGGTAGGGATTGGAATTTGTCTTCATTCACTCCACATGGTGGTGGTAAGCTGTACACACACACACACACACACACACACACACACACGCACACACGCACGCACAAAACATCTTTCAAAAGTAAATATTTAATGGATTTGCGGTGTGCTTGGTCTAATCAGCAGCAAATGTTGCTCCAAAAGTGTGTACTCTGCCCAATGATTTAAGGCGGAGCAATCCCAGGTTGATATCTGAGCTATACTTTGATGTCAATCTGGCTATTTCCAGGTGTGGAATGAAGGCTGTTCTACGGGATCTAGTATGGGACATACTGTAGTTGTAGCATTGTTTGTCCTGTAGTTTTTAAATGTTGATATTGTTGCTGTGGGTTATCAACAAAACTGACAATAGTGATAATAAAAAATAAATATTTATACAAGTTTAAGACCACTTGAAAACGGCCAAAAATACCCATTTTGCATGGTTGGATCTTAACAAGGTTCGAAGCAGAACTTCAATATGCAAAAAGAAGAAATGGGAATGAGACAAAAACATAATACTGTTAGGCTGTTTTGCAGCTGATCAAAAGTTTAGGACCACATGCCTTTTTAATGTCGGTTTCTGTCAGGTATTCACACTGTCATGATGTCCTGACGGCAAAGGCAAAAAAAAAGTCTTGTTTTGAGCGTGTTTGGGTTGTTCACCTCTATAAGCAGGGCCTCTCACGAAGACGGTCATTTTGAATTTCCGAAATCATCATGAGGGTTGTAGAACAAAAAGTCGAGTGGAAAACCCAAAAAATATCACCAGTATTGAGCCAGAGGGTCCGAATTGCTGAAGTTCAAGACACTGGACGATCTTCGACCCAAATGAAGGCTGTTACTGGAGTCGACTGCAGCCCATTAACCAGTGGTCCACACAGACGAGGGCTTCAGTCATGAGAGATGTTCTCTACAACATCTGCACAGAGCCAGCGGCCGGTTGACGCCCCTGCTGAAGCTCCATTGTTCCACGAAAGGAAAAGGCAGCCCAGATCATTATGGCGCTCCCGCCACTGTGGGGCGTAGAAAACATCTCATCAGAGAATAATGCTTTATTCCATCTTTCAATGTCCCATGTTTGGTGAAGGAGACGAGGCCTTTGAAGAGGATTTTTGTTTTTGAAACCCCTCAATCACAGATGCCTCTGATGGTTATTGGGCTGCAGTCGGCTCCAGTAATGGCCTTCATTGTCCAGTGTCCAGGACAATTGGCTCCTTCGGCTCATTGCTGGTGTCATTTTTTGGGCCTTCCACTTGACTTTTTTGTTCCATAACCCTCAGGATCTTTTAAGAAATTCAAAATGACTGTTTTACTGCGACCTGTAGATTAGAGGTTCACAAACCTTTTGGGCCGTGACCCTCAAAATGACCACTGTAAAATATAATTAGTATTTATAATATATTCAGGTGCACAATATTTCAAATCTGGTTTATAATGCTTGATTTGATATTTGGCTTGATTTCCCTAAAAGACACAGTCTGGACGGGGCCCTTCTGTGTGGAGTTTGCATGTTCTAAAAACATGTACAATAGGCCAGAATGAATGATGTCCGTGTGTCACAGAGGGTGGAATCAATGAAAAACTGATTATTTTAATACATTGTCATAGTAATAACAGTAATAGTAATAGAATAAGGGTGTCTCATGTGCAATGAAGTTTAAAAAAGGAAAATAATATAATAATATATATCAAATTAGAAAAATACATAATGTTGAAATTTTATAAAGAAATCAAAGTCTGTGCAAAGAAATAGATTATAGTAGTTAAGTAAAGTTATTTCCAAAGAGCTTCTCACAGATAAAATCACAGTGTTGTACAAGAGGGTAAGTAAAATGGAAACAATATGAATAAAAACATTTATATAAGAATAATCAACCAAAAGCTTTCTTAAAAAGTAGCACTAAAAAACTTCGGTGTTGGGCTGCAATATAAATATAAATTGCAATTTTAATGGTCGCAATTAGAAAATCGCTAAGAAATTGAGGTATAGGCCTAATGTTTTTTTTTTTTACTGCAACAAAATATCCGTTGTCTTAACGATGTTAAAGGCTTTGTAGTCTCAGACCTTCACAAAAGGCATTAAGCAGGTTGAGACGTTCATACGCCAGTCAAATGCTTCCTTATTTTATTTTTTTAAAAATGTGCCGCCCAACTTCAGAGGCACCTCTGAGCATTACCTCATCGGTCTCCAACCCAACCCTGCCCCAGTTCTCAGCATCCCTCGCGCAGACCCCGCCTCTAGTGACGCCGGACAGGAGGAGGAGAACAGCATCAGCAGCGCTGTCCTCTGGCTGCTCACGCGATTTATTGGCATCTTTTCTTGACTGTTTGTTTTCTGTCCACTGCTGTGTGAAGACAAGAGGATTAACCATAACATTGTCGCTAGTAGTGAAGGGAAGTGCTGCCATTTTCGTTCTGCTCGTGATAGAAAAGGCTGAAAGGATTCAGGACCGTGGCCAGTTCCATTGATTAGCAGCGCAGGAAGCATGAGTGTGCGGAGACCTTCCTGATTCAGGCCATCCCAAACACGGCTTCAGTGAGGACGAGTGGAGCATGAGGTGATCGTCGGGGCTGAAGTGCAGTAGATTTGTAATGAGGCAGGAGCGGCTGTCCTCCGCGGGCCGGAGGCCGAGAGTGGGCGTCAAGCAGCGGCAGCACAGCTCGGGAGGGGTCGGTAATATCATTAGCAGCGTCCTCAAGAAACGCAACGGGATATCCCGGAGTGCACCACGGCTGCTCTGCACTTTAGAGCCAGGTGAGGCTACATATCTGCACAAAGGAATATGCATTTGGCTTTGCAATATTAGCTGAAAATGAACTTTCATCAGTTGTGTTATGCTATGCCTAAATCAGCTTAACATGTAGTCAGCGCAGTTGTCCACTGTCCTCTCCAAGTTCGAAGGTCGTACCTCGAAAGTGCCCCTTGTTTACGTTCCCTTAAAATATGAAATAAGCTATAGCTATAGCCTATATTGCATAGGCTATAGGCTAATCATAGGTTCTTGAGTCATCAATCAATCGTTGTATGTAGCATAATATCTACGGGAGTTGCCTCAGGGCTGCACCAAACGTTAAAGCCATGAAACGAAACAATACACAAGACGATGTAAAGTGTCCAGGTGAACATCATCTGGAGGCTACTCTATAGTTAAGATCTTCGTCTCTGTTCGTCTGCGACAAAGATCTCAGGCGATTACAGGCTGCATTTTGCTCCATCCTGCAACCCCTCATTTCAAACTTTCCTCATCCAAACGCGTCGCGTGTTCGCGTTTTCGTTCACGGAGCGTGTCCTCTATGAAGCCCGTGTGTTTGGACATGCGTCTCCTGTGTAAGCTGTGGGGCTGTGGGGCCAGTGGGAGGGTTTTCAGTGTTAATCCTCTGGTCAGGTGAAAAGCGCTGAATAGAACACGGAAGAATGGCGCACAGCAGTACGACAGAAGAGGGTCACGCAGGTTTGCACTTGTTTTTGTTTTATTAGCTTTGTTAAGAGATGTTTGCCGTGATCATAACGAAAGGACTTGATGTCATTCGACAGATCGCTGTAGCAAACGGGTTGATTGAGCCACAGCCGCTACGCCTCTCGTGCCTTCCGATTAGTTTTTAATTTCCGTTTACTCCGGCATCGGATTTACAGCGTTGGATATTCCCTCAAACTTTGCGTATGGCCTGGTTCTTTCGCCAAAGCGATTTCCCGTTTAAACGATTGAGATTCAGCACCACGAGGAAATGGACAGCGGCGCTTCTGCTAAACCAGCCAGAGCCGGTTATGAGATTCACAATAAAATACTGGCCCCTTTCTACAGAAGTCACATCTAGACATATCTATTAATGGTCTGATCAGAAATGACTTACATAGGCCTAATAGCACTGGTTTAATGCAGACAACTTCCTGTGTCTATGGTGTGTAGAGCGTAACAATTACCAGCTTCAAGTCACCTGGCACTATTTACATACCATGGTGCCAAACATACAAGCAGAACTGGGACTTCTATATCCATCATTTGATTAAACAAGTCTGTTTTCTTTCAGGTGTTGATACACGACTGAAGTTTACCATTGAACCATCCATTGGGAAGAATGGATTTCAGCAGGTGAATTAAATAATGTCATTGTCATATCGAATATCATATCAAATAAAATCAATAATCAAACTAATATAAAGCATAAGCACTTATGTATTTATTTAATGTCACTTCAGTTTGATTTTAAATGTTTTTGTGTTTTTTACAGTGGTACGATGCCCTTAAAGCAGTGGCAAGGCTTCCAACTGGAATACCAAAAGAGTGGAGGAAAAGGGTATGAGACTTGAGTCCAATGCACTTTTAGAAAATAACCACAACATATATATTATTAATCACTAATGCAAATCGACAACCGTCATCTGTGTAGGTTTGGCTAACATTAGCTGACCATTACCTCCACTCCATATCCATTGACTGGGAGAAAACGCTTCGCTTTGCTTTCAATGAGCGCAGTAATCCTGATGATGACTCGCTTGGCATTCAGATTGTCAAGGTAAGTGTTGTGATTTACTGTATATATGTAGGTATATGTTAAACAACTCTCTTGTCATTTCCTCAGGATCTTCACAGAACTGGGTGCAGTTCTTATTGTGGCCAGGAGGGCGAGCAGGACAGAGTGGTGCTGAAGAGGGTCCTGTTGGCTTATGCTCGCTGGAATAAGAAAGTGGGCTATTGTCAAGGATTTAACGTACTAGCAGCACTTATTCTGGAAGTAACAGAGGGCAACGAAAGTGACGCCCTTAAGGTACCTGAACCCTTTTTCTCATAATGTTTGTTCCCACCATCTTCACCAACTTGATCAGAAATGTAAACTTATTTTCTACGTGTGTGTCCCGGTTCCTCAAAGGTGATGATATACCTAATTGATAAAGTTTTGCCAGAAAGTTATTTTGCCAACAACCTGCGGGCCTTGTCAGGTACTACAGTTAATGAAATATAAGAAGTTGACATAGTTTACAAAGTCTTCATTTTTGCCACTTCCTCAGTGGACATGGCCGTGTTTAGAGATCTACTGCGTTTGAAGTTGCCAAGACTGTCCCAGCATCTCCAGCACTTACAGAAAATGGCCAACAAGGAGGCTGGAGGTAAAGGGCAATGCACATTAATCAAATTTCAAGTCAATACTTTTCTGTGAATGACAATGTTTTTATTTTTAGGCAGTTATGAGCCCCCCCTGACCAATGTTTTCACTATGCAATGGTTCTTGACCATGTTTGCAACCTGTTTGCCAGCACCCACAGTGCTGAAGATATGGGATTCGGTTTTCTTTGAGGGATCAGAGGTGCTGTTTCGTGTTGCACTTGCCATCTGGGAACGTCTGGGAGAGTGAGTGAACTGCGAATGATGAATTAATAACAGCTCTTGACTGTTGTTGTTAATTATTATTATTTTATTTTTTTCTGTGTGCAGGAGGATAGAGTATTGTCAGAGTGCAGATGAGTTTTACAGCACAATGGGTTGTCTAACTCAGGAGATGTTGGAGCTTAATCTCATTGACCCAACTGAAGTCATGCATGTAAGAAAATCAAACAACTATAAATTTTCAGAATTGATTGAAAATCTCGTGATTTTGTCTTTTTTTCTCATAATTTCAGGAAGTTTACTCCATGGCAGTGTTTCCCTTTCCACAACTGACTGAGTTGAGAGAGAAATACACCTACAATATCACACCCTTCCCTACCTCAGTCAAATCAAATGGAAGGTCTGCTCTCGCCAGTTTAATCGAAGGAACAATTGGTTAACAATGCGTATTTTCTCCCCTATTATTGCAATATTCTTGTCTGCCTGTTGTAGTGGTGGTCTTGGCAACTGGGAGAGCGACGACGATGCTGAGATGGACGATGAGGATGCAATGGTGACTGCTCTTGGTTGCCTCGGGCCACTGGGAGGGCTGCTGGCTCCAGAGCTGCAGCGATACCAGAAACATCTCAAGGGTGAGTGTGCAGACAAACTGCAGCTTTGCAGCCTGGAAAGAGAGCCAAGTGGGGCAAGCCACTACTCCAAATCTTGATGATACGTCTTTAATCTGTTTTCACCAGACCAAGTTGCCCTCAAATCCCATGTAGATCTTCCAAACATGTAACAGTATATTAGAGTCAGTCCTCTTTCAAAAGGCTATCATTACTGCTCCTACTAAATGCCAGTGCTCTTTCATTATGGCTGCACACATACTCTTTTACAATTCTTCTGATTCAGCCAAACACCAAATCAGTTTTATACGTTTGTTAAGTGTGACATGTGTCATGACTTCCGCTTCCGGGTCCTGGCAAATACGCGAGAAAAAAAACATACATTTTGGTAAATATTACTTTTATAGCAGTAGGTACAGCATTTTTGGCTAATGGGCCTGATAAATAAGTATGTTCAGTAACTCTGCTGAGTTTCAGAAATATTGATTGTGGTATTAAAGAGTTTTTTGTAGTTTCTCGCACATCTGCGAACCCGGAAGTAGAGCTGTGACGTCACCACTTGACAAACATATTGTTGTCATAGCACTGTCAGAGGTATCTTGCTCTTTTCAAACTTTGCTGTTACATGCACTGTAAAGCATTAAAGCGCACCTATGGGACAAACAAGTACGTGCACACACACAGTCAATTCAACATAATGCATGTGTGATGTAGTGAACTCCACATCAAATAGAAAATAATACACTTAGCTGGAGCGGCCTGGTCAGGGAATCAGGACACTGGATCTTGCAAATTCTTTAACATTTAATTGTGAGTTGAAGATCACTTGTACAGCAATATCAGCAAGATGATTGCGGATAGATTGGATTTGTATTCAAGTTTGTGTGTGGTCTGAAAGGGAAACGGGGAAAAGGTAAGAAAATGCGTAAGAGAAGAAACTGAAATGTATAGAGTTCGGGAATGTGACGTCATATCGCTAAGCATTATGGGATTAGCAGCAATTGTAAACTAATTTTAGAAGTTAAAATACTGGAGTTATTGTTCACATTAAAACACTTGGACACCACAGTGAGTTAGATGTATTTACCAGCAGTAACTCAGCAGCTAACGGAGCTGTTCCACGGCTATTTTCTCCACTTTATAAACTGTTTTTAGCTAATGTTAGTCAATGGAAATGTATGCTAACAGCTGCAAAGATGGCCGATCTCCATGGTAACTGTAGACTTTCCCGAACTCTATTGATTAAAATATTTAGCTGTTATAAATTGGGAAAATCACCACATATAACTTATTCCGTCTAATTTGGAAACTAATAGAATAAATTAACAACACTTACTTACTTTATAAAAGGTATCACGCACCAGGGGAAGGATGCAGCAGTGAAGTGGTTGCTATGTGGAGTGAGTGATGGTTGCTAGGTGACGGTAAACAAAGTGTAGCTAAAATGGAACCGTGCTGATTCATTGTAAACAACAGGCTTTCTGACAACATGCATGTGAGGCTTTTTCTTTTCTTTTTGTTCTCTCTTCTTCCAGATCAAAGAGCTGAACATGGCAATATTGCAGAGCTGAGTCCGGGAGCAGTGGGAGGGACGGGAGCTGGTCGTTCTGAGCATCAAGCAGCAATAAACAGCATGATGATGGAGAGAATGAGCACTGACATCTATGCCCTCAAAAAGCAATACACCCGAATTAAGAAGCGGCAGCAGCAACAGTCTATGCAACTCTGCATCCGAACAGGTGAGGGGGAACTTATCGAGTATTCCTGTGTTCCACTGAATGACTGAAAGAGACAGTGTTGTAGTAAATAAGGTGTTGTCGGTCCGTGAGCTCTCGTCTAAAGTTGAGTACGGATGACTGCTCAAGAATCTCTGTTAACGAGGAAAAACTCCTGTACGATTAAGAGCTTGCACAAACAAAAGAAAGTATTGCTTGGAGGCTTATCAGAAATAATCAATAGATACAAATCAATGCTAAAACTAGAATCTAAACTAGACATTCATTTACAAAGATATGGTTATTTTGCGGCCTTTTCTAAATTAGACCTTTTTATGAAAACCGGATTAAGCGGAAGAAAATGGATGGATGAAATGTTAAGAAGAAACATTTTATTAATTCTTTCTAATTTCTAATTCTAATTAATTCTACAATTATTAGGAATATTAGTAGTACTAGAGATTATTATTTCTATGGGTATGGTAAATAGAGGGGAGTTTAGTGTATACTACTATGTACCTAATGTAGCTTTCTGCACATAAGTTTTTTTTTCTGTCTTATCATTGAAACTGAGTTTAAAGTTTTACACTACTTGTTCTGACTTTTCTTGTGATAAGTCAACCAGGTGTAGTTTAAAGGGGCTAGATGCAAGTTAGCTATTCTATACTCACTACTGCCACCTCAGGTCATACGTGTAACTGCACCTTCCCGAATTAACACCTTTCTGAGTGACTGTGCAGGATTTTAGAGGCAGTTGTGGTGAACAGGTTGGAGCTCATTCTACAAATTAGGACATTGTTGGAACATGTAGGGGGAGGAAAATACATAATTTTAACCAATTTAAACTCTGTATAGTCCCTTTAAGTTTTGGTACTGTTATAAGAACTGAATGGTACCCAGACCGAACACTAACTACTGTATACTATCTTCACAGCATTTTGCCTTACAGTCATGGCTCTTCGTACTTTATGCTGAAATGTTTGTTTGAATAATAAAGGCATTTTACCACATTGCTTGACTGATAGGACGTGCACCTGAATTGGCCACAAGTCCAGGGATTCTTCAGGACCATCGCGACAAAGAGAGCGGTGAAACTGACGGTACAGGGTTTAAAACTTTGGCTGACAAAATTCGGTGGAGGTCTTTCCGTGATTTGTGTGAATAAAAGTGAAGCAACATTTTTTTTTAATTCACCACAGCCAATCAAGCGGGACATTTGCCGTGCGTTTGTTTGATCTGGTTTATAATTGGTTTTATTCACACAGAAATCTGCGTGACACAGAAATTATGACTGAAATTAAGCAATGAATATTATGCAACTGATTAATGTGTGATTTCCTTTCTGCACGTTTGGGGGTTTGCAGTGGTTTGTGTGACTAACTCTTTGGGGATTTCTGCTTTTTTTCTATTTAGCTAATGCTTACTGATTAGCTTGATTAACGGTTTCAAAGTATAAAAGATTTACTAATTATTATTACCATGGTCAGGGTGAATACTCAATTCTGATTGGCTAACTGTTCTATTGGTGCGTTCATGTGGTCCTCGGGAACTCTGGCGAACGGCTTCCCAGTTTGGGAATGCACGTGAGTGAAATGACTGACATCAATACTAGGAAAAAGTGAATTGACGTGATTTTTTTTGAACCAACAAACTACGGTTCAGCTTAAGACTGTTTTTATTTGACGTCATCAAAATCCCCATTTTTCCACATAATAAACCACATGAACACAAACCAACTGGGGACAATGACGTCACATCATTGTAAAAACGAGCTCCCCAGTCCACATGAATGCACCATTCCACTGCAGCTGTTTCCATGGAACTAGTTTCAGGTAAAACAGTTTTAAAACATTTAAAAAAAGCAAAACGGCCTTAATGAACAGCTTCAGTTTGTGGGACCATGGTATAAGTGGATTAAACAATGAGGAGCCGTGCATTATATAGTTTTAATGCACTTCGTAGGGATGGGCGATACCACATTTTTTGGAATCGATACGATACCGATACTTTAGGGGTCAATTTTGTCGATACCGATACTGGTCATTTCATATGGGTGAATGTATTTCAATCAATATACATTTCTAAAACTGGTTATTTTATATAATTAACTGGTCAATTGAAATTAGATTACTTTAACTGGTTAATTAAACAATGTTAATGTGAAATTAAATGCATAAACAACATTTAAAATTAATACTTAAATGACAAACAGAACCTAAAACAGAATGATGGCTCAGAAGGACTGGCTCAGTTCAATCCTTTGCTGTTGTGACTGTTTTGGCTCAGAACAAAGAAATAAATCATCCTTTTGTGTTGATAATTGCTGCCCCGCCTTCTTTTAGAATATGCAAATTAGTATCGATGCTTTTTGCCCAATATCGATACTTAAAAAGTAGCCGTTTGGTATCGATATATCGACACTTTGGTATCGATCCGCCCATCCCTAGCACTTCGTGGAGGAACATCACGATGTGCATTAAAACTGTATGACGCACGGCTCCTCATTGTTTAATCCTTACTTATTAGGGCTGGGACAAAATATCGCTTCATATCAGGATACGTTTTGTTGCAATACCAAGTACCGATACTTTTTCAAGTAGTTTGGAGGCATTTTTATCATGCACTCGTTTGTTTTCCTGTAACAGCACTTTGTTACATTTTATGCCAATCTTAACACTTCTATAAATGTCAAATGGCATGACTGTTTTCTTTTTACACATTTTAAAGTAAACATATCACTTATCATAATTACTTGTAATGTATCGAATCGGCCTTGTGAGTATCGTGATACGTATCGGATCGTCCCAGCCCTAATATTTATCTTTGACATACTCTTTGTCACTCTTCTCAATCAGGCTTTCTTGTCGGTATTTACTTGTTTGTTCCATTTCCTTCATCTTTCTATAATAATCCAGCCCTAGGTTTAATCCAGATTGTGTCTCTTCATTCAGATAAGTGTCCCGCTACCCGTGTCACGACCTCTCAGCTGAACAACTCCACAGTCATCAACCACCTCCTGTTGGGTCGAAAGCCAAAGGCCCCCAGGCTCTCCTCCACATTATCCGGCACAAGAGCAGGCCCGTCCCATCTACGAGGGTCCCCGTCCAGGCAACGCTGCGCTTCACCCTCATCCGCTGGATCTTCCCGCAGTTCCCCCTGGCGCGACCACGTTCGGACTCACCGTAGGAATATAGCCAGGGCCCGGGCACAGCTTGGTTTTGAGGACTCGGAGGAAAAGGAGGATGAGGAAGAAGTCGATGGTACAGAAGCCAGGAAGGAAAGCGAGTCAGAGGAGAGAGTTGTTGAAGAAGCTGAGAGTGAGGTTAGCATTTCCCCAAATCCGTCAGCCACCGGATCAGCGTGTGACTTTGAGGAGATGGTAAAAGTAGCAGAAGTGGGTGATGTAGTGGTGCAGCTGCATGCGTTAGACCTCGAAGATGAATCAGGGTCCGAAAATAAAAATGAGCAACAGTCTCACTCACTCACTGCAGTTACAGGCGAGGAGACTTTACACCAAGAAACACACCCTGATTCTGAGACGACCTATCCTTCTTCTTCTTCATCTTCTGCCTCTCCTCCTCAAAGCCCATCACCACCTCCCTCCACTTCAACAGATCTGCCTTCGTGCTCCTCCCCAGTTTCTCTCACAGCTCCGGCAACTGTCGCAACCTCCCCTCTCAAATCCTCGTCTTCAGTCAGTGGTCTGTCCTCTGCGCTCACAAACGCACCCTCCAGCTTTTACCGGACTGCCTGTCCTTCTTTGCCTGCCTCACTCTCTGAATCCTCTTCTTCTACATCTAACATGTCCTCTTCGCCATCCACTCCCGCATTTGCTACTTTTTCCACTTCTAAGCAGCCGGTCTTTTCGCCCTTTCCCAGTGTAAAGCAGCCAAGGAAATCTGCAGCAGCCAGAAACCTTGGTCTCTATGGGCCCACTTCCAAAACGCCCACAGTACACTTTCCCCAGATGAGCCGAAACCTCAGTCGGTGTGGCACCACAGTGGCCACTGGGAGGCGCTAAAATGCTGTATTATCTCTCACAGTAAGCATTGAAATCAATCTTTCACCTCGTTGCCTGCTGCTGATTAAAAAGACACATTTTCTATTCAAATGGGCAACGTTTTACTTGAGTTCTATTGAGATGTTTAACTATGTATACAAAAGGTGTATACAGTTCATCTGAATAGGTGCTGTTTATTAAGCAGAGCCCCAGCCATACATCCAGTAGTTTACAGTGGCCTATGCAGTTACTTTGAAATGGATACAGGAGAGGTCAGCTTTAAAGTAACATACAGTACATTTGATCATTATAACTGAGCATTTATTCTATTTAAGGCCTGTCTTTGAAACATTTACATACATTATAATTAAAATGAATTTAAAGCTTTGTGAAGTGAAGAGAATGTTCAACATAGGGAGTAAAATAAGACATCACTGAAATACAGTCACAACACATCATTGTCACTTCTTCACTTCACTTATGTTTACTTTTTCATAACATTGAATTTGTGCTGTCATTGCTTGATATCCTGCTGTCACAGATCTGCTTCTGTGCCATTGTCTGATTACTTTACCTCGTTTTTGTGTCTAAAATGTGTAAGTTTAACATCAAACAAAACTGTAACTTGCCAGAGGTCAAATTTGTGACTGAAACCACCACATTCACAATAAAGACGTGTACATGAAAAGCCAAAATTGTCTTTTGTAAATTACTTATTTCAGATGATACCACAATATAAATAATCAAAAAGTCTGTATAAAATAGGTATGGGCGACAACAGAAACTGTAGCAGCATGTCGCTTTTCTCAGTGTTGTGGGTTAGTGTCCCAGCCCCCACAGTTTACATATTACTGTCTGCCCACTTCTCTGCCCTCGTTTCACACCACACTGTCCCATCACATAAAACGAGCAATAAAACCTACAGGCTGAAAATGTTTTAGTACAAAAAAAAAATGCATTTATTGTACATAATTCACAATACACAATAAAAAACAAATCCAATAACTTTGATTCAGCTACCACAACGCATGCACAATGCATTTATGCGTCTGCATATTGTCACTAAAATCTTATTTACAGTTAAAATAATGTTTGCACCAAAACACAAAACATGAGGTATGCAAATGAATGGTTAAAATCTGAAAATAATACAAAGAATGCAAATATTCTCAGTCTGCCATTGTCATGTTGTTTGGCAAATCAGCTGTTTGGAACTCACGACTACAGAGTTGTTATTTGATTTGTCCGTTCATTTGAGGCTCCATTTTAATTCACCGGTATATTTAAATAGGCACAGTTCCAAACAGCTGACGGCAAAAGTCACATGACCGAGAAAGGTCTATATGTTTGTCAAGTGTGACGTCACACACTATAATAATGAGCTACTTCCGGGTCCAAACTGTTGAGAGTTTCATAGACAAAAACACAGCAAAAAACGCAACTTTATCTGAATCTCCTGCTGAAATAACAACAGACAAAAGACCAACAACTGTTTTACACCAAATTAGAAATGTATATCTCACAATTTCACAAAGACATTTAAATTTAAATTAAGCCTTCATTATGTGTGTGGGGAAAAAATTATGTAATGAATTAATGTTAATAATTAATGTCAAGACTTACTAAAGAAAATCCAGAGTAAATGTAATATTTCTTTGCGATCAGATGTTTAAAAAGAGGATTATAGTCGGCTCTACAGCAGGTTAAAATCAGCAACATCCCATTATAGTGAATACGTAGGTCCAAAGTTCTGTTGGACCCGGAAGTGGAGCGATGACATCACAACTCAACAAACGTATTGACTTAAGGACAATCCACTAGTGCACTTATCCACGCAGTGCAGTCAGTCCATATCTTTATCCTCCTAAACATATGAGTAAAGTAAAATCTGACTGAATCAAATATGTTTTAAACAGTACTTGTTGATCGTTTAATATCTGCTGACTTCCTGTAATTGTTTTTTTCTTTGCAGCCGCTTTTCTCAGTATCAGATTCTTCAACATTGACTGTTGGTTGTAGCTCGACCTCAGGCAGTTTCAGTTTTGCTACAGCTTACGGCCCGCGATGTGTGTCAGGGTCGGGTTGACGAAAGAGAAGTTTTGGAACATTGTCTGGTCCACACTGTTGATGAGCGTCCGGTCGGCACAGGACAGTCTCGGCTTCTCGTTGATGAACTCTTTGTCAAAGTTGCTGCAGTCACTGGGCGACGCCTGCGGGATAGAGTTACAGGACATTTAATCTGATATTTTAATCAGGGAATCACTTTGAGAAGCCTGATGTTGTTTGAATTGCTTCGCGATTACAAAGAAAAAAAAAAACTTACTATAGTCGGCTTGAAAGGAGGAGCCACCTGCCGTTGTTCCATTGCTTTCCAATTGATGCCTCCGAAGAAACTGTGCTGCCTGACGTCCCCTTTGACTCCCAGGCGCTCCTCTGGCTCTCTCACAAACAGCTGGAAGATGCATTTCATGATTTCAAATAACTTAATTGTCTATTAAAAAATCAGTCTAATAATTTATACAAAGTTATGGGAATAAACCAAGTGAGCCAGACACACCTGTGCATTTACAGGACAAGCGACTCATTTTCAAATGTTAAATCAGGCACAACACGGCCCCAAAAAAAGAATACTTAATTTTTCTGCACTCGCTATTTAGAGCCTGTCTTAATAAGTGTCCTATTTTTTTAAACCAAATTATCTACGTTAAGTCTCAAGAAATATTGGCTATTTTGCTCGGTCGAGGGCCGGTTTTCCTCATCGTCAAAACACAACATTCTAAAGAGCCCATAGTTTAAAATTGAGGTGGAGCAACTGACGGTAACTATGGTAACTGTGGTAACTGACAAAATGCATATTTTTATGTTTTTGTTTTTTGGCTCATATCTCAGGCATTACTGTAGAGATCCACATGAAACAGAAAAACGTCACAAAGTTCATCGTCTCCTCTGTCAGCTCATATGAACTAATGTCCAATTATTTTCTCAGAAAAAGTTAAAAAGTGGTGACAAATACGAAAACATGGCAGTGATGCTGTCCAATAGAAAGGACTTTCAGACATAAAAATAATATCACAGGTTTGTGAATCCAATCACGATCAAATACTGATGAGGAAAAACATTTGTCAATTTTCGTTTTGGAGATTTCTTACAAAAACTGTATTTCTCCCATAGAGTTGTATTGGCCCTGCCCTCCATCAGACATTATGACATCATCACATTCTAAATCGTGAACGCCACCTATTGAAGTAAAGTATCACTTTCTACATATGCCAGTGTTGTACATCATATACACTGTAAAAATGTCCATCTGAAATTAGATCAATTACTTAAAATCACTTGAATAAAGTTTTTTTTAATGTTAAATTTGAGTCGGTTTGAACTAATCTAAGATCAGATAAAAACGCTAATGCCAATGGAACAAAGAGAAATCCCACTGGAAAATTAAAAAAGACAAATTAACTTTTACTTTGAAAATTATTCATTATTCACTTGAAATTATACAAAATAATCTGAATTAAGAAAGAAACGTGAGCTTGTTCCATTGGCAAGAATAGGTTCTATCTGCTCTAAGGCCAGACCACCAAATCTACTCCAATTTTAGATTTAATCTCTTAATTCAAGTAGATTTAAGTCATTTCTACCTATAGATGAGTTTAAAGAATACTCATCTTGTACACCCTTAAAGGGTGTGCTCTGCTAAGACATTTTTAGAAATTGACAGTATTTTTCACATTTCTAGAGTACTTTAACAGGCATTTGATCTCTGATTTGTGTCATATTATTTCTCAAAATCATCTCGAGGGCCAGTTTGATGATGGAGGGCCGGTTTTGGCCCCCGGGCCTGATATTGCCTACCCCTGCACTACTGTGATTGCCCATGCAACAAAAACAAACAGCAGAAACAGTAGTAAATGTACAAATACTGGTACAAGTACAAAATACACTAGATTATTTATTGACTGACCTTAATCAGGATGTCCTTGGAGTCCTTGGTGAGCCAGCGCGGATAAACAGGGTTATCTGTTCGAATGGACTGAAACAGCTCCTCCTCATCGCGACCATGAAACGGCGACTGGCCAATGAGCATCTCGTACAGAAGAACCCCGAACGACCACCAATCCACCGAGCTGTTGTACTTCTGACCCAGCAAGATCTGGCAAGGCAGAGAATGTACAGTATGTGGGTTAAATAAACCGTTCATTCTCAACTGTGGAAATATTTAAATAAGAGTACACATTACTTTAATAGCCATTTGAGACTACAGAGTTATTTGATTTGTCCATTCATTTGAGGCTCCATTTTAATTTATACTTAAATAGGCACAGCAGATCCAAACAGCTGATTGCAAAAGTCACATGACTGAGAATGGTCTATGTTTGTCACACTGATAATAATAAGCTGCTTCCAGGTCCAAACTGTTGAGCGTTTCATAGACAAAAACACAGCAAAAAAAGCTCCTGCTGAAACAAAAGACCAACAACTGTTTTACACCTAATTAGAAATATATATCTCACAATATTTTAATATTTAAATTAAGCCTTCATTGTGTATGGAAACTTTTTGGGATAATTTATGTCACAAAGGAATTAGGCCAGAGTAAATAAGATATTTCACATGTGATATAGGGCTTGTTCTGTTGGACTTGCAAAGAAAACGATCCTTAACCTCTTAATCCCCACCATATCCGAGCGCATTTACTCCAGCTTGGCTTTACAAAAAACTGTCATCTTCTTACCATATTTTTTAAGCTTTTCCGTTGCTTTATTGTCACATTTTTATTACTTTTGTGTTTTTTTTTCTTTTTTCTTTTATGTTACATTGCGTTGTGTAGCCTTTTAGCTGTTTTTTGTTTCTTTTTTGTTACATTGTTAAGTTTTTGTTGCTTTTTGGCACTTTTTTTTCGTAATTTTCTTGTCGCTATTTTAAAGAAGCTTTTAGATTTCGGTAAAGCCAAGGTCGGGGTTAAGAGGTTAAATCAGATTTAAGAAACAATCCTTAAGATAGCGTTCTAATAAAATAATTTAAATTTCACTTTTCATTTTCAAATGTTACTTGAGGCAGATTCACTCACAGAGAAAAAAAATAACCAAATATTGCACTCGAGTAAGAGCGAAAAAGCAGGAGAAGTCGACGTCAAGTGTACAGTGCCTTTACTTCGTTCCGTTCTTTTAGTTTGTAGATTTAGTCATTAATTTAGTCATTCATTACTTTTTACGTAGCAGTTAGCTTGCAAATGCTACATCACCAAGAAGAACATATTACCAAAACTAATATACTGGAAAAAACCCGCTCACCTCTGGAGCGATGTAGTCCGGAGTTCCACAAAAAGTAGCTGTCCTTGAATCCTCCAGCATGCTTTCCTTACACATGCCAAAGTCTGCTATCTTTATATGTCCTTCAGAGTCCAGCAGCACATTATCCAACTTCAGGTCCCTGCAGAAAAACAAAGGAGCGCAGACGCAGGCAGAAAAAGTTAAAAATAGAGCCGGCCATTTGTACGTCCTTGTGAGTATTGACAATCTGCTCCGTATCCATTGCAGTTCCACAAAGAAACCCTACCTGTAAATAATGCCTTTCGAGTGAAGGAACTGGAGCCCACAGATGATTTCAGCTCCATAAAAACTGCAGAAGAAACACACAAAGTAGAGTGACTTCAAACACTTCTTAATGCAAAGCTACAACTCTTCAGACAAGTTAGATGGATACATACGTGGATCTGTATAAGTCGAACTTGTGGCAGCTTTGGATGTGGAACATAAGATCTCCTCCATTTAGATACTCCATCACAAAGAAAAGATTCTCCTGAAATTGACACAGATAGAAAATTGAATAATACATATGACATTTGATGAACTTCTGGACTGTGTACTTTATTTTTTTTAATATGCACATTTGTTGACATGGTAAGGTTACTTTATTGTTCCCATAGGTGGCCCATTACTCATTGCAGACAGTGGATGACCGTGTTTTGATTAGAAAAAACGGAAAAACCGGAGCAGGCTGAGCAAACTCAACCAGACCCAAGGAGAAAAGGCAACTTGAACCCAGGACCGTCTTAACCCTGTAATGTCACTCCCTACAACCAACCACCAACCACCATAAAAAAAAGTATTTTCTAACCATTTGGGGACACACATCAATGTTTTTTAAACCAGTCCAAACCTGATTGAAACCAGTATGTACCAGTCTAAACCAGTCCACACCTGGTCTAAACTGGCATGTACCAGTCTAAACCTGGTCTAAACTGGCATGTACCAGTCTAAACCTGGTCTAAACCAGTATAAACCGGTCCAAACCTAGTCTAAACCTGTATAAACCTGTAAAGACCTGATCTAAACCGGCATGTACCAGTCTAAACCTGGTCTAAAACAGTGTCTAAACCAGGTCTAAACCATTCCAAGCTTGATCTAAATCAGCATGTACCAGTCTAAACCTGGCCTAAACCAGTATAATCCAGTCCAAACCTAGTCTAAACCAGTCTTAACTTGTAAAGGCCTGATCTAAACCGGCATGTACCAGTCTAAACCTGGTCTAAACCAGTGTCTAAACCAGGTCTAAACCAGTCCAAGCTTGATCTAAATCAGTATGTACCAGTCTAAACCTGGCCTAAACCAGTATAATCCAGTCCAAATCTAGTCTAAACCAGTCTAAACCTGTAAAGGCCAGATCTAAACCGGCATGTACCAGTCTAAACCTTGTCGAAACCAGTATAAACCAGTCCAAACCTAATCTAAACCAGTCCAAAGCAGGTCTTAACCAGTCCAAACCAGCATGAACCAGTCCAAAGTGTGCTCCACCAAAGTGAGGCAAGAGCCATCAAACGTCTGAATGCACATCTGATCCAACGTTACCTTAGTCTGAAAGGTGCAGTAGAGGTGTGTGAGGAAGGGGTTTTCCCAGGCTAAAGATAAGATCCTTCTCTCCACCATGGTGCACTCCACATCGTCGTCCATAAGCACCACGTCCTTTTTAAGAGCCTTGACCGCGAAGAACTGCCCACTGCTCTTTAACTCTGCTAGAAACACCTGCAGGCAGTGGAAACACATTCACACACTGCATAAAACACGCTTCTTTAAACCACCGCTGAATACAAATGGCAAGAAGATACAGACGTCTACTGTATGTGTCCTTCCTTCAATTAATTTCAGCTTATACAAACTTTAATGGTAGTTCAATTAAGCTGTAAGTAGCTATTCTATGTTATTTTAAATTACCTTGCCAAAACTCCCCTTCCCCAGCATCTTGTGCAGGACAAAGTCATTGACGGTAAATTTGGTGGTATGATCTTTCCTGGGAACAGCATAGAGAGGCTCCTCATCTTCCTCCAGTGTGGGTGCTGTTCCTGTGGGCCCCTCCCAAGAAACACCCTGCTGCTCTGTGGTATAAGACAGACACACTTAAACACGTTTTCCCTCAAAAGAATATTGTAAAATAATATTGTCCCTTGCCTTTGTTAGGTATTGCAACTGCTGGTAGACCCATAATGATGCCAGATGGAGCTCGGACCACCCCGGGCTGGCCGATACCGACGGGACCCTCGCGACTGAACATGTCACTGTCTTTGGAGGTTTTGGCCTGCTACAACGCCACACAATCAAGAACGTAAAGCATATGCAACGTCGAAGCCACTGAATGAACTGAATTGCTTCAAACCCGACCTGCTGTTTGCTTTCAATCATAGCCAGAGCTTCAGCCATGAGCTTCTGATTGACCCCACAGAGGTTGGCCACTTTGTTCTGGCACTTATGATGCACATTCATACTGCATTCTACAAAAAAACAAACATCATTTGGATTTTGACTTCATGAGGGGTTAATATTTGGTCGTAGGTGACATTTTGAGCTAAATTAAAATACCACAAAAGCCCTGAAACTTACCATACCATATACAGTGCTTAAAGGGCACATAACTGTACAAGATGGTGACATTTGTTTTCAGATTCATAAATGTTAAGGCTCTCTTGTTTTAATGTGTAAAATACCACTTATATCCTAAAACATCTGACTGTGAACCTCTTACCCCCTGCCTGAACCGAGCACATTTTCTCCAGTTTGGCTTTACCTACAAAAAAGCTACAAAGGTGATCATAACTTTTTTGTCTCATCGCCGTGTTTTTGTCACATTTTTGAAGCGTTTTTGTTCGCTTTTATTCATTGCTTTTTTGTTGTGTTTGTGTCACTTTCTTTATTATGTTTTTGTTGCGTTCTTGTTGCATTTTTGTCGCTTTTCGGTTTCATTTCCGTCACGTTTTTGACACATTTTTGAAGAGCTTTTGATTTGTTTTCGTCTCTTTTTATCATGTTTTTGTCGTTTTTTGTTGCCTTTTAATTGCTTTTTTCCCCCCGTTTTTTTGTCATGTTGCCATTGTGCTTTTGTCACTTTTGTGGCTTTTTTGTTGCTTTTTTTATGTCTTTTATTCATTGCTTTTTTGTCGTGTTTTCGTCACTTTCTTGTCACTTTTTTTTATCGTGTTTCCATTGCTAAACCTAGTCTAAAACCAATCAAACCAGTCCAAACCAGCATAAACCAGGAATTAACCAGCCCAAACCAGCATCAACCAGTCCAAATCAACATAAACCAGTCCAAATCAACATAAACCAGTCCAAACCAGCATAAACCAGGTCTAATCATCTGTACCCAGACTCAGCATTACGTCCATTATCTCATCGTGTATGTGTGTGTGTGTGGCTGCGTGTGTGCGTGTGGCTGTGTGTGTGTGTGTGTGTGCCTGCGTGTGTGTATGTGGCTATGGGGAGGGGGGTGGGGTGAGCAGTGTTGTTGTCTGTTTGGAAGAGTGGGTGGTTGGGTGGGCGGGAACTGCTTTTAATCTGTAAAGCACTTTGTGTTACAACTCTGTATGAAAAGCGCTTTATAAATAAAGTTTTGATTGATTGATTGATTGATTAAACCTAGATTAAACCAGTCCACACCTGGTCCAAACCACATTAAACCTAGTCTAAACCAGTCCAAACCAGAGTTTTTGATGTGTTTTCGTCTCTTTTTTGTCGCTTTTTGTCATGTTTCTATTGCATTTTCGTCCCTTTCTTGTCACTTTTTTGAAGAGTTTTTGTAATTTTTTGTTGTTTTTTATCGTGTTTCCATTGCTCTTTCGTCACTTTTGTGTCACATTTTTGTTGCTTTTTCATCACGTTTTTGTCGCTATTTTGATCCTTTTTTCCAGGCTTTTACAATTGGCTATTGCAAAACTGGAGAAACTGGAGAAAATGTGCTCGGTTAAGGCGGGGCTTAATAAAAGTGTTCTGACTATCCTTCTGAAAATCCTGGTGATGAAAAGTTTCCCTCTCACCCTCACATTTGAGCCCCTGCTTGGCCAGCCCCCACAGCAGCGTGCCACAGTGCTCACAGAACGTGGGGCTTTTATAGTTGTACACTTTGAACCTGTGCGGCATGTCGATCTTAAAGCGCTCCTTGTGAATCTGCAGGAGACAAAAACACATAATGAGCACAACAACAGACCAGTACAGCCTGTGGGCGACCACAGGTGGTTCAATATTGAGTTGGAGGACAGACCAGAACTCTTTAAGGGAATTGGATCGCTTTACTGCAGTTGAAGCTATAAAAAACTGAGCCAGAGCCGTTTGCTCGATGTCAGTACAATGAGATTATGTTGAGAGATGGGATCCTTTTACATCGTCTTATTCTAGAGCGTTAAAGTAGCTTGAATGCAATTAGGTCATAGAGTCTAGACTAATGTTACTTGCACATATACTGTATTTATTACACAGTGCTGAGCAAGAAATTAAATATAACAGGTCTGGTCTGTAATTTATGGTATTTCTTAATTGTTTGTGTGTAATGTGTGTGATTGTCAAACTTACCATAGTCTCTTTACTGTTTACTGCAGAACCAGTGCATTTGGCGATAACTTTGTCGATGCATTTTTTGTGTATTGCTGCGTTGCACTCTAAAAAGGAGCCACAGACGCCATTAGACTTGAAAGTACAGACATTTTAGGCAAAAGGTATAAACTGCCCACACCAGTTTCCTTGTTTCACACTTACCCCTGCACTGATAGCCCTGCTTGTTCAGACCCCTGCCATGCGAGAAACGCCGTTAGGAAAATTAAAAAGGTGTGATTAACTTTGTGGTTTCATAGTTTGATTATTTACCAGACAAACTCTTTGCACACGGAACAGAAGGTGGGCTGAGGGAAGAAGGTAGCGCTGAACTCGTGACATTTGACCAGGTGGATTTTGGCTTGTTTGATGGCCCCCCTTCTGTGGTTCAGGGCGAACAGGCCCTCCCGATCCCGTTCAGCATCAGAGTCGCCCTCAGCAGCACCAGCAGCGTCTGGGACAGGGCAAAGTTTGTCTGATATCACTGACCCCATAATGAAGGCTGAGGCTAAATACAAGTTTTCATTATGTTTTCCTCTTTCAATTAAAGTCTGTAAGTTTGCAAAATGAGGAAAGATAGAGTGAAATTAGAAAGTAACCAATCAAGCTCCTCCCCCTCCCTCCTGATTGGACCTGCCAGGCTGGGTCACAGGAAAAGCTCGTCTTATTGGTCAATGCGGGAGGAAGCTTAACTTTGATAGATACAGACGGCATCTCGTCATAGAAGGGGGCGTGGCCTAGCCGAGGGGGAAAATATAATCTTTTGGGAAACACAATTTTTCACTTGTTTTTGCCATTTTCTGGTGGAATATGAACTTATTTATCACATACAAATAAAGTCAAGTGTAAATCGGGTCCATATGGATATTTTCTCACAGCAGATTGTTTAGTGGAAGTGAAAATAAGGCAGTTGTAGCTTGTGCTAGCCAGCCATTAGCATTAGCCTGATGCTAACATGTAGCAATATGTTACCATTCTCCGTTATTTATGCATTTATGGGCTGTTGAACCACTTTGCTCCTCCCCATGTCCTTGTATCTTTATTTAGTAGAAAACTATTTTCATAATTCAGCATTTGTTTAAGTAGTTTTTGAACAATTAGAGAAAGTTTAGATTTTTCAAAATAGTTTTCCCCCTTAACTGTTTTCAAACATGACCATATATTTACAAAATATAAAATATATAAAATTACTTACTTAACATCAAAATGCAAGACCAGGTGGATGATTTTGCACATTTTATGAAATTTGTAAAACCCTTGGACTACCAGGCTATGACTTTAATAAAAATGAATAAATTGCATCTCTTATTTAAAGCTAACATGCAAAATCCCTATTATGTTGCCTAAAAATTTTGACTTTTATAAGATATGGGTGTCACGGGAATAACAGTTGTGGAGGTATGAAACCCTGTTTTACACCGGCAAACTTTACAGATTAATTCTCATGTTTACACTTCCGCAGAGAACTGAAACCGAGGAGTGTTACAGAGACGGTATCAGGCACTCACCACTTTTTTCCAGGAAATATCGTGCTTCCATCCGCACGCGTCCCTGCGGCTTCAGATCCAGCTGAAACAGACATCAGACAAAGACAACTCAATAAAACAACAATTTTTCTGATAAACGATTGGATTTGCAATTGATGTGTTGAAATAAAGATTCAGTTTACAGTGCACACTGTGAATACCTTGAGAGGCAGGCCTCACCGTTTGACATTTCTACACAAATCCATGAAGCACATGCATTTCTGAACATGTTTAAGGTCTAAACAACAGTCATTGTCTATGTCATGAATCCTTGTACTACATTACCTAAATACGTTTGTAGTTTGCTGATTACGACCAAATTTGCGATTACGATTCAATTGCAATTAATTCCCCACTACACTGATATGAATAGTTAAACACTGAAGAAATCAGTTCATGCAAACATCATATGGAGAACAAGATGGTTTATATAAAAAGTAACACTAATGGTGGATAAATGCACTTATTCTTAATGGCCAAGAGAGGATTAGTAAATTGTATATTTGTTCCTTTGACCCAAAAGCACCATCTGGGGCCTGGGGACACTTGTATCCATTAGGAGCTGGTACACACTACACAGGAGCAGTGCACTAACCCACATCTCCAGTTTGCCGTTCTCCTTCTTGCAGCGAGTGGCCAAAGTGTCCAGAGCCACGGTGGCCTCAGACTTGAGCTCTGCCGTTCGGTCCTTCACCATGATGTGCATGATCCGACCGCGATGGACATGAGCGTCAAACGTGGTGCTCCAGGGGGGGTACATGGTGGGCTTCTTCTGCTTGTACACCTGGCCTTTCTCTGAGAAAATAAAACACAAAAGCACATATGCAAATGTGAGACGGTAAATATCTTCCATTGAACGCTTCAGTTCTGCATAAGCTAACAGTTAAAAAATCACCAAAAAGTAAAATATGGGAAAAAGGTAATAATTTTACTAAACGTTCTATCAAATAATCTTCTGTACAATGGCTTTCCCATGGTCATGAATCATGTGATAATCTTCTGGATCTACAAGGGATGCTGGAGCTAAGAAGCAGGAGAATTCCATCATTTTAATTCAATTCAATAGTTTTAACCTCTGCAAATGTATCTTTGATCGTCAACAGCATGCTAATGCTAGTGGCAGCATGCTAATGCTAACGGACACTAATCAAGGCTGAAATATTATGATTGAATCACCTAAAGTAGCCTAATAAAATATAATAACCACTGCTGGAGCCAAGTGTAGTGTTTGTATTTTAGTTTATAAAATGCTGTTAAAGAATAACTGATCTAACACATTTTAATGCACAAGTTGTAATGATTAGATCACTTTATGTGAGTTGTTTATATTAAAGCAACCTAAAAGCCTGTCATGTAGCCAAACTATAAAAGCATCCAGTGATCCTTGATAAATGTTTTCCATTAGTTTATTAATAGATATAATTGATCATTGATCTGAAACATCATGACAAGAAAAGATAAGACTTGATTCAATTTCAATTTATTATTGGAAAACCTCACATGTTATTGATCTTAAAATGAAGTAAAGAGGACCTTTCACTTTTTCATTCAGAGAAAGACACTTTTAAGAAAGTCTCTTGCTATCGGCTAACATCGGATATCGGCAGACACTCAAACCCCCAGTATCGGTATCAAAGAAGCAAAGAAGGAAAGAAGCTGATTCGGTGCATCTCCAGGATCTACCACAGGAAGTACAGTATTATTACAGCAGAGATTGGACCTATTTTCTCTTCACATCTGGCGATTTTCTAAAACGTTATAAAGCCACATTAAAGCTGCATAAATGACAGCTGCTCATTTTTCTCCGCTGTAACCTCTCTAATACTGACTTACATAACATCCACATGTCTGACGGCTTCAACAATAAAGCCACTAAGCCTTACACTCCTAAAGTGATCAGTGCTTCCTCCAGCAGATCCTGCAGCTGCTGTCTTCAACTCAAACACGATTCTGACACAAAACAACATTCTCCCTTTGCATCAAGCAACTTTGTTAATCACACAAATCCATCATTTCTTGCAAATAAATTTCTCTGTACTGTAAAAAAAAAAAAAAAAGACATCACTATAACAAATTTAATCAGCTGTAAGTAAAGCCTGACATAAAGCACCTGCCCATCAGTGAGTCAACGTTTCATATATTTAGACTGCCATCAGGATCAAGTAGAAGAGAGCGGTGGAGTTCACTCAGTGCGTAGAGACTGCTTCACTGAATGAAACTGCACAACCGGGGTAATTCGTGTAGGTTTACAAAAGAGGAAAAGAACAGTCATCTTTCCTTCTTTCTGTTTTTAGCCCCAAACCTTGCACTCATATGCTCCAGTGGTTAGAGATAGTCAGATGCACTCCCAACACGTGTCTGAGTGACTTATCAGCCTTGTGCATTTGTGAATAAAGGCCTTATGTACTATTGGCAGAGGTCTCCAACCTTTTATTACCCTGTCATCGACAAAAATGTCACAAATATGGTAGAGAGTTGATACTTCAGTGCAATTAATGACAATTTTCCACTTGATACTGAACCTTTGGCCCCCAAGAGAGTTTTGAAGAAACATTTATTCATAAATCAGAGACCACATACATAAAAAGGACTCTAAAATGTGGAAAATACTGTCAATATTTTCACATTTACCAGCAAAACACCCCATTAGGTCATATATTATGTGCAAAACTTTACTTTGGGCTACAGTTGTGTGTTTCGGCCCTTGGTGTTTTGGCAATGAAGAAAATCGGCCCTCGATGACACAAACCTACCCCTGCTTTAGTGTATTTATCTAAACATTTGCAGATTGTGTCAACATGGACGGAGCAAAAACATAATGTATCCACTGACTGGTCAAGCTTCTGTGTAGGTTTTTAAGGGGCTACTTGGAAAGGGCAGGACAGGTAATAGGAGTGTTAAAACTGACTGGAGATCCCTGTGCTATGGAGTAGTGATACAGTACAATTATAAGTATTATTTGAATTTTGTTTCACTTCAAACGCTTCCCAACTGCCACTATTGATAACAATGAAAGTAAATCAGAACACATTAAGGGTATTTGATCTTCCAGTAATAGCCTCTAAAAATGACACACAACTTCTACATTTTAGAAACTCTCCCACTCATTTAGCAGAACTTCTTTGTCATAAACACGTCATGTACCAAACAAGTCACAATGACTGTAATGTTTATGTCTCGCCTTTACTGCTGCTTCTTAAAATAGTTTCGCTGTTGGACACTGACAACATCCATTCTGCCTCCAATTATACATTTTGATACAACAAGCAACAACAAAAAGACCACAATTACTATCACATGTTTATCAAATTGAATAATGTGATATGCAGTTAAAAAAATCTCTTAAACAAAACTAGCTGTGCAATATTAGCAACATAATCAGTTCTCCTAGCCTGAGATAATACGTAATGTCTCACCTGTGTCAATGGGCTCTTTCATATAGACGGCGCAGTAAGGGTTGAGCACTTCTTCGTGATAGGCCAGACCAGGATCGATCTCAAAGTTTGAAAATCCAATTCTCAGGAAAGGTGACATGTCTCCACAGTTCGGCAGCGTAACACTGAACTAATTGTTGAATGGCCTCCGCAAAAACAAGAAGGTCTTGGAGGTAATCCTTGACAGAAATCCTCAGCCAGCAGTGATTTCTCTATTATTAAATGGAAGATGGGCGAGTCCAGAAGGTGATCTGAAGTTTCAACCTGCAATAAGACAGAGAAAGCTTTTACATTTACAATCAATCTAAACATGACAACTCAATAATTGGAAGTTAGGCAAACTCTGTACAAAAGTAATTGAGTAAAATCACCACTTCATTGACGCAACAACTTCTATTAATGCTAATAATGTTTCAAATCTGTACACTTTGTCTTTCAACTGATATAATTTCTCTAAAACTTACTCAGATCGATAAGAAAACGGACTTACATAAATGGTCTGTTTTCTAAAAAGTACTTTTCTTGACAAAAAACAAAACAAAGAAAAATAAATAAATAAAAAAGAACAGAAGGAACGAGTCGAGACATAATCAATCCAAGCTCCTGATTCATCGATTTAAATACAACATCTTTAAAAATCTACAACCACAAACCAATAATATTATTTGCGGAACTTTTGAATTGACGAAATGTAGAGATAGTTGACAAAATCTGTATGACACACATACCCAGAGATTTGTTAAAGTACCTATACTTTTATGCTAAACTATTACAAAGTCCAACTTACCACAATCAGGACACCGTGCCTGTACCTAAACACATGTCCCCAGCAGCTGTTGGCCAACGAGCACCTTCTTTTTAAACAGCAGCTTCCCTACAGTAGACCCTGTTCACTGCACTCACTGACTTAGTGTCAGTCAATGTGATATTTGAGTCTTTCTCTCTCTCACCCTCTCTCACCCCCACTCTCTCTCTCTCTCTCTCTTTCTCTCTCACCCCCACTCTCTCTCACCCCCACTCTTTCTCTCTCTCTTTCTCTCTCACCCCCACTCTCTCTCTCTCCCCTTCACTCTCTCTTTCTTTCTCTCTCTCTTTCTTTCTCTTTCCCCCTCCCTCCCTCTCCCCCTCCCCCCCTCTCTCCCTCTCTCTCTCCCAATCCCTCTCTCTCTCTTTCCCCCTTCTCTCGCTCTCTCGCCTGGATGTGGTAGTGCCGTGGTGGCATCTATTCTTAGAGCTGAAATACTAAACTCTGATCAGTAATGTTTGACCGCAAGTGCCTGGGTCTGCAGACGTCATGAAGTGGCTTTACTTTAACCCATTAGGTCAGTTTTATCTCAAGAAAAACAATCACAGCAGCACAATCAGAACTGTAAAGCCCATTGGAGTTACTCCAGTGACGGTGCTCTCATGAATATATATTTGCACTACTTTCAACAATATAGCTTCATGATTTAATTTCTTGATCATTTAATACTGGTACATTGCTCTTTAGCTTCTGGCCTTAGCCTAATCTACACAAGTGAACAAGTCCCTAAGCTAGAGCACTTTATAATACAACTGGATTTACAACATTTCCATCTCATGTTGACTTTTCCATAGATGTAATGTTAGAAATTATTCATGACTGCAAACAGTCAGTTTTGCAAAGTGATAAAACATCTTCACACCACGCTACAACAGTGTAACCACATTTCCTGTCTTATGGAGAGCTACATTACAAACCTACACAGGTGTGGCACGAGCAGAAACAGTAACACATGAAATGTGCCACTTAAGATTCTGAGAAACTAAACCAAAATCAGCTAAAGGTGTAACTAGAATTGCAAAATTATGTTACAAAAACAGTAAATACTTAGTGGAGGGGCTCAGTGAGTTAATACTATTTGCTTAGTCCATTACCAACTTTAATTTTTGCTGCTGTCGCCTGAACATAAGTGGATTAGGCCAACACAAGGGTCATTGTGGCCTGTTGTCAAATAGGAGATTCTTGAGCAACAGCTTGGCCAGATTTTCACAGCAGTTGGTTACTAATACAGTATGTTTTTCCATCCAGAGTTAAACTACAGGTTTATATCTAATATCCCACAGTCGATCAGAAAGAGTACATTTGCTTTTCATGTTGTTGTGTGCAGGACTCATGTTGCCATCTGAAGTAGAGGATTTTCTTTGGTACAGCAGCCAGGCACCCGTGGGTGCTCAAAGACCACCTCCACTCATCCCACATACACACTTATAGAAGCAAGGTCAGTATGATTGAACTCAGACCTTTTGGAGACCTTTAAGTTAGTGAAACACCCACCTAACCTTTAAGTCAAGCTCGATCAAAGCAGAGTTACTGAAGTCACCTGGTGTGGAGTGGTGTGGGGGGTCTTTGTTGTTCATGACACTGGCAGAGTATGTGCCTGTTATGGGGCCTTTCTGAGAGCCCAAAACACTCAGAAACAACACTTAAGTGGTCACTCATTCAGACAACAACAGAGCACAGACAGAGAAGACAGAGCATGACGAGATCTTCAACAATATGGAAAACATTGGTCACAATACGAATTGTATGAGACAATAAAATGGTGTGTCTTATGTTTATATGCATGCTCGCATTTAAAGTCTGGTATTAGCATTTTGTGGAAGGAAATTAACTGTATCTCACGTAAATCAGACCTGCCACAATCTACAGTTGTTTTCAAAAACACTTTAAAGAGGACAGTAGATAAGTAGACTATACATTTGCATGAAGACAGTATTTCACACTAACATAAAAAAGAGTGGCAGTGAGAGTTGTAGATTTAATAATTACTCACACACTACACTGCAATATCACTAAAGTACTTACTTAGCAATAACATGAACAGCCTTCTTGTTTTACTTTAGCGACATTAAGTAAGTCCACAGAAGTCCAAAGAAGACAGAAGAGCAGTTTCTTACCCAGGATGGCCCACAGTTGTCAGCATCCGCTCCATCCACACAGTGCAATGACTGCTCTCTGAAAAGACTCAGCGTTTGACCCGGACCCGTGGGGCGTTCAATGAAGGTCTGAAAACTGCACTTCATAACGTGCACGCAGTGTGGAAACATCGACACATCTGTGACAGCATTTACAAAGTTACATTTTTATAGGCTTTTACTGTATTATGTACATTCAATCAAAGTAAGATGTGAAATCTAATTTAGCCATTTGAGCCAAAGACAGAAAAGACCAACTTAGTTTATTGAGGAAATTTATTCTTCATTATTTTAGGACAGTAGTTATTTCTGCGGTTTATTAAAATTAAAATGAAAGGCTTGTCGGATAGGATAGGCCAAAAGTGTCCCCACTAAGATGATTTAACAATGAATAAAATAAACCCACTATTGCCAATGTAATTGTGGCAACATCGCTGAGTGAGAGAAGGAGAAGTGCAGCAGAAATGGTTCAAAACGTTTCATCAATGTAATTACACGTTTGTCCACCAGGAGGAGGCAGCAATCCCTTGAAGTGCAGACACCAGACTTCATTAAAACTTCACTACTACTACTACTACTACTACTACTACCACTACTACTGCTACTGCTACTGCTGCTGCTGCTGCTGCTGCTGCTGCTACTACTACTACTACTACTACTACTACTACTACTACTACTACTACTACTACTACTACTACATTTAGCCAACTTCCTGTGCTCACATGGCGATTTTCAGGACTGAAAGCAAAAGTATGAAGGTTTTATTTAGGATAACTGCTTTTGGGACATTTATTTATTTATTGACTTTTATTTAACCAGGATAGTCCCACTGAGATTAAGAATCTCTTTTTCAGGGGAGTCCTGGCCCCAGAGGGGAATCTATTTTACATGTTTTTAGTGGTAGTGGAAACCGGAGTACCCGGAGGAAACCTACGCAGACACAGGGAGAACATGCAAACTCCACACAGAAAGGCCCCGTCCAGGTGGGAATCGAACCCAGGACCTTCTAGCTGTGAGGCGTGAGCGCACCTGCCTAATCTTTCAAACCCATTTTGCTTTATTTAAATATCAAACCACTGCTAATTATAGCTGAGTTTAGCTGTTATTTAAACACCCGCTGTGTGTGTGGGGATGGCCAGTGGGTATATATTACAACAGGCAGATTTGATGATTTCTTCTAAAAAAGCATCTGACTATAGGTCAGCCAGATTTGTGCAAAATAACCTGGGATCTGCCATCCAACTCTGCAGGAGAAGCCATGGCTTTCACACAAATCCATGTGCCCTGCCAATGTTATTACTCATATTTAGGATTTGTGTTCTATCGGCCGTACATGTAGGCTTAAGTTGCAGTTGAAAAATCCTTTGCACACACATGTTGACCCACACCCTCCCAAGCATCATTGAGTGTTTTAGTCCCAGTAAAAAACTGGCATTGTTCTTATATGTTCTTAGTATATCTCCAATACTTCAGTCTAAAGGCATGTTCTACAACCATGAAACCACAGCATACTAGAAGTCTCACTGCAGAATTTTGAACCATCTGAAGTTGTATCAGAGCAGATTTGTTAAAACAAGAAGTTTCAATAGACTAAACAATAAGATAAAAAGCATGGACTGCAATCTCAAATTCAGAATCGGACAAATGTTGCTCTTAATTTGGCAACAACGTGGTTCATACTGTGATCTTTTAGATGAAGCCATTAAAAGAGAGGAAGATTGAAGGCCGTGTTGTTGTAAAAAGGTATTCTTCTGTATCGAGCATCAGCGCTGGACTTGGGGATGGAGCTTTTTCCACAGGTTGCCATAGAAACCAGCCCAACAGCCAACCAGCTGCTGCGTGACCCCCTCCTCCCCCCTGCTCCTTTAAACACACACATGCACACATGCTCTCTTACCACAATCATAACGCATACCAGCACATGGATTATTATAAGCAGGCCGCCTAGTTTGCACTTTTTGTTGCCCATATAGATAATACTTATCTCCGCAGGAATTGAGTGCATCAGTATTAACAGAAAGGAATGTACCTTATTTTTCATTGTAGAGAGAGAAGAAAAACTGTATTTCTAATTACTTGTATTTACAACCATTTACATGTATGTGTATAGAGCATGACAAATGATGCAGTGCTTTGTTGAGTATGAAAAGAAAAAATAGGTTGAGGACTAAACAGAGGTTCGTGTCTGATTCATTAGAGCTTATTTGCTGAGGTCTGATTTTGTTGATTGTATTTTTTTGTATCACATTGTCGGCCTAAACCAAAGTAAGTTTTGCATTACTTGGTCAAAACTAAACCTGCAAATCCACAGCAACTATAGTCTTGTTCATTTTTGACGAGCGAGTCATCTGATAGAAGATATATATCAGTAGTGAAATGAGTCGACTATGGAGGAACACAACGATTCGCTGTAAACCCAGAAAATAAGTGCAGGTGCAACTCAGACTCACTTTGTTAAGAGGATAATAATGCAAAACCCCTTTTAATTTAACCAATGTCCAGTTAAAAAAAAAACTAAAAAGGATATCGATAGAGTGTAGAGCAGTGTGGGCCTAAATATTGTCTATTTTCTAAACCACCCACCAACTGCAGCCATTCTCCCTTTTACTTCCCACACCAGTCCAGTTTTGTACATCTGATCTGCTATCTCTAAAAGCCCTCTCTCCTCACAATAAGATCATTGCATGCACAACCTTTTGAAAGAGAGATTAAGGGACACATGGAGATGATACCGTATCAGATGCGTCCCTGTGCTGGGCCCGGTGCATTGAAGAGGATGCGTGACAGATGGAGACAGTCCCAGAGGCGGTACACAATGTCTGATGAATATTGAACAAATATAGTAAGTGCACGGCTTGAGCTGAGTCACACCTCTATTTAGCTCTATTTGATTTTCAAAGAGATTGCATAATTATTTGGTGGATTGGGTTTGGCAAATGCTTAGTTATCCTCTGCTTAGTAGGTTTGCCTTATGCCCACATGGCAATTACATAATATTATTGCAGCCCTTTTTTTGTGATGTTATTGAGAAAATACCAACATGTCCTGGTAATAGATAGATTTTATGGATTAGCGTTACTCATATTGTGATTGGAATAAACATTTGCTCACATACGTCTTTTCCTTTGTTTTCCGAAATGCTCTGTTAACACACCTACAGAATAATTGTCTGTTTCTAGCCTGCCTTTATTAGCAGAGGTGTGCGTGTATGTGTGCTTAAATATTTATAATTATATACATAATGTTTACTTAGTTGAGACTGAGGTGTATTATTACACTATGTAGTGTATTGTGTTATGCTACGTGTTACATCAGTGGTTCCAAACTTTTCACATCAAGTACCACCTCGTAAAATGCTTGACCAGAGCATTAAGCCCACCTCAGCCCACCTCCTGAAAGTGCACACTGTCGTTGTGTCCTTGGGCAAGACACTTCACCCACTTTGCCCCCAGTGTCTGCGTGCGTTGGTGTATGAATGAGAGTATGAATGGGTGAGTGCATCCTTGCTGTAAAGCGCATTGAGTGCCTAATGTAGGTGGAAAAGCGCTATATAAGTTGAGTCCATTTACCATTTACCATCAAGTTTAAAATTCTGATCCAAAAAACGGTTTAAAACGTCCCTATAATGTAATATATATAATGTAATATAATCAAAATCTGACTAACTAATGTTTAAGTAAGTGCAATCTGTGTCTAACAAGAATTTAAATTCCTTATTCTAGCATAAATTAAAATCTTTCCTGTAGTCTAAATAGAGCTTGTGTGTGAGGTCATGACACAGCAAAAGGAAACGGGGGCGATGTCTGCAATTTTATTCTTCTAATATTCATCGATTTGTCTATTGTTTTGAGGCTCCATTTCTATTTAGATGGAAATGGAACCTGTTTAGCCTCTATAAAGTCTAAAATTGCAGGCGACTTTACCGCGATTACCGTAAAGCAAAAAGGAAAAGCTCTTTGCTGTCCTCACTATGAAATGTGTCTTGATACTGTATATAAACAAGTACATTGGCGAAAAATGTGTTTTTTGTTTGTCTGTTTTAATTGCACCTCAATGTACACTGGTATTTGATCTACTTAAAAAAAAATGTAAAAATAAATAAATAAATCAGCATACATTGCAATAACAGTCTGCTTCACGCCTTTGTCTTCCAGAAAAAGCTACTTCTGTGTCACACTTCATACTCGCTGTGAACTGCAACAAGCAACACTTCCATTTGCTGTGAAACACATTTGTGAACAGCAGGATGTGAGGAACTAGTCACAACTAAACAAAAAAAATGTATTGAAGTATAGAAGCCCGCACCCTCAACACAACTGTCTCCATACAGTATTAATCGTATTGTTTTGTTAATATTACTTACTCCCAGTCTTGGTGAAGATGATTAGTTTCAGTCCAGTTCTAGCCCACAGAATCACCCAGTAAATTCTGTTGTGCAAAATCCAAAAAAATCAAAGCCTGGAGACTTCAGTCAGTCTCATGAGCCACTTCCATCATATTTCTCTTATTGTACAGCTGCACTCTACTGTATGTGTCTTTGTGTGCGCGCGATGTGACCTAGATTTCAACTGTGCAGCACAATGTAAGTAATGCTTCGGGAACAAGGAGAACTTGAATCATCGTGCACCTCTGCTCACCTTATCCAGCTGGGGGGGGGCGCATCAGACTATTTGAAATGATGTTGTAAAAACAATTAATCACGCCAGTCTGCAAATAAATAGAAGACTAAACAAACAGTTTTGAGATATCCAGTCATCAAACTATGGTCTGTGGTATGTGTCGACCTCTCTGATTGGACAGTACAACAGGCGTGATGTATTGACCCGTGAAGCAGAGATACAGCTCCTTAGTTAACTTGATGGATTGGGGCTGTAACAAAGACAAACAGCTCTGATGAGGGAGCAGCTGACAACAGAACTGACATGGCTCTGTCAATACTGCTCCAGCTTCGCATCTGTCAGCACTGGGACCTCAACGGTTAGGGACCCTCACAGCAGCACTATCCACTAAATGGCTTAGCGGCCACTGTGGCAAGTGCTTTCCAAAAGTTACCAGCCCCTTAATCTTTTTGTGACAGAAAAGAAAAAAAAAAACAGGCACTTTTCCTGCATCAAGAATGTTCTGTTTTCATTTTCTCTACAAAGCTTTAATTCACAATTGTCAATTAATTTATCAGGGCGACAGTTGCCCAGATGGTAGAGCGGCTCGTCCTATAACCGTAGGGTTTATGGTTCAATTGCCGGCTCCTGTAAGTGCATGCTGTCATTATGTCCTTGGGCAAGACCCCTCACCCACCTTGCCTCCAGTGTCTGCATACATTGGTATATGTATGGGAGTGTTCCTAATGTAGGTGGAAAAGTGGTAAATAAACAGTGATATAGTATTTCAAAACATTGCATACTGGGTGTTTCTTTATTCCACGCAGCGGCCAACAAATGGTTTTCTTCAGTCTGAAGAAGACTTTCCATTGGCCACCCACAGTTAAAAGGCAAATTCTACCATCAAACTGATGATGATATTGACTATGACATAGGATTCTGACATGTCCTCAATCTCAAAAATATTAACTTGAATGCAACCTTTTGCAGATAAGTGCAATTCTGTCAGACAAAGTACTGAATTGTATTTTTCATATACCCGCAATTTCAACAAAAACAAATATGTGAAGGATGTTATTTTTTTGTTTTGATAAGAGCACTCTACAATACAATACACAATGAATTAAAGATACAGGCCCTGGCCCCTGTGTGCAACTCCCTCTCTCACGACCACCCTGATCTTGGTCTCTCACCTGGTCGCGCCCTCGCCCCGGTCGCAGAGTCACTCAGTGGCCAGGCTCATGTCGGTCCCCAGCATCACGAACCTCACTGGCTTTGCTGACGTTCATCCATAAGAAGTCTTACCTGGCCACTCTCACATGAATCAAAATGTTTTATGGCTGTTTTATATGTTTTTGTTTTGTTTCATGGATAGAATGTGTGTGAAATTTTCAAGGAATAAACATTGTGCGCTACAGTCCCCTATTTACCTGTATCTGGGTGTTCTGTAACATGCGATAGTGGCACAGCTGGTAGAGTTGGTCATCTCATGATCGGAAGGTTGTGGGTTTGAATATCAGCTCCTGAAAATACACACTGTTGTGGTGCCCTTGGGCACTTCACCCATCTTGCCTCCAGTGTCTGCGTACATTGGTTTATGAATGTAGGCATTCATAAACCAATGTACGCAGACACTGGAGGCAAGATGTAAACAGACAATTGAGACAATTTACCATTTAAAATACAAGAACAAATCAATAGTTGCTGGAGCGCTGCCTCCAAACATTGAAAAAGAATTTGATGATTATTGTTGCCCAACATCTCCAGATGGTCTTGACCAAGTGTGAGTTTATTGACAGGGATGAGGGTGAGTGATAATGCTTTAGGATTGTCTCTACATATTCTATCCATAGACTGTATATTTATGTACTGCCTTTCCTCACTCCTCCCAATTTACATCAATTACTCCGTTCAAGAGAAAATCCATGATGGCAGCTCATGGTCTTCTTTCCTACAGAGAATGTTCCAAAAAAAGGACAAAAAGGCGGGAAACTCCGCCCCCGTGAGGCGGGTTGAGCAGCAACAAGGCTTAACAGTGCTCCTGGGGTTGGCTGGCCTGCCAGACACTCCTCCTTTCTGTTGAAATATCTTTGAAAAAGCATGTAATTTGGCAGGCCAGGCAACTCCTGGGGCTGTCAATCAAAGCCCATCAAACTTCACAATTAAATATAACAAAAATCCAGCGTGGTTAAAGTATCATACTCTTCTCAGCATTGTAACAGGAATAAACTGTGTGTGTGTTTTTCTTTTTAGAAACAATAAAAGTTGTTTTTGACACGTGTAAAGTTTCCATTGTTTTTTTTATGTATTACTGAATCTTCTGGAGTCACCCTTTGCAACTAGGGGATGGTGTAGCAGCAATGTCAGCAATGCCAACGAGAAGTGCTTACCTCGCCCACTCACAGTGCCAAATATCATTAGCTGATGGCAAAAAATACAGAGCGATCATAAATGCGCCAATAATCAGTATTGTCACATTTATAGAGTACTTTTCTTAGGCACTCAAAGTGATTTACATCAAGAAACCACTCACCCATTCATACAATAGTGTCTTGCCCAACTTGTAGGATTCGAACCATCAACCTTTCGGTCCAATCGCTCAACTGAAGATGCCATTTCCACTGCGCTTCATACAGCCCTCACTCACAGTGAAACAAACTTCTTACGACTCCTACGTTAGAGTGTTTTTTAGACTTTAGCTCAGCATTCAACACTCTTTCACTCCCCAAGGCTGTGTGCTGAGGCCCCCCCTGTTCACTCTGCTGACCCATGACTGCACTCCAAAGTACAACTCAAATCTCTTCATCAGTAAGAGAGACGAGTCAAACGACAGGAGTGAGGTGAGCAGTCTGGCCATGTGGTGCACACAGAACAATCTCTCTCTAAATGTGGAAAAAGCAAAAGAGATTGTTGTGGACTTTCGAAGAGCGCGGGTCCAGCATTCTTCTCTAACAATCACTGGTGCTGCTGTGGAGAGGGTGACCAGCACTAAGTTCCTGGGTGTGCACATCACAGAGAAGCTCTCCTGGACCATGTACACTACATCACTGGTTAAGAAAAGTAATCAGCGTCTCTACGGAGAAGAGCCAGAGACCCAGCGTTATGTGCAACTTCTACAGAGGGACTACAGAGAGCACTGTGCAATTATGAGAGGAGCGGAGAAGATCTGCAGAGCCTCCCCTCCATTAAGGACATGCACTCCACCCGTCTCACCCGCAAAGCCTTAAGAATCACCAGGGGCCCTACGCACCCATTACACAGTCTGTTTAAGGTATGGAATCCATGGGCCAGCTCCAGTCGACAGTTTTATCCATCAGGCTATCAGGAAGCTGAACTCCCTCCCTTCCTTGAGCTTCCACCCTTAACTCCCCACCCCACGCTCCACACCAAGGACGAGAGAATGAACTATTTCGATTCACTGTGAAATGAATTGACAAATAAAATCTTTGAATTGAAGATGACCCACTTTACAATCTGCACCGCAGCCGCCCAGGAGTATGAAGAAAAGCTTAATCAACAGAAATATATATAACTGGATCAAGTATGTTGTTCACCACTAATTTGGGAAGAAAATAGGATAAAAAGTCCACACGACAAACGCATAAAAATTCATATAAATTTATTATTTTTTTTAATCAAAAATATTTCCACACATTTGCATAGATGGACAAAATAGCTTACACAAGTTTCCTGTGATTGTTACGACACAGAGAGAGCACAAAGGAAAGTGCAATTTCCCTGCTTTATCTTGATGTCGTTTGTCTTTGAAAATGTTTAACATTTTTACAAAGATGCAGTTCACTTAATAACTTAAAGGGTAGCCTATCGGCATGAGTCTACAATTTAATGTAAACATGTTTATATAATTGTTAGATTCTTTGTATTCAAATAAAGTACTTAACTTAGAAAATAATAAATAATCCAAATATATTAAGTTTTGGTTTGACAAATAAATGCAATTTTTCGGACGAATTATGCCACTACATGGGAACCATGAAGTGGTTATATTAAATGTAACTCACACAATAACTTCCTCTTTAACAAACAGTAAAAAAAAGTAAGACATTGGTCATCTGCTTCTCAGAAATACTTCTAGACAGGGAACAAATACATCGTTGTACTCTTCTCTTCTGCACACTATCACAGACTGCTTCTTCAACTACCCGTAGAAAATATTTTTCACACAATCCAATTTATTGTCACATTTATCCTTCTGAAATTCAGCAACATTTCAGATACTTATTTCCAAACAGTATTTAATCAACGTTTTGTGCAACACTAAATTGTGTGTAGTTTAATTAGCATACTGTTTGTAAAAGGCAACTTTGACGCGCTCAATGTGGTGGCACAGCTTGATGGCAGGACCAAGCTTCAGATCCATGCACTCCTGAACAGTGGGTAGTGTCAGCAGCAGAAGGGCCTGCCCATCAATGTCCTATACACAAAGATATTAGAGTTGCAGATTATTTTAAATCAAATATCAGCTTTGTAATTTTGATAAGTACCTGTTCCTGAAAGATATTGGCCAAGGATGAGCAATCAGTGGAGTTAATGAACTGAATCACCTCATCCACAGTCCACTCCAGGGGGTTTCTGTCCAGAACCAGCTGATTCTCATCTTCCTGCATCTAAAAGAAGACAGAATAAATGGGAAGATTCATAAAATATATTTTCTTTTGTTTTTTTTTTGGTTGGGAAAGTGAATGAACACACATTAGACTCATGCATGTAAACACGTCACATGGGATTGTAGCCTTAGGTTAATTTCTAACTTGTTAACTTACCTTAATTCCAACTAAAGAAAGGGGGTTCTAGAGACTACGCTGGCGACTCTAGCAACTACACTGTTTCTTTCAAAAAGGGCAGCATTTAAATAAAAAAGTATTGGATTCATGAATTCATACGAGCGATCGCGATGTCGTCACACCCAGGGGCCGTGGTAGGCGTTTTATGTTTTTAAACAAATGACAAGAATCCTATGATCGTCAAAAAAAATGTTCATAAACAGGGCATTGCTTCTCTTGCGCTGTAACAGAGCGATCATTTTATAAAACCGTGTTAGAGGCCTGGATGCATCAGCTGTTGCCTACCATTCACCAAAATGTTTTTTGTCCAGACTGTGCGCTGTGCATCTAATTATAAAACCTTTCAATGATCGGGAACTAGTGGGGTGGTTGCTGTTGCTTACATTACAGTGTTATTAGTCTCTGCAAATTGTAAAACGTGCTTATGAACTCATCTTTCAGAAGAATAAGAATTTTAGTTATGTGTTAGGAAAAATGAGAAGGAAGAGTTAGGGCCTAAACAGCAACTGAAAATTAACACGGTTCCTCTTTCATTGTTTGTAACAAAAAGCAGGGAATTTAATGGGCCCTTAGCTTTACATGGAAGCTATTGTTTTTATCATAGACAGTGCACAAAACACAACATTAAACTTCAGCAGAACAAACAATTATGCATGTTACTAAGGGCAACTTTAGAGTTTGCACAAAATTAACATAATGCAAAGTCGTTCTCCAAATTTTTATGCCAAACAAAAGAGCCATTTGACTGACCTGTACATCCTGTTCTTTCGGGGGCTGGTACTCCTTGTTGCTCTGGTTATATGCTGATAAGGAACGTGTGGACCTCCTCAGTCCAGTGTCTGCGGACTCGTAGCTGCCCTGTCCCGCGCTGGTCGCCCTACGGAGAGTCACAGCGCGACGGGGTCGACTGCTGCCCACCTCTGCTACCGACAAATCATCCCGCGCCTCTGAGCTCGTGCCTTCACTGCCCGAATGTAAAGTGAAGTCCTCATCATCCTCTCCCTCATCACTTTCCTGTTAAACAAAAGACCATTTGGCTAATGCACGATATAAAACTTTTCTTTTAACTAAAAATGACAAATACCATTTCTCTGAGAAAACAAGAGGACATAAATTCATTGTATAATATTTATTTGTAGCGGATAATGGAGGGATAGTTCACTCTCTGACTTTTTGTCATGGTGTAGTCGAGTTTTTCCCCATAAATACTGCAAAATAACCTTGCAAGCTGGATAGTAGTGAGATCTGAATTTTTAGTCTCACAAAAATCCATTTTGATAGGCTCGAGCTGATACATTTGGACTATGGCTAATCACATGGTCGTATTGGCACGAGAGTGTGGGGTTTAACAACGTCAAGCACTTTTATCAATACTTATCAATAACCCAGTGACAGCTATGCTGCTACGTACTTCCAAATACAAAAAAACATTTAAAAAAGTACATATTCAAAGTTTTGAGACTTAGCGGTGAGTGGCTAAGTTGAGGTGTACTTGATCCAATCAGCTGCAATTATCTCATTAAAAGTCCTTCCTTTTTTAAACTGGAGACATTCCAGATTGAGATTACTGTGCTAATTTTATTTGCACTGTTATATCAATCTGACCTTTGTCAGGTTACACTCTTAGTTCACATCTTTACATTTCTTTGTAATTATAGTTCCTCAAATATAAATGGAGGCTGTAAATTAGTTACTGTAAGACCTTAGTTCAGAGTTTTCTGTTAAACACAGTGTTATAAACAAAACATAGTAGTCAAATACATTATATTCCAAAAAGACAATTCATTTTCATTCATCCATTTAAACCAGGTGTAGGCAAGTTTGCGTCGTGGAGGCATCATCATTGCCAAAACACCGAGGGCCGAACCTCAGCATTGTAGTAAATTCACAATTTTCAACAGCTTATGATGAAATATTAAATCAGTGTGACCTGAATGTTAATAGTGAGGGCTGTCCTCTCTCTCATTTCATCAGAGGCCAGCAGTCTCATAACATTAGTGCCGGCTCAGTGCGCTTTGGCCAGAGGTCGGTCACAAAACGTATGCCTGGTCAGACCAGTTTGGCCCTGGCCTCGGCAGTGGAGACGCTCCCTCAACAGGGTTGACCAGGCACTAGGCTGGGTAGGGCCTACCAGTCGAAACACCCCATACATTCGCTGGACAGATACCCATGAAGGGCAATGTTGTGTAGAACAACCTTTTTCCTCCAACCAGACTCAGGAAGGTGAGGGCAAGCCAGAGGAGTAAGTGTGAACACGTGCTTTTGTTTGGATCGTGTTTCGGTCGTGTGCACACCCGCACCACAGCGGGACTGGCGGTATATTCTCTTTCTCTCGGGACACTGGACACAGACAGCGTTTAACTCATGGTGGGAAGTTTTTAGTTTGAAAGCCTATAATGCTAAAGGAAGAACATGAGCCCACAAAAGGACAGTCTGTGCTGCTAGTAAAAAAGAGGGCCTTTTGTAAGAAACGCTCTTGTTTGGAGCAACGATGTCCTTGCGCCAGGCGGAAGATTAAACTGCACCCCATGTCCATATTGATAATGATCTGCCACAGTCTGAGTGTCAAATAAATAAGTATTCAGTGTGGAATAAAGCTTTCCTATGCTTCTTTTGTTCTTCTTTTGTTGTGAGTCTCTCAAGGTTGAAATGGTAATGCATTTGATACTACGTATAAGAAGTCCTTTTATTTATGCAGCTGTAAGCGAGATTCACCACATTGTTAAAATCATAAAATAGGTACAAAGTGAAATGGGTGGAAGAAAAGAAAAAGTGACCTGACCAGCAGTGAGCCGGGAGTGTAGTCCACGGTGAACGAGCGCCGTTTCTTCTGCACAAAGATAGCTTTCCTCTTCTTCCTCCGCCGTGCTGGTTTGGCTTGATCGCTCTCTGTGTCCACCGTCCTGGACAGTTTCCTTTTCTTCCCGTAGTAGTGAGCTGCAGACACATAGTATTCGTTAGAAATCTTGCACCCAAAACAACACTTAAGTCAATTATAGGCTGTGAAGATGTTCTGTTTTATTTTGGTGTTTCTTCATAACTGTAGTTGAGCACAAGATGAGTTTAATTACACCCACTTACTGAATTTGGTTTTAGTTTGTAGTGAGCAGTTCTCCGGGCACTTATCAGTGACATGAGTTGGGCTGAAGAGGTTCGGACAACACTGCAGCTTCAGACACACTTTTCGACAGAAGTCTGGGATTTGGTCTGCAATGCGTACAATCTGGATTGTGGAGCGATATGTTTTTCCTTTATATCTGTTAAGACAACAATAAAAAGTAAGTACAATTAAAACAATTATAACTGTACGTAATTATAATGAAGTAGGAATATCTAATTAAGTAAACTGAAATGAACCCGTGACCCACTTTTGGAAACTGACCCACTGGTTGAGAACCACTGATCACATTAACAACTATTTAGAAAGTATCCTTCACCCACAACATTAAGTAATATATTGATAGTCATAACCAAGAAACCCCTAACCTAATATTTGTGAAAACCCAAATCTGTGCATGAGTTTTGTGGATTCCTCTCTAATAAAGACTGGCTCACTTGGCTTTGAGGGTCTCCTCCTGACAGTCCCAGCTGCTATCCTCCATCTCCTGCAGCTCTTTCAGGACTCGCCCAGGCTTGTATGCAGCGTTGATCAGCATACTCAGCAGCTGAAAGATAAAGCACATAAAATGCTTCTGTGTCAAAAAATAGCAGCACTAGATCATATTGCACACAAGATCACAAGAAGAGGACGAGGAAAAATCACACCGAAGTCTCCGCAACTGATATAAAAGTGTAAGTCCACATGAAAAACCCTCAAGTCTCCAGAGAAATTAAATGGTTGTTTAGCTGAGTTTGCACTGGTGCATGTAAACACAGCTGACTGACAGCTTCTCACATTAGGATGAAGACACTGCTGGGAAACTGCAGGTGGTTAACAAGACAACATCTCCCCCTCTGTCTCTCGCGCCCCTCCTTTTGAAAAGTGCATCTTTCATTAGACCCGTTTTATCCTCTACACTCTGTCTTTGAACAAGCTCACCTCTTTCAGGACATGTGCACATTTGCCGGGCCCCACGGCCTGAGGCAGTTCAGCGATACGCCCTTTGTTGAGGTATGGCCCAGAGAAACAGCGATGGTTGATAAATATTTTTGAGCAGCAGTATCTTCCATTGGCTGCACCTGTCAATGAAAAGGAAAAATTGGACAATTTGATTGTGTGCACCTGGACGATGTACAGAGGGTAAAACTTTTGACACACTGATGTGTGCTATGCTCATTGTTGTTGTTTTTTGCTATATTCCTCATCTATGTTTAGACAGAAAGGAATAGAAAATCGTGACATGTTACAATGTTTTTGGTTTTATTGCCACTACCAGTACTGTTACATAGCAGGTTCCGTTTTCTTGATAAGAATAAGATAAGGTGCAGAGAATAATAAAGGCATGTGGGATGAACAGCACTGGGATACTCAATGCCCTTTTCGTTGCCTCTTACTCGTGCCAGCACCTGGAGCCGCCAAGCACAGGGTGAATAGCAATTAGCTGCAGTCATGAATATTCACCATGGAGTGGGTGTTTTTAAAAAAGAAGCTTGAAAATAACAGCAAGGGTTTCTGGGAAACAATGCAAAGTCCACTATTGTTCTTTGTTCAGCACATTGTGTTGCATGTGCAGTTAAGACAAAGTATCTGCAAGGTTTTTGTTTCCATCTACCAGTATGGTAGTGCGTGCGTGCGTATATAAGTTACATGATGCACTTTTAAGGAAGCACACTTTTACAAAATTAAAATTTGACATGGTTTACTGTAATTACACAAAGAGTAATTAGCATTACCTGGATCCATGGCAACAGGCTGGCAGTGGAGCACAGCAGAAATCTCTTCCGGCTGAAACTGAACTAACCTGTGCAAAAACATGACAATAGATACCAAACATTTAGAGCAATGGTCTGGAACATATAGGGTCAATTTACTGTTATATGGGGATAATACTTTTTTAGCCTTTATCAAATCCAATAATAATGAAAATAAACAAACAGTTTAATTTAATATTGTTATTATTTTAACTCTTCTTAAGCTCCTAAATAGAAAAATGCCTTTACATTATTTGCACAATATTGCCAAAGCAGTCATGTGTGTCCCCTCTTTGCTCAGCACTAGACACTGAGCCCTACTTATCCCTGGTTTAGTCCAGGTTTCGCTGTTCATTTCTAAATGAAAACGACAGAGAAACTGCTGAACTATTTGCGCTTAATGATCATGCATATTTAATTTGATAATTAGGGTCTTCTTAGTTTTAAAACTTTAGTGAATCATATTTTAGTCATTCCTTGGCTTTTTTCTCTTTCTGTTTTTCTGGGCTGCAGTTACCGCTCTGCTGCAGAGAGACAGAAAGAGAAAGACCACGCCCAAAGATTGGATCCAAGGTTCGGGTCAGTGACCTCTGATTTAGACTTAGTTTAACTGCATCCTACTGTTTTTCTGGCTGGACCACTGCAATCTTCTTCAGTTTTGGAGCTGGGGAAAAGCAGTGTAAAGATTGCTGTCAGCTGTTTGCACTTTCATTTGAAGTGATTTAGGCATTGATGTTAACGTACAGACAGGTTTAAGTGGAGGGGTGAGAGGGTAAGCGTTGGCTTCACACCAGCCGACAGGAAAGATGTCCATAGACTCGCTGTCCACAATGCACTCCGACAGCGGCTTGGCCACGCCTGAGGAAGAGAAGAGGGTTGTCACACTAATGGCTAATAGAGACTTTCACTTCTGCACACATAACATAAACCCTGAGATGTCAGTACCTTCCAGTCGCAGCCACAGCAGGCGGCCCGCCACTTGTGTGATCTGGGCCACACACACCTCTTTTGGCTGTGTGGGGTTCACTGCCTCCAGCCACATGTCCTTGGCAAAACCCCTGGTCTGCCACGTCTGTGCACATACATACACATGTAAGATGTCCGAAGTGTGAGCACACACAGCGCTTTACACATGACACATAAAGAATCAAACTACTTTCTCTTTTTATTTACAATCTTATATTGTTTATGTATTACATGTCTTGTGCTTTCACACTAAACAATTATATTGGCTCATCACTTCACTCTAAATTCGTGTAATGGTTTAATAATTTATCACATTCGGCTCTCTTGGGTTGACAGTGTATGTTCCAGTTTCAAAGGAGACTTTGTTAGACATCACACGTGTCCACAAGATACTCCCAGAGTGACAACAAAGCGATTGGTCTTACGTCTGGGAAGCACGCGTCTGGAGCAGCCTCAGTGCTGCTCTTTTTCAGGTAGTCGGCCCAGTCAAAGTCTTGCCCATCATAGCCTTGAGGACGCTCTAAACTTATGCCATTCTTCAAACACCACTGAACTGGCAGAATGCCGAGTGAGTTGATATGACACACCGCAGAACAGGGCTTAGCATCAGTCGACAGATCATCCACTGTCACCTGAAAGTAGAATTCATTGTAGACCTGCAACACAAACAAGGAACAACATTATTCAAGCTTTGTTTAAAATGAGCATTAAAAAATGGAGATTAATCGTGAGGGCATAAGGAAAGCCTCCAGATTCTTTTTGTAGACCATTTTAGACTCCGACTCACCTTTGTGACAGAAACAGGGCAAATCTGCAAGTGATCCCACCAAGGAACCATCTCCAGTTTCATTCCCACCTTGAAGGAGTGCTTGGGCAGGTCTACATGGTCCTGACACAATAAAGTCGAAATTTACAGATGGACGTGCTCCAATGTCACTGACACACTTAAACAAGGTCACAGGCTTTATATGCATTACCCATTTGTGAAAACCAAACTATGAAAGACATCATTTTCAAGTTTATTGCCAATTCTATAAGATGAATTACAGAATAGAGAATCAAGGGACTTTATCCAAACCGATTCTCATTCTTTTTCTTTCGATATTAATTAACCATAAATGGGGTGAATGGCGATGACTTACCTTAAACACTTCCAAGGGCAGTGAGTTCTTCTGTCCCTCACACTGAGCCTCTTCTAAAGCCTGCTGCCAGTCGGAGGGGCTCTGCAGACATCTGAGCTCTGTCATGTAAAGAAATTAGGACATGTCCTTTAAAATAAAATTTAAAAACATTAAAAAACGTGGATGTAATAAATCTTTGAGCCTAATTAGTCACCTCTAGGAGGCTCTAGTGTGAGGCCGTTCTCTGTGGCCCACCCCACGGGCCTCAGCCTCACATCAAGGTAGAACAGCCAAACGTCCCGAGTGCGCTGCTCCTCTGATAATCCAGCGAAACGTAAACAAAGTCGTCCTCCGATGTTCTGAATGACCCGAGCAGGCCAGAAGAGGAAAGGATCATAGGTGTCCTGAAGCTCCAGCACAGATCCCTCAACAATCAAGTCCACTGTGTTTTTTCCCCTGAGAGGCTGACGGGAAAAAAGGGTTTTGAATGAAAATGTATCCAAGCAGCTTAACTTGACAATGAGTGATACAGTGTGTGAACCGTACAAAGTTATCAATACTTTCAATACCAGTAGCGACAGTTTCAGAATCAATATCAAAGAATATGATAAATGTGCAATAGACTAGATGAAGAAAATCAATAACCAAGGTATACAAAACAAGTTCTTTTGTGCTGCTCCAATGGCATAACATAACCGTCATGAAACTATCCAGGAATATTGCACAATGTATAAAACATGCAAAGAAAAAAACAATGGTTGTGATTTTAAAAGCTAGAATCAAATCAAATCATAAGTGAAAAGGCTGGTATCACACATCATTATCACAAAGACCACCATTTAGTTGTAAAAACAAAGCTAATGTGGCCACGCTTGTCTAACCCGTTCTGGATACGTAGAGACTGACCCCTTCCAGAAGGTTGGCTGGTGCTGTCCTGGAGCCAGTTAGATCCTGAACGAGAAACTCCGTCCAGTCGCTGTACTTCTCCTTAATGGCTGAAAGAAAAAGGACAGAACCATGACCTAAGAAAGGAAGCGTTTTCACAGCTGTGCAAAAATAGTAAGTGAGAGTAAGTGAAAGAGAAAACATGCAACAGAAAAAAAAACAACAACATACAAGCAGATGCATGCGCAACTCAAACACAAATCTCAAACATGTTTTCTCATTTGTTTGACAGCGCTTGGTTGTTTAAAAAATATTAATTCTAGTTATTTGTAGATTCTGCTACGCCTTGCAGTTCATGAAATAAATAAATAAATAGTTTGCTTGGGTTGTTTTAAATAAAATAGAGTCGAGTTATACAACGCTTGTTCATGGTCTGCCTAAGAATGTGATGCAATGAAAGGATAAGACTTGTATAGACTGGAGAGAAACAGGAGAACATGAGATGAGGGCAACTAACTAAAAAAAATGATTTTCAAAGAGAGGTTTTGTTTTGTCAGAGATGATACAATCCAGACAGACAACATACACTGCAGTCTCTCGCCACTATCTTCCGTGAGACTCTAAACTGAGGCAAAAATGCTGAGTGGCCTTCGTCGAATGTTTGTCTCTGTCGACAACAAGAGCCTCCAACACACAAACTCACAGATGCTTGTTGGAGTCATTAGCACATGGTCAAATGAGTAACGTTTGCAACATACTGTAGAAACCAACCTTCCCTGCGGCACATAAGCAGGAAACCAAAGTAAAAGTGAAAGAGTATGCAAAGGCTACTGTAGCAGGTTAAAGAGGGGAATTAAGCTTTCTGCAGGCATTTGGTAATGATCTCAAGCACAGCTTTATCACCGTCTTCGTTGGTTAGAAAATGCAATATTGATCCAAAACAGCTAAAACAAAATATCCAGTGGTTCCACTTCCTAATTGTCTGAGCGATCTCACAATAAGCCCCTCCCCCACCCTCCCCTCTGCTGTCCCGCTGTTTCAATACAGCAAAAGAGAAATAGATCAAACAGGCGATCTCGTGTTGCTGTTGTGAAGCTATGGCGAGTGTTTTTATACACTGCAATGAAAGGATTAAGCTTTGCAAGAGATTGAGAGGTGAGGGCAGAGGTGCCAAGAATAGCTACTGGGGAAGATTCAAAGATTGGTCAAAAATGCGCAAGTGGCTCCAAACACAATTCCAGGTATGTTTTTGATGAGAGAACAACATTGTAACATACTTAGACGACGTTTTCGACTCAGTGGCGTGTCTTCATCAGGGTAAGACTTACCCTGAATACGGAAGACTCCATTAAGTCGAAAAAACGTCAGTCACACAATAAATAAGACTTTCTGCAAATTCAGAGTGACTCAAGTCCTTCCTCTTTTGTTTCTAAGAATGTTTGGCCCAACGAGTTTGAAGAGCACCTGATCATTTGTAAGTGTTTGCTACTTTCTAGCATTTACTTCCTACTACGGTGATCCAGCGAGCTCTCTGCCTCTCCTCTAACATCGTAACATACATGAAAGGTCCAAGTCGATTTTGCATAAAGCTAATCAATTCAATAACATACGAAAATATACAGTGGCAATTAAAGATATTCAGAATGATGGGCTTGTCAATATGAAAACAATATATAACTGATATTGTGCAGCCGCAGCTCTAGTGATACAGATTAATGAGTCATCAAAAAATTCCTGAAAGCATTAGTCCAACAACAGGAAATGTCATGCCAAGATATGTACATAACCAACACTGGATGAAGCTTTTCAACAAACACTATATACTGTATAAATGCTAAATAGTGATTTTCCCATGAGATTACTTTTGTCGTCGTACTTCTGACAATTGTGAAAGAACACAGTTAACAGACTTGAGCAGAAATAGATCAACTATTTTTACAGATCCTACCCAGATTAGTCACGAAGCCTTGGCCAAAAAACAGCTGAAGCCAAAATATACAACACTGACCGCTCTCTCCTCCTTGTTCTGCTGTGTTCTCCTCAACTGCAGTTTTATGTCAGTCCATGCAACATAACAAACAGTGCATAATAAACCTTGCAGTGCAACAAACCAGCAACACATCGATTAGTCCTGTTTTAACACTACAACTATTAGAATCCAAGTTCCAATGTGTAGAATCAAATCGTGCCTGCCTTGTTTCAAATAACTTCTGTTATTACTTAAGACAATCAAATGAACAAAACAAAACAGTATTTTGCATTTAGCAATCCGATTTACTCTAAGTATTTCAAAAGAGGTTTACGTTAGAAATGTGGCTGATCAATATTTCCATTTCCAACTGCATTACGCTCTACTGAGCTACACACCTCTTTGAACACTTGACTCATTACAGGCATAAAGAAGTGTCATCTGCAGAAGACTCTGACAGGAAGCTCTGTGGTGAATTATGCAAATGATCTCTGTCGGGGTCTATGCTGCCGGCAGCACCTCGCCACATGACCAAACTTGTGATCAGGACAAAAAAAAAAAATTACTTTGGGATTTATTTCCATGACACACACGCAAAACTGGAATAGGACATATTTCTTTAAAACGCACTTTTTTTTTTTCAAGAAAGTGTCTTCTTTGCTCTCAAACATGTACAGAGAGCCAATAATCTTTTATTTTTAGATTTAGATGTTTAAAATGATTAAAAGACAGGTGAAGTGAATTTGGTGCAGATACATAGAAATGCTGGGGCCGTTGTAAAGAGCGCAGGCTTATCTGAACACATCACTCCGCAGGAGGGCTCTACAAGAGAAGAGGCTGTGGGAGGCAACGGTGACTGTGCAAGTTCGCGGAGAGATTTAGCCCTGTTTGTTTTTGTGAGTCATCAGATTCCACTGCAGGAAATATGTGAGGTCTGTGCTGGTAAACAGGGCCCTGCGAGAAGGCTGCTTCTGAGGAAATGTATCACCTTTTTTTGATATAATTTTCATGGATATTGGAGACAAGTCTGAACAAACCCACACACATAATTAAACATGGACACTGTCTGTTTAAGGCTCACTCATACTTCATCAGACGCAAGAACTTTGTTTGTACACCGAGAGCTGCAAGAAAAAAATGAAGTCATTTTTGCCTTGTAACCATGGAAACTGACATGTCCATGGTTACAAGGAAAAAATGACTTCATTTTGTTTTTGCAGCTCTCGGTATAAAAACAAAGCACCAAATCCAATTTTTTTGCTGATAAACGGTGTAAAAAGTTAATTACATTTCCCAGTCAATATTTTGATGTTTTGTGCACACCAAATCCCACTTTTCTCTATAACCGCATGGTTGACGCCTCCCTCAGGTTACATGGACTACATTTGAATAGGTGGCGTTCACGATTTAGAAAGTGCTGATGTCATAATGTCAGACGGAGGGCAGGGCCAATACAACTCTATAAGAGAAATGCAGTTTTTGTAAGAAATCTCCAAAACGAAGATTGACAAATGTTTTTCCTCATCAGTATTTGATCGTGATTGGATTCACATATTTTTATGTCTGAAAGTCCTTTCTATTGGACAACATCACAGTCATGTTTTTGCATATTGTCACCACTTTTTGACGTTTTTCTGAGAAAATAATTGGACATTAGTTCATATGTGCTGACAGAGGAGACGATGAACTTTATCACAGTTTTTGTTTCATGTGGATTCCTCCAGTAATGACTGAGATATGAGCCAAAAAACAAAGACATAAAAATACGCATTTTGTCAGTTACCACAGTTACCGTCAGTTGCTCCATCTCAATTTTAAACTATAGGCTCTTTAGAATGTTGTGATGTCAAGTGAACGCAACCTATTTTTGTGGTTGGCCGGTGACGCCGCCACTAAACGTCATGGATCCGGAGAACGTCATCAGTCCCGCCTGCCGCCCACACAAGCCTCGGCCTCTGTTACAGAGCAACCAGGAAATAAGCAGCGCACCCGAACCACCTCGTGGCAAAAAAAAATTGTAGTTGTGTTGGTATATCAACCACTCACAAGTCAGGAGAGGGTACCAACTATCCTATGGAAGAAAAAAAAACATGTACCGGCGCCACACCGGTAACGGCAGTCTGTCAGTCCTTGTTTGTGGGTTTGGGAAAAGCCCGTTTAGGCTCTATTTAAAGTGGTGGGTTTATCTACATTTTCCCCCCTAATCTGATCTACTATAAGACTTTTGTATTTTATAATTTGTCAACTACATACCTTGCAAGCCCTAAAATAAGATGATGGTAAAATAATGTGTTGTTGTAAATTTACAACACAGGAGTTCTGTGCTTTTTGTGCACACTTGTAGTTAAAACACTTGTGCATGTATTATTATAAAACACTGCCACTTGTCAATCGCATAATGAATGATTTAAAACTTCACCATGTTCTGCTCATGATCTCCTGCTCTTGACGTTATGTGTGAGGCATGATCTGACACTTGGTGAGCCGTTTTTTCTTTTCTTTTTATCAGGACATTGCATTTGTGCGCAGGAGTTATCTGAGGAGTGCAGCTTGTCGTGAGGGTTTCAGATATAAACTAGTCACATGCAGCACAAGGCGACGGTCACAGAGCTATGAGGTCACTTCCTGTTCAGGGGTGAAGAGCGGAGAATAAGGAAGCACACTACACACCTACATAAACACGCTGTCATTTATAGCTGTTAGTGGAAGCTGTCAGAGTCGCTTACCTTTTTTCAGGTAAATGTTATCTGAGAAAAAATACACAAAATAAAAAAAAGCAGCCAACAGTGACACATTAAAAAGACAAATGAAATGCAGACAAAAAAAAAGGTTTCACATGATGCAAATCCTTGAAATGAAGCGGCCATGACTTATTTTCAAGTCAGTGTGAACTAATTCTAAGACCTAGAATAAGTCAGTACAGTTGATATCTTAATCACTTGCATCACTGGGATGATAAAAAGCTAACACAAAAGCAACTGCAATTCCCATCAGAAAGTACAATAATGGACTGAAAACACCTAACTAGCACCGGCATTGTAAACATTATTACACCATTATTGAGGAAAACAGTAATTCACTTCATCAGCTTCATTTTAAATCAATAAAAAAAAACAAAGCAGGCGGTGGTTGAAAACACCATCAATGATTGAGGAGGATACATGAGCACAAGGACAACCAAGTCAGAGGGAAACAAATCCAGGTCATCTCCACAACAACAGAGACTCACACTATTCATCAGTGAGAAAGTGTCAAGAAAAATAAATGGTAGTACATGTATGTACAGCCCGAGGGTCGCAGGCAGTACCACAATCTTTGATAAACATTTTGGTCAAATTGGGAAGATTTTCCGGGGCCATACTGTTTACTTTGGCTCATTTGAAGTGATTTTGACGATTTTGACATTATGGATCCACAAACCTCTGTTCTGTATTCTTTGCAGATTGTTGTCACATGTCAATTAGTGTGTGTGGCCACCTTAAAGGGATATTTCCGAATTTTTGACATAGGGCCTCAATTCCTAGTTATCCAAAGTGATTACTGGAGATTTTTTTTTTATTCATGCAGTCCTTATATTTGAAGAGTTTAGTGGCGCTAGGCTAGTGCTAGGCTAGCACATGTCTATGGTAACTATTAGCCTGCATTAAAAACCTCTTCAAAACCATGGGGTAGTCCTCCAAACGTTGCCATATCTGATTAGTAGAAAGCTCCTTTGTGAATTCCACGTGTAGTAATGCCGGCTGCAGGTAAACAAACTACTGTAGATCCGGTAACCGAGCAGATCACTCCGCCGCTGCATAGCTTACAACCAGGAAGCTGATGCTGCTCAAAAATAAGTTCTTTTAAATGCAAAATGGTATATTTCAGTCAACACAGACATTTATATCAGTAGTCTGGTGTTATAAGTGAGTTGCCTCAGGCGCACTGTGCTTGGGTCGGACTGTTTTTAATGCAGGCTACGAGTTACCATAGACATGCGCTAGCCGAGCACTAGCCCAGCACCACTAAACTCTTCAAATATACTGACTGCATGGATTAAAAAAATATATATCTCCAGAAATCAACAACACCCTCGATAACTAGCAAATGAGGCCCTATGTCAAAAATCCTGAAATATCCCTTTAATCACAAAACTCCAGGGAAACTCTCAAAATGCTATGAATGCATGCCTCACATGGTTTTAATCTAAATAAAAAATTTGGACTATTTTAGAAACTGGGAGAAAAAGGAAAGCAGTGTGGGAAATACTGAAGGGTTCAAAACGATCAACTACTTAAACAAAAACAAAAAAATGAAGTAATGCTTAATAATTAATGGAAATGAAATAACAATTACGATTATTACATTATTGATTTATAACATAACATAATTAGGAATAAAACGATTCTACAATGTGTTCTTTTCGTCTTTTCACCCCCACTTTAACGGAGCACATTTTTTCTAGTTCAGCTTTACCCAAATCTTAAAGCTTCTTGCAGCCTACAGACCAGTGTAATGCCTCATTTGAAACCTACAAAATTGATCTTTTTCCTCGCATCGTTGTTGTGTTTTATCATAACAAATAAAGCAACTTACCTGCACCTTTTTTTTTTTATCATCCTGTCACTTTTTTCACCCCTTGTCACTTTATTTTTGCATGTTTGTCACTTTTTCATTGCTCTTTTGTCATTTTTTCTTGTGGGTTAGGTGTTAGATCTTGGTCACTTTTTGTTGGTCTTTTGTAGCTTCTTTTTGTTACTTTTTCAAAGCTTTTTTGTCACGCTTGTTTCACGTCTGCCCCCTTTTTCCACACGTTTTCGTCTCATTTATTTTATTTCACTTTTCCTGCACATGTCTATTGGGAATTGTGGGCACTGGGGCATATTCAAGAAACAATGATTGAAACAAGTGGGAAGAGCTACATAATTTAATCAACCCTCTTAAACCATTGACTCTAAATATCTTAGCATTATCTCATTTCAACTATTCGCCACTGTTATCTATTACTCTTTAAGCCATAGGTTGCATAATGAGATCCGAGCTTACCTTCAGGCGGCATGAGGGTCTTGTTGTTCTGTGCACACCATCCCACTGGGTGCAGCTCAGCGGTCATGACATCACACCAAAAGTCCGCTTTTCGGTCCTCTCCGTAGCCACTGAATCGCAGGAGCAGCAGCTGGCCACATGTGGTGATGATGGTGGCCACCCAGTACGTGTCCGGGCTGCTCTTATTGGCCACTTCCAACTTCATTCCTGGCTGGAAGCTGCTCTGTAGACTCGTCTCCACCTGCGGGGTTTGCGAAAAGACATGTGTGATATATACAAGTTTCATGGCAGTAAAAATGTGCATAATGGAAAATAACGGAGTGTGCGTTCCCACCAGAGCCACAGGCAGCCATGGGTCAACGTCTGAGACCAACAGGATGTTCACATTCAACTTGCACGCACACACGTGAATGGAAAAAGCCAACATCTTAGAAATAAACACAATGCAAATGTCCCCGTGATTTCCTGCTGCAACAATGCCGTATCACTCTGGCTGCTTATGTAAGAGACAGTGTAACGGTTAGGGTTAGCAAATACCGCTTCTGTGCCTGTGTGTGTGTGTGTGTGTGTGTGTGTGTGTGTGTGTGTGTGTGTGTGTGCGTGTACTAGGTCAAAAAGAAATCACTGCTTCAATTTGTCCAGGGAGAGGGCTGCACTTTACTGAATCACATTTTCAGGGGAATTCATGGTCCGTTTGCCAGTGACTCAATCCACTTACTAACAAAGCAATTTAGCTTCCCGAGAGGCCGCAGTCGCCCAAAGCACAGCACAATGAGTTTGTGTGACATGGGGGGGCTCTCATAAAACACAGCTTTTAACCTCATTACATACAGCACTGATGTAAGCTGCTGAAATACTGACACACTGGTTTCAATCCGAAATGAAGGGCCTCCCCACATTCGGACTCGGCCCTGTGGGTCAAACAGGAAGCTGAGATGGATAATGTCTTGCGTCATCAGTGTCACCCATCTGTCCCGTCCTGTGATGTAACGAGCTAATGGAGGCAATGCGGTGTAATAGTTTGATCATGTTTTTACCCCACTACCTAAAATCATACATCTATTATTTCATGACAAGTTAAAACGTATTTTTAACAGGGTTTACACAGGATTGTCATTTTTTTTGCATCCACTCTATTTCTAACTTGTTGGATCTTCCACAAAAAGTATAGGTTAAAAAGGAACGTCTTTGCTAATGTTTTATAGGGCAGTGACACCCAACCTTTTACAGCCAGGGCACCCTTTTAACAAACAAAAATGTCACAAAAAGTATATTTAACCCCTTAACCCCAGCCTTAATCAAGCACATTTTTTTTTGTTCGGCTTTACCTAAACCTAAAAGCTTCTCGACTGGAGCTTACAGCGTATAGGCCAAGATAACGCCTCATTTCAAAGACCTACAAAACTTGCTGCGTTTTTATGTCTGTTTTTTGTCGTGTGTTTGTCGCTTTCTTCATTGCTTTTTGACACGTTTTTTTTTACTTGTGTTTTTGTCACATTTTCAGTGTCTTACTGTTGCTTTTCGCTTTGTGTTTTTGTCCGTTTCTTTGGTCATTTTTTAATCGTGTTTTTGTCACTTGTTTAGAGTCTTTTTGTCGCTCTTTTGTTTTTATTATTTTTTTGTTTTTTTTGTTGAAGAAATATTTAGATTGGGAAACTGGAGAAAATGTGGTCGGTTCAAGACAAGAGGTTAATAAAATATAGTAATACTGTAGTCAAAATCCATTCACTGTGTGTGAAATCTGCGTCTGCTGGTTGACTGAGAGTTACCGGCATGTCAGGACCATAAACTGCAGATTGCCTCCAATCATCATCAGCAAACGCGCCTATATCACTGTATTAAGCCACGTCGAATTGCACCACCAGTTTTTGAGATAAATATGAGGGGGATTTCATTAAAGCTTAGGATTGAGAGAATGCTTGAGGAGCTCAATATGCCCTGTGTTTGCGTTCTGTCTCTGCCTCATGTCCGCTCTGCAGAAGGAGAGAGAGGAAGATACAGCGAGGGTGCAGACACACACCAGTCCGTCCCGTTCATTTGGGAATGATTAAAACCAAAGACTTTTTTCCCTGACAACTCCTTATAACGCTTCATTGCAGATTTACATCTTGTTGCTAGTTTTAAGCTACTTTCCAGCTTCTTTTCGAATGGAATTAAAGCTTTGGTTCCTTGAGACCTGTCATATTTATAATGCGTATATTGCGGGGCGGGTTGTAAGAAGATAGATAGGAGCAGTGTTGCGGGGTGGGTTGGATAATGGCTGCTGGGCCCTGCGTGCTAAAAATCAAACAAACCCTGACCCGAGCATCACTAGCCTACTACAGGTCAGTCAGGTGAAAGTTCCATGGCACCCCTGATGAGTCCTCACGGCACCCGGGTTGGGAAACACCGTTATAGGGAATTACATTAAGTCATAATGCTGTTGATTTCAAATTTGGGTATTATTAACTTTTTTATTATTGTATAATTTATCTATAATTGTATTTGTTTATTCATTTGACTTTTTTTTTTACAAGTTCATGTCAGAATTACTGTGACATTTAACTACATCAAACTGAAAATGGTTTGTCAATACACATCGACGACAAACTGCATTGCAGAGTAAAACCGTTTGTCAGGAAACTTGTGTCATTGAGAAGCAGGGCCAATAATAGCCTCAGCTCAGCCCTGCCAAAGCCTGACTCTTTTAAATATGTCATTAAAGGATTTTGCATATTGTCCTGCGCGGGGCGTGTTCACAGACTCAGTGGTGCTGATATATGTTAGTGAGGTATTTTTTTGTGCGTCATTTCATGTTTTTATTACTATTATTCAAAAGAGGAATAAAACATTCACTTTTCTCTTTGAACAAAACATGCCATTAATAATTCAACATTACAAATGAACGATTAAAAAGCGAACTAAAGACATTGTATCAAAATAATGTCAATGGACAAAAAAAGAATGGTAGCACTAGCGAGAGAACAACATATTTTCAGAACTTTCTCAACTGAAAAAGGTTTTTGGTTGAATAATATGCATTTCTAATATGGATAGTGTCAAATGTGTTTGGTAAATGCTTAAATGCAATTATGTTAATTCACAATTCACATTTACATTTTTTGTTTTGGTTCTCAAGACAATTCTCCAATCAGAAAGCAGAATGAGCTCAATACTTTGGGTTGCCAGATCCTACATCTAAATCCAGCTTGGAGAACATGAACGGACTCCCAGCACCTGTTCTCAATCAAGTCCTAATTAGTGCCAGTGCAGCATCCAGAGCTGGAGGCTCTCATCTTCCAAATAGGGGAGGACATGCTCACACAGATTGGCAGAAAGCAGTGTGTCTTACATGTTTGAAGTTGGTGTGGGGGGCTGCACTCCCGCCCTTCTCCTCAATGTACTCCTCCCAGTTAAACTCAGCCTCCTCCTCCATGGACTCGGCATCTTCAACCACAGCCTCATGTCGATCATCTTTCACAAAGATATCGAGCAAAGAAGTACATATTCATTGGTTCAGTCAAGCCACAATTAAAACCTTTCTAGATTAAACCTCAACAACTTTGGGCCAGGCTTCTTTCCATGTTTCTTTTGTAAAAACTTAAAAGGGACACCGCGTAACATTCTGGACTATACTGTTGCCATCAGTAAAAAACATGCTCCTAAAGACCAGCTCGAGACACTACTGCAGTGGGTAATCAAACAATGGATTTGGATGAGGACCTAACCTCTTTAAATCTCCAATTCTGCTGACTTTAGTCACATCTCCATGGAAACGAGCTGGAGACGTACCCACTCCCAGTAAAGTTACCGTCATGCATTAGCAGAGCTGGGCCGCTCACAGCAAAAGCACATGTTTGTTTCTGCATTTATGAGGTATTTTTCAATGATGAAAAAAATAAATGCTTGTATTTCAATTTTGTTTATTGTGTAAAATTCTACGCGGTGTGGCTTTAAGTGTGCACATATCGATAAGCCTGAATGATCAGATCATACAATGTTCAGTAATGCACATACCTGTGTTTACTTCCTCTTCATTGCCATTGGTTGGACTGTAAGACTTGACCGTAGTGATGCCCGAGTTCTGGTCCTGAACGAGCGACTGCATTTTATGAGAAGTCCTGAAGAGCAGATCCTCTGACTCCTGGTACTTCAAATATTTTTAGTACATCCCTGGACTTCCTCAAGAAAACTGCGAAAAGAAACCGCCACATCTTAATTATTTACAAAAATGAGCATCATTAAGCCCCTGTTTTGACTTGATACTTTACGTATTTGTGCTACCGTCACAGTTGTTTGTGGACAGTAGCTTTCTCTCAAAAACGGGAAAATAAGATCTTTAACACCGATCCATCTCAAGTTATTAATGTCACATTTCATTTCAAACAATAAAGAAAACAACCCAAAAACAACGGCTACAGACTTTTTATCAAGCCTGAGTTGTTTCACAAACAATTATGAGACAAGGGGAGGGGCATTCGGACTCACCCCAAACCTAAACACACAGCAAAAGCTTGTGCATGTACAATACGGACTTGTGAGGTTACAAACTGTGACAGTCTCCACAAGCTCCTCAGTGTGCTCCCTGTATGGGAGGGACGGGGGTGGCTCCCTGCGTGTACCACCCCCACCCCCGCACACCCCCCTTCTGTCCCTCTGTGGCTTCAGCATACATCCATTGCGTAAACAACAAGCTGAGCTAATTTTGCTCACATGACGCTGCACGTTGCCCCCCTCTCTCCTGCTCCCATAGAAAGAAGACTGAACTTTTTGTTTTTTTTCCTTGCCAAAATGTCCTATGGTTTTCATATCACTCAATCACTCACACTTTATTTAGTGGCCCCAAAATAAACATCTCCATTAATTAATGTGTGAACTGTATCGGCTAAAAAATTGTGGCGTCACATTTGGGGACAATGGGAGGCAACCATATGCACCGGACACAGCCACGCCACGCACTCTATCAGTGTATTGCTGCTAGGCTACAATCGGCATCACATGACCAGCATCCGCAATAGCGACTTACAGAAATCATGGGGTTTCATTTGACCGATTGAACATTTAATTATTTACAACTATTAAAACTCAAGAAGACAAAAAAAATCCTTACTTTTTCCATCACTGTCCAAACATCCACTGTCCGCATTGCTCACAGAAACATGCTGTGTTTGATTGCTTTGCAAACATAGAAAGGTCACATGCTTTATCTCTTGCAAATCCTGGTTATGCAGTTATCATGCTTTAGTCACATGTTCAGTGGCCAAATCGTTCTAACTCAGAATATCTACAGTTAGTCAAGAAACATCCATTGTGAGCTTGACTGTATTGAAAAAGCACATGCCAGCAGAAAACAATTGAGATTTGTCGGAAATTAAAAATTTTGTCGGGCTCTGTTTGCAAGCAGGAGTTCACACAATATAAAAGACAATTTATGTCATAATCAGTAATAAACAACAACAATATATAGACTGTAGGGCTGTGCAATATATTGCAAGAAATATCGTATTGCAAAATTAGGTGACACAACATCCGTATTGTCAGAAGCCATAATATATCGCAAAATCAAGTCTTCCATCTGACTGAGATCGACACCTTTTTGACAAACTCAACCCATAACAAACAAACAATTAAAAAAATACATGGAACTTATAAATATGCAAAAGTTCAGTTTTAGTTTTAATCTTCTTAATTTCATTCTTTTTTGAGGTGTTGTTTTGACATAATTAGCTGAAAAACCAATTACTTAGGATTTACTGTATATGGAAACCATGTTTCAACCATGTTGAAACTGTTTTGTAAAACATTGCAAGAATATTAGTCATTAAACACCTGTATCTCAATCCCATACAGCCCTAATTTAGACCGTTTAGGAAGTTTAGGAATTTCAGCGTCCCACAGGGAATGACTGAGGCGTCCCAGATTGGGCAATGGGGGTAATAACATGATCTGAAAAGGTTGATCTAAAATGGTCCTAAACTAAGTTCAGGCTGTTATTGATAGCTGGGCATCCACGGGTCCTCCTGCCTTTTCCAAAACCCCTCCTGCCAAAGATTTAATGCGAGTCTGGGGATATGGGAGATTAACTACCACTGGTCTTGTCTTTTATTGCATTATTCAAGACTCTCCTCTTTCAGAGCCAAATCTTCAAAAGCACTGACACAAACTATTCATTTTCCCAATTCATGGTCAGAGATCCAGTTTTAACACAACCAGGAGACACCAAATCAGACAAACCAGATGAGCAGGATGGAAAGCTTCCTCAATTTACCAACTTCAGCCGACTTGGACTAGACTTCACATGTAAATGTGTCAAATGTCAGAAACATTCAATGCAACGTCGCCCACACTATCAGTATCAAGGAACAGTTGATAACAGCTGGTCCTGAAGCAAGATTAGTAAGTGTGCGAGTCATTCATCATATCAACTCATTGACCGTTTTTCCATTCGAGGTTCTCCAACATTGTGTCCCCCTTTCCACGCTTTCCATATCAGAAAACAGACTGATCCCCTTCCTTTACAGAGTTCATTATATTGTGTGTTTAAACCTGTTGAATGACACTGACAACAATAGTCAATTGAAAAGAGAAGAGTGACAGAAAAAACACCACGCGCTCTTATTTTCACATTCAGGAAAAAAATGCGCAAAGACAACGTAGAAAATGCGTACATTTTGGAATCCAAATTGGGGGGGTGGGGGGTGTATATAAGCGAAAGAGGAAACGTTTCGTGCACACGAGGAAGATGAGGCAGAGGGGGGTGTAGCCGAACAGCAGGCTGACAGGCACACAGCTCATGTACTTTGCACAGTCAAAACTGCAGCGGAAAAAAACTCCCACCAAGCCGCTAAATTCACACACTGGATTTAATTCATTAAACATTGTGTATTTCCACCAAACAAAACAGAATTGATCGTGGTAGCTGCTATAATTGTATTTTTTCCTCGTTCAAAGATTTAAGGCGCAGTTTTTCCTATACGAACACCATAACCCGCCATGTTGAAAGTGCTTTGACATTTTGTCAGTGCCTGGTATTTTCCGAGCACTTGACGTACAAACAAAAACACCACAGAAGTAATTTTAAATCGAAAGGCAAAGCGAGAATGAGCGGTTGCTTTACCAATTCGGCTTAGCCTAACTGTAAACGAAAGTAAATGGCGTAATATGTATTTGGCTGGTTTTCTTTTTAGGTTAAACACATTTTTTTCCTTTAAACAGAAAAAGACAAATTACGAATTAGACATTTAGTCAAAATAACAGTCGAGTAGCAGTAAGACAGAATGCTACGAATCCGTCCGTGTCCTATGTATTAGATTTCTGCTCACTGCGCTGCGTGAGGCACTTTCGCAAGTTGAGCTCGCGAACCAACGTTCACCACTATTTCTCGTTTCTACAGAAACAGCCTCGGGAGCACTTCAGGGTTAAAGCGGAGGAGGAGAAAACCAACCGCGTTTGTTTGGTTGTAAGAACAAAAATAACATGGGTTTCGCAGAAGAGAAGAATCGGGAGCTCATAACGCATTCACCTGTCTTACCTGTCCAAGTTTGTGTCCCCTCTCCTTCTCACAGGCTCCTGTTCTTTTGCTCTCCTCGTCCGCGTGAGTCCGAGAGCAGTGCAACGCAAGCGACGTCTTTCAGCTGCTGCTCCCCCCGTTCCAATATGGCATCTCTCAACTGCGCATGTCCAAAACATCTACAGATATTTCCAAGCCAACTCCTTCATTGACCTTTAAGTGTGGTCAAATAGGCCTATTTCTGCGTGTGTTTTAAAAATGTCACAGCTGTTGCCTATAACCTAGGCCTAGCCGCCATAGGCTAAGGAAATCCTAATGACAATGACTTTTCTTCTTTCTTTCTTTCTTTCTTTCTTTCTTTCTTTCTTTCTTTCTTGCTTTCTTTCTTGCTTTCTTTCTTTCTTTCTTTCTTTCTTTCTTTCTTTCTTTCTTTTTTCTTTCTTTCTTTTTTCTTTCTTTCTTTCTTTCTTTCTTTCTTTCTTCATTCTTTCTTTTTTCTTTCTTTCTTTCTTTCTTTCTTTCTTCCTTCTTTCTTTTTTCTTTTTTCTTTCTTTCTTTCTTTCTTTCTTTCTTTCTTTCTTTCTTTCTTTCTTCCTTCGTTTTTTTCTTTCTTTCTTTCTTTTTTCTTTCTTTCTTTCTTTCTTTCTTCATTCTTTCTTTTTTCTTTCTTTCTTTTTTCTTTCTTTCTTTTTTCTTTCTTTTTTTCTTTTTTCTTTCTTTCTTTCTTTCTTTCCGATAACTTTATATAACGACAATGAGTCTAATCATACCTAAAAACTAAGGCAAGCATCTAAAACTGCTGTTTTATTCTATACACTTGGCTACATCATATGTCAGTTTGACTTCAGTCAAAAAACGTTGGATCAGGAATAACAAGAATAATAGCTAATAAAAAAGAAAAAAAAGAGAAAAAAATCTCCCAAAAAATTGCAGTTGTGTCGTCAAGTCAACAGTATCCTCTAGCGGTAGCGCACTTCACAACTTGAAGCTACCGGTTTATCTTCAAAGCTCAAAGGTGCGTGAAATAAATGGTTTTATTGGTTTTATAGGCAATAGACCAAAAGTTAGGCTTACGCCAATCTTTTTCTGTCCTTCGTTCCTATAGCCTATGGTCTGCGGCTATAGACGAAGAAACATTAAACCCACGATCAGATTTGAACTGATGAATGATAGTTTTATCTTATAAGATTTATCTTTACTTTGAAGGCCATGGGCTCAAAACAGACCATCCAAAGATCACACAGCCGCGTGTTTGATGATAGGCTACAAAATATGAATTTTGTGATGGTCCCAACAAAGTCTTAAGTGATGGAGACGTAACTGAGAGAGGCGCTGGCGATTTGCGCAGAACAGATGGTTCAAGCGCGTGCCGTGCGATTCATTAATCTGCCAAAGAAGGGGCTTTTCCAAGCGCGCAATGAAAAGGATTAGTCTACCTTTAACACATAGGCCTACACAATTCTGCGTCCAATAAGTTGCTTATTCTGCGTTTAGACCCACTGCAAAAAAGAAAAAGAAACGAGAAAAAACACGGGGAAAAAAACAAGCAAGCAAACAAACACGATTGGAATCCAGGAATTTGCCCAATAGATATAATTCTAAAGCTAATTTGTTTGGTACTTTAATTTTGCAGGGCAATGAAAAGCCTTTTTTTTGGGAAGTTAAAGCCAATTCAAGACACAGAATAGGCGAATTGTCCAAAGTGTCCCTGTTTTGTGGCCAAACAGGGAAAAGACTTGCTCAAGTAGCTCAAGTACAATGTCAAAATAATATGAGCCATTGTTGATTCACACACGTCTCTCCATAATGTTCAGCTAGGTCTTAGTCAGTAGGTTATTTGGAGTTTCATTTTTAATGTTTTTGAATTAATTATGTTTTTTAATAATCTGATGGCAACTGTGAGTGGAAAAAGTAGGTCATCAATTGTTTGCCTAAAACGTTCCAAATTTTTAAATTTCACCCCACGTCATTCTTCCTCATCCAGAAGGAAGAGGAGGAAGAAGTGAAAGCTAAAATGATAGTTGCTTTCGGAAAGAAATTGTAGCAAAGGTAATTTGGGCGCTGGAATGGACAGAAACAAATCAAATGAAGCTGTCACGTCTAAGTTAAAAATGGCTGCAGCGCCAGCTCATGACTTGACGCTGTTGAGGATACGAGGCTACTCAAACATGCACGATGACGCAAAACACATTACTAAATCAATTTAGCAAAACGTAGAACATTAAGATTTTCATTAGACCAATGCACTGCACGTGCCAAGGCGCGTCAACTATTTGACGCACACATGCGCGGCGGTGCCGCCTAGCGCACACGCAGCAGAGGTAGAAGTCAGATCTGAAAGTCCTATCAAAGTAAACATTGGTGTGTGACTTTTACGGGTGGCACATCTCCACAGGCGTTTGCGCAGGCGTTTGCGCAGGCGTTTGCACAGGCGTTTGCACACGCGTTTGCGCGCTACAAGATCTCAGTGGAGCACGTAACGTATTTGGCTCTTTTACTTTGACAGTCAAACCCGGATGTACTAGTTATATGCAATGGTCAATTTCCACTGATGTTTTTCGTCCCATAAACATGGATGACAGTATATGTTTTGCGTTCCCTAAAACACCAGCTGAGAGAGTCATATCGCTTTCGTTTTAAGGGGACCTTTAGTCCTGTCACAAGGCAGAGGAGACGAACCGGCGGAGCTCTATTTATTTGGGTTAAATCTTCCTCAGCTCTTCCTTTGTCTCGGTGACGTCGCATTGTTTTCATCGTGTCAGTATGGACACGGGATACAGGGAAATGTTTTTGGTGAAAAGGTTTTTGGATGACGCTTTGGAAGTGACAAACATGACGGACATAAACAAAGCGAGTCCTCACGGCTGTGACAATGGCGCACTGACGGACAAGTTTGGTGTGTTGATCCAGGGGCTGCTCGGTATCGTCGCTTTCAGCACTCTGATGTGTGAGTACGCCACATGTCCTATTCCCTAAACATCATTGATTGGTATCACTGTTCTGTAGAGTAGTATTTACTCAAGTTACCGTTACTCTGTACTTTACAGATAATGAAAAAGCGACTAAACATAAAACAATATTGATATTTACAATTTTTGTAAACTGAAATGTACAAAAAATAATAATAATCATAATCATCATATATAGAAAATCCAAGAAGCTGCCTACTGTTACTTAAAAAAAATATATATATATGCTGTCACTGCCTGGTCAACAGTGTGTGAGGACTTTGAAATTGTATTTAGTTACAGAATATTTACTGAATACTTGCCTTGTCTGCTTTGTCCACTCAGAGTAAAGTATTCACATTGATTTGCTTTATATCTATGCACACATGTGTTGTATATGATGAAAAACATGCATTGCTTTATAATTGTGTATAAATATAGTGCATGCTTTGCAAATGCACAATGGGAACGCTGCAGAGATTACCAATCTTTTCCCAAGTCATTGATCTTGTCTCTCCTCATATGCAATAGATGAGGCAAGTTTATTTATATCACACATTTCACACACAAGGCAACTCAATGCGCAGCAAAAAATGTGTGATTGAGTACCACTATGTATTCCTTTGATTTTAGGAAAGTAAATGTATTTGATAATAATAAATACCCTCAAATGAAAGAGTCCTGGAATACAGTTACTCCAGAGAAGTCACTCCCCAAAAACTGCTGGTCAATAGTAACTCGATAAATATAATAAAGTCCACGTGGCACAGTGTTGTACCTGTTTCTCTGCATATTTTTCTGCCAAAAGTCTGAAAGGAAATCCTATGGCAGTAATATGTTAAACCTTTGTTTTGCCCAATGCTTTGACCTATGCTTCAATAGATGTCAATACATTACAAAGCCCTTTCCAGCTATTCTAAAACAAACAAACATACAAACAACCAAACAAAAACACCCCCAACAAAACATATTAATCTATTTAGATAACCTCTCTAAGCCCAGCTGAAAAACAATGATGAACCCAACAGTGAGGATCTCTGTTATTGTTTACTTCCTTATTTTCACTGGTTGTTTTGGTGAATGGTGGGCAAACAGCTGTTTATTTAAATCACAGATCTTTTACTGAGAAAGGGGAGCAAGTAACCCTTTGTGATCATTGTTTTTGCCCACTATAGATCTAGTATTTATTTATTACATTCATTATGCCCACCAAAGCCTCAGATTCTTAAGGGAGAAGTAAGTCTCATTGGGAGACTGTGTGGTCTTTGGATGCGTTTTGCACAATGGCTATTCTTAAGTAAATAAACACCGTGTGATTCTGAGGCAGATGACGTGGAATCTGCTGGGCCTGCAAGATATCTGTGGTGTTTTTTTATGTGTAGACAAAAAAGAACTGGGAATTTTGACGGTATCTTGGCCGATTCTCCAAGAAATCTTCTCACAAACTCTCAAAGGGCCCAGTAAATGTTTGTGGAGACGGTGCTCGATGAGACTGTACATTTATGCTCACACACAAAATCAAGCAGCATTGTGTGGGCAATATGATCATGTTGATTGGTAAAAGATAGGCCTACTATGCGTTGGGGTTCCAAAGGTCAGTGGAGCTTAGTAAGTGACCATGTAGACAACGTGTAAATCATTCTCACAGTTGCCTAATTTCCCTGCAGCTGCTGAAGGCCTGCGCACATATCAAATAAGCAAATCTAATGGCTGTGACAGAGGAGACACAGTATTTATACACAGTTAATCTACTCAGACATGCAGAGCTTCATTTTAGATATTATTGATAAAAAGTTGAAAAGAGCACCCCATTATTTTCTATCTACACTGAGCTCCATTCTTGTTACATATCGAGGATTCAACCGACTTACCCAGTACGTTTTTAGGAGCAAGTTCATTGTTCACTTGAAATGGCCTCAGTCTGGAGTGTTTGGACTGTTGTTCGATTCATTTCACCCACATTCAAAGAGTTATTGTTTATTCTTACCGCAACAACAAAACATCGAAACAAATTAATGGCTGGATTCCTGTTTCACACGCTGAGTCACATTCTTTGGGCTTGAAAGATGAGGAAGTGGAGTGTGTGTGCATGTCATGTTTGTGATGAGACTTTATTAAAGATTTGTGGCAAGTGCGGCATAGCGTTGGACTTTCCTCATATTGCGATTAGATGTGCATTTTTAAGCATGTCCAGGTGCAAGAACATTTGAGAGAGGACTGAATACAAACTGCTTAACTAATACAAGTATCAAATGCATTTCAGAATATATAACTGCAGCTGGTTATAAACGTACAGTACAAATAATCCCCATGGAAACAGGATATTCAATACAGGATATGTTGTCTGCAGACGTAAATAGCTCTGCCTTTGCGATTTGCTACATGTTAAACATAGACTTAAATTATTATTTCATAAATCCCCGACAAAAAATATCTAATTGAGAGAAAAAAGAAAAAGGAAAGAATATATTTATATTTAGTTGATGAAAAAGTCTTCAAATATTCCTGATTTCAATAATGACTGATGAAAATAAAGATGATTTTTCCTATAAACGAGCAGCTCTACTTCAGTTGTATTTCTGTGCATAAAGTTTGATTGTATTTTGTTCCTTGCAGTGAAACGATTCAGAGAGCCAGCTGGAGTGAGGCGACCCTGGAGGATTTGGTGAGATTATTTTGCTCTCCACAAATTGTTTAATGTGTTACATGTTGTGATACTTTAAAAGCTCATCAACTCACCTGACCATATGTAGGTTTTATGACACATCGAAGCAGGCCATTGGTTCTCTTTTCATCCACTTTGCCAACGTGTTCCTGTCCACTTTCACCAAAGATGATCCATGTTCCCTGTGAGTTACATACATTCTACAGGTCAGGGGTTCGCAAACTTTCCAGGCCGTGACCCCCAAAATGACCATGCAATGAAAAAAATCAATCAATAATATACACAATTCCAATATTTACATTTACTCTGACCTCAATTGACTAATCTATGTTTTCAATGTAGAAATATATTAAATACACTACCAATACTTTGGTTTAAACAGTATCTTGTGATCATTTTGGGACCTCCACTTTGGGAACCACTGCTGTAAGTGATATAATCCTGGGTTTCTGTGACTGTAATGATGCTGTTTTCCTGTTTATTCTCAAGATACCTGATGAATTTTCTGCTGGATGCTACGCTTGGGATGCTTGTCATCTGGTTGGCTTTGAAGTTGGTTTCCAGACTTGTGGAGTACAAACAATGGACACTGCTTACTCTTGGCGAATATGGTAAAAATAAATAATTATAAAATAGATAATATGCTCTGTGCATGGAAGTTATTTTCCATTATTCATTTCAGTAATTTAAAAGCAAAAATAGCCCTCTATTAACAATATTCATGAATGGAAAGGAGCAGAAAGAAGAAATAACTATATATAGTATATACAGTATATACATTAATACCTGCCCCCTATTAAGACAAAAACATTAACAGTGCCAGTTAATAAGCTGTAACACAGCCACTTGCCTATTGCAAGACAGCACTTTATTAATCTTACAGAGCAATATATGACAATTTTGAATTATTTTTTAAATACATTGCGTACAGTTACAGTTTGTAACTTCTTGTGTGTCTCCAATCTGCATTTTTAATGTAAATACAATCAAATAAGATTTAGTAACTAACTCAAACCAAAATAAAGTTTTAGCCAATTGTTTGTTGTGCACATGGGTTCAGATTGTGGTGCCACGAATAAAACAGGTAGAAAACACACTCAAGCTCCAGTAAAATTCCATCCACAGAGCTTTTTAATTTGGGAATGCATTATTACAAAGTACCACTAGGTGGCATCGAAGATCAGCTAATGCCTCTAAAAGCATTCTGTGTATTTTGAGTGGAAGCTTTTTTTTTTTTCTGTAAAGATTATTGTTGAGCGTGTTTAGTTGCATGACTCCTCTTAACTTTCTCAGGTGACCCTCCACAAGCCGCTGCGTGGCTTGGTCAATGTGGCATTTACTTGCTCATCATGGTGCTGGAAAAAGGAGTTGTCAGCCTGGTGCTGCTCATTCCTGGATGGTCTGAAGTAAGCGTTCAGCTTCATAATATGCATGATTGAACATTGGTGAAAAGGAACGACATTTTATATTTTGCTTATGATATGAACTATTTAGTACATTAATGAGTATTGAACACTCACCTACTTAATTCATTCATCCCCATGTTAATTTAACTTTGTCTATTTTAGTTGCAAGAGGTGCTTTTGGACTACATCGCTAACCCACAGCTGGAGCTTGTGCTGGTCATGCTCATTGTGCCATTCATTGTCAATGTGAGTGGTGTTGAAGGTTCACATATGCATCCTAAAGAGTGTCTTATCTCTATCTAACCTCCAATGCTCTTTGTGCAGGCAATCATGTTCTGGGTGGTGGATAGTCTGATGATGAGGAAGTTCAAGACGATGAAGACTTTGGACGACACATGTGACAGCTCTGCGAAGACGGCTGATTCTCTGTTGTGTAACAACTCAGATGAAACCCAGGTGAGCACTGATATTTCTTCTTCTTCATAATCTTCTTCTTATTAATTTTATTGGCATTAGTCGTTGACTCTGATGTGAAAAATGCAGGACAAAATGGTTATACTGCTCATCAATACAAACTTGTAAAATGTTATTCTAAAACATTTTATGTAGCACAATTTATATATTATGGAAAAGAGCAATGAACGATACATAAAAAAAAAAAAAAAAAAAAAAAAGATGGGTGCACTATGAAACTTTTTATGTAAAAAAAACAGGTTGATATTAATGCGTGGTTGACCTTTCAGTGACTCAGCCAATGCTTGGGTGGTTAGCATAGCGCCTTTACTTACTGTCCCGATGGCCTGTAGGACGCGCCAGGATCAATTCTTTTATTGGTTTTCACTGCAGATTTAACCGTAACCATGGTTACATACATTTCATTCTGAAAACCTATCGGTAACCCTAAAAAAACTGAAATAAGATTGATCCTGAGGCATCATAGGAGCCACCGATGGCGACAAGATCACCTAGCCTGGCATCCAGACTAATCTCCGATGTTTATTAATTAATAAACAGGAGACTAGTCTGGCGACCCTGTCGTAGAAAAGCTACTGCTTGAGGCGGGACTACTGTGGGACAATCGAAGCTTAGAGCAGCCAATGAGAACATAGCGGATTTGACGACAGAAACAGCGACAAGAAAGTTGTCGTTATTCGGACATTAACAATGGCGCTCCTGCCACACGGAGTTCAGTAAATGACTTCTGTCGTTTATGTCAGAAAAACTTAAGAATACAAGCATACTGGAGCATTACGTGAAGTGGTTGCTTGTGTTGAAAAACTACAAAACAAAGGCGCAACAACGTGACGCCCGTTCATGGAGCTGCTCTCATTGGTCGATAGGCTCCGTATCGCTGCGTCACTTCCTTTGAAAGCGCGCAATGGAGTGTTGCCAGACCCTCTTCTGTAAAGAAGCGGGGTCTGGTTGGCGAGAGTAAAGCTCACCACCCATACAGCCGGTGGGGTCACTGAAAGGTCAAATATGCACCAATATCAATATTTTGCATAAAACGTTTCATAGTGCGCCTTTTCCGGACTAAGTGCTGCAGTAAACCCGATAATGTTTGGACAAAGTTTGAGGCCTGTTTACACAAACAATAAAATCAAATACAAAATAAACATGAAGCCAGTGCAATCATGCAAGAATTGTGACGCTGCTTGTATTTGATAACGCGGCAGAGGACATCTGAGCAACAATGGGACTTGAGCTGTTGACGTTTTAAACACACAAAGAAAAATGTTAATACTTTCCTATATTTATCTAAATCATTCTTTTCTGTGTTCATTTGGTGCACAATGAGAAACTGCATTATGAACGAGCTACTTGTGAGTGAATAAATATAGTACGCTCCAAAGGTACGATAGCTGAGGTCTGCAGCTAGTATTTCTACCCAACATTTGTGCCAGTAAATGTTCTCTGGTATCATGTTCATTTTGGTTAGTGTAGTCTCACTTCTGCAATCCTGGTTCTTCAATTTATCATAAATCAAGTATTCTTCCAGCAAATAAAAGTGACATTCAGAATGTGTTTCCACACACTGATGTTATGGAAAGTGAGGAGAGTGTATGACAATAGAGGCTTTGACAGATGTGTCAGACTCTGTGGCAGTTTATGCTCCCAAAGACGCACAGTATCTGTGAACTCACTACCGCTGCCTCTGCTGGTATTCAACTACTAAATGGATTTGGAGTCACACAATCAATGTTACTTTACTACAAACAATTTTACTACAAACATGAAGAGAACATTTTCCATTAGTAGATAATGACCACTTTTTTCCATTTATGGTGTGTGCCCAAGTTTAAGTTATTGTAGGGTGTAAATGACAAAGAGGCCAAATGGTAAAGTTAGATACAGTGAGAACCAGATGTTTTTATAAAAATACACTTTTTCCTTTTTTATTCTCACATGAAACCAGAATTAACTTTTATTTTTCTAAAGTCAATTAGAATTTAAAAAAAAATCTTTTTGTCAAATTCCAGAAGAATGAGAGATATAATTTTCTACACATTTTTAAATTACTTTTTATAAAGTCAGAAGTTTATGTACACTAAGATTACTACACCTTTAAACAGTTTGGGAAAGCCCAGATGAGATGTCATGACCTTGGAAGCACAGGTCTGGTTCATCCTTCCCCTGCCATTCTACTTTTTTTTTTTTTACATAATCTCTGTGCGTCCTCCCCGTGTTCATATATGTGCCCAAAGTACACGCAAGCTCAGGTGCACCTGTATGCAGGGCTGCTCTGATTGGAGTAAAGTCATGTGGTTTTTAAGTCAGGCAGATAAAAACAGCAAACCACACCATAATATAAAAACCAACGTGAATAAAGTGATTATCAACCCTCACCGACTGCCCTGCCCAAAGAAAGGGGCTCTATCGCACCCTTTGTCTCCCTCAGTCTTGGAATACAATATTATTGCTTGTGCTACTGGCTTTATGTTGTTGTTTTTTCCAGGGGTCTTAGTTTTTGGATTTTGAAATGTAATATTATGGCGATCGCAAAGAGTTATTTTTTTTGTAGGGGTTGCTAAAATCTGTAAAAGTTATCCAAATCTCTAGATCATTTTCACCAGGCTTTAGATAATTTAGACCCTGGAAGGAGATAGAAAAAGCTCAAGGCACTGAATTATGCGATTTCAACATTTTTCCATTAGAATAAAAATAAAAATGTGAAGTTCTAGTCATTTTTAATTAGATTGGTTTATTTGAAAGGGGACAGTGTGCTTTCATATGACACATGAACAAACATGGATAAAAACAAGCCAGAATTTGCCAGAAGGCTATTTTTATCTGTAGTCCCTTGGCCAAGATATAAAAGGCATTAAAATACAATGGCATGACATTTACAAGTCATCGCCATGGCAACACTGTGAAAAATATGGCATGGGTGTGTTTTATACTTTGATTGGAATGACCAAATGGAATTTTCTGCCAAATTATTTTATTTTTTGTGAAACTCCCCCAAAAAATCCCCACCGTGTACGGGGCACTATCGTGGCAACCAAATGGCTTTAACAACTGATTAAAGGTTGATAATTGGACTTCATATGTGTGAACGGGAGTAATTTTTTGTTTACAAAAAAAATCGCCTCAAACGGACTATACAGACTTTTAAAATGTTAAAATTTAAAACTTCATGTTCCAGCAATGTCCTAATGTGTAGAATGAGCCCAGATCTATTCACCACAACTGCCTCTAAAATCCTGCACTGTGACTCAAAAAGGTGTTTATTCGGGTTGAAATGCCGTCATGCACGAGCTTAATATAGAAGGTGCAGTTACACGTATGACCTGAGGTGGCAGTAGTGAGTATAAAATAGCAAACTTGCATCTAGCCCATAAAAAAAAAAAAACTTAAAAAAAACACTTTTTAGTTATTTAAACGATAGTCCAGAAATTAAAGAGGGTAATTTTGTGACCGAAAGGTTGCCGTTCCAATCTATGCTCCCACACGTGTGTGACGTTGCTGTGCCCTTGGGCAAGGCACTTCACCCACCCCACATTCATACTTAAGCAATGTTAGTGAAGAGCTATTGGAAGGACATTGCAACATCATGCACATGTCTTAGGAGAGATTTGAACCGGCAACCTTTCCATCATAAGAACCCGCTTTACACTCTGGGCTACCATTGTAGGAAAGGCATGTGAGATACAACAAGTTACTAGAAGTGAAAAAATAAAACTGTGAAAAACATGAAAATACAAAAGCTGACGAATAAGCCACAAAATAACAGGTCAGCTAACATTTTAGAGAAAACGGCGCAAAAACAATGTTTAATGTGTTAGTTCTGGAAAATAAATTCAAATAGATGTATTATTACACTATTGGCTGAATTTATTACATTTGTGAATGATTTTCATATAGGCCAATAATGTAATGATTATTACATTATCGGCTGGTAAATTGTTATCATGTTATTGTCTCAACAAAGTTATTACGTTATCGGTTCCTACAGGGGCACTGCTATACGATTATTATACTTAGTTAAAACTTTGGTTCTGTCTTAGGGTCTGCTGACAGTGGAGACAGACACAGAAGAGGCTTCAGAAAGTGAAGAGAATGAACCTGTTCCTCGAGTGCAATATTCAGGAGGACAACTGAGACCCAGCTGGGTCACTGTTTAAATCTGCACCACTTCAATTCATCCGTCCGATGTGCACTTGTAAAACAAAACTCTCTTTACACCTTAATCCACTCACTTAATTCTTGATATATAAACCTCACTTAGGGATGATTGTTACTGCAACCTTGGATGCCTTTATGGTTATAATGAGCAAATGCATGTGGCTTATTACATGTACAAACGCCTTCACTGAATGGTGTTGTAAAGCTGTACATGTCAAGTGCAGGATGCTTTCAGAGACATCACTACAGAAAGTATGTGGATAAACATGAGGCAAGCACAGCACCTGCAGGGCATGGGGGTGGTCTTCACTCACTTGTAAAGGGTATAAAATTCCAAAGGACACGGTAGACATGCTCTGTTTTTTTATTTGAAGTCTTTTATGCACAAAGTTTACGGTATATTTGAGCTGTAATTAGAGAAATTATAGCATGTGTTTGCTCAGCTTGTACAAAGATGGATATTTGTGGTGGTTTTTTTTTGTATCCTTCAGTATCCTTCACATGCAACCATAAATTACATGATTGTGTGTGTACTTATTAATGTTGCGCATTAAAATTATGTTTGTCATGGATGAAAAGGACTGGTTTGCACTATACACAATTGTCAGTCTTTTTGCCTCTGTCCTGTGTGAAACATTACAATGATCATGCCATTTGCATTTATTTCTGTATTGTGGACCATTTATTTTTAAATTTTTGTACATTTTGATATGTGATGTTTTTGATTGTTCTGATTCAGTGTGTAGTAATCCGAAAGGTGGTTAGTGGTTTGCTACTCCAGATGTCAACATGCTTTTGACTTATCTTTTTTGGATTTGAATTAACCACCTGGTTATTTAATTGAAAATCAACTTTTTTTTTTTGTAATGAGAAGTTGAGCAGGTGTTTAAAGATGAATTAAATGATAATATTTTTTATATTTATTAATATCCTCCAGTAAATAACCCTGAACTGTTTTAGTTTTTCTATGATTGTACTTTGCTTGTATTTCTTTGTTTTATACTGGTAGTCTTATGAACAGAACTGTGCGTCTGCCACAGCGTGCGGTACATGCCTATGGTGCTTCTTACTGAATGTATCGCTTTAATCTTCTCTACGAATAAAGGTGATTGACATTGAGCACTGTTGTTGGTGGATTCCTGCAGGAGCTCAGCCTGTACAGTCTGATGACAGATCCTTGAGTAGGACATGGTCAGAGCACACCTGTGGGGGTGGAGCGGGCCGCTTTGTGACCTGCAGCTGATGACAGACCAGTGAGTCTGGGTCCCACACCGCTGTGCTGTGTATAATGAGGTTAGGAAGAAGGGCTACCCATGGCTGATATCCATGCTTTGCAGGTGTGAACTTTCGAGACTCAAAAAGTGGAAGAATATACCACAATGAGCTCATTTTTATGTTTTTTTTAATTCACAATTACACATTTACTGACACAAACAACACATTTATACAAACTTTGCAATGCTATTGGACATAGTACAAAAATAAAATTAGGTGTGAAGACTTAAGTAAACCAAAAAGCATATATTTTTGTTAAAATCTACAAAAATGAATCCATATTCCTGTGGCTGACCTCTTAAAGTGTGTTTGTCCCGTGTGACGAGTGTCCAGTGTCAAACATGTGAGACATCAGATAGTCTTCATATTGTCCATCTATCAGCTTGGCAGCATTGTTCTTGGCAAACCAGCAGTCCACACTCTGTGTTCCACTGAAGATCCTCCTGGTCTTCTGCACCACAGGGACGGAGCGCTCCTTCACCTTTAGGATTGTAGAGGGCACTATGTCTGCTACTGCCTCAGCCAGGCCAACCTCTTCGTACAGGAACTGACCTAGAAATGCAGATAGAATCATTTTATCTGATCACTTGACTGGGGGGGAGGCCCTTGTTGGCTCATTGCACCATAATGTATTTTATGTAATGCGATCACATCACTGTTCTTACCTAAGAGTCCATGACAGTTGGGAGACAGTCCCTTGCTGTTGCCGATGTAGAAGCCTAGATGGTCTTTCTGGTAGGGAGCTGGGTTCTTGTAGTGATGGAGCAAAATGATAAAGCTTATGTTGTCTCCCACTGACACAGTCACGTTGGAATTCCCCACAATGGCCACCGTCACGACACCACTGGTCACTGTGGCTGTTGAATGACAGGCCAGAACCAAGCGGTCTTTGCCATCCAGGATCACCTTCTTGGGAGTCACTTCTATGTAGGCCCGTTTGGGGTGGTCTATTACAATTGTTATGGTGTTGAAATATGTACGCTGCTGCTTGTGGCTGTTTTGAGGTGCCGGGGCGCCAATTAGCTTTCCATTGACGGTAACACCTACAGTGCACACAACAGACGTCACCTCTCATGCAAACATGATATGCAATTGTGTTTTTGCATAAAGGTAAGTATGGCAAGCAGATACAATTGCGCTCAAAAGTTTACCTGGCAGAATTGTATTTATTTTTTGGCATTTTTTCAGATAATATGAATGAATTTTCACTTATAGTTCGTGGTTGTGAGAAGACATTCACTGTATGGTCAAACAACCGAGTTGACTCTTTAAATCATGTGATAATTGAAACTGCCAAAATGACCCTGATCAAAAGTGTACACACCCCAGTTCTTAATACTGTGTATTGCCCCCTGTAACATCAATGACAGCTTGGAGTCTTTTGTGGTCGTAATGGATGGGCCTTTTCATTTACTGACCATTCTTTTTTGGCAAAAAGAGGTTCCTGTACATTCCTGGGCTGTCTTGCATGAACTGCCCATTTGAGATCTCCCCAGAGCAACTTTTCATAACCCTTTCCCATTTTATACAGTTAAACCACCTTTTCTTGCAGATCCTTTGATAATTATTTTGCTTTCCCCATGACTCAGAAACCAGAAAGGCCAGTGCAGCACTGGATAAAAGATGCAAGGGTCTGTCAGGAGCCCAAAAACTCACTGACCTTTTATACACACACAATAACAAACAGAGGCCACAGGTGAGGATGCTTACCTTTAGTAATCATTCAAACCCGTTTGTGTCCACTTGTGTGTATCAAGATCAAGCCAAGATCACCATGGTATGTAAACTTTTGATCAAGGTCATTTTGGTAGTTCCTTTTATCATTATAATTTAAAAAGAGTAAACTCAGTTGTTTCACCATAAACCACTAACTATGACATTCATGTGTTATCATTCACATTCTCTAAAAAACAGTAAAAGAAAAAATCAAACATTCTGCCAGGATATGTAAACTTTTGAGCTCAACTATAGGTAAATGAGTGTATGAGTATTGCACACCAGTTCAAAGTGCTGCGATAAAGTCTTGATTACAGACTTACCAGAATACTTGTGATCTGAGACCAGACTCAAGATGTGCCCGGGTTCACCGTTGATGTTGAAGCACACCATTAGTTTACTTAGTGGGATCTCAACAACAAAGTGTGGGTCACCATCAGCTAAGAAAGTACATAAAACACACATAAGTAATCAAAATACATGACTTTTAGAGCACAGCAAATGTGTTCAAGAATATATATCAAATTAAAGCATATTAAAACATTTAATGGTGTAATTTTAGTGCAGAAGAGAATTAATAATAGTAGGGCTCTCAACAAAATAAAGACAAAATAGCAACTAAAAGCTTGTTTCCAACTTCCAATTTAGTTTGATTTTCAGTGCCTTGTGAGAACCAGTAGAAATGAAAAGAGAAGTGATGAGGTGAGAGAAGATGATAGAGTAAGAGTAATGATAGGGTCATTAGCCTTTGCTAACTGCCTCAGATGGGGTTCTTCTCTTCACTGTAAGACACATCCACTTGTTATCTCCACAAACTTGCTCTCTGTGCGCATGCATGGGTAAAGTACCACTTTGAGCCTTTGTTGGTATTTCAATTAGACACTGTGTGTTCTTCCTTTTTCCAGGTCACGTTCAGCGTTTGTTCACTCTGTCTGTGTGATCACCTCTGTCTACTCCACAAGCATCCAAATTACAGACCCTAAACTAAAGGAGCAGAAAAGGAGGGCAAAGTACATTCCCTCCAACTCGAGAAAAAAACACTCTTACATACTGTATAACCTCTGTTTTACAGAGATATCAAAAAACAAAACCAAACCTACCTGATGTTTTAGAGATTGTAACTGGTTTCTTGGAAAGGCTTTTCCCCCTTTTATCTAAATAAGAGAGAAGAGAAACACATTTTGTATGGAATATAATGGAATCTTCTTTGTAGAGTGCTTTTTACATGACACAAGTCAAAGCACTTCACATAGTGTGAGGGATTGTATTCATTCACTCTACACACTATGGTGATAAGCTTTATATGTATGAACGTATGTAGCCACTGCTTCCATTGGACATAGATCAACAGAAGCACGGCTGCACATATCTGCACCACCACATTCACATTCACATACACCTACACACACACACGCAGATATCATTCATCCCAGCGGGGCTATTGTACATGTTTTTAATGGTAGGGGAAGGGGAAACCGAAGTTCCTGGGGAACACATACACATCCATGGGAGAACATGCAAACACAGAAAGGCCCCGGTTCGACCGGGGATTGAACCCGGGACCTTCTAGTTGTGAAGCACGAGCACTAACCATATAGCTCTATATTTCTGTGTTTGTAAATGATTAAAACATGAAAGAACCTGAACTCACCAGCTGTGTTGCTCAGATGAGAAGGGCCTGTGGACCTCTGGTCAGACGTTTGAGGCTCTTCCTCGGTGTCCTCTGGCAGTCTGTTGGCAGCCGGATCACCTCCACTTGGAGCTGGTGAAACAGTAGGTGCTGGGGCCATAGTCCCATCAGCCAGGACCTCAGGGCTCTCCACCCGCAGGTTAGTGAGTGGAGTCAGAAAGTTGTATGTCATGGACAGGTTAGTGGCCTGCTTGATGTATTCCTCCCTCTCTCTGCTCGTCTTACTTTTCAATCTTGACCGAAGACCATCTTTAACGCTGAGAAAACCCCAAACACGTTCAACAAAGTCCTCTGCGATTGCACCCAAAGCCACATCCCACTGGTAAGAGGTGACAGGCGCTGAAGGGCTGCCACTGCTGGCCAGTGCTGCTTTGGCTGCTTTGACATGCTTCTCTGTCTCAATTTGCTGGTGACGCAGCGGCACATCCGTCTCCAGGATTATACTTTTGTCATTGTTGCTGGCAGTGACCTGTACATGCAGAGACTCTGCACTCTTGTTTGTCAGCTTTCCGGCAATAACAATCTCAGAGCCATTGAAGTAATTGGTGAAGAGATGCTGGGTCACATACTGCACTGAATCTTCGGTGTAATTAATCCTTATGTCAGATAGTAGAGGCGTTCCTATTTCATCGTAGAATCTGGTAACCCATACAAACAACAGGCAATTTTACATTTAACAAAATTACAAAATAGTCAAGAAAAACAATACTGTGTAATATTATTTCAAGTTACTGTGGTCCTTCAAACTGATTTGTTAGTTTCCACCAGTAAAACATTTGCAGTAAAGATGTGAACATGACAACATACCTTGAAAATTATACCTTGCAAGTTGGAGCAGCTTTACTATTGAATATTTCAGGGAAGAGCGGAAAATGACAAGTTTCCCAGTGTGCATTCTAGGCATACACACATGATGCTAATAACTGCTTATTATGATACCATTAACTTGTGGCATGATTTTGTGTTCATACTATCTCTAAATGAATGTAGGACGATTTTCAAAACTCAATCATCATTTCCATTGTTGCCCAAAGGCATGTCACTGGCACTACAGATTTGTTTCCGGGTATAAGTCACCCCACTTGAGGGTTTGTGCACATGCATGTATAGAGCCCATGTTTTTGCATGGCAGTAAACCTCGTCACCTCTTAACCAGCCTGTTTGTTTAAACCAGAGGAGGCCTATTATCAGCGCGGACTAACCCCTCAGACACAGGTATTACAACACACACACATTCCAGCAACTGAACAAACACAATATGTGTCCAAGTGCGGAAGACGGATCTAGGGAGAGGGGAGGCCAGTCTGCAAAGGACAGAAGAAAGGTGGTCTGTACCAAACACAGGGAGGCTGTGACAGGCCGGAGCTGTTTAAAGGCCTCTGCTGTCAACACCGTCACATTTGTTCCTTTATAGCGTGATGAGAGACAGAAGCTTATATGACACAACAGAAAGGAAGTATTTAGGAAGGCTAATCGTCTAATATGTTGTATTGGTACTGTATGAATTTAGATTAAAAAGATAGTAAAAGAGTGTGTGGACACTTACGAATCATACTTTTTACTCATACTTTACTGCTGCATATTTAGAAGAAATGAGGTATCTTTCCCCATACGTTGTCTTTGTATGTTTGTATCTGACCAAACCGAACAATAAATTTGGTCTCATTTCTGATTCTCACCCTTTGAGCATTACACTAGCATCTGCATCTTCGCTGATCCGTCTCATCATGCCACAGTTTTCCAGTGCCATCCGGTCCAAAAGCCTGTAATCCACGTCATTCCCAATCCCGATGGTGAAGATGCAGAACTTCTCTTGCACTGCAGAGCGAGTGTTCCCCAGGATGGATACGGACTGGACCTCTCCTACGGTGGGGCGTCCGTCAGTTATGAAAACAATCAGAGACACGCTGTTTGGGTTGGCCTCGGATGTAGAGAGGTAATTCCGAAGTAGAGAAGAGCCGATCTCAATTGCACTGTTAATGTTGGTACCTAAAAAAGAGATACATAATATTACATTGAAGTATCTCAGATGATAATACGTAAATAATAACATTTTTTTTGTTGAAAATGTAGTTATTTCTGACCTCCGGTGGGTGCGAGCGTGAAAATGAATTTTTTTGCATCCCTGACATTCAGTGGAGTGACGGGCACAAGGTGATCCTTCCACTCTTTCACTTTGTTGGAGAAGCTTATGAAGTTAAAGTGATCGCTGGGACGGAGATCGCTCAAGATGGTAAACAGCGCGTCTTTGGTCTGTAAATGACAATGACAAAACTCTTTATATTGTGAAACTGAACCATTTAGACAGCTCGCTTTAGTTTGCCATGAGCTGCGTGGGTGTAAAATAGCCGTAATTTGACTCTGAACCAATTACAGAAGTCTATACGGGCAACATACAGATGGATCGGGCTGCGGGATGACCTATCATGAAGCCCTCTATTGTAAAGCCACATCAAAAATCCCTTGTTTGTGCCTTGTGATGAGTGGGGAAAGAGATCAGGGGTCGAAGGGACTGTTCCATTACCCCATGCGCCATGACCTTCCACTCTCACAACACAGCACTGTATTTCCACGTCCTCGACTCTTTGCAAATCTGTTTTTTTCGCTTTTTGACTTCACCTCTCAAGCAGCTGCTCAGATCATGTGTGACTTGGAGCGTTTACACTACTGGGGATGCGGGTGGTGGGGGGAGCTCTGATACTGATATTCCAGCGTAGGAGTGAGATAGTGGGCTTTTACATTCCTGATTGAAGTCAGTTAAGTGTGACAGATACTGTATTCATGTATGTGCAGCAACCTGGTTTTATGTGACAGCAAAACGCTAGACGGATTCATTATCTGATGCAGTTGTTGCATTAATTCGGAAAAACACACAAATCTAGGACAAATCAAGACAACCCGAGTCTTGGTTTTGTTTGCTATTATGCAGTTGTATGATGATCGGACTTAAAGGGATTTTAATTCTTAAAGAGACTATACAGAGTTTAAAAATACATGTTCCAGCAATGTCCTAATGTGTAGAATGAGCCCAGACCTATTCACCACAACTCCCTCTAAAATCCTGCACTGTCACTCAAAAAGTTGTTACTTTGGGTCCGAACTGCCGTCCTGCACGAGCTTAATATAGAAGGTGCAGTTACACGTATGACCTGAAGTGGCAGTAGTGAGTATATAAATGCCAACTTGCATCTAGCCCCTTTAAAAGCCCTCATATTTTTGGTTCACAAAAAATGAAAGAGGGAGCACATTCACTTCAAATTGTTATTCTTAACTTTCCGAACTTTACAGCAGTACTAAGTAACTCATGCCCCTAGAGGCCATAAGCGCCACTGCAGGTGTTGTAGCATGTTGCGTTTTTTTACTCAGACTTACTCATCCAATTACACAATGGAGATATTTTTCACTCAAACGTGGCTCTTTGTGATTCTATTAGTGTGTATTGGGGCCTCTGAACCGCTGGCCGGAAAGTTGCAATTGTGGTTTTCAGGCCAGAGACACATGGGGGAGATGAAAGACCCCCCCACCAACCCACTAATCCCACTAACACTTGTATTACCCCCAGAGGGACTACGAAAAGGATTTATCATTAGGTAAACAAGTTACTTAGTACTGCTTTAACGTCACAATTTTTCCCACAGGGATCAGTTTCCAAACACATCTGTCAGCTTTCAGGGAGTAAAAACAAACTTTACTCCATCACTAGGCAAAATCAGGCATAGTGCTTTTCATTTTATACTTGTAATAAACGGCTGTACCTGTCTAATCTTGGTTCCCAGCATGGATGCGCTGGTGTCGATCACAAACACCACGTTCTTGGGAACCGGCGGCAGGTCTTTGGGAGCGAAATAGTGGACGAAGTGGCCGTTTAACACCTGGAAAAGTGCACACACACACACGCACGCACGCACACAAACACACACACACACACATAAACAGCCAGTGAGGTCAGCTGCAGTATTTACATGTGATCGTCAAAATTTAAGGTTATTCTGAAGACAGACATGGGACTGAATAGCAGAGCCGGTGGCAGGAAGCCAGCAGAATTAATGACTAACAGGTGGGTGGATGCTAGTGCATGCGTGTAGCGGAGCTTAGGGGAATTGTGTCCATGCATAAAATCACTTAGCTATTTTCTCAGACGGATAAAGCCTTTAAAAATATTTTTCATTGATAACACAGGATCCACTCTCTCACCTGTATGTCTCCGATTCCTAACTCTCTTTGCACATCATAGCGGACGACGAAGTCTCCAAGGTTCCCACTTGTGGTGATTTTGGCCTGCTGCACAATGTTGGGGCGAAAGGTGATCCGACAGACATTCTTCTCATTTTTGATGACAGTAGTGACAGGGGGCTCAGATTTAGCTGGACCAGGATAAAAAAAAGATGTGTGTTAAATCGGTACGTTATATAAAGATTTCTCTCACAGTCGCCACCATAGAAAATGCACATGATCGTCCAACATTGTATGCAGGAATAAATTAAAAGATGAGATCGGCAGTATTTAGAGACAAAAACATAGGAACCAGAGAAGAGCTAGTGTTGCTAAGAGTTGCTTTCTATATGGATATGGATAGGAGGAACACAAGAGGAAAAGAAATAGATCTCAATGGAGATATGAACATGCACAGAGGAGGGGTAATAAAGGTATTAAGGCTATTTTGCAGAAAGGGCTTTCATTTTGGATGGAGTAATAACTGAGTTGACACAGAAGAGAAACCAGAACAATGAAGGATGCATAGAACACATGCAAAACTTTGTGGGCAAGATTGTCTGCAGTGGTTTATAACTATCCCATAGAACTAAACTACTGTACATAAACGTGAGTAGAACCTGCAGATTTGGGTGCGTTCGATGTGACGCCTTTCCCGTTGCGCAGCGGCAGCACTTCCAGGTGAGTGATGGGAGAGTGGTCCACGATGGTGATATCTAAGCTGAGCCGACTGACCAACTGCATGGGTCGAATGCTTGTGGTATGTTCATATCGACCCAATCTTCTCTGTAGCAGCTCCTCATATGTGAGAAAAAAGATGGCGCGGTTTCGACCTGGGATCTTCACGGGCATGCGGAACACTTCCAACTCTGGCTCAACACTGTGTAATGGATCATTTGCAGAGAATGAGAATGCAAGCAAATATTGTTGCCATAATACAGCAGTGTAAAAGTATGCCACTTGCACATTTTTTCCCCTTTCATTTAGGAGAGTTGATTTACTGCTCTTTGTTTTTGTGATATCAGGGTTTTGCCGGAGAAGAGAAGAGACAAGATAATAAAACACCCTCTTCCAATATGGCAGAAAAACAGAGATCATGAGACATTTAAATGATATGCATAAATCTACTTTTGCGTTGTGTTTTTGTTGTATTTACCAGATCATCTATTATCCCATATCAGGTAATGTCTAAAGCAGGGGTGTCAAACATGGCGGAGATGATTTAATCCAGCCCCTGCCTTGTAGAGCAAAAATTCCGGAGTGTATCCAAAAAAAGTCTCTAGCCCATTCCTGTGCGGAGTTATGAATTTTTAAAGAATAACCAGAATGCTCATTCCAGCCGCTTGGGGGCGGCTTACTTTTTTTTTTTACTTATTAATTGTCCATGAGAGTAAATACTACACTGACAGAAACGACCAAGGGAGAGAGGGATATTGTACATCCAATTACAGGTCTTCAAACTTGGCAGTAAATACTGTTTAAGTGGCGCTAGTCCGCAGTTAGCTTTGCCAGTTAGCCTGTTAGCTTCTTCTCCGTGATTCCATTAGTGTGTATTGGTGACTCCGACCCGGTGGCAGGGAAGGTAAGTTGCATTTGTGGTTTTCTGGCCAGAGACACCAGGGGAAGATGAAAGACCCCCCAATCCTTCCATTAACGCTTACCCCCATTAACAAGGATTTATTATAGTAAACACGTTACTTAGTATTGCTTTAAAAGAAGGAAAGATGTTCACACGTGTCCAGCAGAGGGCGCTGACATAATAAGAGAGCGGAAATAAACAACACATTATAACCACGTGGCAGCTGTGGCTTCAATAACAGCTTACGAGCACCAAGTGTGGAGTCAATGAATACTTACTACTATGTAGTATGTGACACAGGCTTGTAATGTGCAATACAAGTGTAAGCCGTTGTTATTGATTAGGCTACAGTCAAGTTGGGGCTTTGACCAAAAAACACATCTCATTATTATCATTCATATATTGGAAATATGTTCTCAGCGGTATTTTCCTTATTTTTTACGTTGCATGTGGCCCGTGACCCGCCGTGGGAGCTGTATTTCGGCCCATGACCCAAAATGAGTTAGACACCCCTGGTCTAAAGAGTTCCATTTCATTTCTTCTTATATAATTCGGTTGCTCTGCTGTTTAAATCTGTCGCAGGATCACAAAACCCCATTCCATCAGATGTCACGTCGCATCACAGCTGGAAATGATGTCAAACCTTCCATAAGTCAGGGAATTTATATGGCAGGCTTGGCAGCTCACTGCAACCGCCAAGCTGGATATCATACAGCATAAAATAACGCTGATCTTTACAGATGACTGCTTGCGGTAAATGTTTCAGGTGGGATATTATCAACGGTTCTAAATTAGAAAGGGTAGACGCCGGAGCAGGACAGTCTGTGTAATAAAGACGAGGCGCCAGAGGGAGAGCCGACCAGAAAGCTCTTTCCTCACACATACACACCACCACCACCACACTAAACATACACATTTACATTCCCTCACCTTGTGTCACCTGAGTTCTTGTCTCTTGTTTTGCCATTCGCCTGTTTGACCCTCTTCTCCTTGGGTTTAAGCTCACTCTGGTACGTGCGGCCGCCTACGATCCTGGTTCATAGATCAGGTGAGGTATTAGACTTGGCTTGAGCACATATTTAAAAAACATTTTAGGTTTAAATTGGGTTATTGTCACAAAAACAAAACATACAAACAAAACATACAAACAAAATCAATTAAATGCTGCACATAACTCTTAACTACATGTATTAAGCTATGCCCACGACTGTCAGTGAACATTGTCTTAACCCCCACCTGAACCGAGCCCATTTTCTTTAGTTTGGCTTCACCCAAATCTAAAAGCCTCTGGGAAAAAAGTGTTAAAAAGAGCAACAAAATGAACCGAAAACATGGAAATGCAACAAAAGAGCGAAAAAAATTGACACAAATGCGACAAAAACACAAAAAGTAACAGAAAAGTGGAAAAAAAAGCGATGAAAGTGACGACAACGTGGCAGCAACACAATGAGTTTCAAGTCTTAGCTTTCAAATGAGCGACTCTCGCCTGTAGGCTGTAACCTTTTAGATTTGGGTAAAGCTGAACTGGAGAAAATGCACTTGTTTATGGCGGGGGTAAAGAGGTTAAAACTGATCGAATCTTTCCATTTTAAAAACACGGGCAAAACCAAATCCAAATCCTATGTAAGGCTATAGATTTTTGTGTCCATAAATATGCATGAATGGAACAAGAAATTATGCATTTATTGCTGGTCACGTGAGGGATCGTACATGGTGAAGTTGGAGATGTATGCGTCCGCTGGAATGACGAACTGAAAGACGCCCTCTGTGGCACTGTTGTGTCGGTTCAGCATGGAACAGTGCACTGCAGTGAAGGCGTATCGAGAAATAATGGTGGTCTTTATGGATAGCTCGTGGATGTGAGGTTTGGCCTCCTGCAACAAAAAGGTGGACAGAAATATACATTGGCGACATATGGACAATTTCTTGTTACTAAGTTTACATGATCTATTTTATCTTGAATTGGAAATTGCCAGTTGAGTTCAAGAAGTCCAAATTGTGCATTTTTATGATCCATCCCAGGATCCTCCCTTAGAAACAAACACTAAACAACAGCAGAAAAATTCTCAGGAATAGCATCCAGTGCATTACAGATACTCTGGCACACGCGCGCTCTTGGCGGACTTCTATCGTCACACCCAATACTCCCAAGTTTAGGAAGAAATACAAGGCATTTTAGTGAGGCTACTTTTCATTTCTGAATCAATAACAACGTAAAGCTTTGTTCCGTTATAAACAGCATTATTAGACTTTGGCGATAATCTGACATTTTGTGCCAAACAAAATAAAAATACATACCTTTGTTAAAATGGTCTTAACCTGTCTTGGAACTCTTCGTGGAGCCTGGTGGTGACAGGAAAATCATTAGAGAGAATCCTTTGAAGGGCTTGGGGGTGGAAAAAATACAGGCTAAATTATTTATTTTCTTACAATTCCCAAGTCAAAGTCAGTTAAGTCCAGATCTTCATCAAACTGGGTGTCGTCCCGTTCTCCCGCAGCCATCAAAGTGAAACAAACGATTAAAGTGACTCGCAACATTTTGGAGCTCTTATCCACCAAAACATTAAGAAGCTAAATGTGACATGGTCAGCCCAATGCGCCTACCCTAACTTTTGCTGAGACCGGAGTGACCAAAGGGACGCACAGCCGAGTGTGGGATGTACGCCCATAGTCGCCCACCCACCAGAATGGGGATGCGGTTTAGATAATCAGGCTCCTGCTGCTGCACAGAAAGAATGCAATGGTGAGGACGAATTATGGCCTGGACTAACACTTGACACTTGTGAATAATAAAGGACTGACATTTTTTAGATGTAGGCCTACTCAGCTATTTCCAATCAAAGAGAACTTTGTTGTATTTTGTTTGATCTACAAAAATGTCGAAATGGTCTAATGTTTATGCAAAACGTTTTAACATTTTGGAAACTATCCATGCCACTGGCAGGCTATAATAAAAACAAAATAAACCTGCTACATGCGCTTTCTCTATCATCATCACCCTCTAGTGTTCAACAAAGGTATAGAGTAGCCAAAATAGAATAACGTTAGTTCAATTTCACTAAAATAGAAGTAGGCCTAATTACTGAAGTAAAAGTAAAAAAAAAAGAAAAGTATTGTGAGAACAGTCACTTAAGTGTTGTTGTGATCAGACAAACATGATATGATTTCACATCAATCATATCATGTATCCAAAGAATAAACCCTGAAATTAGGGGAGGGGAATTATATATAATTCTTCAGATTAGATACACGAAAATGTATTAAAGGATATATTTATTATTTATTAAAGTATGTAGCCTATTACATTTAACTTTCTTTTTTAAATTTCTTTTGTCGCAGGCTTCCCCATGGAAGAAAGATAGGCCTAACCAAAGTTTTACCCAAAAATAAAAAAATAACATAAAGTTAGACCTACAGTAACATGCAGGATGTGGAAAAAACAAAACAAGTGCAGTTACCTACTTAAAAAATCTCGTCATCAATAGCATGTTACTACTGAGTAGTCTGAGCCTCGAGCCCTGTTTATGTTAAATTTGTATATTTTTCAATTAAAAAAATAAATAAATAAAAATAAATAAATAAATAAAAAGTACTACCCACTACCCTCTGGTGGTCAAAACGGTACTGCACTCTGCATTTTTTCATACCACTGTCGTTTTAGGTTGTGTTTCCTTTAAAATCTGGTGCTGTATCCATGGTTACCAGGGCGTATCCATGTGGACAGGGCTGCAAAGATTCCGTCATGAGCTATTAAAAAATAATAACAATAATAAAATCTCTCATTATGTGCATTTTTAGGTGTTTAATGAGATATTTATGTTATAAATGGAGCTAAACTAAACATGATTTTTGAACAGAATCATAGAACATTAATTAAGCAACAAAAAGGTGTTTAAGCTTATGCATAAACTCTCAAAGGACGATGACTTATTAAGAGCATCATCTGCTCGTCAATATTAAGAGAGAGTCATATTTCAGTCTTAGATATATTTTTAAACAAACAGCTAGCTTTCGTGCTAAAGCCATTTTGAGACCTACATATTTCTTTTTCTGAAACACTGAAGAGACAAGGGCTCCCCACACCTGCAGCACAGTGGAGGTGTCACAAGAGGTGCTACAGGAAACAAAAAGGGAGTGATGAAGTATCCGGACAAGACTCACAGTTAAGCTACACAAAGCCTCTATCCCTATTAATGCTCTTAATGAACATTCACTGGAGAAAAAAATGTATTAACTGCTACACTCTGTCCAGAAGATGGCGAAGGACTGTTGTGGAGCGGAGGGAGCTGTGCAGAAGGAAGAGGAAGGAGGAGGAGCTAGCCAGTGCAGGACACCACGCTTTGAATTTCAGAGGAGTGTTGAAGGCAGGCAGCCAGGATTCATCTATAGGTCCAAAAAATGCTGGTCAGGTTGACCCACAATGGTGACTTGGGGTTAGTCCTGAACATAATTTCATTTGTACAACTGTACAATGACAAATTGAGCACTTAACAATTTCACGTTAACAAATAGTACTGTAGTCTGGAATAAATGATTTGCATTTCCTCTATCTTAATGTGGGCGAAACTCTTTGCCACAAACGGGGCAATGTTCAGCTGTGCAGGCGCCCACTCCCTGTCCTGTTGCCTTACTTTCGCGTCCGTGCCTGCTTCTCTCTCTCCTTCACATTTAACCAAATCCATGCGCTCTCAGCTCCGATGTGAGCGTGCATCATTTTGGAACCATCGTACCAGAGTAATGTTGTTTAGTTACTGTGCGAAATGCCCAGAGATAGAGCCTTTGCTTTTGGTTGCATCCATGAAAACAGTACCAGCTTGGCCTGGTTCGAACCAGGGCCAAGCAAAAAGTACCAGTTAACTGTAAAGTGAGCTGATGAAACGCAGGTAGAGTAGAGTTTCGTGGAAGTGCTTTTGCAGTATTGGCAGTGGCTCTGTGGTTGAAGCCTTCGTACACCAATCCAAAGGCCAATTGCGAGGCCATGGGTGCAGATTGATTGCCATGTGCCTACATACAGTTTACAAAGGGAATGTGGAGAGTGAGTGAATAAGGATAAACTATAGTTCTTTAAGAAGCTTGACAAATAGCCTACAAAACCAAGCAATAACAATAACTAAGTAACTCACTGACAAGTTGAATGCTAGTAAGTTGTGACATCACAAAAAGGGATTTTAAAAACGAGATAATGTAGCAATATGTGAATTGCCCTACGCTCCTTACCCTTTTCTTTTGTAATGGCATCAGTTCGATATGAATGACCTCAACTGTCCTATTTATCCTCCCAGCCCTACAGGTCAAGTTTCAAAGTTTCCTGCTTTTTTGTGTGCCGCGTCAAACACTACAAATATTGACTGAACCGAGAGTCAATCAGCTCTGTGTATTTTAACCTCTAGTCTTGAAACCAGGGCTCCCTACAGTGAGACAGTGTGCATGGGCCTTTGCGTGTTTCAGACAGCAACATGAAGTTTCTACCATCGCTGCTGGTTATTGGGCTCCTGCTGCTTCAACATAACAGTGGATTTGAGTTTGTTATAGATGGAGAATGGGAGGAAGATTTGGTGAGTGTGTTCATTGCATGTTTTCTGTCAAATCAATATAATCAAATGTTTATGTTTGTGGAAACTGCTCTTTAAATGAGCTAAAATCAAGTCTAAATACTATCAAAGGTGAGGATAATTATTTTTGCATTTGTTTCAGTTGTCAGACGTAGGACTGCATGAGAGGCACAAGGTAAGATTTCCTTTACTTGCCTTTACTTTTGTGTGTATAGATTTCCTTTTTGTATATGTTTCTGTATATAAACTATGTCCACTTCACTGAACAGAGATGTTGTCTAAAAATGTAGTAGTATTCTATAATATTGTAAATGCATTAATTACAACATTATTTGTCATAATAGTGTAATTAATACATTAGCTATCTTATGTCTTACTATCTTATCTTCATACATTTGTGTTACAGAGAGCCATTTTGACAAGTGAAGAGCAGGAAAACTTTGAGGTATGGCCCTTTCCACTGTGGCAGAGTTTATGCTTATCTAGAAATCAATGTGTGCCTGTTTGACAAATTTCTCATGACTGTCAGGTTATTGACTTTCCGTCCGCTTTATTTTCTTGAAATGTCTGTTTAGTTCCAGCGAATTCAGACACAAGCAATGTTTAATGATCAATAAAACGCTACAATGTTTGTTCTTTCTGTCTTTTCATAGGTCGTCAGTGGAGATGACATCACGGTCAAAAGTTACATAATTGAGAGCCATGTTACGTCACGTTTTGTTCATACCACCGTCAGAAGCCATGTGGTCAACTCTGGGGCCAAAGCTCAGAGCGTCGGCTTCAACGTCCAGATCCCCAAAAGAGCTTTTATCACCAACTTCACTATGTCTGTGCACTGTCACTCAAAGACTGTCCGAGTTTGACCTGTGACTAATGTGACTAACGTGTCCCTCTTACTGCAGGAATGTTAATGGAATCGTATTTAAAGGCTCAGTTAAAGAAAAGACGGTGGCGAGGAACCTTTATGCTCAGGCCAGAGCCAGGGGCAAAGCTGCTGGCATTGTAAGGTACAAAACATTCAGATAGTAAGAATTGGTTTGGATCAGTCTAACAGCTTAAGCAGATCATTTCAACATATCACCGGTGCCTCTTGGCCAGATTTCCCTCGGAAAAGAGATTTAATCTCAAGGGATTCCCTGGTTAAATAAAGGTTAAATAAATACAAATAAAATAACTTTTTTGTCATAGGGCTAACTCCCAGGATATGGAAACTTTTAAAACAGAGGTCCACGTGCCACCAGGAAGTAATATAGAGTTTGAGCTTAACTACCAGGAAATGATACAACGCAAAATGGGCTTCTACGAGCATCAGCTGTTCCTGCAGCCAGGCAGACTGGTGCCACACTTACAGGTGGAATGATCATCTTTATACAGTGTCATTTTAATGAATGCACACACTTCTGACTGTCATTACCCTTTAGGTCGATGTCTATGTTTTTGAGCCAAAGGGAATTAGCCAACTAGAGACCCGACATACTCTTGGAGATATTTTTACAGAATTGATCAAAGTAACAACCTCTGATGAGAAGGTAACACTTGAGTTTGCTGTAGGTCAGAAGAGACAATAGAAACCACATATTGTATTATTCATATTCTAGGCTCACATTGTCTTCAAACCCAGTCTGCAACACCAGAGAAAGTGCTCTAACTGCACTAGCACGGCTATAGATGGCATCCTCACGATCAAATATGATGTGAAGAGGGACAACAATGCTGCAGAGCTGCAGGTCTGTCAGTCTGTACATTACTGTGTGCTAATTAAATGTGACTGACTGGGATATTCCCTTAGGTCTCCGATGGCCACTTTGTTCAATTCTTTGCACCATCGAATCTCTCTCCTCTTCCCAAAAACATCGTATTTGTTATTGATGTCAGTGGTTCTATGTGGGGGGTGAAGATGAAGCAAGTAAGTTTGTTTTCAGACCTATTCTTTGTCTTCAATAAAACACTGACCCCGTGTGGCAGTTGTGTTGTATGAGCATTTAATCCTCCATTTGTTTCTCAGACTGTTGAAGCCATGCAAGCTATTCTAGATGATTTGACCATTGACGATCATTTCAGTGTCATTGACTTTAACCATAATGTACGCTGCTGGAGTGAGGAGTTAGTCCCAGGTTCAAGCATACAGGTTGCAGATGCGAAGAAATACATTCAGGATATCAAACCAAATGGAGGTTCGAAATGTTTTTCTCTCTCTCTTTTATTTCTTTCTCTATCACTACATTCCACCACATTATGTCTAAATGAACTCCTTTTCACATATCTAGGCACAAACATCAATGAAGCCTTGATGAGGGCTGTTCAGATCCTCGTAAGAGCATCTAATCAGGGGCTCCTGGACCCCCGCTCCGTGTCCATGATAATACTGGTGTCTGACGGCGATCCGACTGTAGGTGAGACACTCACATAAATGTACTTACTTAAAAGATACTTTTCATCATGAAACTTTGTAATTCTTGCAATGGGTTAAACCAGCTGCAACCGTTGTGATTGTTTTATGTACTTTGATCTTTGCAGGTGAGATCAAACTCAGTACTATCCAGAAGAATGTGAAGCGAGTGATGAGAGAAGAGTTCTCCCTGTTCTCTTTGGGCATTGGTTTTGATGTGGACTATGACTTCCTGGAAAGGATTGCAATGGAAAACCGAGGGATGGCTCAGAGAATCTATGCAAATCACGATGCTGCCGACCAACTACGGGTACATAATTAAATTATGCAAAATAAGTTTGGAAAGGTGCTTCTGCGGTTCATGACAAGGTTGTACAAATTATCTTTCTTCTTCTCTAGGCCTTTTACAGTCAGGTGTCTGCCCCACTTCTGAGAAGGATCACCATCCAGTTCCCAGAAGACTCAGTGTCTGATGTCACTCAGAATCAGTTTGATAAGTTTTTCAGTGGCTCTGAGCTGGTGGTGGCCGGGAAAGTGCTCCCCTCTGACACCAACACACTGACCAGCTTTACCACTGCTTCTGCTGTGAGTAAATCCTCAGGGCCCAGCAAATTTGTGACATCAAATCTTAAACAAAACAAAACCAACAACACTTAAATCCTAATTTTTAGGAGCCAAAACTAATATGAATAATCAGTTGGCTATATTTCCTGTGAATGTAACTAAGGACTGAACCAGAAAGATGCCTTGCTGAAATGACCCTCACTAGCCAAACTGCTGCAAGAGCAGGATGAAAGAGCCACATGAAGCTCTAAAACAGGTTATAAGTGCCTAACTTATGCAATCATACCAAACACTGCACCGCTGCGCTGCCTGACAAACTTCAAGCTATTACAGACAATGCAAAAACAGGATGTGAGGGCTCTATAGTTATGTGCAATGTAGAGCACATTCACGCAGATCTGGTTTTGATCTAACAACATGAACAACCTTTAGTTTTTGTTTTCTTATTTAAACAAGTTCTGGGATGTAAATCAGCTACTTCACAGGTTTCACCAAACAATACAATCTCCATGTAATTAGTACAATACAAACATAAAATAAAACAATTAAGAGGTCAGCTGTGTCATCTTGAATACGTCAAACTTTCTTTCATGCTCATGTATTTTTCCAACAAGGATCGTCTGGACCTGACTCTGGAGACTGAGACCGACACCACTGAGCTGGATGAGCTGCTGGCCAAGCAACACCACTCTTTTCCCGGTTTTGCCCGACAGCTGTGGGCCTACATTACCATCAAACAACTGCTTGGTGAACGGTATGGGATGTAGTAATATTAGCATGTATATTAGGTATGTTATCGTTATTCATTGGCCCCTGTGTCTTTCTCACAGGGCTCTGGCTCCAACAGCGGCCAAAAAGCGAAAGATCACTCAGCGAATTCTGTCTCTGGCTGTAGAGCATCAGTTTGTTACTCCGCTTACTGCTTTGCTGGTGGAAAGTGAAGATGCAACTGAGAGACTCTTGGCTGATTCCCCAAAAGACGCCAAACATGGCTGCTGCCCAGGTATGTCACAGAGAAGTATTCAAACCAGTGTCCAACAACTGCATTTAGGTTTTACAGTGTTTTTTATGAAGGTGGAGGTGTGACCCCGGTGAGGTTGGTTTATCAACCTCCCCCTTGGGTCCAGATGACCACTCCAGCTCCTCCCAGCCAAGTGGATAAGGGACCGGAAGAGTGGGCCTTGCCCCAAAAAGTAAATTTAGGTAAATTGAATCTGGATCTGAACTTGAATCTGTACCATGCAAAGTACATGACACAAAACTAACAGTCCAGTATTGTTCATCCAGTGGACAATGATCCTCACTTCATCATCCACCTGCCCAGACACAATATGGACGTATGCTTCAATATTGACTCCAAACCAGGCCATATCCTCAACCTGCTGTCCGACAGTGGTACAGGTACAGCATGTTGAACCTGACAAGCTGGCTTAAAGGAACAGGCCATCGTTTTTCCATACTACGTGAGCAGTTACACAATCCAAGTATAGTTACACAAAATTAAACATGTCGATTTTCTAAGCGGATAAAACGGGGTACTATATTGTGAGGCGTCCATGCAGAGAATTCTATAGGAGTGAAGATATTACTGCGCAGATGTCGAAGTGCTCCTAAGTATACGCAACCGTATTCAAATAGGGAAAACGTGGAAGAGCTTGTTCGCTTCTAAATTCCCCCCCATTTGGCCCCATAGAGGAGAGGAGGAGAGGCTAAATGCTAACAATATCTTTGGTCTTTGTGCGTGACTGAGCGCACGCACAAAGACCAGACAGGTACACATCAACTCATCTAAGCTCAGGCAAGAACATATCTCAGTATGGAAAAATGGTGGCCTTTTCCTTTAAATTCATAATAAATACATGTGTCATAGGCTACTTGGTCTTGACAACACTGTTTGCTGCAGGTGTTGTTGTAAACGGTCAGCTAGTTGGTTCAAAGAAGTTGCATAAAAACAAACTCAACACTTACTTTGGGACTATCACGGTGTACTCGCAGCCTGAGGGAGTCAGCGTGACAGCCAGCACCGACAACATTACAATTTCTGATGAAAGAAACACCCATGTTTTCTCCTGGGATGCAACAACCAGAATCTCAATGGATGGGTAGGTTTGTAGTTCCCACAATATACATGGTGTATTTGCATTGTTAATAAACATTCTGTTGTTTCAGTGTGAGCGTACACATTCTGAGGAACTCGAATGTTTCGATTACAATAAATGACAACATTCGAGTTATTGTGTTGCTCCATCGGATTTGGAAAAAACATCCAGTTAATGTCGACTTCCTTGGGATCTATATTCCTACAGAGAACCAGTACTCTCCACTTGTCCACGGCCTCATAGGTACCTCACATGTACACACTCAGGGCCATGTTATTAGGTACACCTGCTCCAATGCAACCAAATAAATCTATCTAACCAACAATTAACTTACAGTACAAGCTCGACAGGTCAACCTTGAGCAATTGTAATCCACTGTGTTGATCACCTCACTGAAATAAAGTCATAATAATACAATACTTCAAGGTGCATGGTACCTAATAAAATAGTCGAGAAGCATATGTTTGTTCTTTGCTCAGGAGTATTGTATTCATTTGTATAAAACTGTTTTGTTGCAGGGCAGTTTTCTCGAGAGCTGGATGTTAGAGTGTATGGAGTCCATGAAGGAGTGGACCCCCTAAAGAAGGCGGCCACAATGGAGGTGAAAGGCAACAGCTTTCAGGTTACAAGGTAATCACATTATTAAATAATAATAATAAAAAAGGACAATATCTTAAAATGTATCACAATAACATGACACCGTGTGAACCAGGGGATGGCAGAAGGACTACAGGGCTGATCATAAACACGGGTCAAATATCTACTGCTGGTTCGTGCACAACAGCGGGAAGGGTTTTATTGACGGGCACTTCACAGACTACATCGTTCCAGAGCTCAGCAGTTTCATCCAGATAAATTAGGTAGTCTATCATGGTAAGAGTCATCCATTGGCTCATATGTAATGGATAAAAGGAACTCAATAAAGACAGTGAAGATAAAATGTTTCTCATGCTGTATTAGTTTTTCTGTATGTGTAAGAAAATCAAATGTGCATTTGTGTATAAATATGTCTAAAAATAAGATTAGAAGAATTTATTTGATTTTCAGATTTACAATGAATACATAAAATAAAAGCTAATTGAAATAATCATTCCAAAGTCTCTGGAAATGCATTGTGGGATATGTACAGAGGGAGATTAAACTCCGACATAGTAGAGTCATCCATCCTGGGATTTCAAGAAGGCAACGTCATCAGGCCATTTTTGAGAAATCCTCATAGGCGATGTTATCCACGCTTCGCCCCTTCTGTGGACCCTGGAAAGAACACAGAAATATATTCTACAACACATCACACATAATATTTGACAGTAGTAGTAGTAGCAACGGTGGCTTACCGAGTCAAGTGTTAGTGTAGCGCAGAACTTTTTCTCATCGATACCGTCCAATATGGCTTCTGTGTCTTTGTACCGACCGTTCAAAATCAAAACCCTTTTGCCTGTTCAATTACAAAAATAAGACCAGAATTAAACCACTTCACACAAAAGCTTGAAACAGTTCTAGTACAGACTGAAGTTCACCTGGTGCAGGTATGACCGTCTCTACATGATTTTGGTCCAGTTTCAGTTTGTCTCCTGAGTCGACCATCTTTACCACAGCTGTATATTTATCTTGCACATCCTGAAGAAAATACATTCACTAAACAGCACAAACACGCTTTTCTCCCTGGGAAGTAATGAGTGAGAATTCTTACCATCACAACAGCTTTCTTCTTGTGGTACCGATCTCCCAGTCTCTTAGTGACGACTTTGACAACAATGTTTGGCTGCAACCAGTAATCTGTTTTGACTGGTTCCTGTTGCCGCCTCTTCCGCTCTTCCATCTGAAAAGCAAACAGTGCTTTGGTTTTTCAATAATATATTTCTCACAAAGATGAGTAGATTTAACGCTCTACTTTACCTCTTTGATCTCTTCAAGCGCAGACTTTTTCCTCTTCCCTTCTTTAGGGCTTGAACTGGATGACAAGTCCTTTCTTTTGACTGATGCAGTGGCTGTTTTCAATGCACTTGAACCCAGCAAAGAACTAAAACAATTTTTAGTTTGTAGTATTTATAAAAAGACAAAAAAAGAGTAATATACATTGTACATAATAATTATGGCCTACAACTAAAATTGCTTTTTCACCTCGACTTTGACGGTCCCGCAACAGATGAACTGGCACCCAGGTTAAAGGCCACTGTGTAAAGTTAGAGTAACAATTATTGCCAAAAATGGAAAGATGTGCTATAGGTAAGAATAAGAAGCAACACAAACCTTTCTCCTCTTCATTCTCTCTTTTAAGCTCAGTGTAAACTGGAGTTTCCTGAAGGAGAATATTTACATTTTGATTTGTTGTTCATTCATGTGTTCTGATGCTGCATATGCTCGTGGATACTCACTTCTTCCTCTTTACCATCACGACCTCTTCGAACCTGATCCTCTATAAAACGTGCACTCCGCTCTTCATCATCCAAGTCGTGCTTTTTCTTCCTTGCCAATTCCTCTTGACGTCGGATAGTCTCTGGATCTCGGTCAATGTATTCGACATACCAGCCTTTAGGAGTCTCGTCAACCTTGCACAAACCTAGAAAAAACAAATGGCATTTAAAATAATCATATGCTACAGCGATAAAAATACAAGAAAGTTGCCCACCTTCTCTTCCAAGCCACTTGGTGAAATCGGTCAGTGTTTCCCATCTTGTAGAGTTCATGTGGATGTGCTCACGATGACTAATGTACTCATTGTAAACCACATTGTTATGCACACGCTTTGTCCCTACAAGAAATAGCAGATTGATTGGTTGTTCCAAGTTCAATGTACATTATAAACATATATACACATGACTTTTTTCCACATTGTGTGCACCATTTGCAACTTCTAACAAACGTTCATATATACATGTACTTCTAATAATACTGTGGAGTGGGAGGATGTACTTAAACTGAACCAAAAGAACTTACCAAAACGTCTTCTGAGCAGCTCAACAAAGTCATGTTTGAACTCACTGAAAAACAGTCGATTAGTAAAGGTTATGCCCACGACTACTAGACATTGATTTTAAGGTAATGGTTATGTAGGATGTGAGGTGATTGGTGATTTACAAAAGGCACTAAAACAACCATTGAATTTTAGTTGCTCTGAGCTACATATTTATTTAATTTCTTTGTCTTTACTTAACCAGGAAAGTCCAACTGAGATTTCAAAATCTACTTTTCACAGAAGTCATGGACTCAGAAGTATTGTACATGTTTTCAATGGGGAACCAAAGCACGTGAAGTCACTGAGCTTGGACTATTGAGCTTGATTTAGCCATGGGATCTGGGGCACAGTCTCTTTTCTAACTAGATAATCATCCTAACAACCAAAACTAAAACGTAAACATAAACAACATTACGAAAAATGTATCATTTTTGTTTTGTTTTGAAATTGTCAATAAATCAACATTTATCAGTAAAAACAGTATGATTTGAACATGACTGTAGATAACAGAGCTTATACTCACTTTGAGAAATAGTCCATAAATTTGGAAGGACTTTCTGAAGCCAAAAGCAGCTGCCTTTGATGGGATTCCGACATACAGTGACATTTGAAGCCATTCTAAATAAAAACAGGAAAGCTGATTAAGACATAAAAGAGCAAATCGCATCTAATACGGCGGCGGCTTACCTCATCTCGGCATTGTTTTTGACACATCTGACAATACCATCTTAGCTTCTGTAGACCTTTAGCTTTTATTCGGTTACTAATGGCCTTTGGCGAAAGAAAGTCCGCTTTCCCCATTTCAAATCAATAATAAATACAAAATATCCAGACGCCAATTGTGCAGGTCAGTAGAATTATGGACAAACGTAGTTTTTTTATGTTACTGTTGGCTGTCCTCGGTGTCCACTTTTTCCGCGTGCCAGAATCTAGCGATTATCCACAACTCTCGCGAGAGGGTCCGCAGCCTTCATGTACTGTGTTTTTCAATAATTTTCCGTTACGCTAAGTATTCTGCTATCTTACTTACTATGTCATTTCGAAAATATTGTTGTAGAGATATTGTTTCTTTTATTTTCATACACCATGACGACGTTAATGTATATTTTATATGTGCCCTACTACCTTAAATGACGTGTAGTTACATTTGTATGTGTGGTGTTCATGAACGCACCATTCTTCCAGTTTACTCTTTTCTTGCGCATGCGCACTCCTGCGCGTCTGACCTTCATTGGAGTAACAATGTTCGCTAGGACCAGCGCATTGGTGTTCTCCCCACAATGGTAAGTAAAATTAACAGAAGCTTTGCGTATTGTCTTCATTTAAACTCTATTAGGGTATTGTTTTAACCTCAATTAATAAAGAGGCTTCTTTTTGTTGCCTTTGACAGTAGACAGTGGAAATGCACACACAAGGACGTGCTAACATGCAGGCCGCTGCTAATGAATGACAGTGGTGCTGACAAGTTCAGCCACTCAAGCTAATAGTATAGCTTGCTTTAGGTGATATTTTGATATTGTATGCAGGTTCTAGGTCAAATCTCTAAATTTATGCCCTTGAAGACCGACGCAGTGTTGGACAGAATAAAGTTACACGTCTGACCTAAGTACCTTAAAGCCAGCTGATACGGGCCAATGTGACATTTGTATGAAGCAATTCCAACTATTCAGTAACTTAAACACTGTACATTGCACTGTTTTTAATGTGAGCACATTACTATAAAGTATTGTTTCTGCTTGAGGCTAAGTATATGCCATTTTCTTTCTACAGTGGGCAGGTCAGGAGCATGGCTACCCTGAAGGACAGTAAGTACTTTTCTCTTTGGAGATGGGTATGCTGCACATGAGTAGCACACATTTACAATGGATTGCTATGGTTAGTGCACTTGACTGCGTGCTTTTTGAGGCTAAGCTAAGTTCTGGAGGCTCTATGTAGATTATTTGTGCAGCTCAGGTATTATGGGCGATGGAGTGCACTAAAGGTACAATTATAACATTTCTAATAATCAAATTAAACTTAAGTGATGTGAGAACATGACATGCACCAAATTATAATCGTTTTGTCATCATATTAATACTTTGTTTCACTTTCAAAATAAATTCTTTAAATTATGAGATGGTTTGAATATTGTGGTTAACTTTGAGCATCGTGTTCTCTCTCCAGTCACCATTCGGTTGAAGTCCATCAAGAACATTCAGAAAATCACGAAGTCCATGAAGATGGTGGCCGCAGCAAAGTATGCACGTGCTGAGAGGCAGCTGAAGCCTGCTCGTGTGTACGGAACTAGTGCTCTGGGTATGTCATTTGTATGTCATTTGTATGTCGTAACTTAGGCATTAGAAAATGAGAGATGATTAAAGACTTCTACTTTTCAGCCCTGTATGAGAAGGCTGAGATCAAAGCCCCAGAGGACAAGACTGCGAAGCATCTCATCATCGGTGTGACCTCTGACCGTGGGCTGTGTGGTGCGATCCACTCTGGTGTGGCCAAGGCTATCAAGCATGAAATCGCTAACCTCACTGGTGCAGGCAAGGAGGTCATGGTGGTTAATGTGGGAGACAAGCTGAGAGGCCTGTTGCGCAGGTACAGTGGGTCTCTTTGACGTAACTTAAATAATTTAACTAATGAAGGCGAAATGTACGGAATTGGATACAAATGTGTTTGGTTTCTCATAGAACTCATGGAGAGTACATTATGCTCAATTGTAAGGAGGTGGGTCGTAAGCCTCCCAGCTTTGGAGATGCCTCCATTATTGCCGCTGAACTGCTTAACTCGGGGTATGAGTTTGACCAGGGCGCTGTATTCTTCAACAGATTCAGGTAATTGAGTCTATATCAGTATTTCTGCTTAACGTTTTTTCTGCAGAGTGACATTTACATTCTTCCCACAGATCCGTTATTTCTTACAAGACTGACCAGAAACCTGTGTTTTCCACGGAAACGGTTTCTAACGCAGGTCAGTATAGGATGAGACCTTTTTATATCAATGCGGTATCGGATGGGATCAACTGAATGCTGTCTGTTTCTTGCAGAATCAATGGGCATCTATGATGACATTGATGCTGATGTTCTGAGGAACTACCAGGAGTTTGCTCTTGTCAACATCCTCTACCTGGCCCTGAGGGAGTCCTCCTGCAGCGAACAGAGCGCCCGGATGACTGCCATGGACAGCGCCAGCAAGAATGCTTGTAAAGATGACACACATGCTATCATTTTTTTTATTTTATTGATTAAGAACTGGGTTTTTGAACATTGATGGATGCCTGTTTGTTTCCTCCAGCTGAGATGATTGATAAACTCACCTTGACCTTCAACCGTACCAGACAGGCTGTCATCACCAAGGAGCTCATTGAGATCATTTCTGGAGCTGCTGCTCTGTAAGTTTCAATGCCTCATTTACTGGCTCTTTTGCACTTCAGAGTTCTTCTTAATAGAGAATAATCACTAATCGCTCACTGGCTTTGATTATTTACAACACTTTTATTATGCAAAGTATTGGTGGAAAAGGAGATCCAAAATAAATGACAGATCTAAACTGTAACATGACAGTAATCTCTCCACACATTCATCTAACTTTGGTTGAGCTCATATTTGAGTTGAACTTCCTTCATTTCTAGTCCCGGTGATATATTTTTTGCTGCTCTTTGTATCTTTAGTGTCAATTGTTTTGTATTTGTTCATGAACAGCACATTCGTATCAATTTTTTTATTTTTTTCACTAACCTAATCCTTTTAATTTTCTCGACTCAAAACAAAGGAACTGATACTTGTCTTTACTGAGGAGGTAATGATAATTGCTAGAGAAGTTTCTGTGATAGAAACATTCAGCTTACCTTTGATAGTAGTATAACTGTAGATGGAAGTCCAAGTCGTGCGTAGTGTATTTCTAGTTGGGCCCGTGTCATATCCTAGTATGCACATACTGTATATACTTAACTTTTCTTTCATTGCAGATAAATGGGAGCAATCATCAGTTCCGTATAGAGGACTCTTCAGTGTACTTCAAACTTGTCAGAGCAAGTCAAATATGTTCAAATGTGCTTCTATTTGTAAAATATTAAGAGGAAATAAACCTTACTTTAAAAAAAAAAGTATCTTGCATTTGCCATGTGTTTGTCTTAGGTCAAATAGAACTAATAAATAAATGACATTTAATTCACTTGATGGTGATGTTTTTTAGGCAAATGTTTTTTACCACAAGGATATCTCTAGGGGGTAAATAAAAATTGTATGTGTGAAGTGAAATGTTGAAAGACATGAATATTTGGCAACACAAGCCAAAACAATATTTTATACATATTGGAATATACTGGTCTGATATGTGTTTATACCATCTCTGTCTATTGTATCTGTCAGAGGTGGGTAGAGTAGCAAAAAGAGCTACTCAAGGAATTATTTTACTCAAGTAGAAGTAAAAAGTAGTTGCCACCTTCAAAAATAAAAGATTAAAAAAGATTTGAGTAACTCCGAGTGCTAAAGTCTATATTTTTGCTATGTTGAAGTAAATATCTAAATCCTTGTTTTTACAATGTAAATGGCATAAGGAAAAATGGAATAATAAAAAAAATATATAGTAGGCTACATGAAGCGTATTACGTTATATAGATACAACATAAGTAGAAATAGACTATAAAGTAATACTGGTCAGATGATAGCCCTGGTGAAATTACAGGAGGCGCAAAACCTATAAATGCTCAATAGATGGAAATCGTACAACGCACTGAGGGACGTCAATGAAAGAAAAAGGCCACCAGGTGGCGCACTAACACAACGTGATCACTCGAGCCTCTTGCGGTTCAGGCCAAAAGTCTATTTAGCACCACGGGGCACTTAGTGCTTTAAAGTTTTGCACCACACGCTGGCTTTATGGACATGTAGGCTATAGTTTTGTTGTGCCCGTCTCCCAAACAAAGGCCAGACCCACGTGGAAGGGGAATTCTTTCGAGACAAGGTAATGAGTATGATTTACAATTAGTAGCCTAATTATTAACCATAGATTTGTGAAAAGTGGTGCTCTGTGTTTGTGTATGTGAATCTGGTAGAGTACATGTCCTGCAGGCCTTGTTTGTCTATTGTATTTGTGCTTGTTATTGTTTACTCCTGAGGGGGAGCCAGAGCGATTGGATCTGAACACTGAAATTACAACGATGCCAGACTCTGATAAATGCATCCATGGAACTGCGCTGCAGCCTCCTCATCTCCATCTCCCCACAAGTCATGCACGACTGAGGTAAAAATCTGTTTGGGCAGACATGGCATTTGCCCCTTTCTTGATATAATGATAGGCAACTTTCTCCAAGTTGATTAATCCCTTTGGACACAGGATCTTTTTTCTTTTCTTTTCTTTTTGTCTTATAACAGATTGACCCCGTTGGTCTGATCAGACTCTACTGCCATTGGGCCCTTGGGCATGAAACGTCACTCACCTTGCCTATAATGTAGCCAGGTGGTGTGTGCGCTCAGTGGTGGTCAAAGGGGCTGTATGCATAGATTGGCAGCCATGCCTTCTATCAGTCTAACCATGGCAGCCGTGGCTTTGCGGCATAGAGTGTGGAGAATGAATACACCCTCGTCATTATACAGTATATTGCTCAAAACATCGTCGGGCTTTGCTTTCATTTGGTCACACAGTCAGCATTTTGCCACATCACACTATCAACATACTAGTGCATCAAGTCTAGAATGGATCTCTCTTTGCTGCTCATAATGCCCTTCCATTTCTCGTCCCGACAGCCGTCCATCACACTTCTAACAAGCTGATACAAAGTGAGACCTGCAGCCCACAACAACCATGGGAAAATTATACACCAGTGCAATTTCATGTAGGTGGATAGTCTTTAATACTGCCACATAGGCCTACAGTGTAATATATGCACAAGCGCGTCTTCTTATCTTGTCCCGTAATGAAAAGTGAGCGTCTGAAAGAAAGGCCAAATCTGCGCGTTTGCCTGTAAGTGTATCATTGCATTTAAGTCTCAATAAACGTGTGTGAAAGAGCCAGTGAAGACATCTGAACATTGTGTCTGTGCAGGGCCCCCCGACTCCGCTCTGTATTAGCTTCACCTCGTTATCGTTATCGCCCCTGCTCCATTGTGGCATGACGGGTGGAAAATGATTAGAGGAACAGGTGACAATGGAGGCAGAGATTTGTGGCTTTACCTTGGGGCAACGCCACTGTCAGGTACAGCAGCATTACACTCAAAAGGAGAAAAAAAAAAAGCCACACAAAAGAGTCTTCCCCTTTTCTTACTTTAAAACACTCGTGTCTGCTTCAGGGGTGCAGAACAGGCAACCAATTGAGCGCTTCCTTCTTTTGCTTTGAGGGAGTTGCTTTTGAAAGAATGATCATCTTCTTTTTTTTTTTTTGTTAGGGTGCAAGTCGGGCTATGGGATGTGTCGCCGTGCATTTGTGAGGAGCGTGTCTTGTGATGTAGTAACACCGGAGCATTATCTAACCCCCCCCTTTCCTGTTATCTCCCCCCCTTAAAACCTTACACAAAGCTATCTGCGCTGTGGACTTTTCTGACTATTTATGTCGGACAAGGTCAGGATCGTTTAAACCGCTCGGCCTCCTTCAGCCCCTGCAGATGAGATAGCAGAGAAGAGGGAGGGAGAGACGATCGATGGCAGCCAACACGCAGATTTATTCCCCCTTCATCCCCTCATTTTTTATTTCCTCCGCTCTTAGGGCTTCCAACACAGTATCCCTCTAACTCTGTAGTCATTTGAAACTAAACTGGCCACTTTTCTCCAAAGGCGTCGCCCCATCAATTTGACCTGGGTGGGATTTGCAAAGGCCCTGAACAGTGGGAGGCCGGCGTTCACATGTGGACTAATGTGCAGCATAAACCTGGCGTCCATTGTAAGTTCTTTTTTGTTCAGATCAACCACAAAAAGCGCTCCAGATAAAGATGAAATCCAGACAATTTGAATCATCTTTACAGAACAGAAAAGTGTATTGTGGTTCCAGGCTGACACAAACAAAGCGTGTCCTTACACCTTATTAGGGTAATTTTACCGAATGAAGCAGCATTTAATACAATTCCATATTACACTGCTTCCTATAAAAGGTATTTTTTTTACACATTGTTACTGATAAACACTATAACAAGCATGCACCCAATATATAGCAGTTCTAATGTCCACTTCAAGACAAGAAGTTCTACAAAAACGTTCATGACATGTTGTTGCTCAGATCAATAAAGTCCCATCTTATCTTATCTTTTTCAGTTTTTTGTCACAAAAGTATAAAGCTCTTGATAAAAGCATGTGATATTGGGCTCTGTGAATAAAATAGACTTCAGTAAATTACTGTACAAACAGTCTTTAAACTGTTTGTAAGACCAGCTACACTGTTTATTAATTCATTTATGGAAATAGAGCGCCGCAGCTTCTATTTGTAAGGCTTACATTCTTACACATGCGGCTCTTGTGTGCCTGTGTGCACGGCTGCCACTCATGTCTTGGGTTACTGTGTTGTTGGCTGTATGATAGATGGCTCAGGCCAACCCCGCGCCCTGAGACGGAGCTGCTGGACAGCATGTCACTGCCAGTTTCCGTCAATGCGCCGGGTGCATGTTTTGAATATGAGGATGTCTATGATTCGGGGGACGCCCGGCCAATTCCGTCTCCCGCTGCAACAGGAGAGGTGCAGGAGGATGGCCTGGCACCGGATCTGTGTGTGTGTCCTGCTGAGTGTGGTGGCCCCAGCTCCCTTCCTGTCCAGACCACACGGCTAACCAAAACCCAATGTGGACTTTTGCTTTAGGTGAAGGGACTGCAACGGCCCTGTTGTACATATATATAGTTAGATATTCAAGATTTTGTCATCTTTAATTTGGGGTCGTGCAAATAAAGGCGCAAAGTATTAATTTTATTGGGAGTCCTATAGAAAGTAGTGAGCGGCGTTTTTGCATCTACTGTGATGTTGTGCGTCTTTGGAAATGGGGTCCTCCATGAGTAAATATTCTCTCATAAGTTTGATGAATACATGAACCACTCAGCAATATAATATTTTCTTGTCAGATAAAGAATGCTTGCCTTGATTGAAACGTGAAAATGGAATAACATTACTTTATTGTATTTCACTTTACTTTACGCTCACAGTTGTTGTGCACGTTCTTTTTAATGTGTTCTATCAATCTTCCATGACAAATCACCAATCTGGGATTTTCTTTCAAACGTTGGAGATCCAAGGAGTCGATAGCCGCCCGACAGACCGCACCTACTACAGTGGTAGGAATAAGAATTCAAATCCTTCCCCTCTTCTCCCTGAACTCTGAGTGATGCCAGCAGACAGTGTGTTCCCCGGCGCACTGGAGATTATAGCCGGGTATGACAAGCACGCCGTCTGATACCATATCCGCTCTGAATTACAGATCAGCCCTTTTTAAATGATATTTTAAATACTTGCTGCTGGCTGCGGGTTTTCACAGGGTCTTATTTCATTGTTATTGTACTAGTACCGTATTTTTGTTCGAAAAATCAGTGTTGCCGCTTATTTAAATGAGGGAGAATAGGAGCTGATATATACTCCAGACTGTTACTTTACCTCTTTGGAAAATCCCTCTGTGTGTCCCCTCCAGCACCCCCCGCCCCCCCCCCCCATCGCCGCCTCCCTATTTTAATGCGTTCTTGGGTGGAATTAAAAAGGCGCAGTCTGAAAAGGACAAAAGAGAAAGGACAAATTGTAATTAGTTTGATTATGTGTACGTGTGTGTGTGTGTTTTGGCTATAGTCTTGCTATTAAGGGTGAGAAAGAAGGCCTAAGCTTTGATCACCTCTCATGTGTTGGCCGCTCATTTAGATCAACGCATTAATGGCAGATTGTTAAAAAAAAAAGTCTTTTGTTGTTTTTTTCCTTTCCTTAAGGATGATCAGAGAGAGTGTGATAAAGATGTGGTGCAGTGCTGTCTTCGAAGTGCTGGGTGGCGCTGTTGCTCCAGCCATACTGCCGGATTTGGGATAAAAGGTCCCAGGGTTTCATTGGGGAAGGCTGTGAGCTCTTTGTGCTTTGGCGTTTTATGATGGGTTTCTCTGGAGAGCAGAGGATGGAGAAGACACTGTTTTCCCCTCTAACCCGCTCCCCCTCCCCCTGCTGGAATACACCCCAACCTTGACATATTGAGAATGAAAACGATGGTTTCACATGCCGTGCTCGCTTGTTGACAGCGTTAACACTCTTTTTATGTGTGTTTTGATAGCTGAAAATGAACCATATTAGAGTGTTATGAGAAATTATGTTTAGGCCTGCATGTGCCGATGCGAGGACATGCATTGACTCTGTGTCTGTGTGTCCATATAACTCAATTTTGGAGACAGAAAATCGTTTTCCTTTGGTCCTGCCCCCCCCCACAAACAAACATAGATGAGGAAATACACACACAGACATAATTGTTTGTTTATGGAGTCTGGAGTAAGTATGTAAAAGAGACTCAGGGGAGCAGTGGGGCTAAACTATTTGAACCCTCCCAACCTTTTACAGATCTAACACAAGGTCTCTATTAATATCACATTTTTTTGATGCCACCAAATTACTTGTTTAATATTTAGCAGTTGGATATTTAACTCCAACTATAGTCGCCTCTTTAACTACAGTTAGAGTTCGAGTACACCCTGTTGATATCGTTGATTGTGTGATTGTAGCAGAGACACGGGAAACAATCTTAGCTCCATGTTAATGATGCTCACTTCCTTTCCTGTTTGTTTACGTGGGGCTGGTGTGTTCGCCATGAAAGCTGCTGCAGTTCATACATAGAAATAGTAGAAAATTTTAAATCCTGAGGAAAAAAAAAAGCTTATTTCATGTTCTGTATATTTTTTTTTATCAATGGAAATTTCTGAAATGACTGTATTTTACAAGATTGAACCGTTTGTCAGTATCTCTGCCGCAAGACAAACACACAGCATTGGTTTCACTGGTGAAAATTATTGATATTCATACGGAGAAAGCGAGAAAGACCATCCCATCAATACCCGGTTCTGCTCCGAGATGTGGCATCGTGGTCACCTGCTCCAGACAGAAAGTCCCCCGCTGGTGGTTTAAGTAGATTTTTTAAATGCATATAATGAAGTCTATTGATAATACTGACACAGAAAACCTTTTGAGTAGTTATGAAATACAGATAGACCAATAGGTTACATTCAAAAGCTTGACTGAAAATCCAGATTGTGTCCACCAGCCGTTCTTATTAAGTCGTTTCAGCTGTTGTTGCAAGTGTGCGTGTGTGAATAACTTCAGTACTTAAGTTTATTTGTGTTGACATAATTAAACTTTGTGCTAGTTTTTGCTGTATATGAATCAAACCAGATCATAGCCATGAAGCTCATCAAAACATTTTATCCTTAACTAAAACTATAGGCTCTTGTTTTGTCATGTGACCACAATATTGGCTTGTGGTAAATTTGGTTGTTATTGTGATCGGCATGAAGTTTGACTTTATATCACTAATTTAGTCATTTTTGTCACCTGGCTGGATGCTCGTATCACCACATGCTGTTCCCACGCCTTTTTTTCCTTTTTCTTTTTTTTTTTACATAAACATTCAAATCCACTATTTGTTCCCACACTCCTTCACCTTTCCCTTTCGCAGTTATAGGCTCCAAATGAAACTGGGTTATTCATAGCCTTCTCGCTGTGCTCATAAAGACTTAGCCCTCCTGCCCTGGCCATTCAATTAGCCACCGCGGTCTGTACCGGTGTGTATGAGGTCTCCGTGTGTGCTAACTGCTGCCCTGTCTGAGCAGCCAACCTCGACTAAGGGCCAGGCTCAAACGGCGGCTTAAAGCTAACCAGGTCACAGCTGACGGTGAGCTGTGACTGAGGAAGAAGGAGCTCAAATCACCTCTGTCCACCTTGTGCATGTCTGCAGCAGGTGCAGGGACGAAAACAAAAAGCTGTTGTTTCCGTGAGGTCAATTTAGGAGTTGATGTTGAGTTTGTTTTAGCTCTCGGCTGGAAGGGCTGCTGCCTACGTGCTCACCTGTGGGCATGTCTTTCAGCGAGTCTGTTTTCACAGGCAGTCAGGCTACGCGGTTAGGTAATCAGGGGGCGATTCTGTTGAACCTGTCCTGCTTCTTGCTGACACGAGATTGACCTTTTTAGTTTCATTTATAAATGTACAGTACACAGGGTAAACGTGGAAGTAAAAAGGATTGTTTATTTTAAAAGACTACCAATGAACTAAACAGAGAAAACAATGTTTCTAACCAAACATAGTGAAATACTGTACACCAGTATTTATATGTGACGATTGTGTTGAACTAGGCCATTGGCGTAGATCATTTACAAAATAGAAGTTGTGCTATAGAGGTTTTGCATATGTCGTAATATAGCAGCAGCACGGCACTTAGCATTTCATCACGTCAATAGCAGAAAGTTGAGTGGCAAGTCATTGATTTGTCACTCAATATGCAACGTTGAAGGTTCTATTTCTATTTGATTTAAAATGGGCCTGCCCTCTATGAGATAAATCTTACACTGAGATGAACTTAAATGCTAACTACGCGTCAGAAAAACACATTTTCTTGTGTCCCAGATAATGCAAAAAGAAGTAGATTCCCCATTAGTTCACACTACGCATTACCTTATTTTCCGTGCTATAAGTCGCACTGGAGTATAAGTCGCACCAGACAAAAAAAATGCATAATGAAGAGGAAAAAAACATATATAAGTCGCTCCGGAGTATAAGTTGCACCAGCCTTGGCAAGCACTGACAAGCCTCTCCCGGCAGCACGTTGTTCTTATTTGCGACCTCATCCCTCTTGCTGTGGCCGTCTAGCTTTTAGCCCGCAATTACCTTTTTTTGTTGTCTTCATTGCAGTAAGAGTAACCTCCGCTTTTCGCCAGTCCCTCATTAGTTTCTTGCTCACTCCAAACTTTACCATTTTTATAATGTTCACTGTAAGTAAGTGCTTTATCATTGTACAACCATAAAGGAGTAGCAGATACTGGTACACAAGCCTAGAGCGCCTTCTAGCGGCTATCAGTGAGAAAATAACAAACGTGAAATTATATATTTTGATATATACGTCGCACCCCAAGCCAAAAAAAGTGCGACTTATTGTCCAGAAAATACATTACTCATTTGCAAGTAACTTGTACCATTGAGTGAGAGAACATGCAAGAGAATGTTCCAATCATAATCCATAAAAAGATCCTATTCTGAATGAATCTTTGTAATGCCAACAATTAGCTTGATCTGTATTTACCCAGATTAAGCTAATGTAAAACCTAAAAATGTACTGCCCCTGATGGATAACACTCTGGCACCGAAATATGGATAGAATGCACAGGACACTAAAGAACACCTTTACCTTAATTAGAATATGAACATGAGCATGCACATGTGTTTCTGTAATTTTTAAAGATCTACTTTTTTTATTGGTCAAAAATAAAATATAAATATCAACAACCAACTTTTCACTTTCATATAAAAAGTGCGCTTTTAATGCCTTTTACTGGAGTTTTGTGGTTCCCATTGATGGACATTTCTTGCCATCAGAGACTATATAGTGTCTGCGTGTTCCTATAGTCTGCCATTCCCAAAGTTGGTGGAGTGTGAAGACATATAATTGCTTCATGAAACCTAACTAGGCGATATGAATAATCTGTCAGTGGAGGAGGCGACCAAGCCTCCATGCCAATCACAGAGGTGTCCCAGAGTAGCAGAGCGTAGCCAAAACCATACCTGTCCATCCGGAAAAACCATATCTGTCCCTCAACTTCCCTTTTCTGCCCAAACGGCTGTTATCAGACCGAGGAGATGACTGAGTGTGCAGGCGGTGCAGGCCCCAGCTCTGCCTCTGTGATCAAATGTGTATCAGATCGAGAGCGAACCACTGATTGTCTTAGAGTCAGCAACACATCTGAACGGAATACAGAGCTTGACAGGATGATGAAAAAGAGGGACAGAAGAGGAAAGTAGAAAGTTAAAGGTTTTGCAAAAAAAAAAAAAAAACATTGGGCAAGTGTGTAGATCAAGAATGTCCAAATAATAGTGCTTAATTTAAATTGTACAGCACGTTTTGAACATGGTGGTGATCAAGGGTTATCAATGTTCACTTCACTCAAATTTTCTTCTGAATGAGTAAGTATGATGTTGCCTTTGGTGTTGAGAAAAGAAGCTGTAGGCACAGGTTGGCACCTTCTCTTCCGTCAGTTTGCCCCAGGGCATGTATAGCTGTTCGCCGATAGTGGCATGTGACTTACAAGTAAATTTTCCAGGAGCCGCTGTCATTTCTCTCTCGCTATTTACCCAATAGGCTTTAGCAATGTCTTGTACAAATCAATAAATAGTTCAAGAAAACATGACGGACAGAGAGTTACTGGTGGACTACGTGTTAGAAACATTACGCCTGATGTAAATACTTGGAGGAAAATACTGGAGGAAAGGCAAGGTAGCAGTTTTTATCTCAGAGCTGACGGCGAGTATAATAAAAGGAAGACAGGCGACTATTTTCTGTGCAGGCCTGTTTTTATTTAGTGTTAGCCGTTAGCTTCAAGAGAAAAAAAATATCTACCGCAGTGAATATGAAAGATTCCTCCAGTGAAGTCTTTGCTCCCGGCGCAATGATGCTAATGACTGCTCACTTCCTGCCATGTAATCTCGAGCTATTTATTTATCTGGACAAGACACCGCTACAAACTCATAGGGAAATGACGAGACAGGAACAGCAGCGCCTCCCGAGAATTCACTCGGAAGGCAAGTGTCGCTCGCGTGCATAGTAAGGATTAAACAACGAGGAACCATTTGGGAAAATCCACAGTTACCATGGAGATCCGCCATCTTTGCAGCTGTTAGCATACATTTTCTATAGACTAAAAGTAGCTAAAACAGTATAAAAAGTGGAGAAAAAAAGACATGGAACAACTTTGTTAGCCGCTGAGTTACTGCTGGTAATCTAACTCATTGTGTCCAAAGTGAACAATAACTCCAGTATTTTAACTTTTAAGAACTCCATTAGTTTATAATTGCTGCTAATCCCATGATGCTTAGCGATATGACATCACATTCTCAAACTCTGTTTTAATGCACGACACGGAGTCAACAGGTGTTCCTCCGCGAAGTGCATTAAAACTATATAACGCACGGCTCCTTGTTGTTTAAACCGCTTCTGCCATGGCCCCACAAATTGACACTGATCATTTGGGCCTGATTCCTTTTTTTCTTTTTTTAAGTCCTAGGAAGGAGTTATTTCACTTTTTCACTTTTTTTTAATTTGTTTTTTTTTTAGCCGAAACTAGTTCCACTCGCAGTGGAGCGATACACGTTTGTGAAGTGCGACGTCACGACTTCCGCTTCCGGGTAATAGCAGACCAGCAAAAAACATAAAAAACTCTTAAAGAGGGGGCATTATGCTTTTTTCAATCACATAGCACCAGTCTATAGCACACTACAATGATGACAAAACCTTCTGTTGGTCTGTAAATGCAGTAAATTAGAATAACTGCCTTGTACAAAATTGCTCTCTCAAAATGGCTGTAGCGAATGTCTTGAAATAGGCCTCTGTCTCTTTAAGAACCTGACTCTCCTGTGACGTCACCGCTTAACAAACGTATTCACCGTATTTGCGGGGGTGCCGCCATGAATTGTGCCCGCCCCTTTTCTCCTATCTGTTAACATGGGACTGGAGAAGTCCACATAAAAAAAAGGTCACTACGGGCAAACAAAGCCGTTTTTCGGCCACAGTGTTGACATGTTGGTGCAAATGAACATTGGCCATTTTACACAAATCAATCGACTGAACATCAGATTTGAGCAGAGAATATTTTCCCTCGTTCTCCATTTAAATGAACGGGCTTTGCGCTCGACCGGAAGTGTCTGTACAATGGAAGTGCCGAGACAAAGCAAAAAGTGGCAAAAGTGGGCGGGGCGGAATAAGGTGAATAGAACGTGATTTGAAAAGTGCAGTTGATAAGATGCTATTTATATAACAAACATATTATTTTCTAATTTAAACACTTTTGCCACAACATTGTGTGTGAGGTTTCCCATGCAGAAATGTAATACCTTAACCACCAATGGAATAATAAAAACAAAAATAAATATTGCCATGGATAATACATAGCTTTTGAAATGGAACTCACAATTCTAATAAAACTCACAATAATAATGAAACACTACAAAACGATACTAACCCACACAATTGAGGATTAGCATGTAAAAATAATAACCATGCAAATCAGATACTCCTATCTTTGACCTCCCCCCCAAGATGCACCCCTTAAAAAAAAAAAAAAAAAACGTACAGTTTCCCTCCCAGTCCCCAGCGGCCCACCATCCATAAGCCAAATAAGTCACCCGTCCTGTCTGAGCGATCTTATCCCACTGCATTCATTTACCATGCTGAACTGGCCTGCATGTGTCATTACTGAGCTGCGAGCTAACTGACACACACACTGAATCACAAAATGTGCATGGCTGTGTTGCTTTTCTGTTTACGAATGTGCATTTGCTCCACAGTGGTGTGCGCACTTATCGTGTCTGTAGGCCTATTTCTCTTGTGTTTCTGCGCGCATAAGCCTATAGCGCGTTTGTTTTTTATCAGAGATCTTTAAGCTGGGTCATGTGTTGTTGCTTCACATTTCATCATGCGCCGCTCTTATCTGCTGTTTTCATACACAACCGCTGTAATACTGCACGCACACACACGAGCGCGGGCAGAATCACACAATAACTCCCACCACATAACGGTAAGCGAGAGTTTGTAGGAGGCAGAAGAAGTCGAGAAGTTGAAGCAAAAGAATTGAGGCTGTGAAATGAAAAAAATTAAAAAGCATGCATTACTTTGTTTTGACTATTTGTGTTTTGTCGTTGTCAGCGTCTGAAGTCCCCTGAAAAAGAGGAGCAGGTATCTGTCGACGATGAGACAAAATCTGTGCGATGGCTTCAGCTGATTGAGCGCCGCAGACCTGTGCCTGCACGGTTCACAAACTGCGGCATTTCTCGTCTGTTGTGTCTTTAAACAAACTACAAGGAGGTGATTGGGATCAGGCATCTCAGTCAGCTCCTACGTCGCCAAGGTGAGTGCCAGTTCATAATGCCGTTACAGTAGATACATGCGTCACAGAAGGCAGTTGTATCTTAGCAAAATGTATCACTGTTACAGAAAACACTAGAGTAAAGGTGAATTGAATAATGTAATTGTTAGTGTTTCGTTGACTGTGTGCATCTCTTTATAGTTAGTCACTTTCACTGACCCTGACTACTTTTTTACGCTTTGACTCCTGGGAGCCGGTCTTTCTCAACATTTGACTCAGGAGCTGATTGGATGATGGCTGTAATCGTCAGCAGTTGAGAGAGGGAGGGGTGGTCCAGTGTGGGAGCACATAATGGCTTCCGATTTTAGGGAGGAAACGAGATGTAAATGAGGTAATTATGTGTCTTAACGAGGGCAAACTGCGTTGACATTCTAGCCCTGGTAACGGGTGTATTTATAGCCCCTAATAACCTTACATGGGACTGGCTGAGCACTGTCGGGGGGAACAGGGCAATATGAACAACTTTATTTTATTTGGTTCACAAAACAGATCATAATTGGGACAGTTGATGTTGGGCTTGTGGGGCATCGTGCTCTATATCTTCTCCTGATACCAGAGCCGTGGGAACATATTTTAGCTAGGGGGTGCTGAGGGACAAGACTGCCCCCAAAAATGCCTTTTCTGTGCTTATTTCCTATTTAATAATATTGCTTGCAATACACAAACTATCCACCAGGGGCTGCTGCAGCACCCTCAGCACCCTGTGTTCCCAGGCCTTGCCTGATACAGGATTAAATTGTATTCAGAATGTGTGTGTTATATGATTATGGCTTAACGGAGGTGATACAAAGTAACCTTAAAATTGTCCATTAGCAGTGGTGTTCTCCGTCCAAAGAATTATACATTTGATTAAAAAATTAGCACAAAACAAGTTTATATTTGTTAAATTAAAAATATTTAGTTTTGATAAAGAACCATCTACCAGTGAAGCATATTGAAATGTATCTCTTTATATGCTATGTAAATGCGTTTATTATGTCTCTATTGTGTTTTGTTATTTCTAGACTGTACTTTTGTGAAACACTAAAGAGGAGACCTCTGACATACTAAACATTTAAGATTGGTGTACAAAATATTTCGGTGTGAGTTGAGATTCAGTAATAACAGGACTTGCAAAGCCAGATTCAGGTTGAGTGATTTTTGGCCTCCGGTTTTGGACTGAATTTTGCCTCATCAGTTACTTTTGTTTTGGACACTACATGAATAGACTTGTGTTAAAATGAATAAAGTGGAGAGTGGTGGTAAGGAACCAGAGCAAGCCCGAATGTTTTGGCATTAGGATTGTGCCGATCGCAGCAGAATGTATTTCTGATGGGGTAAGCAGAGAGGGCTTTGGAGTTCACCCTATTTTCATATTCGCGCGTACATCCATTTCCCTCCTCCACAGATTAAAATAAGAATTTAGACAGCACTTCTGCCTTTGCGTTGCACAGTAGGATTATCGTATGGCTCTGAGGGTTTTTCTCCAGTCCAAATGCACAGATAAAGTGAACTTGATTTTTATTTCATTTAAATCTCTTAAGGGGGATCAAAGATTGGTGTTTTTGATTGATTGTTTAAAAAAAAAAAGGAAATCCATGTTTAGGAGATTTCTTACAGACGTATGAACTTTGACTGTAATCTGTGAGCGACGCCACTGTGTAGTGGAGGTCTTAGTCAGCCTGAGTCACTTTGTCACTCTGCAGTATTTTTGCTGTGTCATCACTATCGAGAAGGACAAAACCGCATAGACAGCTTCACCTTTTAATCCCGCACTGCTCTACCTTTTACCTGCCCTGGCATGGGACATTTAGCAATACTCTTACCCCCGATTTGACACCCCCACCTCGCCCCTCCCGTCGGTCTGTCTCTTTCCAATGGCACTGAGCCGTTACGTTCTCAAGGGAAGGGCAGACTGCTGGCGCCGCACTGTTTGGGCTCTGGCACTATCCGGACACTCACGTTCACAAACCACGCAGGCACACACAGGTACTCACAAAGCAAATTAAATGCATTGTTGCTTTGACTGGTGATCGGGTCATTACTGGGTTATTACTTCATGTAAACGTTCATGAAGTTAGTGTGTAACTTCAGTGCAGTTTGGTTCATTTTGTAGTAGGAAAAAAAAAAACTTGCTCATTTATTCACTGAAAAATAAAAATAAATAAAAAGATGAAAAGAGTGTGTGTCATGAGAAAGTTTACTTGAGCTCAATAAAAACACACATTTTTTTAGTATTGTTTTTTCTAATCACTGAGGTAAAACACCAGCACCCAGTGCTAAGTTTACAAGTCATTAAGAATGACTGAAAAAATATTGACAAAGATTGTCAGGTTTCCTGAGCAGACTGTGCAGTGGCAACAGGTGAGTCCTCAACCATGGCTCTGTGAAGAAAATATAGGAAAATGTCAATTACAGAAAAGTAATCAAAAGAAAAATTTAATTATTATAAAATTAACAGCTTTAAAAATAAATAAATCAGAATTAATGGAGGCAGAATTTAGAAAAAATGACAGTGATTTGAATGGAGAAGTGGAAATACTCCTGAAGACTTGATATGACCTTTATGTGGCTCCAATCCGTGTGCAGGACTGTGGGCCCCAAAGTGTTTTTGTGGTTTGTAAAGCTTATTTGACTTTTGACAATAAGTTGAAAGTGCAATGTTTAGCAGAGGATCACTGGATTATTTGCGCAGTCTAATTTGAAGCCGTATAGGCGCTTGCCCTGCTCCTCTCTAATCAATTCTCCCTCTCTCTGACCTCTTATAATAATCCACAGTTCTGTTGATCAGAGGCAGACACCGGGCTTGGCCACAAAATTAAACAAATAACCCATAATGCTTTGGATAACATTCCCCTCTATTTGACCTGACCCTGTGACCTCTGAGACACTCTGACTGGGGTCATGACCCTGAAATGGCGAGGCCGAGGCGTGCAGCCTTGATCTGTTGGAAGCAGTTGTGCTCGGAGTGAAGGACCACCGCTACAACAATGTTGCTGCATACATTTAGTAAATATTTTCTAATATTTTATCCCAGATGTTTTGCAGTCTTCAGGTACATTGTTCTGCTCATACTCAGGTTGTATGTCTCACTTAAGTAGTTAGCGTTCTGTTTCCAGACCGTTGTGAAAAGTCATCAGCCATTTCTCTATTGAGATCTCGAAATGCTGACTTGAATCTGACTGTATCCTGAGTGTGACCTACATGACTGAGCGGTTCATGACCCGGTGGTGACACATGACTGTAGATGTGTCAGATGATGCAGATGATGCAGATGCTGTGATGCGTAGAGAGAACTGTCAGGAATGAAAACATGCCACACGCTTGTCCTCAGTGTGGCGTCTGCACAGATAAACAAAACCATTATTGTCAAAACTCTCCTTGGCTTCGACCTTTAAGACGAGACCAGTCAAGCACTATAGTCCTCTTCAGGGACTTCAGGGAACATTTTCATCAGTATTTGTCAAACTCAGTTCACAGTAAATGAGAGGTATTAACCAAGGTGTGCACTTTAGAGAGTATTTGCTAACTTATTGAGCTACTTTTATGAAATAAAAATGGCAGGGGGCTACCCATACATGTTTATTGATATTAGCCAGGGTGCAGCCCAAAATACATTACTGTGCAGAGAAGGAAAATTGGTTTTGTCTCCTTTTTACTGTCGCTAATTATGTTCATGTTAGTGCAAATAGAAAAATTCATCTACAAATTTGATGAGATGGTAATTCATTCTGACTCAAGTGTCATCATCTTAGATTTCCTAAGCTAAGCTACCTGGATGGGGGGAACGCTGGTTGCTCTTAAAGCAGTACGAAGTAACTTGTTTACCATAATATATCTTTTTCGTAGTTCCTCTGGGGGTAATACAAGTGTTAATGGGGTGATTAGGGGGTCTTTCATCTCCCCCTGGTGTCTCTGGTCAGAACACCACAATTGCAACGTACACACTAATAGAATCACGAAGAAGAAGCTAACAGGCTAACGGGCAAAGCTAACCGCAGGCTAGCGCCACTTAAACAGTATTTAAAGCAAAGTTTGAATGAAAAAATTATCTCCATTGTGTGATTGGATGTACAATATCCCTCTCTCCCTTTGTCTTTTCTGTCAGTGTAGTATTTACGGTCAATTAATGAGTAAAAAAGTGGCGCTTATGGCCTCTAGGGGCATGAGATACTTAGTACCGCTTTAAGCTACAACCCTTGAGCTTGAAACTTTCGATATGAAAAAAAGTTGATATTTGTGCGTATTTGATCTTGAGCCTTTACTTTACATCACGGTGGTCTCTACAAGGCTCCAGGATCAATTGTTAGGAAGGTTTTCACAGCAACTTTTTTTTTTCACATACAAAGCTGCATAATGCACCTTTGTAGCCACAACGCGTAGAATTTTGCCCAGTAAATTGAAATGCAAGCATGACAGATATGAAAAATACTTCATAAATGTACAAACATGTGCTTTTGCTGTGAGCGCCTCAGCTCTCCGAAGACAAGACTGTAACTTTTATCAGGAGTGAGTACGTCTCCAGAATTTGAGATTTAACCCCTTAACCCCCGTCTGAACCGAGCACCTTTTCTCCAGTTTGGCTTTACCCAAATCTAAAAGCTTCTTGAACAAACTAGCTTCAAAATAGGGACAAAAATGAAACGAAAACGATGACGAAAACGCAAAAAAAAATGAACAGCGAACAATAATTGACAAAAATGTGACGAAAATGTGATGAAATAGTGACATAAAAGTGACAAAAGTGTGACAAAAAATAAATAGGAAAAATAGGAAAGTGACAACAAAGCAATGAAAAGAAATGTCAAAAGAGCTTTCAAACTCTGGCCTATAGGCTGTCCCCTTATAGATTTGGGTAAAGCTGAAGCACTTGCTTAAGACGCGGGTTAAGAGGTTAAACAGGTTTGTTTCTCATCCAGATCCATTTTTTGATTACCCACTGCAGTAACAGTATTTTCTGTGTTGAGCTGGTCATTAGGATCATGTTTGTATTGATGGTTGACAGTATAGTCCACAATGTTACACAATGTGCCTTTAAGGATATTTTTATAGTTGTGAATAATGGGAATTTCAGAGAAAAAAAAGTCATAAAATATTCGGATGCACCTGCAGATTTAAGTAAAGCTGGAGCAATTGTAGTGGATCTTAGTGACTCCTTCAAGGCCACTAAGGTGAAGGTGCATTCACAACCTCGGAATCTTCTTTTAGTGCAATAGTGCAACATTAAACGTAAACTAGTAATAAATAAATGTAATAATATATAGTAAAATTAGCTAAAACTACATACACGACTAACATGAATGGTGGATTTACATGTCCAAAAACCAGCAGTTATTTCGTGTCTGACGGCAGAAGGGGGGGAAATGCTTTCATTTAAGTCTATGTGAGGTAATTCTTTGATTTTGCCATTGCAGTTTCCGTGGCGCATCTGTCGTCCCCGCTGAGTAAATCGCCCACATGTGTGTTAACAGAGAAATCAAGGACATTAGCTCGTCCACAAGAACCTGCTTCACAGTCGCTTATCCGCCCGAGAACAAAGCCAAGGGTGGACGCGATATGTGGCGCGCATACGCGTTCACCTTCTTATCTTGTTTATGTGATGGAGATTTTCAAACGCAAACATTTTCTTTAGATGGCACGGTGGACCTCTGCTCTGTGATAAGGATCGAATGCAGACTTAATTGCTTGAGATAGAAGCTTATTATTCCCATTAAAAGGGCCGTCCGGGGCCCGGCTCCCTGGCTCTCTCCTCTGCCAGTCCTTCTGTTCTCTGAGCGCGCCTCGTCTCTGTCGGTTTGATGTAGAGATGAAGGGGAAAGGCCAAATGAGAACAGTTAATGTTAAAAAGTTGGGAAATCTGGTAGCATTTGAATTGTAATGGCCTTTGGTGACTTTGTCCCTGAATGCTTTTAAATGATTGTGCTAACCTGAAACTGAGGTTAAAAGAACCAAATGTTTACTGTTGGAAATAATAAAAAAGGGTTCAGACTGTTTACATTGTCTATAATATAGCACCTGAGTTTAAATCAGAATCAGAACATTTTATTAATCCACATGGGAAATTCATCAGTTGCCGCTACTCCAATAAATAAATATATATATATATATACACAAAAACATTAAAACACAGAACAAAACAACCATCAATAATAAAAGCAATAATAAAGTGCTACTGGGTGTGAATAGTTCAAGGTGTCAGAGAGAGGACCTGGACAGTTTAATAGCCGTTGGAAGGAAATAGCTCCTCTGCAAATAATACATATTATTGTGTTGATTTTTGTTGTTGTTTCTCAACTTTGAAATACATTTTTTTGCATCATTAATTGGAGCTTAAGATAAAAGTGCTAGTGATGTACTTTTTATTATCTTACCTATCTTTCATATTATCTTTATTTCTTTCTAAAATAAATAAACTAAACTATAGTCAGTAAATCATCATGACAGTTACTGGTGACTCTGATACAATAGTGACAACTCGAAAACGCTTTGTTTGAGTAGTGTATACTTACCTAATAATGTTCAGAAGAAACACTTCTCACAGTCAGTCGCTGACAGTTTGATGATTTTTCCACCTCTGCCAGTGCACAGTGCATTAAGGCTGTTTGTTTGAACAATGAAACTTGAATGAATGCCATCACGGACTATTCGTCATAGACTGAACATTTCTGAATATTTGACAGTAAAAAATATCTTTCTGTCCTGAGTTGGTGCCGTTGGCTTTGTGGGATTTGTGCGTCTCTGGTGGATTTTTCCCTCGCCGGTCGGCATTCCTTCTCGGGTTCACTGGCAATGCTCAAGTGGTCTCCTTTAACAGCCCCCTAATCACTCAGAACATAATCACAGGCCACTTTGAAGTAATAGTCAATTTGCTACAAGTCCACCTTTTAACTCCATGGCTCAGACACAAACAGGGCTATAGTCGGCCTCCGCTGATTTAAAGATAACGCTTTTTTAACACTCACAATATATGATTTCAATTATTATAACCATACAGGCATACATGTTCCTCTTCATTCATTTACCAGCGCTACTTTTAGGTTTCAAAATGCACTCTTCACCACTAATGATACACTCAGATGATCCCGACTTCCAACGCTCGTGTGAGAGACGTGACGAGTCGACGTAGCTGTGAGTCAGGTACAGGGCAGCCTGGCCGTGCAGTGGCCCGTGTTTATTGTTTACTGTACTACGGGTGGCGCCAGGCCCTGAAAAAACAGGAGCTGAAAAACACTTTGTTTTGGTGGGGAGGGCTGCTATGTGGTTTTGTAATCGCCGTCACTATCAGGGGCCCTGATCGCTTTACAGAAAGAAAGGCTAGGAGGGCGGAGGGGAATAAAAGGTATGTTATTCCACACGGTGCCACACAAAAGAGAGGAACAGTCTGTGAACGACATGTGGGTCTGTCTGCCTCTTTTCCTCTCCTGCACAACTCCTGCACAACTCCTGCACAGTGGCATCTGCAGCTGACTCAGGACTGAAGCGTTAATGGTTAAGAACAACGCATTGTGTTGTCTTTACCTTTACTGGAGACTCAGGCGAACACTGCCATTGACTCATCATCGCAGAACATACGCACATATAAAAGTATTATTGTCTGTTGTTGTTTTGAGGAAAAATACAAATACTTTAGTAAGATTTAGTTGTATCTGAAGTATTTGTCTTCTGTGTTTGACCCATGTTTCTATGCTGTTCAGGCGACCAAACAGTGGACCCATCTCCAGATTTTTTAATTCAGGCTTCATGGTCAGAATTGCGTTGCCGGTGGATTAACCTATTATTCATGCTTGAGGTTGAAACCGGAGCAACTTCACTAAACCCTTTTATGGGGAGAACATGCAAACTGCACCCAGAAAGGCAAGTCTGGTCCAAGAATAAACCCCTAGGAAACTTCTTGTTGTGGGGAAAAAGAATTTGCCCTGGTTCTATTTTCTTCCTTAGATACTAATGAAACCAGTGTTTCTTGACTCCTGAAGCTCTGGTGGCAAAAGACTTGGAGACTGATGATTGCCATTTCTTACATCTTTGCTGTCTTTGGTTTGCTTGTGATGCTTTATGATTGGATCCACTTCACAGTCCCAATGATAATACAAATGAAGTGTAACCTGGAAACAGTTTGACATGATCCAAACCACATTCTTACATCACTGAATGGTCAAAGGGATATAAGGGGAAAGGTTATTGTTGCCATATTAACAACCGGATAACAGTTTGATGTGGTGCGTACTGCGTGGTGATCTCCATTTTTGTGCTAACATATATTTTATGCAGTTGTGAAGTGACTGAAATGTTCCCTCATGTCTAAAACAATTACATGTACAATACCATGTTTATTTATAAAGCAAAGTGCCGTAAACAAAACACAAAATAACACAAGATCAAGTGAAAAAAAAGATGTGTTTTGAAAAATGACTTAAAGGCGCATTATGTAGCTTTTTATGTGAAAATAAATGTTGATATTTGTGTGTATTTGACTTTGTAGTGACCCAGCGGCTGAATGCATGGTCAGCATGGCGCCTTTACTTTCCATCACGGTGGTCTCTACAACGCTCCAGGATCAACTGTTTTGCAGGTTTTCTGGTGAGAGGGTTCGTCAGCGGTGAAAACCTACATAACAATTGATCCTGGAGCATTGTAGAGACCACTGTGATGGAAGGTAAAGGCGCCATGCAGACCACTCATACAGCCGCTGCGTCACTACAAGGTCAAATACGAACAAATGTGAACTTCTTTTTCCCCGCATAAAAAGTTGCATAATGCGCCTTTAACCTCTTAATCCCCGCCTGAAACGAACACATTTTCTCCAGATTGGCTTTACCCAAATCTAAAAGCTTCTTGAAAAAGGTGTCAAAATAGGAACAAAAATGAGACAAAAATGAAAATGCAACAAAAGAGCGATGAAAACGTAGCTAAAAAGTGACGGAAAAGGGTTGAAAAAGTGGCAAAAGTGTGTGGCAAAAACAAGCGTAGGTCTTTGCTTTGAATTGAGGTGTTGCACAGGCCTGTACGCTGTAACCTTTTACATTTGGGTAAAACTGAACTGAATGCACGTGGTTAAGGCGGGAGTTAAGACTGAGCCTGTCTAATCTCTACAGGCAACTGATTCCAAAGGCGTGGAGCCGCAACGGAAAAGGCACGGTCCCCACGAAGTTTACGCTGGGTCTTGGGGACCAGAAGCTTTAGCTGATCTGCCGACCTGAAGGCATGTTGGGCTGAGTCAGGCTGGAGAGGTAGGAGGGGGCGAGGCCGTTCAAACATTTAAAGGTGAATAAAATCATTTTAAAATCAGTCAATGAAGGATTTTAAAACTGTTGTGATGCTCTCGTATCAACATGTTCCAGTTAACCTCTTAACTTCTTTCTTCATTTCAGGATTTTTGACATATGGCCTCATTTCATAGTTATCCAGAGTGTTGCTGATTTCTGGAGATTTTTTTTTTCTAATTCATGCAGTTCTTATGTTTGAAGAGTTTCGTGGCACTAGGCTAGTGCTAGGCTAGCACATTTCTATGGTATCAGCTAGCCTGCATTAAAAACAGTCTGACACACTCCACAGTGCACCTGAGGCAAATCACTTATAACGCCAGACTAACCATATACGGTAAATGTCTGTGTTGATAGAATAATTTTAACCATTTTGCTTTTAAAATGACTTATATTTAAGCAGCATCTGCTTCGTGTTTGTATAAGCTACGCAGCGGCGGAGTAATCTGCTAGAAAGTAGTCCCTCAAAATGCGATCTTTCATGTGATGCAAGGTCAGTTATATTCCAGAAATGATTCCATGAACACAGAAATGTATATGGTTAGTCTGGTGTTATAAGTGATTTGCCTCAGGTGCACTGTGGAGCGGGTCACACTGTTTTTAATGCAGGCTAGCTGATACCATAGAAATGCACTAGCCTAGCACTAGCCTAGCACCATGAAACTCTTCAAATATCAGAACTGCATGAACTACAAAAAAAAATATCTCCAGAAATCAGCAACACTCTGGATAACTAGGAAATGAGGCCCTATGTCCAAAATCCTGAAACATCCCTTTAACCCCCACCCGAACCGAGCATGTTTTCTAAATTTAGACTTTTCCCAAATGCTTAAAAAAAATAAATAGAATAGTGACAAAAACGAGACGTAAATGAAGATGAAAACTGACAAACACACAACAAAACAGGCGGGACAAAAAAGTGACGCGACGGCAACAGGAGGAGGAATCTTATACCAGTTTTGTAGCTGTCAAATGAGGCATTACACTGGCCTATAGGCTGTGAGCTCCAGTCGAGAAGCGTTTAGATTTGAACCAGAGAAGGCGGGGGTTAAGAGGTTTAAAGTCGAGCTGCTGAATTTCTGGACGAGCTGCGTAAAGTGTAAAACATTCCAGTATAAAAAGCTATACATTAGAAATAGTCTTCATTCCAGATAATGGCTGACGTCAGTGGCCACATGACTAATACAGCTGTAACTCACTCTATAGCGTCGCATCACGGGCCGAGGTGAAGTGTCGCGCTCTTCATGCCTCATCCGCTTCACCTGTCCTTGAACAAAATGAACAAAGCTCGCTGTGGGGAGGCGAAAGACAGTTCCACTCGTCTCTCCGCGCTATTAGAGTGTCATTGGGAGGCCTATGCGCTCCTCATTCATACAGCCACATTAGGATGTAATGAATCATGAAAAGTGCGTTTTGTTCCGTGTTCCCCTTCCTCGCACCACCACACACACAGGTGTACAACATCATTATCACACCGCGACAACTGATGGAGAGTATTAATGCACCAAATTGATTTTTCTTACTTTACAATCCTGATGACACACAGAAAAAGGATAAGACGGAGAAAAGACGCAATCATCAACAAATTTATATCCCAATCAGCATATCTGTGGAGTGAATAAAAAAAGGAATTGCAAAGAGTCTGGGCTCAAATCGCCTCAAATTGCCTCGCCTTTTCACTGTGATAAAATGTTACAGATTATCATGAAACGAGTAAATTGAATTCTTTTTTTTATTTAAGTAATAATTGATTTGACATTTCGGAGCACTTCAAAGGCAGTTTGGCCCGAAGGCTCGGCAGTAAATTACAGTATAAAGCAGAGGATTTACCATTAGCCAAGTGTCAAGTATACGCGGCTTTCTCCTCTCCTCCTTCCCCCAGCACATCCAGCTTTCCGTCCCTCCTCGTTCTCCGCATCGCCTGTGAAAAAATCCAGTCCAACTTTGTAGTCTCTGCCTTCAGTTGTTCTGTTTGTGTGTGTGCGCTTCCAGGTTTGCCTCTGTATTGTAACTCTCCAAAGGCCTGCAGTGTTTATCAGTAAACCGAGGGCCACTGTGTCCCTGCCTCCATTATACTTTCATACATCATACTTTCTTGTTTTTCTTTTTCTGTTTTTCTCTTTATTTATTTATTTACATTTTTTTTCCCCCGGAAAAATGCCCTTCCTTTCTGTCTGTCTTCATGCAGGAGGCAACAACAGGGAGCAGTGTGTTTGATATGTAAATAAAGTGTTTGACAGAGCAGGTGCTATCAGTGCACACTGCAGTTGATACTTTGGGGAGGAGATGATTTCTTTGCCTTGCAAAACATGCGGGTTTACAATAAACAAGGTGAGCTGGAGACGGGGTAAGTTTATTTAGGGAATAATAATTATAAAGTCCATCTAATTGGGAACGTGCTTAAAGACGTGCTTATTACTTTTAGGTATTTATAAATGATAATTAAAAAAAACAAGTTTATGTATATCCTATTGTTTTCATTACCCATTTTTCATTTCTAAAAAGGGACACCCCAAGAGGCTCAGGAGCTATTATATGTTGACAGAACTTTGATGATAATAGTCCATCCATCCATCCATTTTCTTCCACTTGTCCGTTGCCGGGTTGTGGGGGCTGCCGTCCGAGCTGCCCAAATCACATTGCACCAGCCCCTATGGCTCCTCCTGCAGGTGGTGGGTCCACGGAAGATGATAATAGTCAGTAACACTTTATAATAACTACACCTTATTTAGAAGTAATAAATGAACACTTAATCCATCACGAACAATTCATTAGTAAAGTTTTACTTAAAAACTACTTAATGCAGGGGTGTCCAAACAAACAAACTTTTTTGGCTCGAATTGAATATATGTAAAATAAATGAAAATCCATTAATAGAAAGCTGTGATGAAGGCAGTTTTTTTTCTTTAAGCATATTCAATTAAAAAGTAAAGTTAACATTTTATTGAATTTGCTAACAAGTTATATCTGACCTCTTCTGAGTGCAGTTCAGTTGTTTGTATATTTTTCTGTACGTGGCCCTCAGTGAAAGAAGTTTGGACACCCCTGATTTAATGAATAAGTGACGTATGTGAAGAACTATTCACTATGAGTTAGAGCATTAACTGTTGTAGTTAAGTAGTTATTAACTGTTAGTCACACTTAACTAATGAATTGCTCGTGATGAATTAAGCGTTACTTCATCATTTATTAAGGCTAAATAAGGTTATTAAGGCATTATTCATTCTTCAGACTCGAAGGTTGTGAGCTACATTCGTGGCCACAGCTGCAATGAGGTAGAGTGACAGAAGTGTGGCTGCCTTTATTCATTTACACCAGGGGTGTCCAAACTTTTTTCACTGTGGGCCACATACAGAAAAATATATAAACAACTGGGTCGCACTCAGTAGAGGTCAGATATATAACTTCACCTCTGTTGTATTAAAGTTAGCAAATTCAATAAAATGTTAACTATGCTTTTTAATTGCATATGCTTTAAGTAAAACTGCCTTCATCACAGCTTTCTAATAATGGATTTTCACGTATTTTATATATATTCAATTCAAGCAATAAATAAATAAATACATTTAAAAAATGACACAGCACAGCAACTGTGTTTCCACAGACCAGATTTAGCTTTAAACTATTCTCATCTATTTCCTGGGCAGAGTCAGAGAGACAGCAGGTTTATACGATGAACTGTTCATTAAGTCCACATACAATAATGTTAAATACAGATAAAACGCTGCAAACATCAACCAGAAGCACCTGCAGCTAAATGAGCCTCTGACCATCACTCATCCCACATACACATAGGGAGGTCGGGGAAATCGTCTTGCCCAGGGATCCAATGGCTTTGGTTCAAGCAAAATATTTGACGATATTAGCAACAGATCTAAAGGATTTGGATTCAAAACAAGTCAAAACAATCCCGGTGTTCCTATACTGTATTTAATAATGTTTTTTTTTTTTTTCTTTTTTTCTTTACCCCTGAAGACAATACCACAAACAGCCACCTGTGTTTGCACATCCACAGATATCTGCCTTTGGACTCCGCTCCGCACGCGCCAAGCACACAGACGCTCTCTGACTGTCACCTGAATCCTTGGATTGGCTGGAGGTATTGTCTTTTGGCCTTGAATTAATGTGCCAGTATATGTTTTCCCCACTATTTGTTAAGTTATTCATGGAAGCGGTGATTGCAGGCAGGCGTCAGAGCTAAATGAGGCCCTTTGTTATTGTTGAGTAATTAGGACAGCCATGGTGGAGATGACAGGGTCAGTTAAACAGTTTCTCTCTCAGTGGTGTAGCGGCTGATTACGGGCGCTCTGGCAGGCTGCGACAGTGCACATGGGATGGGGTGGGGGGGGGGGAGAGCGGGCGGAGGAGCTGGGGTGGGGGGATAGAGGCAGTTCTTATCTCAGGCAATTAATCAGAGACACTCATATTGCGGGACAATTATTCAAAGCTCACTCCTGCATAACTCAGCCCAAGGTTCCAGTGGGCTCGCTGTCTCCTCTCTATCCCGGCAGACGGGAAGGTCAAGGCAGAGAGAGAAAAAGGTGGAGCTCATATAGGAACAGAGGCGCAGCGTTCGCGCGGTTAAAGTAAAGCCCGGGTCAAAGTCATTCAAAGTCCTCTGCAGTCGTTTTGTTTTTGCCAGAAGTTGCCTCTCCGTGGCGTTGACATAGAGTACTGCAGATGGGTGTAGTCTGCTCGTGTTGTTGTATATTTGTGTGTGAATGCGTTATGGGCTTGGTGGAGGGGGGGGGCAGCATTCCTCGGTTTCAGTGCGGCACTAACAAACAGGAACAGGAAATAGCCACTTTTGGCGCTTATCTCTGAGATAATTGTGAATTTGAGTATCTTTGTACTCACCATGGACCCATGAAACAGATCCATTTACTACTTTAGTATTACGTATACACCGCTCATTATGTCAAATCACTGGGCAGACGTATTGTTATTAAGGCAGGGCGATGTGGCCAAGAATCTATATCACGATACAAAAAAGAAATATCATGATAACGATATATTTGACGATATAATTGAGAACGGACAAATTACTTCAAAATTCCAGCCTATTGGGAAGATCAATGCAAAGATATTTCTTTTTTTTGTTAAATCATTCTTCATTTTACTCTTTAAGCAGCTATCCCCGTGTTGTACTGTCAGTGTTTATGCTGCTCTGATGGAGCTGAGCGTAACATATATTGGTAACACTTTATTTTACACTACCCTTGATACATTGTACCTAATTTAGTACAATGTAATGGGCTTTGTAGCAATGTGTAATAACTTTTACCTATGAGTTAGATACACAATGGAATAATATGTATTTGTAGTTTGTAGGTACATAATGTAATAAGACATCATTCTAGCTCTTACCCTAACCTTAAGCCCTAATCCTAAGGGTCTCGTGTCCTGTTACATTATGTACAAAGTACTAATACAAGTTACAAGTACATACAAGTTATTACATATTGTTACAGAGCTCGATACATTGTACTAAATTTAGTTAGGTACAATGTATCAAGGTAGTGTAAAATAAAGTGATACCCATAAACCAAAACATTATATTGCGATAACAATATGCGATAGGATATGGCCCACCCCTATTTGATATTATTTTTAAGTATCATTACCATTGTGTGATATTGTATTTATTTTATTTTCAGTAATATGTTCATCCCATTTGTTGAAATACCTTCTGCAATCCAACCCACAGTCTGATTTACATTTCATTTGTAAAAGTTTTTTTTGTCCGTACATTGAATGCAAATTTTCCACAAAATCTGTTTTCATGTATGTAAACGCAGGAATTGTTTTAAAGCTGAAGTACCTGAGTTTTTGTTGTTGTTGTGAAAATGTATTTTTTCCATCATAGACTATGCTATGAACACAGCAACAAACATGATGCCTTGTCTACACCTAAAGTTTTACTGAGCGATTGACGATAAAAAGTAGAATCTAAATTAATGCAATTTATTTTGGGGGCGGTCCCCTCTGCTGCACTTTGCCACAGCTCAAAGCTGCACATGAGCATGAAGTGGGCATATAATTCATTTCGGATGTGCAGGAGGCATTGTAAGAGCTAGGAAGGAGTTCAGGCCAGAACTAAAAAAAAATCAGTTTGAAGATAAATAAAATCAGGTATTTCTGCTTTAATGTCAGCTAGAAATGTTGCAAAATGAGTGTAAAGCTTGATATGAAAGCTTCACCTTTTGCTCTCTTTGTCTCAAGTTGCAACCTCGACCTGCTGCACAAATGTCACCTTCACTCTGTGCGTGTAAAGAGAGGAAGACGTCAACGTAGGGGATAGAGAGAGAGGAAGAGAGAGAGAGAGGGTGTCACAAAATGCAAATGCGGGCTGCGTCCGCTTTTACAAATTAAATGTCAGGACATAAAATATTGTCAGTTTCATTTTGCTGCCAGAAGGATGACAAATCCATATTCTCTCTTAAATAAAACTCTTATTGCAGTGGAGGGGGTAATCATGGCAGAACAAAGCCCTGTGATTAACGATAGCAATTTATTGTATCTGGCGGCCTGCACGGCACCGGCGAGGTAGAGGAGCACAGAGACATCATAGTTATCATAATTCATATCATAAATAACCAGGCCCAGCCAATCACAAGGAGCTGCCGATGTCATCCCAAATAACCTTTGATAACAATTACCATAGGAGGCAGTACAAACCCCGGAGTCACAATGTTATCTTATCCCTATTCTGTGCTTGTAGAATACAACACTATTACCATATAGATTAGGCTATTTATAATGCCGCGTGTCATCCCGGGTGCAGCTTTAAGTCGTCACTATGTCTCTCTGTGTAGGTCTGTGTGTAGGTGCGGCGCGGGGAGATAATGTGCATGAGGACGAGCGTGCACGTGAATGAGCCAGTGCACGTGGGAGTGTGTGTGCATGTGTGTGTGTGTGGTGGTGGGTGGGTGGGGCCCATGGACAGGTCGTTAGGAGGAGATAATAACCACGGCCTTTATGACGGGCTGAATTAGCTCTCTCAGTATCACGTCGCAGCACATGGCGTTGGTGGGCCGTGCTCTCAGACGCTGCGATGAGATTGATATTTTAACATGTGTGAATAAGTTATACGGTTTTTAAACTGCATATGGTGAGGATGAGCACAAATAGGACACAGGGGAAGCCACCGGAGGAGGAGATATAAATGAAGGAAGCACTGATGAGAGGCGGAGATTAGTGCGGGTGTATCTTGTTCGAGAGGCTGTTCCTACTTGTTGCATTTGCTGATAGCGACTTCTGATCAAGTGCACTGATATGTGGGTGACTTTCTACAATACACACACACACACACGCACACACAGACACACACACATGCTGTTTATAATTGCAGCCCACAAACCTCTACCCAATCTGACCTATAGAGTTTGTGCTCCTTGTTGATGTTCAAATGTTGACATGTGAATGTTCAGCTATTTAAAAAAAAGAAAAGAAATTAAATCATTTTATCTAAGAGCTCGAGATCGTGTTATCAAAACCGTTCACTGGGATTTCTGGCCAATTCCCTGGAAAAATAATGAAGTTATTGCTCATATAGTAAATGCATTTGCTCACAGTGAGTCAGATGTATTTACGAGCCGTGACCAGTGTTGTAACGTATTACAAAAGTAACAAAAATACATGACTTTTTTCAGTATTTATGGAATATAACATATCACTTACACAAAATACGGGAATATTTTAGTCGTCATATTTCAAGTAACTCCCCCCCAAATAGAATGCAGCACCAGATGAAGTTGGACACTGGTGCATAAGATCTGCAGTCTGTAGTAAAGCAGAACTAAGTACCTTGTTTACCTTAATAAATCATTTTCAAAGTCCCTCTGGGGGTAATATAAGTGTTAATGGGATGACTGGAGGGTCTTTCATCTCCCCCTGGTGTCTCTGGCCAGAAAACCACAATTGCAACTTGACTGCCACCGGACTGGAGCCACCAATACACACTAATAGAATCATGAAGAAGAAGCTAACAGGCTAACGTGCAAAGCTAACGGCGAGCTAGCGCCACTTTAAACAGTATTTTTTCTATTTTTTCTAATTTGATATAAAATATCCCTCTCTCCCTTCGCCTTTTCTGTCAGCGTAGTATTTACTCTCATGGACAATTAATAAGTAAAAAAAACGCAACTTGCTACGACACCTGCAGTTGCGCTTATGGCCTCTAGAGGCAAGAGTTTCTTAGTACTGCTTTAATGTCCTCAAAGCAAAACACAAGGGAATGGGGGAACGCGAAGGAAAAGGAAATATCTGACTGCACTTTTGCTCGGTGGCATTATTACTATTTTCAGTCTATATTTTGCAAAAAGTAACTCAAACGTAACTCAAAGTAGTGTAATTCAGTTACATTTCTGAAACAGTAATATGTAATACAAACATATTCATTCTTTAGAGCTGTAATCACTAATCTAGACTATAATACCATTTTTAAGTAACTTGCCCAACACTGATCTGCAAACAGAGTGTTTCTCCACTTGTATGTGGGTTTTAATCTAGTGGTTTATCTACAGTATGGACAATGTTTGGTAATATTCTTCTAAATGGTTTATTTCTATGGTAATCCTCAAATTATAACATCTTATCTCAAGCTCTATACCTGTTCCACTTCTGAATGCACAGGACATCGTACACCTCATTGCAAGGGTAACGTTTGGTAAAATATTGGAGAGTCGAAAGTCAATCCCTTTCAAGGAGTCTTATTACTTAGGTTAGTTAGGTTTGAATATTGGGGGCCGGTTGCAACCCCCTTATCCCCCCCCTTCCCCCTATCCCCCCCTATTTTATGCCTATGCCTCATAGACAGAGTTAACAGAGTTTTCCAGAGTCCTTTTTTTAAGTATAACTTTTACAACGTGCAAAATGGTCTATTCTTTAACTCTTTTAAAACTTAATTACACGCCTTATACCCAATACATAATGTATACTTATAAACCTAAACACAACAAGAAGAGAAAAGGCAAGTGGCTTCAAAGGATACTTGAGGATATAAGTGCAGCGAGAGAGGATGGTCCAAGGTTGAGATAAAACAGAATAAAACTGTCTACAACAGTGTTGCATGAGGAGGAGCTGGACCAAAGGAAGGACAAGGTGAAGGAGACGCAGATACTGCATTCTTTACTTCAGAGAGAGAGAAATTCAGTTTGTACATCTTTTCAGCGAGAAGGAGTGTTACCCCAGCGGTGCCAAATAACACCAGTCACAAATAACTGCTAGCTCCATGCGATTAAGTAAAAAAAAACAACAACCTTAAGCTAAAAGGGCATATTACACTGTCTTTATAAGATCAATAAGATGTGAAAGACCTGAATGGTTATGGTGTAGTGTTAATACTCAAATCAGTGGTATAATATCTATAGTTTTTGGCAGGGATCTTAGCGTGTGGGCTGGTGAACAGTTAATCTCTCCTGACAGCATCTTATTTGAATACAGATTATGTCAGTGCTGTGTGCTTTCTGGCGCTGAAGAGGAGGACCTACTACCTTCTGCTGGAGCGGCAGTGTTTTGACAAATCACACCTGACAAGTGGAGACGGCTCAGTCGCGCACCTGCTCATACCTGATGCAAAAACACATTGCAACTTCCAAATCTCTGAAAATCTCACACACACACACACACATACACACAAAGAAAAAAATCATCTAAAGTCCCAAAGATCTCCTGTTGTGGCTCAATGTGAAAGATGAAGAAATCCTTTAATATCGACATCTCCAGTTGAAGAGCTGTTGCGATTGGTCAGATGTAAAACCTCCCGTTATAAGACTTGTTTGCAATATGAACCAAAGACACATTCAAATAGGATTAAAATACTGAATGGGTCTATGGATTATGCTCTGGGATAATGTGTGTTACAGTTATGAAAATGATAAATAATTCAACATGCTCCACAAATAAAAGAGATGCTATTTTTTTTGTTGTTGGCGTTTTTCAGAAAGATTAGTTAATCGTTTCATTTATTGATCCATTTGTATGTCTTTCCATTACGTCATTTTGTTTACACCATGCACATGCAGAATGGTCAATGTAGACGAGACCTGTTGACTACAATAAAATATAATGCAATGCACAATCTCATTCTTATTTCTGTTTCACAGCTAACTTTGAATTACATTTTTAGATATTTGACAATGGTCTTGATAAATGGGAACAATCAACTTGTGCTGGTTCAAACCGCTGGGATAACACAGTCGTGTGCAGCACCTGATGATAGATGATGTGAAAGAAGATTTGCCCCAAGTTGTGAAATCCCTGTCCGACTTTGTTCAAACTCTGTTCATTCCGCTCTCAACATTTCTCATCTCCTTCACCAAATGGAATTCACAAAGTGATTTCTCCTCGTTCTCCTAAATCTCTTGATCACTTTAATTTTTTGCGCGGCTGCTTCATCGGTGTCCTGGGAAAGAGAAAAGAGGGAGAAAGGGGCAGGGGGACGGTCGAGTGTGTGCAAACAAGACTGGAGAGAAGAGAGAGAGAGGGATGAGCACAGAGTTAAGGCTTTATCAGCCAGTGCCCTGAGGTATGTGGGGACGCTGCTGAATCCAGAGAGATTAGGGGAAAAATGCAGCACATGGCAGTAAGGGGCTTACGCTACAGCTTGTATTAGTTCAGGTGAAAAGAGTATTGCTTTTACATAAAACTGGACAAATCCAGCCACAATGCGTTTCCCGTTGGACCACAATGGGGTCCTCTATCTGTGGACCTCACCTCAGTCCCCGGGTTCCCTCAGCCCTCTCTATCTGTACACAAGACGAGAGCGAGCGAAGGTGAGGAGACACAGATGGACAAGAGAACAACAGGGAGATATGGCCCTGGACCAAACTTCATTTCAGAGTTTCAGAAAACCACTTGGCACAGGACGGAAAGAGCATTATTATGTCACTCCGAACTTCTGTGCGCATTTTCATTTTTGTGGGGGCCTTTTCTGCACTTTTGTCAAACAACAATAGATTTTGATAATATTTTCAGTGGGCTTTTGCCTTTGGACTTGTACGGCTGTGCAGCAAGCATTATTGTGAGTGAAGTGTGGAGTTATCAGGCTAATGCCATAATCATTAGTGCAGTCACGATGGGAGATTGATGAGAATGATTCTGAGTAAAGCTCTTGACATCATTCTTATACTACCAACAAGTGCAACGACCATTGCTCCAGCCAAGAACTATTTTGGTGAAAACAAGAAATAGGTGGCGTGGTTCTGACTACAAAAACGGCTTCCAGCTTACGTTTTTATACCCTGTCTAATCATGTAACGTAAAAATCTTTGCTGCTACGGCAAATTCTTGACGAGTGAGAGCCTGCATGAACCAGACTGCAAGTAGCCAAACATGAGATTTAATTAGATCATCCTCAAAATGCCTTATTTTGATCGCCCACTTCTAAAAGTAAACAAACAGCTAGCTTATGAGCTAAAGACATTTCAGACCTATAAAATGTTCTTCTGAGACACTGAAGAAGCACCAAGAGCCCCCCACACCTGCAGCAAGGTGGAGGCGTCACAAGAGGCGCTACAGGAAACAAAACAGGAACAAGCAAGGAGATATCCGGGCAAGACTCACTATGGAAGCGTATTGGTAGCTTTATTCAATTTGTAATGCAATTGTCAAATGGCTTTACATTATGTTATTTTGGCATGCATTTTAGATTTGTATTTGACATTTGGCCATGCAATCTTTAATTTCACTGTGCAATTTGTCTTTGCAATATGTATTATCAACATGCATTTTACATTTTAAAAATGTATTTTACATTACAAAGATGTATTTTGCATTATGGTTATGCATTTTGCCAATACATATTTCATTTATTTTTTAAATGTAAATGTTTTGATTGCATTACATATTTGCCATGGGATTTTGGTCTCTTTATTCATTTTACAATGCAATTGAGAATCATGCATTTGACATTCTACATTGTGTAATGCATTTTACTTTTTGATAATGTATTATGTATTTTTAGGTGACTTTTGAGAATCATGCATTTGACATTCTACATTGTGTAATGCATTTTACTTTTTGATAATGTATTATGTATTTTAAGGTGACTTTTGAGAATCATGCATTTTGATATGCAATTTGCTTTTTGATAATGTATTATGTATTTGTATTTGACTTTTGAGAGTTATACATTTTACTTTTTGATAATGTATTATGTATTTGTATTTGACTTTTGAGAGTTATGCATTTTGTTAGACATTTTACTTTTTGATAATGTATTATGTATTTGTATTTGACTTTTGAGAATCATGCATTTGACGAAAAAGAATACATGGTGAAACAGCACCATCTTGTGGTTACAATATTGCGGAATACAAAACGTCTCACGCGCCGAAGGTTGCTAAATTCAATTTGAAAATGCAATCCGCTCCTGGCCAATCAGAGAAGAGTTCGCCTCAGCAGCGCAGGCAGCGCAGGCAGCCGTGAACCAGAGCCAGGCACTGGACAGGCTCTGGCGACGGTGACTTCTTGCTGGTGGAAAAAAATGCAGTCCTGGCATATTTGATGCAACTGATCAGACTTCATGAAGATTCAGAGCTAATCCTACATTTTGGTAAGTATCTGTCTTGTGGGTGACAAAAAACAAAACAAAGCAAAAGGTGCTAATGCTAAGCTATCCTGTAGCATCGATTCAGTGTTTATGACCAACCTGGCGTCTCTCATCGATGTCTGTTGAACCACGGTCGTATAGCGAGCTTTGTGTACTTTGTTTGTAACCTTAAATAAAACGTACCGTTGTGGTAAGGCAGGATAGGCTAGATGCGCACTAGGCTAGCCGGAGGTACAACATTGCAACTACAGTCCGTCCAAAGCTATGCTATTAGAAGTGAGAAAATTGTATGTTCAGGAGTATATTACATTGGCGTTATGTGTGGAAAATAGGCGTCGTAACTAAAACAGTGATTGCTCCTTTGCCAATGGTTAACAGTGTATGCGCGTTGTGCCATCACAAGCACAACAGCCGCCATTGATGCGCACTGCGTCGGCCTGCGCTCACGACCAATGGTCCTTATGCCCTGATTCAGTATGCTAGATATAACTATGTCCTTTGGTTTTGTTTTGCACAACACCTAGGTGCACAAGTTATCAAAATAGCCAAGGGGCAATGACAACAAGTCTAGAGGTTTTAGAGTTAAGCTATGTTATTAAAAGTAATAAATCCGAAGGGTCAGACATGAGACACTGATTCAATTAATATAGGGAAAACATTACATAAATATCCATAGACACTTTGCCACGTTTTGACGGGTGTTATGTCAGGCAGCAAATTAAAGAGTCCTTAATTTGGTGTAATTGCTGATTATGTACCAAAAAAGTTACTAAAAATTCATGAATATGGTGGAATGAGATGTTTTGGATTTGACTGTTTATTTTTGCACAGGTTGGTCCTTCACCCTATGTGGCAGACGAGTCGCAAAGGGATGATGCCCTCCTTCCAGAACAGATGCCCTCCTTCCAGTGCAGCAGTTTCCAGTGTTAACAAAGACAGTCGATATTGTGTTTTTATATACTGTATTGCGCCTACTATACATATTATGTAACTAGTTTCCAGATGCCCATTGTAAGCCATAAATAACAAAAATACATTCTAATTGGAGACTAGTATAGTGAAAAAAGGTGTCTTTCGATTACATCATGATAGAAAACTACAGAATCTAGTTACAAAATCCATGTAAGAGTACATTTCTTTCTTTGTCTTTTTTTTTAACAAATATTTTCCAATTTTTCTGCCTATTAGTTTCTTGGCCATCATTTAGTGTTGTAGATGTTACCTGAAAATTAAAAATATGACTATCATGACTACTATTTAAATATTTTTTTCATCCAGTATGATTGTCAAAACATTCTACAATGAACTGTTGTGACCTGTTACTGCGTGTTACGATTAATGGCACAAATTATTACACACGGTCACAAATATGCGTCCCGCACTGCTGCTGCGGGCTGTTGTGCGCTGCTGCGAGTTATTGGGAATTGTCGCGTTCTGTCAAAAATCTGTCAAGAATTGGGCGAATGTGGACAAGATCGCCCGCGCACACCGGGTTGGAGGCGGAGCAGGGACGTCTCGCTCCGCCGTGCGCCCCTGACCCGTTGGGCTCTCGCCAAATCGGGTTAAACAAAAAGCAAATAGACCAGCTCATCGTCGGGCCTGTCAATATACTGAAGAATAGCAATAGTTTTTCAGTCTATGGGACAGTCACACCAGTTCAACCCCGCTCCTGTCAATGCGTAACACGGGCAAACGCATCAACAAACGCACGCGCTTCATGTCAGATAAGTCAGTGCAACAGCCGCACATTAAGGGCTGACTTTGCTCCACAGAAGAAGCATAAAAACACTACACTCACTGTGCACTCGATCTTCTGGGGATCCTTCGTAGAACTTGCTGCTCTTAAACCTCTTTATCCATGATTCTCACTCGTCTGGTCAGTCCTCAGCTCCAGTTGGAAAAACTTTATAATCCACAAACACAGACCTGTCTCCACCTGCCCCGCGAACACCGCCGCTTGTTTTACGTGTCTATGGTTGTAAATAAGTCTTAACTTATCTGTGGTGTAGCTGCTGCAACCACGCGCTGTTGTTTTGGTGCGAGGCAGCGTGCGAGATGCATTCAGGGACAGCGGGAAAGGCGCATTTCTTACTGTCCCTTTTTTTCCCCACAAACGTGGGGAAAATCGTGACAAATATACAACAGTGGGGTTCTCCAGCGGGGGGGCAATAGGGGTGGCAGTGACTGGCTCCCAAACATCAGGAGGAACGACCGCAGGAGGAAGAAAAGCCGGTGGAGCAACTTCAGCACCTGAGGAGCGGCTGCGGTTCTGTCCCGGGCCTGGAGCGCGGACTGGCCGAGTTTGTGTGACTTTTCTTTTGCTACTGCAGGTACCATCAATTGTGTGCGTGAAAACAGTGATTCTGCTCAACGAATGCTGTACGAATGCTGCACGAATGCCCTCACGCTGAATTACGAAGCGCCACTACTCATCACGAAAGGACACGCTCAGTTGTGTAAACCCAGCATTATGCTGGCACACACAGCTACTAGCCTGAACTGCAGCTGTTACTGCCTCCAGTAACATCTGCGCTGAATGGTGAAGATGGCACCTGAAGAAGATCATGTGGACTGACTCCACTGTCTCGATGCTGGGTTTACACATAGGCACGATGCGTTACGAATGGCATTTTTTCGTCATTCGTGACATTCGTAACATGACTTAACGCGTCTCAATGGGATTCTTAACAGAACGCATCAGTTCGTGACATTTGTGGAGAAAGTTTTTGTCTGTCAAAAAATCTTCCACGAATGTCACGAATCACCCTCTGTTCGTGGAGTTCGCAGCGGAGCGTGTCCTTTCGTGATGTGGCGCTTCGTAATTCAGCGTGAGGGCATTCGTACAGCAGAATCACTGTTTTCACGCACAAAATTGATAAAACACACACTACGCCGAAAAGTACATTTTCGTACCTGCAGCAGCAAAAGAAAACTCACACAAACTCGGCCAGTCCGCGCTCCAGGCCCAGGACAGCACCTGCCGTCGCCGCTCCTCAGGTGCCGAAGTTGTTCCGCCGGCTTTTCCTCCTCCTGCGGTCGTTCCTCCTCATGTTTAGGAGCCAGTCCCGCGGTGGGCGCGAGGCAGGTGAAGACACGCGTCTGTGTTTGTGGATTATAAAGTTTTTCCAACTGGAGCTGATGACTGACCAGACGAGTGAGAATCATGGATAAAGAGGTTTAAGAGCAGCAAGTTCTACGAAGGATCCCCAGAAGATCAAGTGCACAGTGAGTGTAGTGTTTTTATGCTTCTTCTGTGGAGCAAAGTCAGCCCAAACTGTGCGGCTGTTGCACTGACTTATCTGACATGAAGCGCGTGCGTTTGTTGATGCGTTTGCCCGTGTTACGCATTGACAGGAGCGGGGTTGAACTGGTGTGACTGTCCCATAGACTGGAAAAACTATTGCTTTTCTTCAGTATATTGACAGGCCCGACGATGAGCTGGTCTATTTGCTTTTTGTTTAACCCGATTTGGCGAGAGCCCAACGGGTCAGGGGCGCACGGCGGAGCGAGACGTCCCTGCTCCGCCTCCAACCCGGTGTGCGCGGGCGATCTTGTCCACATTCGCCCAATTCTTGACAGATTTTTGACAGAACGCGACAATTCCCAATAACTCGCAGCAGCGCACAACAGCCCGCAGCAGCAGTGCGGGACGCATATTTGTGACCGTGCGTAATAATTTGTGCCATTAATCGTAACACGCAGTAACAGGTCACAACAGTTCATTGTAGAATGTTTTGACAATCATACTGGATGAAAAAAATATTTAAATAGTAGTCATGATAGTCATATTTTTAATTTTCAGGTAACATCTACAACACTAAATGATGGCCAAGAAACTAATAGGCAGAAAAATTGGAAAATATTTGTTAAAAAAAAAAGACAAAGAAAGAAATGTACTCTTACATGGATTTTGTAACTAGATTCTGTAGTTTTCTATCATGATGTAATCGAAAGACACCTTTTTTCACTATACTAGTCTCCAATTAGAATGTATTTTTGTTATTTATGGCTTACAATGGGCATCTGGAAACTAGTTACATAATATGTATAGTAGGCGCAATACAGTATATAAAAACACAATATCGACTGTCTTTGTTAACACTGGAAACTGCTGCACTGGAAGGAGGGCATCTGTTCTGGAAGGAGGGCATCATCCCTTTGCGACTCGTCTGCCACATAGGGTGAAGGACCAACCTGTGCAAAAATAAACAGTCAAATCCAAAACATCTCATTCCACCATATTCATGAATTTTTAGTAACTTTTTTGGTACATAATCAGCAATTACACCAAATTAAGGACTCTTTAATTTGCTGCCTGACATAACACCCGTCAAAACGTGGCAAAGTGTCTATGGATATTTATGTAATGTTTTCCCTATATTAATTGAATCAGTGTCTCATGTCTGACCCTTCGGATTTATTACTTTTAATAACATAGCTTAACTCTAAAACCTCTAGACTTGTTGTCATTGCCCCTTGGCTATTTTGATAACTTGTGCACCTAGGTGTTGTGCAAAACAAAACCAAAGGACATAGTTATATCTAGCATACTGAATCAGGGCATAAGGACCATTGGTCGTGAGCGCAGGCCGACGCAGTGCGCATCAATGGCGGCTGTTGTGCTTGTGATGGCACAACGCGCATACACTGTTAACCATTGGCAAAGGAGCAATCACTGTTTTAGTTACGACGCCTATTTTCCACACATAACGCCAATGTAATATACTCCTGAACATACAATTTTCTCACTTCTAATAGCATAGCTTTGGACGGACTGTAGTTGCAATGTTGTACCTCCGGCTAGCCTAGTGCGCATCTAGCCTATCCTGCCTTACCACAACGGTACGTTTTATTTAAGGTTACAAACAAAGTACACAAAGCTCGCTATACGACCGTGGTTCAACAGACATCGATGAGAGACGCCAGGTTGGTCATAAACACTGAATCGATGCTACAGGATAGCTTAGCATTAGCACCTTTTGCTTTGTTTTGTTTTTTGTCACCCACAAGACAGATACTTACCAAAATGTAGGATTAGCTCTGAATCTTCATGAAGTCTGATCAGTTGCATCAAATATGCCAGGACTGCATTTTTTTCCACCAGCAAGAAGTCACCGTCGCCAGAGCCTGTCCAGTGCCTGGCTCTGGTTCACGGCTGCCTGCGCTGCCTGCGCTGCTGAGGCGAACTCTTCTCTGATTGGCCAGGAGCGGATTGCATTTTCAAATTGAATTTAGCAACCTTCGGCGCGTGAGACGTTTTGTATTCCGCAATATTGTAACCACAAGATGGTGCTGTTTCACCATGTATTCTTTTTCGTCAAATGCATGATTCTCAAAAGTCAAATACAAATACATAATACATTATCAAAAAGTAAAATGTCTAACAAAATGCATAACTCTCAAAAGTCAAATACAAATACATAATACATTATCAAAAAGTAAAATGTATAACTCTCAAAAGTCAAATACAAATACATAATACATTATCAAAAAGTAAAATGCATAATTCTCAAAAGTCAAATACAAATACATAATACATAATACATTATCAAAAAGTAAATTGCATATCAAAATGCATGATTCTCAAAAGTCACCTTAAAATACATAATACATTATCAAAAAGTAAAATGCATTACACAATGTAGAATGTCAAATGCATGATTCTCAATTGCATTGTAAAATGAATAAAGAGACCAAAATCCCATGGCAAATATGTAATGCAATCAAAACATTTACATTTAAAAAATAAATGAAATATGTATTGGCAAAATGCATAACCATAATGCAAAATACATCTTTGTAATGTAAAATACATTTTTAAAATGTAAAATGCATGTTGATAATACATATTGCAAAGACAAATTGCACAGTGAAATTAAAGATTGCATGGCCAAATGTCAAATACAAATCTAAAATGCATGCCAAAATAACATAATGTAAAGCCATTTGACAATTGCATTACAAATTGAATAAAGCTACCAATACGCTTCCATAGACTCACAGCTAAGCCACACACATTTTCTATCCCTATACGTTTGTTAAGTGGTGACGTCACAGCTCTACTTCTGGATCCCGAGATGTGCAAGAGACTACAATAAACTCTTTAATACCACATCAATATTTCTGAAACTCAACGTATCTGAATATACTTATTTATGAGGCTCATTGGCCAAAAATGCTGTACTACTATGCTATAAAATAAATATTTACCAAAACCGGCACATCCGGGTTAAAAAAAATAAATTCTAACGGCGCAGCAGCTACGCTAACCCTGTTAATAGTGACTTTAGTAAATATTACTTTTTTAGCAGTAGGTGCAACATTTTTGGCTGAGTCTGAGAAATAAGTAGGTTCAGTAACTCTCCGTTGAGTTTCAGAAATATTGATGGTTGTTTTTGAGAGTTTTTATGTTTTTTTCCTCGCATATTTGCTGGTCTGCTCGGGCCTGAAAGTGGAAGTCAACACACGTATTGTTCTGGCTAATGGATGTTCACTGGAGAGTAAACAGATTAACTGCTAAGCTCTTCCCAGAAGATGGTGAAAGACTTGTGGAGCGGAGGGAGCTGCGCAGGTGGAAAAGGAAGGAGTAGGACCTGGCCAGTGCAGGGCACCACGCTCTGAAACAGGGACAAACCCAGGAGGCAGTGCATCATTTCAAAGGATAAGAGGAGCACTGAAAGCAGCCTGCCAGGTTTCATCCGAGCACTATACGGTTTCCTCTACCTCTAAAAACATGCTGGTCATGTTGGCCCACGGCTCAGTCGCCCCTGAACACAATTTTTTGTACGATTATACAATGACAAATAAAGTATTTACTTACTTACTCACTGCATTGTCGTGTCTGAGCATTAGGTTTGGTATCACCGGGACGTTTTTATTTTTTTTCCTTTTTTTTAAGTATCAGCGTTTTGGGAAAGTTGAGTTGCTCTTGTAATATAGTGACATGAAACCTGGAAAGTTATACAGAGTGGCTTTGAAATAGGCGAACTAATCATAAGTGTGCCTTTTGTAAAAGTTCATGAGAAAGTGTGAACTCTTGTGAGCTCAGAAGTTCACATCAAATAAAGGTGAATATACATGAGAGGAAATCTGACACATCTCCCGTCACATCTCTGCGTCTGAACGTCTGAGCCTAAAGTGCCGTTCCTCTTTCTCTTCAGAACGCCCCACGCAGACTCCGTAGACTCCTATCACGGCACTATATTGGGACTTTAATCTAAATTGCTGGTTTCCCCCTAGGTGTGTCTAATCACCCAAGTTTTTCATCTCAATTTTGTATTGAGAGGGGCTTGACTTCCTCACTTCTTTATCTATCACCTGTCATGTACAGTGAGCCCGGCTAACAATGGCGCCTTACATATATTACACCGCCAGTCTGTATTCAGTCTATCTCGTCCGACATCCAAAGCACTCCGCGACACCCCTCCCATCCACGCCATTATTGAAAGAACAATAGCCACATAAAACCAAGTTGGTCCAAAAGGGAAAGCCATATCTGTGATGGTGCTTAACATCAATTTGTGACATGATTAATCAATTTAGCCCCCCCGCCTTTCTCTCTCGTCACTATAGCTGCAGAGATTTGGAGCTCATCTCAATATGGTGCAGGTTAAGTAGGAGCTGCATGTTTTAGGGATAGTGCCCCATCTCTCCCTCTTGTCCTGAAATACTTAGAGGATAATTAGCATAAGCTGATATCTGGAGCATGCCATTGGGGTGACCTAACCCCCACTCTCCCCCCACACTCCCCCCCCCAAGTAGGTCTTATCGTAAGTGTACAGGGCCTCCAGAGGCTCTTGGGGAAAAGACTGAAGCAAGCGGGAAAGGTGGATGCACTAGGAAAAAGGTCTCCTGTTTTCATATGGACACTGATAGAGGACAAGAGGTGATATTGGAAATAGGAAAACAAAAAAAGTCACAAAAAAATCATGACATGTTAAGATGGGAATGATGGATGCAGTGCGTGTAAATGTAGCGCACTCCCACATGCTTTGATGTTGAAATGTCGCAGCATTAACCTCTTTACCCCCACCTGAACCAAGCACAGTTTCTCCAGTCTAGCTTTACCAAAAAATCTGAAAGCTTCTCGAAAAAAAGTGTCAAAATAGCGACAAATGAAAACAAGGATGAAAATGCAACTAAAGAGTGTGGGGGGGAAAACGTGACGAAAAAGCGATGAAAAATGTGTGACGAAAAGGCAACAAAAGAGTGGCAAAAAAGCGTTGAAAATGTTGCAAAAATGTGATGAAAACCCAACGAAAAGACAATGGGAAAAAATGACAAAAAAATGGCGACATGGCGAGGAAAAAGAACCATTGAAATGAGTGTTGTTGGTCTCAGCTTTCAAATTAGCTGTGAACTTATGGGAAAGCTGAACTGGAGAAAATGCCCTCAGTTAAGGTGGGGGTTAAGAGGTTGAAAGACATCACAAAACGCAGAATGCCACATCCACGACACCATTTGGCGATGACACACATCTTCATTAACAAGTGAAGGCAGAAACAACAAAACAACAAAAACATACAAGCATTCATGTGGAAACACTTATTCCACTATTCAAATGACGATATGCAGCCGGTGAACCACATTTTTCACAAAGTTGTCAAAACTCTCCCACTTGGATCACCTACATTTTGAATGTGTTACCCATTTCTGGAGACAAACACGTCATTTTTTTTTTCAGATGCTTTTCAGTCACTCCTACGATACCTTTTTGAGACTTGAGAAAAAAGTATGATGAAACCAAAAAACAACATGTGCATATAAGCAAAAAATACATGGCGACATATTTCTTGAAGGTAAGCAATTTCCATGCACATTAAGAGCTTAGCGCCGTCAAAGCTCTATTCATATCAGTTTACCATTATGATGCAAATGATAACAGCGATGCCTCCTCTTTCTCCGTTTCAGCATTCACTTTTTTTTCTTTTTCTGGTGAACAAGACGGCACATTATGGTTCGGATGCACACCTACATTACACTGTACTCTCTCTCTTTCTCTCTCACAATAACACACTGAGCCGGCACCAGCGCTTATCCCCTTTGTTTGAGCTGATTGGATCTGCGGTGATCACATGTTTACCCAGAGTGCTATCTCTTTAAGGAACCTCCGTCACGGCTAGCCGAGAGTAACGTTCGCCTGGTTTTGTGTTTTCTTTTTATTTGGAGACGGGCATGCATACTCGCTCTTTATGTATATATGCTAATACACTGGCTAACACCGTTTCACACTGTTTGTTTCTGAAAATGATGCAACTTGCCAGACATTCATATTTTTTTTTTCTGCTGATGTTCACAGATTCCTTTTTTTTCTTTTTCGGGCATTTTGGAGAGAGAGAGGGAGGCTGATGACGCGAGAGCGAGAGAGGCGTATGTTCAAAATCCACAAAGGTTTTGTAATAAATGCATCAATGACAATGGCAACAAAACATTAAAAGGAGAAAAGACGTGTTTCTGTGTTAAACAATTAGTGCTGCAGCATTATAGGCGATCAGGATGAGACAAAGGCCCAACAGCAGCAGGGGTTTACCCCCAGACACAAAGACACAAAGACAGATGCTCGGTAGCACAGCCAAGGCATGTACCACATAGATCCAATATGGAACCACGTGTCTGTAGGTCACTAACAATGTGCCACACTGGAGAGGTGAGCTGAGAGGCCAAATTATGGGAAGACTTCTTTGTACAACAGGAAAATGTCTACTTTCTAAATGTTTCCTATTCCGGGGTGGTTTGATCAACAGTGATGAGCACAAGGCCTGCACTGTAGCCTTCCGAGCAGTGTTGTAGCCAAACATCCCCCCCTTCAAACTATTATGAGCCACATCCCAAATAATTATCATAACTATTACAATTGACATTTTGCAGTTTACCATGTGTCTTCATAGGTCTTTGAGTACTGTTTTTAGGGCGTGATCTTAAAATTGGCTTCTGAGACACTGAAGAGGCACCAAGAGCCCCCCACACCTGCAGCACAGTGGAGGCGTCACAAGAGGAACTTCAGGAAACAAAAAAGGGACAAACGAGGAGGTATCCGGGCAAGACTTACAGCTAAGACATACATGCCTTCTATTGTTCTGGCTAATGGACGTTCACCGGAGAATTAAAACAGATTATCTGCAAAGCTCTCCCTAGAAGATGGTGAAAGACTGTTGTGGAGCGGAGGGAGCTGTGCAGGATGAAGAGGAAGGAGGAGGTGGAGCTGACCAGTGCAGGACACCACGCTCTGAAACAGGAACAAACTCAGGAGGCGGTGCACTGTACAGAGGAGACTGAAGGCAGTCAGACAGGTTTTCTCCTGGTGCTACGGTTTCCCCGACCTCCAAAAACATGCTGGTCAGGTTGACCCACAGTGGTGGCCCAGCTCAGTCACAGCGGCTCAGGACTAACACCTGAACACTGTTTTGTTGTACGCTTGTGCTATACAAAATAAAGTAGACAAAATAGACAAATAAAGCCCTTACTTAAAAAAAAGAAAGAAAACAAACTGTACAGGGCTACAGTATTACACAGGGTGGGGTGGGGGAACTTCCTTATTTGAAAAGGGGGTGGTGACTTTCAGGAGGGTCACAGTTGGGGTGGGAGACGGCCTATTGGAGGGGGCTTATGGGAGATTTGTGTCCACACTCGTTTCAGTCACGTTTTGCCGTAGAGGCGTATTATTATGGGTGGATGCCTTCACGCAAACGAGGAGTGTGTCCGAAAGAAAGAAAGGACACATTTGTCCATCTATGCCGTGCTCTCCCAACTGTTCGTAAACACACAGTTGCCCTTGGATTGTCGGGTGTTGCTTTCGGCGAATTCTTCACGATAAAGTCCATCCTCACTCATACAAAAATGATTTCAATGGAGAGAAGCCTTCCCCGGGTGACTGATCTCCCCGAGAGAGGGTCTAGGGTTCTGAAGAATAACATCTGAACTGAAAATTGCCAATATACCAGTCAACATGCTTGAGAGAGTGGACCAAAACTTTCCAAATCGTTGAATGAGTGTATCGATAATGAAAGCTTAGATTTAGAATATACTCTTTCCAAAACGGTGATAAATAAAATGTTCAATGTTGTGTGACAAGCAAAAAATAAACGTGTCTTCAAAAGGGGCCCAAAATGCCCCCGTAGAAGCAAAGTCCAACGAGCCACTGAAAATGGTCGTGCAATGCTGTTGTTGAGCCACAATCCATGTTTTAGCCATGTTTTATTGTTACAAGTGTTTTAGCATTATTTATAACACTTTATACATAGCGGACACATTCTCAAGTCAAAAAAAGACACTTCATTGAAGAGTGTGAAGGTGTAGTTCATGAGACATTGTTGAACAGTGTCTATTGGGAGCATTTAGCTCAGGATTTCATAAAGGAGTGGTGGCATCCTGTGTGGTCAAGGTGCTCTCCTGTACTGGGTATGTGTCTGGGACAGTGTGTGTGGTAGTGTACACTGGACTCAATGGCTCCAGTGTTCGTATGTGAGAGCGTCTGCATGTGTGTCTATGACTGGGCCACTTAACCCTTTGACCGCTGCAGGAATGAGCTGCACTGAAATCTCCTCTGAGCCCCTGGCCCTCCTGCCGCCGCGGTGTGTGTTACCACCCCAAGAGAGACGCTTGCTAAATACTCACTTACACACGCAGGCACACATGCACAAGTCTGCCTGTGTGCTTTAAGACAGAAACGTGATGACATAAAGCCTGCTGTTTAGATTCTGTGTCTTTGTCTGTCCCTGATGGAGCCTCCTCTACCTGCATATGAGGGAGGAAGTCTCTGCTGTTTCCACTTTAAAGCCAGGAAGTGTTTGATTTTCCTAGTTTCCTTTATGACTAAGGACCTATTTCATGTTCACAATAAGCCCTGTACTGCCAAGCTAATAGCCACACTGGGAGCTGTTGTTTTGGTTTCATAAAGGACATTACATTGGTTTGCTTAAAGTAAAAACACCTCCGTTATCTTATATGGCCAACAAATGAAAAAGTAAGCATGAATATCCTAGTCTCTACAAGCCCTAAGTCGATGTGCTTCTACCTGGCGTTTGATGATAGCGCCTCAGACGCTGCATTAGAACAGTCTTCCTCTGTGAGCCAAAGTGAGGTAATGCATGTAATGTAATGTAATGTAACATGATGCAAAATGATTGTTAGTCAATGCAGACTAAGCAGAGATGCCCAAACTTCCTTGTCCATGCTCCTCCAGAGATTCCGAGAAGCTCCCAGGCCAGCCAAAAGATATCGAACTATGTGTAATATAATATAAATCTTTCTCCTCGTGTCTGTGTGGGTTTCCTCTGGGTATTCTGGTTTCCCCTACCACTAAAAACATGTACAATAGACCAGGATGAATGAGAGTGTGTTTGAGAGTGCGAGTGTGGGACTACGGATGGAAATAAACCCAAGGCTACAATCCGGTGTGGCGTTTTTCCAAAGCCTGGTGAGAACAGAAACATTGCCCCTCTATATTTTTCATACAGAGGGATATCAGTCTGGGACCCATGCCCTCGTTGGCGGCATCAGAAAACTCAAGCGAGCCCGTGAAATCAGATTTGTTTATTTGCGGTCACGTGTTGTTCGCGAGCAGCGTCACTCACGGGACGCGGAAATCCCTCAATAACAATCTACGGGCAGTGCACAGGAGAGTTTTTTTTTTCCAATCGGCGGGAAATGTCCAAAAACACGTCGACAGTAAGTGAGTTTTCGGGATTCATAATTCTGTGTGAATATTAACACAGAACTTCCAATAAAACATCAATGGCAGTCGCCCGCCCTCCGCTGAATAGTTTACGCCGCTTCCTGTTTGCTTGCGTATGTACCACTGTGGAAATGCAGTTGATACCACAGTCACCAGACTCAGTCGGTGGTGTTTGCATGCATGAGTCCCATGTATGTTCATTAACATGCACTGTCCCGACCAAATAAACTAAATTTATATTAACAATATCAATGTGTACTTAATGGAAATGCAAAAAAATCGAATAAACACAATCACCTGCTGTAAGTTGCTGTAAGATTTTCACATGGATTTGGAAAATGTATGAAATTCATCAATTTAAGAAATGTGTGTAAATGAAATGTGTCAAAGAAGTAAGATAAAACAACTGCATTCTGTCGATCTCTCGCGCCGTTCGTCCCTCAGATCCCATGAACATGAAATGTCTTGATTTAAAGAATTCAACAGGGACACATCTTCAACAAACAGCATGCAGGTGATCTTGTGATTCTCAAACCAGACATGTCCATAAAAGTCATGAAACAGAACCGCTGACAAAGAGAGTGTCAGAGTGCAACATGCAACACATCTGACTTCATTTGTAAAACACTATCGTATATAGCCTATAGTGAATTCAATTCCCTCATTGTTGACATGTTAACTTTTTATTGCTATCAATATTGACTGATTAATATGTTGGATCTCAACAACACTTTGTGATATTTGAGAAAAACAACTTTATAATGACAAACCCTTCGATTTAAATTCTGTGATGACACTGCTCTTGCTCAGCCAAATAAAATCAGTTCTGCTTCATATCGATGGAAGACTGTTAACTTTGATCTCCCAATTAAGCCTCCGTGAACAGCTAATAAAGCATAATCTGCTGTGTATCTGCGTGTTTGTGCCAGCGGCTCCAGAAGCCTTTTAGCATGTAAGTATTCACTGTGTGAACTGACTGACAGGCTGCTGCTCTCAGGCTGGAAACACGTTTCTTTTTATCACGCTCCAAATAAAACAAGTCTAGGGTTTGAAAATCAGACAAGATCTGTGGGATGTGTGGCAGTTGCCTGAAGGGTTTGGGTTATCCTTCAAATCTACCCAATTTCCGATTTTAATAAAAATAATTAACTTTGTTATTGCAGTATGCAACACACACATGTATATATCTATATATATATATGCATTATATACACACACTGTGCAGTATCTTTGCTGTTCCTTGAACTGCATTTTTCTGGACTGAGACGTCAAACTGTCCCTATTTCAATAAATAAATGAATAAAACTTGACCTGACCATTAATCTGTGGCTCAGGATTTGCTGTTCTGCTTCATCTGACAGGTTGCCCTATTACAAGAATACAAAAAATCAAAATCAGAAGACAAATTCATCTGTGGGACAGATAAAGCACAAAGGTGAAAGTTGTTGACGAAGACCTGACTGAGAGCTTCAACATTTCAAGTGTATAACTCTCTGTGGTGAAGGAGTTTGCATCAGCGAAGGTTTCACCTACCCCTGTAGGGAGGAGGTTCTTCCTCTTCCATGAAACCGTTGACCGTCTGAATCAAATAATTGTCCAACTCAGTGGCCTTTATGTATCATCCAGGATGTTTAAGCTTCCTGTCTAATGTCCTCTTTTGTGAAGTTAAAACGATGATGACCCATCATCAGGCTAATGTGCAGCTACTGCGCAGATACCAGATCAGGGTAGCAAGAGTGTAGATATTAACCAACAATTAGGGCATTTACCAAGGTGAGAGCCCATTTTAGGGTGAAAAAAATGAAGCCAATGGCAAGTCTCACTTCGCCCAGAAGAACAAAAGAGACGTAGCACAAAATTCTGGGCTGTACAATCTTGATAAAGCTGTACTCACTACTTTCAATATGTCTTTGTTTTACCAACAAAACAAATACTGTTGTTTCTTGTGTTTTTGCTCTTGATTTGACCACTATTGCGCATGTTTTCTACACTTTAAACTGTTACAGCCCCAAACCTTTAAGTTGTGGGCCGCTCTTTAACCTGACTTTGAACTTTACAAAGAAACCATCACAGCGTCTTTGTAATGGGGACGTTGGAAATTTGGCCTCTTATCAGCGGGGACCTTCTCTCGTTGTTTTGAAGGGGTTAAAAGTTAAAACCTCGCCAGAAACGTTATTGTTTTCACAGATTTCAGCCTACACCTGTTGTTATTGCTGAAAGAAATACGTTCAGGTCACGGAGATGTGACAGCATTATCTGTTTTCAGAGATAACAGTTTTTAGTCTCATGTTAAATTGCAGCATCTTTTTCTGCCGAGGTTTAAACGTTAACTCTTTTATGTTGTTAGTAGTCTAGTACTTTTATTGTAAAGTAATATGAAAGTGCCATTATCACTCAAACAAAACACATCAGTTTTTACAATAATTAGAAAGAAAAGAGAGAGCGAGAGATTCTTTTTTCCAATCAATCCAATCTTATTATTATACAGCACATTTAAACAACAAAAATGATTCCAAAGTGCTGCACATAAGATCTTTAAACAACACAAACATATAAAACAGACAAAAAAAATAGATAAATCAGAACAATAGAGTAAATATGCGCTTTTAAAGCCAGTGAATAAACATGACGAGATTTAAAGCACTCCACTGTGAGTTGTTCGGATCTGGAGGGGCAGAGCGTTGTGTCGGCTGTTTAAATTTGGATGAAATATTGTAGGGCAAGTCCATTCAAAGCTTTAAGAACAACAGCATTTTAAAATCTATTCAGAAATTAAAGGAACAGGCCACCGTGGGCCACATACAGTATGTTCTTACCAGGGCTTAGACGAGTTGATGTGTACCTGTCTGGTCTTTGCGTGTGCGCTCAGTCACACATAAAGACCAAAGATGTTGTTAGCATTTAGCCTCTCCTCCTCTCCTCTATGGGGCCAAATGGTGGTGAAGTTAGTTTACATGAGTAGTTACACGATCAAAGTATCGTCACACAAAATTAAACATGTTGGTTTTCTAGGCAAATAAAAAGCGTTTCTATATTGTAAGGCGTAATAACACATTAGGAGCACTTTGACGTCTGCGTTGTAATATAATCACTTTACTGAACCTGAATGGTGGCCTATTCCTGTGCAAAGACGCAAGGATTCTGGACTAACTGGTTTATGGTTGATGACTGAGGACAGTTATTTGTATTAGCGCTTTTCACCTGACACAAGTCACACAAAGCGCTTCACACGCTGACCTTGCATTTTCGCTCCCACCATGAATACAGTACCAGTCAAAAGTTTGGAAACACTTTTTTTTATTTTATGAAGTGGCTTTTCTTTTATTTCAAGACTAATGACATTGTAGATTCTCACTGAATGGGCTTCATCTCGATGCCGTCACCAGAAATGGTTTTCACTTCACAGACAGTTGGAAACCATTTCAGATTTCAGAGACCTTATGAAGCTCATTGAGAAAATGCCAAGAATAAAGATATTGAGTTATTTCACCCTTTTTTTTTTGTTAAGTTCAGCAGTGTTAAAAATAAAGATAATCCAAAATATAAAAAACAGGTACTGCAGTAAATCCAATCTTTTCCCAAATCACATTACCCTGATGTAAAACTTCTTAAACAGTATATAACCAAAACGTTAAAACTGTAAGATGCAACACATGCCTTTTTTCTCTTATTTTCTCAATGCAATTGCTCATGAAACATCAAGTGAATCTTTCATCAGATGGTATTTGGAGGCGTCTCACTGTTCACACCGCCCCATTATCTTAGTCGCCTCTAGATCTTTTCTTTCCCTTTATCAGTCTTTTATTTTTTATTTTTTTAAACATTCGCTTTTCAAAAGTGGCTTGGGGTTTGCTGAGAATGGAAGCCAGGTTGAACACACTGAAAGCCTTTTGAGGCCTTAAGCTCAAGTTGCAATTATACCACTCATTGTCAAAAGTGTTTGCATATTGAAGCCTGCTGGATGTGGTTTAATTTAAGCAGCCTCATAGGCAGTATGCACACTCTCAACAATGTGTTGGAGACAGATACATTATTAGCTCTACTATCATTGCAGCTTCTGATCGCTTCTCCACCAGATTGTTGTCCTTCACCAAACTTGCGCGTTTATCGTATAGACACAGGCCACACAAACTCTGAAGATGCCAGTAGCCCTCTTCAGCAAAAACTTATGAAAAATAAAATAATTACAATGAAGATGCCAAGACTGAGTGAGGGGTGGGCTATGTTCTCACAGGTGTGCTATCATATTGACTGAAAGGCAAAGACGTGAGAATTAATGAGGACAGGTAATGGGGTAGGAGGCATGCAACAGTCAACTTTAGCAGTTTTGTTGGTTGGCATTGCTTCTGACTTGAATAACGGGCCGTGATCTGTCTAATCACCAACTCAATACACATTTAACATGCACATATAGGTTGCTTCTGCCCCTCGGAGAAAAGTGGTCATACCGCCTTTACTATGCCTGATCCTGTCAGCTCCCGGAGGCTAGGCAGGGTATAGTGCCTGTGCTTGGATGGGAGACTGTTTAGGGACACCAAGACGTCTCTGTGAATGTAGTGTGTGGGTGAGTGATTGGTGATGGTGCAGATTGGCAAACCTTGCTTAATTAGTACCTTACCACCACCATGGAGTGTCCAGAAAAGCACTATCTTATTTTCCGGACTATAAGTCGCTCCGGAGTATAAGTCGCACCAGCCAAAAGAGGCATAATGAAGAAGAAGAAAAAAACATATATATGTCGCTCTGGACTATAAGTCGCACCAGCCAAAAAATGCATGATGAAGAACAAAAAAAACAAACATAAGTCGATCTGGAGTATAAGTCGCTCCCGCCAAAAAAGGCATAATGAAGAACAAAAAAACCAACATAAGTCGATCTGGAGTATAAGTCGCACCAGCCAAAAAAATGCATAATGAAGAACAAAAAAAAAACATAAGTCGATCTGGAGTATAAGTCGCTCCCGCCAAAAAAATGCATAACGAAGAAGAAACAAAACATACATAGTTACTCCGGAGTATAAGTCACATATGTCACACCAGCCTTGGAGGCGTGACCGCACCGTTGACAAGCCTTTCCCTGCAGCACGTCGTTCAAGCACCCCCCAAGCTTTTTCCTTTGAGCAACCTCTGTTTCGTTTTTCACCCGTCCCTCACAAGTTTCTCGCTCACTCCACACTTTACCGTTTGAAATTTTTCAGCGGTACAGTAAGTAATAATAACAAACGTGAAATGATATATTTTGATATATATGTCGCACCTGAGTATAAGTCACACCCCCAGTGACTATGAAAAAAGTACCAATGCATTATCATCATTATTATTATTATTATTATTATTATTATTATTATTATTATTATTATTATTATTATTATTATTATTATTATTAGTAGTAGTAGTAGTAGTAGTAGTAGTATTAAAAGGGGCACAGTTAAAGGTGTGATGCAAAATCAAGGACACACTGAAAGAAAGGTGACATTCATAATTCCGGCACACACATTTAGAGGCCTATAGGTGCGTTATTCATTCGCTATAGCAGGAGCACTCTGATGATGATGATGCCACCAGCCTCCCTGGCCCCATGGACTCTTCAAGCATGGGCGGCCCAATGATACTGACACGTTAGGCCGTAAAGCACACTATAGCCTACAATGAGGAAGGCCTATTTTATATCTCAGAAAACGAGTCCGTAAATGTTTCCTCTCAATACAATCCAAATATGCAAAGGTAACGAGCACCCGTATCCTCCCACTGCATCGAGCTCTTGTGAATGACTTTGTGACGACCTCTGTTGCAAATGTTTCTCTCCGTCGTTCGGGAGAAAATGGAAATGGCTTAGCACTATCGCCGTTACCCGGGCAACCATCTGAGTCCCCATCTCGCGGTGGAGAAATGAGTTCTGAACAGGCTCGAGAGAGGCACGGATTAAACATGATCCCGCGGACTGACTGTCAATCACAGCCCCGAGTCTCCGCCTCGTTCCAGTCACATAGGCTAAAACAACCCCTTTCATGCATCCCCGTGAACGTGAAGGCCACTTTCATTTTTTTTTTTTTTTTTTTGCAGAAATATTGACAAAACAAGTCGGGAGCGAACAGATCCGCGTTTGCGTCAGATTTAACGCACAAAGTTTTTTTTTTTCGTTTTCAAAACAAATGGCTAACTGCTGCAGCGGATTTTAAAAAAAATGGTCGCTGTTGCCAAGAGGCGATGGATTAATTTAATTAGCCTGCTGAAGATTAATGACAATGCAAAGGCCTTATAGATAACACTGCTAAAGGACGCTCATGCCCGTCTTTCATTTACAAAACTTTGAGACGCTAAAGTAAAGTAGGCTAATAATCGTATTGCCTAATTTGTGTAACCTATAGCGATAATAATAATAATAATAATAATAATAATAATAATAATAATAATAATAATAATAATAATAATAATAATAATAATAATAATAATAATCTAGGCCTATCGTGTCCTATAGTCACTTTTTGTATTTGTTTTAGATATTTTCTTCTAAAATGCGAGGTTTCGTCATAGTTTAAACGGGTGGTTAGTCTATGATTGCTGCCTTTTTCACCAATGTGTTACTGTAGGTTTACTTTTAACGACATGGCTTAGACATATCGGCTCCAATTTTAGCTACTAACCCGTTTTTTTCCCCCCTCTCCATTTAAATACAAACGACTGCATGGTGCCAGGTTGGTTGACTAGACTAGTGAGAGAGCGAGAGAGGGCGGAGAGACTCACACCCCATGCATGCGCAATTTGATAGTGACCTCCTATCCAGCCATTTAAAGGGGATCTGGAGAACCCGATAGGGCATACCCCTCTGAAGGCTTGCAGGGCAGGCTCACCGACTCGGCTCGGACAGCGCCAGAAAGTCGCCAAAATGACCTGTTTCTTGATTGTTAGGGAAATCAAGCCGCTTTGGGGGGAAAAAAGCCAAAAAAAAAAAAAAAAGAGAACACTTATACCACATCGGATTGAGTATTGTCTGAACGCCTAATCAATTTACACACAAACTGCAGGCAAACAGCCCTGACTCAGTAGTGGAATATGAGCCATAATGTATTTCTGAATAAATATTTGTAGTCTGTATTGAAGGCTGTACAAGAGCCTTATGATCGCTGTATATTTACATAAAGATCACTCTGCAACCTTAGCCTTTACGCAGTCTTTTTGGGCCAATGGAAGAGCCACATTGGCGCGTACAAAGAACCCAACCGGCTTAGAAAAATAATCATAAAAATAAGCAGGACAATGAGCTGAGCAAATGGCAGCTAATGAGCGTTTATTTTCAGTTTCGCCTCTCATCTCTGTTCTGTTAGGACTTCAGGTGCGCGCGCACGCATCACTGTTCCGCCACCACCCCCTCGTGATTAATGATGCAGCAACACACCGAGATTAATCACAGTAAATTAAAGAGTCTTGGTGGAAGTGCAACACTGGCTAATTCAGGTGGGGATGTGGAGAGCCAAGGGAAGAAATAGCTTAAATCTTTTTAGATGCAAATATGTGGTTATCTACATTCTTTACCCTGTTTCAATGTTTATGATTAATTATCTTCTCTTGGTGAAAAATAAATCATGCAAAATTAGGAACTTGCTGAATCCACTGGCGTAAGCAGAGATGGCAGGTCGATGCTGTTAATTTTAGGTTGAAATTGACACACTAATTATAGTGTAAGCAGAGTGCTGCTGGAACACAGCAGCCAAGATTATACCTCAATGCCTCTATTTTTTTTTTTTATCAGATTCCCTTTATATTTTACCAATTAAAAATCGTAAAGGCATTTCATTGCCCCAGGATAAAAACGCAGCCTCTGCTAACATGGCCATCACTTTCCCCCATCAGATTCATTGTAATGTATTAGATGCAATAAATTATCCCATGTAACAAAACATGGCGAGCTGAAAGGCTGATAATCTGCAGAGGAGAGATAAGGATTCATTATTCCAAATCATTATGAATCCAGCGTTGGCTGTGACTTCTTTCTTAATCAGCTTCTGTGATCCTGGATACGTGAACGGAACAGATAAGAGCGCACTCGTTTATAAATCTCCCCACCTCGGCCTAATATTTTAAAATAAAATCGAAAGGAGAATTGCAAACGCGCATCGTCTTTGGCGAGTGCACATGACGTGGATAACAAAGCACATTAAGGAGTAAGGCAATAAATAATACGCAGCCCATACATTTGGAGGCGTTTTGTCTGAAATTATGATCATCTTAAATAACATTTACAGCGAATAGTGTTTGTGTAGGCAGCGGAGCGGGCTTTTTAGTGCAGCAATTATTTCACATTTTTGAGTGGGAGGGGTCTGATGAACTTCACTTTATTTCTAAACGCATAAACATTTAGGCTTTACCTTCATTTACGTGCCAACGATGCATACGGACATTTGGGTAGACATAAAAAACGCACATACACACACAAAACCAAAACCACAACACCAACAACGACACCAAAACAAACTAAAAAAAAAGGCCAATAAGCTAAGTGGTTCTAACACTAGCAGGCTGCGTGTAGTGCATGCGCACAAGCCCTGCCTCCCCTGCCTCATTTTGGTTTTGCTCGCATCAAATTCTTCAATATTCATGCAGTTGTGCAAAGGACACGCGCACAGATGGATAGTCCATTTCCAGTTCTGTTCTGAGATGCACCGGAATGAGATGCATTATGGTCACGATCCTTACACCAGTATAATAGACCTTTAATAACAGGCCACCAAGGCGATCAAGGTGATCCAAGAACTTTATTGCAAGCCTAATTGGTTGCTTTTGGCCATGTGTATCATTTAAAAAAATACATAATCAATGCGTATTTGTCATTTGAATCAAATGAATTGATAGATTCCGACACATTTCATTTATTAACTAAACGCTTTTCATTTGTGCTTTCCATGCGACAAATGTAGGATTACGCACAGATAAAGGTTGTTGTATCAGACTATCTTTAATTTATAACTATAAACGACACCCCCGACCTTCCAATAGATAGCCTAATTTTGGGTGCTATCAGTTTACATTCTCCTTGAAAGACGGGAGAGACATCCTGCTCTTCTCCCATGGTCCACGGGGGGAAACGATCGGGATTTTGCTGGATTTTAATCAAGTCAACCATGGTGCAAGTTAACAGGCTACAGGCCCATCATGCGCCGGGGTTTATCAAGCTTTGGCAGTCTAGTACTGAAAGCACCAGTCCTTGGTGGAGCTAATATTCTCATAGGCTATATCATACACGCCAACTCATCATCGTTTTGACATGTTTTGATTCCACGAGAAGTTTGGCCCGCATGTGACATGAGGAAAATGATGGCTTCGTGTATAAAAAGGCAGAAAATATTAAAACGCGTAATGCTGTTATGGCATGTATGAATAAAAAAAAAAGAAAGAGTGCGCGTCTTGGCCTACTGTATATGCTCACCTTAGGCTGCAATGTCAACCTGCTTACAATACAATCATCCTCGAAAGCCATAAGAACTAGTCTCCTTCAAATGTGCAGCTAAAACAGGCTATAGTGTTTAATTGGGCTTATGTTTATCGTGACTTAAATGACGCCTCATTCCACGTCCAGAAGCTATAACGATCAGTACAGTATACGGGTAAAAGAGGTCGTCTTTGTTTGGCCCGTGCGCGTGCGTGCGTGCTTGCATCCTGCCCGGTTTCGCCTGTGTGTGTGTGTGTGTGTGTGTGTGTGTGTGTGTGCGCGTGTGTGCGGCCGTCTCTTTTTCTCACAGTGCGCGACTCCTCCAGTTTGCAGCAGGGTGTTCACTCCCCTCCGTGGCTCTCTCTTCCTCTCTGCCAGTCCTGCCTTCAGTGTATTTCTGTAAATGCTAACGGCGCATCAATTTCTATGCCACTCTCTTCTTTTCATCTGTGTGTGGGGGAAAAAAAAAAGCCCGGTGCCTGTCGCGCATCCTTCACAGGTCAGTAAATATTTAGATTTTTTTTTTTTTTTTTTTTTTGTGCCTCTGAAGCCGCGGTACAGCCCTTCATGGTCGCTCTTTCCAATATGGGGTAAAGCATCTTTACGCAATACCGAGCCGCGGTTTGATAAACGCATGGCCCAAAACGTAAACGAACCATGTGCCACCTTTGCCACTTTTAATGAATGAACTGACATCGACGTGTTTTTTTTTTTTTTTTCCTCTTCGAGATCAAGAAGCTACAAAAAATAATGCCCGTTTATTAGCCTATAATGCAGGGCGCACAACTCTTGGAATTAGAGATGTTTGGTTTTGTGTTTGTTTGATCTGGCTGTGTTAATATTTAGCCTCGCATTACAAACGGCACTCTTTTTTTTTTTTTTTGGTAAGATTTCTCTGTCTTTAGCACCTGTAAAATGGCTATAGTTTAGAGATCTCAACGAGCCATTATCAGTCAGGTTAGTGGTATAGGCAGAGGCTCATACGTGGCGTGAAATTGATGTGATTACCTTGCCGGCGGCTTGTGGGGAAGGAGTCAGGCTTTTCTTCATCTTGAACTCTGTCGATAAAAGAGGATATGTCTCGATAGGAGCTCTTTCAATCCACAGTAGCAACACGTCCTCTGCATCATCGTGGCAAACATGTCGTTTAAAAAAAAAGAAAAAAGAATTAGTCTAATAATGTGGGGGGGGGGGGGGAATTACACATGTGCCTACCGTGAATTTAGATTTAATCTCCCCTTTTGATTGTTGCGTTATTATTAGCCTCTCATCATGGCTGTCAGACTTCCGACTGGCAAAGCCTTCGATCGTAGCCTCAGAAAGCTTGACCAATGGAGCATTATTCATTCATTTGTTTTATAATAACTACAATCTTAAGCCTATATTTTTTGTCTAAATGATTATTTCCACACTTGTTTGAGGCAGGTGGATGCTTTGTTCGTGTTAAGAAAGGTGAAAGGCCCTGCACGTTCCCTCAAAGATTACATCAGTGTGTGGTGGGTGGTGATAGACTCAGATAAGCATCACAATAGGCCTAAAGCATTTTTTGTTTAACATCATTTAAAAAAAACAAATAAATAGATAAGCATTAATGAATATAAAGTCAAATAAGAATTAGGTTTTTTTTAACTGGTAGCATTTCATTCTAGGAAATACAGGCTGAGTTTCATATTCAGCCAACACAATTTTACGCCCTCGTAAGTTCTAAGAAGCGGTGTAGGTTCACAGGCTCGGAGAAAGAAATAGGCTTTTTCTTGAAAAGACCAGAGAGGGGACTAATGACTCACAAAGAGTGTAGGCTAACCGTGGACCTGCAAAAATAATACATTTAACAATCAGAGCGTGCGTAAAGGACGTGTTTTATTTGGATACCTTGTGTGTCGCTATTTTTCTTTTTCTTTTTTGCGCTTTATCTTCGACCAAGATGTCGAACGGAGACAATGCAAATAAATAAACAAACGGGCATTGTACACGTTTTCATGAAAAAAAAGAAAGAAAAAAAAAGAAATGCCATCCACTATAGGGTACAGTAAAACTTTCAGTACTTAAACGAGTAACATATTGCAGAAACATTTCTGAAAAGCGTGCATGATCTTGATTTCAGTCAGAGCTGATAAGATCGTGACTTGTAAACGCCACTCTGACTTTTGTGAACCAACATCTTTATGATCAACTGCTGTTAGACTCTGGGGGAGCTATAGGGGATTTAATTTAGTGAGAAGATTAATTCTCATCTGCAGTTGCCCAATGCATTTAAAAAATAAATAAATGTAGAATCACATTCAGTGTTATGTTTCACACTAAATGCAACTTTTGAAGTGCTTGATTGACTTGTTTCTAAATTGACAAGGCACGAGCACGTGTAAACACATTAGGTCGGCGAATTCAAATATATTTTAGAAACATACAGAGTCATGTGGAAAGTGTGTCTTTGCTTCTGTGCTTTACTCAGTGCAATAGCCATTACTGATCAGACCAACAGAAAGATGAAGTAAATAAATATGATCAGTCCCTTTGAGAGAGATCAAGTTGCATTTAATGCACTGGTTTGAATTAATAATGACACGAGCCATTTTTGGCTGTCCATTTTTATGTTACTCTGGAGGAACGGTTGTAGAAAATAACTCTCGTTGATTGACGTGCTGAAATAGGCGATACGACTGATTTGAGAGAAGTTACGCTCACAGAAAGACCAGTATTCGGGCACCCTTTTATTTTGTTTCTTTCTTCAGATTGTCAGATTGAGGAACCTCCGTAATTTGGATGTGCTATAGTGTGGCTGTCACCACGAGAGGACGCACTGCCGCAATTTTAGGAATTGAAGCGGCCTGTGTCTGGCCCAGCGCAACAGGCTCGCCTGCCTGTGCAGCTCTGCTCTCCACAACAGCTCAGCGGATACATTTAACACACACACACACAAAAACATTATTAAAATGTGATTGAGATCCTTATGCCAAAACTCTTCCTAATTTTTCCACAAATATTGTCATGCCTATATAGTATAACATGTTAAGAGTAGGCCAAATGTAAGAATTAAGACTTATTATTTTACGCACCAAATCTCATTTAATGAAAGTTAGTCTTAATACACAGGCTGGTTAAAGATGAAATAAAAAAGGAAATCTTGCATAAGCTGTGAACCTCTCTTGGCTCGGCTCTATTCAATTAGGGCAGGCCCCTCCCCTTAACTGATGACACTGACAGACCCTCCTTAAGTTGCGTCGCGCCACAGCTGTCTGCGAGCATTGAGCTGCCTGGCGCCATCCTGAAAGAATGCCTTCACTGTAAAAAAAAAAAAAAAAAAAAAAAAAAAAAGGTAGAAGTGAGAGAGTGTGTGGGGCGAGGGAGCCAGAGCTTTAGTGAGGACTGAGAACAGCGGCTAATGGACTCAAGCACTCCAGCGCACCAACACGCGTAGGAGCATTGATTTGAACCCGCTGGGTCAGTGCGCTGAAGCCGTCCACTGCGCGAACCGCGCGTTCTACTTGTTGCGCTCAGCTTAAACATTTGCTTTTCAAGAGGAACAAGTTCAGCGACTGCGCTTCTTCCGTTTGGGACGTATTTCACTGAGAGCGCACCAAGAGTTTGTTATGCTGGGTATGTGTCCTGTTTAGATATAGCCTAATGTGGTAGCTTTTTTCGCAATGATCTGCATGTTTAGTGTGACCTGTTAAAGGAGAATCCAGACTGACCGCACTATTTCTGTGTCCAGGTGACTGTTAAGTGCGCACGGATCCTGTGGATTTAACCAAACGGATTTGGGACGTTCTTTCTTCTTGTACCTGGTCTTGCATACATGAACAGAGACTGAGTTCATTGAAACGCAATGGAAGTTAGCGCAGACCAGCCCCGGTGGATGAGCCATCATCCCGCTGTCTTAAACGAGCAGCATCCCGGCTCACATCACCCGGGCCTCGGCCACTCATACATGGACCCTTCGCAGTACCCGCTGGCTGACGATGTGGATGTACTCTTTAATATTGACGGACAGGGCAACCACGTCTCTCCATACTATGGGAACTCAGTCCGTGCCGTGCAGAGGTACCCCCCACCTCCACACAGTAAGTAAAAGCTCTCAGGCCTTTATTTAATCAAGGCCTCATTATCTGTAGCCCTGGACAGACGCGCTCACGGAAATTCTCTAAATTATTGCCATTAAGTGACTAAAAGTATTTACCTTATAATGGCCTGAATAAAAGTATCAAATCAGGCCGGGTTTACTTTCAAAATATGCAACATGTTTAGCTGCTAGTTTATAATTCTCTGCAATATTTAGGCGTTGTGTGTGTGTGTGTGTTTGTATATAGCCTATATATATATATCTGTGTGTGTGTATAGTTTATATATATATAGGGCATGTGTATATATATATATATATATATATATATATATATATATATATAGTGTGTGTGTGTTTTATTCTATTTATTTTTCGGCATTGTCGGCATTGCGTAGCCTAACTGATGGGCCTTGATCGAATGTCCTATTGATATTAGAGATATTGAGGGTATGTTTACATGTCGCTAATATTTTGTCTGAACAATATGCTTTACAAAGGTGGGCCTCCTTTGAGCAGACCTTTGATTAACCGGTGCTAATGGTTTTTGTGTATATTTGTGTTGTAGGTAGCCAAGTGTGCCGTCCCTCATTACTACACGGCTCCCTTCCGTGGCTTGAGGGGAGCAAAGGCATTGCCCCACATCACAGTACTTCACCCTGGAACCTAAGCCCCTTTCCGAAGAATCCACTACACCACGGTTCCCCTGCCAGCCTGTCCGTCTATCCCCCGGCCTCCTCCTCTTCTCTGTCCAATGGCCACTCTAGTCCGCACCTCTTTACGTTTCCTCCGACCCCTCCCAAAGACGTTTCTCCGGACCCTGGCATATCTACGGGCTCCAACAGCACTCGACAGGAGGACAAGGAGTGCATAAAGTACCAGGTTTCCCTGGCAGAGAGCATGAAGCTGGAGTCAGCTCACAGTCGGAGTATGGCATCTATTGGAGGGTCAGCCTCTGCCCATCACCCCATCGCCACATACCCACCCTATGTCCCCGAATACGGGCCAGGCCTCTTCCCACCAAGTAGCCTGATAGGTGGGTCATCTTCTAGTTATGGTTCCAAAACAAGACCAAAAACAAGGTCCTGTTCAGGTAGGCGTGCGCTTTATTACATTCACTTTTGACCCATTATTATTCCCCATAGCCTACTTGCAGCTCCAACACTGACCTCTTCATATAGCCTAAACAATTAGGATGACGACCATTCACGAGAACAAGCGCATATAATAATAATAATAATAATAATAATAATAATAATAATAATAATAATAATAATAATAATAATAATAATAATAATAATAATAATAATAATAATAATTGTATATGAAATAAGGATATTGAACTGCTTTTCTGATTTAAAACAGAGGCAGAGTGGAGAGGCCAGCTTTCTGGGCTGTGTCGCCTCGTTTATATGTTTAACATAATCCCATTACTGTCAGACCAGTGCACGCCACAGTTGCTTTGTTTACTCAGCGCCGGATGCTATCGTTCACGCCAGGGGAAAACGCAAGCGAGTCCCCGGCCTGGCAGAGTGCGCAGCCTTTGAGGGAAAGAATATTTTCAAAATTGCCCCGATAATGTTAAATGTTTAGTGACAGGGGCTGTGCTATTCCTTAATGAGATAAATACCAGGCTTTGATGGAAACAAAAGCCCTGATTAGCTGATGCGCAATAAATCAGCATTATCATATACAGCCTATATTAACATAATATTGTTTAATGGAAAAAGAGCGAGTGTTTCTAAAGATCAAAGATGGAAGACTTTTCGTTATCAAGCATGTTACCTCTAGCTTGACTTAATCCAACGCTATTTCCTATACTTAAGTTGTCTCACATCATATCTGTGATGAAGTCGGTCTGTGCCTTTGCAGCTCGCGAAAAGGGGAAGTGTGGCTGCTTAAAATGCAAACGTACATTCAGACCTGCACAGAAACTCATTGTGAATGTTTGCTTTCAAATAATGTGAGCGCGACTCCGGCTCCCATGTTTCACTTTCAGCAGGGCCCACGCAGAGAGAGCGCATGTTTCACCTGTCGATAGCACTTAAAGGTGTCAAAGACCGCACCACATTCTATTATTATTATTATTATTATTATTATTATTATTATTATTATTATTATTATTATTATTATTATTATTATTATTATTATTATTATTATTATTATTATTATTATTACTACGTTGTTCATGTATGTTTGACATATAACAACATTTATTTGAAGACCGCACAGATTTATCATCGTAGCGCATTTTCACAGTCCACTAATCTCCACATCCCCTGCTTGTGTCTTTGCGCGTTTGCAGAAGGCAGAGAGTGCGTGAACTGCGGAGCCACATCGACTCCGCTGTGGAGGCGGGACGGCACTGGGCACTACCTCTGTAACGCCTGTGGTCTCTACCACAAGATGAACGGACAAAACCGTCCCCTGATAAAACCCAAGCGGCGACTGGTACGTTCTCCTCCTTCCCAACCATTCCACTGATGCCTCGAACTTTCCCCCACGGATTATCATATTTTGTTTTTACTCGACGGTCTTGTTCTTATAGCCTACACTCCTCTCCTCACACAGACATGAGTCGTATCAAAAACAAACTAATAAAAGCTATTGTTAGTGTAAGAAGACGCAGAGGTTGCCTATATTAAAAGGCTGACATTTAGCCCACATTTAGGCGAGGGATCGTAGAATGAACTGAACAGAACCCCACGACACGCGATCTCCTTGTCCCCGTGCGCGTGTGAATATCCATACGCTCGCCACTGAAGTCCTGCTCCGTGCTCGTCTAGGACTAGGCTAATGTGAAAAGCCGACTTTCCCGGAAAGGGCTGCCGGATATCTGAGCAGTGCAGATAAGTCGCTTCTAACAACACCGGCCGCTTCCCCAGTCATAACACAGGCAGAGCGGAGTCGAGCACAGCCAGCGCGCGCGGGCACAACTTGAGTTTGTTTAGCGCGCGGAACACTCAAAGGCACTGCGCTAATGGTCACGGCACACTTGACCCTGTCCTATCGGAATGGACGGGACAGTAGACGGGGGTGCTTTAAAAACCTCAAATACTAATGAGATGTTACTCTAAGACACGAAAGGCCCGAGGCGGCAACGTGTGCGCGCGCGATCTGTGGATGCGGGTATTAAGTCATAACGTGTGCACGAGCTATTCTAAAGGACACGTAGCCCTGTATCCTTTATGGTCTGTTGTGTATTGATTGTTTTAGAGATTATACCATCAATGTCAAGTCAACAAATAAGCAGTAGGGGGTAAATCGCGACACTGCTCACTGACATCGCCTCCCACATTAAAGTCTGTGCGCGAGTGGAAGTGAGTTAAAAAGACAGAAAGCACAACGTGATCAAATAAATAAACACACGTGTGAAAACGCACTTTAGACTACCACGTCTTTGCGCACAAATGTGTAAGTGTTTGGTGACTTCACTCAGCGCCTAAATAGACAAGGAAATGCGTGATACAAATGCAGGCCAATAAAATAGCCTAAGAATAATGTCGGTTGGGAGAGTAAACCGGGTGAAATGTAAAGATTGCTTATTGGTCCCGTAATGTGACGACTCTGTTGGTTTTTCTTCTGTGCACAGTCCGCTGCCAGGCGAGCTGGAACCTCCTGCGCAAATTGTCAGACAACCACCACGACACTGTGGCGGAGGAACGCCAATGGCGACCCGGTTTGTAACGCCTGCGGCCTCTACTACAAGCTGCACAATGTAAGTAATACTGCTATTGATGTATCATTTCGCCATAAGCTTTTTTTTTTTTTTTTTTTTTGTCACGTCCCGTTTCTTCTGATTCTTTTTTATCCGTCTTCTGTCCGGGGCACTGAGATAACATAGGCCTTTATTATTATTATTATGTTTTCAATATTAAGGTCTTTTGGCCATGCTGTCAAATCTAATATGAAAAAAGGGGAGGGGGGAAAACACAGCTAATTCCATTTGAATATTTAATAAGGTTCTCAATTAGTTGTATTAATTCGAGTCAACCACGTTATTCAGTTTATGATGGTGAGCCCCTGTCCTCATTTCACCATCGATCAAGGAATAATCGCACATCAGTTCTGAAGTGTTGAGCCAGGACCCAACGGTGTGTTGTGGCGTGAGACCGTAAAGACCAGTGTTTTGATATTTTTTGACAGACCATTTTATTATCAATGCTTGAACCAATTGCGCGATGTCAGAAAATAGTCTTTTTTATTTTCATTCTAAAAAATATTAAATTGTTTTGCATTAGTTACATTCAATATTCTTATTTGGGTCGTGGCTGGTCAGGATGTGATGAAGTTGGGTCCTGATGCAACAGTTGAGAACCACCGCTCTTGCAGCTGCATTTTTAAAGTATCCCGAGAAGTCTTGAATATGAGTTATAGCAGAAATAACAATATTGTTGTAGCCCCCTAAGCTGACGAGCATGCTTTCCTTTTCACCATTTTGCCAATAAATTAAAAGCTACAACAAATGTACTTAATTATTGTAATGTGTCTTAGTCGTCTTTGTGAGAGGCGTAATTGAGTTATGTGGCAAAATGTCTCTCCAACTCTTTTATTAAACATACATATGGGCATAAGGACTCATAAAGCATGTCTAAGAGCTGTGAGAGAATCAGTCCCCTATGAAAGACGCACAAAGAGGATGAAACCAGATTGGAACCTTCACCTTCACCATAATCTGTTGTCACATGGATTTGTCCAAGTTAGCACCGATGAAAAAGGAGCTGTGTGGCTTGGATATAGTCTCATTGTCTTAGGTTTAAAAAGAGATTTTCAACCCTAAAAATCATAAATTAGTGCACCATCAACATTTACTGCTGCACAGGATGTACGATATAGACCATATGCTATTTTCCACTGCAGCACGGTTACCCTGATTTGCCCCTTAATGGAAGCAAACCATGTCTCTTAAAGCACAATGTTTGCATTTCTTTTTCTGTTTTTGAAAATAGCAGACTTGCTTTATTTCATGTTTTGCCGCGTGAGACCGAAACCCAAATTGAAAGTATTTAGTAACCAGGCTGCATCCTCAAAGTGTTCACTCTCTTGACTGTGCTTTGAACATGCTGCGACAAAAATACTAATCTGCCATTTGTCTATCTTCTTTTGAGAGCAGATCAACAGACCTCTGACCATGAAGAAGGAAGGCATCCAGACCAGAAACAGAAAGATGTCCAGCAAGTCAAAGAAGAGCAAAAAGTCCCAAGACAGCATGGACGACTTTTCCAAAAGCCTGATGGACAAGAGCAGCTCCTTCAGCCCAGCAGCGCTGTCCCGCCACATGTCGTCATTCCCTCCCTTCTCACACTCCAGTCACATGCTGACCACGCCCACACCCATGCACCCCTCATCGAGTCTCCCTTTCCCACACCACTCCAGTATGGTCACAGCTATGGGCTAGCCCCGTACTGAACTTCAGCGCACTCAACGGTACCTCTGCTCCCACACGAAAAGACGCAAAGACAGCTTGCTGACCCAACCTAAGCTCCCAGTCTCACTGCTCCTAAGGTGGGACGATAACAGGCTTTAGACTCTTTTTCTGAGTTGTATTTTATTTTTGTATGACTGTGTACATCTGCAATGTCAATGCTTTGCAGAGCGTACTCTGGCTCACTGACCTCTGGGGACCTTCTGCCAGGAGAGAGACTTTTTTTTCCTCTGCAACACTGAAGCTACCCTTTTCATTTATGTACAAAAAGCCATTTTTCATCCACAGACATTACAGTTATAATTTTTAACTCACGTTCACCTTGCACCTGTGTAACAGGATTCTCTGCTCATTCCCTTCTTCCTCTGAGGAGAAGGAGACATTAAATATATTTGTACAAATTGTATGAAATACAGTTCATCTAAGAAAGACTTTTTAATTAATTAAGGGAATTGTTGTTGAGCATCTAATTACCAGGAAGGTACGAGGCAGCAGGCGGGTGCAGTGGTAGAGGCGCAGCGAGGACTCAGAGAGGACTCAAAGAGGACTCAGAGAGGGCTCAGAGAGGGCTCAGAGGTAAACAGATCAGGTCAGGTTTGGCCGACGTCTTTGCATTAGTTTAACTGACAACAGTCACCTCTGAGTGCAGTGTCCCTCTACTTTGTTTCTGGATGTGCTATAGGTCTTGGGCGGGTGCTTTGTGTTGATGCGTACATGTACACACACAGATACACACACAGACTTAGACACAACACATCACTTGAAAGATTTTCTTCCTGCCCACAGATTATATGCATTGTGAAAAGGTTAATGTATTTGTTACTTGTATGTATAAATCAGAGTACCAAAAATATGAAAGAAACAAAGATGTAGAATTATTTCTTTATGTTAAGCAGACTGAATGGTTGTAAAAATTTAATAATAATAATCACTAGTGTAAAATATGACTGCATTTTGTTTTGTAATTTCTTTTCCTCTTTGAAAATAAATAAACTAGTTTAATCTCTGTTGATATGTCAGTACTGTGGCTGAGTCTCCTTTGTATGACTCAGCGTCACTTCACATCACACTTTGCAAGCTAAACGACAGCAAGCCACAGAAACGTATACGGTCAGTTAAGCACCAACAGGAAGAGGAGAAATAAACAGGGGGAATGGTGGAATAAATCACATGGTTAGGTCATGAGTTCAAGCATCAAGAGGGCCAACAGCCCTTTGTCCATCTGACCAATAATAAACGGACTGACGAGCATCACACTCCACACAGTCACATCCTTCACAAATATAAGGCGAAGACAAATTATCAACCCGACTCTGGATTCCAGGGTAGGGCAAAGCAGAAGGCACGCAGAAGTGTTTCAAGTAACAAATCTAATCAGAATGACTGTGAAAGAGGAAAGAAAGAGGAAATGCGATGGTTTCAGCCACCGACTTGCTCATTTACATACGGTGACATTTAATGACAGATTAAGAATGACATGAACTGCGTGCAGTTTTTGTTGTGCCTCCCACTGAATATCACCCCCAGTGTAGTTTCCCCAACTCATACTCACACACAGCAAAAGAAAAATACATCATTTTGAAAAGGGACATTGTGTTTTTTGTCAAAACTATGGACCTGCCTGCCAGAATAAAAATCTAATTAAATGCAAAAATAAAAAAAAATATTTGGATTTATTGGCATTGAAAGCTTTATGTCCACTAAAATTGCACATTTCTCCAAAAGTTGCTTAATTTTAGAAAGAAAACGATAAACCTCAGAGACACAAGCAGAAAAATGCAAAACCTGCACAAATTCAAGTAGTGTAGTAGTAGTAACTATTAAGTAGTGTAGTAGTAGTAACTAATAAGTAGTGTAGTAGTAGTAGTAACTAATATCATCCTTAGCGACCTATGGATTATCAGTCCTACACACCATAAAACCCACTAAGGTTTAAGACTCCAAAAGTTGAGATCTTCTTCTTCTTCTTCTTCTTCTTCTTCTTCTTCTTCTTCTTCTTCTTCTTCTTCTTCTTCTTCTTCTTCTTCTCCTCCTCTCCGCCTTTTCCTCTTCTCCTCCTCCTCCTCCTCCTCCACCCCTCCTCTTCCTCTTCTTCTTCTTCTCCTCTCCTTGTCCTCTCCTTGTCCTCTCCTCCTCGTCTTCTTGTTTTTTTAAGCTTATGGAGGAAATGAATGGACATTTTACAAGAGCTGGTTTTGAAGTTAGTGTAATGATTGAGCTCCATTCCTTTTACCTACTGGACTTTACATTAATTATACTTATGGAATATTTTAAATTTCTTGTTTTTCTTAATGGCGATGGCAGTATACCAATTCAATATTTGCAACGCAACGAAACATGTATTAACACAACATTTAATTTACGAATTTACATACATTTACAATTACAGGCGGAACTCAGAAAATGAGAATATCGTTAAAAAATTCTGTCGTTCAACTTAAACTGTGAGATGAATGTATGATATAGACTCATTACATACAAAGTGAGATATGAATAGCTTTTATTTGTTCTAATTTTGATGATTAGGCTCAGCTTGTAAAAAAACCCAAATGAAAAACAAATTAGAATATTTTGAAAGTGGACTGTAAGCCATAATCGTCAAAATCATAACAAAGTCTATATCATGTATTCGTTTCACATTTATCAGTTGAAATACAGACAAAAATGGCGATATTCTAATTTTTTCGAGTTTCACCTGTATAACCGTCAGTCTGTATACTGTGACAGTATTTTCACTGTTCACTGTTTCTTCAACCTCAAGCTCCATCTCTAATATGGGAATGTTTTTGCTCGAGTGAAAAGGCGATGCAGTCGTCTGAGAGCTTCCTGAAGAAAGGCCACAGCGAAGTCAGGTATTTGGCATCATTTGTTTCTGAGCCTGCGACCAATCAGGAGATTTGCTTCTGTGTTTCAATAATGAGGTCATGGGGGCATGTGGAAGAGAATGGCAGCGGCGCACGGCTCTGTGTGTGTATATAAAGGGATTGAGGGAAGCTTTGCCCTGTGCTAGGACCCTATGGCCCTTGGCTGACCTTTCCCCAGTGTTTGCCGTGGATGTGTGCCAGGGGTGAGTGCATGTGCCGCGGCGAGCTCAGGTGAGGAGGGCTGCACGGTCACTGACGTACTGTCATCGATCCTCTTCTCCCCTTTTTACTTAGTCACAGACACTTTTGTCTCTCAACCTCTGGCTTCATCCGCAGGTTAGTGTGGGGAAAGATTTGTGGCTGTAATTGGCTTAAAGCAACCGTCCATCTTTGCCAAGTCATCAGCAGTGGTGAGGTCAAACCTGGGGTCACTTTAAAAGACTTTGGAAGCTGCTGCCTTTAACTGAGCTTTGGACACACACATTCTGACAATCCTGACTTAAAGGCACACTGCGTAACATTTTGGACTATACTGTTGCGGCAAAACAAAACATGCTCCTAATGACACAGAAAATGCTGTTGCTGCAGTGTGTAATAAAAGAATGGATTTGGATGAGAAACTATCCTGTTTAAATCCCATATTCGACTGCCTTTCGTCACATCTCCATGGAGACGAGCTGGAGACGTACCCACTCCCAGTAAAGTTTACAGTCATATCTTAGTAGGGGTGAGCCTCATAAATGTTTGTTTGTACATTTATGAGGTATTTTTCAATGATGAACATATCTGTCATAAAATACATGCTTGTATTTAAATTTTATTTATTGGGTCAAATTCTACGCGGTGTGGCTTTAAATACTTTGTCAACACATCATCAACAATCCTTATGGGATCAGTGTGTCATGTTGGCAAGCTGACAGAAAAGTCAGACTTCTGGTTAGAATAGAAACGACTTTATTATCTACCATGCGTGATGATGGTAGAAATTTGGTTTGCTCATACATTCACGGTACATTTGCCCAACAAAAATGAATTCAGAACAAAAATAACAGTTGTGGTGTTTGGAGAACACAGAATTAGGTGTTTTTTAGGAGTGAAAACACCACAAAATATTTTTTTCATGGTTTAATGCTTTAATGGTTTGTCTTCCAATTCCAACTTTTCGGGAGGTGTAGCAAAGTATGATCATGTGATTATAGGCATGGAGCAAGTACAATCTAAAATTAAATGTAAACAGACAAACAAACAAATAACAAAAATGATAACTTGAATCTTAAAGCCAGGGCTTCATTACCTTCCTGTTTGTAATAGTTAGATCGTACCGGAAGTCTCTGCTCTAAAATAAAAACTGGTGATAAGTCAACCACAGCTTCCTCTAAAACCACAACTTGTTGATTTTACACATATTGAACAACTTCACAGAATTTTAGTGCATCCAACCGAGCAAAACGGGGGTTGTTTGCACAAAACATGGGCTGATGAACAAGTTACTACATTATTCACAAAGCTGAGTAGGCTAACCCGTCTACTATACCCTGTACTACTCTGTGGCTCCAACATGCATGGGCAATACATTATAATGAGACTTTACCACTTAGGATTTGGAAAGTAAGTCGCTGTTCATTTGCTTATCACTTCTTTTGCTTTCGAGCAGGTGTGGGGACAGTCCGGCCTCAGATCCGTATATTGTCCAGGTCCCTGAGGCATTTTTCATATAATATATCAGGGTTGTGATATTGCGTGACATATCGCGCTGCATCAGTTGGCGGCAGTGACTGACTTGATTGACAGGTGCTGCATCTTGGCAACTGTTAAGAAAATGAAGGTGGAGCTTGAATGCCGTGTATTCCAGGAAAAATGACAAATTACTTCTTCTTTGTTGAAGTGAAAGGAAAGCCAGTGTGCCTAGTATGTGGTGGCTGGCAGTGATGAAGAAGGCAGATCTGGAGCGCCATCACACCCCGAAACAACATTGGATAAAGTTAATGCTCTTCGTCGCAGTTTGGGAGCCCAGCAAGCAGCTTTCACAAGACCTCAGAGTGTCGCTAAATTGCGAGGCCCTTGTTGTACTTGATAACAATGCATTTTGCCCTTGATGTGAAGGTTCCCCACCCTTGTTTTAGAGCGTGCAGGATGAGCTGCTCCTGCGTTGTGGGAGTTCTCACACGTGTCTGAGATCCCCTCGATACTTTTGAAAAGAGCGAGCCTTGTGCTTCATTGTCTCCTAAACAATCGTAAATTTGAACCATAATCTCCCGTCACAACATTGCAGATAAAAGATAATTATCTCTTTTTACTGAGGTGCCCTGGGGCTTGTTGGACGGCGCTGCAGACAACATGCCTAAACCATCGCATCCCACACACACTTAGGCTGCATACCGTCTGCACAAAACTCTCCATTTCTCATTCACCGTAAATACGAAGGCAAATTACTTTCTGGCTTTACATAAATCTGTTCTTTTCATATGAAGGGGTGTGGTGGTTCAGAATTTCATTTTCAGAGCACATTAGTACAACGTGTATTGCCAGAGACAGAAAATGTCACGAAGATTGATGAATGAAGCGCTGAAATGTGGTGCGCTTCAGGGAAACGTTGAGGCCCAGAAGAACACACTGGGGCGGGAATGGCCCTGTTGAGCCAGTGCAGCACGTGCGGCAGTGAAGCAAAGTGCATGCAAGTGTTAAAAGAAAACAAGTTTTACCCTCAAATGAGTGCAATATACTGTACATTCACAAAGAACTGGTAAATAAACATGCCTCCCCTGTAATGCCATTTAAAAATATAGAATCAAATGTTTTAACCTCTTAACCCCACCTTAATCGAGCACATTGTCTCCAATTCAGCTGTACCCACATCTAAAAGATGCTCGACTGGAGCTTACAGCCTATAAGCCAGTGTGATCCTGACTTTTTGTTGTTGTGTTGTTGCAGCGTTTTTGTCACATTTTTGTCGAGTTTTGGTCTTTTTTCTTGTTGCTTCCTTCATCTCTTTTTTTCTTGCTTTTTGACACAATTTTATCACGTTTTCATCACGATTGTTTGTCCCTTTCTTATTGTGTTCTTGTTGCTTTTCTGGCATGTTTTTATTGCTCATTTATCCCTCTTTTCTGGCTTTTTTTGTGGCTCTTTGTTTTGGCTTTTTCATCACTTTCTTCATTGTGTTTTTGTTGCTTTTTTTGGGAGTCGTTTTTTGTTGTATTTGCTCAGCTCAGGTGGGGGTTAAGAGGTTAAATAAATGAATGTTCTTCAAACTGGCACAATTTTTTGGAAAAGCAACACACAGAACTTAGATAATCTATCGGGGCCATATATATAATACTATAGCCTACATTACTCATGACTTCTGTTTTGTGCTATAAGACGTCTCACACATCAGCTGCTTTTGCCAAGCGTCACAACAGGACCTCAACTCTTAATGCAAGCAATTCCCTTGTAGACTGTAGTATTGTTTTTCTCCAAAGACGCTCCAAAAAACAATGCCGTTTTGGCTCCTTAGCTTGGCTTCAAATCAGTTTACCTCCAGCGTGTCAGTAAATATTATCTCTCCCGATCTTGTGTTGTCCAGTTGGCCCAGCCTAACGGAAAGTCAAACCTCTCGCCCCTAAGCCAAACTGTCACATCACCTGTCACAAAGGCCACATTTGCATTGGCATGTATCCACACATTGACTGTGGGGTTTACCCGACACTGTATGACAGAAACAATAATAAAACAACCTGACAGATATATAACTAGCTACTTCGTAAAAAAAAAAAAAAAAAAAAGCCCAGAGAGAAGTGAAGTTGACAAGCGTTTGTTGTGATCTCCCGAGTGCGATGGATTAGCGCAGTTTGATGACATGATTTTTTTTTAACCGAGGTGTGAGTCATCCCCGGACCATGTCACTGCCTAATCACCGTGATAAATGAAGATGATTTCTGAACACATACTGGATTATTCTTAGATCATCTTCTTAGACTTGATGTCCCCCCCCCCCCCCCCCCTTTTCCTTTATAGCCTAACGGAGGACGGCACTAGTTTTACTTCTGAATCGTTTTGAGTTATCCACAAAATTCACTGATTCTCACTAAGCTGAAAGGACAATTATATTTTAAAGTTAAACAGAAATAATGACAGATCCAAGAATTTGACAGTCTTTAAAGGTGCACTATGCCACTTTTTATGTGAAAAAAAAAAACCCTTGATATTTGTGCATATTTGACCTTTTGGTGACTCAGTGGCGTTGTGGGTGCAGTATGACACCTTTGCTTTCCCTCACAGTGGCCTTTATGATGCTACAGGATCAATTGTTTTTTTGAGGTTTGTACCAGAAACTGTCCATAAACAGAGGCCACTGTGAGGGAAAGCAAAGGTGCCATGCTGCACCCATAAAGCCACTGAGTCACTAAAAGGTCAAATATGCACAAATATCAAGAGTTTTGTTTAACATAAAAAGTTACATAGTGCACCTTTAAGTCCAAAACCAGGTCAGGCTCATTTTGTTCACCCTCCGCTCCTGATATTTTGCCCCAGTGGTTTTGAAGGATTGATCAAATGCAGATAACAACTTTCCAGGGATGATACAATGTAACTTTACCATTCCTCTTTTCTTTCTGGACATAACCACAGTCGCGGAAACACCAGCAGCCAATGGGACAAGGCTCATAATATAAACACACCAGCCAAAGGTGAAAGAAAAAATCACTGGGTTTTAAGATGATTATCTGTAACATCTGAAGAAGTGAGAGATATTAGGAAAGTGATATGATATCACCAACACTAACTATCTACCCCTTATCTCATTACAGAATATGATATCAGGCCATCATGGTGGATTTTCTACACAGCTTAGATTATTTTCACATACAAACAAAAAGTGGATTGTCAACATTTGACACTCACTGATAATCAATCTGACGATGATACGCCATCTTAATTTAGAGATTACAGAAATACATTCAGGAAAAAAGTACAATTCATTGATATTCATCATAAGTGCCACTGTCACTGGTGTCACAGCCGCTGTGAGTTTATTTTAATCTGCTTTATTTGTTATACAACAACTGTACGGCATGGAGGAGTGGGCAGTGGGCAGCCAGTCTGCGTTATTATGTTATTACCCCATTAGTTTACTAAAATGCTGTTCATGTGTAAAGCTATTGTTTAATTTCCTATAGAACACGTTAAAGGCACACTGCGCAACATCTTGGACTATACTGTTGCCATCAGTGATGGCATAAAGTGGGTCATCAAAGAATGGATCTGGATGAGAACCTAACCTGACTTTAGTCGACATCTCCACGGCAACGAGCTGGAGACGTCCCACTCCTGGTAAAGTTACAGTCATGCCTTATGAGAGCTGAGCCGCTCAGAACAAAGGTTCATGTTTGTTTGTACATTTATGAGGTCTTTTTCAATTATGAAAATATCTGTCATAAAATAAATGCTTGGATTTGAATTTTATTTATTGGGTGAAATTCTACGGGGAGTGGCTTTAACATTGTCTAGCATTTTTTGATATTACAGTTTCATTAGCACTAATTAATAAATTGTTCGGAAAGAGGACAAACCTTTCGGGGGATATTTGCTGTGGATTAGATCCAGCAAATCTCACAGCTAGTCTCAAACCACAGTTATTAACTAAGTTAACTAGTTAAGTATTAACTAAAGTAATTCAATATTTAGTTTTAGAAAATGCTACTCGTTCATAAGTCTGAAGCAGCAGAGCTCATGTTTTTTTTCACTGTGCAATTGTATTATTGGTCTTTTTCATTATTATTTTTTTGAGTTTGAAATCACAAAATTTACAGCACAAGTTTACCAGAAACTTCCCGTACATTGATAATGACCCACGAGATAAAGTTTAAAATTTAAAATTAAGTTTTAAATGATGCTGCTAATGGCAATACAAGTGGCACATGTAAATGTCATAGGTGTGGCAGGTTGTTGGAAAAGTGCCGAAAGTGAATATTTCCAGTCCTGGTGAATTAAGTGGATTGATAAAGCAATACACATGTCGGCATCAATCCAAGAAAGTTCTTCCACCTTATGATCTACTTTAGCAGTACATGCTGATGCTAACACCTTTAGCATCAGCTTTGTACCTCTTTGCAACACTGGGTCATTTTACATCACAAATAGTCTACTGTCATTTCATCACAGTATCTTACAAGAAGGTTGCACATCTAGCCGGTAGAGCAATGCTCTAATGACAGAATACAAGAATAACATTCATATTATTTACAGTCTAGTTTTACCACATACTGACACAGGCATAAGTGTATGTGAACTATGCTCTCTAATTTGCTTAAGTACAGTTTCAACGCTGTGAAGGAGATAAGAATGTTCCTAATAGACCTTGACATCTAGTGATAATCACACAAAACACACAAACAAAGCACAATTCTTCCAATTGGATTGGGGCTGAAAAATGATTGTGGCTCTTTAATAAAGTTTGTATGGTCTAGGTTTGAAACGAAGTACAGAAAAGTTGGCACCAGAGATGTATAAAGAGTCCTTGGTTTTTAACCAGCCGTTTGCATCTGCCCATGCTTGTGCAAAGCTGGTAGCACCCGTGCAAACAAAGAGTAGTTTCAGCAAAGTAAAGTTTTACACACATGCCACAATGAGACAATAATGCTTAGCTATAGAGAGGAAAACCAATCTGTCAGAAAGCATTGCAGGCATCCAGTGCAGTGTGGGGTTGCGTAAGAGGAGCAGATGAAAAGCAGGAATGTATCTCCGTCAACGCACGAACCAAACGAGACAGGGTTTGTTTGTCTGAACACCTCCCGATCACCAGCCGTGAACCAGGAAGCTGCAGGTGCCTCGCTCCAACGGCAGCCCTGAATTGTCAACGGTGGATAGACTGGTTGGGCCTGGATTGGGGGAAAGAGAGAATTGCAAAAAAAAAAAAAAAAAGGGTCAGACACTGTGTCGTCTTTAACATTAGTGAAGGAATTAGCCTTGACTAGTTCAGTGTAAAATTTGAAAGTGTAAGCTGTTTGTTGTTTTCCCCCCAAAGTTGGCTTATATTAGTGTTGTCTTATTGCGGCTCGGGTGGATGTGGCTGGCTTTCGTGGGTGCCTGGCACGGGCAACAGTGGGAGAGATATCCAGCGGAGAGAGGGCAGGCTTGGGGAACTAGACTCTCTATTGTGTTCCTATTGTAGCGTGGTCACTCTCCACTGCTCTGGCTCACTGCCCTCTATGAGCCCGTCCATGTCAGCAGAAATTAGTTTTTTTTCCTCCGCTTTCATCCCTTTCATTCAATGTTAGTCACTCATGTGTTTCTTCCAATGTCTTAAAAGGCTTGATGTTATGGTTCAATGTTAGCATATTGAAGCGACAGGCAACTTGTGAACTCTATTGCTGTTCCTGATTGAAAGATTTTTTACAACTATATAAAAAAAAAAAAAACATAAACAGAAGCGAAACCTACTAATTTATCCGAGAGCAATGTGGTTGTGAATCTTGTGGAAAACTCACCTCATACACAAACCTCTTTCTCAACAGTGGGGGCATTGTCTTTACGTGATGTTTCGCGAGTGCTATTTCTCCTGTTCTTACACACAGCGCCAATACCAGAGAGGGGGAGGGTGGCCCCGGGGCAGGTGAGCTGAAGGGGAGCTGGAGGTGGTGGTGGTGGTGGTGGTGGGGAGGGGAACACGCAGAGGAGGATTCGGGTGACCAGTTTTACCTGGGACCAGCCCGAGCCCGTCCGGACACGCTGAGGAGAAGGGTAGCCTCCAGGGGAACTGAAACCCAGGGTGGAGAGAGGGCCAAGTCAGTGTTAGGACAAAAAACAGTCATCCTCAGCACTCATTAATCATATGTGTTAACCATATACTTCCCAACGTAAAGTCCCATTGTTGAATGTTTTCCCATAACATAAATGAAACTGTTGGCCCATATGTCTCAAGGTATTTTGATTTGGAGTGAACTGTGTTGTTTTTGCAAGCCTTTTCCACCCAGAAATGAGCAACGGTGAATGCCTATGTAAACTGAAACTGTAAACATCACGCACAGCAAGGATTTTGAGTTAACATGCAAATTAATTTGTTTTTGACACCCCAAAACAGAAACAGAAAAGCAAAACAATGCACAAGGTTGTCTGTATAAACCATACAACTTTTGCTTAAAGGGGCTAGATGCAAGTTAGCCATTTTATGCTCACTACTGCCACCTCAGGCCTTGCGCATAACTGCAGCTTCTATATTAAGCTCGTGCATGATGGCGCTTTGGACCCGAATTAACACCTTTTTGAGTGACAGTGCAGGATTTTAGAGGCAGTTTTGGTGAACAGGTCTGGGCTCATTCTACACATTAGGACATGGCTGGAACATGTAGGGGGAGAAAAATACTTAGTTTTAACATTTTTAAACACCGTATAGTCCCTTCAAGTATACCTTCTCCAATGATTGCCACTATATTTATAAACTCCCTGCATGCTCGTCACTTACGGTTGAAATCCTCTGAAGAGTCACGGGATATACACATATAACAGAGGCTGAACTTTTTTTGTACCACACATGAACTTGTTTCTTAAGTGAGAGAAAACAAGCCACTCTGAACTCTGCTTCACCCGGACGTTGATGCCCTGCAGTGATTTCCCCAGCACTGGGTGCGAAGGGGGGAGGGGCTAATATTTATGACTTATTAACACATGTCATACAGATACTTGCCTTTTTGGTTCACCTGTGGATCTTCACTTTTATAGCTCCATGTCACACTCTTGAAATTCAGCTTCAACAGGTTGTGGTACTTCGCCGCCTGGTCACAGTTCAACTGAATGTTGTCTTAAAAATAACAGCAGTGACAAATAAAACAGAAACAGAAATCTTCACTGCAGTTCTGTTTCTTAGTTATATCTCCCACCTCCACGAAACATCAAAATGTGTTCAGTGGTTGGGCAGCAAACTAAATTCACGATGGCTGACATAGCAACTAATTATGGGGATTTTTCTTTTTTATAGATATATCATAAATACATAGCACTCTTGTATGTAATACTTAAGTGAAAGACAGATCAGAATTCCCTGCTCTCTATTTTTTCGATATTCTGCGATCCGGTCCTCAGAAAGGACAAGGCTGCAGGTATGTTAGAATCTGAGCTAAAGTGCAGGTGGAGGTGAACGCTGATGGATTGATGACACTCCTGACAGGAGATGATCAGCAATAAAGCATTTAGCTTTATTGCAACAGTACATTTCTAACTTTATTTGAACTTGATTTCCTTTTTTTTTTTTTGCTCTCCTTACTTTACCCATGATGCTTTGGTCTCAAGTGGAATCACACTTGTTAACAATCCTCTGTGGCCACATGGGTGAAGGTTTCCCCAATCAATGTCAGTGGTTGTTTAGATTTAATTAGTGGGATCAGAACACAGTCTTTGTGCGAGTGCATCCATTTAGAGTCCCCCGCATTGGGCTTTCACATTCACAATGGAAAGACTGAAGGGTCAATTTTGGTAATCCTATATGTGCACTTTGTGGCCTGTCCCCTAAGGGCAAGCAATGTAGTGCTCTATGAGTGCACGCTGCTCTCCCTTCATTTGTCATGAACACACATTTGTTGTGTGTTCATGTAATACTATGCGTGAGAGTGTGTTTGGCATTGCACAGGGTTAAGATTGATTGAGCGCTGAACTGTGGGTCTCGTGGGTGTTTTTAACCATATTGTTTTGTATTATGTGGCTTTCGATAAGACTGTGGTAATAATAACAACCTTAAAATGGTCAGGGTGCACATTTTTTCAAAACATTTCAAAGATACTATATACCACAAATTTCTTCATGTTTCTTAAATGGAGAAACACACATAGGCCTGAGCATCTGCTGCTTTACAACCCACAGACCATTCTGCTTGACTGGTCTGTTGTATCTGTCTGTACCTACAGGTCCAGACCAGAGGAGGCCAGAGGTAACTTCAGGATGAAAGCTGAGATTGGGATAGGGGATCTGCGTTAGGAGCAGGTTCCTCTGTTTGCACCTGGCCATCTGGAGATTACATCCTTCAGACCAGTAATAGAGACCCCCCTGATCTTTAACTTCTGGCGGAAGACCCCAAATGCACACCCTTAGCAGAGTCAAAGCTGGAGCACCAATGGGACAAGAGTATGGGAGGTTTTATTTTAAGATGATGGGCTTCAGAAGATCTTTTCATAGTGATGTTTGAACTTGCTCTGGAGAGTCAAAACAGCAGTGATTATCAGTGTATCTTGTAGATAAAAGTTAATCAATAGTGGAAACCCATACAAATACCAGCTTTCTCCTGGGGATGAGGTGACAAGCCATGGGTTTAGGGTGCACTAGTCTAGCCCACGTTGTTTTACTGGATGCTTCGCTGTGTGTTTTCGGTGGATTTTGTTACTGCGGAGAGTCCATAATGGTCCTGAAGAAAGCAGCTTTTTAAAAGTAAACAAACAGCTAACGTATGAGCTCAAGACATTTGAGACCTACATGTTTCTGAAACACTGTAGAGGCACCAGGAGTCCCCCGCACCTGCAGCACAGTGGAGGCATCACAAGAGGCACTACAGGAAACGAAAAAGGGACAAACGAGGAGGTATCCAGGCGAGACTCACAGCTAAGCCACTCACATCTTCTATCCCTATGTTCTGGCTAATGGAGAATAAAACAGATTAACTGCTAAGCTCTTCCCAGCAGACGGTGAAAGACTGTTATGGAGCGGAGGGAGCTGCGCAGGAGGAAGAGGAAGGAGGAGGTGGAGCTGACCAGTGCAGGACACCACGCTCTGAAACAGGGACAAACCCAGGAGGCGCTGCACCATTTCAGAGGATCAGAGGAGACTGAAGGCTTTTGTTGTACGGTTGTACAATGACAAATAAAGCACTTACTGACATAGAGGTTCTCAAATTTTTTACACCCAGAGCAACCTTAAAAATATTTCACTTTCCAAGTATCACCTGACCTAGCTCAAGATAAAATGAGACTAAGTTAAGACTAACCAGGGTTTAAAGAGATGTATAAATGAACTTGTCCTTGATACAATTAGTCAAATTGAAAATTGTGAGACACGTACCACACATTAAAGCACATTAAAACCTACAACATGAATGAACTAGAATAAGCAGCTAGTCGTATGGACCTTTTGATGACTGGAGCAGATCACAAAATGAATGATTGTTAAGAAAACATGTTCAGAGACGGGAGCTGTAGACTAGATGTCATTAACATTTATTTCATTTAGTCCCAGATAACGAGCAACATACACTGTACCTTTGTGCAACTGTGTCAAACTTATATTAAAATGTCATGCACCATATTCAAAACATAAGTATTGTAGATGTGTATCAATTTTGATGAAATAAGCATATCTTTGTAAATGCAGAATTCAGACACTCCTCACATTCCTGAAGTGGTGTCAACGATGAAGCAAGATTTGACTTGAAAAATACAAGTGCCAATACACAGAGGCTCATTGGGAAGGATTTGAACCTTTGTGTTTCCGTCAAACTGCTCCAGTCATGGCCGTTACAGTCGCTCTTTATTAGGCTTTTAATCATATGCCTCAGTGTGGAGAAGGAGGGAAAGGGTTTAAGCAGCTCTGCCCCACAGGCCTTTTTGCTCATCACCTCTCAAACATGTCAGCTGTGATTGGCCAATACCGACACACATTCCAATCAACACTCAGCGCTCATTTGCAGTTCTGGGGTCTTGAGACAGTAAAGATTATATTAGTAAAACCTTTTCCAGCTTCTGTTGGCATGTGGTGGGTTCATAGGTGAGCATTGAGAAGCTCAAGCACCACAGTTCATGCATTATTGTTACGCAGAAGAGTCACTTGTAATCGCTACACTGACAAACAGGACTCGTTGCTGCTATTCTCGAACCCCTATCCGACAGCTGACCAGAAATCCAATCCATGAATCAATCCATTTCAGCAGTCTTTAGAACAAGCACCTGCACTCAACTCCATTCAGCTCTCCAACAGCGGAAAAATAAAGGCTTTCTTTACAATTTATAGAACCTTTTCATCATAATTGGTCCAGTCTAAAAAAAAAGTTCAACCCGAGACAAAGGTCATGTTTAAAATAGCCAGGCTGCACGTGCATTAATGACTTTTCCCTAATACTTTTTGCCGACCTTTTCTGGGGCAAGGTGACGCTATCAGCACAGAGATCTTATCAGCTGTGTAATGTGTCAAAAGTGGTAATGTAAGTGAGGTGTGTGTGTGGAGTGATGGTTAGGCCGATACTGTTAGTGTGATAAATGTGTCGATGTGCCAGTCATTTTTGATCTGCCCAGTGGCCCCAGGGAAGAACAGGGAAAAGGAGATGTGTTTGATAAATATGGAGCAGATTTCATCTGCCATCACAGTGATAGGTTTGTTTCTGGGCCAGCGTGCCAAGTGGTGCAGAGAATTGTAATTTAGTATTTAAATAAACCTACCCCTATAAGATGAGAAATACTCAGACAAGTATTTATGAAAATACCTGTAGTTTCATGAAATAGATGAACATGAAATCTTTTAATTTTATTCAGTAAAATCATAAAATTACACTAAAGACTAAGAATGACTAAAATGACCAATACCAACTTCTCTGGTCTACCATTAACTTCTATTGATTCTTTGTAAATTTGACTTGGGTCAGCTTTGCCTGGTTTGTGTTTGTGTGAGGTTAATGCTTCTCTACTTGCAGCGACAGGCTGCTTGGCTCTAGTCCTTTACCTGTCAGAGCTGCAGGGCCAGGTCACAACACTGTCTGTGTGGGTTTCTCTCTCTCTCCCTCTCAATTTGCATAATGTGAAATTTGAATGTGAACCACTTCGTTACCAAATGTTCACCAGTCGAACAAAGAACTATGTTTGTTTTTGGTGATGTATGGTTGATGTTTGTTTCCATGACATCAACAAACAAGCCATTAAACAATTTCATCAGAATCAGCAAGCTGCAGACCAGTCGGCTTGACCTCCCACCTGATGAAGACCATGGATTTGACCATTTTCCCGTTTATTTGCACCTCTGAGTGTTCTTGAGAGCTGCTCCAACAAGTGAATTTTATGAGATCCATAAAGTCTTATTTTATCTACGGCTCATATTAACATTATCTGCATATATGCTGTGAAGGTAAATGTGGGGACTTAGTATGTCACAAAGAACATTTAAGAGTGTATAAAGACTAGTGATGTCACAATCCTAGTTTAAATGAATCCATTCATCCTGAGAAGAACACTTTGTTCTGGTAGATGCTGTTGCTTGTGAAAGGAGTAACAGGTAGCTGCTGTTAGAAAGGGACAAAAATTAACTTTCTATTTCTGTGTGGTTTTCCCTACATTTTAGAGCATTTCTCTTTCAGGGATAGGATGTCGCTAACTGTATAGAGGGCCTTGTTCCTGGGCCTGTATTGTTTTACTGGATCACCCATTGTGCTCTCAGACATGGGGAGAGGAGGAGAGCTGGGGTGGCCTAGTGCCAACTGTGGCTACACTGCCATCCGCCTGCCAGAACACACATGCACTTACACACACACACACACACACACATGCACTTACACACACACACACACACACACATGCACTTACACACACCCACGCACGCACGAACACACACAAGCACACACACACACACACACACACACACACACACACGCACACGCACACACACACACGTGCGTGGATAAGAATGTGGGCCATGGATGGATCCAAACCACTCAAGCCAAACTATGGCTCTACAACACAGGCACACACCAGACAGACAAGCAACGTCTCAGCACTTTTCTAATGAGAATGATGACTCTTATAGACCATAACTCTCTATCAATTCAAATGTTTATGTTACTGACAATCATTCATGATTACGGCTTTCTTTTAGAAATATCCATGAATGTCTTTGAATCATTTGTGTCAAAATTGCTGGTGATGGTTTTATGGGGTTATGATTGTCAAATATTAGACTTGGCTAGAATTGAGAAGGAACTATTCCACAAAAACAAAGCAAAACAAAAATATATATTTATTATCCAGTCGGTGCAAGATTATATAGGGGGGGGAGGGGGATATTATAATGACAATGAAGTTATCTATAAGTCTAACGGTGATTGGATGATGCATAAAATTGTGTAGAAACTTTGTAAAGCAACAAAAGTATAATGCAGACAGTAGACATACCCAGATAAATGCATAGATACTGAAGGTACTCTGAATGACATGGTTTGGTACATGTATCACGGGTGGTACCGTTTTCCTACTTTAATAATTTTAATAAGAAACAATTTAACTCATGCTTTGAGTTGGTTTAGACATGATATAAAACCAGTTGAGACATAATTTTGTCTTCAGACCTAGATTTGATCTGGAACCAGGTTTGGTGATGTGAAAACTTCGAGGACCATTGGAGGACCTCTGTTATGGCATTGCAAATGGAAAAACGAATGCAATGACTGATGAGAAAACTAATGGAGAAACAAACCACCAATCAGAAGACTTGGGTATTAATACGCAGCAGTTGCCATAAGTGTTTGTTTGAACAGCCTTTAGGCAGAACCCGAGTAATCCCAACTATCTACAGATGACATTTTACATTTTCTCATGCTACGTGTTTATCGCTTTAGGACACGTTTGTGTATGTCTAAGTGCTTTATTATCCATCAATCATTTATGCTACAATTACATGCACTTGACATTAATATGCTGCACTTTGACGAGGAAGTGATATGGATTTGCTGAATGTTTTTTTTTAAAGAAGAACTGCAGTGTTAGTGCCAAAACTTTTAACATCCATATTTCGTAATCCAGTTTTCTGACCTGCATGCAGCACAGGACAAGAGATGTCTGATGCTTTCTCTGGGTAAATTAGAATCACACAGCATGTGTACTCGGATGTTGGTACTAGAGAAACTTTTTTTTAGCAATTCGTTTCCCCCCCGTTTGTGGCCCATTTTGTGTTACATTTTTGTTATTGGTTTGTGTTTCTGTTATTTATTTAGTGTTTTTCTTAGATTTCCTTCCTCTTTCTAAGTGTGTTTTTTGATTTGGGTATCAATGGGCTGCTCTTTGAAGTGTGCTCCCTCTGCTCTGTGTTTGACTCCGCCCAGAGGTGGGCACTCGAGTAAATACTTGTACTTTTGCGAGGGACAGATAGAGCGTGAGATCGACAGACGTATCAGTGCGGCGTCGCTGTATCGGTCTGTTGTGGTGAAGAAGGAGCTGAGTCGGTCAAAGCTCTCGATTTACCGATCGATCTACGTTCCCACCCTCACCTATGGTCATGAGATTTGGGTAATGACCAGAAGGACAAGATCGCGAATACAAGCGGCTGAGCGCATGGAGGCTGGGCGCACCTTTCTTGATCGGGTGAGGAGCTCAGGTACCCAGGGGGAGCTCGGAGTTGAGTAGCTGCTCCTTCATGTCGAAAGGAGCCAGCTCCGGATACTTCCTGGTCGCCTCCCACGGGAGGGGTTCCAGGCATGTCCTATTGGGAGGAGGCCTTGTGGAAGACCCAGAACACGCTCGGGGTCCCCCCAGAACAGCTGGAGGAGGTGTGTGTGGATCGGGAAGTCTGGGCAGCTCTGCTCAGACTGCTGCCTCCGCGACCCGGCCCTGGATTGAGCGGAAGAAAATGGATGAATGGAATTGTTTGAGCGAAAAACTCAGATTTATTTTGAATAACGCCATAAATTGCATGAAACAAAACATAATCATGTTGAAATTGTGATATTTACAAAGAAAATTCAAAGAAAATTGCATGGAAATACAGGAAAACATAATAAATATCAAATATCAATTTTTTTTGTTCAAAATGAAGCATTTGCCGCTATTTACTCACAGAAAAGAGTAATAGTTATTTTTACTAAGTAAGAGTACAGATCCTACAATATAATTCAAGTAAAAACTACTCAACACAATTTCATCATAAAGTTACTATCCATGTACTTTACTCATGTATAGTACATGTACTTGAGTAGTATTACCTGCCTGAGAGAGAGAGAGAGAGAGAGAGATTGGGCATTCACATGATGGTATGGGCACAAAGAGCCTACAGTGGTGTAACTTAAAACATCTCTGAAACATCAGCCTGTACTAACTCTAAAAATATTGGTCCTTGGATATATAATTCATAAATTAACACGTGTCTTAATTTTGAAGAGGGAAGTTAAAGGTCTCCTCTCAGATAACCAAGTTTGTTTTTGGTCGCTCATCTTAAAGATGGATCCACAATTGTATTAACCATTTATTTAGAGGCCAAAAACGCAAATGAGCAAGACGGCCAGTTTAGCTCCCAGGGAGAGTGTGTGAATCTATTTCAGTCATCTTAATCCATCACCCAGACTCTTGGCTCCTTGGCTCATCAAAGCAGGAGGCCAACAGTAGCCAGCTCAGATGTAATCTCTCCATGTTTGTTTGAATGAGTTGGTGTGTGTTGTGGGGGAGGGACTTTGTGACCGCTTCATATGCTCAAGGGCTTAACGGTATGATAGCCGAGCTGAGCTAACATGAACATCGTTACCTCAATCTGTTGGTCAGCAGCAGACCGCCGGGGCCCATTGTTACATTCACACTCTTGCAGCTATGGGGTGACGAATGTATGATTGCTGTCAGCAGGACATACTTCAGCACTAAGTCAAATCAAGCAATCTTGCACTAAATGTAATTTAAGAACACATTTTTTGTTGAATTATGGTGTAAAATTCATGAACACACAATAATCTTCTTTAATGCTGTTAGTTTGTTAGTTGTAAGTAGTGCAGGTAGTTTGTCTGTAATGATGAACTGTTATGCATAAATCCACATGCTATTGCAGTGCAGAGTTGTAAATAAAATGTGGCATGTGACTTTGTGGGATGATGTATGATTGGAAATTTACCTCTGCTCAGGTTTGCAGCCACAGACGCTGTTGCCAAGACACATAGATCACTTTATATTAAATTCTTCTGACTAACATGCGCACGGCCATAAATCACACCACAGAACAAAGTCAATCTACTGCATTAGTTTGTTTGCCTGTATCTGTTTGGCCCATTATCTCAAATCTATTGTACATAATATTAGGTCCATCAGTGACGAGGTCAACAAAGGGCGAAAGTTTCTGACGCTCTTAATGTTCTTGTTTGAAGGCAGATTGCGTGTGGTACTGTCTGTGACAAATGATAATTATGACTCAAGCTGAAAAATGCTTTGTTCATTTGTGCACATTCCCTCAGGTGTTATTTACCCTTGCATCTGGGGTTTGATCTGCAAAGCAGTTTGCCTCATGAAGATACAAATTAAACTGGAGACTTGATAAAACAAAACTTTATCGGCGCTGTGCACATTTTCCAAGACTGGTACGTCTCAGCTTTCAGATAATTATGTCGTTAAGGCTTGTTGGAAAAGACGCAGTAAATAAGTGCATTTTTTGATTTTTCAATAAGGAAAAAATACTAAATGCAGCCATTGCCCTCACCAACAAACGCTTAAGTTATATGGAGGAAACAAACAGTTTTAGTGGTCTTTTAAAACCGAGGTCAGTCAATGTGTATAATCAATTTGAATAACTAAATAAATTGTCAACTAAAATTGTGAAGGTGAAAGCGCAAAAATCATGGCTGTGAATTATACCATAATAATATTTAGAGCATATTACTTTTTTTAAAATCATGACCACATTCAATATTTTAATTATTTATTTTTCTTTGACTCCTCATAGTCGACATATTGTAATAGAAATCATAAATATGTGAGTTTGAAACCTACATTTAATTATTTTAATTTTTAATCAAAACATCATTGCACAAGGATCAGCATGTTGAACTCTTCCCAGTATCTATCTGTCTGGATCTGCCTGCTCATCAATAACACCATCTCTCTGTCCTGAGTGAGACTTGCATCAACCAGAACAGTCCACGTGGTTCCCTATGGGCGGGGTGCTACACTTGTCTACATTCCCATTCACTTTTATGGTCTGTCCCATATTTCCCACACCAATGGTCTTTGGATTTGCGCACATTTTCCAGACTAATGACAGCGTATACTGCCCTTATCACCCTTGCCCAGCTTGTGTAACTTTTAATTAGGAGTGGCTGCGACACAATGCTATCTTGTATGCATCCAGATATTTTCAGAGGGTTGTCCTCACTGTCATTCTAACCTGTTGTGTCCTTATTGGTGGAACTGCTTGGGAGTTGTGGTTCCCAGCGTCCGACAGCAGCCTCTGGAGACCAATATGATGGGCAGATAGGATCATGGCTCTTCTTCATAGGGGACATTGGTGTGTGTGTGTGTGTGTGTGTGTGTGTGGGGGGGGGGGTTGGTAATGAGACAAAATTAGGAACAGAATGGGAGTGTCTGGGCTGTGAAAAGGGTTTTAAAGACAGATAGTAACATGTTATTGGCAGGGGGTGAGCAGCGCTGCCTCTCATATCAGTGTTTACCCACACAGGCGGTCGAGGGCGTGAACTCTGACCTCATAAGGGATCTTGACTAAGAAGCAGCGGCTATAAAGGAGTAATGGTCAGGAAGCATACGCGGCACAGAGAGTGTGTGCAACCTCTGACACATATACAGGAAGTTGTTGCCGTTCATAACCTCTTATAGAATTTCTTCTTGCCTAGTGCCTTTATGTCTCTCTCCTGTACCTTTACTGCTTCTTCTGAGATATACCATTCTTCTCAGTCTTATTTACAAGGACACTAACCTTGCTCCCACTGATCTGTTTGAATGCCGAACCACCAGTGGTTTTGGTTGAATGGACTAATCACACCTTTTATTGATACTAATTAACAAGGCGGTGAAGATGGGAAAAACTCACGGTATGCTGCTTCAGACTTGCAAATACACAAAACATTTTTCAAAACTTAATAAATACTGGATTTGCAGTTTGCTGAGCCTTGGCTATGATTGGGGCCTTTCTGTAATACAGTTATTAAAACAGTAAGCAAGTAACTTGTTTAACTTAATACATACTTTTTGTAGTTCCTCTGGGGGCAATACAAGTGTTAATGGGATGATTGGAGGGTCTTTCACCTCCTCCTCCTTGTGTCTGGCCAGAAAACCACAATTGCAACTTCCCTGCCACCGGGTCGGAGCCACCAATACACACTAATGGAATCACGAAGAAGAAGCTAACAGGCTAACGGGCAAAGCTAACTGCTGGCTAGCGCCACTTAAACAGTATTACAGCCAAGTTTGAGTGAAAAAAATTATCTCCATTGTGTAATTGAATGCACAATATCCCTCTCTCTTTTTGACTTTTCTGTCAGCGTAGTATTTACTCTCACGGACAAATAATGAGTAAAAAATTGCACCTGCACGTGGCGCTTATGGCCTCTAGGGGCATGAGTTGCTTAGTACTGCTTTAAAATAGGATAGGTACAACATGCCCACAAATAGCTATATACTATTATCCAGCTTGCATTTTGCTATTTAGCACCAAAAGTTTGCCAGATTGATATTCAGTACTCTTTGGTCACAGGTCTTGCTCTAAAATACAGAAACGCCGCAGCGAAAGTCCTTATCCTCTTTGCCTCTGCGTAAATAAATGGGTCACCTCTACAAGTCATTAGCCTTGTCAGTTTTCATTACATATTCATAGAGAATTTAGTTTGAATCTGCGTGGCTCCCTATCCCCCTCATCCCCTGTACACATGAAAAAGTGGGCCTAACCGGGCCTTCTCTAATTGTGCATCTCCCCTGTGGTCTCTCCTGGTTTGTATCAGAGAGCATTCAGAGCTCCCAGAGGACTTCCTCCTTTGTCAGCACTGTGAGGAGTTAAATCGTATATAAAACAAATTAATTGCCCCTGTTAGATCACTCAAGCACTCACCCAGGGGAACATGTGCTTATCACACACAGTGCTCTGAGTAGTCCTGGGACAGGAGGGGGGGGAGTGGGGGTTACTCCTCCCCATCTGTTGGTCCTGTCCAATTCATGACTCCTGCCTTAATTACAAGCACTCTTGGATACTTTCTACTGTGCACCTATGTTGGCACCCCATCTGTCCACCTACACCCAAAATACTAGATAAGGACCACTCATGTTGTTTATGGGGCCTGTTGATGTTCAACTACTTTAGGAGACAGTACAGTGCTGTTGAGGAGCCTTTACAGCACCAGAGGGCCTGCCTTCCCTCTACAGTAGAGGTCACACTGATTGCAACCTTTATGGCATGCACTATTGGCAGTCATGGTTCACAACACAAGCTATTTATGGCTTTAAGTGTGTGTTTGTATTTGGGGAGTGTGTGTGAGTAGCACTTGAGGCATTTATTGGCTAGTAACAGCCATCCTTAACAAGATTGAAGCGGTGCATCAGTTGGCTGACACATAATGGTGGTTAAAGGAAATTATTCTTGATTTTAACTCAATAATTTATTAGGCTATTTAGAAAAAAATAAAATTAAATAAATAAAAACAATATTTTTCAATAAATAGTGAGTGAAATAGAGGGTTTAACAGTGATGTTATCCATTGCATTTGAGCCCTTCTTAATTTTTAGTGGCATGGTTTTTGGTGTTAATATGAATTTAGAGGAAAAATTGTAACTTTAAGCTTTTTGAGATGTAAAGATTCCTTGATGAATTACTCCCATTTGAACACATGTAACCTCATAGTCGATCAAAGCGCATTGGATTAGCTCAACTGTCAGCTTTCCGAACGCAACAAAACTAACACATTGTTAAATAACATTGTGCTAGCTACTTCCAATGGACTTCTGCAGGTAGGTGAGCTTAAACACTGGGGGAGACCCTGGTGTAGACCATGGGTGTTTAGTTAAAGATCCGTAGGACATCACAGTTAACCCCAGAACAGCAGTTTGGTCTGAAAGCACCTTGGAAATCGGGACTAACTGTTCGCTAACAACAACATAGCAGCCTACGATCATAGTGCGCATAGCCATCAACCAAGCCATCAAGTTTGCAGATGACACCACCCTCATTGGATGGCAGTGGAGATGATTGTGGACTTCAGGAAAGTCAGATAGCCCCACTGTCCCCCCTCGCCCCGACTCACCCAGCTCCATTATGGACTTCTTCCGCTTCTTGGGCACCTCCATCACCCAGAATCTCAAGTGGGAGCCAACCATCAGGTCCCTCATCAAAAAGTCCCAACAGAGGATGTTCTTCCTGCGGCAGCTGAGGAAACTCAAGACCAGACCAGAGCCTCCCGTCACATGAACAGCTCCCCCCACCCAACATTTTAACTTATTACTTGCCATTTGCACTGCTGTTTATTATTGTAAAGTCATGCTCTTGATTGTCAGGACATAATTTATACATTGAGACTGAAAAATCAACAGTGGCAATATCAGTGTAATAAATGAATGAATGTGCAACAGAGACATGAGTGATACTGTACTCGTGATCTTCATTAAACTGTAAAATAATTTGAAGTAGCCCAGAGGAATGGGTGGACTAGTCCCCAGCAGGACTAAACAAACAGCACTCAAATCCTTTAGTATGCAAATGTATGTATGCTATACCTGTTTGGTGTGTGAATGTCATGCCCCCAGGGGTCCAACGTAATTCTGTAATCAGTCACCCTCACTGTGTGTCAGTGCTCCTGCCCTCCTTATAGACTCACTCACCCCTGCAGGGGCAATTAGGGCTTTCATCAAAGACATTCTTCTCACATCTCAAAAACACAAAACACAAAGGAAATTACTCAGCAACAAAAAGAAACTATCACTATTCTATTCAGTTGTAGTCTTAAAACAAGCACAGGGTGTACAATGGCAAAGTGCAAACCCAGTTCTTCATATGGGTTCAGTTCTTCTGGTAGGTTTTCCACATAACGACAAGTCACTAATACCACGAGGTTGGAATGTATTATGATTAATGTTACAAATGGTTACGCAAGGTCACAAAAATTGTCCTGCACTGTTGCGTGCTGCTGTGGGCCATGGGAATTGTTGGCCCTGTCAGGAACCTGTTAAGAATGTCAAGAATTGGGCGAATGTGGTAAAACTATAAATAAATAAATACAAATAAGAGCACTCTCGAGCATTCTCGTTCACTCCTCCTTCCAAAGTGGCTCTTCCTGGTCCTTTGTGGAGGCTGCTTTGTCCTCCAGCCTCACGTATATCGTATTTTAAGCTATGTCAATCTTCCTGGCAGGAAGTGAGCCATGCACCGTCTGCTCCAAAGCTCCAGCGCCTTTTATGCTCCTACAGTGTGCCTCCTCTCGGAAAGTATCTACCGCCTTTTTCTCAATGCAAACCAAATTCTTTAAAAGTGACCAGCCTTTTGGTTGGAGCCACGATGCACAGCGACACGGCGACACGGCTACACGGCGTGCTGCTCGCTCCGTATTCATAGGGCAGCCTGTTTCTGAGCGAGCCCTCTCCATCGACGCAGCGTGGGTTTCTATACATTTTGAGACATGCCATCGGGAGCAAGTTTTCCCGGTGGGCAGACGTACTTTTGGGTCGGTCAGACCGGATGAGGTCGAGGCCCATTCATTCAATCGGAGAATGAGGGAAAATGTTCGCTGCTCAAATCTGATGTTTAGTCGATTGATTTGTGTAAAATGTCCACTGGTGTTCATTTGCACCAACAAGTCAACACTGCACTGTTTCTCTGCGCGGCCTAAAATTGGCTTTGTTTTCCTTTAGTAACTGATTTTATCTGGACTTATCTGGAGAAAAGGGGTGGGCACAATTCATGGCGGCACCCACACAAATTTCCGGAATAAGGTGGATGGTCCCTTTAAATCTTCAGTGTGATCATTTGGTTGGTTTTGTGAAGTTTATTAGTGACGCGGTCACGAGAGCAACATTCTTAGTGGAAAGAGCATTTTAAGATTGTTAAGTAATTTTACAAAGGTTGCAGCAAGTTGTAAACAACAAGATTTAAGTCATGAGTCCTATGAGGCGTTAGCTTGAATTTGGCAGAAACAACATGCAGCTATTGCCCTTGGTTTTGAAGCCTATACTATTTTAGTTCAAGTTATTAGTTATTGTATTGCTAATGGCCTGGACTATTGCATTGAATATGATGAATTTTTTTGGCTTTTGACCGAAAGGTCCCGGGCCGATTTTCTTCTGCCATTTCAGCCCTGGAGAAAACAGTAATTCTTACACGACAAATGCTCTCACATTGAGTTACGAATCATCACTCTCGAAAGGACACTCTGTTGCGAACTCCATGAATGGGGGTGAATCGTGACTTTTTTTCCAGCCAAAAACATTCTCCACAAATGTCACGAGATGATGCACTCTGTTAAGAACCCTATTAAGACGCATTAAGTAATGTTACGAATGTCACGAATGACGGAGAAATTGCATTCGCTATGCTTATGTGTAAACCCAGCATTAGGTATAAGCCAACTTCCAATTCAGCCCCTAGCTGAACAGTCATTTCTGGGACTTGGTGAATCAAAAGCGCCCCTAGTGGATGGATGTTGCAGTGTCTGCACACTCATCTATCTGTGCAATGTTTCATCCCTTCAAAACACCAACCAATATGTCAGTTTTAGATTTATTAAAGCATAAAATGAATGATCTCAAATTAAAATGAATAAAGCTTGAAATAGCAGATTACCCTGGGCACCAATCCTCCAGCCAGGTGTTTCTGACCATTAGCCTGTTTCCACAACATGGGTCCCTGAGCATAAGCCTATACACTGGCTGCACACAGCTCCTACAGATTGCCCCAGTGTCTTTGAGGATAGGTCAAACGCAGAGAACGAATTTACACCTTAAGTACACCTTAAAGGGGCTGGATGCAAGTTGGCCATTTTATACTCACTACAGCCACCTCAGGTCTTACGGGTAACTGCACCTTCTATTTTAAGCTCGTGCATGACGGCAATTCGGACCCGAAGTAACAACTTTTTTAAGTGACAGTGCAGGATTTTAGAGGCAGTTGAGGTGAACAGGTCTGGGCTCATTCTACACCTTAGGACATTGCTGGAACATGTAGGGGGAGGAAAATACTGAACATGTTTAACCTCTGTATAGTCCCTTTAATCTTAAAAAACTTCTGTTATGAAATGGAAAATTCTCAGATTCATCTGGTCTGTTTGGATTCTGTTTGAATTTACAATGTCTTACTTTCTTAAAATGATGGTGGTCAGAGGGACCGTTGGCGCAGATGTGTGCAGTCGCAATGTAAAAGTGTCTCATGTAAAAGCGCTTTGTGACCATGTAAAGGCGCTATGTAAATAAAGCTTGGTTCAATAGTTGCACATTCTTCATTTTATCTTTTGTTTTCAAATAACATATATATTTTTGTGTCCTACTTACCTGTATGTTTTAGCTGAAATGCACACATGACGTCTGCACAGTAAAGTAAAGATATTACTGCACGGACGTTGAAGCTCTCCTAAGGTGTCATTACGCCTCACAATATAGTTCCCCTTTTTCCTGCAGTATACTTGGATCGTGTAACATGTAACCGTATTTAAATAGGGGAAACGTGGAAGAGCTTTGTAGCTTCTAACTTCACCCCCGTTTGGCCCCATATAGGAGAAGAGGAGAGGCTAAATGCTAACAACATCTTTGATCTTTTTGCGTGACTGAGCACACACGTAAAGACCAGACAGGTACGCATTAACTCGTCTAAGCTCAGGTAACATATAGCATATCTCAGTATGGAAAAATGGTGGCCTGTTCCTTTAACAAGCTTAGAAAATGCAAAGCACTAGGGTTCAAGTTTGAGCAAAATTCTGAGATCGTTTCTTCGTTAGGCCATGTCTTTAAGGTGCGACATAAGGCATTTGTTCTATTCAGATTTTCTCATATTGGCTTGGGATAGCATAGTGACCTGCAACCCACAGTAGCTATCATTGTCCAGCGGTTTGGATGTTTTGGAGTCTTGTGGATCGAAGTAGCATGTCGAAAGTTGAAGTGCAAGTCTTCCTTCAACTAAACAACAATGACCCTGAGAAAGGCAGATCAAATAAAAACACATTTGGGCAAACAAGCATTCCCACGTGACATGCGACCCAGCTCTGACACCCCGCACATCTGTCAGCTCCTTAGAGAACAAACTCAAAGCAGCTTAAAGAGCAACCAACTTCCTTCCCCTTTCCTCCCCTTCTTCGCATAATGAGCATGATTACCAATCCAAACAATAGTTAGAATAATTGCAACATTAAAAGGTAGCCATCTCCCAGGATTTTCCTGTCGGGAGATGAGTGACACCAACTTCCTGCTTCCTCTTGTGAGTGAGTCGGTGTCGAGGAAAGGGAGGGTTTTTTCCATGACTAATCATGCTGGCAGCTAGAGCTAATGGGCTAACGAGGTTTTAGTAATGTAGCATGACTTAATAAGATTATGTCTTTCTATAATTATACAGTCAGAAGGTTATAAAGGTTTGAAGAGTTTGACATTAGAATAGACACCGCATTGGAGTGAGTCCTATCAGTTAGTATTACTTTCAGGGACTTGTTTTCACTTTTTGGTTTCTTCTATCTTTTTGAAACCAAGCATTAAAAAGCTTTTCCCCCTCCTAATTATGTGATTCTTATCTCATAGCTACCAGCGCATACAATTAGTTTGATAGATGCAGATGGAAAATGTGAAGGAAAAAGCATTTAACTTTTAGTTTCTAAGCATTTGTCAGCATATTCTTAAACACCTCTTTGGCCTTTGTCCAACCAGTTCAGTAGCTTTTTTTGTTTTTTTTACCACTGTATGAAGCACCTGCATGCCAGCAAAAGTGCTAAAGTTAACCTGGGCCTTCATCAGCTATTATTACCCTGAGAACCAAAACAAAGGCTCGCATGGCTGTAGTGGCCAAAGAAGCTTTCTCACACATTTTGACATGTTTACACTCCAAACAGAGCGGCTTCAGAGCTGCTGAGAAAGGTTCTTGTCAACTGCCTGCCCCCATGGCTGAGTACGCTCCAACAGTCGAGGCGAACAGTGTTACCCGTGCGTGTGAACCTGTTGTGTATGTGACATAGTTCCTGTCTCTAACCGTCTGTAAAGTCGGCGTGCGTCGCACTGCGCTTACGTGACTGCCTGGAGGTCAGCTACGCACTCGGCTTTACTGTCATGATGTCACAGTGGGGCTATGGGGACATTAATCACACTGGCATTCTTTCTCTGTCACTCTTGGACCTGCTTCAAGGAAGTGCTTTGAGCTTTTCAAAGAACGGAGAAGTTACTTTGCACTCGGATATGACCAGGGAGTTCACATAGATTCTTTTTTTTTTAATTCCAAGAAACAAATTAGTTTGCCTTGTACAGCTTTTTTTTTTCTTTTTTTATATGGGCAGCTACTTCTGTCTCAAGAGAAAGTCTTATAGGTTTTTAGTTCACTCAGAAACACATGGGCTGAGTAAACGTAAGCAATACTCAAAACTGGAAATAGCACTCACTAATGTAATGATAACCAGGCCTTCACTCTTTTTGTATTATATTATTTCTATGAGTCATTATCATCATTACCGCCGTCAGCTCATGGCTACAATCCAGCGAGGTATGTTACAAATGCAGTGTTCGGCCCAAATAAACAAGTAAAGTCTTAGAAACAACAAACAGCGTGTAAGATATAGAACTCGCAGTAGTCACACAGTAACATCATCGGATGACCTGCTCCTACAGTCTCTGCTGAAACAACTGCATTCTGGGTCCCCGTCAGAGCGTACAGCATATCACATCACTCTGATTACTCACTAATCTTGTTCTTGGTTGGGCTTCCCTATGCGATCTGAGTGGAGATAGAGTGAGAGTTGATACTACATCATGCTACTGTTACACCAGCCTGCACATGTCATACAGTAGGCACAGCCATAGCCCCTCTGACCTTTTACTCCTCACATTGCATTCTGCTCTGCCTTTTTTTTTTTTTTTTTTACACAGTGCGTGGCTAATTCTTCATTGGTTCATTGAGAATACGTCAGCACATTCTGAACAATGCATGGGAGACAGGTTGACAAATAGCTTTCCTGAGAAACAACAGACTTGTTTTAACAGTTGACTTACAATTATTTGTTCTATAACTGTATTTATTTGATGCCGGGATATACACAAAATACAGTTTCCTCAAATGGGAGAGAAATATTATGACATTGTACTGTATAGCATGTCAGGGGCTAATTTCCACTTGCATTCACTGGAGCAGGAATAAATCTTCCATTCCATCCACCTTTACTACACCATTATTTTAGTTTAAACTTTACTAACCAGGTTCCAGGTGTGTTCTTAATAAAGTTTGAATGAATAAATGTACAAGCAAAGGGAGTATTCACACCTTCTGAGTTTGCCACTTCCTCTCAAACTGACAGAAAACATCAAGTTTTTTTCATTTAAAGATGTTTTAAGCAAAGCACAATGGACTGTGAAACTGACATTTTTAGGTGTCTAGAGCCTTTTCTTTTTCAAGCCGTATTCAGCTATGATAAAGTGTGCACAGAGTAATTCTTTTCCTGTGCCACATCTGTTTGTGCCGCGTGGGTTGAATAATGCTATATTTGAGTTTGCGAGAGGAGTTTGAGTGGGTGAGACCTCAAATTCTCAACTCTGCCTATTTTTAGACCTATGTCAATAAAACAAAAATGTAAGAAAGATTAACAAAAATATATAGCCATCAATTCAGAATGTTACTTTTGTCACTCACTCGTCCCATCAGGACTAGACTAAGATAAAATCAGGACTGAACTTAAAGAAAAACTATATATTTTGTAATAATAAGAAGAATAAGAATAAGAAAAAACTAAAAGCATAAATGAAACATCTCAAAAGACAATGAATAAAATGTAAAATTGCAGACCCCCGTGAAGAAGCTCAAGTTCACCAGTGGTCCACATTCCACAGTTTGAGAACCACTGCTCTTGTACAGTAGCAGATGGTGAGCCACTTCAAAGAGTAAAAGCCTCTGCATCTGACAAGCTGTTTGTGTCTGTTCATCCCGACAGGATGTTGTGGCTGTGGAGTAGTCAGCATTGTCACATATGCCTTTTCATTATAACACCTCTGTTCTTATGTGCATCACTGGGTTGAGAGAACTTCTTACGTCTGTTTTATCCTCATGAATCTATTTACTTTTGTTTATGTTTATTTTTGTTGTAGATTTGTTTTTCTCCACTATTCGAAAAATAAATCTAACACTTTCACTTTCACTACATTTCAATACAGGATGTGTTTTGCCCCATTCAAAACCCTTATGATGTTCTCTCCAGAACAGTAAATGGCGTTTTCAGATGTACTGTCAATGTAACTGACACTTATATACCTTTATACTGAACCAATATCTACCATTTTTCTTAAAAAAAACAACAACAGATAATCAAGTAATCAAACTGACCATGTCTTAATGTGTACTGGTGAGCTGAGGGGAAAGAGGCACGAGGCAGTTAAAGTGAGCCTCAGAATGACCTAATATTGCTCTGGGTCTGCATCGCTGGGGATTATATTTTATTTACCGCAGGGACAGAGGGCAACCCCCCTCCTTCCTCTCACTGCCGCCATCATCACGACCTCCACTGCCCAACTCTCAGTCACTGACTCCCTTGCAGGTGATAACAGATTAAACCTATTCCATTTCATGCCTCAAGCTTTCAAATACTGTCCACGTGGGGCTGGTCCAGGCCCTCTGGCTCTCGTACCAGCCCTCCCCCCACCCCGCGGGCACCCCTGCCCTGGGTAAAAACCAAGCAACAGCCTCCCCAGTCCACTGGGCTAAGCCCTTGAGATGGAGGCCTACGAGATTACAGACCATCTGAGGAAATGACTGTGTGTGTGTCCAAGAAATGCAGGGCAGTTAGAGGATGTGTGTATAATAGGGTTATGTCAGCTTAAATGCTCCATGTGCTGTATTTAACACAATATTGCTTTCTCTTTTTCACTTAATAAAGTTTAGAAAGTACCTCAGAAGTGTAATTATGACAGACTACACATGATGACTCTGCACCATTGCCCCTATTTTGCAGTCCAGCTTTGCATTGGTCACACTTCGAGTTAAGAAATATCCATATGATGAATCAGAAGGGTTTCTCTGGCTGCGTGTCAGCTACATTCTTGCTTTCCAACCAGGAATCATGTCAAAAGAGGAAATGAGAGAACCCAATCCCACCATGCTTCCTAAAAAGTGGGCTTCCTGGACTCAGGAAATGGAATGCCCCCCTGATGTTTGAGCATAGCCTTAAGTGACCAGAAAGCTCAGTTTCCCCAAGGCCTCTGTGGCCTGGAGTACACACTGAAGTCACATCAAAGTGCAAAAGTGTTAACGGAAAACATGCAGCACAAAAGATGAATTCAAGGTGGCACAGCACACCTTGTTCAATAATTTCTCTGTTAATCCTGCGGCTCGGCAAGCATTTTCATTTTCAGGTAATGCAGGGCAAGATATAAGTGCAATTTGCTTGAAGTATGGGCTGATGCTGGGAACAGATAACAGTATGAATGCTCCTAATATACCATCAATCAAGCTAGACATGTGGAGAGAGAGAGAGAGAGATTTGTGAATCTAATTGATAAAACAGTACGAAATTACTTTTGTACATGGTGAATTAAATTTGTTTATAGTTGTATTTTTGTTTAAGTGATAACTACCACACACTGGGAAACTCTCCAAACTAAAGTCATGTTGGTCCTTGAGTGACAGCACTGATTCACATTTACATAGCCTGCAGTATAAGAGCAGTGATGTGAGTGTAGAGTAATGGCCAGGAATCCTTTATTACAGTCCTTTGAAATTCCAGAGTGAAGGCACAAAACAACATCTGTGTTAGATGTCCAAACTTTTGTAGAGCTTTGTATCAAGGAAAATCCTGCTCTCAGCTCTTTGTAATGTTTGTGAAATGAGTTATTTCTTTGTCTTATGCAGGCAACGGCTATGTTGTTTGCACTAAAAATTATTTGGCATAGCAGTTGTAGGCTTGACAAAAGGTGTGCCTCTCAGCAGTCATGTCGGTTGTACAATTGTACAATGAAATTGCGTTCAGGTGTTGGGTTAGTCCTGAGCTGCTGTGACTGAGCGTTTGGAGTTTGGAGATACAGGAGTACTGCCTTCAGTGATCCTCTAAAACGGTGCACCGCCTCCTTGGTTTGTCCTTGTTTCAAAGCGTGGTATCCTGCACTGGTTAGCTCCTCCACCTCCTCCTTCGTGTTCCTCCTGTGCAGCTCCCTCCGCTCCACAACAGTCTTTCACCATCTTCTGGGAAGAGCAATATTCAGACAAATATAATCAGCCTTAGTCTCCAGTGAACTAACATTAATTCGAACAAGGAATAGAAGATTTGTGTGGATTAGCTGCGCGTCCCAGATACCTCCTGGTTTGTACCTTTTTTGTTTCCTGTAGCGCCTCTAGTGACGCCTCCACTGTGCAGCAGGTGTGGGGGCTCTCGGTGCTTCTTCACTGTTTCAGAAGAAGAAAATTGTTGGTCTTAAATGTCTTTAGCTCTTAAGCTAGCTTTTTGTTTACTCTTACAAACCTGAGTCCTTCGTGGCCAGTATGGACTCTGCAGTTAAAAAAAACAATCCTCTGAACCCCACAAAAACACACCAAAGATGTACAAAAGTACCCAGTAAAACAATGCAGAACACGGAAACTACAAATGTAGTTCACATAAAAAGACCAATAACGCTGCTGTGCCAAGAGAGAGGAAAGTTGCTGCTTGTTTAAAAATTCCATTGGAATCTAAAGATTCAGCCATCATCATAGTCAGACATCTGTGTGTCACTTACCAAATGTGTGACTTAGTGCTAGATCACTCTGAATTCAATTAACAGCAAAATTAATAACAGTAAGAACGATAGCCACAGAGCATATCCAAGCTGTAATGATTGCTCAAGTGCCCAGACTATTACATCTAAGCTCAAGATGCTTTAAAAAAATACACAGTCAAGGAAAAAAAAAAAAATTATACCATATAGGTTTATTGCGTTCTTAGGTACCAAGCTGGGATCATCGCTGATTATGCATGGTATTACTATTTCCAGTGCATTTATGTAGGAGTCTGTCTGTGAATGAGATATCTCACTTAGAGAAGTTACAAACCAATCAGTGGAGGATTTAAACACTTCAGACACACAAGAGACTTGCCATTGGTGTGAGATTGTGATGTGCAATGGCAGAAGTGGTACAGTGGAAAGGGAAATAGCTATACTGAGTGAAGATTTAATACAAAATCAAGAAATAGAGATGTGAGTATTTTTATAGTATCTGGGCACTGCACATTGGAGTGTGTTTGCAAGCGTGATTTTCTCATATATCACTGGCGCTAAGAAGAGCTGGCTGATGATAAACAGGATTAGTGGATTATTAGAGAGGGCTGAGGTATGTGTTTATATACCCATATGCGTTCAGAGTTACCACTATTTGCTCATTTTTTTCCCCCCAGTCACACCCACTCACTCCACTTTAGTCAAAGCAACAAAAATAACAGGGAATAGCCACTCAGATTAGGTCTGGTCCGCTCTGCATTGATCTTTCACATTTCTTGACCTTCACACAATAGTTTACTGAGTATACAGAGGCAAACGGAAAGCAGGCAACAATTCTCCTTCTCATTACGACCCATGCCGATTCATCAGGTTCAACGCGGCGGCGTTTGGTTCCCAGGCCGTGGGAACATTTTGTGTGGAATTTGAATGCCCTTCCCATACCTGGCTAAGTTTACTCCTGCCTCGATTTCTCTTATTAACCAAAAAACATGCACAGGCTAATCTTCCCGCTACTTAGTCCTGGCCAAGTCAGCAAAATATTTGGAGATCCCCAATGTTCCCTTCAGCTATAGCAGGTTGGATCAAATGCCGAGGATCCATCAACCAGTAGCTTTGCAGCCTTTTCCTTGTAGCATACCAAAGACTCTCTAAATTTCTGCATACATCTGATGATTTACATTATAGATGCATTTTTTACAAAACCTGGTTACTAATTGTGCTGTTTGTATATTTCTTTCAAAGCAGTACTAAGTAACTCATGTCCCTAGAGGCCATAAGTGCGTTTTTTTACCCATTAATTGTCCGTGAGAGTAAATACTACGCTGACAGAAAAGACAAAGGGAGAGCGGGATATTGTACATCCAATTACATAATGGAGATATTTTTTTTCACTCAAACTTGGCTGTAAATACTGTTTACGTAGCGCTAGCCCGTAGCTAGCTTCCCCCGTTAGCCTGTTAGCTGCTTCTTTGTGATTCTAATAGTGTGTATTGGGGCCTCCGACCTGGAGGCAGCGAAGTTGCAATTGTGGTTTTCTTGCCAGAGACACCAGGGGGAGATGAAAGACCTCCAATCATCCCATCAACACTTGTATTACCCCCAGAGGGACTACGAAAAGGATTTATTAAGGTAAACAATTTACTTAGTACTGCTTCAAAATACCTCACTTATTTCTCAGCAACGAGACATTTAGACATTGAAATCTACATCTGAGGAATATCATTGCTTTATCAGAAGCTATATTTATCTGAAGCTGTATTTCTCCACCGCAAAAGTCGTTCTTGACTTCAGGGACATTTGCATGAAGTTCACAGAAGGAGAGGGGGAAAAGTAAAAAGAAGAGAAAACGCACGTCTCAATTCATTACCAGGTAGAGAGAGGTTGGTGTAAAAGAATAGCAGATAGAGATTTATTATTTATTTTTGTGTTCATTTTTTATTTAAAGGGGAGAGCATAGCAGGCCAGAGGGAAGTGAGCTGCTATTCCACAAGCCATATTCACATTCAAGCGTAACCTAAACTATGGCAGAAAATAAATCCTTTGACTAGAATATGCTTTAATCTGTGCAAAAAAAGGCACTTTTCTACATCTGTCGGAGCACTTAACTTAATATACCACTTGAATATTCAGACAGACACCTGTGAGCAGACACGGCACCGCAGTGCATAAATGTGCAATGTGAGCGTCTTGCCCAAGGAAACAACGACAGCATGCACTGGTGGGAGTTGAGCTTGAATCTCAAACCTTTAGAACCACCAACATGCTGCTGCTCATATTAACTTTGTAAGAAAAGTTTTTCTGTACTTTCTTCCTTGATGTCTTACTAATGTCTTACTATGTAAAAAGCAAAAAATAAGATAAACAATGCAGTAATGCTTTTTTAGGTATACTTCATCCTATCAGTTGTTTCTACATCTGCAACAAATGTACCAAGCTGCTGTGTTATGTATTTAAATGATCCTCTTGGTGTTGCTAAGTCTAAGTTTAAAACTGATGATTTTGAGCATCCACAACTGCATGAATTTTGAATGACAAATAAACTAAACTAAACTAACTAAAAAAAACAAACAGAGAAAATGTTACTATGGAGTTACTAGGCTTTGTTGTCTAAGAAGAATGGTCTAAACCAGTGGTTCCCAAACTTTCTATATAATTACAAAGTGACCAACAAAACTAAGATTATTCAGTGTTTTGTAGTGTGTTCTGCATTTTAATGGAAGACATAACTTGAACCAACTTTTATTTGAAAGCAATATTGAAATAAACAGCTTCACCTTCTTTTCTTAATCTGAAATTATTCTAAATTCCCTCTGCTAAGTGCTTGAGTACCCCCAGGGGTCCACACACTCCTGGTTGAGAAACACTGGTCTAAACAGTGGCCATAGGTGATTGGTCCATTAATTTTACCCACACATTTTAAAAAGAAACTTAATTGGATTTAGTTTTAGGAGACGTTTGAAAAGAAAAGAAAAAAGATACGATTCAGACACTGTTCATCCTGTAGCTGCAAGAGTTCATTTCCATCCAGCAGGCATACCGGCTCATTGGAAACCAGACTTTCAGTTGGTGGTCTTTCCTGTCGGTGCTGCACAGGTGTGTGCAGTGTGTCTCTGTATGCACACGGCTCTGACAGCTTCCATTTTAAAGTAATTAGACCACAAACTGAAAACCTTTTGTGTGCACATGTGTGGTTACAACCACAATATAGACATTTAATGTTTTTATTGTATAAAGACCCACACTTTCCAATCTTTTCAAGTCCCAACAATGAGGCCACTACAATCAAACAGTCACAAGTCGTCTGCAGTTTTCTGTAGGGGCCTACAAACACCAACAGTCTCTTGTGCCTCTTAAGAGCATCCTGTTCTCAAACACCTCAGAGCAAGTTATTTTGTGCTTCTCAGTCTCACTCTTACAAAAGGAGAATTAGGGAACTTATTTGCGTTGTAGCACGCACTCACTTGTACAAAGGAGGAATTAGGAAGTTATTTGTGTAGCTCATGTTCACTTTTCAAGAGAGCAAGCCATCAGTGTGGCTGTTTATCTGTGGCTGTACAAAGCCAGGATTAGGGCCCTGTCTTTGAGGCCTGCTCAGTAATCCCTTTATGGATGTCACCTGTCATCTCTCTCTAATCACCCTCCAACTTTCTCTCCTGGCCCCACACCTCCACCTTTAGCTCCGCCGCCACCTCGCGCCGTATCACCTCATCACAACAGTCGCCCGCTTGTGTACACATCAAGAAAGGGAGGCAAAATAGCACAAGTGACAGGTGGAAGGCACAAGGTAGATAGCTGGGGGTTTAGGTAAATGGGAGTTCATGGTAGAGAGGACGGTACTGGAGCACTTTGGCAGCAAGCCTAATACCACAACGGGCCGTGAATCCTCCGAGGCTCTTTTCTGTATCTCCATCTTGCTACTTTACCCCCCCGCCGCCCCCCCACCCCCCTTGCTCTCACATCACTTCGCCAATCTCAACCCTGATTCTTTCCTTTTGGACTTAAGCTGCATTTCCTCATGTCCTGCCGGTTTCCTGCTTCATGTTGCTCCCAGGCCTATAAAACTAAGTGTCCATCTTCATCCATTCGGTCCTATCTGTGCCATCTATCTGCGCTCATCTCCTCTCAGCTTGCATGTTTAATCAGATATATTTATCCTGCATGTAATGTAAGCCGCAGCTGGCCATTAGTCATTTATGAAATTTAATCGTAACAATTATGAGAATCCATAACAGTTAACGCAGATTAACGTAGCATTTCCTCTTTCATTCACCCCTTGATGATTTTACAGCTGGGTCATGAGAGCAAACTCGCTTATCTCTGTCCGTCTATTCTATGCCATCATACTTTTTTACTTTGTATCGGGCAACTTTTCATCACTACTTCCCCAAACAACCTGCACGGCACGTCTGCGTCCAGCCAACTAATCGAAACTATAAATGAACAGTGTTAATATAGCTATAGCTCATTAAGTCTTGTCTGGCCTTCATCACATAAGCTCTACCCCTTTCTTTGGGTTTCTGGGCAGTGGAGCGGCACAGTAGCGTGCACGGGGCCAGCGACTGAGGAATCTGATAGGGATAAACCAATTTGCCATCCACACAAACATCCCAGCAGGCGTACGCCCCCGCCCCGGCTCCCATTGCTCATTTAAGATGGCGGTCGGAGAGGCCAGCAATTAAGTTTTAATTAGGTGGGGTAATTATTGCTGGGCAGGAAGTATCAGACGCCAGCCTGATTGTTCTCTGAACCATAGAGGAGGGGCTCTAACCTAATGGGGCAGTGGGAGACCTTAACACCCACTCTACCCACGCCTCCATTGCTTCCCATTGATATTGTTATGGCCTTGACCTTTAAAAGACTGTGGGAAAGCTGAGGCTTCAAAGGTACAGGCCAGAGCATTTACAGTCAGTGGGAATCAACAGTATTTGTGAAAACATACATCTTCTTTTTTAATAAGTAAATAAATACGTAAAGACAATGCTCCATGTATTGATTCTTTAAACAAAGGTAAATGCTAAAACAGCAGCAGTGTAACATCTAAAATAAATGATAAAACACCTTTGAAGGGAACAGGCTCTTCACACATCTCTGATGGCATTCCGATCACTTCTGAGTGTCTCTGTGTTTTCAAACCCACAAAACATACAGTCAACAATGAGTGCCTTAGGGTTTCGCTCGCCCGTCCGCTGGAGGAGCTGGACTTTGCTATAAACCCCTAGTTTCTCAGAGCTCGTTCTCTTGAACTTCCTTGTTTGGGTCCCAGCTGAGAGCAATGCTGCTGCATGCGAGCAGGTAAATACTCACTAGCTACTCCTTCTTAATATTTAATGAATTGGTCCATTGTTGTATCGTTAATGGATAGCTTTGAGCAGGACCAAAACCTTTGGTTCTGGGGCAGCTGTAGATTGGGCGATCCTGAAGGTCCTGTGCTTTGCATTTGCCCTGCTAACGGACATAGGAAGCGCTACGTTGCCAGTGTAATTAAAGGCTTTCGTGAACATGTGAAAGTTGTAACAGTTGTTACATATTGATTTTTTCATCTGTACTGTATAAGCAACGGCAGATTTGCATTAACCCTTTATGCCCCTCCTTCACACATACACACCCACTGACAATATGAACAGAGCTCACGCAAAACAAAAGACCCTAAATACTATGTAACTGCATGTCCTCATATATGTACAAATAAAGCAGATTTATTAGAACACAACATCAATGGGGGGAAGGGGTGGGGTGGGTGGGGGTTAGTCCCACAAACCCTGTGACACCCCTTCACCACCACCTCTTATCAGCACACACCACCAACCTCTCCCCGCACACACACACTCCCACACACACAGACCATCAGCCATGTCACAAGGCTAATCTCGTCGCGCCTCGGAACCCAATTAAAAAACAGAGATGTGTGGCTGCCAACATCAGGAATCTAATCACATTCCAGGAAAAAGGCACGTAATTTCCCTGGCTTTCTGTTGGGGTCGAGATAGAGATTGAGAGTACAGGCAGCAGGGGTGGGTGCAGCTCATCATGGCCAGCACCCTGGAGGCAGGCCTGAAGGGAGCTCTCCGATGATGCTGACTTGTGTTTGTGTGTGTGTGGTTGGTCACAGCATGGCACAGTCAACGGGGGAATGAAGGAGCTAGAAGAGAGTGAAAATATCACCCTTCAAAACAACGACAATCGGTAAAAATAATATAATTGAATTACTGCAATATTATTCCAACCATGGGCACAAGCCATTATAATGATTGGCGTCGTCACAAAGCTTGACAATACATAAAAAAAAAAAAATTAAAAAAATATATATATTAATTTTGTATCCTCTGTGTTTTTTCTCAGTGGCTTCTTGTATAGTATTGCTTTACTTTACACCTGATTCTTTTCCATATGTATACCTCTCTTCGAACTCAGTGTAAACTTTAAACCTGGAAAGGATATTTAAAGTGCATACAACACACTAGACAGAAATTTAACAAAAACATAGTTAACAGAATTATATCTAAGATTTTGCTGAAGATTGTACCCAGTTTTCTTTAGTTTGGCCATTTTTGTGATGTTTATAGTTTCACTTCCTCATTGGACAGTGGCAGGAAGTGACACAGATGAAAGCAAACCTTTTTAAAATGTTGCCGTGCCAACCATGTTAAAGTGTTAGTCTGTAAGTTTGCAAAGTGAGGAGACATAAGGTGAAATGTGAAAGTAAACTCCTCCCCTCTTGGACCAGAAAGCCCTTCTTAGTTTGCAAAACGAGGAGAGCAGGAACAGAATTTTTAATAGTAAACAATCAAGCTCCTCCCCCTCCCCTCCTGATTGGATCTGACAGGCTGGTTCACAGGAAAAGCTTGTCTCATTGGTCAACCCAGGAGGATACTTGACTGTGATTAGCTGCAGAAATCTGTGAAGGAGGGACTTTATTACAAAAAATGATTTAGGTGTATTTGTACTTACTTTACAGCAAAATGCAAAACCAGGTGGTCGATTTTGCACATTTTATAAAAAACTGTAAAACATTCAGACTTCCAGACTCACTTTAAAGTGAAAGGCTGTAAGTTTGCAAAGTAAGGAGAGATAGAGTGAAATTTAAAAGTAAAGGACTTCCTAGTTTGTAAAATGAGTAGCGCAGGATCAGAAATTTCAAAAGTAAACAATCAAGCTCCTCCCTCTTCTCTCCTGATTGGACCTGACAGGCTGGTTCACAGGAAAAGCTCGTCTCATTGGTCAAAGTGGTATCCCGCGGATTCTGATTAGTTGCTGAAATCAGCAAAGGGAAGAGCTTTAGAAAAAAATATTATTATTTCATAATACTTATGTTACCTTAAATTTCAGACCCAGGCAGTCAATTATACACAATCTATTAAATAATAAATATTTAAACTTACAGACTATCACTTTAAGTCAATTGTAAATGAGTGAGTCAAACTGCTATGGAGCTTTCTATGTCACTTCCGGTCAGCAGCTTAAAAATTCAAATAAAAATAACTATTCTTCATTAGAATTGCTGCTTCACTGAAATAAAATGATAATTATGCAACTGATGAACTTGCAGTTGATGTTATCCTTCTAAATAAGTCATGTTTTCACAATCATATGCACGTAAAGTTTACTGTATAAGGGAAACTATTACCCATTGCATTCATTCTTTATGTAAACAACTCACTGTGTAGGACTTTATTATGCACGTATGTGAAAATGTATGTGAAATGCCATTGAAGTTTGAAGCATTAAAAGCACAGCTCAGGTACACTGGTATGTAAACTCGTTGGGGGTTTTGAGGTAAAGGTGGTCAGTTCATGACCTGGTCAGGAATGCAGTCACCCTTTGGACGGGAGCCAAAGGGACTTTACACCAGGGAGAAACTCAATACCTCAAGTAGAAAGCCCTGTCAATCAGCTCTGGGCCTGCGTAAGGGAGGCCTGTCGCTCTGTATAGCTCACACACAGACCAGTGCAGACCGAGTGGAGTCAGTCTCGTACACTCTGTTCACTTATGAATTTGTGCCTTCAGAAATGTTCGACGTGCCGTTGTATTTTCATACCTGTGTGCCGTTCGTGGAGAGGGAGAGAGAAGTGGTTTAGATGGGACAGAAGTAAACAAAGTTGACAGCTTCCTTCCTCACAGTAAACATTGGCCCGCCACTTAGACATGGGTCAGGGACAACAGCAGCCCCTCTGAAGCCCCACCCACCTCCCAGTGACTCAACTAAGGCACCTTTCTGCTAACCTAACCTGCCTCTCACATTAGGGATACTTAAATCAGACAGTTGTCAATCCAACCACATTATCTGGTGTGCCATGTAGAGGGTTAGCTTTGTATTGGTGAGACGAGAATTTAATAGCTTTAGATTATTTTTTTCAAGTTTACCATCAGGAATCACGAGCAAGTACATGCACAAGAGTCCCCTTTCTTTTCTTTTTAAAGCAGAACTAAGTAACTCATGCCCCTAGAGGCCATAAGCGCCACCGCAGGTGCTGCAGCGTGTTGCAGCGTGTTGCAGCATGTTGCGTTTTTTGTTTTACTCATTAATTGTTATGCCACCTCCCAGTTACACAATGGAGATAATCTATTTTAATTCAAGATTCAAATGTAGTATTGCTTAAGTGGCGCTAACCCGCAGTTAGCTTTGCCCGTTAGCCTGTTAGCTTCTTCTTTGTGATTCTATTAGTGTGTCTTGCTCACCGCCTTGGTGGCAGGGAAAGTTGCAAGTGTGGTTTGCTAGCCAGAGACACCAGAGGGAGATCAAAGACCCTCCAATCATCCCATTAACACTTGTCTATATTTGTTTATTTATGGTTGGGACACTGCATGTTAATGAACATACATGGGACTCATGCATGTAAACACGCCACGCCGGATTGTAGAGAACATGCAAACTCCGCACAGAAAAGCCCCGTCCAGGTGGGAATCGAACCCGGGACCTTCTAGCTGAGAAGCACGAGGCCTTACTGCTGCGCTACCGTGCCGCTTAAGGTAAACAAGTTACTTAGTTCTTCTTAAAGTGCACTTTTTAGAAGTAGTTTTACACACAGTGCTTTTTACTTCTACTTGAGTAATATTATTGTGAACCATCAACATCTCTTACTTGACTAAAAACAAGTTACTATGAGTAAATTTGTGTGAGTTAAGTTTTCTCTTCCCAAAAGTTGGTAAGTTCCATCATCAATGGTTATTCCTTGATCTATTTTAAAGAGTTTTTTCCCCCCACATTACTTTATGGTTTTTGTCCATCGGATTATGTCACTATGGAAACGTAAAATGTTCTTCTATGGTCAGACAATTAGTAGCCTAGTAGCCTAAAGTAGTATTTTCATTAATTACTTTGACATAATAGTAAATATTTGGGCAACTTTATACATCTCGTCCAACGTCCTGTCCCTCATTCAATAAAGGACTTCTAACTGTAACAGAGTGACATTGCATTTTTCCTGCAACTTTATACTTCTATTCAAGTAACATCATTTAAAATAAAGCATACCTTAATTTAATTTAACTTTAAAAATGCATTACTCTTCCTTCTCCTCTTCTTCTCCATTGCTCATCACATCTTTGTGTCAATTCCTCTCACTCGATGGTCAATTTACCTAATAACTTATCTGCCATTTACGTAACATATTTAATACCAGTGCAGTTTTAAATATCTGTTCAGCAAAATACCTCCATTAAAACCAGTTGTTTTCATAATTTATATTGCAATGATTGATGGTTGTTTCTCACAAAATCTCATAATTTTCTATTCCGCTGCACTGATCAGATACATCACTGACTTTTCTCATTGCAAACTTACACATCATCCTCTGTGTATGATTCTGGAATAATTCATTATTAGACTTTCATGTCTGTTTTCAGACAAATGCTCATATATTTATGCAGAAAATTATGCCTGGCATGTTAATTCATTATCAGCAAATTTGTTGGCGAGATTGGGCCTGTGTGTGGAATAATTGCATGTTTATGAGTATGTGTGTGTAATTGACAGACGTCGCCTCCATAGGGAGTACTGAGGATTGGACTGCCAGTTTTCCAGGCAGTTTTCATGTACTAATTGAAGTTGGTCGTTTGAAGTAATTAAGATAAGACTGTGGAGACAAAATAATTGGTATTATGCGGCAGTAATTAAGCCATGGAGTTTTTTTTTTTCCCCCAGCCTTAATTCAAGCTTGCGTTGGCTTTCTTCTACAACTATGTGGTCATCTACTGCTGTTACATCGACTTACTTTTATGCTGTGTTCTGCTTTACAAAGGTCCACAGATCACCTTACAGAGCAGATGAGACAGACAAGGCTTTGGAGTTTCAACAACTGCAATATCATGGTAAAAAAAAAAAGAAAAAAAGGCCATTCACTGTTGTGATGGGGTTTATAGGTAAGGATTAAACAACTCGGAGCCATGCATTATACAGTTTTAATGCACGATGTGGAATTAAAACTCCGTAAAGTGCATTAAAACTGTTTACGGCTCTTCACAACGTAAGTAGAACGCTCCATTGATTTGAATGCGATCTTCCAACGTTGTACCATTATTTTCTGACTTCTGAAAAAAAAAGACTGCCGCCAATGGCAATGGAGTTCGTGCTTTCATATCACTCCGCACGTACGTAGTAGCGGACACTATCTCTGTCCCTGTATTCTCTCTGCCAGAGAAGTTGGGAGAATCGCTTGTGAAGTCCAACTTTCAATTTACCCAGAGATTCACCACCATTCCTCCTCTCCAACTGCACCTTCAACTAAGTAGCTAGGCTAGCTACTAGCCTTGCTGCTTCTAGACTAGCCAAACGTTGCCAAGCAACGCAACCATTTTTAAATACTGAGATATGTTCTTGCCTGAGCTTAGACGAGTTGATCTGTACCTGTCTGGTTTTTGTGTGTGCCCTCAGTCATGCAAAACAACCAAAAATGTTGTTAGCATTGGCCTCTCCCAATGTATTCCTATAGCTCCAAACAAGGTGAAGTTAGAAGCGACAAAGCTCTTCCACGGGCACACACAAAGACCAGACAGGTACGTATCAACTCGTCTAAGCTCAGGTAAGAACATATCTCAGTATGGAAAAACGGTGGCCTGTTCCTTTAAGCTGTTTTACCTGACACTCAACTCAAATGTTTGTTGTTACTATGGGAACAGCTGCAGTCGAGTGATATAGAACATGATTTAACTGTTGCCGGACTATCTGTGTGTGAGTATTCACCCAGACCATGGTATAAAGAGACGTAATCTTTTACATGGATGTCCATACAATCAAAGTTTCTTTAAAGAAAAACTGTGGCCTTGTTTTAATATAAATTTAACAGAGAATTTGTGGCACATTTCCTGTGGATCAATGGCTTCAGATTACCTCACGCAAATTGAAAGCCTTGTATCTGATTGAGTCGAATGAACCGTTAAAATTACACCAGACATTAATCACCCATTTGCTGTATAAAATTCCAGTCTATACCTGATGCTGCCTGCCTTATTATTTGCCTTATATTTCTCACAGTCTTGTTTTGTAACCCCAGGCTGTCATTTGGCCATCGTCATATCCACACAGAAACACTCAGATATCCCACTGATAAGTGCACATTACTCCACTATCCACATTTGGCCAACTGCCTTCCAACAATAGTAAACCCGACTGTGCAAACAGGTAGAAACAAAGAAGAAAGGTCCCAGCGCTTGCAGCTGTGTCTCAGTCACGGTTTGGCAAAAACATCAGGATTGTGTAATGAGCAATAAACAACCCAGATTCCACCCACTATTAATAATAGCGTCATCATCATTTCATTTCAACTAATAAATTAGTCTGACAATTCAGCTGAATTGCATGCTAACAAATATTTACACAGTAAACAAATGAAACGTGGATCTACTTGGACTAAAAACCACAGCCAGAGTACCTCATGTTTCAATATGGTATATGATTCCAATACAGATATGTGAGGATATTAAAATAACTGACATATTACTCATGAATTTACTTACTTACATTTAGAGGATTTATTTGTAAAACTTCCACACCCATTACCGACTACTTCACCTGTATGAACCAAACAGAATAATGCAGGTTTGAATGAACATCAAATCTTTGCTTCTATACAAACTTGTGAGAGTACTTTTTGTAAATGCACATATGGTAAAGGCTTTCTAGTCATACTATATACTCTGTAAATAATTGAAGTAGAAATGCACACTGAAAACCTGTGCCCAGCAAGGAAACAGAGTACTGTATGATACTTACAGTTCATGAGCACATTGTGACACACTCTGGTCTTGGTGTGTGGGGAATGAAGAAATAACAGCACTACTTAATTCCCCTCTGAAAGGTGCAATGTGTTCAAATGTAATGACTTGGCTTGCTGAACTGAAACCGAACACTGCTTTAAACCACAGAGGTGTCGTGGATGGGAGCCGAGAGAGAAAGGGGGCATGGAGGCAAAGGTTTCTTATCCAAATTAATACAGAGCTTTGCCTTTCATCAAAACCTTTATTGAGTAATATAGACTATTCCAACCCACAATGGCTCTTTCAACACTCTATTGGCAGAAGACATGCTACAGATTCATGTCCTCCTTTTTCACACACTCCAAACATTTTTCTTATTTCCTATTTCTATCTAAAGCCCATTTCTACTATTCATCTATTCCCCTTGCATCTCGCCTTTTTGGAGCCATCTTTTCACAGCCTCTTCATTGACAGTCTCCCAGTCCACCACCTCCCTGGTCACCAGGGAGCTCATTCTTAGTAGCACAAAAAACGTCCGTCACGGATTGCCTTCCGCCAGTGCGCCTGTGAATTAGCTGTGTGATTACACTGAGCTGGTGGGGTAAAGCCCATGGCTGGATTAGGGGCTGCACAGGCTAAGGCCTCTGATTGGAGGGGCCCAGCAGAGTACAGAGGAGCGCCCGTCAGACAGCAAACTGCTAACTAGCCACGGAGGAGAAGCAAAGCAAGATCTGCGTGGTGTGCAGTTGTCGCTTTGGCACATCACACTGATACTGGCTGCAGGCAAAGGCCAGCCAGATAGAGCTGGTGCCAAGAATCTACAGAGAGCACAATGTTTGGGCTTTGGGTTGTTATTTTGGGTTTTTGATGAATAAGAATGGGGGTGAGAGTGGTGACATTAAGTTAAGTGGAACTTGATCCCTTGGAGAAATAAAGTTTGTCATGACCAATTGCTTTTGTTTAGGTTTGTTTTAAAATGTCAATGATGATGACGCTTTTAATAGATCTACTGTATGTCTAGTTTGCATTAGGTAAAAATGACCAAATAAATCGACCGCTAAAGTCTCTAAGACTCTGCATTGGTGTTGTGCAGTTTTGTGCTCATGTGTTGACTAACATGTATGTACTATGTATGCTATTTATGTTGTTTTATCTCCTATACTGGAAGGATTATACTGTGTGTCTATGGATGTGTGGCCTCCATGTATGTGGGGACGGTAAAAGCTCCGCAATGTTTGAACATGACAGAACAGTCAATTAGAAGTTTTAATCGCCTTCAAAGTGCCAATAAAAAGAAAATACACAAATTATATATTTCAGTTTAAAACCTGGCAATTAAATAAATGTAACCTGATTCTGGCAAAGTATATATTGTAATTACTCTATATTACTGTGTCAAACTCTGGTGATTTATTGGTGCTAAAATGCTCCACACACCTTCATTATGTTTGTTTGAACCTGACATGCAATTACACTTTCCAATTTCTTTCCATTCGCAATGAAAAGAAACATGCCCTGCACAAATGCTTATAAGCCATATCCCCTCCTTACTCTGCTGAAGACTTATTAGCAAATGCTTTATATGCCAATGGATTAATTAATCCTGCTTTGGAAAGATTTACGGTCGGTAGAATGTTGTACATGCCTTTGCCACTCCTTAAAGTTACATCAGGTTATATTTCGCTGACTGATGTTGAGAACAGTGCTTTGTCTTCAAGTCGGTCTCTGTGAAAAACGGCCTCCCCCTCCAGCTCAGCCTTAAAACATACAATCTTTATTATTTTTATGTGTCTGGGATATAAATTAAAGAGACAAATGAAGTTGTCTGTCTGTGCTTGTTTTGTGAGCCAATCCAAACAAGGGCTTCTCGCTGTGTTGAAATGTGTTGCTTGGTTTGTCATCTAAGTCTGTCAGCCTTTAGGTAAAATGAATAGTGTGAAACAATGATAACAATACTTTCAAACTCAACTCTAATACCCAAATTGTAATTTTCTTATGTTGTGTTGTCCATGTCATGGGTATCCCTCAGACCTCCTGATTAAAACATGTTTGAGTACACTGTGCAAAAGAAATAATTATCATCAAACTTGAACCTCTTGAACAGGCCACCGTTTTTCCATACTATGTTCTTACCTGAGCTTAGACGAGTTGATGCGTACCTGTCTGGTCCTTGTGCGTGCGCTCAGTCTCGCAAAAAGACCATAGATGTTGTTTGCATTTAGCCTCTCCTCTATGGGGCCAAACGAGGGTGAAGTTAGAAGCGACCAAGCTCTTCCAAGTATAGTTACACAAAATTAAACATGACGATTTTCTAAGCGGATAAAAAGACACCTTAGGAGCACTTCCACATCCGTGTGGACGTCTTAGTGCTCCTAAGGTGTTATTACGCCTCACAATATAGTTCCCCTTTTTATCCGCTTAGAAAATCGACATGTTTAATTTTGTGTGACTATACTTGGATCGTGTAACTACTCACGTAACTGCATTAAATAGGGAAAACGTGGAAGAGCTTGGTCGCTTCTGACTTCACCCCCGCTTGGCCCCATAGAGGAGAGGAGGAGAGGCCAAATGCTAACAACATCTTTGGTCTGTTTGCGTGACTGAGCGCACGCACAAAGACTAGACAGGTACGCATCAACTCGTCTAAGCTCAGGTAAGAACATATCTTCGTATGGAAAAACGGTGACCTGTTTCTTTAAAGGGACTAGATGCAAGTTGGTCATTTTTATACTCGCTACTGCCACCTCAGGTCTTACGCGAAACTGCAGGTTCTATTAAACTCGTGCATGGCCGCACTTCGGACCCGAATTAACACCTTTTTGAGTGACAGTGCAGGATTTTAGAGGCAGTTGTGGTAAACAGGTCTGAGCTCATTCTACATATTAGGACATTGACAAGATGCTGTTAGCATTAGCCTCTCATATTCCTATAGCTCCAAACGGGGGTGAAGTTAGAAGCGACCACGATCTTCCACGGGCACGTGCAAAGACCAGACAGGTATGCATCAACTCGTCTAAGCTCTGGTAAGAACATATCACAGTATGGAAAAATGGTGGCCTGTTCCTTTAACCCCCACCTGAATCAAGCACATTCTCTCCAGTTCGGTTAAAAGCTCTTTGAAAAAAGTGTAAAAAAAAAAAAAAAAAAGCGAGGATGAAAATGCAACTAAAGAGCGATAAAAACGTGACAAAAAAAGTGATGGAAAGGTGACAAAAGTGTGTGACGAAAATGCAACAAACAGCAAGAAAAACGTGATGAAAAAAAGATCCATTGAGATGAGTTTTGTACATCTTATCTTTGAAATGGTGGCGTTACACTGGCCTTTATGGAGTTGGCTGGTTGAACTAAATGCACTTTTATGCACACACAGAACTTTAGTCATTTCAATATTTAGTAAGAGTTCTCAATCGTGTAGAAATATGAATGAATCTTTCTTTGTTACTTCTTTGGGTATTTTCATCCACTATCTATGACAGTGTATGCAAACATAAAGCTAAACCATTCCTTTATCTTCTAATTTCATTACAGGCCTACTTGATTGGGATGCATAAAGTAGCTGAAAGAAAGAAAAAAGGTTAGTGATGCAAACGTCTAGAACCAAGGTGTTAAATTCTGCCTTTATACCATCAATTATTAAGTCCTTCCCTGCTTTGCTACTATAGTTAAGCCTGTGTAAGAAGTACAATAAAGATAGGAAATTATGACTGAGATGTATTTCCGCCTGCTGAGAATGGCAATGTGTGGAGTCCATTTGGAAGCTCTGTTCATTACCTTATGCAATTGGAATTTAGTGAAATCTAAGCAGAAATTTTAATGGCATGCCGCCACACTGTTCAATCATTTCACTGATAAGGGCCCAGGGAGAATGGGAGTGCAATGGCCTGTGTAAATCTGTGACTGAAGACATCGTGTGGTTATCGCTTTCTGTCCTCTCACCCCTTTCCCTTCATCCCACAGTTCCTCTTTGTACTCAACTATTACATCCGTCCTTTTTCCAACGCGGCCCTTTTTCTTCTCCTTTCCTCTCGTTTTTTTTATACCATTACACTTTGGTATTTTACTGCATCCAACAGGTCTCTCCGCTTCTTTCCCCATCGCTTTACCCCGCTGATTACTTTGTGATCGATTGGCCGTGGCTTTCATCGAGCGCATTTAAATACATTTTTATCTCGTCCAGAGCTTTTTCCGCTTCTTGTTGTTCCATTTTACCAAAATGAGATAAAGCCAGGCTTCATTAAAAAGGTCAGTGTTTGTTTATGCATTATAGCTGTAGAGGTTGGAGATTCACCGAGAGACCATAGCGGGATATCTGCGCCTATCAGCCAATAGCTTTCATTATGCGCCTATACTAATAATGTTAAAGACACACACACATAGGCGAGATAAGGGCAGCCTTTTTAGAAGCGGATGCATTATTTAACATGGGCGGCTAATGGCCCGAATTGTCCCATAACAATTGAATAACATCGGTAGATAACGCCAAGCTCCCTGCCTTTTTTTTTTTTTTTTAAAGATGGCCCTTTGAAAGCGCAGATTGCAGCCTTGCACCTATGAGGAGGAGGAGGAAGAGTGTTCAGGGCTGATGTCATCTCCAAGCCAGGCCACAAAACATTTCTCCAACGGAAAAGAAGATAACCAGCCGCACAGGTCCGACCTAGGGGAGGGCGGAGGGTGGCAGGTTAAAAAATGGATCGGAGGAAGTGGAAATCAATAACATGTTGGTCGGTATTAATCTGGCATCAATAAAGCCTGTATCTTTGACTTTTCATGGTAATGGCTCCAGTGATCTCCTAAAGTGCCCCTCAAGTGCTTAAAGGGTTAGTGATAGCATCTTATCAGAGCCAGAGGAGAGCAGTGGCCGGAGAGGAAAAATAAGTGAAGAACAGGAGTAAGGAGCTGGACCAGGGTCCCGGGACATCCTATAAGTTTATATTGTTTATACATTAATTGTATTGAATTTTACATATTGTTTCAGTTATTTATTGCTCTTTCTTATTGATTGGTTTTCATGTGCAGACAAACATGTGTAAATCAAGGATAGAAAAGTGCCATAGAAATAAGAGTGGAGTGGATTGGACTTTCTATATAACGTGCTTGTTCAAGTCATCCAGAACTGATGGAGTGAACATGCTTGTTAATAGACTTCTGGAGTAATTTAGTGATGGATTAAAATATTAAAAGTAATCAGAATTAAAGCACTGAAAAAAACGAAAACAAAAAAAAACACATTGTTGAAATTTGCCATAAAGGCGTTGCCTGTTTAAACATTGTGCTATTGCTATTCTAGACCGAATCCCATTACATTTAAATACTGGCTACTGTTCTCTGTATCACTCCTGTCGTTATTCTTTTCCAAACACACTGCATACAAAGATATTAGCATGCACAGTGAGCATCCATGTGTCAAAGATAATTCTGATGCCAGTTCTCTCATCAGATATTTGGCAAGATGAATAATGGCTGTTTATTCTTATGTGAAGGCCCGATAGCCGTAGGAATATAAAGTGCTTTTTGGGGAGTTCTGTATTTTGAGGATTAGCTCTTGATAGAAAACTGAGGTTAGGTACTGTCCCAGCATATTTCTCCACCTTGCAATGGAAAAAAAAAAACAACAACCCGAAAACCTAAATGACCGAGGCTATCGTGGGCTGGATACCGCCTGTGTGTAAAGGAGTCATTGAGGTGGGGGGTGGGCACATATAAACAATGTGTACCAGGCTTTGGCAGAGTGCCCTTTCACTGATCCTGTTGGACGCCTTCCATTGTCACATCCCTCAAGTCCCACAATCTATGTGTTTTAATTCACACTCACATCTACGGTACTGTAAGGCAGCTTTTACATTGGATATAGACAATGTAATGTGGAATTTTATACATACAGTATAGAGAACATTAGCAGCATTAGAAGCATATGATCTTAATTAAATGGATGGGGGGAAAGTGTGTTATTATTATTATTATTATTATTATTATGTATCTTAGTTCACCAGGCAATTTCACATCCTCTCAGTGCTCGAGGCATAAGATTTAATATATTTCATAATTTCAAAATGCTACAGATGGATCTTTCTGTTGCAGTTATCATAAAAATAAATACAATGAAAACTTGTCCCCCTGGCTTGTTTTGTCTTGACCAGCTTACACAGCACTGAGAGACATCTGAAATGCCCCCAGTATATCTAATGAAAATGTCTCAAATCTCTCTGCCCATACAAACTATTTAGGATTATCCAATATCTTTACAAATAGAGCTGATTATCCCATTAAGCTGAACTCGTACTATAAATAGTTTTTTTTTTTTTAATGCAGTCGATGTAGATTTGCCGGGGCTAGAGCAGAGGGGTGGAGGGGGATAAGTGTTTCTGGCAATGACTGTTTTTTAATGTCCCCTCCTTACACTTACGCACACACACACACACACGCACGCACAGCCAAGGGTCTTTTCTGTGACGATTCAACATTAATACCATTCTTCAAATGCCAGCATATAAATCTTTATGCTTTTATTTTTCACCTCCAGAGAAAAGTCCAGGAGTGTGTTCACTTTATTCCTGCTCGCTCTCTCCATCCGTTTTCCCATTTTCTCTGTTTGCTGGTCTCTGTCTCTCTATTCCTGCTTCATTCTCTTCTATTTATTCATATTCAACAGTCAATCATTTTCTGAAAAAAAGCCAGCAAGTGAGAGTGAGAGAGGGAAGCGGAGAGAAATCCGGAGATTGCAGATGGAAGTGGTCTTTTTTTCATGTTCTTATCCTTCCGCATTTGAACTGGCGATGTGGAAAAGCGCTAGGAGCACCGCTTTACATAGCAGCCTCCCTCTCATCAAAAGCCGCCAATCGGGCCTAAATCAGCATGCAAAATGCCACTCAACCCTGTAGCCTTTATTAAAGTTTGCAGGGACTCAATTTGAGATAGCAATCGTTCCTATTAAAAAGCCAAATGTAAGATAGTTTTTATATAAATCTCAGGGTGGAATGGAATTGTTAATCAGCATAGGCTGATGTGATTTCTCTGTCACAAATCCTGCCCAGGGCTCAGCGGCACACCAGCTTTACCGTAACTTCGGGCTTAGCAGTCACCACAGAAACCAAGGGAGGGTGTAGGGGGTGGGGAGGGAGGTGAACAGATCTGGTGGTGGTGGTGGTGGTGTGTGTGTGTGCGTGTGTGTATGTGTGTGTTTGGGGGTATACTGGACTAGGTGATGCTGTGGCTTGGCGAGTCCTCCCTTCACAATAGTCACTAACACCAGCTATACTGGCTAATGGGAAGTGAGCTGAAAACACACATTAAGATTTGGGTTGCAATGTTTTATTTAAATGCCCGTGAAGACCTCTGGCTGTGACTTAGAGAGGACCATATTGTGCTGTAACCTGTCTCGACAAATGTTTCAACATTCTTTTCGAAGTGTGTGAAACTGGTTGGCTTTTCTGGTGGGACCTGGATGCTGAAGGTTTTGAGATCAGTTGTTGTCGTTTCACGGGCACCCTTAGCTTTCACCCGATCTGGCAGAGGCGGCTGCACAAGCATACACACACCATGACTCTCTGGATCAGTATCAGACTAAAGAGCAGCAGCAGCTTAACTTCTCCATTTACCACAAGTACACCAATACACCAATATCTCCACCGTGCCAAATCTTGAGGAATAAGTGGCCACAAGAAGTGCAGAGGTTTTTGACACACAGTATAATGCATTTCAGCTTATAACCATGTTGTACTAGACCTTCATCAAACCCTGTCTTTATATCTTGATTAACGCAGGTTTGTAATTTACTGAAGTGCTTTGATTTGTACATCCTGGATTTTGTTGTGGTATATGGAACATGGAAGTGTCCTATGCTTTTAAACAATAACCAGACCTGCTCTGAGCACTTCTGTACCAAAACTGCATGTGCTATAGAGCCACTGATTTGTTAGCTTGCCTTTTCTGTTTAAGACTGATTCCTGTTGCTGCTTGTAGAGGGCACTGAAACCAAATAACAAATCGCAAACCAACATAGTCCTTGGCGATAAAGTCGATCAATCAATGGATTTGTATAGCCCAATATCACAACATGCCTCACAGGGCAGCACAGGGTCCATTTCCATATGAGTTACTTTAGATCCAACACTTTTAGCGCTGACCTGTTGTCACTTGTTGTATTTGTAGGATATTTGTGTTGTTTATGCTTTATCTTAGCGCTTGTGTTTCACAGCAAGAAGGTCCCGGGTTCGATTCCCAAGTGGACGTGGCCTTTCTGTGTGGAATTTGCATGTTCTCCCCGTGTCTGCGTAGGTTTTCTCCAGATACTCCGGTTTCCGCTACCATTAAAAAACATGTACAATAGGAGAATCCAGGTGATACTGACAATCACTTCTAGAGATGGGTCCCCGGGCCCGTCGCTCACTGCTCCTTACGGGTTTCCCCAGCGGCATCAAAGGATGGCTCAAATGCAGTGGACAAATATCCCTACGAGGATAATAAAGTATACCATAGCCTCAACCTTTGTCACCCGCCTATAGGGACTACAGATGGAAACGAGCATCTTTGCTATAATCTGGCATATTTATTTATTCATTTATTTGGTCAGTGCATGTGAATGAACATACATATATACATGCATGTAAACACGCCACACCGGATTGTAGCCTTAGGCACCCCTGTCACACACACGGACACGGAGAAAACATGCAAACTCCAGACAGAAAGGTCCTGTCCAAGTGGGAATCGAACCCGGGACAGCCCCGGCACAAACCGCCGCGCTACCATGTAGGAAAATGTTGTAGATGTTCATTCATTTGCATTGTCCCTATCAAATAAATAAATAATAAAATATAAGTCAATAAATAAATCAATGCTGAGATGCCCATGAGCAGATTAAACCACAATCCAAAAGAGCTCTTTGGATCATGCATGTAAGGATATTATTATTTGCATTTCTATTGAAATATTAACAATTTACTTTTCCTTAAATTAGTAAAGCCTTAATATTTTTGCCTTTCTGTCTAATGCCAGATGACTTCTTTTCCATCCTTTATTAGATTTGCACGGTTTGGTGGCTGGGCTCTGCTGCTCTTCAGCTATAGCAGAATGACTCACTGTGACCACTATTCCAAAACATCACACACTGCTTGATATCTGTCGCAATCTTTGGCCGTACAACGGTTCTAATTTTCCTCGTCATCTCTGTCTCACTGAAAAACCAACAACCTGTATTTTTGATGCGTAATGTTTTCTCCCCAGTGAATTAACTTTTATTTCAGACAACCAGAATGAAGTGGTGAACACTGGGCTTAACAAACAACTTTTTTATTTCTTCTTGAAACATGCTGTTTTCAAGTGTTCACATTGAATACGTACATGCAAAGTGTGGCGACTCTTCCAACCACTCATTTGCAGGAGCAGAAGCCCACAGAGCGCAGGTCAAAGCTTAAACCAAGGTCTTGAACCAGTCATCACCCTGATCACATAAGGTCTAGTTCACTACATTGGCAGACTCCATGGCAACACAGCCATAACACCAATCACAAAGACATTGGAGAAGAGTATTCTTATTATCTGTTTGTATATAGACCTGTCAGCATCACATGTATTATATTAGTGAAGCCGCTCTGTGTAGAAGCTTTTTAGCATTGTTGTAATTGAATGTGATTTTAATAGCAAAAAAGCGCATGTGCTCTGTAATCCAACACCAGAGAGAATAATGCCAATGACTGTCGACCTATGGGATAGTCTCATTCAGTAATTACTTTCACAACATAGAGCGACACATTTTGCGTTTTCTCTTGACAGTTGACAAGTTGCATCAAAGACTCATTTTGGAAGCCCTGTGTTGTGGGTCAACAAAAACCTTAAGGCTTAAGACTATTTGTAATGATGCACATTTGGTCTTTGTCTCTGTTATTGTAGTCTGTGGTCTGGATTAGTGGCGTTAGCTCTAACCTGGCACATCTCACTCTGATGATGTCACACAGCTCTTAGCTGATGGTTATCGTCTAGTTTGGCTGAGGCCCGCTGCGTTTTGGCTTAGCCGTGGTGTCTTGTGGTGATGTTAGCTGGCTTGCGGTGAACAGACTGGTGATTGCACTGCCATGAGACACATTATCAGGAGCAGAGTGATTGAATGAAAAAGAGAAGGTTTGGACATGAGTGTCCCAAACTGAGCAAAATATCCAGTGTTCAAACAGAAGTGCAAAAGAGAGTCCAGAGAGTCTCCAAGAGGACTCGACTGTTTGAGACTCAAACAGCTGAAAAGTGTTACAACACCTGGTCTAATGTTTGAGTTTTATGGTCATTTTTACAACATTTAATCATTTTTTTGTTTTGTTTTTTCAAATTGGGTTATGGAGATACATAATTTTCTCAACTTTAACTTCTCTTTTCCTTTATATCTTTGTGTTTTTGATGCTGTTGTGATGTGACATGACAGCACAGTGAGAGTTCTGCCTGATCACCAGACTCCCTCAGCAAGTGTCCTCTTTAGGAGCAACTATTTTGATCCACTGTAGCCTGGCCAAATTAAAGAATAACATTTTAAAATCAGAATGTATATTGAAACTGAAAACTCTGTCAAAATGGGACAGTGCAGGGGCGCAGGGGTTAGCACTCATGCTTCACAGCAAGAACGTGCCTGGTTGAATCCCCAGACGGGTCTTTCTATGTGTTTTTTTTTTTGTTCGCCTTGTGTCTGCGTACTCCAGTTTCCCCAACCACTAAAATATGTACAATAGATGATCCCTCCTGCCTGGCTCCACAACTGGAGATGGGTCCTTGGGCACTGCACTGCGATCGCCCACTGCCTTGCCCCCAGTGGCATCAAAAGATGGGTCAAATTTTGAGGACAAATTATGCACAAACCTCTCCAAAGTACCAAATGTTATTATGGCAAAGTAACTTTCACAGTACAAAATATACACATACCGCCCAAAGAGTATATAATCATAGCAAAATGCAGGAAGTTACATTATTTATTGTTCTATTTTCTGGCTCTAGATGACAAATATTTAAAAATAAGTATCATGTGCTGGTATAAAAAAAGAAAGGTACCCGGCCCTCGTCAGATTTATTTTTGTACACAATGGTACACCTCTACCCCATAGCAAAATGGCTGCCATTATTCTGAAAAGAGCCCTTTATGCCTCTTAGTTTTCGTTTGATATGGACTATGGCACATTGTTGAACAGCCACAATGGATCTCTACTCAAATGTACAACAACAACAACAGTAAAATAAATGGCCCTGTATTAAACAGGTTTGTTCCTTAAAGCTAATGTGGCTAACGTGTGCTTCATGCTTCCACTGAGCTCTCACAGCTCACATGTTCATGTATTTGGGAAATAGCTTCTTTTGAATAATCCTCCAGTCAGGTGATTCTGACCATTAGCCTGACTCAACATGTGGCTGCCCACTGCTGCGGTTGCCCCAGTGGCATTGAAGGTGATAAAGTCCTTAATAAAGACCTTGACCTTAGATTTCATAGTATTTCTTCCTCTTTTCTTTACTGATAACAGCAAGGATTTTTCTGGGATGTTCAAATAGATCACGAAAACTATTCTTATGACTTTGTCCTACTCTAAAGTCAACACTGAGGTGCTTCAGTACTATTTTTGATCCAGTCCTTACCAGCGGGAAAAAAAAAGAAAAAGTATGACGTTTGTAGCCTGGTTTGCCAAACATCTTTTTACTGTGTAGGATCTCCATCTGGGTCCTCAGTTCTTCACAGCAAGTTCTGCCTGACTTTAGGGTGGCACGATGGCACAGCGGGTCGTGCTCGTGGATCACAGCTGAGGCCCAGGTTTGATCCCCAGACGGGGTCTTTCTGTGTGGATGTTCTCCCCGTGTCTGTGTGGGTTTCCTCAGGGTACTCTGGTTCCCCTACGGCAGTGGTTCTCAACCTTTTGGAGCCGCGACCCCCATTATAACAGGTAAAGGGATTCATGACCCCCCGCCCGGGTCACACCTTTAGAAATAGGAACATTAGCCTATACATAATTCTGAAAAACCAAAGAAAAAAAACAAATGGCTGAAAAAAATTCATCAAACTACAAACAAGTTACTGTGGTAAAATAGGAAACACATGCTACAATAAAACATTACATTATATGCTAATGAAAATATGTATATTTTATCTAAATGATCTGGCAACCCCCCAAATTTGTCTCGCGACCCCCTTGGGGGTCCTGACCCTCAGGTTGAGAACCACTGCCCTACGGTACCACTAAAAACATGTACAATAGGCCAGGGCGAGTGTGGCGGATGGCATGTTTACATGCATGAGTTCCATGTGTTCATGAACATGTACTGTCCCAACCAAATAAACCAATAAATGCAATTCATTTTACAATTGTATTGTATCTAGTCATCTCAGACAAGCTGCCTGAGATGCCTTGTTTTGAAGTTTTTTCATGTATTTTAATCCAGATCCTGTAAAATGAAGACACTAAACCTGTAGAATAAAATTAATTGATTAGAAGTGTCACTAATGTGATTATTATCTGCACTCTAACAGAAAGTAATACTTGTGGTTGTTAGGGCAAAATTACATGAGGATCTGAGAACAGTACAATATGTTTTGTGGCTCCAATTGGCTCCCAGCCAAGTGTGGACATCCCTGGACTGAATGTACAGAGAAAATAAACTGCTAAATGCTGTTCTGCTAAAACCTGTGATTGTCACTATCCTACTATACGATCTTTGTTGGTACAGAGAGGTTTGGGAACAATAGTTCACCTCTTACTTTCTTCAGAAAGAGGGAAACAGATCTGTTGGGCTGATCCTCCCATGCAAATATCAGCCAAACACACATACATTACTTATGGGTGTGTTATTGCAGTATATTTCCCCTCTCGCCACTGTATGATATGTTTACCAAATACCTGTTTAGAATGCCGCGGTGGCTGTGCGGTGCTCCCCTCCACTCCCCGAGGATGCTCGGCGGTAAATGGCGGTATTATTTGTCAGCTCTGGCAGTGTCTTGAGGCTGCTTCAGAGAGATACAAGGAGGCAACTGATAAGGAGAGCATCAGAAGGGCAGTTAATTGCCTCCAGTCTCCGGGAGCTGGGGAATATTTAAAATCTATGGGATTAAAGACAGATTAAAAACTGCAGAAGCAGTGGGCCCAATGGCGCTTAAAGATTGCAATCAGCAAGGGTAATGGTGAAGAAGGGGGAGAGAGAGAGGGGAAGGAAAACAGTGAACAAATGCAGGCAGCTGTGGGGGGAGGACGAGAAGGAGGCAAAATGACAGATAGCAAATTCAGATCCGCTCCTAATGCCCAGGGTTCCATCTTGTAAGCACGATTCATCTACGTGTAAATCGTTTTTCCCTGTCTGTTCGTTTTCTTTTATTTTTTTCCCCTGCTCATCCGAGGCCTGCTTTGCTAGCATCACTGCCACTTCTAGGGTGCCGTGGTTGGCGCTCCTTATCAGTCCATCTGCGAATTAAAAAGCGCCTTTTCCTGTGAGGATTAAGGAGGTTGATTGAAGCCTGCATAAAAAGACGGTAATAAGTTGAAAAATGTCAGAGGGGCACTATATCTAAACTGTGTACTTTTCAGAATGAAACTGATTGGGTTGGAGGGGAAAGAGTGAAGAATAAATTGTTGTTCAGATGAAGATAAAGAATTTCTCTGCTTTTGCTCGCTCCAAGTGGTCTGTGATGCTTTGACAGGAGACATGCAAACACCACATTAAACTTCATGCAGTTTTGAATTTAATATGTGTAATATCTTGAAAAAGATATTTTCACTTTGTCTTTGTACAACTTGTACACATAATTGTACAACCTCTGTTTACGTAATAAATAACAGCTCATGAAATACATAAAGATAAGCTGATCTACCACTCGTAAGTGTGGGCAGGTAGATTGAATCCAAAGTGATAACCTTTCTTCATAATCTCGGCCCCCGTTACTCGAGGGCTGTATAATGTTATCATTAGACGTATTAATGACACCCACACTTATCAAAAGCATCTTAAAGCATCACAAATTAAGAAAGAAAGAAAAACAAGAACATGCATGCAGTTATACATCTCGATTTGGGTTAAAGAAACAAGATGTGCCGAATGGCCAATTGTCTTTGTATTTTATCTGCCCTCTCATTTAATCCTGTTAATGATTACACAAGATACCTAAACTATCATCTTTAAATCTGCCTCTCATATCAGCAAAAATCAGGCAGTTTTTTGTGTCATTATAATCCATTTTGTGCTCTCCATGCATGTGTCGGCAGGCCCTGCACTGAAAGATTAGCCCTATTATGCATTGGTGGGTAGTGGGGGTAATCCAAGGCACCGATATGATCATCAGTGTGCTAAAAGGGGCATCACAGATGCAGCACCACAATCATAAATATGAAACAGATGTTGGATGACATTTGAAAACGTGAGTCCAATCCCCTACTCTGCTGTGTACGGCAGTTTCTAAGGAGAGAAGAACCTTTCCTTCTCACTCTGTCACTTCATTGCTTTTTCCACACAATAATCCTCTGGAACCAGTGATGCATAGATTATACCCTGTTTTTTTTCATCGTGTATCTCTGCAAGATAGAGCCTGGAACAACCTCAAGGTGTTAGCACCATCAATGATGCCTGCAATAACATCTAATTCACCCTGAAAAAGGTCTTTTATCAGCCACCTTTTTTTAGAAATTAAATGACTTAAGACAGCAGAAAAACACATGCAGGCGTATGAAGGCAATTCCTAAAAAAAAAAAAAAGAAGCCGAGATGTTCCTGATATCGGCAAGTGTTGTGATTTTATCTTAAACAACCAATCAGAGCAAGACAATTATGGAGCGCTTCAACAATGCTCTCCTAATGTGTTTGGATGGGAGGTGGGCTTGTGCTGTATACGGGTTTGATTGTTTTGTCGCTGGCAGCGGCCCGAAGGACTTCTTGCCGGTGTCTTTTATGGCGGAATGAAAAAAAGACGCCACAATACAAACCGTTCTTCTCAACGCGCTTTGTCTCATCTTCTTTGCCACTTCTCACAAGCCTCAACTCCATTATGCTCGCTCCATAAAGGCTACTTTTGTAGCTGCACATTGTCATACATTGTTTGGTGCAAAAAATGAAGATAATGCATGTTGAGTCAATGCTCGCGCTTTTGTCGGGGCTATTCTTGTAAATCTTGGCGCGGTTTTCTCGCGGCGGTTAACCACAAAAAAAATAAGTACCTTCAGGGCAGGAGAGATGAGGATCACATGCGAGTTGAGTTTCCTTGGTGTAATGATCTTCACAAATGTCATATTACAAACATAGTAGAAGAATAATCATAATATGTGCTTGAGATCAACATGCATGTTTATGTCATATTTCACTGTTTCACAGCCGTCAATAAAACTGAAAATGTATATCAGATGCTCACAGTGTGGGTTGATAGAAGTCGAATTCTTGTGACGAAGAGGAAGAGGACGATGCACAGGATGATAGAGGTGGAGAAATAGACAGGCAGGTTGATGGAGCAGAGAGGGTGTGATAACAGAGCAGGGCAGGGTGATGGAGGGAGCCGTGCCTTTTCTCGGGGGCTTTGCGGAGCCCTCCCCACAGCCCGTCACTCAAAACCCAATGAGCAGCTCTTATCTGCTCTGCACATGTGACCCTTCACCCGACCTCCTGCTCCTCTTCCTCCTCCTCTGCCTCGCCCACAATTCTCCTCAGTTTTATGCACAAATCTGCTGCCTCATTCATCCCTGCTACATGATATATTTTAGGCAAATCTCACTTGTTGCACTAATGAGTCAACTCATTACCCGACGAGAGTCATGTGAGTGATTAACAAACAGTTCAGTTTTCCGCTATAGTTCCAACAATTATATAAAACAGAGAGAATAAAAATCCCACTTACATGAAGACTTTGTATCCGCACAGATCAAACCATACACCTTACAGGCCGTGAGCACATGCGGAGGCTAGCAGGTAGCTGTTATCAGCCGTTAGATAAGGAGTAATTGGACAGGGGGAGGACAACCATTAGCTCAGCTGTGCAGCAAACCCCGAGCCCCAGGGCCAAAGCTCAAACTACTGTATGAGCCACTGAACGGACACGCATTGTTTCCCAAGGTTTTTCTGTACAGGGTCTTCATAAAATAGGTTGTGCTCTCTTCATATTGTTTCTAGTTCACTACACCCAATAGAAACAAATATTGGAAACATTTAATTTTACACTACCTTGATGCAATGTACCTAACACAGTTTGGTACAATGTAATCTGCTTTGTAACAATCTGTAATAACTTGTATCTATGCATTACATACACAATGGAATAACTTGTATTAGTACTTTGCAGGTACATAATGTAATAGGACATACAACCTTTATGGTTAGGACTTAAGGTTAGGGTAAGAGGCTTATTACACTATGTATCTGTAAAGTACTAATACACATTATTCCATTGTGTATTTAACCTTTAGGTACACGTTTTTATCTTATTTATCTTAATATTCTTTACGCATGCCCCCTATAGGCTTATAGTTTAAAGTTGCATGGCTTTTTTAAAATCTAGATTCTGTGTTATATGTTTTTTGTTGCACGTCTGCACCGAGAAAAATTCCTAGTTTGTGAACCTGATCTCAAACAATGGCAATAAAAACTATTGTGATTCTGATTTGGCAAGTACAATGTATCAAGGGTAGTGTAAAATAAAGTGTACCCAAATACCTTGCATGAACGTTCTTACTTGCTGTCGAGCCATGTTAATAGTTTTTTGTAGAAAGATTGTTCCTGTCAAAGAAACAAAACAATTTGTTTTTCTCCCCACGTGTGAATTATGGGCACAAAACTCAGTGGGAGTTTTCCACTCTTCCTATTCTTCCTGTCACTGTATAACAAATATTTGAAGGCCTTTGTGTTGCCTGTCTGTATTTTACCATTTCAAACGTTGTCTTCTTACGGGTGATCTAAACTATAATCACCTTGACATCCGTCAAGCTTGGGCATGAAACAATGCTGCCTGACTGCTCAGAACTGAACATCAATGAGCTTAGAGGCACGCTGCCTTTCCCTGACGCCGATTTACACTTTAATGCAAATAGAGCGCTTTGTACTCAACATATGAAAGGTATTATTGAATCATATTGTGCATTATTCTGGGTTTTGGGGGGATAAATCTATCAAGGGGTTCAGAATTCAATAAGTTACATTTTGTTGTTTTTGTGTATTGACATTTTTAATTAAGTTTTGATTCAAATGTGTTGGGGGTAAATTGGTGGGTAGGTGATGAGAAAGAAAAATAAATCTTGTGAAGTCTTCCCAAGGCTCTCCTCTTCCTTCAGTCTGCTGTTTCTGCGGTTACTCACCATCAAGAGCAGTGATTTAAAAACACCGGAAATGCCTATTTCCAATGATCACTGGTATGAAAGACAGTATGGAGAATTCGTGTGCCAGTTTGCCCTGAGTGAGTGAGTTTTGGCTACAGTTAAGACGGGCTTGTGGTTTGAGCCCGACAGGTCATGCAAGGTCAATCTCTAGACCTGGCTCATCATGTTGTAAATTTATGGCTGCCCTGGAGGCCCCGCTCTATGCAGACTTGTGTAGGGATTGATCATGTGCCCTTTAGCCTTTAGCTCTGCTGCATCAGCGGCTCTGCTGTTATCAGCCGACCACACAGGTAAGCCAGCACATTGTTGCCTAATTAAAAGTACCCTGCAATAAAACTACTTTAGATCCTAGTTTGTTGAATAAGGACTTTTGAGCTAATTAAACTTTCAGACATGTACATTATGTGAACGGCATCACCTTAGACATAAAGAAGTTACAGTTTTGGAAATAAAACTAAATCCAAACATGCAGAAAGGGTTGAATCTAATCACAAGGCAAGGGGAAAGAGATTAAATTACAGCATAAATTAAAGCCACACCTCGTAAAATTTTACCCAATTATTATTAATTTTTTTTATGACAGATATGAAAAATACCTCATAAATGTACAAACAAACATGTGCCTTTGCTGTGAGCGGCTCAGCTCTCTTCAGACATGACTGTTACTTTACCGGGAGTGAGTGCGTCTCCGGCTCGTCTCCATGGAGATGTCGACTAAAGTCAGCAGAATTTGAGACTGAAACAGGTTAATCCAGAACCGTTCTTTGATCACCCACTGCAGTAATAGCATTTTCTGTGTCGAGCTGGTCATTAAGAGCATGTTTTTATTTATGGCAACAGTACAGTCCAAAATGTTACGCAGTGTGCCTTTAAATGTCAAAATACTGTAGTTTCATTGACCTCCTATGGTGGAAGTTTAAGGAAAGGGTTGTCTGGGTTGAGGTGTCAGATGTTGGCTGTGGTCTCTGAAAACAGCTCTAAAAGCCTTGTGTTTTCAATTAAAACATCCATCATGGATTACTCACACAAAAACATACCTTCAGCCTGTTAAGAGTGGTGCCTGTTACTTACAAAGGGCTTACAAATCCCACCTCACTGCCTCAGGCTGTGGCATCTCTCTAATGCACACACACACACACACACACACACACACACACACACATGCACAATCCCTTCTGCCTTCTTCTCTCCTCCGTCGCCACTGTCCTCTTGTCTTTGAGTTATGTAAAATGCACAGGAGACCAAAAGAATAACACAATACACATTCCTTTTACAGTGCCAGAAAAATGGATTCCCGTGACCCTCTAACGCAGGAAATTATCACGCGAATCATACCTTTTAATTCCCTCCCTGACACCGCCCTCTTGACTTTTGTAAACTTGTGTCTGGTATAAATAAAAACGCTGCGCTCCTGGCAATACTTGCTTGCGGAATCCTGACAAAGGACAATGCTGGAAAGTTTTACTCGCAAAGACAAAAACATTTCCCGTGGAACTATTGCTTTCGGTTGTTTGGGTGTCTCTGAATTATTTAACATTTTGATTTGTCTGGGACGCTGCAGTTGTGGCCGCACTTTGCACATCGTCTCCCTTAGATAAACCTGCTCATCTCCGCCGTTTAGTGTATCATATTCATGTCCCGATAAACATGCTCGGAGGCTCCTGTTGGGCTCTAAGATATACTCTGCCTCAGCTTTGAGCGTAAACGACTCTCCCTCCAACCCTCCTTCCTCTCAGATCAACTCGTGTTTACATAGCATTATCATATATTAAGGCACGGGTTTTTTTTTTTTTTTTTCATGCATAGTGTCCCTGTCGCAATTCTGACAGGAGAAGCAACCGCAAGCCCAAAGGGAAGCCACGCAGCCCCATTCCCCCGACATTGATATTCATTACAGTAGATCTACAGAGGATGAATCTGCCTCCCACCCCCTTGGGGACAGAAACACTTTATGTCCTTATCAGGCGCGGGAACAAGAATTTTCTCCTTAGCTAACAACAACACGGGCTGCTTCTACAACAGCTTGGCCTGCGTTTCTTTAGGGCCCCGACAGTTTGCATCGCTCCGAAATGTGTTTAATCTCGTCCAATACAGCCCACCTCCACCGCAGATAAGGTGAGCTCTGCAGATGACCCACAACAACATATACCGTACACACACACACACTAGCACCGCCGCTATCCACAATCAATGTGTGCGCTACACAACAGTGCACATCTCAATGGGACAGCGTCGGCAAGTGCACATGAATTTTCTCCAGGTCCCAACTGTGACATATTGTGTATGGGAACTTATTCAGTGTTAATGCTTACAGTATATACAGTATATATTCAATTTTTGATATTTTAAAACCATGCATTTTCCTCTGTATTGATTGTTTATTTAAAGGGATATTTCAGAATTTTTGACATAGGGCCTCATTTCTGTGTTGTTGATTTCTGAAGATTTTTTTTTATATATTTTATTGTATTTTTATATTTGAAGAGTTTAGTGGTGCAAGGCTAATGCTAGGCTAGCGCATGTCTATGGTAACTAGTAGCATGCATTCAAAACCTCTTCAAAATCATCGGTAGTCCTCCAAACGTTGCCATTTCTGATTTGTAGAAAGCTCCTTTGTGAATTCCACGTGTAGTAATGCCCTTAGATAAACCAGGTAAACACACTACTGTAGATCCAGTAACCTAGCAGATCACTCCACCGCTGCGTAGCTTACAACCAGGAAGCTGATGCTGCTCAAATATAAGTTCTCTTATATTTCAAAAATTATTCAGTCAACACAGACATTTATATTGTTAATCTGGTGTTATAAGTGATTTGCCTCGGGTGCACTGTGCTTGGGTCAGACTGTTTTTAATGCAGGCTACGAGTTACCATAGACATGCGCTAGCCTAGCACTAGCCTAGCACCGCTAAACACTTCAAATATAAGGACTGCATCAATAAAAAAACAAACAAACAAAAAACAATATATCAACAATACTCTGGATAACTAGAACATAGGCCCTATGTCAAAAATCCTGAAATATCCCTTTAATGTCTTAAAAATTGTTTTTATTATTATTATTTTTATTATTTTAAAATTATAATACAGTTACATAATTCACAGGCCTGTCTCAAAATCACTAGTGACTGGGGGCTTTATGAATGGCATAAAGCCACGGTGTCTTTTCTAGTTTACAGTGTAAAGTGCTCAAGGATGCAGCAGGTGGCTGTTCACCTGTTCTTGACACCCACTGGGGAGTGTGCTGGTTATCTGTCTGTGTATGTGCGTGTGGTTTATCAGTTAAGCCCCAAACAGGGAAAGTTCATCCTCTGTATAGATCATATCAGGAGGTGTTGACAGAAACAGCTCTTGAGTAAGCTGAGGTGTGAGTGCCATGAGCGCGCCGGCTTCACTGTGTGTTTTAGACGCATTTCACAATTAATCACAAGTCTGCTGCAGATTCCACGCATGCTAGAGCTCAAGAGGGCTGGCCTTTGCAATCAATGGAAATGGGCCAAAGAGATACATGTCAATGCTTTAAGTGCCAGATTGCTTTAAAACAACACAGTTTCAGAAAATAATGTATGTTCAACAAGCTATATTAATCATCACATGTAAAATAGATAGAGGTGGATTCTTTTCTGTGTCTAGAACTTTGCCAATTAAAAAAGGAAAGGAGACGGAAAGCTTTGATTTGCTGTCTTTCCAAAGGAGCATTTTGGGGGGTTTCCACTGTTGAAACAGAAATATTCTGCGCCCAGAAGGGGGTCCAAACTACTCCATCAGGCCCACCTTTGTGGTGGAGTCTAGATAGGTGTCATATTCCGTGAGATGACAAGTTATTGTAGAGCTAAAATATTTTTCAAAATAGCAAGCTTATCAGCAACAGCAATGAGAATAAAAATGTATTTCATGTCCAAAGACATGACATCATCATCTGGGTTTGCCCAAATTGTTTAAAGGTAATTGTAATATTCTGGAAAAAGACATTTTTTATTATTATTCTAATTGACCTACAAAAGTAAAAGAAGAAAAAAATGCAAATGTGTATTTTTATTTAGTGCATATAAACATCTGGTTCCCACTGTATATCTAAGTATGACACAATTTGCAGATGGCGAAATAGCTCAAATAAATGTACAGGTAAACTGTTAAAAAAGAAAAACACCAGTCATCTAACAATGAGCACAGGAAGAGGATCATTTACACTAATAGCAGTTATTTGCTCAGACTAACTGCCGTGATTATTCCCCACTCATTCTTATGTATCCGTCCATCTGTCCATAAATGCCTGCAGTCAGGGGCCCAAGGGGAAACAAAAGACACAGAGGCCAGTTGTTTTAAGGGGAAGATCCCACCTTCTCATTTTAGGAGGAGACACCAGACATATAATCTGTGTGATAGCAAAAAATGGCGCTGGCTGCCAGCTCAGCATCCAGAGCAAAGAAATGAATAAATAAATGTCAATTTTACAGACCATCTCATTCAGTGCCATAGACAGTAATCTGATGACATCAAGACGGTCACTGTTATTATTGACTATTACATTTATTTGATAGGAACAAGTACACACAACATTTATAGCCAATGCTAATTTGCCATGCCCGTCCCTATAGGGCTTTTAAAATACATTTACAGTACCAGTAATTCCAATTACACAATGAGAGTGCATTAGAATACAATCTAAAAATAATTCCACACTTAGTCTCTATTAAAACAAAAACACACACTTTAAATCATTTTTAACATGCCCCCAGCTTTAAGCCTTGTTTTAGCTCAGGAGACAAGGAGTTCCACAATTTAGAGCCATGGGCACTTTCACATTTTCATTGGCAGCTCCTCGTGTGATGGAGCCCATTGCTCTGCGTGAGAGGATGAGCTTCTGAGGACATCAGGGGTCTGGTTGTGCAAACATTTGTACATTAATTTTTAATTACAAAAAAATTATACAATTTTTCAAATCAAAGTTAAGAACATTTAATCTCTGCAACTCCACAATGGTGTGTTCTGATAAATTTTTTGTCTAGTATTTTTAATTTTCTGTTGTAAATCATTCTCAGTGGCTTGATTGTTGTGGTTGTTGCCTGTGACCAGTATAGTTACACAGTTATACAGTAACTGAGATGAGAGAAAATCGTGGTATGCATAAATACCATTTGCCACGTGGAATGGTAAACAGTCCCTTATTATTCTAAAGCTGCACAAGTTTTACTTTGCTGTTCTAGTGATCTTTTTAAACATGACTTTCAAATGATAAATGAGAATCTAAGATTAGACCCAACTGTTTGACCCTTTTGACTTGTGAAATGTCTTGACCATTGATTATCAGATGCAGTTCTTCTGAATCTCTTCCGAATCGTGATCTGAAAGCAAAGCAAACTGACCCTGTCTTACCAACATTTAGGGTTAGTACTGAGTTTTGTAACAACACTGACACAGTGTTAAGATGGTGCTGCAGCTAAGCAGTAATAGTTTCACTATTTTTGCCACTCACATAGACAACTGCATCATTTGCACACATTTGAAAACCAGTGCCAGGACAGGTGTCTGGCAAATCATTGATATAAAGTGTAAAAAGGAGAGGCCCAAGTATTGATCCCTGTGGGCACCTGTTTTCAATGTTATAAAGGATGACTTTTCATTGTTGATGATTATACATTGTTGTCTTTGTTCCAAACATGTCTTGAACCACTGTAATGTTGTTTTGTAAAAATTCAGCCTGGATCATTTCTGTAGGGGTACATTTCGTGATGCAACAAATCAAAGGCATTTTTTAAATCTAAAAAGACCGCTCCAACTATTTGGCCTTGTCAAATGCTAATTTAAGTTGTTTGATTTCAGATGGCGCAAAATCTGAATTGCAGAGGATGCAGTATGTCATTTTCATTTGTAAGGACATAAGTTGATTTACTGCAGTCTACACAGCACCTATCTGCAAAATGCTAATTCCTCAATAATGGCTCTGAAGATCATCCTTTCCAGATTTAAATATAAGTACAAGCTTTGATTGTTTCCCGTCATTTGGGAATGATCCTTTTTTAAGACAGATTTACCAAATGAGTTAGAATGAACTCATGATTGGTGGCTTCAGTTCTGGATTTTGAAAATGTGGGTATACACAAATGTTTTAATGGAGTTTACGTCTATTTGTACAGTATATTGTGTGAGTTGGGTAACCTAACTCTGGGTAGCTCTAATCTGGGATATAGCTCTAATTGTCCCTAATGCTCTATCAGTCTGCATTGCTTTTATGACTATTATTAGACTAATGGAAGGCGCTGATGTCAGACAGAGCCAGACCAGAGTTGCATAGTTAACAGGCCGCTGGGCTGTAGATGGAGAAGTATTGCAACTAAAAGAACAAGGATGTCTTTGGAGAGAGGCTGCAGGATCAGTGTTCACCTCTAATGGCTGTAGTGACAGTTGTGTTGGTAAGCGGCCATTTGAAAAGAGCTCACTTAGAGGTTGTTGCTGCCAGGGATGACAGACATAATACAGTTATGGAATATTTATTGTTCACTCTCAAGAACATTTCAAAATTATTTTAGCTCCTTCAGTCTACTATTTAATAGTAATGCATGATAAGCACACAAAGGCATAAAATGCAGCCTTTTATTAAAAGCCACCCTACAAATACAATAATATTACATGTCCCATTTATAAAGGCGGAAACTCCACATTTTCCATGCTGCAACTCTCAGGAATGTGACCTCAGCCTTTGATCACTCATTGAACTATACCCGAGTGACTTTCTGTGACTAACGCTGAAGTAAATATTAGACAGAATCATATCCAGTGACTAATGCTCCATGTGTTTTGGACAGGGCAGTCTGTGTTGGAATCAAAATGCATAAAAAAAAAAGAGAGATTTTTTTAAATTACTGCCATTATTGGGAAATCAATAAGAGCCCACATGCTTACACCTTACCATTACACAGAGAAAGAGAGAACAATTAAAACTTGACTTTTTAATTATTGATTCAACCACAAAATGATCTCTCTCATCTCTCTTCATCTTTACAATCCATGCAGAGAAAACAGTTATGCTTTGTTGACCGTAAGAATCAGTTCAGGTTTGTCTTCAGATTAATGTGGGTATTTTGACTGATGCTTTGAACATTCGTGCTTTGGTACATGTGTGTGTGTGTGTAGTAAAGGGTGTGTGTGTGTTTGCGGGGCGTGAGTGCCTTCCGTTGACTGCTCGCTCACCTCGTCCATTAGTAGGGTCAGTGGGAGGTAATGTTGTGGTTGAAGCATACCTATGGGGCTGACCTGGCTAAGAACATAAATATAAGCTTTGCTCCGACACACACCTGAAATACCTTAGTCACTTCCTCACTCCCTCCTTCCCCCTTTTTCACTCATTTCATTTGGTCAGTTATGACAACATTTTATAATTTACTTTTTACATTTAAAGCCACGCCGCGTAGAATTTTATCAATAAATAAAATTGAAATACAAGCATTTATTTTATGACAGATATTTTCATCATTGAAAAATACCTCATAAATGTACAAACAAACATTTACGAGGCTCACCCTTGCTAAGATATTACTGTAACCTTTACTGGGAGTGGGTACGTCCAGCTCGTCTCCATGGAGATGTGACGAAAGGCAGTAAAATTTGAGATTTGAACAGGTCAGTTTCTCATCCAAGTCCATTCTTTTATTACACACTGCAGTAACAGCATTTTCTGTGTCACTAGGAGCATGTTTTGTTTTGCCCAAACAGTATAGTCCAAAATGTTACACAGTGTACGTTTAAATATATAAAATAACTGTATTTAACTGATTTCCGTTAAAGCAGTACAAGGGAACTCGTGCCCCTAGAGGCCATAAGCGCCACTGCAGGTGTCATAGCATGTTGCGTTTTTTTACTCATTAATTGTCATTAATTGTCCCTGAGAGTAAATACTACACTGACAGAAAAGACAAAGGGAGAGAGGGATATTGTACATTCAATTACGCAATCCACTCAAACTTGGCTGTAAATACTGTTTAAGTGGCGCTAGCCCGCAGTTAGCTTTGCCCGTTAGCCTGTTAGCTTCTCCTTCATAATTCCATTAGTGTGTATTGGTGGCTCCGACCCGGTGCAGGAAAGTTGCAATTGTGGTTTTCTGGCCAGAGACACCAGGGGGAGATGAAAGACCCCCTAATCATCCCATTAACACTTGTATTACCCCCAGAGGGACTACGAAAAGGATTTATTAAGGTAAACAAGTTACTTTGTACTGCTTTAATGGCAATCGGACTGGAAAGCGTTCACACATGCAAAGTGGATCAGGTATCTTACCCAACGACATAAGGACCGGATGCATTGCCAGTAGCACAAATAAAACTCCCACTCCAAAATAAGGATTTGGTCACCACTTTGTACTTTTAGACTTTATGGCACAATGTTTCTCTCATGAACACTTGAAGTGGTTCAAGTAAAGCGCCGATGTGGAAGAATGCCTTGGCAGACGTCTACACATCTTTTTATATTGGAATCAAACACAGCCAATACAGTAGTTCTTTGGACTCTTATTGAGATTTTTTGTGTACACGTCTAGCGTCAAGCAGAACCGAGGGCTCATAATGATGTCTGCAGTGTAATACCAGAAGCAATTTCACCATTGGAATTAGTTCAAACACTGTGTTGTTTAAAGCATTGTAATTTAATACGGTTTCAATGTGTGTTCACCTCACATTCCAGCTATCTCAGCTCCTGTTCGACCAGAGAAAGAATATTAAAATGACCCCTGCCTCTCATGTTTGCCCTTATTTAAATCCATATTGCCAGGGCTCAATGTATTAGTATTATGCCTGGCTTTATTTGTGGCTAAACACTGTGCCCCAAATCGGATAGTTGTCTTCAGTGTACTGTAACTGTCCAGGAGCAGATTTCATGTTTTGTGTAGACAACAAACTTCCTACTAAAGTGTTATTGGGTAAATAGATTTCAGCTTAAAAAGGTTGTGCCCTCATGCTGTAGAGTTGTCAGTTTGTCTGTTTCTTTTTCTAGTCTTGTTACTGGACCTACAAATTATTGTTGAAGTTGTGAACACAACAACAATTCAGGCGTTTCATTCATCATTTATTAGGATCAGAATTTTTCAATCTACTGTATTATGCTTAGTGTTGGGCAAGTTACTTTAAAACTGTAATATATTCTGTATTAGTCGTTACAGCTATAAAAATGTAATATGTTTGTGTAACACATCCCCTCCTGGAACCGCCACTTTGAGGGCCCGAATGATCCTGGGCCTCTGTTGTCGGGGGCTTTGTGCCCCTGGTAGGGTCTCCCATGGCAAACTGGCCCTATGTGACGGGTCAGACAAAGAACGGTTCAGAAGCCCCTTATGAGAGATCAACAGGCCTGGGTAGAATCACGAGGCCGTCCTTCTGTGGACCCACCACCTGCAGGAGCAGCCATAAAGGGCTGGCGCAATGTGATTTGTGCAGCTCCAAACAGCTGCCCCTACAACCCGGCAACGGACAAGTGAATGAAAATGGATGGATGGATGTATTACACATCACTGTTTCAAAATGTGGCTGAGTTACACTTTGAGTTACTTTTGGTAAAATATAAACTGAAAATAGTAATAATGTCACTGAATAAGATTTCAATTCAAGGTTCAATTCCCGAACGGGGCTTTTCTGTGTGGAGTTTGCATGTCCTCCCCGTGTCTGCATAGGATTCCTTCATGTACAATAGGCTAATCCTCCAGCCAGGTGTTTCTGACCATTAGCCTGGCTCCACATCTGGAGATGGGTCCCCGAGTGCCAGCCCACACTGGTTGCTCACTGCTCCTACAGGTCGCCTCAGCCGGATTAAGGATGGCTCAAATGCAGAGAACGAATTTCCCTACGGATTTGAATAAAGTATACCTTAACTTTAGACATTTCACCCATGTTGCCTCCAGTGTCACATCGATGTGTGAATGAGCGTGTGACTGTGTGAGTGATTCCTCAATGTAAAGTGCTTTGAGTGTCTAATGTAGCTGTAAAAGTGCTAGCTTAATAGTTGAGACCATTGACCATCGACGCTCGGTTTATCAAAAGCCTTTGTTCTTCTCCTCATGTATACCTCTCTGGAAAGCAAACATACAAACATACATCAGTAGTAACAATGTTAATGTGTGTTGTAGTGTAAATCGATAGCAACGTACTGCAGCCTTTGAAGCCCAGAAAGAACATGCAAAATTTAAATCACTGCATGTTTTGGCGATTTTGGTGAAATCCTAATAAAAGAAGATATACTTTCCTGAAACACATGAGGTTCCTAAAGTGACTTTTTAAAAGACACACTGGCTACTTCTTACTTTTGAAAATGATCAGACATGTTGAAAAGGCGCAAAGATTCAGTAAATGATGCATGAAGTTCATCTTGACTGAGAAACCGAGGGTCAGTGAGATTCTCTCTTTGGAATGCATAACGGAGCTCGAGCGTGAGGCAAAGCTGTCATCACCTTTATTACCCAGCATGCATATATCCCTTTTGATTTCAAACTTCTTTATTTAACACTTTTTCTGCTGGTCCATTTCTGCTGCTCCCTTTAAGCGCAGCCACATGCATGTAATCTGTATTGAGAGAAAGCCATGCACTGATCTCAATGTCCCCATTCCAGGGTTCGGGGGTTGACCCGAGGCACAGTGGCCTTACCCTTCACACACTCGCTCTCATTTCGATTTAAAAGTGGTCCGGATTTTTTCCCTGCGCACTCAATTCTAAGTTATCCTGGCATTTTGGTCAGTCAATCTTCGAGACGAAATTTTCATTTTTTTTTTTTAATCTGAAAGTCTCTCCCTCTGTGCGAGATTTGAAAGACATAAGGATGAAAGAGTTAGCTGCATATCTCCCACCAGCCTATACATACGGAAACAGTCTGAATCCCCAGCCCTGCCGTCTGCTGTTAAAATATTTCCTCTCATATCCAAGTAGATATAAAGCATAGAGAGTCTGGCGACCAATTTCCACAATCAAACACAGAGAACGGATTTGGAAGGAGTCAAATACAGAGCCCAGGTCTGAAGGGAGTATATACTGTCTTCATAGAGCGACTAAACCTTTATCTCCTCAAAATGATCAAGAATCAACTTTTTATAATATAGTGTTCATTTTATTTTTACAGATGTACTCAAAAGTTTACATACCCCGGCAGAATTTTTGAAGAATATAAAAGAAAACAACGGAAACAACGGAGTTTGCTCTTTTTAAATCATAATGAAAAAAGAAAGAGTCAAAATGACCCTGATCCAAAGCTTACATACCCTGGTTCTGTGTATTGCACCCTTTAGGATCAATGACAGCTTGAAGTCTTTTGTGGTAGTTGTGGAGAAGGTTCTGTATAATCTAATGGCAAAGCGGCCCATTCCTCTTGATCATTAACTTTGGATCAGGATCATTTTTAGTACTTTCTTTTTTCAATATGATTTAAAAAGAGAAAACTCTATTGTTTCACTATAAATGGCTTCACACAACCACTAACTATGAGTGAAAGAAAAAAAGTTTTGTGTTATCTTTTATATTTGTTGAAAAATTCTGCCAGGGTATATAAACTTTCAAGCACAACTGTATATATTTTGACCCTATATAACAGTAATTAATAAGTATTTAGATCCGTAAACTACAAACTCGTACTAACTGTTGAGCAGTTTTTTGGAACATTAAAGCAGTATCAAGTAACTTGTTTACCTAAATAAATCCTGAATACAAGTGTTGATGGAATGATTGGGGGGTCTTTCATCTCCCCCAGGTGTCTCTGGTCAGAAAACCACAATTGCAACTTCCCTGCCTCCAGGTTGGAGGCGCAATACACACAATGGAATCACGAAGAAGAAGCTAACAGGCTAACGGGTAAAGCTAGCTGCGGGCTAGCGCCACTTAAACAGTATTTCTAGTCAAGTTTGAGTGAAAAAAGTATCTCCATTGTGTAATTGGATGAATAATATCCCTCTCTCCCTTTGTCTTTTCTGTCAGCGTTGTATTTGCAATTAATGAGTAAAATACTGCAACATGCTACGACACCTGCAGTGGCGCTTATGGCCTCTAGGGGCATGAGTACTGCTGTAAAAGTTCAAGTCTGTGATAAATTACACTTTCCATGTGAAGGTTTGTGAGTGAGTTCAGAATAAACGCATACATTTCCAACATTATAATATAGATTAAATCGAGCGGTATCTTTGCGAGATAGGAAGAATGCCTTAGAGATCCACACATTGCTTTACATTTGAAACAAAATGACTCGCTACACGGGGAGAGATCAGAAATATCCCCTATTGGTAACTCAAACTGAAATTGCAAAAGTCGTATTGCTCTGATGTATGCAAAGCCACACGATTTGGGTACACAGTGAGGTCTGACACAAACAACAATAACCAACCAATTCTCCTTCAGAAACGTAGCCAGGGCTGCCTGCTTTCAGATGGTAAATCCGTTTGTGTGCCATCACACCACATCCCCCAGCAATGAGAGCACGGGGTCCGACCTGTGATTACCTCTTAAATACATATAGATGCGCCACTTTTCGGTATAGGCCTATTGAGCGAAACGATTGGGTTAAATGAGATATTAATCATTTCTGTTTTCTTGTTGGCAAACTGATAAGAGCTTCAACATTCTTATTTTTTTTTTTTTACCTACTTTCAAATTCACACCCCTTCTGCCTTTTTTTATGGTAATGTACGGCGTATGTCCCTTAGAAAAACGCCGATCATTCACCCACTGCATTTAATAACAAAGCGCAATGGGGAGATAAGTTTTGCGGCTCAGACTGAAAGCGGCCCAGAAACGCATTTGCTTTATTCTGCTGGCTTGAAATAGCCCAAGTTAAAGCCGTATAGAAGGAAGAGAAGAGAAGAGAGAGAGAGAGAGAGAGGAGGGGGATAGAAAAAGCTCAAAAAATAAGGCGGCAGTGAAATGTGTTGTATAAAAAAAAAAAATTCTTCAACTCTTGGACAGAAATCATTGTGAGCAGGGAGCCCCATTCAGCGCGCAATCAAGAGCTTCTGCCCCCCATGTAAATATGTATGGGCCCCGAATAAGCATAATCTAACTATATTGTGCAGTTGGTTGTGAATATGAAGTCATTATAGGAGTCTCCGAATGTGGGTGTGGCCGGCTCGAGTCAGCGCAGATATAGGGATTATAAAATATCATTACACCACTAAGATGAACTACAAGTATGTTCACTCTCCATCACAATGGCTCTTATGCTGTTAATATCCCAGTGCGTTTAGAGGGATCATGTCGTATTTTTTGACTGCATGCATTTAAAGTTCAACGTTTGTGTATCCTGGGGAAAAATATATATATATTTCGAGTAAAAAGTAGCAGAATATTATTTGTTAACAAACAAATAAAAATGCACTAAATGAATCAATAAAAATGTTCTGTAAAATGGTACATTGCTCTGATAATGAAGTGTTTCATGATCTTAAAAGAAGGGGTGTGGTGGTAAATCTTCTAAAAGGTAAAATATCCAATTCTACATATCCGGTCTCTTAACCTCTTAACCCCCGCCTGAACCAAGCACATTTTCTCCAGTTTGGCTTTACCCAAATCTAAAAGCTTCTTGAAAGAAGTACCGTCAAAATAGGGACAAAAATGAGACGAAAACGAGGATGAAAAGGTAACAAAAATTTGACAAAGATGTGATGAAACTGTGACGAAATAGTGACGAAAATGTGAGAAAAACGTCACAAAACCGCAAAACAGTGATGAAATAGCAATGGCCGCTGGCTGCTGTGCTTTGTAGTACCTCTATGTAGCCGCTAGTCACCCATTGGAATGCATTGCACTTTAGACACGTTAAAAACAACTTTAAAGCCTTGTTTGTAATTTTCCTAAACTTTCTACAGCTAGAAATTCCTCCTGAGATAACGCTGGGTAAGTTACAATTAAAGAAACCAGGCTGGTTTTCGTAAGATTTTTTTTTTAGAAAACTCTAAAACTACTTAATGAGGGCCGGACTGCATGTCACGCAAAGGCCGACTCTACAGTGAAGATTCCGCCCTTATGCCCTTTTTAGGAACATGCTTCCTCAGAGGAGCGCAAGGAGGAGTCTGTAAATCCGCCATGAACGTGGTCATTGTAGTAAACAGGTAGGAGTGACGAGTGGTCTATGCAAAATAGTGAAAAAGTGACTAAAATGTGGCTTAATAGTGACAAAAATAGGATGAAAATGTGACAAAATAGTAACAAAATAGTGACAAAACGATGACGAAACAGTGATGAAAAAGTGACAAAACTGTGACGAAACTGTGACAAAAATATGACGAAAATGTGACGAAAATTTCATGAAAATGCAACGAAAGTGACGAAAAAGTGACCAAAAACGCCACAAAAGGGCAACAGAAAAGTGGCAAAAAAGCAATGAAAAGAAATGTCAAAACAAAATTCAAATGAGGTGTTACTCTAGGCTGGTACCTTTTAGATTTGGGTAAAGCTGAACTGGACAAAATGCACTTGCTTAAGGCGGGGGTTAAACATAAAACCGCCCATGTTGCATTCGAAGTAATATAATTGCTGGTTTGTATACAGTGCTGTGCTTTCTACGCATGAGTCATGACGATAATGTGAAATTCATTTCATTCTTACTTATAGTGTTGGTTTTTCCCCCCCATACACAGCTCTCTAACTGTGATGTGGAAGAGGTTCTCATTTTAAAGGTTGCCTGGTCTTTGAAGGTGACTGTTACAACACACTGTACAGACTGTAGAGCTGTGCGTTCTAACCACAGATGAAACAGTGAATAAAACACAGGTGCAGCAGCTCACACACTTCACCTCCGCATGCTGGAGCTGCTGCTGCTGTTGCTGCTGCTGTGGCTCAAATTGTGCCGTCAATAAATCATCTCAAGACAGTGGGTTATTGTCTTGGACACATCGGACACACGGTGATCTGCTGCTGTTGAACCGAGAAAGTGTGGAGTCAGAAAATAGAAACAAAATCTCTCATCATGTGGTCTCAAATGAATTATATTAAGAGCGATAAAAAGGGATTTCTTAATTTCTTTCACAATCCAACCTAAACTTATTATTACCACGCGTTTACACTGTTTAGGTGCCACGCAATTTTCATCCTATTACCACACCGTCATGGGCGGCAAGTTGTCCGATTTCCTCTCATTACCGGAGCGATCATTTTTTCACTTCTGGATGTATGTTTGCTTCTGCTCCGGCGCATCATCAGCCCTTTTTCTACCGAGAGCTCACGCGCCGCTGTTTGACTGTTTCAGGTCAAAGGAAAGCAGATAAGGACAAGTGATATTTCTTTGCACACTCTCCACCCAAACAGCAGCCGAGGCAGAGCGACAGGCCTCCAGTCTAAGCCTTTATTTACAGGAGCCATAATACTACAGGTGATCAAAACAACATGGCCATCTCCCACGATTACGACGCTAAATGCGAGATGTGTTATGACAAGCTGACTCCCACTTCCAACCAGCACACATGCAACACTATGTACCCAACCAGGTATTATGGCGAGTGTATAGGTTCCATGCTGCAATCTTATGAAATTATTCCTACACTTTCCATGCCAGTGTGCGTGTGTGCGTGAATGCAAATAAATCTGCGCAAAAAACAATATAGATATATATTAAATAAAAGAAGAAAAAAAAACAGTTAAGTGTGCTTTAGTTTTTTGAGGTGGCAAACACTTTTGATCAAAGCGGAGAATGTTTTCTTACTGGAAAAGGTAATATATTGTACATCAGTTTGAATACAGGGACTTTTAGTAGCAGCTTTTATTTTACAAAATAGTAGTAGTAGTAGTAATAATAATAAGAAGAAGAATATGAAGAAGAAGAAGAAAAAGAAGAATATGAAGAAGAAGAAGAAGAAGATTATGAATAAGAAGAATATAAAGAAGATAAAGAAGAACAAGAAGAAGAAAAATAAGATTATGAATAAGAAGAATATGAATAAGAAAAAAGAAGAAAAAGAAGAATATGAAGAAGAAAAAAAGAAGAAAAGAAGACGATAAAGAAGAAGAAGAAGAAGAAGAAGGAAACGAAGAAAAGAAGAAAAGAAGAAGAAAGAAGAAGAAGAAGAAGATACATTTAAAAGAAAGAAAAAAAAAGCCACTTTCAACAGCTATGACTTTTGCACTATGAGTCCATATAAACCTATGAGAGACCTATACAAACACAAAACAATGTTTTATTACAAGTTTCGATCTCGTCACTTGTTGAACTGTTGTCCTTCAAACCTACATTTTACAAACGGTCACATCAGTGAAGCCTTTTGCCGAAAGTCAAAAGAAAACCACACTGTGCTATCTTTTCCACAAAAACAGTATACGCGCCGCACACATCCATTTGACGAACATTAACCAAAGCATTAAAAGATAAGTGAGTTTTCATGTTCCATTAATAAAGAAATACAAAATAAAGCAATGAATAGGCTAAATTAAAAAGGGAAAAGAGCAGTTAATAAAGAAAGACACTTCTGAGGCTCATATGACAAGATACCAAATTTCAATTTGAGTTTGCAGAGGCGTGGAGGAGAAAGGCAGTGTTGTGAGCCTTTGATACTCAACCCAAGCAAGTCCTTCCCCAGCTGTGCAGGCTAATTTGTTCCTTGGGTCCTATCTTACCCCCTCCTAGTCCCCGTTTAGCATTATTAATCAAATTACACCCACTAAACTTTCTTTTCCTTGTGTTATTGAAATTGTCTTGAGTATTTCTCGTGCAAGACTTTCTCCGTGTGTTTCATTACATTTTTTTTACTGGTTGCTTTTGCTGAGGGTAAAAAAAACCCCACAGTACTTGTCATTCAGAAACAGCGGCATCAGGTTAATTATTAATTTTTATTTTATTTTTTCAATTAAGATAAAGAAGCACTCTCCCTCCTGACCTGCGGGGCACCACTAAACATCAAACACCGTGGATACTAATTGTTTTGAACTCAAGAAGAAATTCTCCGTCGGTTTTAGAGTCATCTTCAGCCAGGCTTGATCATTTATAAAAAAAAATAAAAAAAAACTCCCCTGCATTACAATTGATATGTCATTTAACCACATTCAGCACCCCCAGAGCTACAATAGGGAAACACACGCTACTATTTAGAGTTCAAAGTTGGAACCCATATGTCCAATTAAAATGCATTTACACTCCCCCATACTGTGCACGGCCATCTCGGCACATGCAGTTTATCTGTCGCCCTGAGCTTTGTCTTTAGTTTATGGTCATTATCCGCCATGTAGGAAATGACTTACGGAAGAAAACTATTGGAATAATGTTGCAGCGGTCGAGGGACTTTTGCTGTCGATGACTAAAATACAGTAAACATATATATATATATTTATTTTTTTAAATGGCAAGTTTTCTTTTAATGAAAATTCTACATGAAGTAATTATGGTTATCTTAGTTTGTCTTTGAATAAACTAAGGTAAGTTTCAAGTAAAAAAACCCCAAACGTATTAAAAATAGACACACCCCTTTAAATTATTGCTCAGGACAATACATGTGGAGATGTCGGCACAACGCTAGAATTTGGCTTTTATATATTATCTTTTATTTCGAGCCATAAAAACATAAGTATAAGTACAGTGTTCAAACCCAGATATTAAACAAAGGTACAAATTGAATCAGTACAAATTTCATACACCATTCCTTTGCCCTATAACTAAACATAAAAACATTTTAGCTCGAAAAGGAGTGGGAATAAGCTTATTTACTTCTACCCCTATTCATATATTTAAATAACACTTGAGTTTAGCCCTTGGTGCCTTAATAAACCATAAAGTTGGTTACATATTTACAACAAATACAACAATGCATTACATTAAGTCAACATTCACAGTATGCTACACTTTATAACATCTCCATGTTAGTATAGCTGTTTTTCATCAACATCATCACAGCCCATATATTATATTGGATATGAATGTTTGAATGATACAAAACATAATCCATATTTAGTCATGAAAAGTATAGTAATAACAGATGCAAGAAAAACACTGTTTTTTAAACAGCATTTAGTGAATATCGAGCCCTTTTTTTGTTTCTAGGTTAAAGTGTATAATATGCACCTGGACATTCAAATAAAATTGACTTTTGCCTGCAGTGAAATTAAGTATAAAACAATCATAATTCACAACGTATATGAATGCATTTATTTACAGTTCACTCAGTAACTCTGGTCAGCCCTGTGATGTTTGCGTGGTCATCCCCTACAATTGACCTGTGTCTGTGTTAATGGTGCCATGGTCAGTGTAAAAAAAGAAAGCAGCACTGATTTAGCGCAGAGAAATGACCTGATGCGCTCAGCAGCTGGAGGCAGACTCACTCACTGTGCAGCCTTGCATTGCCCCCTACTGAAACCTGACGCCTCCAGACGCTCTTCAATGCTCTCAGCACAATGTGGGACTGTTCAGTAATATCTGCACCAGATCATTACTTCTGACAATATACAGATTACTTATGTCAAATATACATAGGCGGCATTATTATAATATATATTTTTTTTTGGGGGGAGGCGTCTTTAAATGTTATGAAGTTTCCTTCACAAAAATAAAAAAAATCAAGTGTAACTGAAATGGAAATACGTGTAGGCCTAACTTAAGCTTGTGAGTACATTGGTGCAAAGCTAAACATGAAATAGTCCAGAAAACACTACTATCATTTCAGTTGTAGTGTATTAAAAGTAAGGCATCTGTAATCTGGAGGACTAAAGAGAAGAAAGAGTATTCTACACTGCCCATTACTGAATTGATTTTACATAATATTTTGTAGAAAGAATATAGATTTGAAAGACAGATTATTGCTCACAGGCCGTTGTAGCTCACACGTCCTGCGCTGTTATGTGAGGACGCGTCCATAACAAAATATTATCCAACATCGTTAATGCCTGATGTTAGTATGAATATCTTGATGGGATTGTGTGCGTTTGTGTTTCCGGTCTGGCTCTCTCCCCCCACCCCCCACCCCCCGGGGCCTGCTGGGATGCCTCTGCTTTTTTGCCTCTGTTATTGCTGTTGCCGCTGCTAGTTAAATCCTCAAAGTGTCCGGGCCGCTGTGTGCCAAAGCTGCCCGCCTCAGTCCACAAGTAATCCACAGCAAATTCCTTCAGCCTCAGTATCACAGGCCGCGCTGCCAGGGGACTGTGCTGGTGTGTGTCTGAGCCCCGTGTCAGCCTGAATATGAATGCATGTTTGCTTTTATGTATAGTGCGGCGCAAACTTCCATGCTGTTCACCGTGTATGTGTGTGTGTTGGGGGGGGAGATGGCGTGGCTGCGGCAGGAGCCAGTTGACATTCACACTGGCTTGCCTCGCCTCTCCCGTGCGCCTCTCTCCCTCTCTCTCCCCGGCTGGATGAAGTCCCGGCCAGTGGTTTGGTGGCTGGCCCAGCAGAAGAAGAAGGAGGAGGTACTCCATTTGCCTGGTTAAACATCCCCCGTGTGACTGTCCTTCGGCAGGGAAGAACTTGCTTCTTTACTGCGGGGCTAATGGACGCAGAAATCATGCCAGCGGTGGGAAACAAAGACACTGATCACGAGTCGTTTTAGGAAACTCGCAGGTTTGGTCAATGCTGTCTAAAGCCTTATACGCACAAGATTAGTATATGGACTTCAGGTAAAAAGTAAAGACCTGTCTGTGTATATAATCCCGTGCAAATTAGCCATGCCTGTAATTATAAAGTACAAATTTCTGTTGAGTTTCAAGAAAAAACACCTCTGATAACTTTAGTCTAGAATCTGCATGTCAGTGCTTAGGACTGTTTTCACTTTAAATGCAACATTATTTATGTCCATTATTTATCCTCCATTGAAAACATGCTCTCTTGGCCTTTCTCCAACCCTTCTATTTTGTCCCCTTAAAAGATATAAAAGTTAAATTGTGAAAGCAAACAATTAAAGAAGGCGTGACCCCGTTGTCATGAAACAAAGCAATGCAGGTTCTTTGTGCAAGTTTGAATGTCTTTGATGCAAAGCTCAACTCAATGGGATTGTAACAAAATGAGCATATTCAAATATGCTGCTTCTCTTTTATGTGGCAAAAAACAAATTGGGTAAATCACATGGATGCCACTCATGAGAGCGCGTGATAAGAAATGATACCTGGACGCAGCATACAAAAAACAAACATAAAAAATGGTACTATAGCAAGATAATGAAAGGCATATTTCAGTATCATGACAAGTCAGTAAAACTATAATGTTGTGGTGTAATTTAAAGGTTTGGTTACTCTAATGTAATGCAAATTTAATCCTGCATTTCAAAAATATGCAGAAAAACATTTCTGTGTAGACCTCTAAAAACAATGATTGTATAAAGTACTGTATTCCCCCAGTTAATTTCAAATTCACCTGCTACAACTGCCTTTCCCACTAATCTGTAACTGGACAAGCACTTCTTCAAGCCACTGCCACCTTAAGATGTGGTCATTAGTCCTGCACGGTGTGATTTTGAAAGAGTAAAAAGAAACACACAAAAAAACATGCTCACTGACCAAAGCTGTGAGCAAAAACGGGCAGCACGTTTTAATTTGAAGGTTGACGTATAATGAGTTGTCAGTGTTTTGTCTTCGCCTATTCTCCCTGTTCGACTTAAGCTGTTTGGTGGAGAATCTTTTGAAGTTAAAAACAAGAAAACCTGGACATTATTGAATCCTATTTAGAAGGGCCGGGATTGTGGGAGCCTTAAAGACACGCAGGAAAAGCAACGCCGGGGCTTCAGCGCCTTTTAATGTTCACAGCATCCCCTTTCCTTTTATGTGTGCGCTATCTGAAATTAATTGGTTTTTCAAAGTCGGTGTATTTGTTTGAGTGTATGCAGGATGACATGTGTACGTTTGATTGTAAATGTGAATTTTTTTTTGTTTTTTTCCTCCGCACTTGTTTACCGTTATTGGCGAGTTTGGCAAATGTCAGGAAAAAGCTTTTTACATGGGACGGGGCTGCACACGGGACCTCCATTAGTCATGTAACCAGATCACATTCAGGGCTTGGACTAATTTCCTTTTTCTGTATTTGATGTGAGTGGTTAAATCATTTAGACTTCCTATTTAAATTGTCAGGTCATATAAGCAGACAGGCTGACCTGAGCACCATGTGACTGCGGATTTAGAAAGTCCAAAGGGGCGCAAAAAACAAGAACAAGTTCAACCCAAACAGTCTGGTGAGAACCCGAAACGCCGCGCCCCCCCCCCCCCCCCCCCCCTCCCAGACACTCCATTTCCACAATTTTTTGTATAAAATGTCAACTAATGCAGGCGTGGGTTGGCGCCAGCAGTGTGTATGGCTGTATGTTGGTACTGTCGGTAATGTGTTTATATAACATCCCTCACATTCCATACTAAGAGCCTTCCTCTCTCTCCCCCAGTTCATTCAAGCAGGACACACATACACACTAAGTCTAAGCACATGTGCCCCCCGAAATGAGCAAATGTTTTAAGTCATGTTCTGAAACACACGCACATCCACTTTGGCAATTGTAGCGTTACAGAGGAGCTCCAACACGCACCGCTGGAGCAGTTGATCAATGGCTCGTCACAAACTCTCAGAGCGGCGCTTTATGACATGAGTGTGTTACGGGTTTGGGTAATGTGGGCCCCGTTTTGCGTCTTTTTTCCTTGTGCTGCGATATTGATTCAGAAACGGGGCCATAGTTTTATCGTTTGTTCAAATGACCCTCTCCCTGAAGCGAGCGCCTTTTCTTCCGGTGCAGGCTTTACCCAAATCTGAAGGTTTCTCGGCCGGCTCATTTGAAAGCTAAGGCCGACAAAACTGATGTTTTTTGTCTCTTTTTTTGTTGTGTTTTCATTGTTTTTCTTGTTGCATCATCATCGCTCTTTTTTATGTTTTTTTTTGTGTGTATTTTCCTCACCTACATTATCATCATATTTTCTCACCTTTTTGTTGCTCTTTTTTATTATTGTGTTGTTGTTGCTTTTCCGGCGTGTTTTTTCTTGCTCGTTTTTCCAAGAATCTTTTCGTTTTGGGTAAAAGCTGAACCGGAGAAAATGTGCTCGGTTCAGGTGGAGGGTAAGAGGTTAAAAATGATTGAGGGGTCACTGTCTGTTTGACAAGAAAATTCCAGGTATTTCCGCTCCCAGCTTTTCCTAAATCTGACAGAATATCCACAACGGTTATTCCAAAGAGCAACTCATTGTTTTCCGATGCATCAAAGCCATTTCTGTCCAGCGTGTGCCGCTGCACCAGTGACGGCATGTGGCTGTGAAGGTGCACAACAATGCTGGATCGAGGGCCGCATTTCTTTCTCCAGATGCCAGGCTGTGACACTCTTTGCAGTCCTGCCAACCTCTTATGCCCAAGACGTCCTTTATCCTCACCAGCTCTATTCTACCAAACCTTCGCTTCTATTTTAGCGCCACAGAGTCGTCCATAAGTCCATAAGAAAATGTACTGCACTACATGTGTGTTGTTTTTTTGTATAAACCCTTCATTATTAAAGAAACAAACCACTGTTTTCCCACACTGAGATATGTCATTCCATGAGCTTAGACGAGTTGATGCGTACCTGTTTGGTCTTTACGCATGTGCTTAGTCATGCAAACAGACCAAAGATGCTGTTAGCATTTAACCTCTCCTCCTCTCCTCTATGGGGCCAAATGGGGGTCTTCCACATTTTCCCTGTTGAAACACAGTTACGTGAGCGTTTACATGATTACATAAAATTAAATTTGATTTTCTAGGCCAGGGCCGCCTGATCCACTGGGCTTGCCTGGGCAGAATTCAATAAAAAACAAAAACAAAATCCAATTGGTTGATTTTTCCGTCATTCACTTTACATTTGCGGCATGAGTTGACCAACCCATAGGTGTGCATCTCTGCTGTTACCATAGTGCCAAGAGAGGGCCTGTGCCTATCAGAAGTCATAATAGCTTTATATTATTCTACCGCTTGCTGAATTTTCTGTCAATCAATTAATTGCGGCACAAGTTCACCAACTCTACTCTAGAGGGCTGAACTAATGCCAAAGTGCCTATTGGATCTGAAGTAGCCTCAAGTAGGGTCGGGGGGGCTTATACTTCATGGTTAACCTGGGAGCCTATGGGTTGGTCAAGGCGGCCCTGTGTGAGGTGTAATAATACCTTGGAAGCACTTCGAAGTCCATGCAGTAATGTCGAAGTGCTCCTAAGGTATTATTACGCCTCACAATATAGTACCCCTTTGTATCTGCTTAGATAATTGACATGTTTAATTTTGGATCGTGTAACTACTCATGTAACTGTGTTTAAATAGGGAAAACGTGGAAGAGCTCGGTCGCTTCTCTTCACCCCGTTTGGCCCCATAGAGGAGAGGAGGAGAGGCTAAACGCTAGCAACATGTTCGGTTGTTTTTGCGTGACTGAGCGCACGCACAAAGACCAGACAGGTACGCATCAACTCGTCTAAGCCCAGGCAAGAACATAACTCAGTATGGAAAAATGGTGGCCTAGTCCTTTAACTGAAAAATGTTTATAACTTTTCAATAATCTTTCCCTTTTTAATCATCTTAGTTCCCGACTGAGCAATACATAAATAGGTAAGTTCGGCGATGGGCATGTCAGAGAGCGCATGCAGTGTGTGTGTGTGTGTGTGGGGGGGGGGGGGGCGTACCAGTCAAAAGGCATTGAGTTCCCAGTGCCATTGTGCTTGTTGACACCCTAATCCGCCTCAGCAGCCATGCAGGTGTTGTGCCGCATTCAGGTCGTCGAGCGCACGTCGCACCGCACCTCTGTATTCAGGCCTGATGTCTCTACAAGAAAACAGTGGATCAGTGTTTCACCGATTTGACGTCAACAGTCACACAGAGCTGCTTGAACACCTGATAGATCCCCCTGAGACTGTCTTTGTGTCACGAATTGTGCCCGAGCCCCCTTTTATTTAACTTCTTCCATAACGACAACTGATTAAATCCCGTTTGGAAGGCTAGGTGTCAGTAGCATTGGGGGCATGGGTAAGCCCCCTTTCTGAAGGTGAGGCAACAATGGGCGGAGCAAGAAAAGTAAGGCATTCTTGATGGGGTTTTTAATCACGCTCCGTCTGCCTTCAGAAAGCCATAGGAGAAAATATGTGTCTATTTATTCTATTATTCACAGTGTATCTTATTGAGGCAATGACATGTCGAGAATGCGCGTCAGCCGCTAGTTTGAGCTTAGGTTTTTTCAGGGGGATTCTTGAGAGCTTACAAAATGGATGTGTTTACCTTTTCTGCAGTAAAGGTGTCAAACTGAATACCTGCGTGTCTGAGATGAGGCTTATTAAATTTGATGAGTAAAAAATGTCTTAACACTTTATCTCGCCTTTGTGTTGTCCCGTTGGTATCTACCTGGAGCCAGGCGCTTTCCCCAGAGCCGCGGAAGATAAACAAGCCCGTATTTTTCCTCCTTATACCCCAATTTCTCTGCCACTTTTATGATACACGCGGTATAGGCTGGTGATTGTGGAGTCAGTCGAAAATCCTAAGCAGAAACGGATGAGTTTTTGTGTTTCGTGACAACAGTGGAACATGTTATGATATGAGTTTAGAGTTGTGACATTCATGGCTTTCGTCTAAAGGTTCAGATGATGGATGTCGAAGGGTTTGACAGTGTAAAGGGGGAATCAGAGCAACACAAGGATGCAGCAAATAATGCAACCGGTTCCCTTGCAATGAAGGAAGTTAAATTACATTTCACTGAATGATGCTGTATGTGTTCTTATAAACTTCTGACAAGATCATTGCATTAGGTTTTCTTGGTTCTTTCTCTAGTTAAGCTCTGTCGCCTAAAAACAGCGTCACTTATTTTAGTCTAGACAGTGGATTTCAGTGGATTGTTAAAGTTTCAATAATGCAACTTAATTATAATAAGTTTGACAAGCTTCTCAAAGTGCTACACTGCAGTCATTATTCAATCACGCCATACTCAGTGGTGGTAAGTGAATGTAGCCATAGATGCTCTGGAGTGAATTAAAAGAAGCAAGGCTCCTAATCTGCTCAATTGCCCCTAATACTCACTCAGAACATGTTTTTTGTATTGCCATTGTTAGTGGAAGTGCAAAAAATATATATAAACTAAAATAATGAGTAATAAAAGTGCATGCAAATAGAGATAGACTGACATACACAAGATACAGTGCAATAAAAATAACAGATTATACAAAATACACTTGAATTTACAAATTATGGATACAACCAACCATGCAGTGCAAATATAACAGTTCAAACATTGGCAAATTACGGTATGTTGCATTCATGATTCTGATTGCAGTTGTAATCCAACCTGCATGCCCCAAAGTCCTGAAGACGTACAGGCCGAGATGGGAGCCCCCGTGTATAACATGGTGATGGAGGAGGCGAGGATGGACTCAATGATAACTGTCGAACTGCTCCAAAACCTTGGTCGGCAGCAGTTTACGCGGCTCCAGCAGAAACAATATCCTCTGTTAGGCCTGGGATAATAATGATTAAAATAATCATAATCATAATGGCTGACACTTGTATGCCTGTGTTACCAGGTTTCTCAAAGCGCTACACTGCAGTATTTATTCATTCACTCTACACACTGTGGGGATAAGCTACGTTTTGTTGCCATCGCTGCCCTGGGGTAGAGTGATGGGATTGAGGTTGTCAATCTGTGCCATCGTCTCATCCAAAAACGATTAAATCACACACTACATTTGCACAGGGTTAGGGTTAGTCGGTGAAGTGTCGGTGAAGTGTCTTGCCCAAGGACTCAACAATAACCTGTGTGAGCCGGGATTTGAACCGCCAACCTTGCTGTTTTAGGATGAACCGCTCTACCATCTGAGCCATTGTCAGGTAAGAATGGTACCCGGAAAGCGAAAGCAGTCCACAATAGATATGGGAGGAGAGGGAAGATGGGGTTGTGACTTTACTAAAGTTCAACAGCCTGCATCAACCTGCTCCAGAAGGCAGGCTCATCACTGTCTGAGATGCTTGAAATGACTGAGACTCATCACTGTGATGAGCCTGATGAGGGTTTCGGCCGCAACTGATGATGGACTGATGGCTGGAGGCGCTGCAGTTAGTGTACAGGAAGAATAGCAAAGGGGAAAGTATGTTGCCCTGAGGGGATCCAATGCTAATGGTCTGAGTGTCCGAGACAGCTTACCTCAGCCTAAAGATGTGCAACAGCTGGAGCCAGGATCTGACCCTATACCATCTGAGCCACTGTTGTGCGCTTGTCTGAAATATAAGAGAAAAGAGAAATTTATCCCAGCATGCAAATTGACTGGCCTCATCCAATGCTGGCACAAAGAAGAGTGGAGCTAATTTAAAAAGGCTAAAACAATAGCTGCAAGCGATGAGCAAGAACATTAGGGGTTGAGGGCATTAACCCTACACCACAGGTAAATATAAAATTAATGTAAGCAAGTAATTAACGCTGCACACTGTTTCTTGATGAAATTCAAGTCTGCAGTTTAATGGTCAGTAAAGAGGAAAACTGGGCCTCCAGTGAATTTAAACTTTCCGTTCAAATTGTATTCAAAGTAAATCCAAGGGCACTCAGACACAGAGACAAAGTTAGCCGCGGAGAGAGGGGGAGATCTGTGCTGCGTCAGCAGAGTGTGCTTAAACCAGCTCCAAAGATTAATCACAGGAAAACACATACAGCACCCAAATACACACACACGCACACACACCACTCTCCACACACATACATATCCTCGCAGTTGTATATCTCGCATTCGCAGCAGTTCAAAGTGTGGTTGGTTTGAAACAGATTAAAAACTGTCTATGAAGTGATGCATTGCAATTGTCATAGCAAGGGTGGGAGAGATCTTTTTTGCATAAAAATCCGTTCTTTCTTCCCACCGCTATCAGCAAAGAGATGGAGAACTCACTAATCCTGCTGTGGTCGCATTTGCATCTGTGGCAAATAAACAAAAGCAGACCATTTTTCATCGGTGGCTCCTATATTAAAAGGAGATGGCGTGTTGGAGGGAGGGGTGTGGCGTGTGAGAAGAAGGGCACATCGGCAAACCCTGTGGTGTCAGACATTTAGAAATACTCTTAGTGAGGTTTGGCCTACTGTTAATGGCTGTTGTGATTCCATTGTGTTCTCTCATCCAGGTAGAGATGTTAAAGGGGGAGGGGTTTCAGGAGAGTACAAGGACAAGTACAAATGCATTAAGTTACTGTCACTCAACCCCAAGTCTATATGTGGAACAGGGTGTGAGACAAAAGACCAGTCCACACTCAATCTTACCATCACTGAGGAAGACAAAGATGTCTCACAAATCACAACAGGCCCAATGGGAAGCACCATAGAGCGTATATAGATTCTGGAACAATCTCTTTTTATTTATTTGTTCAAGTAAGGTACATGAGAATGAAACAAAAAAATAAAGGAATACAATGATATTTAAAAGCTTAATTGAGTGTACTGTATGATAGCGGTTATGGAGGTACATTTAGCAGGATTCTTTTACTATAAGCAAAGGGATAAACATATCGTTAAGAATAAGAAAGAAAAAGGAAATCAAGTGTTTGTTTAATAGATCTTTATGGCTGAGTTGCCATTGTAGCTATTGCTGTGTGTTTTTCACAATAAGATGTGTCAGTTGGCCATAGTTAAATCTGCAGCCCTTGACCTGTGGACTACAGCAGATTACCTTCGGTGCAGGCCGGGGTGACAATCGGCACATCTGATCAATGCAACTTATCTTGGGTCTTTCGGCACATTACGCTCCCTGTACAGTCATACCTGGAGGAACTGGTAAGTGTGTGTGTTGATTAGATTAGAATTTGACTGTACACACAAGGATACACAGTGATAAGGGATGCTACTGTCCCCGTGTGAAGTGGTGCTCTGTAATACAGCTTACGGTGCAACATATTTCTTGATTCTAGATTACATAAACGGACCCATGTAACTTCCTCAAACTGTTCCTATTTGATCAAAGTCCTTGAATGGAAATCAAAACTAACAAAAACGTACCATTCTTCTAATTCTACAGTGACAAGTCTCAATAATGTGATCTGTATTTCAGAAATGCCCACCGTATCAGTATTTTGGACTCGCACAGAGCCGAGATGAACCATTGGCTCTTGTTGTCTGGCCTGTAGATAATTAGAATTCCCCGGCTGGCTGTGGTGCTCGGACACTTCTATAATTACATTGTCAGTGCAGCGGTTGATTAAGGCTGGCCTGTGAGGTATGGTATTAGCTGCACTGCGTCTGCATACTGAATAGAAGAGGTGAACCTTCAATACCGGAGCTCTGTTCGGGTATATAGTCATTTGGATTCTTGAAATTTAAAACATGTGGTATTCCGATAATCATCTTGATAATCATAATTTACAATATATACACTACGGTATTCAGGTTTTCTGTTGTTATCACTCCCCATATCGGACTTAACCTTGCTTTTACACAGTGTTATAGCTCACTCAATCTATCTATAAAAACAGTTTTTTCCATCATGAGAGTCTGACATAATATCCTCATACACCGATTGACCCTGCCTAAATTGAAAAATCTCCAAAAGGCCTTTAAAACATTAAGACATGGTTTCAGGGATATGCTGGGGGGCAAGAGGAAGGCAAGAAACGGTGTCAGGCCCAAGCTTAAGGAGCAGTTGGAGAAAATAAACAGATGAGAGCTTTGAGGATATTCAATCTGAGGCTTAGCCCTGTTGAGAATAAATATGGTGTAGAGTAAGCCATGTAAATAGGACTGTGTTTACCTGTCTGCATGGCCCAAATTAATCACCCATGCCGCCACGAGCTGCCAGGGGGAGGGAGCACACAGCTACGGGATGTAGGGAGTTGGGAGTGTAAACACTGCTAAAAGCTACTGGTTGCCACCATTTTGTTTTGGTTAAGATACAGGGTGAATGATTAGGCTGCTCTTCTGCGATTAAGAGTGGCAGAATGACGGAGCACCAGCAAATATGGAAAAATGTTACAATTTTCTGTTTATACATTCCATTATATATTTGTATTTTTTTTACCAAATTAAATATAATGTCATTTGAAACAATAGAGATCATTTCAAGAACAATATTTCCTTACATCAATAAAGCTGCCCGCTGGTCGCCATGACAAAAACAATGAGACGTTACTTTGTGGAATACTTTCATGTAAAGTTTGTGCAAAATTTCCATATGCTGCGATATGACTTGGTGATAGCCTTTCCCTTCAGTTGTTACAGTTTCAGTGGGGATCAAGGGGCTGCCAGGTGCAGCAGCTGGATTAGCAGCAGCGGGATAAAATCCGAAAACAGTCATATTATCATATTCCTATTGCTGAAACCGTGAATGCAATTTTATTAACCTCGTCTTTTAAGTGTCTTTTATTTAATATATGCTTGGTATTTAATCGTAAGCTCTGCGTTTTATGGAATGACATAATCTCCTCTGTTGCTGTTTGGCGCCCTGATTTGGTTTACTTTACATCCAAAATCAGGCACCACCTGCAAAGGCAAAGCTTTATTTATGTTTTGTATTTTGTATTTGTTTTTTTAAAGTGGTATTTTAATCCACCCATGGGGTCACACATTTGTGCCGGTCCTCACCCAGCAACACATGATTGATTATACTGTATTTTATGACCAGTCAGTCTGTAAATCACAGCAAACCAAGAGTCTGGAAATGAAGTAAAGAAACATAACAACTCATGTTATAGTGTGAACTTTTACACTGTTACAACAGAAAGGAGGTCACTGTATGTGGACGGAATAAATTATTCTACAATTATATCCCGCACTACAAACGGAATGAGACAAGTAATTTCCACTTGACTCTGAACTTTTTGGATTCTGCAGACTTTTTAGAGTACATGAACAGAGAATAATAGGCTATTAGGACATGTTCAGCAAAGTAATGGCTTTTTTAGTTTTTCTGACATGTTTGTCTTGGGCTAATTCCTCTCCAAGCCGCGACAGCCACGACCTATAAAGTCAAACGGCTCTGTCACAGCCGATTTTCTCCTGTCTCCACTATCTGCTCACACTTCACTGGTAAAAAAAAAAAAAAAAAAAAAAGGCCAAAGGGTTTTCCTCGCTTCTCCTAGTGTGAAATGCAAACTGTCATTAAACGGGAGAGGGCCAAGCGGATGGAGCTTACAGGGGAGCCATCAATACAAGAAGAAGAACAGCATTGGGGGAAAGAGGACTCTGCCTTCATTGTGTCTCAATAACTTTAAAAAGGAAACTAATCCATTCTTGCTCTTAATTGCATGCCACATCCCCCCCCCCCCCCCCCCCCTCTCCGATTTGTCCATCGACGCAAGCACAATGTCGAGGAAGCAATATTTAAACACGCACTTCCCACGAGTCCCATTTCAATGCAGTAATGGGTTTTTAAAAGGACATAATAGTCTATATTATAATGTACATTTTAAACAGTGGGAGGTGAAGAAGCTTTCCCTGTTAGGGCTTGGCTTCTCAGGGTTTTGAGGTTGATATGTAAAAGTGTGTGTGTGTGTGCGTGAGTGTAAATTCCAATAGTTCGAAGAAGCAATGTGACGGGGGGACAGAGCGCTGAGGATTAAGGTCTAATTTCTCCTGTTATTTCTTTGAGAACGCAATCCACTACCGGATTGATTAGGACTTTTTTTAATCACGCTCCAATAATTATGAGGGTAGATGCGGCGTTTGAAAAGAAAGAAGTTCATTTTGTCCCGTTAATTATCATAGCATTCCCCCTGCGCGCACATGAAGTAAAGATCCCCCCCCACTCTAAAAAAAAAGAAAAAAAAAAAAGAAAAAAAACCCAAATGCATTGACCCCCGGACCACTTCCAAAATAATAAGGAGGAGTGAGTGTATTTGAAATGTGATGTCCTTCTTTTATCCTGACACAAATTACAAGACGTTTACTTTATCACAACAGATTCCCGAACAGAAAATTGCGGCGGTAATTGGGTTGATTCCCTCCACTTTTCTCAATAAGCGGACGACCGATTTCTCCACCTCCGTCCGTCAGGCTTTGCCCGGCCCCAAATCGGCACTTGCTGACACGCAGCATAGTGACTAGTGTGCTTCTAATTTTTACATTACATTGCATTAGCCTTACCAGGTTTTAAGGGGGGAAACCAATACTGGGATTTTTTTTTTTTTTTTTTTTTTTCTCGGTATAGCAGTGTAGTGTGTACGATTTGGACTCAAGAGTCAATCTGGTGCCCGGTGATGATGGCGGTGGAGTTAGCGGGGTTGGCAGACTTTGATTAGACCGTCTTAGGCTGGGGGAGTCATATATGTGCTATTTCGCTGATAGCCTGCGAATCTGGATTTCCTGCTCCAGTGCGCGCGCGGAGCTAAACCCATCCAACCGAGGAGGCTAGGCAAAGTGGGGAAGGTGATTTTTCCTCCGTCGCCCCCTTTGCCCATACCACACACACACACACACACACGCACACGCGCACACACGCGCTTCTGCACACGGCGACAAAGAGCAAATGTATTCATTGAAGAATTCTATGTGGAAAAAGAAGATGAATTTTTCACCATGACTGAAGTGACTGGGCAATAGCCTTGTTCACCTCCAATATATATAATTTTTTGGGTGAAGTTGTCCTAACACGCACTGGCTTCTTCTCCGTAACATTTCGACTACTCTTTCAGGGGACTCCTCTTTCTATCCTCCTGTCATACGAGCCTGCCCACCTGCATCCAAGACACTGCCGCGACCCTTTGGAGCATTTAGGGAGGACACAATTACCGAATTGTGCACGCAGACAAACGCGGTGTAGGACAGTCGGGGATGGTAGAGGAGGGGTAATGCTATCCCCTGCCTCCTCCTTCTTCAGCCGGCCCCACTATGGCCCTATAGCCCTCCAACCTTCTCTCCCCCTTCCTTGCCTCCCCGCTGTAGCGCTGCTTGTCCTCCTCTGCCTTGACAAACACAGGGGAAGTTGTGTGTGTCAGCTCTTCTCAACAATTACCTTCAATTACGGTTCACTGCAGTGTGGCCCAGTGAAAGGCTTAGCTATTAGATGCTCTCTCGGCCTTTTCTTGCTCAGTTCTGGAGAGTAGCCAGCTTCTATGTGAAAACGACCCGCGCAGAGCCCCTGCTCGATTTACCCAGGCCACAGCTCACTTTTCCAGCCCCGCCATATTACCCAAGAAGCACTTTGTTCATTCACATCTTTTGCTCTCCTCCGAACCTGCCCAGTTCCCTGTACAGCCCCCTCTTCACAATCCTTCTTTTTTTGGTTCTGGTCCTCTGGGGGCTGAACCTGTTTGTGCTACCTAGAGAGTTCAGGGGCATTAGGGAGAATGGATACTCTTAGATGGGATGCTCCCTTGAGGTTTGCATTGTTTTGGAGTGGTTTACAAGTTTGGATTAAAGCAAATTATAGTTATTGTGAAAGCGATAACATGCTTTGGATTCATGAAACCCTTGTCAGTAATAATTGCAAAAAGGTTTCCCTTGATTTCTAGATTTAAATTCATATTTATGCTTGCTTTTGAGCAGTCACTAGAATGTATTGACCTAATTAGCACAATTCTGGGCAAATATGATGTTTGTGTAAGTGTATTCTCACACCATATGGCTCCTGTACCCTCCTCAGTGTTCTTATCTGATCACTTGAGCGGACCAGGTGCGAACACGCAGCATCTTATCTCTGAGTGTTGTATTTCTATTCCACAGCTCATTAGCATAGCATTTGTCCCAAAGCAGCCATGCTGCACAGAGCTTGGAGGTAAAAGGTATGTCTTATTTTGGCCTTTTTTGCACACATTGTGGAACAATAGTGTGTGTGAGTCCAGTTCAACCCCTCGCAAAACGTTTGGGCTCTGAGACAACAGGGTCTAGCTCAGTACAGGACACCCGGCAGGATCACACTTCTCTGTTACAGAGAAGACTGACCATGGTAAAAAGCATCCCAAAAAACATTCCCCCTCTCTCCTGCAGCCTGCATACCCAGAAAACCCCTTCAGGGCTTCCCTGGCTGTGTCCAAACCAAGCATCACTGCTGCTGTTTGTGCCTCTCGCTTTCAAGGCCAGCCAAGAGCCTCTCCTCTCCTCCTCACTCTCAGCACAGAGCCCCTACCACCTGGCACACCGGCCTGGCTCCTGGTCCCACTGTGTGTACTGCTGGCTCTGTGTTATGGTATACGCCTGCGCCTTTGTTTCACTATTGTTCTGTTGCCTATTTGTGTTCTAGAGTTGTACATGCCCACCACTGTTTGTGTGGTTAATGTAAAACATGTATTGTTATTATTATTCTGCATGAACAGCGAAGAACACCTCACTCAGCACATTCTCACCAAAGACAGAACTGCTTTAAAAAGCTTAAAAAACAGTCAAACGGAGAATTTCCATGTGTGTGTGTTTATATACTGTACATTCTGTTCACTGAATCTTTGGCAGAATTGAAAAGTTGAATCATTTTGATCAAACTATTTGACAGCTGCAAACACTAAGTCAGTCAATTGTTTCTAGTGATTAAAAAGCAATAAATATCATGCCCTGTTTGTCATCTCTTTTCCACTCACTGACACAAACAGTGCTGCGTCTGCCAGGCCTGTCATTCTGCTGATTTACGGCTGTTTCAGAAAATGTTTAAAAAGAACTAAAGGGTTTTCATGCAATAATTTTCATTTTGGAAGCAAAGATATGTATCTATATCTTGATATATGATCTATGCCTTGTACATAGACATCAACAAAACGGTATTTTCTCATTAATGCAACTAATGAAATGCATTGGCCCCTTACAGTATTTTCCCGCTTTGACTTGACATCTTAAGAAACCTTTTATGTATTTTTTTTCCAAATGTGAAATAATATTTGATTTCACTTTTTATCTTCAGCATTTTGTCAGTCTCTGCTTCTATTATTGTGTGTTTTTCTGTAAATAAATATACATATATTTCATGCTGTATATTATACCCATGGAATCGCACATAATCAACAGATTGGAAAGTAGCATTTATTTCAACATTAAGGAGAGGTTCGGTGTGTTCTTGCCTATCAATTGTACTTAATACAAAGAGCTCCTCAGCAGCTGCCAATAAAAACAGAAACTGAAAGTGAGAAATTTGTTGCAGCTTGCTGAAGTGTCAGCTTGTCTGTGTGTGTGTGTTGCATCTTGGTCCAATTCCAAGCTCTCTGTCTGTCTGTCTAACTCTGTGATTTTTGTAGTTGGTGATAAGTGGCAAGGGAAAAGTGAAGATGTGTATCAGTGTGTATTCCTATTTGTGCTGTTGTTTCAACGTCAGATAGAAGCAACACATACGATATTACGGAGGGGTTACCCGATCTGTAATTGTCTGTGTCTTTGAGAAAGCCTGTTCCTGATGCTTAAAAAAGACAAACATAATCCGCTGTTGACTCAATAGACATAAACTAGCTCCACTTTCTAACAGTGGGCTCAGCTTTCCTCCTTTATATGTGTGTTGAGCATGCATCATGCTGTCCTGATAAGATTTGAGCTGTTTTGCTAATTAGAAGTCAGTGGAATTGTGATCATTATTTTCTATTCAATTAAATGATACAGCCTCCTGCAGAACGACTGTTTAATCAGTTTGTAATTAATGCGGGGGATTCTCTGCACCTCATTTAGGTTTCCGCACAGAAAAGACTGTTTTACAATGTCTACAAACTTACTTTACTGTGAAAGTTTACTTAACTCATAATACTTTCATGGGGAAACAATCAAATGAATATAGCTGTTTTTGTAACATAATATTGTGCTTTATCAACATAATAAAATGTAAATAAAATGAAACTTAACCATTTTTAAATTTGTTTTTAGATCTGTTTATTCCACAGATACAGACGGCATCTCGTCATAGAAGGGGGCGTGGCTTCCACCATTTTCTGGTGGAATGTGAACTGTTTTATTACATAAATAAAGTCAAGTGTAAATCGGGCCTATGTGGATATTTTCTCTCAGCAGATTGTTCAGTAGACGTGAAAAAACGGCAGTTGTAGCTAGCGATAGCTAACTGTTAGTATTAGCCCGATGAAGCATCAAGTTAGCATTCTCTGTTAATTATGTATTTATGGGCGGTTGAACCACTTTGCTTCTCACCATGTCTTTTTATCTTTATAGTAGAAAACTATATTCATAATTCTGCATTTGTTAAAGTAGTTTTTGAATAATTAAAGAAAGTCTAGACCATAGGTGTCAAACGCTGGCCCGCGGGCCAGATTTGGCCCTAAATGTAATTATATTTGGCCCGCGGGGGCTATACCAAATGACTACTCGAGCTTTTTTTTTTTTCAGATTTTGCATATCTGGACTATTAAGTTATATATTGTATAGTAAAGTGTTGCTTGTTCCATATTCAATGTTAAAGCAAATCTTGTTTGGGTCCATATTAAAAGGTTCATTTGTTCAATGGTGGCCCGCGACTTTGTTCAAGTTTTACATTTTTGCCCACTGTGTATTTGAGTTTGACACCCCTGGTCTAGACTTTTCTCCAAATTGTTTTCCCACTTAACTGTTTTCAAACATGACCATATATGGGCCATTCCAGAGATGCCGTCTGTGTCTATGGTCTGGGTGAGTACACAACAGAATACAATATAATAGAACTTTATTATCTGTTCAAAAGAGCAGAAATTTGTCTTTCAACACGCCTCATTAAAAGTAATTCAGTAAAATTTCTGTGTAGGCTCTCAGTCGTACAGGAATTGTCCATCTTCAATTAAGTTTCTTGAGTCATCATCTGTACTCAGTAAGCACACACACAACATCATCAAAGCACATAAAAAGAACAACACAAAGTGCTACCGGTGCTATTTAGGACAGTGACTGCAGATGGAATGAATGATTTCTTGTAGTTGTTTCCATGGGCCAGTGGGGTTCTGTTTCGTCTGCCTGATGGCAGCAGAGAAGAGGAGCGATGCAGAGGGTGGGTGTTGTCTTCAGTAATGAGTTATTATTATACTGTTTGCAGAGTGGGGTCTAAGGGGTTTGGGTGATCTTGCTGGCCTGGTTTACTCTTCTTTTGAGCCACCCCCCAAATAAACCTTGTATAATGATCATTACATTCAACTACTGTTAACCAATCAGTGCATTTAGAAATCCTTTTTTCTTTTGGATACTGCACCACCCAAGTGCTACAGCGGTTCATTACGAGCCGTTTACAAAGCGCAGTATGATAAAACTTAGAGTAAATCTGTGGCTGTGCAGGCCTTCACATGTTCAGCCTCTGCCTATAGCAGTCAATCAGACATTAGACAGTACTCGATAAGATCTGGATGAGCTCAGGTGATTACACTCTTTAGGCCAATGCTAATTGCCAGGTCTGTGCTCTAAGTACTGTAAGAGTATTAATTAAAGCAGGCCATTAATCAAGGCCTTTGGCAGCTAAAGTGTGAGCAGACAGCCCAGAGGAGGCTCACAGGAGAGGAATCAGACTCAATAGCATTCATGTTTTGATAAAAGTTCCCATCGTGCCTGGATTTTTTTGGCAGGTACTATTGGCACATGTTGGATTTCATGCCCATCTACAGGCCGAGACAAGTTTATTATTTGTACTATATTATGAATATCTTAAAAGTAATGAACTTGAGGATACAGGTTATTCATGCTCTTTACTTTCAAATTCTTACTTGTCCCTGCTTTGCTCAAAAAGCTTCCAAAGAACAATTTACAGGCATGAATTATCCACGTTCCCAGTATTACGTGAGCACAGTGATGATGACATTACATAAACTGGTCAAAGACCCTATACCGTTTGGATTTGCATCACATATTACATGCATATATATGTAGCTCCAAAGTAATCCTGTAGTTTAAACTTTGAACTGCTTATCAAAAGGCCGGCTTACTGCTCTTCATTGCTCATGTGTTTAAGCTTAATTTATGGAACATGTTTGCATGTGTGTAACTTTTATAACAAAACAAAATCTATGGAAATAAATGCAACTACTTTGTTTTATTCCTCTGCCAGATGATCGTCAATACACATATCTGTTCCCACTCTTCTCACTCGCTCATATTATTTACAGAATAGCTACTCAGGGTTGGAGTATGATGCACAATTTGTAGATGCCATAGAGAGACTGTGAGAGACAGGTTTAGAGCACGGTGCTTAGGTTTCTCTAATAGCTGCAGTGGGATAGGAGCCCTGTATGGGTTGGACCTGTTAAAGGATTTTCTGACTCAGAGCCAAGTCAAGACCCAGTCAAGTCTTTGTACTGCAACAGAAGGACAAACAGAAGGAGAGAGAGGTACTGACAGACAAAATGGGTGTGATGAAATCTGCGATGAAAGATGACGTGCAGAAAGTGTTATGGTGCTTGTGAGTGTGCAAATAAGGCTTTTTAATACAGATCATGACATGCAATATTAACAAACTATTAAACAAACCACCCTATAATTCCAACTGTCCAACCACAAACGGCATTTTATTATATTTTCATGAGTGAATATTGCTCAGTGCCGTTTTTCTCCCAGCTTAAAAAGGATACTGGGTCAAAGGGCTTCCATATTTACAATTCACTGCAACAGCAAAAACTTTTATGGGAGGAGTTGATTTCACATAATTATCACGTTTGTCCAAATATACACTGTCCTGTCAATAAACTTTTTAACAAAGAAGCATTTCCAATCCACCACCATACATTTTTTTGCCTGGGAGAAGAGATGGTTTGAAAGAGGTGTGAAGGAGGAGATTTTTGCGAAGGAAAAACCGCAACAAACCCTTTACTCAGTCGGCGGTGAGGTTTTTGAAACAACTTACTCTCTGTTTTCAGTAACTTTCTCCCACCACAAACAATGCAGTCTGACTCCTTGCTGTACCAGAACACTTGAGAAACTATCTCGTGCTGTCCAAACTATCGGACGTTTGAGCCGTTTCAGCCAATCCCGGCAGTATTGCCATGAGTGAGCAGCTGTTACATATGCGATGCTTATCGATACAAATTCACAACATTCGCTTCTACTTAACAACATGGCAACGACAGAAAAACACAAGGTATGCTGCTACAGACTACAGAACCAACATCTTTCAAATTTATTGTTTAATGAATTTGGTTTGTGGTTTTGGGACTTGGCTGTGATTGGCTAAAATGAGTTGTGCTTGATCCAATCAACAGCAAATGCTGCGGCAAAAGTTCATCTTCTCCCCAAATGTTTTAAGCCAGAGTGATCCCACATTGATATCAGTGCTAATGTTACTGGCACTGTAATATCAACCTGTCACATGCCAGGCTAACCAGCCACAACATCAAGGGCATTACTATGCCCGGGAATCAACTTGCACAGGTGCACACACGCAAAAGTTGGCTAAAGGTGGAATAAAAATGCACTCGAACATAAGGAACACTCCGTAAAACAAATAAAGCGAGGGAAGGCCACTGTAGACAGGGCTGTGGCTGTGTAGCTAGCGTCGCTAACTACACCTTAATGCAGGTTAAGACATGCAGCGCCACAAGATTACAGTACGGGACATCGGGATGGGACATTGCTTTAATCCTGAGGTCATTCCAAAGTTTTAGCGCTGTATATTCCAACATGCTCACTCTGTTTTACGGCCATTCAGATTGTTAGCAGCATGCTAATTCAAAGCTAATTTAGTCGTGGCCTTGAGTTTATGAAGCTGAAAAAAAAAAACACTGTCACAAGTGTTTATTTTTTATCACGAGGGTTGCCAGATCCGTGGTTAGACTGCGAAATTGGGCAGCTTTGTTTAGCTCTTTTTTGGGTGGAAAAAATTGTCCGTGGGTTTTGGCCATGCAAAATACCCTATACTTAGCTTATTTCTACTGTTCATTGAACAACAAAATCTCAAATCCATGGCTCTCAAAGCCATCAGAGCAGTGCAGTAGCTGTAAGTTATATTTGTAATTCCTGCCACACCGAATGCCCGCGCATTTCCGGCATTTTGTCCAGCTATATTTTCACTTTACAGGCACAATGGCACATACATCATATTAGATCAATAATTCAGCTCACTGTGAAAATATTTAGAGCTGTGGCTGCTCAATAGGATGTGCAATATATTTAAAATGTTCTCTTTATTTGTTTTTTCTATCATTTTTCAAATGTATAATAATAAAGGGATTCTGATTCAAATGCCTTTCTTTTTAGTGCACACAGTATAACAATTTAACAACCACTTTTATAGTTGCGTTGTTGCCTGTGCAAGACATATAAAGTGTGGGAAAAAAATCAAACGATGGAGTTAATTAACACCATGTCAAAAAAGTAGACATAATAGTACTGCTGTAAAAGACTTGACATTGAGATGGACGGATAGGTAATTAATTGGTTTTCTTATTGGCACAATGGCAGTGGGAAAAAGAGCAAGGTCAGAGCGACTTTGACAAGGAGCACAAGTATATTAAGCGATGCAGGTGGCCTGAGTATGAAAGGGGACGTGATGCAAAGTCGATGGCAGATAAAGAAAGCAGTGAAAACAATGTAATTACGCCTAAGACTTGGAGATATAGGTCGGGCCGGCTATAGCCTATACCAGTGACACACTATATCGGCCAATTCCCCAGCTGTACCCCTTCCTCCCAGCCCCTATTCTCCTCAACCTTTGGAGAAGCGATTTCAACCTAAAACTGCATATAATTCCTCTGTTCAGATGAATGACAGTGATAGGACGAGAAGGGGGAATATATAGAGATAATTACGGGTGATACTTGTGATTGTGAACATGGCGGTGTGAAAAGGTGGGCCGCAAGATAAAACACTCATCAGAGAGGCAGCGAGAGGACCTCGAATAAACAAACGCAGGAATGGAACAATGGGGAGAGGAAAGGAAAGGAAGAGATAGAGTGGGAGAATGGCAAGGTTAAGCAAAGCAAGATTAAGGTTACGTGCTTAGTGTTGAAGCAGTTTGAATATCAAGCAATTATAAATGTGAGAAGTTATTGTCTCCTTTATATTTTTATGATAACATATTGAACACTTAAGGACTGGTCTGAAAATAATTCTCTTCGTGTTGCTAAATTCAGTGGGAACCATATGTTTACATACACTATACAAAAAGACACATATGCATTTTTTTCCTCACTGTCTGACATTAAACCAGAATTAACTTTTACTTTTTTATGTCAATTAGAATTTTCTAAATATATATATATATATATATATATATATATATATATATATATATATATATATATACACACACACTAAGATACCTTTAAACAGTTTGGGAAAGCCCAAGTCTGGTTCACCCTTGGATGCAATTTCAAGACAACTGAAGGCGCCGGGTTCATTGGTTCAAACAATTTTACGTGGGATAATGTAAAAAATGAAAATAAGTACCTTCAGTCCGTACTTGCGGAGTGATATGAAAGACCTATACTACAAGCATGAATTCCGTTGCTATTGGCAGCCGTCATTATTTTTCTCAGAGGTCCTCTATCAAAAAATAATGACCGGTAGAATGTTGGAAAATCCCATTCAAATAAATGGAGCGTTCTACTTACGTTGTGAAGAGCCGTATAATAAGCAAGAATAAAAAAGATGGAAATGTCCAGTCATCATACAGATCAGAAAGAGGTGGGTTCTGTGTCCCACAGATGAACGTGCGGTGGTCTGAAATGTGAATATCAACCCAAAAACAAAATGCAAAAGACCTGGTGAAGCTGAAACTGGTAAGAGTTTGTCATCAGCCACAGAGGAACAAGTACTGTACCGACATGAACTGAGAGGGTACTCTCCCAAAAGAAACAACATAAAGCCAGATTGGAGTTTGCAAATAAAGACTTTAATTTTTGGAGACATATCCTGTGGTCTGACGAAACTAAAATTTAATCGTTTGGCCCACAATGACCATCATCACTTTTGGAGGAAAAACCGTCTCATGGCATCATGAAGAAATTACATTATGTGGAATTATTGGAGCAACATTTCAAGACATCAGCCAGGAAGTTAAAGCTTGGGCACAGATGGCTCTTACAATGCAAAGCATACAGTGGCGAGAAAAAGTAAGTACACCGTTTGAAATTTCTCACATTTCCACCTGAATTGGTCTGATCGTCATCAAAATCACAAAAATGATTAAACAGTGTCTGCTTCAACTAATACCACCCAAACATTTACATTTGATCATATTTGTATTGGCCATAACATGTAAACATTCTCAGGAGAGTGTGGAATAAGTAAGTACACCGCCTGAATCTCACTGAACTGCAGCAGTTTTGTAAAGAGTAAAGATGTTAATAACAGTCATCAGATAATATAGCCTATGTGTGTGTACCTACATATAAAACACTTTAGAATAAGGCCCGGTAAGTCCATGGTACTTATAGTGGCAATTACTAGTAATGATGTGGTACATTTTCAGTAATAAAAGTGGTACTTTTAGGTACATACAGTGGTATTTGATAGATAAAAAGGCCGGTAAATCCGTGGTACATACAGTGGTAATCACTAGTAATATGTATGTATAGTATGTGTACATCTATGGTACTTATTGTGGTAATTCAAGGATTGGATGTTAAATGATTTTTTTGTACTTTTCATTTATAAAGTCATCAGCTACAATAACCCACTTTTATGCCAATTTTTACTATACCACAAAAAGTACAGAGTAACTACCACTTTAGGTATCTGGTAGTTTCAATTCTAAGTACCCATTACTTATCAGTACATATCTAGTTCTTACACTATTACATAGAAATTACCTGGTAATTACCACTGTAAGTACCAGGAATGTACCACAGTAACTACCGGAGTTACTATAGGAGTACAGTTGAGACTCCAAAAGGGATATTTTTGACAGAATTTTACCCCGTTAGTTCATCACTGAACCCACCTCCGGTCATTTGGTGGGTGCCGGAAAAGTCCCATTCATTTGATTCCAAATCTAAATATTATCCAAATATTAAGAGGCTAGTCATTTACATGTTCAGTCATGAAGAATGTAGCACAAAAATACTGGCTTGCTTATCATTTTCTTTGGCTAAAACAATTAAAAGCGGAACTTTTTTTATTATTATTAAATGCTGCTTTAATCATCAATACGATCAAACATGTGAAGTTTTTCTATTTTCACCTTATAGTTTCCAGGTTTAGCTGGTCGCCTGCTACCCACCAAATGAGCGACAGTGGGTGGGACTGTTGAGCTCTATACTTTTTATAATATTCACAATCTTCAAGCAATGACACTCAGCAGTGTGCACAATGCATTTAAAATCATTTCACTTACAAAGTGATGAGGCAGTAAAAGAAGAAAACCAAACCAACTTTATTCCCTCACTCACTTCATTTTCATAGTTAAACTTACTGGTTGCTGAAAAATGGTTAGAGTGGAGATAAGAGCCTGGGCCATCAATGGGTAAATTGAGCAGAGAAAACCTTAGTTTGATTTTGGCTGTAAGTTGTAACGGCTGTGCTGTTGTGCACATTTGTTCAGCAGGAGATAAGCTCAAGTCAGAGCTTTGGCCTTCTTTGATACACGTGTGTCGATGTGTGAGGATGCATTGCTGTCCACTGACACAGAGTATATACCAGGGGCTGCAGCAGCAGCAGCGATTTTTATCATTCTTCAACTTCTGTGTCACACTCCTTTCCTACTTCGTGCAGAGACAGAAGATAAGAGTCAGTGATAGGGTTTTATAGAAGAGGTGATAAGGAGGTTCAGCTCATCTGTCCCATCAGGGGAATCACAGAAAACCCCAAATGAGACTTTCAACATTTTTTAAGAAACATTATACATGGTCCATGTGCTAATTGAGACATTGGTTAGACTGAAAGATTTGTGCAGAATTGACTTTGTTTAGAGGAAGAATTCCACGGTGCAACGTTGAATATCAATCATAAAATGATAGTGATGCAATCAAAGTTATAAGACCAAAAATGATTTACTAATTCAGTAATGTAGAACAAAAGCATATTTACAAAGGCTTCATTTCACTAACTTCACTAATCATATTTCATTCTATACATTTTCTTTGGCTAAAACAATTCAACTTCTTATTTTCATTAAATGCTGCAATAATAACAAAGACGCTTATATATTTTCACCTGAAAGTTTCCTGGTTTTGCTACTCTTGAAACTCTTCTATGTATTTGCACGGCCACATGCTGATGATCTGATCTGTCTCTCAATTTTCTGTTATCAAGATTTTCTCACGCTCTTCTATTTCATCTACATGCAACAGACAAGTCGGTGTTATATTAAAGCACTAAATATATACCTTCTTAGTGTTGTATAAAGCTTGCTTCTAAGCTCATTAGAAATACCTAATAAATAAGCAATATTCGTATTCTCTACTCGAGGTATTTGATAAATTAATTTGACCATTTTGATCTAGAGTGAAATCCAAGAAATCAAAGTGTTAAATGATGCAGTTGTCAGAAGCTCGTGCGCACTGTGGCAGGGAGATGATGCAGAATTTATTAACAGTCAGCCTCTCTTTCATCGTACCTCTGCAAATGCATTCATCTTTGTGACCAGGGAATATGAGTGAGATCCCAATCAGAGCTCAAGGTGCTTTATAGAGCTGTTTGAGGTGTTTTTAGGTGGATGCGGCTCCTACAATCACAAGGGCTTTCAAAAATAACTAATGGCACTGAGCCCAGATACCTCACAGCCATTTCATATCAGGCTTACAGAGGTAATAAATCATTTTTGCTGCACTTAAACATTTTATATATCTCTATTTTTTTTTTCAGGCATTGACCTCTGAAAGGTTATGGAATTATTAAATACATTTTAGAAAACAGGGCATATTCACTTTCATTCTGTCAAATGCTAGTTGTGTGTGAATGAACACAGCAAAAACGCATATGCCAGTTTAAACATCTAATAAGGAATTAGATTCATTTGCCCTTTTCATTCCTTTCTGCTTTTTGCCTGCCTTATACTGAGCAGTAATTGGTGTCTTGATTTGGCTCCTGTTTAACGCCGCATTCTTTTTCCGATACAATCCGCTCTTTACTAAGGCTTGATGCTGGCTCACTGGAGTGTGGTCTGTTGTAATTTCATTGAAATTGACATTTTGATTTTTTGCTTACGGATGTTCTAAAGCAACACAACTTGTTTGGTGCCGCTGAAACGTTGGCCTCTGCGTGCATTTATTTGCTGCATTCAAACCACAAGGTTCAATTTCCAGCCCACGGTCGGTTTGCACAACTGGAAAGCTCTGATACAGATGTTTGCGGCTGTAGAGACGGCAAGACTCAACCCTATGCAGACATTATCTTTCTCCGATCCAGGTCTTGAATGGTTGAATAAACAAGGCCCTTTTCCGAATTGTGTTTGGAGAATGAGCCGTGCCCGCTGTGCAGCCGCCGGGCTCTGGCTGGAGCTAAGAGAGTCCACTTTGTGCAACACACCAGGCGGATATTAAGGGCAGATGTGCTGTCTGCTGCCATCCTGCTCCACACTCCAAGCTTACATCACATCACTGCGGCTGGCAACGAGACCTTTTGGAAGTGGTGTAAAAAGGTTTTTAAACATAGTTGTGCGCCTTATTCATTGCACCGCAAAAAATAAATAAAGTGGCATTCGGTGTAAGTAAACCTGGAGTGGTGATTGTGCTGTTTTTGTCAAAGCAAATATAAATACACATTCGCAGAAATAAAGTAATTTTGTGAGTAGCGTTTTTACGGGAACACAATGAAAAGTTACTCAACCAAACTTTTTCAACAGCGTAAGTGAAAGGACATTACTCTGAACCAAGTTAAGAATCTCTCCCACTTTTCTAATTACTACAGACACCATCTTTTCTCTTTTGCTTAATTAGCCTGGTTTTCTGTCCATTTGCCGCCTTTGTTTCACAGCACTGTCACCAATCCCTCTGGAGACTCCAAAGCTGCTACCCCTTCCTTCTCTCCATCCTCAAACTCATCTCCATTACTTTTTTTTTTTAGAGAATAATGCTGATATTATCGTGGTAATAATAATGATTATAATTGCTCTATAATTATGAGAGGTAATTCTCCCCGGTGCATGGCCAGGTCCGTGGCCACAGCGTGAGTAGAATCTGCTCCGAGGTTACACTCCGAGAGGAAGGAACAGCGATAGCAACAGCATTTGGACCAATCATCTACGCGAACTTAGATCTCGGACAATTTGGACATTATTGAGTTTTAGAGCGATTTATACATAGCTCTGAACAAAACAATAGCAATACTAGTGATAATAATAATGATGATAATAATAATAATAATGATGATGATAATAATAATAATGATAATAATAATGATGATGATGATAATAATAATGATAATAATAATGATGATGATGATAATAATAATGATGATAATATTAATAATGAAAATATTAATAATGATTATAATGAAAATGATATTAATAATATTAATAATGATAATAATGATAATAATGATGATGATGATAAAAATAATAATAAAATAATGATGATGATAATAATGATTATAATGAAAATAATGATATTAATAATGATGATAATATTAATAATGATAATAAAGCGCTTTGAGTGCCTAGGTGGAAAAGCGCTATATAAGTTGAGACGATTTACCATCTACCATCATAATAATCATAATACACCAAATTGTGGATAATTGCAGCTTTGTATCAAACAATACAGCGTAAATTGAAGTGTATGTAAACATGATAATAACATAATATTAATTGAGACAAAGCACAAGCTTTGTACACAGCAGTTATTGGTCAGACACAAAAGCGCTTTAAACTAATCAATTCAAGTAAATGGTGAACAGGATTGCGGGAGATTCCAAAAACACAATATTTTATGGGATGCACTGGATTGCAGTAAGATTGGCCACACTTTCCAGAATATTGGTATGGTAAGTCGGGACACTTAAGAAATCGACTGAGCCTAGTTTTTTTTTGTTTTTTCAGCGATATTGGCCTGATTTTTTATTTTTATTTTCATTATTATTTTTTATGTTTTGTTTCTCTCCTTTCTGGTGACAATTCAGATCATATAGTTTGATAGACATGAGTCAAACTTTCTGATCTCTTTTTGGCCCCGGCATCACTGCGTTTGGCATTAGAAACCATCACATGAACGTGGTTAAGATGTTCGCGGTGCACTATAGCGTCTCCAATGGTTGCTCTCATGGTCACTGGGCTTGTATACATTACGTATTCATTTATACAGTTAGGGACGCCGCTATATCCATGCACTAAAGCCACATCCATGCAAAGGGTGTGTTAAGCCCACTACAGTAAGAACATGCCATAACATACATTTCCAAATATATTCTAATTCTTCTATTGCCAACAAAAGGTCTACATCAGCTTCTTTTAGATTGGGTGTAGTATAGGCTTGAACACATAAAGACACAATGTAAATGCACAGATAATTAGCGGGTAATTAAACATGAGCAAAAGTATGCAAATTTACGATTCAGGTTGATTCACTTGCTTAGAAAGTCTGTTTTTGCCCATTTCAACTTCAGCTTAACCTCTTACCCCCTACTTTAACCAAGCACATTTTCTCCAGTTCAGCTTTACCCAAATCTAAAAGCTTCTCAACCAGAGACCTACAGTGTAATACCTCATTTGAAAGCTAAGACCGGCAAAACTGATCGTATCTTTTTTGTCGAGTTTAATCACATTGTGTTTTTGTCTCTTTGTTATCACTTTTTTGGTTGTGCTTTTCATCCTTGTTGTATTGCTTTTTTAAGAAGCTTTTATTTTTGGGTAAAGCCAAATTGGGGAAAATGTGCTTGGTTCAGGTGGGGGTTAAGAGGTTTAGTTATGACCTATAATTCTATAGGTCATAAACAATACTCAGGTAGACCACAGGAAGTCAACAGAAAAAAATTATATTGACTTCACTGACTCACCATTCATGTTTCCAGTCTTCTCTCGCAGCATACTATTTCCAACGAAACAACCTTTGTCTTAATGTTCCTGCGGCGAAAAATTACAAATAAAATGGTGCCGACGATTTGGAAATCAGCATCTCCTTTCACATCAACACGCACACCAACTCTTTTAATTACAGAAAAGAGGTGCTATACACTGTTATCTGAATGATTTGAGAGTCTTCCGCATTTCAGTGACAAAGGTGTGTCTGTGTTTGCACCGATAAATAACTTAGTAAGAAATGACTGGTTGTGAGCAAAGTCCCAGACGCTCCTGCTTTCAAATTAGAAATAGGAGTAGCTGGCCGGGCTGCAATTTCTCAGTGTAGCCTCCACTAGGCTAACGTGCAGCAACAAAACAAAAACACACATGATAAGCAATAACATCATGACCCTTTACAATTGTACAATGAAATGATGTAGATCTGATGTTGGTCCTGAGTGGCTGAGACTATAGGCCAGCCTGACCATGTTTTTGGAGGTAAGAGAAACCGGAACACCAATAGGAAACCTACACAGACACAGATAAACATGCAAACTCCACATAGAGGGGTCCTGACTACCGTATTTTCCGGGCTATCAGTCACACTTTTTTTTCATAGTTTGGCTGAGGTTGTCACTTATACTGAGGTGCGACTTATATAACAAAAAAATATTTAAGTTCACATGCTTGTTATTTTCACACTGACAGCTGCAAGAGGCCGCTCCCAACTCGTGCACAAGTAACTGCTAAGAAATGTCCCCCAAAAAGAACAGCAGAAAGAAAGTTTGGGTGAGTGAGTAACTTGTGAGGGACTGGCGAAAAGCGGAGGTTACTCTTACTGCAGTGAAGAAAACAAAAAAAGCTAGATGGCCACAGCTAGAGGAACGAGTTTGCAAGTGGGTGCTTGAACAACGTGCTGCTGCGGCTGGTGCGACTTATACACCGGAGCGACTTATATATGTTTTTTCTTCTTCATTATGCATGTTTTGGCTTGAGTGACTTATACTGCGGAGCAACTTACATGTGTACATGTGTTTTTTCTTCTTCATTATGCATTTTTTGGCTTGAGTGACTTATACTGCGGAGCAACTTACATGTGTACATGTGTTTTTTTCTTTTTCATTATGCATTTTTTGGCTAGTGCGACTTATACACCGGAGTGACTTATATATTTTTTTCATCTTCATTATGCATTTTATGGCTTGAGCGACTTATACTCCGGAGCGACTTATAGTCTGGAAAATACTGTACCCGCCCATCTCGAAAGATAAGAGTATAGTGAACATTTTGCTCTCAATGTTGATTGTGTTAAAAGTAATGAGTGAAAAAGGTTTTGTAGGTTAATTGAACTTAGGGAAACCAACAGGCAGGATTTGCAATGATATTATATGTAAAGCACTATGGTCAAAGAAACTATGCTTATTTCATTCTATATTATTACATTCATTGATACATATGATAATTTTGTAGATTTCTTTTTTTGATACATAGTTTATTGTGGAGAAACCCTTTCACATTTTCTTCGTATTGGTGACTGTACAATTCTTTGAGAGACTTTTGAAAATTAGCTGTTTCTCAGTATTGACATAAAAAGGAAAGTTATTCATATAGAAAGATCATTGTGAAAACAACAAAAGAAACGGCACCTTTTAATCCTTACGACAGAGCCCTTTCACTATGACTATGGCGGCCTGTGTGTAGCAGGTGTGTGTTTTTGAGTATGAGCCAATGGTGGAAAAAAAAAGTACTGGGGCAAAGGAGAGTATTCCCCTTTAGTTGTTATTGCACTTTGTTCTCTGTGATCCCACATCAGCCTGCGTTGTGATTATTAATTTTGTCCTGTCGCTGTAAAGAGAGAGAGAAAAAAAAGTACCCCCTCCTCCCCCTCAACCGCACTGAGTGTTGCTTTGATCACACATGCTCCGTGGGCTTGTTTGGCACCTTTGCAACAAGTCTCGAGGGAAAATAAAAAGAATAGAAGCCGTCGAAGTATTGTGTTCCATGTAGTGTTTTTACATCGCTGCCTCATCTCTCCTGTCCCCGTCACGTTGAGTTGGGACAGATTTTCTTGGGGCTTTTGACACACAATAATGTGGTGAAGGAAAGCTAGTTCTCTCGACGTAACTTGTTTTGAATGTGCATTGAAATCTGTGTCAGTCGACTGTTTTGTCTACTTCTGAGTAACCTACTTTATGATATAAAGCAGCTCCAAGAGATTTGGAGAAACAGTTTGTCAGTGAACTGGTATAGTGCGGGGCATCGTCTCTCTACTTCGAGTAATTAGAAAAATGCAAAAGGTAAGACTTGTGTTGTTCATAGTTTAATCTGGCGCAGGTCTTTTTGTGGTGCAGGCTTTTAATGAGGAATAGTGGGTGAATAAATAAGCAGATTTTGTTGGTGCCATCATTCTCAAAGCTTTGTGTGGAACTGCGCTCACCTAAGTGTACTGTGAATCTACAGTAGATGCATACAGTCAGGGAGATGTTGGTTGGAGAGTCTTTGGGCAGGAAATCCCACCTGACCTACTTTTAGCAGAGAAAGTCTCACAGAAGAAAAGGAAGTTATACCATACTGTACTGTACTGTACTGTAGTGCTAAAAACTCAAACGGGTTTAAATCTACTGCTCCTTGGCCTATTCTATAAATCATATAGAGGCTGAATATTAAAATTATTATTACTGCACATATTACACATATACATTACACACATATAAGTACTCGCTGCATAAATTTGAATAGATATTTAGTTATTCTACACTAATTATTTATTTCTATTGTGTTCTATTGTGTGTGTTAAACAGCCGAACATGTCAAACAGTGGGACAGTCAAAAAGAGTTAAATTGTCTCTGTACAGTGAGCTCTCATGTTGTCATTGTAGGTCACATTGCAGCTCTTGGAGCTTTTTATAGACATTGTGCTGGTAATGCTGTCTGTTTGGCACAATGTTGAGCACATGGCGTGACCTGAAAAGGTTTGATGTCTTTGTACTCTATACAGCGTCGAAACCAATTTAAGACTGGGTGAGTTATTTCTGTCTCAAATCTCTGAAATGTTTTTTTTTTCTTCACGTGAATAAGATTGGTCTCTGATAATTGCTGCTACACAACATCAATTCTGAAAGAATGTTCTACAATGGATTCAAGCGCGTACACAGTGCATCCAAAAAGATACAAAACAGTCACTTAAGAAAAAACAACAACACTTAAAGACTTTTATTTAACGTCTCACATATTTTATTATGTTGTCGTCATTGTAAAAACATGCTATGCAAACCCCTGAAATCGAACCCTTTCGATGAACAATATGGAGAGGTACTGTAGTTGTACATGCTGTACTATAGTACTAAAGCAGTATTGTAGCTGCCTGAGAGTACTCTATTGCATGCACACCTGGTGCTACAGAGCCGCTTGTCTATCAGCTGACAGAGAACTACAAAAACTCAGATGAGTATCACACATTTGTCCAGTCGAGCATTAAGTCTGACCTGGTCAGTGAATGGGCCGCCTCAATCGCCCCACTAGGGCTCATACATGTCCTCTGTGTGGCCCTGTTATCGGCTGTGTTTGGGGATGCTAGGTTTCCCCAGTTGTTTTTGTCTGACGGTGGAACTTGAGAAAGTTCATGTTTGTGTATCTGAGAGGCTTCAGTCTCTTTGAATTGTTTGTCTTGTCTTAACATTTGCATTTACTACAAAACATGAATCACAAAACCTAGCGTAGGAGTTGTGCCGTACGGGGTAGTTTTTCTTACAAACAAACAAAAAACAAAACACATTTTCAATTTTATGAAAAAATGCATTTTACACTGTCTTTTGGTGCACATACAAAAGACACAATATATAGTCAGTAATCCCTTGACAATATTTACATATTTTATATATATGTGTGTGTAAATATATATCAAGGGACTATTGACCATATATTGTGTCTTTTGTATGTCTTATATAAATTCATATATAGTAAAATTCTCGCTGTTTGTATTGGTGTATTGCTTGTACAAAATTTAGAGTAAGCCAAATAAATACAAGCGCACTGGACCCTGTTGAAGAGAGTGAGAGCGCGAGTTCAGACACAGAGTGGAAAGTGATGAGGAGATAAGAGATAGGCCTGGCGATGTGGACTCAGATCAGATTATTCTCAGCTTTCACTTCATCTGATGCAATTTCTGTGCAGTAAACCAAAGAAACGGCTAACATTTTTTCTGCACATTTTCAGCGCAAGCGGCTCCTCTCCTCTCTGTGCAGCGTATATGCAGCGCAGTCTTCCACGGCCCACGGTAATTGAGGGTGAAAAATCCTTGTCATTGCGGAGGGAAGCTCTTTAGGTACCAATTCACCCTGATGAATAAAACTCTAATTAATCCACTTAATCTGCTGCATGAGATTATTTCCATTTTCACAAGCGTGCACTGTACACTGCCTGTCCAGAATAATAAAAGGACTGGGTTAAGAAAATTCCATCTAAACTTTTATGATCTGTATTATTTTGTCTTCATTTAACTCTGCTGTTCAAAGTGTGCTGGGAAAGAAAAAGTCACAAAAGGGCAAAAGAGCATCAGTATTCAAGCGAGGCTTAATGTGGCAGCATTGTACTGCCCTCCATCGTCTAAAGCTATTTTATCAAAAGCCGCAAGATTTAGCCGTACTTTACATTTTTCATAGCAATTACAATATAGAGAATGAGGTGCCAGTTTGGATTGGCCGTGTTCTAAAGCGCCAAAACATGAATAAAATAAATATAAAGTGCTAAAATGTATTTCTTCCTAATAATTTGAGAAAAGTCATACTCTCTCACTTTTTGTTGTTGTTGTTTTAAGGGGGGTGAATTTTAATATGCTGTTATTTTTACTTCTTAAATCTGTCTCACTTGTTCCAATATTATTGTCTGATTTCTTTATAGACCTGTCTTTTACTGCTGACTGTGTGTGCGACTCACAGTCACTCTGAAAAACACTACCAGGTACAGACAGACAACATTCTAGGTATGAAACAGTGAGTCTGACACGACGGGGCATTTTCTAGGGACTGTTTTTTTTTTTTTTTTACCACAATTCATAGAAAGATTTCCACCTCCCAGTTCTATAGGAAAAGGATTCACACCTTTTTAATAGTCAGGCAAGTTGTACCCATATTGTGCGTCTTTTATCGTACGTGTGTTCAGCTCAAGGCACCCTGGTTCAAGTCTCTTCTCTTGTCACGTATTGCACCATAAAAGAGACCTGGTCCTGCACTGTCTTCCACAGAACCGTAGGCTTGCGTAAGCTTCAGTTTAGGCTTTTTTTTTTTTGAGCGAGTGGAATTAAGTATGTTTACCATTACAGTTTTGCCTGTGAATTATTAAAGCATCAGTCCAGTGATATGGCTGTGACTGAGCTAAATTAGTCATTATCATCCACGCTGGATAAAATATTCAGCGGCATTAACAGAGGGGATAGGCGCGATAAGACCTTATCACCTCGTGCGCAATATTCACCACATCTGCTAAACAAATGTGCGGGAAAAATTGAATCAAACATGCACAGGAAAAAAAAAACACAATCACTTTGTTGTAACAAATTTAGTCAGAGCTGGGTGGGGTAAATAGGGTTTCCTATCTGATGTGGACTTCATGTGCATTCAGGAACTCTTGTGTTCTGTGTTCAAAATCATTCCAATTTTATCCACTTGTGTATTTAGAGTTTTAAATATAGCGAGTGTTGTGGCAGGAGATGAGATAAGACCCTGAGCTTATTTGTATTCATGAATTTAATTGCTACATTTTCATGATATTGTCGTAATTCTCCTACAATCCAAACACATCGAATTAAAGGTTTTAAGTTGCAGAACGGCTTTCTCTGCAACAAGTCTCCTTCCTGCCGAGTGTTCAAAACTGCATCTGCGAGTGCGTGTGTCCGTTTCCTGGTCTCACTGCTCCTCGTCGCGCGTCCAAACCACACGAAGAGACAGACAGAAAGAAACGGCGACCTTATATGGGCAGCCTTCACCCCAAAAAAAACTCAAGGATGTGCAAACTTGGAGATAAAAAAACACACACTGCTCTGTCGCTTCATCTCATCTTTGAAATCAGGTGGTTTGCTCTACATTTTCAGGTTTGTCAGCTTTTAATGAGACCCAAGTGTGAAAGATGCTATCAGTTTGAGGGGGACGTTTGTGGCGTTCTGGCAGCGATGAGGTGCACTTCGTTTTCGTTTTTTGCAATTACTTTAGTAGCATTTATATTAATTAAACATATTCTTCCTCTCCAGGCATCATCTTTTTGAATGAACCTGTCCATTTATTTTGCTTCAGTTACTTTTTAGCTATACTAACGTGATAAGATAAGATAAGTATTGATCTCACAATGGAGGAATTCACTTGTTACATCAGCTCTCAAGAAACACTCAAACTAGGCAGGAAATGTGCAAATATATAGTAAATAGTGTTATCTTATATACAATAATCATGGGGCAAAAAGGATAAATAATAATTTTTAAAAAATTAGAAGAGACTATGAAATGTAGAGTGTGTGTTATAGGACATTTTCTAATTGTAAAAGGTGATGGTAAGACTTAACTGAGCCACAGCTATTGTACAGTATTACCATTCATTAGTGCCATCTAGTGCCCACTGCGCCAAGGAAAGACACATTCAAGTGAAAGTGCCATACAATTTGTACACGCCATGTGCTCACACACAGACAGACACTTTCCCTTTCACGTATCTTCTGGTTTTAGTTACACAACACATTTTTATACCCTCAGATAGTGACAGCAGAAGCAGTGGTGATAGAGGGACCATATCTTAATTGGGTGTTGACTTATCTGAGTTGTTTGATAAGCTCTTTTGTCTTGTCCTTGGTAAGATAGCCTGCGCTGATACAACAGGTATAGAAGAGCTGGGGCGTGTTTCACATTTACACACTCATCTGACGTGAAAGAGTGACAGAGACGAGAGCACTCTGTATGTTTCACAGTTGGAAGTGCGGTAGTTCAGGGACAAGGCATTTGATAACCGACATGTATGGGACTGGACGTGGGGATCAATAAAAGTGCAGAGAGCATGAATAATAATTAAAAAAGGGGGACACAAAAAACGGGACATTTCTCATTTGTGTATCTCAGGGTCCCCAACTAAATCAAGATCCGCAAATTTTTCTTTTGTTACTTTCATTATGTCAAGGGTCTTGCTCTTGAAAATGAACACATTTATTGATATATCTGTAATTACATGGCAGAGCTGATCAATGAATCAATAATTTTGCCATTTTATTTCTGTGTTATTCAAATTATTAGGATTTTTTTTTCATTTAGCCTTAGAAATTAAGTGTATTGACAGGATGAGAAGGCTTTGGGGTCTGGACTAAAGTCTCTGCAGGTCCGGATCTGGCCCCAGGTCCACCAGTTGGAGACCCCTGGTGTATCTGCTAGTGTACAGTACCTGCTGTAAACATAAGGCTACATATTCCCTGTCCAGGGCTACTGTGCGTGCATTACTGTATTTCACAAGACACTAATTTGCAAAACAATCTACGAAAGAAGGAAAAAATCGCTCGAAACTTACAATCGTATTTTTGCATGGCACAATACAAATTGGTGACATAATGTCTGCTCTGCTGAGATTTTGCGCAATACTCTTTCCTCGGTTATTTAGTCCCAGGCCCTATAGTGCGCACAAGAGGTGGGATTAGGGTGGTGGATTGGGGGGAGCATAGGGGCCCCCCTTGGCTCCCTGCGGCTCTCCTTCCCTGCAGTCTGCCGGTCCCAGAGGAGCAGCCATAGCGATGGTGATTATGTCACCACTTAGTGAACTAACTGACACTGATGGGTTTGAAATGCACTCTGTATCCCAGTGGGCCCCCCACCCCTCCAGCCCCCCCCCCCCCCCCCCGCTCGGCCCTGGGTCTGTCAGGCCCTCTGTGCTCAAGTCTTAGGTTACAATGAAGTGACGACAAGGCCAAGTTTAACAGCGCAGCCAGCGAGCTGCTCTTGGATGTACAGCGAAGGGAGGGGAGGTGGGGGGAACTTCTGCGCCGCACTTCTGGACCCCGTCTGGTGCAAGTCTACCCCCACTGAACCCTGACCTCTGCTGTTCCCACACAAACACACACACACACTAGCCTTCTCCTCTTTCATCTACTGTAGCGGCTCAGCTAAAGGCAGGAAAAAACACTTTCTAGGTGCAACAGCCCGCGAGAGATCTCATATTTATAGTGCTTTTACACACGGACCATGGTGTGTGTTTGTTCTGTGAAAGCGTTCCTTATTTTTAATTACAGGTTTATACTTGGCATTATATTCAGTGCATTAGTTAACCTCTCACTTAACCAAACACATTCTCTCCAGTTCAGCTTTACCCAAATCTAAAAGCTCAAAAGTAAGTGCTTTTTTCATCATTGTACAATCGTACAACGAAATAGTGTTCAGTTAGCCAGCCAGTTGCCAGAACAATAGAAGGCATGTGTGGCTTAGCTGTGAGTCTTGCCCGGATACATCCTCGTTGTGATACCTTACTTGAAAGCTAAGACCTGCCAAACCGATTGTGATTGTTTTTTTGTCACCACGGATTTGTCACATTGTTTACTAATTTTTGTTTGATTGTTTGTTTTTATTGCTTTTTTGTCGTGTTTTTCTTCCTTTTGTTGCTCATTTTTTGCTTCATAGTCACTTTGTTTTTCGCTCTTTTGTTTCATCAGTTTTTGTGTTTTTGTCACTCTTTTGTCACTTTTTTTCTTCGGTGTTTTGACGCTTCGTTCAAGAAGATTTTAAGATTGGGAAACTAGAGAAAATGTGCTCAGTTCAGGTGGGGGTTAAGAGGTTAAAGAGGTCAAACACGTTTAAAGTGGAAATTACATTACTTCTGTGTTTATTTTCTTTAATTATATTATATTGCTTAATTGGCCAAATGTAGTTTACAGTGTAAATGTTATACACAGTTTAACATATGGACCAAACAAAAATGAACTGGTAATACACAGAAGTTGTTGTTAAGCAAAGAAGGGTAAAAATGAAGGGGAATGGGGAACTTAAAACTTATTAGAACAATAAAGAAAAAGTGTCTGTGTGTGGAATTGTCTGGAGGATAAGCACATGCGATGCAGAAGTATTTACGTGTTTGAACCAATATACAAATAATTTATTGTTTCAAATTCTAGAACTGAGGCAGAACTATAAGAGCTCATGGATTATTGTCATCGGAAAGTCTGTGAAAGCGTCTATTCTGCCTGGAGTCTGTGTATAATTGATATACTGAGTCCGACGAAGCATTCAGGAACCTAAACAGGAATTTGTCTTTGAAAATAGGGGTGGGGAATAAATAAGTGCTACTTCATTCCACTCTCTTTCGAGCATAAAGATAAGTTTGATTATGTATCCATTGATCTTTATGTTGATTAATGTGAGAAACAAAATGTACATATGGGAAAATTTACTCATATTGTTAGTTTGCTTGTTAAAGAAGAACTAAGTAACTTGTTTACCTTAATAAATCCTTTTCATAATAATACAAGTGTTAATGGGATGAAAGCCACTTCCCTGCCTCCGGGTCGGAGGCGCAATACACACTAATAGAATCACGAAGAAGAAGCTAACAGGCTAACGGGCAGAGCTAACTGTGGGCTAGCGCCACTTTAGCAGTATTTACAGCCAAGTTTGAGAGAAAAAATGATGTGTTATTGGATTGTGGAACACTGTACAATATCCCTCTCTCCCGTTGTCTTTTCTGTCAGTGTAGTATTTACTTTCACGGACAATTAATGAGTTAAAAACATGTAACATGCTACGACACCTGCAGTGGCGCTTATGGCCTCTAGGGGCATGAATTACTTAGTACTGCTTTGAGTTGCTCGAAACAAATCATCATAAGTGGCTTGAGTCCCATGAGTGTTCATCAACATGCACTGTCCCGACCAATTAAACAAATAAATAAAGTAAAGTACCATTGTTTGTGGCAAATGCAATGTAAAAAGTAGGCAATATTGGTTTTCTTGTCAAGCATTGGAAAGCCTTGCTACAGAAGAAAGTGTTTGTATAAAACTTTTTCAAGGACTTTACCTAAGAACGGCAGGCTTGATATGCTCCGGTTGTTCAACATAATGGCATAAAGAAAGATTGCACTTCTTTAAAAGAGGCTTTTTTGGGAGTGACATGTTAACTAAACGAGTGAGTTGTTTTAACAAACTGTTCAGCAAAGACTTTAGAAATCTAGTGGGCGACCCATGAAGGCAGCATGCCTGAACTCATGACCCGGAGATAACATCTAGAAAGCAGATTTCCTGTTAATTCAGACCTCAAAGTAATATATAACCAAATGGAACATTTTTAGTATTAGTATTTAGTCAATTTCCATTAACCATTAAAACAGTGTGACAGAGTAATTATGAAGTCAGTCAACACCACTCAGCCGCTCCCCACCTCTTCACGTGTTATGGGCAGACATATGTGTTTAGTCTATTAAAAGAGACAGCCGGCATGCTTTGGGGAGCTGACCCTGGAGCTGGATGACAGCTTCAGTTACACTAACACATGAGCAGCTCAGCCCGCACCGTACCACACTCCATCTTCTCCCTCCACCCAACTGCACTGCCAACTCTGCGCTCACCTAGGCTATTCTGCTGCATCCAAACCAGCCATGTCCAAAGTCAGGCTCGGGGGATAAATGTTTTTAATGCGACGCTTGGAGATGGACAGATTTCTGCACCATTTCCTGTTTGAATGGTGATGATGCACAGTGACTAAAAAAACAGGTGCTTCATTTAGTAAAAATATCAGATATTTCCTGTCATGTGGTCCCTGCTTAAGTTCTTATGAGAAGTGCTGCAACAATTTCCTGCGTTTTAAGGCTTTACTTTTCAACTTGTGACTGCAACTCACTGGTGTATTTGACTCCCAAAAATCATATGATAGAGGGGAAAGAGGAGAGCGGGACAAAGAATGACACCAATGATAATGAAAAAGAGAGTGGTGATGGCTTCACTTTCGGAAACATCATGCTTTCTGGAGTATTTAGTGCAAGGAGCTTTAAGGGCTTAGCATTTCCGTACGGCTGAGGCCTGCGTTTTGACTGGGACAGAAGAGACCAATTAGGCCATTAATGTGAGTGCTGACACGTGGATTACTCCCTTGGCTGGCCCGGGCCTTTAAAACAGGCAGTAATAACAATAAGCCACTAATATTCAAACTCTTAAAGAAAGGGACAGCTGGAGCGAGCAAAGAGAATTCTCATCTCAAACATATACTCAGAGCAACAGCGGCGTCACCAGCTAATGTCCTTCACAGCTGCCTGTTTAGAACTGAAGCTGCCAAACAGGCTTTTTGCACTTCCTGATATCTCTGTGTGAACTCTGGACGTGGAATTCTCAGACTATTGTTCAGTCCTCGAGGAAGTTGTGCGTATTCGCTCATGCCCTTCAAAAACGTCTAAAATCACAGAACATCATAGAGTATCTTGTCTACATTTAGCAACATCTGTTTCATGCAAAGTTTGATGAAAGCTAAGATACACACAGACGCATGAAGCATCTTCTCTTCCTTGGCTAACTATGCACTCGTTTAATGTTACATGTTTCAGATCAGAGGTGATCTGTCAGGGCAGGGCACATTTTCAGGTGCGCTATTCAGCCCCTCACTGCTAAAGATCATCCATGTCAATTAGCAACATACGGTAACAAAACACACACACAAATATATGTTCTCACATGCACTTGTGGTCATGACCACTGCTGAACCCCATGTAGTTAGGGTATTCTTTTACGTAGGTGGGAAAGGCAATGAGGAACATGAGTAGTGTGAGCTTCTATGGACAAAAGCTAAGGTTGCCACAGGGCTCAGGCTAAAGAAGCCTCGAGACCTGCAGGCCCTGGAGAAGACCCTTGACCATGCAGGTGTTCCAACAGCAACCACTTTGTCCAACCAGTACAGCACTGCCCATATCATTGATACCCTGTTATTATACTTCATACCCAAACGATATTTTATAAAACGCTGTAAGTGGATGTATGTGAACTTACTACAACTACTTAGAAAGATTTTGGCTGTGTGTGGTCCAGGTGAAGGACCACGGTTTTTGCCTTAACTTAAGGACACAAGTTCCATAGACCAAGTCCACAGGTGTTCCATTGGTTATAATTTATTATTTGTAACACAATTTAGTTTTTTCCCCTTTCTGTAAAAAAGAAAAGAAAAAACATTTGCAGAGTTGCATGAAAGCCTATAGATTATAGAGTTAACATCTGGGCAGAGAGTCCGCCAACAAGTCCCCGACGACTGTCAGCGACGGGCAGTTCTGCCGCTACTGCCAAGTTACCTGGGCCAGGAAACCTCAGAGAATGAAACAAGAGTTATAGACTTCGCATATATACGCTTAAGTTACCCGTTGCCACACTTAGGAAACGTACCCATAACAGCCATCTTTCGTGCACCGTTTCAGGGGAAGATGCTAGTACAAATACATCCTACATACATGGGGGTCGACAGGATGCGGAAGCTAACACAAGGCCAGAGAACGAGTAATCCTAAGACCTGTAATAGTGCACCTCTGTGTGGAATGGTACATCCTCTGAGATGTACCACACCACACAGAGGGGCTTTATTAATGCAAGAGTTATGCCAGTCTTGATGTATAGGAGTGTTATGAGTTTTTATTCATTCTTTATGACCAACTACATAAATACTGCAGGGCCTACAATTTCACCAGATTTCCGAGCACCTGGCTCCACTTGTGTGTCACATCACAGATGATCATATTAACCTAATCGGCCCAGATCAACACATCCAAGCTGACCTCCGCACAATCCCCTGACCCAGCCGGTGAACCCTCACGAGGGATCAAGCCATCAACTTATCTCTCCTCAACTCAGGGAGGCCCGGGACTGAAACATTCCAAATGAACTTGCATTATGCTATTGTTTTTTTTCTTTTATGCATTGTTTGGGGCATGTATGTTTCTGAATTCTTAGCTTTTTATTTTATACTGTTTTCTATTTACAGTCTTTAATGCAGTGGTTTCAGCGTTTCTCAGGCCTCAGCAGCCCAAACTCACTGCAAGTAGATTGAGGTACCAGGTATAAATCACAGATAGTCTATTCTCCGACCCCAAACCCTGGAATATCTGACATGTTTTAGTGGGCGGTAAGAGGCTGCCACCACGGGCGTTCTGCACATCTCATGTTAAATCTGCGACTTAAGCCTACCCTAGTCTGACCGTAAAAGTTACACTTGGATGTAGGACACTGAGGGTTTAAGCCTGCATGGTCACAGGTCAGAAGAATGAGGAAGTCATAACTTTCAGATTGAAGACAGAAGTGCACTCTGCTCCTGTAGGTTTAGCAAGGAGCCAACTTAAAGCAGAGCCAAGTAACTCATGCCCCTACAGGCCATAAGCGCCACTGCAGGTGTTGTAGCATGTTGTGATTTTTACTCATTCATTGTCCGTGAGAGTAAATCCTACGATGACAGAAAAGACAAAGGGAAAGAGGGATATTGTACATTGTGCCACAACTCAGTGACACAATAGAGATATTTTTTTCACTCAAACTTGGCTGTAAATACAGCTAAAGTGGCGCTAGCTCCTTCTTCATGATTCTATTAGTGTCTATTGCGTCTTCGACCCGGAGGTAGGGAAGTTGCAAGGTTGGCTTTCTGGCCAGAGACACCAGGGGGAGATTAAATCAATCATCCCATTAACACTTGTATTATCCCCAGAGGAAGTACAGAATGGATTTAGTAGATTTATTAAGGTAAACAAGTTACTTAGTTCTTCTTTAACAATAACACTCACTCTTTTAGCAAAACTAGACCAACAGTTATGCTCTTGGACCTGGTAGTCCAAGAGCATAACTATTGCACATGAGTCTGCTGGTAGCATTTAAGGTAGCTCTGGGAATATTTTCCGAGTTTCTAATACTATACCATACCAACTTAAAGTACTTAAAAACTTTACAGGTAGCCAAAGTGCCGTACACAAATCATTAAACAATATATCGGTCCACTGCACAAACCTTTTGATTTGTGGTTGCAGCCGTTGCCATATAATAACATTAAACAAATGAGCTGCTGCTGTTGGGGAACAAGTTTCAGATAAAGTAGAATCAAAACTGAAATAACTAGTGATCTGCACTTAAATGATCCCCCTCAAAAAAACAAGTACAAACAAACTGTTTAAGCGGATTAAACAAGTCGAGTGAGTCTTCATGAATAACATGCTGCGTGTCATGGTGTGAAATACACGGCCCCTCGTTGTGTTCCTCCTGCAGGAAATTGTGTTTAGATTGTTTTGCTACTGACATTTGTAATTGAATTTGTCTTGGGTTTGATTCCTGGGTCAAGGGACCTTATTGTGTGGAGTTTACATGTCCTCTTTTGTTTCTGCATAGGTTTTGTCTCTGTGCTTTGGTTTCCCGACCCTTACGACAAAAAACATGTAACAAAGTGTCCTCTGTGAGGCCACAACTCCCCTAAAAATAAGATATTCTGAAATCTCTGACTATTGGTCAAACAAACTTTTTTTTTGTATTATTTACCAAAATACAAAACCAAATTGTCTGTACTCTTTGACTTATGTGGGATCCCCTATCCATTTATCTGAGCTTGTCACTGAGAAAAAGACAATGTTAGTGTGTGACCCTTGTGTAAAATATCTATTGGTGTTATTTGGGAAGCATCCCAAATCTTAAAAAAAAGCATCTGTGCCACGAGGAAAACAGCATACCAAAAGCTGAGTCCATTTTGAGCCTCCTGCCATCCTCGCCTCTCTAACTCTCACTGGCTTTCACTCGTTTCCCCGTCAGCTCCATGTCTCCGTGCACGAGGTGGGGTCAGTCAGAGGTTATTCAAATACAGTGGGCTTAGCCTTTCCACACTGCCCATTAACTATCAAAACATATTTGAACTCCAGCCAGAATGAGCGCAGCCTGCTCTGACTGAAACAGCTTTCCTTCTTGTGATAACTTTTTGTTTGTAAAGAGTAATACGAAAGAGAGCTGAAATAACACACAGCTAATGCCTTTAAAGGTGTTCAATTTCTTTTAAGAACGTGGAACTGCTCATGTGCATTCAGAATAATGTGATTTAATGGGGTATACAGTTAAGTCATGTAAGTTACAAAATGTTTGCATATTTATATATTCCTTAATAGGCACTGATCCCTTCTGATCGTACGTATAAAATAACTGAGCCCCAAGAAAACACAGTATTTCAACCTTCTATGGAGAGCAATAAGGATCTGTAACTGTAATCATCATAAAACCCTTACATTTTAGACTCATGGTGTATCTGTCTTAATTTCCATGACGCCTCATGTGCGCAGACAGACGTGCAGTTTTGTCCCTGTTTCCAGTCTCTCTAATGTTTTTCAGTCATATATCTGGCTCTGACTTTCTAAAGCAAACAATGCTGTGGGGACTGAGTCCTCCAATAACACTTTGTCAGTTCAAATCAGGCCTGAAATATGACTCAACTGTCTGTGCCTCCACCAGCTAAAGCCCACTGCACCGACCTTGTTTCTCTTGTTCTTTCTGTGGTTGTATTTTACAACACTTAGCAATTAGACGAGACAACAATAAATGACTCACAGTGAGGAACATTTTGGAGAGTTTTCAAAGAGGCGAAGAAAAAGAGTTTTTAAAGTGCAAAAAAGTCCAATACACTTAGGGGGTCATTTACTAAGAGAGGTGTTGAATAGCGAGTGCAAGCGGGAAAATGAAATAAGCTATTATTTGGGTGTGTGCCACCTGATTTAACATTTGAAATGATGTGTATTACTGCAATAAGGCCACAAATCGAATATGTAAATAAAAAAATGCTGCGTGAGTTAAAAAAAAAAAAAGACTTGGCGATTTGCACGTGCCACTTGTTTTAAACGTGAGCAAACAATTTGTAAATGACTCCCATGGACTTCTGCCATTGTGGTAGTCCAGTGTCAAAATACTAATATAATACCTAGACCTCCATCACAACAGAACGGAAAAGCTCTGCGATGAATATACAGCATTGTTTTTGTCCCATCATTATTGGGGAGAGCGGTTATTCCGAGTAGTCAATCAAATAAAATGTATTGTATTTTGCCAGGTTTTGTTTTGTTGACTTAAAAAGTTATACCAAAACATTTTGTCACAAGAAACATGGACGCTTGATCTCTCTTCTTCAGCATTCTTTCATCTCCTCCACTTTCAGAACTCGGTTGAATGACTTGCCTCTGACGTATTTATTTGTTCCTCTTTTCTTTTAGTGCATGGCCGCCGGTCAGGGCTAATCAGACTGTTGCCATTTCCCCTCTGGCTGACAACCCCCCCACCCCCTGTCCCACATGGAGACTGGGGGGGGGGGGGGCCATCAGGAGCAAGCATGTTCTCTTCATGCATGATTAGCGCTGTTGAGAACGGGGATAGACCACCTCAAAGAGACACAAAGAGAGGTTATGACTTCAAAGTCCTGCCACTGCCTCCCCGCACACATAAGTAATACTTGGCTGCACATGCACACTGACTGCAAACTTAATATAAACGCAGGCCAACTAGGGTATAAACACACAGGAGGAAATGTATGAGAGTGCTGGAGGGCAGGTTTGAACTGGTATCACTGGAGAATGATTGACTGGGTCATAGCGTGCGCCTATTCACTGAAAATGTAGTCTCGTCATGCACTTTAATTCCCACTTTCTGATCAGATTCATTCTTCTATATAATACGAGGTGAAGATGTGATGTGATATCGATGTGATAGTTTGCTGGGAATGACTCATGCTTTTACTATTATTCCTATGAAGAATATAGTGTTCTTTTAAGCACACCGACTCAAATATTATAACATTTCTACAATTGAGTGCTGTAAATGAGAGCCCGGTTGACCTGTTCCCATGTAATTCTTAAAGGGGCTAGATGCAAGTTCGTCATTTTATGCTCACTACTACCACCTCAGGTCTTATGCGTAGCTGCAGCTTCTATATTAAGCTCGTGCATGACTGCGCTTCGGACCCGAATGAACACCTTTTTGAGTGACAGTGCAGGATTTTAGAGGCAGTTGTGGTGAACAGGTCTGGGCTCATTCTACACATTAGGGGGAGGAAAATACCAAATTATAACATTTTTAAACTCTGTAAACTCTGTATAGTCCCTTTTAGGGTTGGGCGATGTCCCCTTAATTGGCCGTTGACGATGTTTACAGTGAACCATCGTGATGGACGATGATATCGTCCATTTCTCATTATAAGCATTTTTTTTTAAAGACATTTGCATAGCCTATATATGCTGCATATTACTATGTATGCTAGGAAAATGTGAGATTGCAGGATAAATGGATCTAAACTAAACATGATTTGAACAGAGTCACGGACACGACTTTTGCAAAAGAAATGTGTTAAAACTTGTGCGCAAAGTCTGAGAGGAGAACGACGTATTCAGAGCGTGAACTCCAAGGCTCTTATCACACTAATACAAATGTAAATCGGAGCTTATTACTTGCATTTGCTCAGTTTTAACGCAATGTTTAAGAAACAGTGGGTGAACGGGACAATATTTAGAAGTTTGCGTCGTAGCTACATTTTTGAAGCCGCTCCACGCGCCGCCCGGTCTGTGAGCTGTAACCTCTTAACTCCTGCTGCACCGCGCCTTTCTCTCTCCTCTCTCTTTCCTCTCTCGGTCCTTCGTGAGAATAGACCACGCACTCAGCTAGCTCCGATGTGAGAGCCATCTCATTTTAAAACGGTTTAAGTTTCAATACGCAGCAAAGCAAAACAAAACCACGCGCTGTTAAACTCTGAGCTGCAGAGAGAGAGAGAGAGCCCCGCGCGTCATAAACAGAGCAGCTGCGTCTTTACGTTAATAATTACGGCCAACACATCGTGGCTTCTGGCAGGTACTGACGCTAGCGCGCATATTAGTTACATCCGTGAATTCATTTACAGTGCAATCCCTGCAAAGTTTGTAGGTTTGCAAGGCCTACAGAAGACCAGTGCGTGTTTTTGACGGGAGGGGGCGTGGCATCACGATGGTGGCGCTCCATCGTGATGTTGCTCATCCATCGCCGATGGACGATGACATCGTCCATCGGCACAACCCTAGTCCCTTTCAGACACCGCCAACGGATAGTGTTTATTTTCTGTTGGTACGTACACGCCTAACCGGACAAATACCGCTTTTATTTGGTCGATTGAAAGGCCTGCAATCAGACGCAATTCTTTGCTTATGCTTTGGTGACAGTGGAATAGTTTTACTTAGGGATGAACCGATCTGATACCGGCATCGGATATCGGAGACGATGCTGGAAAAAAATTACAATATCGGGTATTGGCTACAAATATCCGATACTGAACAGATACCAGATTTGGCTTTCAACGCCTTAAAGACACAACTTTTTCACCACCTAAATCTAAGTGAATATGGGCATGTTGTATGTCATTTTGAAGCTCAGAACCTGGGGAAGACAATCGCTGGGATAGTTTTAACCTTTGCAAATGTATTTTTGATCGCTGTGCAAAATGCAATTAGCGTCAGTATGCTAAAGCTACAAGGAGCTAATGCTAACAAAAACCATGTTAGAAACGATGATAGACATACTTAGAGTAGCCTAACAAAATAAAATCGTCCACTGCTGAATCCAAGTGTTTGTATTTTAGTTAAAGAAATAACTGATCTAACGTATTTATAATGATCAGATCACTTTATGTGAGTTGTTTAACCTAAAGCCTGTCATATACCCAAGGATATTCAGTGAGGATATTCAGTGTAGAAAAGTCCAGTGAGCCTTGTTAAATCTTTATCCAAGAGTTCATCAATAGATATAATTGATAATTGATCTGCAACATCACGACAATAAAATATTACTTTATTGATCTTAAAATGGAGAAAAGAGTCAATTGGATTTTTCACTCAGAGAAAGACACTTTTGAGAAAGTCTCGGTATCGGTAAATATCCGATATCGGCAGATACTCAAACCCCGGTATCGGTAGCAATAAAGCTGGATCGATGCATCACTAGTTTTACTAATTTGATACTCCCTCCTGCCTCTCCCGGATATTATCTCAACATGTGTGGTGCCTGTCTGTCCAGCGATCCTGTCATGATGAAATCCCGTTTAAAACATGTTTGTAATCCAGTGCGTTCTTAATCGCGTCTGTGTTTGTGTTTTCATAAGTTTATAATAAGTGTATAATTCCCCTGATCCGAATGCCTGGGCTCAGCAAAGGCATTTCAAACCACAGCTGCAGCGAAGTCATAAAGCTCTTCCTCCTCTTTTCAGACGGTGTTTCCGTTTCACTTGATCCGCGTTAGGTGTCGTCTGTACTTTACTGAAGTGTATCAAGCAGACGTGAGGTGAAATCCCAGAGTTCTAATAATTCTAAGAGTTGTATGTTTTAATGGAAAGATAGCAATGGTTATGACGTCTCTATTGTTTTCATGTCCCTCAGAAAATTCTAGGTGCAAACACAGCGCAGCACTTTTTTGGTCTCCTTTTGACATGTAATCCAAACACAACAAGCAGAAAACCAGTCATCTTTGACCCCCCCCCCACTTCCTGGATTATGAGGCTCCACCTCCATGTGACAGAGACAGCGCTTGTGTAACCTCTGACCTCACTAATGCATTAATTGAGAGGAAAGTATGCGCAGGCCTATTTATTGTGATGGAGAGTGTGGGTAATTGCCCAGTGACCCACACATTCAGCCCCAGTCTCGCTGAGCTTTCTAGTTCATCGTTTCAGTAGTTTTCGTGCAAACATTAAGTGTGCTGTAAAGAAAACCTAAAATGGTTTGTAGAATATGTTGTGTGATGTTATGTAAAGAGTTATGCAACAGATATGATAAATTATATTGTCACAAAGTGTGTCTTAAAGCACTGCCAAAGACAGTCTTGCGTCTGATTACATTATATATCACATTATGTCTATGAGAGTACTCTATAAAAAGGGTTAGTCGCACTATATGTTTGGCTTGCATATCAGTATGACGCACAACAGAAGTTATTTATTCATCTTCATGTGGAAGAATAGCCAGATGAATGGTCCTGCACTGATGGTAAATAAACTCCCGCATAAGACATCCAGACTCCTTTTCATCTACCCTTTCGGACGACGTTGTTTTTTTCCCCAACAGTAGGAACTAAATTGGCCATGAATGGGCCAAAAAACAACAAAATGGTAAAAAAAACGTTAATGGGGCAGAACTTTGGAGGACAACCAGAGGAACATGTGTGTTGTGCAATTAAATAATGCTTGCACTTGATTCTATTTATTGGTGAAATGTTATGCATTGTGACTTTAAATAATATACACAGAATCCAAATAAATATTACTATATTAAATAGTGTTGGCTCATTTCCTTTCCAATAGCAGATCTGAAAGGATGTAATGACCACCAGGAGGAAACATCTTTAAGCACAGACTCTCAGTTCTACTATGACAGCAAAGTGGTCCTGTGGGGCTTACACTTGAGGACACAGCCCATGGGATCCAAAATGCATTAAGAAATTAAATGTTCACCCTGGGATCTTTAGATGCCCTCGTTTTAACCCGGAAGTCCATATGAGTCCGGTGGTACACTGCTGAGGTCAGTAATTGATAGGCCCAGTCTTCGATCACCTCGCCTGGCGCCTTCTGTTGACCATAGCCACTCAAAATAGCCGTCTAAAGTAAACGGTTCTTGTTTGGTGATCGCCTCTCATAAGTCAAATGTTCAGATGTAGATTCAGAGTTTTTACTCGGTTCTAGACTAAAGAGATCGCAGAGCGGAAACAATGATAGCACTGAGCAGAAAGCCAAGCTCGACAACAGGAAGTTTGCTTTTTGATTGGATCAGTGCTTTCTGCTTTGTAGCACTCTAAATGACAGCGCTAATAATAATGGCTGGCAGTAATGTACACCAAATGATTGCATGTTATTTTTGTTGGATGCTGAACCAGGTCCACTGATTGAGCGAGTCTGCACAACAATTGGATCATTTGAAATGTCGCATATGGTGTAAGTGAAGATTACAAATGTATGGGAGCTCCCATTGCAGCGCGGAATATTCTCACGTATCTTTACACTATTTCACTTTTTGATCCAAATGCAACAACTCAACCCACCAATTATGTATATAAAAAGTTGGACAATGTGGGATCTAGTCACACTCATGGTTGTTTAACGCCTCGCCTTAACCAAGTGCATTTTCTCCAGTTCAGCTTTACTCAAATCTAAATGGTTGCAGCCTATATGAAAGCTAAGACCATCAAAACGTCGCTTTTTTAACGTTCTTTTTCATCTCATTTTTGCCACATTTTTGTTGAGTTTTGGTCACTTTTGGGGTTCAGTTTTTGTCACTTTTTTGTTGAGTTTTTGTCACATTTTTCTTGAGTTTTTGTCACTTTTTTGTTCCGTTTTTGTAATTTTTTGTTGTTGCGTATTTGTCACTTTTTTGTTGAATTTTTGTCACTTTTTTGTCCAGTTTTTGTTGAATTTTTGCCTCTTTTTGTCACTTTTTTGTTGAATTTTTTTTCACTTTTTGTTAAGTTTTTGTCAATTTTTTGTTGAGTTTTTGTCACTTTTATGGTTTTATAGTTTTATTTTGGTCCCTTTTTTGTTTAGTTTTTGTTGAATTTTTGCCTCTTTTGTCACATTTTTGAGTTGAGTTTTTGTCACTTTTTGTTCAGTTTTTTGTCACTATTTTGTTCCGTTTTTGTAATTTTTTGTTGTTGCGTATTTGTTACTTTTTTGATGAATTTTTGTCATTTTTTTGTTCAGTTTTTGTCACTTTTGTTTAATTTTGGTCACTTTTTTGTTACTTTTTTGTTCCGTTTTGTCATTTTTTGACGCGTATTTGTCACTTTTTTGCTGAATTTTTGTCACTTTTTTTGTTCAGTTTTTGCCACTATTTTTGCCACTTTCATCGCTTTCTTTTAACATTTTTGTGGCTTTTTTGGGTCACTTTTTGCTGCTCTTTTTCTGCATTTTCTTCCCATTTTTTTGCCATTTTGACGCTTTTATCAGAAGCTTTTAGCTTCGGGTAAAGCCAAACTGGCTCAGGTGGAGTTTAAGCAATGCATTTCTAACCACACTTTTGCATTTCTTTCCTGCAGGATAATGAACATGCAATTGACACTAAGCACGGACACGTCTTTGCTTTACCAAAACACTGCATCTCCTCCAGTTCATCAGTTTTTTCCTCAATGAATCCAAATCTACACTGACATTTGATTACATGTTCACTGTTCAACACTCAAGACTTTTTTTAAACTCAAACTTTTTGCAGTTATGTTGGTGCCCTGTTATCAATTCATAATAATGTCAACGTATCACATGTAGAGATCACTTCCTGTCTTTTACATGCATTCCACCACAGTAGTAACTATACATTTGCATAATAATTTCCTGGAGCTCAACTTTACGGCCTATTCCTTTTCAAGTGCCGTCACCTATTCCGGATCTGGCTAATACACTTTCTCTTCCCCCCCCCCCCCCCCCCCTCATCGGTAAAGTTTATTTTCGTAACTTTATTGGTTTCCCCGTGGTGAGCCAGGTAGAAGTGAATGGAAGTCATTACAGCTTAGCGCCTGAGCCGGCCCTGCTTCCATCTACACAGCCTTGGAGAAAAGTGGAGAATGTCGGCACATATCTCTCAATTTCCATCAGAACGCTGTCTTTTTCCTCCGAGACGCCATTTGTGTAGTAAACATCTTAAAAGGTTCCCTTGGCTTCCTCGCTCCCCCCCCCCCCTTTCTTCTAACACTATTTATTTTCATTCTCTCCTTTTTTTTTTTAAAGATTTGGTGCGTCTCATTTTTTAAACTGCTTGACTCCTAAAATACAGATATCACAGTTGGGGCCCCATGAGTTGTTGTTTTTTTTCTTTTTTTTTTGAAAAATGAGCATATTACTTCCAACATCTCCCTTTCCTTATTTTCTTTCTTTCTTTTTTCCATTTTTTTTTATTACAATAAATATTTCCATTTATATGCAAATTATTATCTACTGACCAAGAATGGATAAAAAAAAAAAAGTGCCTGTGTTTTCATTGTGGCGGAGGCAAGTAGTATGCAGAGCAGGCAAAGCAGCTCCTCATTTAAAGAAGTAAATAATCTCCCATTGCATTCTATTATTTATACCCCTGGCTTGAAAGAACTGTATTAACTTATAAGTTATAAGTAGTTAGAAGTTACTTACTTTAAACTGCGGGGGGAGTGGTGAGCCGGGGCGACGCACTGCTTAGCTGACTTCCCCCCAAATTGCTGACATAATTACATGAATGTAATTTTTTATGACTCACAGAAAATCTTGGCATTTTCACTGAAGCAGATAATTAGACTCGGAATAAAGCAGGGGCGGAATAATTAATACATCAAAAAACTAGATGAACTTTTTCTAATTATTTTTATTTAATCTCCATTCTAATTATTGTTCTAGTCGGCTGAGCGAGATTGCCTCTCTCATTCAGGGTGTGAAATGCACCCGTAGCGCGCAATCCTCACCCAGTGAAATATCAACTAAGCGTGGAGACAGGAAATCACAGGGCGCCCACCGCTCTCTCGTCCCCCCCCCCCCACTCCCACTTCCAACCCCCCCGCGCCCGCCCTGCCCCACGCTCCCCTCTCCTCTGATTGAACTGTAATTTAAATTTCCCCGTACTGCCAACAAACAATTTACATGCACCTGCCAGACGCTGTTTCTTTTTTTTTTCTTTTTTTTTTTCCTATATACAATTATTTATTTATGACTTCTTCCCCATCTGCCAGAAGTATAAGCGCCGGTAAATATTTCCTCCACGTTTTTTCTTTTTTTTTTTCTTTTAAATGAGTTTGTTAATTAGTTTAATGTGGTTTGGATAGCGGCTCGTGATTCCTCCCCCCCCTCCCTCCCCTCCCCCTCCCCTTATCGCGGGCACGTTAAAGAGCAACATTGGGCTCAAAAATAACTTGAGGAAATCAAGTGGGTGTGTTTGTGTGGAAGGAGCTGCTGACCACAGAGTAAATTTTCCCACTTATCTGCCGGTGGTGGTGTCACTCTGCCGAGAAGCTGTCTTCTGAAAAAAAGAAAAAAAAGAAAAAAAGGAATAGTACATCTGATAAAGCCAGCGGTTAATGCTGATGTAAACATAATTAATGCTCCGGCACTCGCAGCCAATGGCGGCTCGCGTGAGGCAGAATGCGTGTGTTTGCAGAGACCAAACTGTTCACTTTGCTTCTATTTACATTATTTATCAAGGAGCATGCGCTTGAATTATTTAGAAGTTTGTTTTTTTACACTGTTTTAACAAGTTTAAGTTGTAATATAATATATAAATAATACTTTTCACTCGGGGATACTCAGTGTGATTTCACTTATAAGGCTTATATTATAACACAAAGTCATTTAAAGTGGGAAAACATTGTTTTTCAATGTGTAAAATAACAGATAACTTCCACATTTTGATCTAATAAGTAAAACAAACTGACAAACTCAGCGCTCCTTTACTGAGGATGAACACACAAGGTGCAATCTTGCTTCTTGGGCATAATTTACTTAAAGTTAGAGGAAATTCTGTGTTATATGTTTTATGCTGTACGATGAACCTGTGCCAAACTATGGCAATAAACACTATTCTGATTCTGAAAAGTAGATGCCAGAGAGTCAAAGTGGAAACCACAACTTTCTTTTTTTTTTTTTTTTACAATAACTAAATGATCATACTCAAAACAGTAAAAAGTAGAGATTAACAACTCACCAGCTCTCCCTGACAGTTCATTAAAAGCGGACTATTGGTGCACGCTGCCTCTTTCTCTTTGTGCAAGACGTTCAGCACAGGATGAAACTGATGCTTAGATTGCGTTGAGGGGAAAAAAAAAAAAAAAATGGAAGGAGCCAGGAGATTAGGAACTAATGCAAGTGCAGCTAAATAAAACACACTGCATAATAATAATTAAAAGGGAATCTGTCTTCATCAGGAGCATGAAATGAAAATAATTCTTGCTTTCTGTCTACCCGCACTTTCTCCTTAGACTGTGCGAATTCACTAGATTAAAATTGTCGCTTGATTAATACACAAAACAAGATCTGATTTAATTACCATCTGATTTAATTGAACCCTACAATTATTATTTTCTTCTCCCCACACACACACACACACACAGGCGCGCTTCAGATGAAATGTAAAGCGCCGTCTTTCACCGAAATAAAACTGCTGTGTATTACAACGCAGCCAAATCTCCCCATTTAGGAACAAATGTATTAAAGTTATTATTATTCCTTTATATAGATTACAAATTGAACAGAGAAATAAATGGGAGAATAATTTAATTAAAGAGATAATAATGTTTGAATAAAGACCCAAATGCTTGTGTATTTTGACCTCGTTTGAATAGATTTCACGTCTGGGCTGTGTATGTGTGTGTGTGTGTGTGTGTGTGTAATTTGCTTGATTCTTGCAACATCTATTTGTGAATATCCAGACGAGAACCTTAATCTAGATTAGCAGCCATCGGAAAAGAGCGCTCATATCCGGTTTAATGAAATCATATTTGCTCACACACAGCCTCAAAGCCTCTTAAAACTGCTCTATTTACATGGCTTCACACAGAGAGGCTCAAACCGGCGCTCTGCGAGCAAAAAAAAAATTCAAAGTCATTTCCACCGAGTTGCGTATTCCGCTGCTGAGTGGCGCGAGGCTTCCTATTCTGTGTGGCGTGAGACTATAAGTTTCTCATTTCTTGTTTGTGCAACTTGATATTCTGTTCACATTTAGTTGTGGGGGATCATGATGAAAACCCGATAGCATCCTCTTATCGCCCGTGTTGTATTATTTCTATGGGCCAATATTTTTTTTTTTTTTTGTATTATCAATGTAATCTGGAGTATCAGCGAAGGTGTGTGATGTGTGTGTGTGTGAGTTTGTTTGGCTCCTGTTTTGCTCCGGAGAACCACATGTTCAAAGCGAGAGTAAATAGGAACCGAGCCAGGCATTCTCTACTAAGTAAATACTGCCACCATGTGTTTGAGTGTGGAAGTGGAAGGTTTTTTTTGGAACCTGGCGGTGAAATAAGAATGATTAGACAACATGCAAGGCAATCAAATACACATTCACGATAATCACTGCTGTATCCAATGAAATACTATCTGTTCTTTTTCCTTTTTTTTATGTATCCAGAGAAAACCAACTCAAACAAACATGATACACAATGACTGAAGACATTATTCAAAAAAAAAAAAAAAAAAATCCCTACATTAAACCACGAGTCCAGAAACTTAAATGGTGACCCCTATATCAAAGGGGTCAAGTTCCAAAAAAAAAGGTATTATTGTGTTAAAATTATGGACACACCGGCTTGTTCAAATCTGAATGTTAAAGTGCAAATCATTTATCAGTATAGCCTGAGGATAAGCTTGTGCCAATACCACAGTGTGAGTGGTTGACAGCGCACGGCACTTAATGGACAGCGATTATCCTTTTCATTCTCATTTTTTTTTAAGATTGAAAGAAAAGACCCTTCAAGTTCCAGCGCTTCCCCATCCTTGATTGGAGATCCACCAGTGACACCGTATATTTCACTCGCTCACTTACAGGCCGGTCACGATAATAGTTTGAAGTTCAATATATTGAGGCAGGAAAGTATTGCGATAAACGATGTTATCGACACTGACGATACTCGACACGGTCAACTCTCAGGCATGAAAATGACAGTAAAGCTTTGTTCATAAAGTGCATAATGATATCCTAAAATAGCTGCAATAAACATGAAATATAATGTGACTCGTTTTGCTTCAGTTAAAAATCAGTTTTGCAAAGAGAAAATAGGCGGGAAATGCTAATCAATCGACAGCCGATAAATATCGAGCCCAAAAATATCGCGATAAACGGTGTTATCGACACAAACGATACTGGATACGGTCCACTCTCAGGCATGAAAATGACAGTAAAGCTTTGTTCTGAAAGTGCATAATGATATCCTAAAATAGCTGCAATAAACATGAATTATAACGTGACTCGATTTGCTTCAGTTAATAATCAGTTTTACAAAGACAAAATAGGCGAGAAATGCTAATAAGTGTACAGACGATAAATATCGAGCCCAAAAATATATAGTTTATCTGTTATTTATTGAACGATAAGTCGATATAGTGATTATAGTGACAGCCCTACTCACTTTAGGGTGTTAGATTAGACACAAAAACCATCGCTTGAAAAAATAAATACGATTAAATGAAAAGAAAAATAAGTCAATATTATATACTGCTGCTATGCTTTTTTTTTTTCTTTCTTTGAGCTTCCTTCTGGCGCCATCAGGATGAAGGCTGCACGCTTGGTCTGACATCACCTGTGCGGGCATCCTGTGTGGCTGCTTTATGAATTAGTTGTTTTGTTCTGATTTTCTGCTCCACTCGTGTCTTTGAGTACAGGTCCTGGCCTAAAGTGAGATGGTGATGGCGGCGGCGGAGTGGGGTGGGGGGGTTTAGCCGCACCTCGGCATATACACCCCTTCTCACCTGGGCATGACCTACAGGCTGTTTTGAGAGCGCTCCTTTATCTCCATGGCGATGCAGCGCCAAAGCCACGACTGAGGAATGAAAACAGATTTGCAGAGCAGACAGACGGGAGTCAAGGATGTAACGTAACACACTAAGCCTAGCCCAAGCCAGTGACCTGCAACATCTCGAGAAATGCATAATTAAAAAGAAAGTCAAATCCTTCGACAGTCCCTTCACACTGTTACAGGATCACTTGCAGGGCATGTTTTCTTTTTTTACAGCAAATACTTTTTAACATTTACAAGCGCGTATGTGGGTTATGTGTTGTTAATGATTCCAGCTCGATAAATCAGTTAAATATTTTCTGGTATATTTTCTACAAAGAACTTGCCTCGACCACACCTTGATTCCTGACAGACTCGTGGACAGTGAGTCACCGCTCTGTGTTTACTCAAGAGAACCGCTCGACCAAAACGTTCAACTATTCCAAGCATGTGTCACACACAAGTGTTGGGCCGTGTGGAGTGACTGTTGTTCCAGTGACCAAGACATGATCCAAGTGGGCTTTCCCTTGAGCTATGAAGAACAATCAGATGCAGTGGTGGAACGGCATCATTTGGGGCGATACGCTGGCGAATGGGGGAAAACCAAAAGGCCCTTTCTGCACCAGCTCTGGACCATCTCCTAACCCTCTATTTTATCATCCATACAGGCTGGCCCCAAACTGGCGGTTCAATTACCCACCATGCCCTTGACCTTGGAGGTCAGCTCGCTTTGGAGGATAAAGCCTTAGATGTCCGGAGAGAGAGGAATAGAAAGTGTGAGGGCGGATGGGAAAAAGGGATTGGGAGTTGGAAGGGTTGAGGTGCAGAGATGGATTGTGGGTAGGAGAGAGTGATGTGTGCGAGGCAGAGAGAGGCCTCAGCCCTGCTCTCTTATCTCTGCAGCTTGGTGGAGTTTTAAATTATTCATTCCCTGCTGCTCCCGCCGACTTACACATCTCCATCACACGGCTGCCCGCATCCGCCCAGGGAACAGGCGGTCGCCACGGCAACCTTATCGCAGATCGCAGATTTCGGCTCCAGAAATGAAATAAAAGAGGAAATTGGCTGTATTAGCATAAGAGGAGTCAGCCCGGAGTTGAATACACACATCACCCCCCCTTCCCCGCCACCCCCCCTTCCCTCCATGCACCCCACCCCCCCAAACCCCCACCCCCACCCCAAGAGCTCACAGCGTGCCCCCCGCCTCTCCTTATCAGCAATGTATGATCGCTGCTCTCTCTTTCTACATTTTTTTCTAATTCCACTCCGTTCACAATCCCCCCCCCACCACCGCCGCCGCCGCTACACCACCCGTCACTGCCTGCTGCCTCTCCCACCTCTCCTTCGCTCTTTGTTCCTTCGTGTGTTCCGAAAAGAATGGAGCGTTAAAGAGGGGAGGGAAAGAGGGGTGGGGTGGGGGCGAAAAATAGATGGTGTTGGCATGGACCTTTGACCTTTATAGAAGAGGCGTAAACAATAACCTGGGAGACGTGACTCGGGCCACTGACTGACAGCACACTTTATTTCCTGTCCAATAGGGCCTTCATTCACTCCTCATCATGTTATTATTACTGCATTTGTATCCACCATTCATTGGCCATCTGACGAGTCCGCCGGGATCTCGATCAGTTTTGACCTTAAAAAAAAAAAAAAAAAAAAAAACTCCATGAGAAATGTGTTTGGCTTTCTGTCAGGCCGGCGGACCAGGAGATACAGCGAGGTTCACATTAGCATCCTCTGTCAATACACAATCTCCTATAGCCATCAGCAATCTCCTATCAAGGCGCAAAGAGCTGTGAACAATGCAGACTCTTTAGGGGACGCCCATAAATGTTTTTCACCAAAGTTGTTATTCTGCAGTCAACAAGTTCCCCCCCCCCCCATCTACCCTCTCCATTCCCCCCTCCCCTTTCCTTGAACTAATTGAAGTTAAATAGCTGTGAAATAATAACCCTGTCAGCCTACATATGGTTATAAATGTCCGCTCAGACTGACACTTCCCCAGGGAATAAAGAGTCTGTTTGTTATGATAATCATCTTCCTCCTCCTCAAAGATCTTCTGCAAATCAAACCATTAGGGAAGCATAAAGGGACAATGCCGCCCTCCCTAATCACTGCTGGCACTAGCTATTAGTTTTTCCCGATTGATAAGACACTAAATTGCATTGACTGCGCACATTTGTCAAAAAAAAAAACAAGACCGTGCTTTCAAAACCCTGGACACTAGATTTGGACACAGTTCCTGAAACTCTTAAGCTCCTCAGAAGACGGGACGCCCTTTTCACTCATAGCACACATGTTCCAAAAATGGCCGTCACAGGAAACACACACAGTCACTCAACACAATCAACACACTGAATCAAATCATCAGAAAATAATCCAAAATAATTACTTTGTGTTATGTGTTTTCTCATTTTCACAGTTGCAGACATAGGCAAGGCATGTTTATTTATACCGTGCATTTTGTACACAAGGCAACTCAATGCGCCCACATACAAACATAGATTCATTCCGTGCATAAATGAAAAATGAATCAGAGTATAGGTCATTCTTACAACTCTCTGCACATGGGCCAAATACAACCTTTTGAAGGGAAACAAAATCTCTCTTTTGTTTGGGGGGGGGTTGAAGCACAACAAATTTGTAAAACAGTCCTGAAGCAACATGGACAAAGTGCAGGTGCAGGAGCCTCACTTGATTTCTTTGCCGTTGATATGTAATCACAGACTACAATAATTCACTGTACTGTTGAATCAGACCTTATAATCGGAAGGTCAGGGGTTCGAATCCGAGCTCCTGAAGATGCACACTCTTGTGGTGTCCTTGGGCAAGACACTTCACCCTCCTTGCCTCCAGTGTCTGTGTATATTGGTGTGTGAATGAGAGAGTGAATGGGGGACTGGTTCCTTGCTGCTTTAGGCCTGATGAAGGTAGAAATAAAAGTTTAGACCATAATGACAATCTGCCTTTGACGTTTTTATGGTAAACTGTAAACAAATGTTTTTTTATGAGATGATAGTTGGTGTAAAGAAACTATGAGAACCACTGCTGTCGTAGATAGTAGTAGGCTTTATGGCTGCATTTGTTTGTTTTCATCTGTTCATCACAACATGAAAATTCTGATTTCTTCTTGGGGCGTTATCTCTGAAAGGTTTTTCTCCCTTCTCCTGTGTCCCCCCACATTGTACCGTCAAGCCATTTGTTCCCCAAGCTCTTAATCTGTTTTAAGTGTTGAATACTTTGGAACAGTGAAGAAAAGGCCTTAACATGAAGACAGCCAGGGCATTCTGTGCTACATTCATATCCTAGGTGGTCCTCTAAACCTCTGCTTTTCCAAGCGATTGTGCTGGTATGGTTGGAGGCTCATCACAGCCTACATGTAATTTCACATGAGCTATAGAAACACTTAGCGCCTGTGGCGGAGTCCCTCCCACACACAGTCTGCTACTTAGAGCTGCACCCCTCAATCCACTGTGTAGGTTTGCTCCAGAGCTGATACATAATGTTTGTGAGCACAGCACCATGCAGTGTCTGCACATCAAATACACAGGATGTCACCAAGTTACTTGGTAATACTAAGTGGCAGAGTGAGACCGAAGACAATCATAATCCATCTCCATTCTAAAACGAGTAAGTGTTGCTCCCTCCACCTAGTCTTACCCCATTTCTCCAGAGCACATCGCTGCTTTCTGGCCCAGAGCAGATAACCAAAGCGTTAGCCAGAGCGGGACAGAACCAATCCTAAAGGGTGTCCCAGAACCGCTGCTTCACTGCAGCCCATGAGGAGTGGGTGCACAGGCCTTATTCCCCACTGCTTTTTGCCACACTCTGCTCAAACCCTTAGGGCACAGGCAGGAGAGGACACAATCTTTTCTTGTCCGCTTGGACACTATTGGTCACACTGAATTTCAGGAGCTGGCCAAGAAAAAGCAACCAATTCTACAGCCTTGAAAAAAAGGATGGTGTCAAAGTCCTGTTTGGAAAGGCCTTGGTTTGTATTAAGCTGGAGATACAGATATCAGAACAAAGAGGATTGCAAAAAGTGTCAACAAAGACTTTGATTTGGAGTTAAGTTTCCTTCAGGCAAAACGATAGTTTTATTAATTGATGCTCTGGTAAGATGTTGTAAAATCTGTTGCAATGTTTGTTAATGCTGTCGGCTTGTGCATGTGGCCTTGTAAAAAGCTATCAAGTAGAGCGGTGTTTGCCCGTGAATGTGAATGAAGCTGCATAAAGCCTACTCTATGGTCATCCACCAACTCCTCCTGTCTGCGTAAAACGTTGATGACAGCTAAACAGGGAACTCGTGGAACTGCAGGTAATGAGACAGAATGCATACGCGTGTCTCCTTCCACAGGTGACTTGAAGAAGGGGTCAGATTGGTTGATCCATACACAACTCGAAGAAACATCTTCAGTCTCCTGCTTCCAAGTTATTTTCTTTTAACATATTGTTTTGATGCTTAAAAGGTCTCTTTAAAAATGTTAAAATTATTTATTTTCCTCCCCATACATGTTCCAGCAATGTCCTAAGATGTAGAATGAGCCCAGACCTGTTCACCACAGCGGCCACAAAAAATCCTGCACTGTCACTCAAAAAGGTGTTACTTCGGGTCCGAAGTGCCGTCATGCACAAGCTTAATATATAAGGTGCAGTTCCACATATGACCTGAGGTGACAGTAGTGAGTATAAAATGGCCCCCATCAGACTTAGGAACCATGTGCAGGGGTGAAGCACAGACAATGTCCACCTGCTCCAAAGCAAGCGGCGTACACAGGCAAAAACAAAGGCCTACAGTAGTAATGTAAATGCTTGGTCAAATGTGGGAACAGTAAAGGGAAGGAGACTCAGACAGAAGACGTTGGTTGTGCCCCCTAATGCATGCATGTTAGCAATAAGTGTCCCTGCCCACCCTAGAGTAAATGGGTAGGAATCAAAAGTTGCACTAACATCCATTAAAATCCTGTCCATAATGCATGGGCAAGCATTATATTACATGTTTATTTCAGCTTGTGTGGTATTTTAGGATATGATGATGCACTTTTAGAACAATGGTTTACTGTAATTTTTATGCCTGAGAGTTGACAGTATGGAGTATCGTTAGAATCAATAACATCGTTTATCGCGATGCCATCGTGTCTCAATACACTGAACTTCAGATTTGTTATCGTGACAGGCCTATTCACTACCCCTATGTAAGAAAGTCACTTGGTTACAGTAGCAAGAAACAAATGCCAGGTCTCACTGTTTACAGATTATGTAAAATGTATTGAAAAAGGAATCACTTTTATCAAAATACAATTCAACCAATTCCAGGCTGCACCCTGCATTCAAGCATCCTAAACAATTAATACTAACTAAGCAACAAGCAAGAGCCATAAACTGTGCTCTATATCTGTGATCCAGTCCATGGCACCCTTGTATTGGTTTATGAAACGTGTTGTTGCTGCAGCCTCTTGGAAGATATTTCCTGGTCAGAAATCAAACTCACATTGTCTGGATGGAGGCAGGGGGATGAACTGGGAGATTATGGCAAGAAAAACAATGACAAATGGACAGTGTAGGAGAGGAGTAAGCTGAGATAAGACTTGAGTGGGTGGACACGAGCAATACTTTAAAAAAGACTCAGTGGCGATATTTTTCATGAAGTTGCAAGGTTGAAGTGGAGATGCCCTGTCGACGTCTCATTCAATCACAAATTATTATCATTTTGCATATATTGTGACTGGTCAAAATTCTAAGTTAATCTGCTTTCCCATAATGTGGGGTTTGAATAGATTCATTATTTTACAGAGCATGATCCACTAGGAACAAAAAAGACTATTTTGTTTTTCTCTTATCTTTAAGTTCTTATATTTTGTAGAATGTAGCCATTATGGCTACACTTATAATAACTAAAGAACAAATACGATTTCTTATGCAAAATATTTTATAGTTTCTCTTTCCTTCACCACCTAAATTACAGTGTCAAAGTGTCAATTCACTTTATGAATAAATACACCTTACACTTTATTTTCTCCATTTGCAATCCTTAAATTTTAGCTGCCAATTTTCTCAGGTTGTTATTGAAGCTGCAAAGCTGCCGTACGTAAGCAAGCAGTTAGGTCAAGGGTGTCCAAACTACGGCCTGCGGGCCAACTGCGGCCCACTTTTAATTGGCCTACTGCAAATTCTAAAAATATAATTGATTTTTTTTTTTTTGCTTTAATTCAATATGTATAAAACAAATGAAAATCCATTAATGATGTTCGTGATGATAGCTTTTTTTTTTTAAATATACTTTAATCATATTCAATTGAAAAGCAAAGTTAACATTTTATTGAATTTGCTAACTTTAATAGAGGTAAAGTTATATATCTGACGTCTACTGAGTACGGCCCAGTTGTTTGTATATTTTTCTGTATGTGGCCCTGGTTTGGACACCCCTGAGTTAGGTCATAGTTAGGTCTTTGGTTTGTTCTATAGCATTTAAACTTAAGCCTTGCTGCACTTAAAATGTCCTTAAATAGTACACACACAATGAAACTTTGTTCGCCAGCAAAAGTGTTCAACACGCTGCGACTGCATGTAGGCGTGATGTTCTTGGGCTCTCTCTCCTTGCCCTTAATTATTGTATCGTGGGATGGCAGAGGCAGAGTGGACCCCGGAGATTGTGGTTCCACTGGTTCTTCCCAACTGGCTTTTCTGCACCTTCATGATACTGCCAAATTGCCCCTTTCGCCACCCTGTGTGCATCTGGGTAATACAATAAAAAACTAGAACCTCCCTCAGAAGAAAGCATAAATTCAAAGAAGAGGATAACCGTGATGAGCCGTAACTGACTTGTCTATAACATACACATGCGTAACTGTTTGCAGGAAAACTTCCTCATCTGCTTCCCCTCTTTAAAGGATGTTTTTCTTACTATTTTTTATGTACTTTGTTCTGGCCTTCTCCTTTTCTGGGCTCTAGCAGCATTAACAACTTCACTAATCTGGGCAAAGAACTAGAGGCAGATAAGGCTTATTCAGAGTTTGATCCTCTCCATCACACTGGCCCTTGAACATCCCCTACCGGCGCAGGGTAGATGAGCTGGTCTGATACAGAACAGGGGGCTTTTTGTGAAGGAAATCTCCCTGATGCCAGCAACCTGCATGCGTTTTTAATCTGTATACAGTATAATTTCCCCAAATCAAAATAGTTATCGCTGTTAATGCTTTACTGGATATTTCCATCTGCAGATGCATAACGGACAATTAACGGATATAATCGAATTTGCAAAAAAAACATTCAGATAATGGGAAGAAGAGTCTGTTTATTCAATTGGCTGTGTTCTATTCTATTAGCAAGTATGTCTGCAAGTATTTAGCCAAAATAAGTGCTTACGGGATAGAGGCTTTCTCATATAAAGGTCAATACCTAAATGGAGCAAATACACTACTGTCACTAGTAACATACCCATTGATAGAGCTAATGTCCGGTTCCTAGATGCGGACCCTGCTCCAGATTAACCAGTGACCCTGAGTGACCAGGAGGCAAACTCTGGCAATTTTATTATTATTTGAGCTGGGTACTAGTGATTTGAAAAGATGCTTAGGTGATAACCAGATAACCAGTGATTATTTTCATGATCCACCCTAGCCATTTCCATTCTCCTCCAAAAGCCAACATGTTGGCTCTGCATCTGCCTGCTGAGCCCCTCCACCTCAGGGACGTCTGCACTGATAAGCATTTAAAAACACTAATCTCCAATCACTATCGCGCAGAGATAACCCAGCTCCTTGGCAGTGATCAACATGGAGATTATGATGTGATCTGCATGTGATACCACACAGTAGTGTGAAATATTTAAGTTCCAACACAAATTTACTCTTTTAGGAATTATATCAACTCTTCTCATCAAACCTTTTAAGCTTGGCACTGTTCTACTTGTCACTAAGTACAACATTTAAGAATACTTATGCTAATTATAATGTATAGACTATATGCCCTTTCTTTTGCTGTGACCAGACACAACAGTGCACCTCTATTTGTGGCTCAAAGTAGAGCCACATAATACATTGCTTTCCTGAATAAAACTTGAATCTCTCACTAAATGCAAACACAATTAAGATTTATCCAATTTTCTAGAAGGAAAGAAGTTCAACCTTTATATATGTCTATTTACTACAGGGAAAAAACATGTTTTCCATTCAAATATAGAAAATAAATTGTTCAACCGAATTCTCACTTCGTGATTATAGTGACATATTTTATGCATGCTGCACCTCTTGACAAAACTATTATAAGGATAAGAATAATTATAAGGAACTTGTTGAGAGGCTTTCTGAGTATAGATGTAAACTAAACTATGTTGTTTGCATTTAGCCTCTCCTCCTCTCCTCTATGGGGCCAAACGGGGGTGAAGTCAGAAGCGACCAAGCTCTTTCAAGTATAGTTACACAGAATTAAACATGTTGATTTTTTAAGTGGATAAAAGGGGGTACTATGTTGTAATTAACACCTTAGGAGTGACGATATTACTGTGTGGACGTCGAAGTGCTCCTAAGGTGTTATTAGGCCTTACAATATAGTACCCCTTTTTATCCGCTTAGAAAATCGACATGTTTAATTTTGTGTAAGTAGACTTAGATTGTGTAACTAACGTCACTGTATTTAAATAGGGAAAATGTGGAAGAGCTTGGTCACTTCTAACTTCACCCCCGTTGGGCCCCATAGAGGAGAGGACGAGAGGCTAAATGCTAACAACATCTTTGGTCTGTTTGCGTGACTAAGCGCATGCACAAAGACCCGCGCATCAACTCGTCTAAGCTCATAAGAACATATGTCAGTATGGAAAAATGGTGACCTATTCCTTTAACATTTAACTCTTTAGTGCCTTTCTCTCATCAAAAACCTTTTATATTAGATGATTGTACTTGTTTCTTAAAGGGACTATACAGAGTTAATATATAGACCTGTTCACCACAACTGTCTCTAAAATCCTGCACTGTCACTCAAAAAGGTGTTAATTCGGGTCCAAAGTGCCGTCATGCACAGGCTTAATATAGAAACTGCAGTTACGCGTAAGACCTGAGGTGGCAGTAGTGAGTATAAAAATGTCAACTTCCATCTAGTCCTTTTTTAAGTGTGTCCGCTATAGAACAGGGCACTCATGGAAAAGAGTGTTGCTCTCTCGTTGGGCCTTCCCTGTAAATGAAGATAAAACAGGCACAGACAGTTGTATTGTGTCACTAAAATATTCTGGCTTGTTGTGTCAACAATGTGTCTAAAGATGTTTAAACCTAAGTTGTAATGATCTTTTGATGCACGGATTATGATTACGATTATTATTTTTTGCATTGCATGCAAACCCCCAATGTAAACACAAAAAATTAAGGGCAGGTGCAGCAATCCATTTGTGGCCTGCTTAAGCTCCTGTGGTTGATTTATACAGTTTTTTACTTTTCAGTTAACATTAGGTCATGCTGCTGCATCATGTTTTGGTGCATGTTTAAATGTGTGTCTCTCATGTTAGCGTAACACCGGAGCAGACAAAACATAAGTCTAATGCAGCTCCACATCAAAGCTCTTGTCTTTTTTCACCTCGACCAAAGTCCTTTCTTTGACCTTGAATCTCTCCTTTTATCCAGTGATTATCAGTGACCATGACTGTCCTACCCCCCCTTTTTTCTCCTTTGCTCCTCCTCACATCCTCTCCTTTACTCTAAGTGTGTGGGCTGCCATACAACTCAACAGGAGGTCATCTACAGGTAACTCCACTGCGCTGCTTGCAATGTTAATCCAGCAAGACGGTCCCACCGCCAAAGGGACAAAAGAAGAGGAGGATAAAGAGGGGTTTCATTGAAGGGAGGGGTCTAACTAAACCATCATCATCTTCGCCATCATCATCATCATCACCGCAGCCTTAATCAAGCCCCGTTAAATCTCCAGCCTTGAATGTTTGCCACTTGTAATAATGTGCACCTTCTGTCTAATTTGGCCATTATTCAGGCCTGTCAGACCGCAATTATTTAGAGCTTATCTCGGTTGCACACAAGATGACGCGTTTGTCATGCTTTTGCAGCGCTCACAAACACACACACACGGACACACGTGCACAAAGGAACACCAGGGCACGCTTTGGAAATTCCATCGATGACTGACTGTGATAGAACCCGCATCACCCTTCACCCCCCCATGTCATTACTGTATTGATTACCTTGCTTTTCTTATCATCCACATTTTCAATTTCATCAAGTCACACACACACACACACACACACACACACACACACACACGCACACGCACACGCACACGCACACGCACACATTTTTGTATTGTTTACTTGTAGATAAAGATGCTTTGTTGTTGTTGTTGTTTTTCCCCACCTGGAGTCTGTTTATTCAATTGGCTGATTTGTGTTTTGTAATGTCATCTACCCCCCCCCTCTGGACTTCGAGCCAAGCTGTGGAAAAAGAAGTGGAACCCAATCACAGCATTCAAAGGGGGTTGAGAATGGGATGCATGATATTGGGTTTCTAGGTTCTTTTATAGGCTGTAATGTAATGCCACACAGTGTTTAGTGGAACAAATATAGAAATGTTGAGTTGTAACATCCACTAGTGATCAGGGAGGGCAGGAATTGAGACACACACGACTTGCAATCACGCTGTCAGGAGAATAATATTCTTTAAAGCCTTATAGTTTTATAGCTTATTTTTTATCTAAAGTCTGGCTTACATGCTTTACGTTTTATGTTTCACGAGAAAAAGTCCTAGTTTGTGAACCTGTTCTCAAACAATGGCAATTACATACTATTCTGATTCTGATTCTGCTGTGTCTTCAGTGCTGCCATTGGGCTACAATTTCCATAACATGAACATTTTTCTCCCCCTTGTTTTTATAGCCAACATATGAGATGGTTCTACATACATGTTGGAACACGTTATTTTGTATTGGTAAAACTAGAAATCAACATATTGAATTTGTCGCTATTTGGCTAAACGAGTCATTGTGCCTGAACCTAAGCCAAGATGTAGTGATTTGTCGACATCTTAATCGAAATATCCACGAGAACAAGAACACTCTGCAAAAGTTTGAGTAACTTTGATGTATCCGCCAGCTATAGGACGACACTAGGGAAAAAAACGAAGCAATGAATAAAAGTAGGCATCAGATACTGCGACGTCTTAATTCTCAGTTAAATAATATCATTATCACTGCCTAATGACAATGGCGGCTGCAGCGCAAACGGAATAAGCCGATTAGGAGACAAACAGAGACAAACAGCACCGGGCCAGGCAGCACAGTGAGGCCATTTAGCACTTTACACAGGACAAACGAGAACGTCACCGCCATCTCTGCTTCGCCCTTTCTCGGCCCATCGCTCCGCACACTCCTCTCCCATCTATTTCTTTTTTTTTTAATACAACGCCATCATGAAGTATTTGATTTCCTCTCCTTTCTCCTCAGCCTCCTTCCCTCTCTCCGTAACCCCGCCGCCGCACCACCACCACCCCCCCACCGCCCCAGCCTGTCTCCTTTGTGCCGAGGTAATCGTAGATGCAAAGGGAAGGGGCCGCGCGCCTCTTATCGGCCCATAACATCTGTTGGCGTGTCAGGTGATGAGATGGAGCGCTGGCGGCCTGCAGGCAGCCTGGACGGCTCCTTTAATGCAGAGTGGGGAGTGTGCAAACAAACAGCAGCTGATAGGGTCTATGCTTGTCACAATCACTCAGGACCATGATCTATCTTCCCTTTGCGTTTTTTCGCTCTCTCCATCTTTCCCCCTCGCACCTTCTCTCCCCATCCTCGGCCCTCTTATTGTGTTTTCCCTTCATGCGAAGACAAGGATGTTACAATGTCAATCTATGTGAATATGGTATTGACAAAATGCTGACTCGATTCTCACTCATACTGTGTGTGTAATCAGCCGCTACTTGTAATTCTGCCATGACAAAAGGTTTGTGCACATTTTTACATTGAATTACGCTGTTAACCTCTTAACCCCCGCCTTAACCGAGAACATTTGCTCTCGCTCGGCTTCACTCAAATCGAAAAGCTTCTCGACTGGAGCCTATAGGCCAGTGTGACGCCTGATTTGAAAGCTAAGACATACAAAAGTGATCTAAGAGTTTTCCTGGCATTGTTGTCAAGTTTTTTTTCCCCGTGTTTTTTGTGCGTTTTCATCCTCATTCACGTCTTGTTTTTGACGCCGTTTTGATGTCCTTTTCAAGAAGCTTTTAGATTTGGGTAAGGTCGAACTGCGCGGTTCAGGCGGGGGTTCAGAGAAAGATCTAATTTCGCCTGTGGTAAAATTCACGATGTACGTCTCAAGGTTACAAAGTCCCTTCAATCTCAAAGTTTTGTTCAACATGTCCAGGGTCCGGACATATGCAGACATTGCTCTTGAAAATGTTAAAACATAAGCATATATATTTATATATCTATTTATATCTGAATCAATAATTTTGCCAATTTATTTATATGTTATTCCAATTGTTAGGATAATTTTTGATTCAGCCTTAGAAATTAAGTATATTGAGAGGATGAAAAGGCTTTGGGGTCCAGACTAAAGCCTCTGGAGGTCTGTATCTGGACCCAGGTCCGCCAGTTGGCGGCCCCTGGTATAGAATATACCACAGCAGGCTCTTAAACTACTTTACTGTGGGTTTCATAAGTATCGGCCCTCCTTGAACTTTGGTGATAAGCCACAGATGCCCTGGGGTAGAGTGACGGAAGCGAGGCAACCAGTCTGCGCCACCGGCCCCTCCAACCACCACCGACCACTCACTCACACACTACATTCACTCCAGGCTTCCTGGTGATACCAAACGGTCTCCCATCTAAATACCGACCAGGCCCTTCCCTGCTTAGCTTCCAAGATCTGACGGGATTGGGCATAGCAAAGGCGGTGTGTTCTTGGACTCATGAAGTCCAAGAACACACCAGACAGGTCCGGGGTAACGTTACTGTCAAAAAGGCCATATTTGTACAGTGTACGACTAATAGTTGTTCTGTGTACAGTTTCCCCCACCTGAGCTGCAGCTCTCTGCAGTTCATCCAGGGCCATCATAGGCCCTGGAGTTTTTATTTATTAAAGAAAAAATCAAAATCATGAATCAATTTCATTTCACTTCACAATTGTGTGTCACTTAGTGTATGTCTTTCACATAAAATTTCAATGAAATATATTTATGTTTATGGTCCACAGCTTGGCAAAATGTCATGTTAAAGGGGGCCAATGCATATGCAACCCACTGTACATCAAGGAATCAGACAAATTCACTCCAAACTAACACTATGCTGTTCCCCTGATTGAGGTTTAGATTGTGCTGTGGAGAGTTTATTGTTCAGAGCTGATTATGCTTATAGACTAAAGAATTTGGTTATGTGAAGAAAGATCAACCACAATGTTTTTTTTGCAAAACGAGGAAATGGTTGTGGATGGACACTGGTCAGCAGCCCATCAGGTCTGGTGAACAGGACTCTTATCAGGAGTGATGCCTGCTCAAAGAAAATGTGTCTTATCAGGACATGCTATTTCCACTGTCATCCGCACAGCAGCCCTCTTCACTGGAAACCAGCATTATCACACATATCCATCATCATCAGTGTCCTTAATAACAACATTGCCATAGTCACAGGGGGGGGGGAATATCATTACCATCTCCGTTATCATCCTATCACACTAATTTATCGACATCTGTAAATGATAAACAAGCTGGCCATCATTCTGATAATGTTTTCAAAGGAGCAGAGCATTCAATGTTGCATAGAAAATACAGCACAAAACAAAAAGTATAGGTTGCTAGTGAGTTGGTTCAGGACAATAAAATCATACCTTGAGTCTTGGCTTCCCTTCTGAGCATTTAAAAAGCTGCATAATTGTCTGCATTTTCAGAGATTTTATCAGAATTTTATAGATAAGCATATGGTGTCTCAAATTGAAAACTTAAATTAATGTTTGCCAGAGCCCACATGTTTGCGCTTTCAAATACCAGTCGATCAATAAATAAAGTCCATTTTGTCGTGGGAAAAATGTATTCTTTATCTTTAACAAACACTTTGTTTTCATACCTGACAGGTTCCTCTGCTCACTTCCGGCCATCGTCCTCAGAGTGGTCACATGTTGTTCCTGTGACTGTCTTGGCACTGATTTCAAGATGTTTTGGTGCTGTCTTCCAACAGGGAGTGGGTGACAGCGTCATCTGCAGTCCAACTTCTTGGGTACAGCATGGCTGTTGTACAAAAGCAAAAAAGCCCCGTCACCCTGGTTTACAGTCCCAGTGACACGTTTTCAAATCTCACTTGACTCTTTAATTCAGCAACGTCAGTAATTTAAAGGAACAGGCCACCGTTGATGCGTAGCTGTCTGGTCTTTGTGTGTGCGCTCAGTCACACAAAAAGACTAAAGATGTTGTTAGCATTTAGCCTCTCCTCCTCTCCTCTATGGGGCCAAACGGGGTGAAGCTAGAAGCGACCAAGCTCTTCCACGTTTCCCCTATTTAAATATGGTTATGTGAGTAGTTACACAATCCAAGTATAGTTACACAAAATTAAACATGTCGATTTTCTAAGCGGATAAAAAGGGGAACTATATTGTCAGGCGTAATAACACTTTAGGAGCACTTCAGTATGGGAAAACGGTGGCCTGTTCCTTTAAGCTCCATCCAAGTCCATGAGAGAATGCAAGAAAGAACAAAACGCTGATCAATAACTAATCACTGCTGATCATTGCAAATGGCAAAACTACATTATGGAGCTGCTGATATATGTAGAATTACACAAAATGTGGAAAAAAAAACACGGTTTAAAGTCTATTCTGCCAAAACACTTAATGTGTGACTAAGGAGCAGCTTTTTCATTGTCCACATCTGCCATGAAACAGTGCAGTAGAATTGCTTAATTTGATGTGTCATATCTTTGAGTACACTGTAAACCTGAACAAGTTCAGTTAACTCAAAACTTTTATGGAAACTTTATTACGACATCAAATTTGAGTTAATGTTTTAAAATTGTTGCGTTATATCCAATCTATCCCAACAGGTTCAGTGGACTCATCCAACATAGTTTTTTTTTTTGTTTAGTAAACTTATCCTTTGACAATTTTAACTTAAAATGTAAAAGTTCAACATACATATTTTCCTGTCCATGTAAAGGTTTAGCAGTCTCATTATATTAACTTTTGCACTATATTTCCACCTATAGTTTATAAGTTTAGCAGACTCCACCAAAAAATACTAACAATAATCAACTTTAAATACAAGAACATCCAAGCATTCAAAGCCCTAGAATGAATACAGTGACATTTATTAAACATGTACTGCCTTACATTACATAACATTTAAACCGTAACAATGCAACTAAAGCATATTGCATATAATAATTTTGTCACCATTTGAGAACTGATACTTTCTAAGTAGCATCAAAGATACTTAAGGCCACACCAGGATGACTGCTCTCTGACCCATATTTTTTTTCCACCTGGAGTAAGTGCACTGCAGAGACCATATCAGTCTGCAGTGCTGACCGTACCAAAGGCGCGCTATAACTAAAATGTTATTGTCAGATGGCTTGTGGCAGCTGGATCAATAGTTGGTAATTCCTTGGCTGGAGGTCTGAGTCTTGTCCCTTGCTCTTACTGTCTGTCCCCCTCTGAGCTAGAATGTCCTCTAATGGAGCAGGGCAGATCTAATCACTGCAGTAATTGAAGTTTACTTTGAAGCTTTCAATCTAAGGGAATATTTAAAGACAAAGCCACCATGAAACACTATCTACTGTCCTAGACCCAATGCCATCTCAATATCGGGGGCCCCTCAATAATAGATGAACGTCTCATACATACTTTTATCCTTGTGCCATCACATGTTGTTTCTGTACCCTTGGCCTTAAAATTTATCAAATGACTCATAAAGGCTCCTCTCTGTCTGATCGTAGATATTCATTCATTTGTCTACAGATATCTTCCTCGATATCACCTTCTTCTTTGGCAGATGGGTAACTTTGGAGTGAGTGCCAAACATTATTTCCAAAAATGCACATTTTCAGTGTTGTACATACAAATATTCAAATTATTTATTGTGTCAATATCTAATTCCTATTTATTGTGCTAACACCCCCTTTAAAGGGGGCCTATTATGCAAAATCGACTTTTTCAAGCTTTACATCATGTTATTAAGTCATTCCCTCATTAAAAACATGCCTGAAGTGTTGCCTTAGCACATTCACGTATTTTCGAGTAATCTGTAAAAACTCCGATGGCAGCCATTTTAGGGATAAAACGCCTGATTCCTTCAGGAAACGCCTCCGACCTCCAGGATACGCCTCCGACCTTTCGTCACCAGCCGAGTAACCAACCACTGCCCCTCAGCAGAACCCCCTCGCCGCAGTCTCTAGCCCTAAGATGTAAACAGAGTCATCATGGAGGATTAGCTTCATGTGTTGTGAACCGGAGCCACAGCAGACTTTTACAAAGACACACATCAGTGTTTCTGTTTCCTAAACACCCAGGATTAAAACCGGTGACAAGAACACTTATTTCAGTGTCTGGTTCTGCGCTGGGCCTTGATGATGGACAGAGCCTCCGGAGAAAGCTAATGCTAAGCTAAACCTCGAGTCATCACGTGAAAACGAGAAATATGCACACATAAAGTCAATAAAACCACCACACACATGAAGAACCGTTTAACAATGATTACACACGGAGCCTGGCTTGTTGATTTGGAAGTTTATTGCTCACATTTCATCTACAATGGGTCATAGCCGAGTGGCTTTCTCCCGGAGCTAACAAGCTAGCCGCGACAAGCTAACGGGAAGATTCACTGAATACAAGCAGCATATTATGCATTGAAAACGTCACTAAAACAGGCAACTGCTTGAAGCAGCCTTTATGACGATCACACACGGAGCCTGGCTTGTTGAGTTTGTAGTTTACTGCTCACATTTCATCTACAGTGAGTCGTAGCCGAGTGGTTTCTCCCGGAGCTAAGGCACTATTAGCCGAGACAAGCTAACAACCTTCACCTTCACAACATTCATTGAAAACAGGCAGCATATTATGCACAAATAACGTCAATAAAGCAGCAACTACTCGAAGCAGCCTTTACGATGATCACACAATGAGCCTGGCTTTACACATTTGTGGTTTATTGCAGACTTTTCATCAACAATGAGCTGTAGTCGATTATAACAAGCTAACGGGGTAACCTCGAAAAACCATTGTCCACCTGCACAGATAATGTCCGTCTTTTGAATCGTATGGGCTCCTGCAGATCCTGGTGTCGTCCATGGGGGTATAGTTAGAGATCCATAGGGCATGGCAGATGCAAAGAGAAGCCTCCAAACAGCAGTTATTTTTCAGGCAAGAGCCCCTTCCAAGCGTCCGGTGTGGAAGGTTTGTCTCCAAATAATATCCTGTGTGGCCATTGTTCACAAAGTGATAAACAGTAGGTCCTTTCCAACAATAAAAAGTAAAATGCACCGATCGTAATTTCAATACAGTTGAGACAACGAGCGTAGTGTTGTGATGCCACAGACAGCGTGTGGAGGGGGCGTGTCGGAAAGGGTCAGAGGTTCTTAAAGAGACAGGGGCCTATTTCAAGTCATTCGCTACCACCATTTTGAAAGAGCAATTTTATACAAGGCAGTTATTCTAATTCACTGCATTTACAGACCAACAGACGGTCTCGTCATCATTGTAGTGTGATATAGACTGGTGCTATGTGGCTGAAAAAAGCATAATACCCCCTCTTTAAAAAAAAAGGCAACATTAGAAGTTTTATTTCATCAGCAACTGTTACTACCTAATACTGTGTTTATATGAAGATCTATATTTACTTTTAAAAAGGGCACGTCGACATGAGAATATAAAAGAAAAGAAAATCTGCAGTATCATATGTGTGATATCTAAATTTTTAATATCTAATGGGGCATAAGAGCACCAAATGTTTCCATCCTCTTGATGCACATTGCTGCTCATGTGTCATTGAGAAGGACACTCAGAATGGCTCCTGCGGATGTGGCACAGGTGCATTTCTGCAGTTTGGTCATTTGCCTTTGTTCTGTCTTTCAATTAAGACCTCAACTCTCGCCAAAGGTCGAGTCAGGTGTTAAGCTAGGCCCCCTATACTCTGTAGCAGTATGAATGTGGCTGGTGTTTCAAATCTGTGAATTGGTCAGGGTGAGAAGCAGTGAGTGGGCGCTGGTCCTAGTGGCTCTCTGATTGATAGGCCTGAGCACAGAGGGGCAGGGTGAGATGAAAAGAGGGCTGATAGCAGGCCGTAGATACTCCCTGAATCACTGTGTGTCAGATACTGATAACACCCCGACACAGAGAGGGAACGCTGCAAAGTGTTGCACCAGACGAGAGGAGAGTAATAAGGCCATAAAAGAACACGAAGGATGAGCAGGGCTGCGGAGAAATGCTTCAGATGCCACGTTGGGACACTACGCGGAGCAGATGCTTGTTTCATCAAAGTTACAAATCAAGGTGTAGGTCTATATGGCTCTAAGCTGACAACATGATCTGGCTTTTGTTAAATTTGTTTGACTTCATATTCCATTCATGTCCAAGGCTGTGTTTTGAGTCACTTTAGCAGATGAGTATGAGTTTGAAGTGAAACAGGGGGCAGTAAAGTGAATTTTTGTGATATATGGAGCTATCATATACTGGAGCTGTGATTATGTGATGACAAATGTTAAAATAAATGAATTTATTTATTTTTTCCATTTACAGTGAACATGGTGTTATTATTATTATTAATATTATTTACAAGCGCTAACCGCTGCGCCACCGTGCCAACCAAAAACACATCCATGAGCATCATCAGAGAGAAGACAAGAATTATGAACTGCCAAACTAATGTCAGAAAATGTTTAGCACGTCCTCAACTTAACCAAAACCCAGTCCAGTCGATGATTTAGCTTTTCTACGATGGAGACCTTGCACTGCCAATACTGACATCTTTTGTTATTGTCTGTTTATTTTATTTCTATCGTTCATCCACCCCCCGAAAGTTGGTGTTGTCATTGTACATAAGATACCTCTATTTACTTTGTTTGCACACCCTAATCATAGTCTGTATTTTTTAGGTATTTTTTGTTTTTGTAGTTTGTAAAGATAATAATTGGGACCCTAAACATTGTGACAATTTGAGAGCAATTCATACCTACTAATTAACTATTAATTCAGTTCAGTACTATACGTGTTACACAATTCTGTCCTCCGTCGCGCTCCTTACAAGCATGTGGTACAAGTCTTTGTATCGTGCTTGAAGTGATTTCAACATTTTTTGTCATTCATTGTTGGGTCACGGGGTCTTTCAAAACAGCCACTATGTACATCACTGTCCCTTATGGTCACGAGTCATTTGGTCTTCAAAGAGTCCTATATTTTAAAGCATACCGAAGTGTCACCGTGATGGGCCCACTGACGCCTGATCAATCACATGAACGCATGAGGCAGCATTTTAAGCATTGCTGCCATTCCTAAGTCACCTGCTGCACACCTGTGCTGAGGTGTACAGTACAGGCCGTCCCCACAGCAACCATGTGACTCCAAAATCATCAGCCTGAACTTCAAATGAACTTTTAAGTCTGCAGTGAAATAATAAGATCAAAATGAGCATACAACTATTTGGATGACAGAAGAAGATGGTGGGATTGGGATAGTTGACAAAAAAAGAAAGAAAATGGGTTGGTTTATGAGAAACTACCTGAAATTAATACCATCAAGAGGTATGGTCCCTTGAGATTCATTACCTTCTTTTCAAAGGGACTGAATGTAACTTATAGAACTGTTACTGTAGTAAAAAGGAGAGGTGTTCAGGCTCATAAGGGTCTGGTGCGCTTCCTTCACTGATGGTGACATGGAGGGCCTGAGGACGATTAAGTATTCCAAGAACGCTCGCTTCACTGCCTCTGTTTACATTACTCCTGTGGTATCACACCTCCTGTGTGTAATGTTGCACAAGAACACCCAGGTCCGGGGTCCAAGCCCAGTCTGAACGCTCATATAAAAGTGTCAGACTTTGGTTCAGCTAAACTGAGCGTTAGATTCTTTAGTACAGTGCTCCTCAACTGTGAAGGGAGGGTGAAGAGTAAGTTCTCTAAATGCAGAGAAGACAAAGGAGATTTTTGTGGTCTTTCAGAGAGAGCTCAGCCAGCATGTTCCTCTGACTATCACCAGGGCCGCCTTAACCTACCCATTGGCTCCTGGGCTAACCATGTACTATAGGCCCCCCAACCCTACTTAAGAATGAACTTGTGCCACAATTGATTGCCAGAAAATCCAACAAGCGGTAGAAGAATATAAAGGTATTATGACTTCTGATAGGCACAGGCCCTCTCTTTGCATGCCTACAGCAACAGCAGAGATCAATGGGTTGGTTAACTCAAGCCGCAAATGTAAAGTGATTGACAGAAAAATCAACAAATTGGATTTTGTTTTTGTTTTTTTGTTGAATTCTGATAGGCCCTTGTCTACTGTAGGCCCCTGAGCTCCAGCCCAGGCAAGCCCAGTGGATAAGGCAGCCCTGACTATCACAGGTGCTTACAAGTGGATTGCGCTTTAAAAGCCAAATTCAAAACACTAAAATGTAGTCATTATTCATTCACTGCATACTCGGTGGTGGTGAGAGACTAGCTACTCTGGGATAGACTGGCCAGACTGGCACCAAGATTCTGGGTTTGCACATCATAGAGAAATCACCTTTGTCAACAAACGCTTCGTCAATGGCCAAGAAAGAATATCAGCGTTTTTCTTCTCAAACTGTGCACCTGCTATGGAGGAACAATAGAAAGCATCCTGAACAGCTTTTTTATTCAATGGAAAGTTTCATTTAAAAACAAACAAACAACACACCTATATTTTTATCTATGAGCAGAAACGTGTGGTACGCAGCTGAAATCTCATCTAATGACCTACCAGCTAAGATTACTTTTTTATATTCATCACACAGGAAGCATTGTCCAGAGCTTAGCTGCTTCACAGACTTAAAATGATACTAAATATTATCCCCTTAAAGATTCCACTTCAGTAATCATTATATGGATTGGGTTACACTCGGGGGATTTGAGGATATGCATTCAGACTACTGCTTAAACCACATAATATCCCGAACACTTAAACCACCATATCCTCAGCACTTAACTGAGTCGTAGGTCTATGTGAAAAGTATCGCTCTGCCAATATGTATAAATGAAACTCTGTAAATACTCCTGAATAATTGATCAAAACTCACAGAGCATTACTTTAATAGAACTTTACAGAATAACAAAGTAGTACATTTAAAAAGCAAAAGTTTTCTTATTACCAGCATACTTCAAACCTGCTGACGCAGCTACTTTGACATGTGTTAAAGAAGGAACAGGACATCAGTAGAAAGGATATAGCCTGTGTTTAGTATTGATCACTGGGACATGGGGGTCGGGAGCCTGGTGTTGTGATGACCTGCTCTAATTGATGTAATGAATGTGATTTGGCGCTATCTACAGCATCACAAAGCCAGTTCCTCCATCTGCCCCTTTAGCCTTATCTCCCCATACTTCCTGGGACCTATAGAGCAAACCATGATATATCGGAATCGGAGGAGACAGGTTGGAGGGCCACAAGATGCAAGGGAAGGATGCATAACTTTTGTTTAAACGTGGCCATATATGACACTCATAAAATCTCCCTTTTTGTTCAATAAACACTTATTCACTTGTAAGTATTTGATCGGCCACCATTCTTTGCAGTTGAATGGGGTGGAAGGATGGTATTCGTTCTTTGATGCAAACACAAACCATTTATACGCCTTATGTAGCCCAACACTGCCCTCATGTGGGGAAAGTGAGTTTTACCACAGTTGTAGAAACTGTATTTGGTTATAAATTACCACGACATTAATAATAATAATAATAATAATAATAATAATAATAATAATAATAATAATAATAATAATAATAATAATAATAATAATAATAATAATAATAATAATAATAGTTTGTTTTTACTATACTAGTTTTGCTTGAGATTCTGTTTCAGATAAATGTTTCTTTTACGAGGAATAAGTTCTGTTTTTATACCTATGGCATAGAATACTAATAATGAAGAAGTGCACAATGTCCCAATGCAGTAAGGCTGTATCTTTGAGAGTTGCTACTGAAATTATGGCATAATCTATGTTTGTATGAAGATCAATTACTGTGGACAGAATTTAGTTATGAATTACACCATCATGATCAATACTCGTTCTTCAAGTTTGTATGTATAGATGGAGTGACACAAGTGTATAGTACTCAAACAGTATTAAACATGCACTATTATCATGCAGCATATGTTCAATGCAGGCTCAGTGTGTAAGTTAAAAGTCTTCAATGAAGGTTCTTGAGTCATCTTCTGTACTCTGTAGTTGAAGTGGGAACAGACGACGACTCAAGAATCTTCATTGAAGATGGACAACTCCTGTACGATGTAAAACAACATTTACATCTTATAATAAACGTTTTCTCCAAAAAGCAGAAACTGAATATTTCCCACACATTCACAGTCTAGTTCATTCTTGAAATCTTCTTAGATTAGTAGTTTTCATAGTCACTGTGTATTGATGGTTTTGCTGTGAGGAACTGTATTGACTTTATTCCAGAAGTTCGAGTGGGTGCCGCCATGAATTGTGACTGTCCCTTCATTTGTATTAGTTTTATATGACTTCAAACGTCAAGAGAAAATCAGTTACGACACGGACATAAAGCAGTTTTCAGGCTACCCACAGAAACAATGAACATTGGACATTTCACGAGTCAATAGATTGATTGACAAATCAATCTATGGTGCATCACATTTTAGCGGCAAACATTTTCCCTCGTTCTGCTTATTGAACAGATTTCGAGCTCAGTGTCAATCCATGGAAAAAGAGGCAAAAGTGGGCGGAATAAGATGAATAGAAGTAAAGCTGATCAATATATTTACCCGTTGGTATGTCTGAAATGTTGAAAAACCGAAATCAAAGCGAATGTCAGCTCAAGTTAGACCTGCAGTTTGGACATGAACACAAGATGGTGGCACCCATCGCCACTTCCTGAATCAGGTGATTTCACCTTATTCAGCCCCGCCCCCTTGTGTAGTGCAAATATTTCTGGCCTACTGTAACATTGGCTCAGATGAAACCCACAGCACATAGCTCTTGCTGTGTTGTTCTTTTTGTTCTAGTTTGCAATTTTTTATGTGCTAAATGTAGTAGATACGTTTGTTATCTTAAATGAACAGGTTTACATTCTGAGATATTTTCTTACCTGAGCTTAGATGAGTTTATGCGTACCTGTCTGGTCTTTGAGCGTGCCCTTAGCCACGCAAAAAGAGTAAAGATGTTGTTAGCTTTTGGCCTCTCCCAGCATATTCCTATAAACTCGTCTAAGCTCAGGTAAGAACATATCTTAGCATGGAAAAACGGTGGCCTGTTCCTTTAAAAGGGCTAGAAGGAGAAGGAAAAGGAGAAGGAAATACTTTCTTTTTTTTTTTTCATTTTTAACCTTGTATAGTCCCTTTAAGTTCGGGAGCAGGGCCTCATGTACGCCCTTTTCGGTCTCCGTCCTATAAATCCTCCCGGTTCTTAGTCTCTCCTCACCGTTCCGGTTTACATGCTCACCCCAGTCCTAATGCCCCCATGCATCATATACCGGCATCAGATGTCGACTCGTGAAATACGGTAATCTTTTCTTTTATCTTTGCAAGCTGCTCGCCTTTCTAGCTTCCAGCGGGTCCCCCCTTAGGTGAGCCAAGGCACATGCCACCGGCTTCCCGCCCAGTTCTCATGTGGGCTTTCACACTACGCAGTAATTCCGTTCACTATACTTCCACCCTGTTCGTCAGAGAAGCATGTATCCATTTAAAGCCGTTCTGTCCCGTAAATATTCCAGTCCAGACAGCTAGAGTCCCATGCGTTAAGGGCTTGTTTGCGAAGCAACGCGCCAAATCTCCTTCTCCACCCAGGTCCCCGCGGTTATACTGTAATATATCCATGCGCTCCACGTACTCGGTTTCCCCATGTTCATCCAGCATCTCTGGATCTCTCCAGCTAACTCATTCTGCTAGCAGGCTCATTTACAACTCTGACAGTGCCGGAGCCCGGGTTGTCACATTGGAGTTTTTCCAGGATGGAAGCCCAAGTATTGTCAGGTGTAATAACAACTTAGGAGTACTTCAACTTTACTGCGCGGACGTCAGCCAGGCTCTACATCAGGAGATGGGTCCCCGGGTGCGGCACTGCCAGAGTTGTAATTGAGCATAATAGCAGGCGCATTGATTTGCCTTGTGTACGAAATGCGCGGTATAAATAAAGTTGTCTTGCCTTGCCACTGCTCCTTACGGGTTCACTGCCTTCACTTTTGTCATCTAGGTTCGTTCACAGGTTGCCGGCACCGAGATGGCCCTTCCAGGAACTGAGATGTCCTGTCGTGGTCATTCACAGGTACAGCGATGCCCCCATCAGGTTGTTTGTAAAGAGATGTCCTGTCTACGTTCATTTGCAGGTACTAAAACGTCTTTGATCACTGACCTCCCGTCTGTTTTGTTGTTACTGGTGGTCATTCCCAGTTGTGGCTCCCTGCAGTGCTATTTCCTTCTTAGTTCCTGGCAGGACTGTCTTCACCTTCTCGCTGATTTGATCAACTTCTTCGCTCTTGTCATTGCTCCCGACAACGTCTTCTCATTCAGGGTTCCCTGCATTTGCTTGTGTTATGTGCATAATCATGCTTATGTGTTCTTGATTCGTCCGACACAGTCATACCTGCCAAGCGGCACTGAGATGCCTTCCCCAATTTGTCATGAAGTACTGACATGCCTTTTCTTTGACACTCTGACGCTGCGAGAGGCTGCACTCCTCAAGTTAGTAAGAAGCTGTCGCCTTGTTCTTTTAGTGTAGCTTATTGCTGCTGCATTATTTTTTATCACATGTGCCTATGAGGCATGTGGCTAGTCACACATGTGACTAGGCACTGCTGTAGTGCCTGCATTTGGAGCAAAGATGAAAGCCATACAAGAGCTATGAGCGACATAAAAAAAAAAAAAAAAATGCTAATGATTTACATTTATCCTTCAAAATGGACATGTGCTTTCTGACGCGACCCACCACACCCAAAGTTTGCTGTCTGTTTGAGGCATCCGACCCAAATCCGCGGGCCCTGCGGGTTGATCGCGGATATTGGGTCGATTCACTAATGCAGTGTTGCCACAGACTACTGTTATTTTTAAAAAGTAACTTAGTTATATTATTGATAACTTGGTTCTGAAAGCCCCTCCTGGAACCGCCACCTTAACGTGGTGGAGGGGTTTGAGCACCTGAATGATCCTAGGAGCTATGTTGTTGGGGGCTTCGTGCCCCTGCTAGGGTCTCCCATGGCAAACAGGTCCTAGGTGACGGGTCAGACAAAGAGCGGTCAGCAGGAGGGGAATCTATGGTGCCAAATGAGTTTACTCCATTACAAGAAAATCATTTTGTTACCACACCTTAAAGGTTTCTTCTGGAAAATTGCAAAAGGTACATCGGGTCAAGTAAAATTTAAATCTTTCATGAAGAAACTTTGAGACTAGATTCATCTTATAACATATTCTGTCCAGAAGACCGTTATATAAATGCGTTTCTGCTCAAATATATTTTGATTTCAAAACATCTTTGATAAGCCTATTATTGCATTCTTTTTTTTATTTTTTTTTTGTTATTAGTTAATAAACTTGGATTACCTGTTGTAACAGAGTGGGCTAGATTGTTTGGGATCAGATTTATCAACGCTGCAGGAACAACTTCTATGATCAATATTTTGTGTACAATTCAAGTGAATTAATAATGAATTAATTAATTTGAATTGTGTCACTGTTATTATCCAACAAAACACCATCACGATCCATTATGTTAGTTACAAATAAGATTCCCTTTTTGAACCATTCAAATTACTCTGCATGCACAATTATTACACAATTATTAACCATGTTTTTTCTTCACATTTTCAAACTCCAAATGGTGTAAAACTGAAAGGCTGTTGAAGCGTCCCAGGAGTTTGTGATGTTTGTAATGACAGGAAGTGTGGCCAAAGCGGTCAAAGCAGGTCCACGTTCTGAATCCGGTGTGCAGAATTATTGGGCAGTCATTTTCTCTCATATAAAATGGGACGGAAAAGACGTCTGAAAAACTCTGAAAAGTCACAAATTGTTAAAAGCCTGTCAGAGGGAGGCAAGGGATTGAAATCAAAAAGAAAAACAATTGGAGAGGAACCATCAAACGTTTTGTTGCCAATTGCGAACAGGGTCGTGAGAGTGAAATGACAAGAAAGGCGCAAAGTAAAGGCCCAAGACTAAAATCAAGCATAAAGCTAAAATGTTCAGACCTCCTCTCATTTTCCAGAAACTAAGCAGACATCAACAATGTGAAAACAGCAAGAATGAAAAATACAAACAACTTACTGAATTTGATTTATTGCCAATGCCTCTTCTAAGATTTCATCAAGACTAATGAGTCATTTTATTGTCCACCATTTTATTGTTCAATTTTCATTAGTCTAAATAAAGCTGCACAAGTGAGTGCTGCTGCAGAGCGTCTCCCCCTCCCTCTGTTTCCCTCGTGTCTGGATAAAACCCACTCATTATCGTCTCATGTTGAGGCAAATCTAATTCATAACTGAGCTTCGTCTACGGTTCAACAGCAGTGACTCCGAAAGTTGGTGCAGCTTAAAAGAACCTCACACTAACGCCGCCAAATCACACAGAGAAAAGAGCCGATCTAAATGCACACGCAGAGTTGTCAGATAAAAGCCGATCACCAAAGGTCCAGTAGCAGAGAAATGAGACTCGGGCAGAGGGTGGAAGGAGCACACAGCAGCACGCACTGTAAAGTCAGACCGGGGTGAGTGAAAGGACTAAAAAAACAGAGGAAGCACTGGACACCGCTTCCTACACGCAAATATAACTAAGTAAATGGATTTCTGCTAGTGAGACAGAAACTCACTTTAATTGCGGGGAAGTTGCGGAGTTGCGGAATAGTTGTGGATTATTGGAATAGTTTTTTAAGTGTATAGATACAGACGGCATCTCTGGAATCGCTCATATATGTATATATATATATATTTACACTTAACTTTATTTATGTGTGATCAATAAGTTCATATTCTACCAGAAAAAAAATGGCTAAAAAGAGTGAAAAATGTGTTTCCCAAAAAATTGTATTTTCCCCCTCGGCGATACCACGCCCCCTTCTATGAGATGCCGTCTGTATCTATTGGTTTAATTGGTAGGGACAGTGCATGTTAAAGGAATAGGCCACCGTTTTTACATACTGAGATATGTTCTTACCTCACTTTAGTCGAGTTAATATATCCCCGTCTGGTCTTTGTCCGTGCGCTCTGTTACGCAAACGGAGCACATACGCAGCCTCTCCCACATGTCATATAGCTCCAAAAAAGCTCACGATAGAAGCTACCAAGCTCTTCCACGTGTTCCCTATTTAAATAAAGTTACGTGAAGTGTTTTCATGCGAAGTATATTTACACAGAAAAGTGAGCGGGGGAAGTCTTTAGGAGTTACTGCGCGGACGTTTTGCTCCTCGTATCATTACGCCTCACAATATAGTACCCCTTTTTATCTGCTTATAAAATCGACATGCTACATTTCTGTTGACATGACTTTTTATACTACACATATCAACACATTATATTAATATATCAATTTGTTTATTTGGGTTGGGCTGGGCACAGTTGGGCTGTCTTAACTTTGATAACCATAGAACCATAAATAATGCTTATAGATGATGACACATCATGGCCTGCACTGATTACCTGATTACCACACACTTCAGTCTCTCTGGTGCAGGCAAATTTACTCTATATAGTGCCTATTCTCAACAGTGCTATATTGCTCACTTTCTTTTTTTTCCACTCCAGAGTTTTATTATGTTTTTATTATCTATGGAGTGAGTTTTCAATATGTTGTTATCTGTGTGGATTATCACAAAGTTGAATAAATCAGTATAATTCAATCTTTCTCTTCTACACTGTGTCTTTATGACAACAGTTTAAACAAAGGTCATTTTGAATCATTGGTATTCACTGTATGAAATAATATCTTAAAGGTGCATTATGTAATTTTTTATCCAGAAAAAAAAAGTTGACATTTGTGTGTATTTAACCTTTCAGTGACCCGGCAGCTGTATGGGTGGTTAGCATGGCGCCTTTACTGTCCATTACAGCACACTCCAGGAACTATTGTTTTCTAGGTTTTTGGTAGGTTTTCTCTGCTGATGGAAACCTCTCCATGGTTACACTACATTCCATCCAGAAAATCTACCAGAAACACAAAAAAGCAGTTGCCCACCGGGATGGATTGTAAAGGCGGCATGCAAACCATACGCATGCATATTTGTTTTTTTGGGTCTCTAAATGGTAAATACACACTAATATAATTTTTTTCTGCATAAAAACTTACATAATTCACCTCTACGATACAGAGTGTACTCGCACTTTTAATTACTATTAAAGCTGGACAGTATGACAATAAAATAATTGATCAGAGCAGTCAGTTTCTTCATGTTCTGAACAAGTGACCTCACCTATAGCCAATCACAGTGAGATGTGAACTTTCAGAAGCAGCTGATCATTACAGTTACCCAAAGAAAATATGAAAATTGCACATATATTTAATGTGATAAAACCTAAATGGTATCAGGAAAAAACAAGTCATGTGACAATTAAGAACTAAAAGTGAAAAAACCTAACATGTTGTGATGCAGTAAAACTGTGACTTTTTTTTTAACATATTGTCCACCCCTACAAAAACATTTATTGACACAAAGAAAAAACATGTTATAATTATGTTTAACCCTATGCACCCTGTTCACCAGCAGATGGCATGATGGTCCCTCCAGACACAATGTATTCATTGAAGGATTTCCTGGATGTTACCAGCAGCCCATATCAATCTCATTTGAATGATTTTAGATCCTAAACAAAAGAAAAAGAAAAAACGAAATATAGAAGTCCATAATCCATAAAAGTCTACTTTCTGAAGCAGAGTGGCGGTTACAATAAAATAATTAAATAAATATGTTGCCACCACAACGCCACCCAGTATAACTGGGAAATACCTTACAACAAGTCTAAGGCACACAAGTTCGTTAAAAGGACCGGGCAGAGGCAAATGATTTACAAAAGCGTGTTTTGTTTTATTACACAAATTAAGTTTGGTTTCTTAAAAAGTTCATTTTGGACATTTCGTTCTTTAAAAGCTGGTTCCAGGACGTAGGTACAGAAGAGAACAGGTTGACAGACATACAGGCAGGGGAGGCATGATGGTGCTGCCAAGACCTAGGTAGCGAAAGCGAAGCGAGACACCCTACGAGCCCGCAGACCCCGGACCACGTCCAGCTATACGGCACCACTCGGACCGGCATCAGCAGCGCATCGAGGCATGGAAGTTGCATACAAAGTTGACGGCCTTAAGCCTACGTCGCCGGCTTGACGCTCCCGACACGATGCACAACCAAGCAACCCCAGACTAGCCGCTAGCGAAGCCTCGCAGCAGGTGTGACGTCAGAGAGGGCAGGTGATGGGGAAGCGGCCCCTACATTCTATTGGCTTAACGGGACACCTACCCCACCTCACTACTAGCCGAAACCGTTTTTCCCATTAATAATGCACAGAATAAGACAACTGCAAAAGGCCAATATAGCACCCAAATGAAAAATAGCCCTAATCAACATTTTCTTAAAGGCTTACACTTAATCTTGCTAATCTTCTATGACCCTCCCAGTGGATGAACTAACCTATATCAAATCTTATATTAGGCATGCCCTTTATCAACATCTCCATGGAGACGACCTGGAGACGTCTCCGATACCCGTTAAGTTACAAGGTATTTCTCCAACAATAAAAACATCTGTAATTAAAGAAATGCTAGAATTGTATCATATTTTTGGGTTTAAATGTTACGTGGTGTGACTTTAAAACAATAACATAATAGAACACGTTTTTAACTAACCTAAATATATAAAATTATCACATGCCACCATTTTATTTTGAATTATAATGATGGTTTCTTAAACTTCACCATCAATAGATCTCATTTGCGAGCATCACTTGTGACAGGGTCCACTTGAAACATCTGGTTATATTGCTGTACACAGAGCTGAAATTCATGTAATCTCTCTCTACAGGATAGACCTTTGACAGCAGCTGTATGGAAGCACAATAATAAAGTAAGGGAGGCCCTGTTAATGAGGTGTCACTGGGCATGGGCTGAGGCAGAAATCAACAGTGTCAATGTGCAGCGAGGGGTTAGCAGATGTCTCCTGACAGAAGACGGAGACGAGCAGCTGTATGGTTTGTAACAAGCTGTAACCTCACCTCTTCCACCTCCGAGTTCTCCTTTGCCCGAGATCCCCCCGACTGTCTTGGTGCTTGAGATCCCAGTAATAACACCAGCATTGATTGGTGACTGGGATGGCCAATTACAGCTTCCACTGAATCAAATGTGCAGCAATTGGGCCCAGCGGCAATTACATATAGCTCCAGTATTGACACTCACAACTTAAGTCAACGAGCAAGAAACTCTAGCAAGACCACATTGAGGCCCCCATTCACAGGACTAAAAGCAAAAAGATTTCATCAATCCCTCGCATCATCCATATATGTAACCGGCGTATTGGGGGGTCTGTAAATGATAATTTTCAAGACTAGGTCCCAGAGTAGAAAAACCTGAAAACGCTGTTTACGTGCCGCCATTGTTACAGCCTGTATATAACTTTTCCTAAAATGATAACGTCACAGCACCAACGTTTTGTATGAACAAGATGTATGTACAAGAGCTTTGGAACCGTAAGTTTACATTTATTTTTCCATACTGGAAGCTCAAAAGGAGTAGGCTGAAGCAAGAAAGCCCATAGCCCATATTCAATGCAATATACTTTTACATGACATAATTATCTGGTATACATTACATTGACTTTGGATGTAAACATTCCTTCCTGAGCTGATCAACAGTTTCAATTGAATTAGCAATCTTCCAATCCGCAAATTCAACCTTAGATTTAGCAGCTTTAATAAAGAAGCTTTAAAGCAGTACTATGTAAGTCATGCCCCTAGAGGCCATAAGCGCCACTACAGATGTCGTAGCATGTTGCGTTTTTTACTCACTAATTGTCCGTGAGAGTAAATACTACGCAGACAGAAAAGATAAAGGGAGATATTGTGCATCCAAATAGACAATGGAGATAATTTTTTTGGTAAATACTGTTTAAATGGCGCTAACCCGCAGTTAGCTTTGCCCGTTAGCCTGTTAGCTTCTTCTTCGTGATTCCATTAGTGTGTATTGAGGCCTCCTACCGGTGCAGGAAAAGTTACTATAAGTGGTTTTCTGGCCAGAGACACCAGCGGGAGATGAAAGACACCCCAATCATCCCATCCACACTTATTATTATGAATAGTGTTATTATTATGAATATTAATATCATTATTATCCATAGCGATTATCGTTATTGACATAGCATGTGTCTCCTGCTGCCTTGTTTCTTGTGCTCCATCTGGTATGGACATTTATTTGATTGAAACCAACTGTAAAGGAAAATATGGACTGAACAACGTCTATTAACTCAAAGCAATGGAAATGTGAACAACATATTTTAAATGAAGCAAATAATATGTCTAAAATAAATGTCAAATATATCGTTTGAACATCTTTTGTCCTCTTTCAATGTGTGCCTTTAGAGGTCCGGAGCCTTTTCTCCGGTCGTTGTGCTTTTTGTGCATTTATTTTATTTACATTATGCTAATTTATAGAACATCACCGCTCATTACGACACATATCACCTCGCCTTAATGGCACAGTGAGACACATTTTGTCTTCTACTGTTTCCAATATATACTATATCTGTGACAAAATACCATTTCAAAGTATTCTCCCCAACTTTGGCCATTATCATGTCTCCCACACCCTCCTCCTGAATCATGTTCAGATTTTTTTTTGCCAACTTTACTTTCTTCCTCCTTTCCTCCTTTCGTGTTCACCAGCTGTGCCTTTAGCGCTGTGTAACTTTAATATCCAGTTTTAGAACAAAGGGCAGAAACAGCAGTTCAGTGGCAGTGAAACACGGGGGCTTTAACACCAGTAGTCTTCAAACAACTGTTTTATGTAGCGATGGATAAGACGGAGGCGGTGGCACATAGTCTGGATCATATTAGACATTGCATCTTTGGTACACAGCAGAGCTTTCATTAAAACGGGCACATGCATTGATATTTTACACAGAAGGTTATGTATGAGGAATCAGGATAAATCATTAAAGCCAGCCCTGTTGTTTATAATGGTGACAATTAGGTATATTATTTGTACGGTGACCTTAGTGTCTTGAAATGTGCCAACTAAATGTATTATTATTATTATTATTATTATTATTATTATTATTATTATTTTTATTATTTTTATTATTTTTATTATTATTTTTTATTTATTTTTTTATTATTATTATTATTAGGCCCGAGGCACTACATTTTGAATCTAGCCTGGCAACCCATTGGATCCAAGGGAAGAGCTGGAGGAAGTGTTCCGCATCTCTGCTCAGAGCACTGTCCCTACAACCCGACAAAGGATAAAGCGTAGGAAGAAAGATGGATAGTTGCAGGGGGAACTCAGAGCTTTGTCTGGCCAGAGGGTCTATTGCTATTCTATTAATGGGGTTTATTTGGTCGGGACAGTGCATGTTAATGAACATGCATGGAACTCATGCATGTAAACACGCCACCCCGGATTGTAGCCATGGTTTAGTTTCCATCCGTCATGCATTATGACTCACACTGGAAAAAAATGCCTCTTCTCTGATATAAAAACAACTTAAAAGTGCTTGAAATATTGGGATTTGTGCTGGTTTTCAGCAGATTGGGACTATCTTGTTGCCAAAGGAACAAGCATGTTTTGTCTTACCTTGACTTTTTGTCTCATTTCAAGTGTTTTGGTCTCATTTTTATTAATTTCTCAAATTTTAAGCGAACTATTGGCAATCTTATTTCAATACAGTCCAAACCTACTCAAAATCAACATAAAGCAGTTTAAAGAAAATGGCATTTTTTCCCAGAACACTTTTTGTGTAGCCAATATCCTACATACGTACTGTATATGAAAAATAATATTATTTGAATCTGTCAAACATGGAAATGATTGCCCCAACAATACCGTTTTTGCCCTGTAGATGGCAGCATGCCCCTTCATCCCATCCCAAGGAGCCAATGAGCATCATTTTACTTTGTAAACTTGGTCAGGTGAAAAGAAAAACGGTGTAAAAGCTACACTCAAAGATTTAATTAATTTCTAATAATGTATTTTTCTTGTGATGATTACATTAGTACATCGTAAATCTCAAAACATATTTATTAGGTTATTATTAAAGTGTGTGATACAAACTTTCTGTACTAAAAAGCTTTCAGAGAGTGGCCAATTAGTTGGATTATATAAATGAAACAAAAGCATATGACAGTCACGGATATATACTGACACTTCGTTAAACAAATGTCCCCTTTGCAATTGCCTATTTTTGCGAGGCTGGTGGCACTTTGTATCATTTCCATTTCAACAACAGGCGTGATTAGCTGGCGTGGTGTAAAGGCCCTTTTATAGTCAAGCAGCCGGTCCCGCCTACTGCAACCCCGTCCGCTTTACACAAGGCAGAATTGGTGGAACGTCTCCGTTGCTCCTCTGCATTCACGTTGTGATGTATATTAAAAATATATATATATATATATATATATATTATACCATAAAAACTGAAACCACAAAAGCGCTTTATCATAGGAACAATATATTCATGAAACATAAGTTGGAAAGGGAGACGGATCGTCCTCGGAGCTGCAGCTGTCGCGAACTCCCTGACAAGGGCCTTAAACCAGACAAAATGCACATGGCCATAGCACCTCATCTCATCCCAGGTCACAGATATTGAAATTTTGTCAAAGACAAAATAATTGTGATATTACGATAATATTATATTACAATATTATTATGATCATTATTACATAGTTTCTCATGGTGAGTTTCCAATTTTGCTTTGCCAGTGTATATTTTACAAAATAATAGTGAATAGTGAACATAATTGCATAATGAAAAAATTAATGTAAAATATAATTTGCTTCACCCCAGCTTGAGCTTAAATAGAAATATAATCATTGTTGATTTATTGAGAAATGGGCTAAAGAGGGACTCTTGCTCCAAAGCTACAGTTTGGAGACGCCTGCTGAATTATTCTCAAAAGAATGCTGACTGCAGTGCGAGCTAAGCTAAGAAAGGGCCTAGACGCGGGTTGCCTGCAGCTGTTTATTGTGTGGAGGCTTAGCATTTAGCATTGTACCATGTACTAGCTCCCATGGTTTTCATATATGCACCCCGTTGCCTTTAGGCAACACAATGTTATGGGGCTACAGCATGGACAGTTAAATTCTTTTAACCACTCAAAAAGGTAAAAGAGTAAATCAGAGAACTTACCAGTCAGGTGCTGGAGTCAACAGGTTGGATAATCTGGAGGTGGGACTTATTTTTATTGTGGCCATGAGGCTACGACAGCGAGTGATGTCAGATGGTCGTAGGTCAGGTTGGGGACCGAACATACAGCGGGGACCAGATGTTTACATACACTATCTAAAAAGAAACATATGCATTTTTTGTCACTGTCTGACATGAAACAATGAACTTTTCCTTTTTAGGTCAATTAGAATTTTATCAAGGCCAAAGGTTTACATCCATCCATCCATCCTTTCTCTTCCGCTTTATCCGGGGCCAGATGCTCAGACTTCCCGATCCACGCACACCTCCTCCAGCTGTTCTGGGGGGACCTCGAGGCGACACCAGGCCAGCTCAGATATAGTCCCACCAGCGTGTCCTGGGTCTTCCACGAGGCCTCCTCCCAATTGGACATGCCCGGAACAGAAATCATCCGGAACAGATGCCCGAGCCACCATACATATGGTAGCATTGCACTGAAACTGTATAATTTAGGTCAAATGTTTCAGATGTCCTTCCACAAGCTTCTCAATAGTTGGCAGGAATTATGTTCCATTCCTCCAAACAGAACTGGTGAAACTGAGACACATTTGTAGCCACCTTCCGTACAAATGCCTTTTCTGCCCATACTTTTTCAACTGGATTGAGATAAGGACTTTGTAATGGTCACTTCAATACATTGACTTTGTTTTCCTTAAGCCACTGTAACCTGGGAGTTTGCTTTGGGTCATTGTCCATTGGGAAGACCCCTCTGCGCCCAAGCTTTAACTTCCTGGCTGAAGTCTTGAGATGTTGCTCCAGTGTTTCCACATAGTGTTCTTTCTTCATGATGTCATCTGTTTTATGAAGTGCACCAGTCCCTCCTGCAGCAAAACAACCCCACAGCATGATGCTGCCACCCCTGTATTTCACAATTGGGATGGGATTTTTAATCCAAATGTGACAATGGTCATTATGGCCAAAGTTTTATTTTGTCAGACCACTGGATATGTCTCCAAAAATTAAAGTCTTTATCCTTGAGTGCATTTGCAAACTCCAATCTTGCTTTTTGATGTTTCTTCTCAGCCCATGTTGGTACAGCACTTGTTTCACTCTGGATAATGACACACTATTACCGGGTCCACATCTTCACCAGGTCTTTTGGATTTGTTCTTGGGTTGATATTTCAGAACAAAGCACGTTCATCTCTGGGACACAGAACCCACCTTCTTTCTGATCTGTATGATGGTTGGACATTTCCATCATTGTTTCAACCAATAAACGTGGCACCAAATTTCACCCAAGCCCATTATTGCTAATATTTTTATTTTCTGTTTGCACAAAAGTTTCAAGTTGGGCACTGAACATATACATCTTGCACAAAGAAACATGGGGAGCACAACATAAGGGGCGAGAGTCAAGAATCACCTATGAACTTAATTACCCACTGAATAATTAATGTTTGATTGCTGCATTTCCCCAGGCAGTCAACACAAGATAATTTTTCATAAGATTATAATTTATCACTATAATTGCTTTGGCACACGGTTTACAGTTAGAACAATTTGGTTATTAAATGCACTGTTTTTTTTGGGGGGGTGTTGTTTTTATCAAGCAGGCTTACTTTTGTGTAAACCGGATTTGAGAGATGTCCACAGCTTAAACCATGCCACAAACCATATTTCATTTTGATTAAAAACATCATAATGGAGTTTCCAACTATTTGTTTTAAACAGGTGCTTTTTCTATGACGCAATGTCCAGGGCCCCAAGTTGATGTTTCGTTCCTGAGCAACAAAAGTTACAACCAATTCCTTCCGTTCTGAAACCTGCTGCAGACTAAAGTCAGATTTGATGATTTGAAAAAGTGCAGCAAATGAAATGCTCCTTGTTAAGTAGCAGTCTCTAATTATGAGGATTAATGAAATAAAAAAGTGTATGGTTAAGTAAACAGTTTGTTGAACTTACTGTAATCATTAGCATGTAAAAGCCCACATGTGTTAACTTTCTCCAAAACTGTTTTAGTCATCGGTCCTGAGGCCCAGAGAGGGAGACACTTTTACTGGGCCCTTCTTATCTTTCAGAACTGCTTTTACCTTATGAACCTTCACTGCCCCTGCGCTCCTCCGGCACCTAGTTATATTTGCAAATATTGCTTTTTATATTCTCCAGTGTTTCTTCTGAGGGAGCCCTTTGCCCCGGGAGCAGTGATTGGCTGTGGCTTTGTGGGTGCTGCCCAGTGGGTGCTTGGATGGAGGTGTGGTGTCTCTGCCTCACTTCCTCTGGGCTCCCTGTGGCTGTGATTGATGAAGATTGTGGATGCAAGTGGTCAAAATGAGTTTTCCTATGAATGGTGGTTGGGCAGAGATAAGTTGAGGAGCTTGGAGTAGATCCCTTGGGAAGGTGTTCCAGGCGCGTCCCATTGGGAGGAGGCCCCGGGGAAGACATGGGACATGCTGGATGGACGACATCTCTCAGCTGGCCAGGGAACGCCGCGGAATCCCTCTGGAAAAGCTGGAGGAAGTTTACATGGATAGGAAAAAAGTCTTTAATCTCTGCTCAGACTGCTCCCTCTGTAACGAGTCCCAAGATAAAGTAAAATCAAACGGATGGATGGATTTGTCTGATTTAGTATGTTGCAGCCACTTAACAAATCTAAGATCTGTTGACTTACAGTACATATTCCAAGCCAGATCCTGTTTGTGCCTTTCACAAACCTGAATGTTGGACTGAAATGGACTGTAACTTCCGGCTATGTTTTGACATTTAGCGCTTTTGATAGAAGCTGTTACTTCAAAATGTAAGTGTTCTTCATACTGCTGTGCTGTCTAGGTGAGGGGATACAAACATACTGTATGGCTTGGGTGCCAGAGTAATCCATTGTAGCACTTTCACCCCTCAATGTCCACTACACACGCCTCTGCATGTCACACTCAGTCCAAGGGGGTTTAACTGAAGAGAAAATAGAACATTGCTACAACGTAATGGATTTTGACAATCTATAGTTTAGGCAAATGACAAAACATCGTCTTGTTGTAAATAATAATTACAATTATGAATATACGTTACTAAAAGATTGGGAAGGTAGTTTGTTCTTTTCATTACAATGTAAGGATTTGAGCTATTCTATTAAAGGAACAGGCCACTGTTTTTCCATACTGAGATATGTTCTTACCCTAGCATAGACGACTTGACGAGTTGATGCGTACCTGTCTGGTCTTTGTGTGTGCGCTCAGTCATGCAAAAAGACCAAAGATGTTGTTAGCATTTAGCTTCTAACAACATAATCCTATAGCTCCAAACTGGGGTGAAGTTCGACGCGACCAAGCTCTTCCACATTTTCCCGATTTAAATGCAGTTGCATGAAAAGTTACACGATCCAAGTAGAGTTTAGAGTACACAAAATGAAGCATAACTTCACCCCAGTTTGGAGGTATAGGAATATGCTTGGAGAGGCTAAATGCTAACAACTTCTTTGGTCTTTGTGCGTGACTGAGCGCACAAAGCTAGATCGAACGGAGGAACCCGGCTGAACGGAGGATCCCTGCATTTTGGAATCTGAGGACTGGACGGTCTGCGATTACGGCCTGTCTGCTGAGGGATCCTTCGGCCCTGGGTCTATAGCCTGTCTGTCCATGGGAGTGGATCTCTCCTTCTGGGGTTCTCCCCAAGGTTTCTCTTTTCTCCCGCTGGGTTTTTGAGTTTCCTCGCCGTGCTGGAGAGTCTAAGGGGCGGGGGACACCCGCGGTGCTCGTGCCGACACTTATTGGACATTATGTTTGCTTGGATACTTCATTCACCTGAACTTTACATCGTCATATTTATTGCTCTGTTTTATTGCCTTAACGTTCGGTGCAGCCCTGTGAGGCAACTTCTGTTGTGATATTGGGCTATACAAAACCATTAAACTTAAACTTAGTAGCATGTCATGATTTTACTCATTAATTGTCCGTGAGAGTAGACAGGAAAGACAAAGGGAGAGAGGGATATTGTACATCCAATTACACAATGGAGATATATTTTTTCACTCAAACTTGGCTGTATACTGTTTAAGTGCTGCTAGCCCGCAGTTAGCTTTGCCTGTTAGCCTGTTAGCGTCTTCTTCATGATTCCGTTAGTGTGTATTGGTGCAAAGTTGCAATTGTGGTTTTCTGGCCAGAGATACCAGGGGGCGATGAAAGACCCCCCAAATCATCCCATCACCACTTGTATTACCCCCAGAGGGACTAGGGAAAAGGATTTATTAAGGTAAACAAGTTATTTTGCTTTAAGGTCCACAACATAATTGGCAGACTGCTGATAATATGATGACCGATCATGTGTGATACCTTGAAGTAACAGTAACTGTTTGTCACTTGGCGTTTAGAAGCGCAGACGCACAGAGTCAGAGCTGATTGTTGAAGTCTTTGGCAGGCGTGTTTAATCCGTCTCACAGCCAATCAGGGGATCGATGACAACCATGACTCGCCTAATGACTCACACTCTTTTCTCTGCTGGGCATTCTCACACCTCTGTTTCTCACTTTCCTGCCACCATTCCATTTTCAGCTACATCAACTCATAAATATAAAGACTTTTTTTTTGTATTCACGTTTTTCCTCACCTCTTTCTTATTACAGTTAGGTGTTCTATAGTTAATGAACCTAGTGGAGATGAGGTCTCAGGGTGGCCTCTGTTGGCATGATTAGGATCCTCATTAAGGAGAGGGTCCACATCGCCGTTTCCCTCTCCCATCCCGCACAAATTGCCCAGCCCCCAACCTGTCACACCGAGTGGCATTTTTAATTACGGCATCTTGTCATGAAAAAAGAACCGTCATCTTACCGTTGTGTGGCCTGTTTCTTTCGACCCATCACGGGCTAGCAGTTATCTCAAAACTAATGTTGATCTTATTATGGGCCTACAAAACATGAGATATATGAGATGGCTTTTGACCAAAATACCCAATTGTCTTCATGAAACAAGGGTTTAGTGTTAATTTGTCTGGTCTACTAATAGCTAAAGATGCAGGGGAAAAACATGAAAAGGAGTTAAGACTTTGACTTTGTTTTTGTCGTTTTGATTGCTGATGATTTTGACAACTGATCTGTGTTTATCTGGAGCATAGTCTGTGTAAAAAGATGACTTTATTTAGTTGTAATAATTTGATTTGCTGTCATTTTTAGACTACCGTCTACTGTTTATTCTTTCATTAGAAATAGTCGAGTGTTTTACGACAATATTTAAGTTAGATCATGTATTTACTCAAGTATACTGAGCAGTCCTTGGACCACTGTGAGCGATATGTGCACTGTGGCCACACCAGTATGGCCCTTCACGGGAGGTCAGGTGGTCCTCCCCCGACACTCTATTTTACCCCTACCCTTGATGCATTGTATCTTAGTACAATGTAATGTGCTATGTAATGTGTAATAACTTGTACCTATGGGTTACATACAGGATGGAATAATGTATTTGCAGTTTGGAGGTACATAATGTAATACGACATAAGACCCGAAACTTATGCTCTAACCCTAGGTGTCTTATGTCTTATTATTATATTATGTACCTCCATGTACCTTATTCCACTGTGTATGTACTTCACAGGTACAAATTATTACATATTGTTACAAAACTGATTACATTGTACTAAATTTAGTACAAAGTACTAGGTAAATCCGTAAATCCTCTGGGCCCCCAATTGCCCATCACATATATTATTATTAGTAATAATATTACATTTTGCTCAGACAATTAAATAGCTTGTAAACGAAAATGTGTGGTAAATGGGGTATGTTTAGGACAGATATAAAGATACACAAATCGGTGAATCTTTATTTCTATTTAAATGTGCAAGTCAAGTAAATAAAACCTTTAATCATAGTGAGTACACAAACATTTTCCCAAACGCTTGTTCTGCTTATTGACTTCCTATTTCTTGTCTGCTAATTAGTTTCCATTAAAGGTGTTATGCATCGCTTCTGAGATTTCCTTTGCTGACAACCAGTTAGTGTTAGTGTAAAAAAAAATACCACCAATTAGACAAAGCTTTAAAATGTCTTATAATACAGAAAGATTTTTGCTCTGTGACATTGGTCAGGAAAACATAAAGGGAAACAAAAACAAAACAGGAAAACAGGATGAGCACTTCCAAGAAATTGGAGGTGTTGATAAAACTCATTGTAGGAACAAAGGAGAAGCAAACGGTTTATCAACAGAAGTGGCATTTAGGAGTTGTTTAAGACAATGGGCCAGATTTTGTGGCGGCGCAGGCTCTTGGCGAATTATTTTCCGCGTGGCGGCGCTATATGTGCCATTCGCCTCCGCCACCTGTGAGGGGGCGTCACAAGAGGAGGTGACTGCACTGATGGAAACACGGCTGACATTCACTTCCTCGTTTACATTGCGCTGTCTTGCGTTCTTTCTTAAGCCTTAGGCTCTCACAGGTCAAACTAAAAACTTTATTTACCCCATCGTGAGCTAAACGATGTTCAGGTCTCGGATCGCCGGATCGGCCCGCGCTTGGCGTGAACGCGAAGCAAAACAAAAGCACATGTGCACCCCACACAACCACTCTCCTGGACGCGGAGTCAATCTGGTTGGAGGAAAATGTGTGTCTCCACCCACAAATGCGCTATGTCTGGAGTGGCAAGATCACAAAGTAAAATGTCACGCTATCGTCTCCGTTTTGATGCACAAGATCGGGCCCTTAGTCTATATTTCCCTGGTGGATTTTTCTGCTAACACCAGTCGTCTTCTGTTTTTATCCCTTTTAATCAGACACTTTGTAAATTACAGTGACACCTGCTATTAGCCTGCTAATTTGCAATAAAATATTCCTAATAAACCTCTTCAAACACTTTACCATCTTGAGATTGAAGAAAGCTCTTCTTAGGGATGTTTTAGACACGCCTCATTCCACCTCTCCCACAGCTCCTGTTTTGGCTGTCAGCATCCCAGCAGCATCTACGTCTGCTTGGGAAATGTCACTCTTTACATTAGCATTTGGCCCAGCTCTCCACCGTCAATCTGAGTTTATCTTTGACAACCCATATAGTCTGTAAGGCATAGGGCAGTCGAATTATCAGACCCAGACACTCCCACTGTGCAGGCATTACTCACCCACACACCGGCATGTCACTTGTGACTAATTGCTTTATTTAGCATTGACATGTGATATTTAGGTGCTCTTTTTCAGGCACCTAGTTTTGACTGCATGGCCACCTTGGATTTGCTTCAAACTTGTCTTAATTGCCGTTGATATAGTATGTCCAATAATGAGTGTGAAGTTTCAACTTGATAACTTTTGTTATTTGAGAGAAAAAATAGTCTTAAAAAAGTTTGACATGCAATAGAATCTCAACCTATGAGCATATGGTTCAATACTGAATCATTTTAGGGGGTAGGCAGGTTTGCTCAGTGGAGGGCCACCTTGCTTCTGGAAGTATTGGGGGGGGGTAAACTGATAAACTTTTGTTCAGTCGATCTGGAGGCATTTCCTTGAAGAGACTGTGTGATGTACACAAAAGCAGTTTGTAGTAAAAGGTGGAAGCGCCACGGGAGAGAGAAGCCGCTGCTTACGCGTGTTTACGCACCGATATGGTAACTAATCAAAATCATAATTATATGAGAAGATGTAAGTAAATAATAAAAATATGTTGTACATTTATTCCATTCTTCAAGCCTACATGACTTAATAAAAACAGCTACAACAGTTAGATCAAACCGTGACATAATAAACTCATGAAGTTTCACTGGTCAGAAATAAAGTGCACCAAGATGTACACGGCCATGTTTGAGTCCATCTTCATCTCCTCTGTCAGTGTGTGGTACGCTGGCACTGTTGTCACACTCTGAGAAAGGATGAAAGGATGACAAAATCTGTGTAACTGCTCAGTTAACATATGCTGTGTTAATATTGTGTGTTGGTGACACGGGCACGAGCGGACTGGTTTTATGTTTTTTTTAGTGTGTTTTTATTATGAATGGTTTTAGACTGTTTTTAACCCAGCAAAGCTCGTTGCCCTGGGAGCCCCGCCCCTGCCCGCTGACTGCTGCAGGTGTGCCGAGTTGAGGCAATAGTACGAACAGAGACCGAGAAGAGGAAAAGAGGAGACGAAGGACGGAGGCGGGAGGGGCACAGGCCGCACGGACAAAGGCACACAGGAACGAACGCAGGAACGAACGCAGGAACGAACGCAGGAACGAACGCAGGAACGAACGCAGGAACGAACGCAGGAACGAACGCAGGAACGAACGCAGGAACGAACGTACGAACGAACGCACGAACGAACGCAGGAACGAACGCAGGAACGAACGTACGAACGAACGCACGAACGAACGCACGAACGAACGCACGAAAAAACGCACGAACGAACGAGCACCGAACAGAGGGAGGACCAGGACGGGCAGTGTCTGAGGGCAGGAGGACAACCCCCACAAGGATTCGTGGACAAGGGACGTAAGTGGCGTCGAGGGCGGACGATGGCCACCCGGACAGGCACGGCGGGATGAGCGGCAGGACTCTCCGGGCATACGTGCTCCGAGGTTGGCCCCGTGACCTCCGCCGCAAAACACGGAACCCCACACGGAGCCCCCCACCAAAAGCACTTTTGTACACCCTCCTTTTAGCTTTCTAGTCCTTTTAAACCCTCTACTTTTTAGCCCTTTTGCATGTTTTATTTTGACTTTTAACTGGCCAGTAATAAATTGTTATTTAATTCCTTTTTAACCCGACTTTGTTTTATTGATTGCACCACGTTTTAATCCCATTGAATTTTAAACCCGGGACATTGGTTTTCAAATTTTGGGACACTCACTGAGCCAACACTGAACACACTTCACTAATCGAGGTGCAGGTATGAGCGCCAAGTCAACACTTGGAGTATTAATTGTTCATATTTCACATGAGTTATTTTCCAAAAAACTGTTTTCTTTATGTCATCGGTTTGCCTTTGTTGGTAGAAAGTGTTTCTTTGGTAAAAGCTAGTCACCCGTAACCGTATGCTAGCAAACTTCCTCCATATATTACAGTTGTTCAAACAACTGAGTTAATACAGTGACTGTGCCTGGCTGCTATCAAACCAAACGCAGAGGCCGTAAAATAAACATTGGCCATGTTGCGCATTTAACGTGATTATCTTCGCCACCGCGGGGTTGGGCTGAAGCTAGACTGGAGAGAGGTGTGCAGGTGCAGGGCAGCAGCCTCCTCTGTCACCGCCTCACTTGCCTTTGCTGCGGGGCTGACAGTTCTCTCCTTCAAATCAAATCAAATGTATCTGTTAGAAACTTCATTTGTAGAGGTAGTGCCAGTACGAGCCCAATTAAAACAGTACATCCACAGACATACATGTGCTGTAATACATACATTAAAAACATTACAGTGGGCCTGTGATAGACCATGGTCCACACAGTCATTTGTTCAGCAGGCGGATGGAGGTAGGGAGGAAAGTGGAGGTCGCCCACTTTGTCCCCAAAGGGAAGGACCTGAACCTGTGCCCTCACGGTCACAGGGCAGAGTGTGTGAGGGGTCTGTGGAAATCTGGGTTCCTTTCCTCAGAACTCTGGACTCATAGATGCTACTGAGTGAATCCTGCTCCTGACCGATGAATTGGTTGCTGATTTGGATAATTTCATTGAGCATGTTGCGGTGAGTGAGAGTGAGTGAACCAAACCAGGCAGTGATGCTGAATGTGAGGATGGATTCTATGAAACATTACACTTCTGCCCCCACACCGGGTCTCATACTCCGCCGATCATAATCTAGGAGTATAGATCATGTCTGACTGACAAAAGTTACGTATGCATTTAGTCTGTGCTGTTCACGATTCATGTCCGAAGTCTTGTAGCTCCATTTGGCCAGGGCAAAATGAATGTGCTCAAGTTTGTGGACTTCTGATCCTCCTGATCAGAACAAGAGAGCAGCTCTCGCTTTTGCGCTTATAGTGAAGGGAGATTATAGAATTTACGTAAATATTTACATAAAAAATGAATGGGCTTTGCGCTCGACCAGAAGTGTCAAGACAATGGAAGTGCCGAGACAAAGCAAAAAGTGTCAAAAGTGGGCAGGGCGGAATAAGGTGAATACAGCTAGCTACTTCTCTCTGCTATAGTTTTGTCCGTCTCGGGGCAGAGGTCCATCACATGACACTTTTGACCAATCGGGACACGCACATGTTTCCCACGCTCACAAACATCTTTGCTGATATGGGGTCATTTTTTCCTTTTTGAGAGGGATTCCTACATCAACAATCGCTGAAACCAATGAGCTGAAATACTCCACAGCAGCAGTAATCCTCAAGACTCTTGGCTATCGTAAGAGCAACTATGAGATGAAGCACCCACCATGGAAAAGAGGGCTGTAGGCCAGGGTTACCAGATGTACGATAACAATAACCGTATTTGTGCGATAATTTTGACCCCTGTACGATGTAAGATCAATAATTCCAAAAAGCCCTAAATGTACACAGTGGTTAAAGTGGGATTTGGGAGGTGAGGGAACTCTAACCTTCAACAAGCATTAGGATACACGCTACATTTTATATCTTTATGTACTTATGTACTGACGTGTAGTCATGGGTTCTGAACAGTATATAGTATTCATACAGCACAATACAAGGTATTTGATGCCGTAATTATTTTAGTCTCCAATATTTTTTAAGGTCTTTAATTATTTTTAGATATCCTTTAGCAGGTTTTAACAATCATAAATGATTGGGGGTCTATGTGATTTACTAAATGAACAAATTTTGCTTTTGCCAGATCCACTCAGTTTATTTGTTTCTATAATCTATGACGCTCCTCTCGGGGCAGGCCTGTGGTCTGCAGTCCTACGTCAAAGAAGAACCCATTTCTTCACATATTTGTCAGGATCCACTTATTCAAAGGAGGCCCACCAAAGATATGAACATGAGTGCTTATTAACAATTTTGGCTTGTTATTATGTTGTTCAATCAATCAATCAAATTTTATTTGTATAGCGCCCAAGAACAACCAGAACGTGCCCAGAGCGCTTTCCAGGATAAAAACAAGAATCATAGTAGACAACAATAAATACAAAAACACATAAAAACAGCAGTCGAGTCGGTGGCTATGTATCAAAATGAACGAATTGTTCATTTGAGAAAATCCTCTTTCACTGTCAGTGGTGCTTACAGCAGGGCTCTTGATTTACTTTTTTCACAGGGGGAGATTTGTGATTTGTCATTGGCCACTGGGCCGGTCAGGGGTGAGCCAAACATATTCATATTTGTGCGATAAATGAATAAAAATGTAATTATCATCACTGCTTGAATAGAATAGAATTGGGTCTAAACATAAAAGTCATATTATATTCCAGCATTTTAAGGCTTTGTAGAAAAAAAGAAGAAAAAAATCACAGCAATAGATTAATACAGAATAATAAAGAGCCTAATAATAAAGTAGGACTACTCAGAACTGAACCAGGATTAAGCCGGGGCAAAAACATGCAATATCAGGACTAAGGCAGGACGGACCAAATCACATCTAAACCAGGCCAAAGGCCTAATACAGAATGAGAGAGCTACATGTGAGGACCAACTGAACCAAGACCACATCTCAAACAACATGACCTGCTCAGCCACTGCTCCTCTCAGCTGAGTGGACAGAGGGCTGACCATAGACATAATAAATAAGGGCTGACCAAACAGTTGAGCCGCTGTTCTGTCCAGACCTCCTGCTTCATGAAAAAAAAGCTCTTTGGAGATGACACGCTCATCCACATATTCAGCTTCAGCCTCTCTCTTTTATCTGTTAACTTAAGAGCATCTCTGCGCTTGAACATTTTCCACAAAGACGTACTGAATGAAGGCAAAAATGAACCTGTCAGATTAATGATTCAGATGTTATTTGGCTAAATTAGAGCCCAGAGAGCGAGGTTTAGCGCGTTTACCGGTTGAACACGAGTGCTGCCGGTGCGGAGTAGTTTTCCAAAACGCATACACACCATCAGCTTTAACATCCACAACTGAACTGGTGTTCCTTACCTGAAAGTAGCCGGTCAAGCCCTTTGCACCGGTGAAGGCACCGGTGAACACACTGCATCTGCCGCGGACCGCGAAGAGTCCTGCTTCTGCACGGGATAATCCGAGCAAAAGTCCAAAAACACTGTCCTTGTGCTTCGTTTTAGAAAATATGTCAGTTTGTCCAACGATGAGCCTCCTGTTTTCTCCGTTTACCGTTTTACAGAGCCATGTTTCCTTTTGAGCCCGCGCTGAGATGATGGTACCGGAGCCGCAAGCACACTGCGAACTCGCTGCGGAGCAGCGCGAATGCGGCGCGGATCATGCCGAAAAATATATATATTTATGGAAAATGAGGCGCGGGTCAGATTTTATTGTTTGGCCCCCGGGCGGATATTTAGTAGGCCCGACCTAGTATTGTTATTGCATCGCATGTGCGTGAAAATGACAAAGTTGCAATCACTAACTTTTTTTTTTTTTTTTTGGCCATGCAAGGTGGGGGAACGCCGTTCCCGACCGTTCCCGCCCACTTTAACCCCTGAGGCCCAGATAACAGCGCTTTGCTTTCGCTCTGATCTGGAGTCTTAGTCTCCGTATTCACGTCTGCGTTCGTAAATAGTAATTTTTTTGTTCTTGTGGTAAAAATTGTGATCAGATGTATTAAACTACGATTACATATAGCAATGACATTAGGCAATTACTGAAACAAAAATAACTGTTAACTATAATAAATGAAAAATACAATTTATTCTTTCTTCTTACTCTTACTAAAAAAATTACAGGAGGGGCTTAGCCCACCTAGCCCATTGATACCAGCCGTCCCTGTCCCTTATCCATTTCTTCTGTAATGAGATTCCATTAGACACCATTAAATCTCTGCCTAAGAGGCCTTTGAAGCGTCACAATTATCTGAATAAAAAAAGTCCAATCCATGCTGAGTACTCTTCAGCATTAGCAACGAGTCGCGTGGGAGCTGTTTCACGGGACCTGCCATAGACTGAGTCCGAGGCACAGCTCATTAGAATGACTAAGAGCCCAGCGAACATCCTTATGTGTGTGGCATAATGTAAGCTCTTACGCTGGAGCCTTAATGGAGGTTCTTGTGTGCAGTGCCTGTCGGCCCACCCATCGGCGCACACTGGAGCTGAAACTGTGCAGCTGGAGAGTTGACTCCCGCCGAGTGGACATGGAGGTGTACAGAACTGTAGCTATTGTGCTAAAGGCAGGCCACTGTGCACTAAGCTTTCAGCTTTCACTCACCACTCGTGGTGGTCTGGAATAATAGATTCAAGAATATCATACTGAACAATAAAGCTCTTTGTATATTTAGAAATTGTGCAATACCATTTAATACTAATATGCAAAATAGGTCTACATATTTAAATATTCAATTTACAGTTAACATGAAAACAGGATTTTATTGTATGCTTGTGTGTATAATAGTGTTGAATGTGGTGTGAAAAAACAAAGTATAAATGTATTTCAAATATTGATATTGATTACAATTTCAAACCAATGTTGGTGTAAATTAACTTCTGACTTTCTTATCAAAGCTTGACTAAACACAATAAACATGTGACTCAATATTACCAAGATATTATAATTCTTATTAAATTACCTTGAAGTTCTTTGTAAATATCTCTGAGGGACAGGCATAACGCTTATTTCGGCTTCTTGAGTTCGCTTGGTTTAATAATGCGATATGCAACCACTTTAGTAAGGTGACATTTAAAAGAATCGCAAGACCTTTACAAAAATAGACTGTGTAGAAAGAAACTCAGTAAATATCTGCTCCTACCAGAGTGAACTGTGGGAATGAAAGGAGAGTTATTATTCATAAGAATATGAACATACATGAATGTCACAATATGTGTGGATGATAAATTAGTGCAATCTAAAAATGGATGAAGCACTAAGGATCTGTTTCATTCTTGTTGGTAATGTAGATTGTTGGCAGAGAACACATCTTTGCCTTAAGTGTGTGTGCATCTTGGTGTGTGGGCATATAAGCTGCAAAGCTGTTACATGGCCTCATTGATTTCATGCCCTCTCCTCACTTCTATTCACATCTCCTCTCCGACTCACCTCTCTCCTCAGAGCTCTCCTCCTTCTCTTTTGGTCTGTTGCCCACAGCAATGGTTCACTGCGGTTATCAGTGGCTTAAGAGGAAGTGGAAGGCAGCCATGTGGACCTCCCATGAGTGTTGTGGAGAGGGGTCTGCAATGGTCCATTTTACCAGCATCTACTGGGTTTGGTGGTCAAAGAAGTGTAATGACAGCTACCTTAAGTGTGACGGTGATTATTTGGAGGGTACCACATTTAATGAAATTACACTTAACAATCGGTCTCCTTTCCATGTGCAAATGCAGTCAGCTTTTGGAGAGGTTGCTCTTACCTGCATTGTTTGACCCTTTTTGGAAAGTCACAGAATGGACAAGAATGCCTTGAATATGGGACACCTATGCCGGCCAGTGGCTCACCTCTGTTCCTCTCTTTTAGTTAAGGTGGCCAGACAACAAAACATGAAAATCCGGGTCCATTTTGCGGCGCCAGTGAGCAATTTATGGGTGAGCACCGAGTAAAGCTGGTGGGCCGGTAAAAATAGGGGTGGGGACTTTGTCTGGTCATGCTGTCTTTGTCTTGTCTTGTTTTAATGTTAGTCTTGGGTTACCGTTTTGTGAAATGTTTTTTGTATTGTTTTGTTGCCTCAATGTCTACTGTTACTGTGTGTCTGTGGTGAATAGGTCAGTTTGAATGTGCACTGTTCTTAATCATAAAACTTTCTTTATGTGCAATATTATAGCTCTCTTGAATGTGGGGAAAGATCTCATGTGTAGCCTATTGTCATGGAGACAAAGCTCAATAGTGATCACAGATGTTAAACTCTGCCTCTGCTTAAAACGCCAGATACCGTCACCGTGGTTACATGGACAAAGGGAGAGTCGAATCTCTCGCCAAGTCTGACATGAAAAGATGATTGCCAAAACCCATGTAAACATGGGAGATTCAACTTTAACTTGAGCCAATCTGTGACCTGCCTGGGCCGATTGCAATCAGATCAGAGCAGCATTTGAGTCTAGGAGAATCAAATCGCATTGAATTGCCCCGAAGTAACTGTGCATGCTGTCCCTGCCACGGAAACTGTCAGGCTGTTGAAAGGAATGCCAGCACATTGTCAATAACATCATGTTAGCTGCTCCTGATGAACTACTGCTGTTGTCCAGCAAAGCTGTGCACTACAAGTTCAATGCGGTTGACAGGAGTGCTAACTTTAGAGGCTTAATCAGCGCTGGGAATGTGTGTTGGGCCATGAGACAGACAGAAGACTCCCATCGGAGCTACAGCAATCATATGAAAACAAGAAATAACACCAATAAAGTCACTCAAACTATCTATGTCTAAAGCAACCTTTAACATTGTGTGGTGCTTGTCGAATTTATTGCTTATTAAACAATTCTCATCAACAAAGAGTCGTAGTATAGTATAATATAACAACAGCCTTTGGCCTCTGAGCCAGTCCTTATCGACCTCTGTTGAAGAGTTTTAGGTGGATTTGAGTTTAAACACTGGGAGAGATCCTGACATAAACCATGGGTGTATTGTTTAAACTTTAAAGGAACAGGCCACCGTTTTCCATACTGAGATATGTTCTTACCTGAGCTTAGACGAGTTGATGCGTACCTGTCTGGTCTTTGTGTGTGCGCTCAGTCACGCAAAAAGACCAAAAATGTACTGTAGTCCGCACAGTAAGATTTTCACTTTTCTACGTGGACGTCGAAGTGCTCCTAAAGTGTTAGTACGCCTAACAATATAGTGCCCCTTTTTATCCGCTTAGAAAATCGACATGTTTAATTTTGTGTAACTATACTTGGATCGTGTAACTACTCATGTAACTGTATTTGAATACAGGAAACGTGGAAGAGCTTGGTCGCTTCTAACTTAAAACCCGTTTGGCCCCATAGAGGAGAGGAGGAGAGGCTAAATGCTAACAACATCATTGGTCTTTTTGTATGACTGAGCGCACGCACAAAGAACAGACAGGTACGCATCAACTCGTCTAAGCTCAGGTAAGAACATATCTCAGTATGGAAAAATGGTGGCCTATTGCTTTAAGATCAGAAGGACATCGGAAATAACCACAGAACAGCAGTTTGGTCTGTGTGTATACCATGGTGCCATGTTTATTGTGTTAAAGAGGGGGTATTATGCTTTTTTCAGCCACATAGCACCAGTCTATAGCACACTACAATGATGATCAAACCTTCTGTTGGTCTGTAAATGCAGTAAATTAGAATAACTGCCTTGTATAAAATTGCTCTTTCAAAATGGCGGTTGCAAATGACTTGAAATAGGCCCCTGTCTCTTTAAGAACCTCTGACCCTTTCCGACACGCCCCCTCCACACGCTGTCTGTGGCATCACAACACTCCGCTCGTCTCCACAGTATTGAAACTACGATCAGTGCATTTTATTTTTTATTGTTGGAAAGGAGCTACTGTTTATCACTTTGTGAACAATGGCCACACAGGATATTATTTGGAGACGAACCTTCCACACCGGACGCTTGGAAGGGGCTCTTGCCTGAAAAATAACTGCTGTTTGGAGGCTATCTCTTTGCATCTGCCATGCCCTATGGATCTCTAACTATACCCCCATGGACGACACCAGGATCTGCAGGAGCCCATACGATTCAAAAGACGGACATTATCTGTGCAGGTGGACAATGGTTTTTCGAGGTTACCCCGTTAGCTTGTTATAATCGACTACAGCTCATTGTTGATGAAAAGTCTGCAATAAACCACAAATGTGTAAAGCCAGGCTCATTGTGTGGTCATCGTAAAGGCTGCTTCGAGTAGTTGCTGCTTTATTGACGTTATTTGTGCATAATATGCTGCCTGTTTTCAATGAATGTTGTGAAGGTGAAGGTTGTTAGCTTGTCGCGGCTAATAGTGCCTTAGCTCCGGGAGAAAACCACTCGGCTACGACTCACTGTAGATGAAATGTGAGCAATAAACTACACAATCAACAAGCCCGGCTCCGTGTGTGATCGGCATAAAGGCTGCTCCAAGCAGTTGCCTGTTTTAGTGACGTTTTCAATGCATAATATGCTGCTTGTATTCAGTGAATTTTCCCGTTAGCTTATCGCGGCTAGCTTGTTAGCTCCGGGAGAAAACCACTCGGCTACGACTCACTGTAGATGAAATGTGAGCAATAAACTACACAATCAACAAGTCAGGCTCCGTGTGTGATCATCATAAAGGCTGCTTCAAGCAGTTGCCTGTTTAGTGACGTTTTCAATGCATAATATGCTGCTTGTATTCAGTGAATTTTCCCGTTAGCTTGTCGCGGCTAGCTTGTTAGCTCCGGGAGAAAACCACTCGGCTATGACCCATTGTAGATGAAATGTGAGCAATAAACTTCCAAATCAACAAGCCAGGCTCCGTGTGTGATCATTGTTAAACGGTTCTTTATGTGTGTGGTGGTTTTATTGACTTTATGTGTGCATATTTCTCGTTTTCACGTGATGACTCGAGGTTTAGCTTAGCATTAGCTTTCTACGGAGGCTCTGTGCATCATCAAGGCCCAGCGCAGAATCAGACACTGAAATAAGTGTTCTTGTCACCGGTTTTAATCCTGGGTGTTTCGGTAACAGAAACACTGATGTGTGTCTTTGTAAAAGTCTGCTGTAACTCCGGTTCACAACACATGAAGCTAATCCTCCATGATGACTCTGTTTACATCTTAGGGCTAGACACTGCGGGGAGGGGGTTCTGCTGAGGAGCAGTGGTTGGCTACTCGGCTGGTGACGAAAGGTCGGAGGCGTATCCTGGAGGTCGAGGGCGTTTCCTGAAGGAATCAGGCGTTTTATCCCTAAAATGGCCGCCATCAGAGTTTCTACAGATTACTCGAAAATACGTGAATGTGCTAAGGCAACACTTCAGGCATGTTTTTAATGAGGGAATGACTTAATAACATGATGTAAAGCTTGAAAAAGTCCATTTTGCATAATACCCCCCCTTTAATACAGCCAATTTTTTAATGTTTGAATTGTATCCAAATTGACTTGTTTGGAAACTTGGCCAAAGTAAATGGTCCAATAGGACCGTATACCACGAGACCATTTGACCAGGACCCCCTGGGCATTTTTCGTATTTATTACAGTATAGATAAGGGTCATGTGATCTTACGTGACACATCACGTGGCCGTGACTGCGTCATGGCGTCATGAAAAGCAAGATGGATCTTGAATGCTGCGTATTCCAGGAAAAATGATTTCTTCTTTGTCAAAGTGAAAGGCAAGCCAGTGTGCCTATTATGTGGTGAGGGGCTATAGCAGTGAAGAAGACAAATCTCGAGTGCCATTACACCTCAAAACAAATGTGTTTGGATAAAATTAATGCTCTTTGTCTGAGTTTGGGTGCCCAGCAAGCAGCTTTCACTAGACTGATCCAAACTTGGAAAACCAGCTTCGAATAGCATCAAACTGCCAGCTGACATCAGACACCTCAACAAAGATAAACACTTGCATTATGTGACTCTGACATGCATAGAAATAATGATCCTCCATATTATCAGTCCTACCTCAATGTATGAACGCTAGAGTGTGTGTCGCTAAATGTGTTTAATGTGAAAAAGGTTCCCCACCCCGCGCATGCACTTAATTTAGTATGCATACATCACATGAGATGATCTATAATTAACTAGCACTGGGCTTACAGGTTAATGTGTCACATTCAAATGTTTCTTGGGGAATTTTGTCTATTGTGGGTTTATTTGTTTGGTTAAAATTCACAGATATGATTGTTAAATAAAGCTTGTCGAGCAGAGCAAATATTGGACCAATATTGTATAAAATGCTGTTAGTTTTTATCAGGAGAGCATCTTATCAGATCCTCCATATAAGTTGACTTGACATTTGACAACCCGACTATGAATATATTTAAATAGATATTTTGGGCGGCATTATTGTTTTTGTGCGTGGGTGTGAGTGTGGCCATGGATCTCTGTGTCTTGGCATCTGTCAGGACCCAGCTGTGCTACCGTCTATTCCATTACAGGAAAGTTAGCTCTTTGTGAAGTAATTAAACTGGAAGCATCTGTTCTTGTTCTGTACATCTCACACCTGAGCTGCAGCTAAGTCCAGCAGCTACAGCAACAGAGGCACTGAGGACTGAGCCAGACTCAGGTTCAGTTCAGCTGCGGATGGTGGCAAACAGGCCCTGGCTTGTTCATAATGCTGACCTGGAAACATAAGTGAGGGCACGAGATACAATTGTGCTCAAAAGCTTACATACCTTGGCAGAATTTTAGATTTAAAAAAAAAAAAAAAAAGGGGGGGGGGGGGGGGGCAATTTGTCAGATAAATTTTTTCATTCATAGTGTGTGGGTGTGCAAATCCATTTATGTTCAAACAACTGAGTTAACTCTTTTTTAGATCATAATGGAAAAAGAAACCACCAAAATGATCCTGATCAAAGGTTTACATACCCCAGTTCTTAATGCTGTGTATTGCCCCCTTCAAAACATTGAGTGCCACGCTGTTTTTGGGATTTAGCTGTTGAGCGCCAACAATCCAGACCATTTTTCATGATATTTGTAGCACCACAGCTATGCTATGACTCGTTTGAAGGACGAGCCAGAGCAATCTAAGCTCTCCGTAGGTGAAAACAGTTTAATTCTACTTGCCTCGCTTCCTGAGAAATCCAACTCTCTCTCCTCTTCTCTCCTCTCTGGACGGACACGAATGCTATGTGAAGAGGCAAATGCCTAAATATCTCCGTTTCAAGTACATTTTCAACCACAAGATTGTTGACACATTTTGAAACAGCGCATGTATCGATCACGTGTGCATTTAAACAGCCTGGTTCTCAGATTGTAGATTTTATCAGGATGTTTCTCAGCCATCCATGGACCAATTTTGACCATTTCAAATCTCAACTGTTTCGATCTGTACATGGGAAGCCGCTCTGCTTTGTCAAACGCGCTCCAGAGAGTGAGAGAGAAGTGTCGGGTTTACAGCTGTAAAGCTGTACAGCTACGCAACAACGCGCTCCCTCGGACTTAAGAAAAAGGAAAGAAACACAATAATATATATAAAATGTCCAGATTGTGACTCTTCACAAGTTTTTGATTGTCATCTATTTCACTTCTGTTCATTACAGAGCTACCAAAATTGTATTAGAGTTTCTAGTTTCGTAATAAATAAATTTAAAAAAACACTCAATGTGTTAATATCATCAGCTTGGATTCTTTTGTAGTAGTTGTGGATGGGCCTCTTTATTTCATGCAAGACAGGAACTGGAAACTTTTTTCCACTTTACCATCAGAAAAAATAAAGAACCTCATCCACAACTACCACAAAAGACTCCATGCTGTCATTGATGTTAAACGGGACAATACACAGTATTAAGAACTGGGGTGGGTAAACTTTTGATCAGGGTCATTTTGGTCAGTTGTTTCGCCATAAATGGCTTCACACAACCACTAACTATGAGTGAAAAAAACAACTTTTTGTATGAAAAATGGTAAATCAAAAATTCTGCCAGGGTGTGTGCACAACTATATATTTACAAAGAGCACACAAAAACAATAATCATCATTCACTAACTAATGGTGTTCAGGACCATAAAGACTATGTGTGATCTTTTGTAAACAACCCATTATGATCGGAATCTTACTCAAGAAGGGAATCACTATTTTTTGTGTGTGCACGCCTAGGACCAGCCACTGTACTCTCAAAAGGGTCATTAATTAAAGTCACAGTCATTATGAAGATAAGTGGGAGCTGCTTCTGCTCATTGAGGCTCGTCGGCCCCTGCTCACCTCAGGCCTTATCCTCTGCCACTACCCGTGTCGATAGATTGTTGTGTTGTGTCTTCCGCTGGGGTCTGAGCACTCTTTTGCAATATGAGTCGAATGAATCTTAGCATTGTCATCTTGGAATATGCCCGTGCCATCAGGCAAGAAGAGATCCACTAATGACCTGGTCATTCATAATGTCAGCTGATCTCATTCTATGTTCAGTGTATTGTAAGAATGAATAATAAAAGTTTATTTCAGGTGGAGGATTTAGAGACAGATCTACCAAACTATCATTGACTTAACTTTATAGCATAGCAGTTTGTGCCAGACACTGATGCACAGGAGGGGTTCATTATACAGGTAAACAGATTAAAATTCTTTAGTTACTGACCTCTTCCCTCCTCAAATGTCCCGCTGTAATTATCCCTTGTTCATATTCTGTGTGCAGCAACCTCACAGTAAAAAAACATGACTGATAGGGTTGTGACTAGGAAGCATTCTGGTTTGGTCATGTGTCTCTAAAGTGTCTTCCTTGTCACTAATCCATCACATGCATTGATCTACTCAGAGTGAAAAACCAGTAGGACAGGACAGCACAGGCAGGAGATAGACTGACATAAAGTTACTCAGCCACAAAGCAGGTCTTTGTCCTTCTTACTGCTGTTGGTGTATGCCATTTATCTGTCTGCACCTATTGATCCGTTGTGAAATATACTACTTTTTATTCACATTCAAGCTATAGCGGCAGTGCACTGACGGATATTGATTTTGTGTACGTTTGTCTGTGTTCATGCATGTAGGTGGGCAGAGTGAGGGGATTGGAAGTTACAAAGATTCATGTAGAAAATGATCCGTTTGACGGAGACTTCAGAGGCTAACTACAATAGTACCACCTAAAAAGATTTTGGGCCTTGAAGTACAAACAGTGTAGGGCTATATTGTGTAACATCAACTGCTCCATAGTGATAAAAAGGGAAGGCTAAAAAACACACTGCCTGATCAAAAAAACAAGTCACACGCTCTGATACTATATTTAGTTGGAGCGTTAGCTTTGATGACAGCAGACGTTTGCTGTGGCATTTATTTCAATAGGCTTCTGCAATGTCAAAAAATCCAGTGGTGCGATATTTTTTCACCAAGATCATATCTGCTGTTGATGATGGGCGAGTGTAACCACTGTGCAAAGCCCTCTCCGTTCTCAATGGGGTTATAGGCTCACTAATTTTAGTGGCTGATCAGCGCTGAGAATGTTGGGCCATGAGACAGAAGATTCATATCGGAGCTACAGCTAGCGTTAGCACTGATCGTGTGAAACAAAGAAATACGCACCAAAAAAGTCAACAAAACCATTGGCTACCTTTTAAGCCGTTTCATGTGCTGTGCTTATTAAATATATAGTTTATTTCAAAATTGTCAACAGAGAGCCGTAGCACATCGTAGCACAGTATCATATTACGTTATTCTCTACAGAGATTAATAAAGTACAACTTAGCCTTTAGCTAGCTACTAAACTGCTAACCACGGGTGCAAAATTAGTGTAGAAATCACAGAAATGTCTTTAGCTATCTGAGCCTGTTCCTACAAATGCGGACATTCATTAGCCAACAGCTCCCAAACCAGATTTAAATTGAACGTTAGATCTTCATACAAAAAACAGGGAGACGGGTGCCCATAGCCGGTTACATGTTGCCAGCATCATTCATTCATTCATGATTCATCCTGGCCTATTGTACATGTTTTTACTGGTAGGGGAAACCTGGAGTACCCAGAGGAAACCTACGCAGACACAGGGAGAACCGGCAAAATCCACACAGAAAGGCCCCGTCCAGGTGGGAATCGAACCCGGGACCTTCTTGCTATGAAGCTAGAGCGCTAACCGCTACCGTGCCACCACTATATATAGCACACATATGGTTTTAACACAATTATGGCATGATATGAAAGTATATAACAATGTATAAATAAAATAATGAAAACTGTAGAAAAATAGTAATCAATAATGTAGAAATATAATATGCAAGGCAACATTTTCCCTGGTGTCATTCCTAATGTGCAGACAGAATTAAAAAGTCTCCAATTCCGCAGTTTAACAGTGGACCTGGCAACTCTGAGGCAGGGTGCTGTTTTGGGTTACGGCACATGCCATGTCTGTGTGTCTTTCTTGCCTCACCTTCACCCCTCTCCCCTGTCTCCCATGTGGCTCTTTTGTAAGGTTATTACGGCCTGCTAGAGCCCCTTGTTTCAGCGTGTTGACCTTTAAGAGTGAGTGAAGGTGGTTCCTGTTGTCTGCAAGACAATAAATGTCTGGACACACGCAATCTTCACTACGCTTGTGTCAAATTGAGTTTCCTGCGCTCGGCCCCGATGGCATTGTAGCACTGATTCGCCATTGCGCATACATCCTCAGGCCACACAAAAGGACATGCTCGTACTCTCTGGTAAAAGTACATCTTCAATGGCACACACATGCTAGAGAGCACCACTCAGTATCAAAAGCACTCAATGGCAGTGGGGAACTGAATGGTGGAAAGGTCACCATTCTCAGCACCTGTGTGGAAAGGTTAACGGCGTAGCTGAAAATAACTTCCTGTGTCCAAGCCAAGGGCCACTATACTGTTTCTGCAGTTGCTTAATCACTTCATGTGTGTGTTTGTTGTCTTTTAACTTTCATGTAAATATAAATTAAATTAAATTTTATTCAGTGCCTGTAACATATTTTAAGCAGCTTCAGTGGTCCCCCAGAAAGACAGAAATACTCTTAGGTTCATCTATCTCCAAGAAAACAAGACAAGACTCAATTGCCAATTTATTCTGCAGTCAAACAGTGCCCTCCTTCATGAGAAGGGCAACCTTAATTTAGATCAGTTAGCAATTATGCCATGAATTTATTTCTAAAGGGAAAATGTTGATTTGGTCCAATTGACTTAAATAATTAGGGGCTGACACTTACCTGTGGGGAGTGCATGCTGGGAGTTAATCCTGTGATGAGGAAGGGGCATCCTGGACACAGTGAAAGAAAAGAAAACAAAAGTACGTAGCCATCTTAATTAGCTCAGCCATTTTAATCTAACATGTGTGTATGAATTTTTTGTAGTAAATCAATAGGCAATTTAAAATATTATAATTCTTGATGTAGCCTCTTTTGCTTGTGATTTTTGCACAAGTCCTCATTTAATAACTACAAAAAATAAACCAAAATCAATTGTTTTCACGTGTAGCAAGTTAGCAGCTTGACATAAATGCCATTGTGTTATTGCGCATGCAAGGTTATGGCTTGACACAGGAAAACACAAATGCAACTTAATTTAAAATGTATTTAATAATTTAGTAAGCAAATTGTTTATATTGTATGTTGAACATTTCAAAGATGAAGATGAAAACCTCTTGGTGAAGTCCGATTGTTCAGTATGTAGATTGGTAATTAGACGATTTCGGATAAGACGCCCACTGATGTCTTCTTGATTCAGAGCCACAGGGTTTTCCACCTCAGGCAGGTCTATCACATCCGCTTGTCTCGGAAGAGGCAATCACTTCTGAACACAAATGTAATGAAGTACCACACAGGCCACAAAAAAACACACTTGTTTAAAATTATAACTGTGCATTCTCGCCATCGTTTCAGAAGGTACCCGCTGTCTCCAGGAGAAGCCCAGTAATGCTACCCTCTTCACATTCCCCGTGAAGTGCACTAGACTAGCGGACTAGCGGCCCATAATTCGGATGAGGGTGACTCTTCTTATAGCCTACATGCAGTGGTCCGGTGGACATTTACCATGTCTCCCAAACTGTTTTGCTAACAAAAAAGTGCACAGCGGTCATCACCTGCTGGGACGGGGGCAGCTACGTTCCGCTCAGTTACGTGCTGCAGTTGAGGTGTGAGCACACCTGCTATCTCGAAAATTGTTGCCCTATAAAAGAAGAATCTTTCTAATTTCACTTTTGTTGTAAATTTCACGAGGGTTGCTTCTGTCTCGCAACACCCTCTCCCTTCTCAGGGCTCGCTCGTAGTAAAAGGGGTAAATTATACGCAGAGCCGACATTTTTACAAACACCAGCATACAGTTATCCTGCATAGTTGTCAACGCAACAAGCAAGATTCAGAGAATTGCACCTACCCCATGGGCGTAAAAGTTATACCTGGGCGTAGCGCACAGACAGCTTTAGTCTGAGTGGTGCACGGGTACCGACATGGGCTGAGAGGGTACTCTGCCAGGAAGAAGCTCTTACTCCAAAAGAAACATCAAAAAGCCAGACTGACGTTTGCAAATGCACACAAGGATAAAGACTTTAGTTTTTCAGAGACATATTCTGTGGTCTGACAATTTTTTTTATTAATTGTTTGGCCAAATAATGACCTCGCCTGGCGAAACCAAAATGATCTCCTCTGTATTTTGTTTATACAAGGCGACATTAGTCTGGGACCCACGCCATCGTTGGCGGCAGTAGAAAACTCAAATGAGCCTGAGCCATCAGATTTGTTTATTTGCAGTCATGTGTTGTTCGCGAGCACGGAAGTCCCCTCAATAACAATCTACGGATGGCGGATGTTTCCCAATCGGCGGTAAATGACCGAAAAAACATCGACAGAAGGTGAGTTTCGTGATTCATAACCCTGTGCGAATTTTACCTCAATCTCTCTAACCCCTTAACGCCTGAACTAATTTCCCATTCTATAAAAAAATGTATTATCAGTGTTTTTGCTTTCAAGCTGATGCTAAATTAAGTGGAGATTGTAAATTTTTATGTCGCACATAGTATAGATATAGTTTTAGGTATGTTGCCAATCGGCAACAACAGGCATAAATGTAATTTTGGGTATGTTGTAATTCGGCAACAACAGGCAAAAGTTGTAAATGTATTAAAATGACAAAATGTATTTATTCACAATTATTACAAATGTAAATGCACTGTAAGATACACTGAACACTTGTGTATTCAGGTTAGGATATTAGAGCAGTAAACAGAGCTAACACTTTTCACTAAATTCTTGCAAAGTGTTGATTTTGAGCAGCTGATGCCGTCCTGCAGCAGCAGCACTGGTAACAGGAAGGGTATCAGGATGTTCAGTAACATCTTCATTACTGCTGTTTCTGTCATCAGTGCTTTCCCTGCTGCTGCTGCTTCATCACCTGATGTAGGGAGGTGAAAAAAAAGCACTTTATAAAGGTGCAGACAATTTATCTACGAAATATCTACAATTTTTATTACTAATTATTAGATTTTGCTCCCTTTCCTGAGGTTTTATAACACATTGTACATCAGATACCTCTATTTACCATTACTTATTTGCAAATTATATTATAATTGCACATTATTTTCGGACGTGGAATTCTTGTTTGTGGTCCAGTAGGTCCACCTTGTGGTCGCTTTGCATACAACACCAACGGTTTCATTTTGTTCTGTGTAAAAAAAGGGATAACTTTTTTTTTTATATCCTTGTAAGTTATTGTTACAATGATAATAGAATTTCACTAAAATGGCATGTACTAAAAAACGTTTTAGCACTGTAATACATCTAAATACTACTAAAATGCGGTCACTGTGGCCACCAGATGGAGCTACTGCAGTTTTCCTTTATGGCCTGATGTTGCCGATTTACAACGTACCTAAATCTTCAAATAACAAAAAAAAAATCCATCACACGAAGTTCATTCCAATCAATAATCTAAAGATGGAAACAAGGAGCTGCTACATAATTTTATTTTAGCACAACTCAATTTACATTTGAAGATTTCATCAAAGATGCTGCCTCGTTTTGCAGAAATGCTATTTCCGCTAAATAGCTACCATGACCCGCTTGTGGTTCCTTCTCTGAGAAGTCCTACGAGAAACTAGTGCTTGCAAAACGTTCCTAGGTACGGCATGGATGTGCGCAAACAGGCATCAAGGGAAAACGTGCGTTATTTTAGCCACAGTCTGGCAAGAAGAGGTATGTTGCCGATTTACGCCAATAGGCGTTAAGGGGCTAATCCACAACACAACTGGGTTGGGATGTCAAACTAATGGCACCTCTGCTCAATGGTACATTTTTGGAATAATGACACGTCGGACTAATGGGTTGTCGAACCAATGGCATGGCACCATCGCTAGTACAGCGGTGAGCAGATACAAAGTGAGTTCAGCAGTTCGTAGACGACTTTCTCACGTGAATTTATTAGTGTATTGGTGTGTGTTTTGTAATGTTTCACTTTACTATGACACAAAAGCACTTGAACACTATGCACTAATTTCTACTTCGCAACTGGAAAGGATCCTATTTACCAGAGCACATGAAGGCAGCATAAATACCAGGATAATGCACCTGACTTGAACTCTCCTCCCTGTGATGTCACATGCCCGTATAGCAGGGCACAGCGTGAATATTGTTAAAGTTGTATTTGTTATTTTGGATGCATCAAGCTAGTAACTTTTAGGTCTCGGTATGGGTTGTTTGGGGAGTGCATTGCCGCCCTGGGTCCTGCCAACGCTGCCCACCTACCTTAATTAAATCAGTGTATGTCTAGTTAAAGGGAAGGATATTGCCATGTTCCCTATGTACCTCCAAACAATGCTCTGCATGACTGTCTTAGTTGTTCAACCACAAAATGTCTATGATGAAGTTCAAAGCCTGATCATTAAATTAGAGAGAGTCAGACAGAAATAAAACAAGACAAAAACTTCTAACTGAGACAAAAGGCCCTGTGAGGCAAGGAGGAACACACACGGGTGAAAGTACTGCCAACTTTTGAATTAAGGCTCGGTTTGAAAAAGACGACAGTGACACAGTGGCGATTTCCTCACTCACACGGCGGAGCGTCCACCCCCTGTCTGCCTGCACTACTGTGATCTATCTGCCATCATGAGAAAACAGAGATGCTTTTTAATCTTCTCTGACTACTGGCATCATAAAAGCCTGTCTGTTCCGAGGAGCGGCATGCTTCCGTATTAGCTGGGGTTGAGTAAACTGGAACGATTTAGTTTGTGTGGAAATGGAGATGCTGACTCAAAAAACATCATAGCTGTCCCGTTTTGGCTGGGAATCTACCGTATTTTGCCCCTCTTTCCCATATTAGTTTTATCCCGTAAGTCTCCCGCATTATAGTAAAATATATATATTAAAAAACACTCCTCTGCCCCTCCGAACTCAAATCTGTCACTAGCCTCGCAAGAAATGCCACCTGCAGAAGCCTGAGTGGCAGTTGTCGCGAGGTCGCATGCCAAGTCTCCCGTTTTGGAAGAGAAGAGCAGAAAACGATCATTCATGTGTTTAGCTTGTTGCCGTCCCCTCTGATCAGTGGGACAGGGTCAGAGGTTAGGGTTATGTAAGGTCTTCGCTTTCAAATGAGGTCTGTCAATACGCTTTGGGATTATTGCTGTGATTATATTCTTTATTTGTAAATTTAAAAAAATAAGGTATAGAGCTGATATATAATTTGCAGGCAATCAAATCTATCTATAGCCCTGGCCCTACCATTTACCATTGCTGGTAGAAGCTGTTTTTTCATAAAACTGTGCTGCAGGTTTCGCTTCTTATAGCAGCGCTTACATCTCTCTGACAGGCTTAAACCAAATGTGAGAGGTTCAGCATATGCTTCCTTTGTGCTTGATCTAATACTAACTGATGTGAATCTGTGTGTCTGTCACAATCCACATCTTGTCAGTCTCTTTGTGACGTGTGCTCTAGTCTGTCCATGGTCCTCCTTTCTCTTTATTTTACCTGTTGCTTGCTCAGTGGCTGGGTCGGCGTCTCCTTTGCTTTGCGCTGCCCCAAAGTGCGTCTGTGTCATTTCCAAAGCTGCAATTTCTCCTTTTCTCCGCAGTTATAAACACCATGGGCCAGATCTTGTGGTTCATAGCGCAGGCTGTAGAGAAGACGAATACGCAGACGGGTGGCGCTCCTTGCAATCTTCAGTGTCATACCTGGCGCAAAAAGTGGGCAGGACAGGAGGGGGGGACAGACTCGCATTGCGATGTTGTGGTGCCGCCCCCTCCCCATGCTTTCCCCAGACCTGAGGAAGGCGGTGGGTAGCGGGGGGGGGGGGGGGGGGGGTTCGCTTGTACATGCGTAACATGCGTGATGCAACGCGCAATGTTTAGTAAAGATTAAAGAAATAAAACTGTCCCTCCGCTGCAGCCACTCGCTGCAGATCCAAGATGAGGGGGCAGGACAGAGAGGCAGCAGCCTCGCGCTGGACACCGTTCGAATGCGCAAAGTTACGAAATGTACAGGATTTAACTGATCAGAAACTGTCATATCGGCTGCGGAGGAATTGCAGAGTTATGTAGCAGTTGCAAGAAAACTGTAGCGTATTGGAACATTTGCGCTACAGCTGCAGGATTCTTGGAGCGGCTGAATTGGAAAAGAAAAAAAAAGTTGCTATGCGCCCTGAGCTGTAGCTACACAAGGAGCATCATCAGGAGGTAAAGATTGACACACGATGGAAATGTCACCGTAAAACTCAGATTAGACGTGGTGTTGTGGCACTTGAAGGCATGTGTGGTTTATTTATGGAAAACTGTTGTTTTGGTGTTGTGTTGTGGTGTTGATCTACTGTAGAAAGTAAGCCGTGTGTATCCTACGCTCGAACAGACTTTTCAAGACAATTTCGCTTTTGTTTTCAATTTGACATCAATTTTAAGGAAGAAGACAAGGCAGTGGGATGTAAAGAGGAACATAATGTGAAGGTTGCCATAGAAGAGTAGTGCTGCTTGTAATGAACCACGCCTCAGTCGGCCTCTTTTTCTTAAATAACGCAATCAACTTAAAATGTTTCCGGGTCCTGGGGGCAGCCGTTGGAGCTGCCCAAATCACATTGCACCAGCCCCTTATGGCTCCTCCTGCAGGTGGTGGGTCCACAGAAGGACGGCCTCATAATTAAACAGGCCTGTTGGTCTCTCATAAGGGGCTTATGAACCTTTGTCTGACCCGTCACCTAGGACCTGTTTGCCATGGGAGACCCTACCAGGGGCACAAAACCCCCGACAACAAAGCTCCCGGATTATTCGGGCGCTCAAACCCCTTCACCACGTTAAGGTGGCGGCTCCAGGAGGGGAACTTAAAATGTGAAACTAATGTATGATATAGACTCACTGCATGCAAAGTGACATATATGTCAAGCCTTTATTTGTTATAACATTACTATGTTATATTATAAATGAATAAGTATGCCAGTGTGCTATGTTTATCCTGCAACCGATAACGGTGATTGATACGGGGTCTCACATGTTTTCACTTGGGGAAGGGGCCTCCTCTACATGGACACAGCTGGTCTCAAACACCGTCTCTGAGGAAAACAACTTTTACTTAGAATGGTTTACAGCTTGTAAAAAACCCAAATTCAAAATCTCAGAAGATTAGAATGTCACATGAAATCATTAAAAAAAGATTTTTTTTAAATTATAATCATGCATATGTACTTAGTACTTGGTTTGGGCCAAGTGTGGGCGAATCACTGCCATAATGCGGCGTGGCATGGCTGCTATCAGCCTGTGGCACTGCTGAGGTGTTCTGGAAAACCAGGATACTTCAATTATCTTTCTTTTGGCTCAGGTCAGGTGAGTTCTCTGGCCTATCAAGCACAGTTTTCTGATGGTCATTAGTTTTGGTACATTAGACTGTGTGGACAGGTGCCAAGTCCTGCTGTAAAATGAAGTCAGCATCTCCATAAAGCTTGTCTGCTGAAGGGAGCATGAGGTAGCCTACTCTAAAATATCCTGGTAGACGGTTACGCTGACTCTGGACTTAATAAAGCAGAGTGGACCAACACCAGCAGAAGACATGTCTCCCCAAATCATCACAGACAGTGGAAACTTCCCACTGGACTTCAAGCATCTTGGATTGTGTGCTTCTCCATTCTTCCTCCAAACTCTGGGACCTTGGTATCCAAATGAAATGCAACATTTGCTCTCATCAGAAAAGAGAACTTTGGACCACTGAGCAAGTTCTTTCTTTCTTTAGCCCATATAAGAGCTTCTGATACTGTTTGTAATTCAGAAGCAGCTTAACAAGAGGAACTACGACATCTGAAACCCATGTCCAGGATCTATCTGTGTGTGGTGGCTCTTGATGCACTGACTCCAGCCTCAGTCCACTCCTTGTGAAGGTCCCAAACACTTTGGAATGGCCTTTTCCTGACGATCTTCTCCAGACTGCAGTCATCCGTGCGGCTTGTGCATCTTTTTTTTCTTTTACATACCTTTCCCTGCACAACTGTCAGGTCAGCAGTCTTCCCCATGATGGTGAATTCTACTGATCCAGATTGCGAGACCATTTAAAGTCTCAGGCAGCCTTTGCAGGTGTTTTGGACCTTACATTAGTTGATAAATATTCTAATCTTCTGAGATTTTGAATTTGGGTTTTTTTTCAATCTGCAAGCCATAATCATCAAAATTATAACAAAGGCTTGACATATATCTCACTTTGCATGTCATGAGTCTATATCATATATTAGTTTCACATTTTAAGTTGAACTTTTGGACGATATTCAAATTTTCCAAGTTTCACCTGCTGTACTTTTACATGATCTCAGTTGTATTGCTTAATCCTAAAATAGGACAGCAAAGCAGAGGAAGGAATTTTCAAACCAGTGACCTGAAACTTTGTTCAGTGATATTTATGTTTGCTTAAAATTTTGAGCATATTTCAATGATTCCAGAAAAAGAGCAACAGTCCGGGTGCACATTCCAGCGTGCTTGTGTTGGATGTGAGAGTACGTTCAGGATCACTCTGATAAGGATTCTTAATTCTTAATGTCAGACATGCATCCAGTTGCGTTTTACTTTTTTAAGGAACAAACTCCAAATATGCTCCAAATATTGTGAAAACATGTTTTATGACATTTTATAGTTGTACCATGTGTTTAAGTGGTGCCGCACAGCATGCTTACTTTACATGAAGTTAGATGCATTGACCTAATGATATGTAATGCTGACTACGCCCAGAATAAAGGACTTTTATTCAGTCAGTGGGCCTTAGACTACTTTGTTGTAGGTGACGTCAAGCATTTGTGTCGGATTTGCTGGTTGTAGTTTGGCAATGGCGGCAGATACGAAAGTAAAGGAAGCTTTTCAATCCATTCTGGCTCGGCTCCCAAATATCCAGAAATTGAAATTGAAGGCTGCTGCCCCCAAGAGTTACGATAACTTGCTTCACTCACTCGGGCGCATTGCATACGCTAGCGATAGGGGTAAAATCAGATCCATTTGTTTCGAACTTTAAAAGGAGTTCACCCCTCCCACCTGAAAACGGAGCTCAATTGTGAAGATCCAGACCCTCTGTACGAAATGAGTAAGAGGGTATGGTAAGACCAGGCTAACCCTGATACATTGTATGGGCTCTATAACAACGTGTAATAACTTGTACTGATGGGTTACATACACCATGATGAGTGGTAGCAGTTTGGAGGTACATAATGTACGTGCAATGTAACTAACCCTTACCTTAAGCCTTTAGATCTTGTGTCTTATTACATTATGTCTCTCTGCAACCTCTGGCTTGTATTGGTGTTCTTATTTAGACTTACAGTATGCAACCATATTCCCGTATTTATTCCCACAGCCAAGCATGCCCAGGAGTGTTTTGCAAACTCAAACCATCCTGATTTTGTGTTGTGGTAATCTTTTGTGGTGGTCTTTTTATCAACAGGAAATAGATTTGTACATTAATGATAAAATACAAACCCAGGGCCTTTCTAAATTGCTTGGCTCGTTCAATCCCCTTTTCCCCCACGTCTGTTGCTGGATATTTAAAGGCTAAGTCAGAGATCAGGTAATAAAGTGCGTTGAGTACTTCTCCAGACACGCATTATACCCCTAGTTTTCCCTGAGGAAACAGAATGAAACATGCATTAAACACATCTCGCACAATGGCTACTTCCCCCAAACAATCACTGCAAGCGCTGCTCTACCTCACCATCACCACAACTAATATCTTATGGAATTAAAGGGCTGACAGGTTATCATAATCCAATTTCAGAGACAATCGTGTCGAGCACCTCACAGCGCACCAAGGAACCCCAATCGGAATTGAATATGCACTCACGGATTAAATTATGCAGGGAGAAATAATTATGGCGTACTGTGAGAAAAATCTTTTTGTTATTGTGAGCGCCATATTGCATTGTGTACAGGGATCACTCCGGTGCACCACATGAGAGATCCAATCCCGACTAAACTGCATGTTGAGGTGGGTCGTAGTGGCCAATGATGTTGTGTTATTGTACAATTGTTTCTGTTCTCTATATTATGTCACAATCTAATGAGGTAAGGCTCACTTATTATTTCTCATTTCCTTCTATAGACATAGATTGCAAGCTGCACTATGCCTTAGAGATGCATTTTAAAAGACCCCTATAAATGAACACATTTGAATTGTAATGTGATTTCTTCTTACATTGTGGAGAAATAATACATTTTCTCAGAGGCTCATATGCTTGAGGTTCATTGTGTTGTTTGTGAAATGGTAAACATCGGTATATTTGTGGTGGAAAGTTTAGATGTCCTCAATGACTAGATTACATGGATAGTGTCTTCCCCCCAGATGGGTGGCCATCAATAATTCATCATGTTTCCCACAAACTTAATAAAAAAAAGAAAAAAAGGAAAACGAAAAGGAGAACCTTTCATAAAGATTTGTTTTGCTGGCCCACTCAGAGGGTAAGGCGCTCTCACGTCTACGTGTTCAGCCGAAAACGCTGCTGGCTCACCCCACAATATAGTGCATTGCAATAATCCAGCCGTGTTGTCACAAAAGCATGCACGACTGTCTCAAAGTGCAACTGCGCTAAAATAGGCTTAATTTTCTCAAGTTGATTTGATTTGACAACTTTAGATATCTGCTGGTCAAATTTTAAGTTTGAATCCATTTTGACCCAAATTGGTCACAAAAACAATCACTTCTGATTTCATTCTGGGTCATGTTTCTTCAGGGGCAAATAAATATGACTATCTTCAGCGAAAATATGAAAACCGACACTGTGTGTTCTCAAGATGGATCCAAGGGAGATCATATATAGTGAGAACAATAAAGGGCCAAGGATTGACCCTTGAGGACCTCCAGATATCAGTGGGGAAGACTTATTCCATGCTCTGCTGTGAATGTTTACATGTTATGGCCAATAAAAATATGATAAAATGTAAATGTTTGTGTGGTGTTAGTTTAAGCAGACACTGTTTAATCATTCTTATGATTTTGATGAAAATCAGCAACATAAAAAAAAGTGAAAACACAAAACTACTGAAACATAGGATCGAATCGAAAAAACCTTGGAAGAAGAGGCTCAATGGAGTTTGTAGCCATTGCGTATGGATGAACCACTCACAGCCCTTGCGCTTGACGCGTGGTGACTTTTGGTTAGGTGCAAGTCCATGACACGATTTCTCACTGATTGGCTGCCAGGTGTGTTCAGCGCTTCAGCATAGATTTGACGTTCAAGTATAAATCAGCCTTAATACTCCCTGACTTGAACCAAATTGTTGCTCTGTGGTTTAGTCTAAACTTAAATATTTTAAGGGACAGGACTTTGAAACAGCATCAAAGGGACAAAACAGAGAATTGAATAACAGAGAACATAAATAAAGAGGCATACTCTAGCAGCTGGCAAGATGGGGGACTAAAATGACCATAATAAATATCATTTTGATTTTCTAACAAGGCAGAAAAACAAAGTTATGAGGTGAACATTAGCCAGCATTGATTCCGTCTGATCGATAGAATAAAGCAGGCGGTGACCTTTTCCTCTTTTAGAAGGCATCAAATTTCTTGTTCAAAGTCTCTCAGGGCCCGAATTGCAAGTATTAACACAAATTACCAGCTGCCATTAAAGCCTGGCTTCTGTTAAACCACGCTGTAGCTGACCGATAAACTGTTGGAATGGTATGTTGCACACACATGTGCATTGTACACATGTGAACAATGAAACTGACACTGAGATAAAATAAGTTACAGTCTGCTATAGAGACGCCTAAACACAGCCTATTACACCCCATGTTATTTACGATTGGATTGAAGGTAGCGGGAACCATCAAGCCACTAGGCGCCGTGACAATGCAACTAATTTAGCCTGGATTTATCTGCTCCCCTCGGCCTCCGAAGGCCCATGCCTCCACACAATATATATGTCCCAACCTTTTACAAGCCAAAAAGATGTGCTGTCCGCAGAGACTGGTGATTGCCCTCTTCTTAATGTGTAATCAATAATAAACACGATAAAAACATCTAATAAACGCTTCAATCTCGTTTTACAATTGGGGCCAATGTTGGGTGATCAGATGCACATCCAATGGCCACTAAATATAATCTTGTAATATGTTTATGATGTATAAATTTCATGAAAAACACTGATCTGGAACAAAACCTGGATGAATGATCCTGACATGGCGGAAGTAAGGTGTGGCAGCTCGGCAGGTTCTGCTGCTACTCTTCCAAAACCATCACGGAAAGTACTGGATCTCCCTCCTATACATGCATTTCAGTCACGTGACTTCTTTAGTTCTAGCCGCCATTTTGAACACCACTGGCTAATAGAAACAGTGTATTGATCTGCGTCTCAACTAGTTGAATTCAAGATGCTACATCTAAAAATTGCACACTTGACAGCAGATGAGCTGAACAGATACACAATGAAGATCGAAACCTTGGGATTTTATCCTTATCAACTGTCTGGAGATTTTTTTAACGACACTGAAAACCAGTGAGAGTTGGCCGCATCTAGCGTTTGCAGACATCTATCTACATTTATGTGGTCCATAATCCCTCTCCATACACCGGTGAAGCCGGACTATCACTGCTTTATCTCAGGATGGGTTACGGATGCCAAGATACATCAGGTGAAGAGGCGCAAAATGTTCTTGGTCACAAGAAGGGTAGGTAATAAACAAATAAACGTATCTGGTTGCCTTCGATAGTGAAGAGAAGTGTGAATACGTTGCTGTCCCCACCCGCCTTAACCGAGCACATTTCCTCCAGTTTGGCATTACCCAAAGCTTTTTGATAGGAGCTTACAGCCTAGGCCAGAGTATATTCTTGTAGGTAAACAGATAGCCTAGCGTTTGTTTGTTGCCTTGCCTCGTTTGCATCACAATGTTTCCGCGTTGCTTCACTTACTAGCACCAAAGTGCTCACTGCACAGCTTGGAGTCGGCTCTGTGAGTCCAGTGGTCTCTCCTGATGGCAGTTATCCATTTCTGTTGACAAACTGGGTCTTTAGGAAACTTGTAGAAAGCGAGTCCCTTTTTTGTATTGTACATCCCACAGCGCAACAGGTGGATGGCATAACAGCGGTGTTCGGTGCTTCAGTATTCAAAATGACGGCCACAGCAACGTGTGACGTCACAGGAAACGCATGCATATTACTCTGGACTTTACCCAGAATGACACCTCTTTCATAAAAATAGCACAAGGCAGGCTCTCTAACAACAGCACCTGCCGAGCTGCCACATGCCGGCTATCATAGTCATGCAACTGTAACTGGCCCGCAGCTGATCGAGAACATACTTCTTGGTGGATCAGCATGCAGTTGTGCATTGCCTGCTGCACGCCGTGCCACTGGAGCTTTGAAGCAAATTTACGATATTCACCCATGTGTTGGATAAAGAGACAGCTATCGCACCGAGGACGGAACACAGATCGACCCGAGGTGCGCTTGGATGACGTGGGGAAACCCTGCTTTGCATTGTTCTCCTCTTGTGTGGGGACGTTCGGTTAAACCCTGGATCTGTCCGTGGCTTCACAACAGCAAAAGGTAAACGCGACACCGAGTCTCAGTGTTTACTCTGTCGCTGCTCTCGCACACAAAAAACTGCTTGCCTGGGAGACAGACTTTGTTTTCCTCTCCAAGTGCGCACTGAACTCTCTTGGCTCAAAAAAATAAAACTTTTTCAAACTGTCAATCACACTGTGGAACTCAGACTTAAAACCTAAGGGTCTTTTGAGTGCACTTATATACGGAGTATTGAAGTGGACTCTAACCTGGACTATGTATGTCTAAGCAAAATGTGGCTATGTCCCTCTACCCCTTCATCTGTATTTACTGTTCCAGGCTACAACGTGTATAAATGGGATAAAGCAAAGGGAAAGAGAGGAGTTTTTTTAATATATGTGAAAGAAAATATTACAAGCAAGGAAATAGACCTAACCAAACATAAACTAGAATGTATGGGGGTCACTATAACACTCTCTCACCCCCTAGTGCTTCTAATGATTTTTATCCTAAATTGTCTGACAGGCTTTGGAAAAGAAATCTTACTTCTTCTCTGTGCATAAGTCAGGTGACAAATAGTCAGTCAGGTCAGTAATTACTGCCCCATCAGCATCCTCCCCACAATCTCCAAAATGTATGAAAAGGTTGTAGCAGAGCAGCTGACTGAGCACATTGACAGTAATGGGTTCTTAAACCATCTTCCATTTTGGTTTTAGGCATAAATACTCTACAGAAGCTGCCAGCTGCTACTTTATTGAGGAAGTGAAATCCAGCCTCAACCAAGGAGGCCTGGTGGGGGCGGTGTTCCTTGACCGCCGCAAGGCTTTTGACACAGTCAGCCATGATGTTCTCCTCAACAAAAAAAGAAACTATCATCTCTCTAATCGGACAATAAACTGGATCAAATCATACCTCATTGGCAGACAAGTGTGAGAGGATAAAAAAACACCCTTTCTCTACCCAAAGATTGGACCACGGGAGTGCCGCAAGGCTCCATCTTGGGACCTTTGCTTTTTAGTATTTACATCAACGCCCTCCCTCTGTCTGCACTGCCAATGTCATCATGTACGCAGACAATACAGTACTTTTTGTTCTTGGAAAAGGTGAAAGTGATGTGGCGACAAAATTACCTGACCAAATGCAAAAACTGTCTGACTGGCTGTGTCACACCAATCGAGGTAAACGGATAAATTATCCAAATATTTTTATTGATGGCAAAAAATGTATATTTCTTTTAATGAATTCACCTTCTTAGGTGTAACCCTGGACCCAACTTTGACTTTCAAAAATCACTTCGAAATAAAATTGAACTTGTCAACTTAAGATACGGGGGTCTCTTACCACTGAGGCATCATCTTGTCACATTTTATGTATTATACAGTATATCGAGTTGGTCACAAGGCTGTAAAACGTTCTCGGGCCTCTTGAATCATATAAATATGCACTCAAGATCCATGACAAGAATCTCAGGTGCTATCACCATTGTCAAATACTAAGAATTTTAAAAACCTATTATTCTACACTAATGTTTTAATTTTTTTAAATGATTCATGGCGTCACTGCACCTCCTCTGAGAAAATTCATAACTTTTTGTACTGATAAAATGGCTCGAACTACTCGATCTACTTCTAGAGGAGAATGCGATCCCAAAATGTAAAGCTGCTTTCACTAAATCTGCCTTCTCTGTAATTGCAATGGGTCAGTCGAACACACTGCCAACAGAGATTATTGCATGAACTACATTTAAAACATTTGTGCATTTAACTAAAAAAGGGCTTCTAAAAATTCAAACTTGCACATGTTTAGTAACGACGTCACAAGGGAGCAGCCTGCATAAACATATTTATATTTAACGTATGATGTTAAAATGTATACGTAAGTCCATGGTCACATACTCATCTACAGTTAAAATAAGTAGTTGTACTGTAACGTCAACCCTCCAAGGAACTACAGGTGGAAATGAGCATTTCTGCTATAACCTATACAATGCTTCTTTCCTTTTGGACAATGTTAAATTGTGCACTGTCCTGGTCTAAATAAAAAATGTATCAGACTATACCATACCATGAGTGTGTATGAGAGTGCAAGTGTGGGGCACAACGGATGCAAATTAGGCCAAGGCAACAATCCGGCATAGCGTGTTAACATGCATGAGTCCCATGTATGTTCAGTAAAATGCACAGTCCAAATAAATCAATAAACATTTTTAGAAATGTCAAAAGTTAATGAACCAATTCCTTCTCAGTAATATTGCAACATGCTTTTTATTTGTACTTTGGTGTTGTTTTGGCATTACAATAAAACACATTTTCAGTATTTTATGTCCAATATTATTATCATATTTCATATACTCCAAAACCCTTCTGGCTACATGTGCATGGGACAACAGTGAACAGTGAAGTCTCAGAGAAATCAAAATGTAAGAAATGAGGGATGGCATTTTTTTAAACAGGCTGGTGGAAAGAAGCAGCCTCTTAACTCTATCAGCTTTGGCACTGGGTTGCCTTAGTAACCATGACATCACCTTGAGAATGTGCTGGGCGGGTCTCACACCTCCAACACCGAAAATAGTTAAGTGTTAATTTTTTTTCATTCTCTGCCCCCAACTCAATGCACATTGTGTTCTCATCAGCATTAGCAATAAGTTTAGTACAAAATCATGTGACGTTTTTCCACTTTCTCAAAAAAAAAAGTGCAGAGTTTATTTCTCACATTTGACAGTGCTCATCCATGTTATTATTTCTGGATACTTATATTCGCAGCTAGAAATGAAGCTTTTTAGGAACTAATTAAAATGCTCATATTGGTCTTGAATTTTAATCAGACACAGGAATTCCTTTGTGTGTAGTTGAGCTTGATGGAGATGTAGGCCAGCAACATGATAGAATATGTCATACCAAAGGAATTTGTTATTAGAGAGGTGTGGGTTAGGTTTAAGTAAAAAGCAGACAAAGGACACTGTTATAATTATTGAACGAATAATACACAGAAATCCGTGTATCATTCTTTCAATCAATATTCAAATTGAAAATTTTGATGTATCTTGTTACTGGCGTTAGACCTGTGACCCACACTGACACAGCTCCGGGGTTACTGCTAAAGCTACTTGTGCTTCTCTACACCTCCTCTCTGAAAGAGAGGAAACGTCAGCTGTTGCAAAAGAATAAATCATAACTGATGATATAATCTGAGCCCATGCTTTCAAAATGTATCTTTCTATTTAAGCATCAGATTGAAAAATCTAAATTTAAGCCATATAGAGTGATTTGCTTTCATTATATACAATGAAAAATGCTCATAGCAGACGTTTACATTAAAGTCATTTAGTTTTTGTTTTCAATTTGAAAATCAAATGAAACTAGAAATGCAATGGCTGCGCCATTGCGATTGACTGCGGAATTGCGGGAAGCGAATGCAGAAATTGCATAAACTGTTCAAATTGCATAAATTGCTTAATTTGCATAATCTTATTTGCATAAACTGGTAAAATGCATAAAATGTCATGTTGCATAAACTGTATAAACTGCATAAAGTGGTAAAATGCATGAATGGGTTAATTTGCATAAATTATGTAAATTGCATAAACTCTTTAAAATTCATAAATCCTAAATGGCATAAACTCTTAAGTTGCATAAACGGTTTAAAATGCATTAACTGGTTAAATCCCATAAAGTGGTTACTTTGCATAAATTATAAATGTTGCATAAACGTTTTAAATTCCATAAACTGGTCAAACTGTTGAAATGGCCTCAGTGCTTGATTGGCAGAAGCTGCACAAATGGCTGAAAGTCCTGGAGTTTCCCCATTGGCTGGATTCCCACATACACACCAATGCAAAAATTTCAAACTCCCGTATAAAAAAAGTGGAAAACTGCAGAAGGCCAATTTTTTCTCAAAACCCACAAGTTGCCTAAGCTGAACATGCAAAAAGTGCAGAAATTGCATAAAATGCAGAAAAAAATGCAGAAAAGCATGGATTTGCGGCAGCCCCATTATAAGTCAATGGGAAAAATCTCCGACATTTTGGCCGATTGTGGAAAAACCGTAAGTTGCAGAAGTCCCAAAAGTAATAGCACCCTTCTCCTCAACATGCGGAACATTTTGATGCATAACTTGCATAAATTGCACAAAGCATGAAGGTGCTGAAAGCTCTAGAAAATCAGGAAAAAGATGGAAGAGGAATAATAATAAAGAACATGAAAACCAATAATTGACTGCGGAAGAATTCCGCAGTCAATCAAAAATGATACACAGATTCTGAGCACTAAGTTGTGAATAAAAATTGTTTCCTAACAGTGTGTGACAGTGGAAATGTTTAACTACCTTTCTCTGTCTTGACACTTTACGCAGCTTTCAGCCCTCCACCCAATTTCAATATGTGTGGTTTGGAGTGTGTAGTACCTGTCTTTCCAGCGATCATGTCAATGTTTACATCCCATTTAAAACATGTTTGTAATCCAGTGTGTTCTTCTTTGTACAAGTTTTTTTCCGTTTCACTTGTGTCCAGTGCCAGCATGTTGTGATCTGATGTATAAAAATACAATGATTATACACAGTAATGACATTAGGCAATGAGTTATGATATAAACTATAATGAAAAATACAATTTATTCTTTTTCTTGTCAAAAAAATGACAGGAGGGCTTTGTCCACCCAGCCGTGATAACAGCCGTCCCTGTATATTTATGTTTTTTCCTCAAAGATAGTATTGTTAAATACCTTTATTATTAAAATGCCTCTGCATTTTCACATTTCAATAAGTGATTTTTATTTAATTTATTACTTTTTAAACAAAAAAAATGGTACTTTGTAATAATGTGAAATGACAATACTGCATTAGAATATAGTATTGCAATACCGGGTCCTCTGTAGCTTTATACGTATTGTATGTTGAATTAAGTATAAAGAGCAAAAACATAACTGCACTAAGTTCTCATCTATGACAATCACAGTCTTTTATTTCCTCATAAAATGAGAATATTGTTAAGAAAAAAAAAATCATAAACTAAACACAGAACAGAATGTCTTCCCCTACCCATGTCCCTTGATGCTGACTCTCATTTTAATTGCGTCAAACCGTTTTTTTCCCCTTCGCATCAGAAAAAAATGTGTACGTGTGAGGGTGTTGATTAGGGGAAGTAAAAATACAGCATGTAGAATTTTATGCTAATTACCCTTTAAACTTCGCTCACGTCAGTTGGCTTCCCTAATTAGCATGTTTCCGAGCAGTGTGGCGAGGCCTGGTGCGGCTAAATTAATGGTGTGAAAACCTAGACATCTGAATATTCTCCACCTCTTCTCTTCCACCCACATCCAGTGGGTGCCAGTCAGTCTTTCTCTAGTTCTGTGCCCATATATATGTGTCGATTTTGTATCAGTTTTGTCCATCTGAATAAAAGCTGGTATACGTATTTCTGATTGATTTATTGCTCTGTCAGGAGCTCAGCAGTAAGCCTCATATTTATATTTGGCTTTTGCTTTACTTTATCTAAAGTATAGTATCGTACACTATAGTATAGTTTAGTATAATATTTTTTTAATCCAAACTTTATTATGTTTAAACAAATTGTAGTCAGATAGGTAGTTTTGGGACAGATAAAGGCGAGGTACACTGTTAGCGTGAGAGTGGAAATAAAACGGAAAAGACAGGGTCAAGCTGAGATATAGAGTGCTGGATAACACTGTGCGAGCTCAGGCAATGTGAGCGTCGTGCCGAGCGGGAAGATGGTCTCCAGCAGCTCCATTGATTTTCTGTGTCTCGTTGACTTGGCCTCTGACGTTCAGCTCTTCCCCCTGTAGCTACAGAGAGAATGGGCCCTAACAAAGACCTCAGCAGAAGCCCACCAGTCACAGACACACTTCCCACTCCAGTCTGCCCGGGACCTTTGTGGTTGAGCTAAAAGCATCCCCACAAACTGCACCTCCCTCTACCTCAGTGACATTTGAATCAACACGAATTACTCTGGCCGCCCAGCTCCTGCCTGGGTCCACTCCATCAGTGAGTAAGTGTTATTTGTGTGAGCCGGGTGTGACTGATATGACCTGATACCCAAAAGCCTTTGCGCTTTCACCTTACATTACTGTTTATGGGTAGGGCGGAAAAAAAGTATTGCTCGTTTAAAGTTCACCACATGCAAAACTCGCTTTCATCAAGACATTTTCATATTAACAGGAACATAAAGTAAAGAAAATGAGTAGTGCAGCATTTTCATTAAAAGCATCAAGCCATAAAAAAAAGAAAAGAAATAGGCAGTTGTCGTCAGAGTTTACTGGAAGGGTGACTCATTCAAACAAACCTTTTTACCTTTTTGTGAAATTGCAATACAATGCAAGACATGTTTTCATATCACAGTAGTTTAATAATGGTGATGTAAACAAATTGTCAAATGACCAAACTATCAAAAAAAGTAAACACGCCACGCAGCACCAACACTTTGTAAATGTCACACTCCATAAAATGCCTCCTTAAAATAACTATTATGTTTTTCACAAAAAGGTACAGTATTGGCAAAGTAGATCATTCAGTGATTAATATATGCAAGAAACTCAAGCTATAATGGCATTGAAAACAAAAACTTTATTGGAATTATCACGTTAAAACAGCAATAATGCAAAGTTGCATTAAAGCGGTACTAAGTAACTCATGCCCCTAGAGGCCATAAGCGCCACTGCAGGTGTCTGCACTTTAGGTTTTTTTACTCATTAATTGTCCGTCAGAGTAAATACTACGCTGATAGGAAAGACAAAGGGAGAGAGGGATATTGTACATCCAATTACACAATGGAGATAATTGTTTTTACTCAAACTTGGCTGTAAATACTGTTTAAGTGGTGCTAGCCCGAGTTAGCTTTGCCCGTTAGCCTGTTAGCTTCTTCTTCATGATTCCATTAGTGTGTATTGGGGCCTCCGGGTCGGAGCAGGGAAAGTTGCAAGCATGGTTTTCTGGCCAGAGACACCGGGGGAGATGAAAGACCCTCCAATCATCCCATCAACACTTGTTTTACCCCAGAGGGACTACGAAAAGGATTTATTAAGGTAAACAAGTTACTTAGTACCAGTGTTTGGAATAACGCCATTTAAAAGAACGTCATTAGGTAACGCCGTTATTTTTTTAGTAACGGAGTAATTTAATTCTTTACACTCCTCGTCGTTGCAACGGCGTTATCGTTACTGGGTAAACTAAGTGGCACGTTACAATAAAGCGGCGCAAATGCAATACCATCCAGTCATAGGAGCCTCCCCCACTCTACCCCCCATTCAGTTCATTCAGTTACTATGAACATCTTTGAACACCTGTCTCTTCTACTCATTTCAAGTGACTTGTGAAAACAGCAACAACAACAAAAAAATCCAAATTAATTGACATATAGCAACTTTTTTTTTTACAGTAACACAAATAGTTACTTTCCCTGGCAATGAGTTACTTTTATTATAGAGTAATTCAGTTACTAACTCAGTTACTTTTTGGAACAAGTAGTGAGTTTATTGTTTATTATTGTTTATTGAAAGGATCCCCATTCAGTCATGCTGTTGCTATTCTTCCTGGGGTCCTACTAAATCCATTCACAAAAAGTAGTGAGTAACTATAACTAATTACTTTTTAAAAGTAACGTTCTCAACACTGCTTAGTACTGCTTTAACAACTAATTAATAATAGGTGAATGTTACAAGAACGCTACAAGAACAATGGTACGAATAAACAAAGATAAATACCTCAGAACATAAGCCGTGAAATGTAGTTTTAACACCTTGTTTGTCAATTATTGGCCAATGTTTTTCTATTCTGGTAGATTACTCTGCAAATGACTCCCCACCGGCCCCTCCCTCTTCAATAAAATCATGTCGCCATTACAAACCCCTGCTTGATATTTAGTACTTCGAATCAACAGTAATTGGCTCGCACCACGCCTTGGAGGCCATCTGCCAAGGACACAAACAGGTGGCCCCCACTACCTTAGCTAGCGCACTGTCAAACATCACATCAACGAGAAAGTGATTAATAACTGCTCCAAGAATGAGTGAAAATTCACTTGGTCCTCACCATGGCAGCGCACCACAATCTTTTTGTTTTGTTGTTCCTCGACACACTCGAGACAGCATTTGCTAATCAGTCATTTGAGCTGAAGTCATAGAGTACACTAATTGCTCCAAATAATGATATTCGATTACGAAATCAACTGAATGCACTAACTCGCTGCTTTGCTTTGATAAATGCAGCCAGTACTAGCTAACTCCACAGAGAAAGCACGCAAAAGAAAAGAGTGACTGTGTAAAAACTGATCAGATTTACATTTGCAGCAATTTTCCTTCAGCGCTAGTATTGTAATTGCAAGACACAATTTGAACAATTATCAATTACTCAAGTACATAAAAAGTTATAATTGGCTAAATGGTTGAGGTAAATTACCACCACCAGACATGCACGCACACACACACTAAAAACCCGGTCCCCACAAATGCATCAAAATGTAGCGGGCTCAGCCTACCACTCTGCACAACCACCCGCGAGGGAAACTTTACCTGCGTTGTGTTGCGTAGAAAGGATGGAGCCGCACACAGAGGTTTGCCGAAAGGAGTGGGAGTTTACTGTGTGAGAGACAAATAAAACATTTCCAGTAAAACAGCTTCTGACAACTCTGGTCTTGCACATATGCCTCCACTCTGTAATCCTGTGTTTATTATATAGGACTGTGCATGTTCTTTTAACCCGTAAATCCCCCCACCTTGTGGCATTTTTAGTATAATTTTTAGAAAATTCATTTGATCTCTTCCACCTAAAGAGAATGTATAAAAGTATTACACTTGCAAAATACTATTAACTCCGTTTACTAGTTTGTTTAGGACTGTATCAACCTCCCTAAAAAGATCCTTTTGAATGTTTCATGTAATGTTAGAAAGTTAACAAAAAACACATGCTGTAAGTTTTAAAAAGGGTAGGCAAAATAAGCATTAGCTTCAGCCTATACCTTTTCGGTCATTTTGTATGTTATGAAGAAGTATACTAAACTGAATGTAAATCATTTGTGCATAATTTTGACGATAAAGTCAAATATAAAGTCACTCGATAAAGACGTTATTTAAAATTAGACATAAACCATGCCACATTTTCAGTACAGCAACTTCTGACGGCTCTGAAAACGGCTCTCGTCTCTGTATGACAGAGAAAACAACACTGCACAAAAAACTGCACCAATAAAGCATGTACAAGTGCAAAGACCAGTGGTAGCGCAGAGTGATCTCTGAATTTCAAAAAGTTGTTTTCATCCACTGGTAGTGAAGGGGGAACAGGGCCAGGGGGCAAACCACATTGGCCCTCAGACCTCCCACTACGCCTACTTGGACCACATGAAGAACATGTACATACCTGAACGTTCAAAATGCCGTGAAAGGAAACATCACTTGAATTTGCCACCAGCAGCAGAATCTTGCAAAGATCTATAAATACCATCTTTTATCATGGCATGATCCCCGGACAGACAGGTAATGCACACTCCAAACCACACATATTGAAATGATATCCGGGACAGGCAAGAGATGTGAAAGAGCCGAGGTCTGCGTTAAGTGTCAAGAATCACACAGCAGCAGTGGGACTGATTTGATTGAACAGTTTCATGTGACCAAATAGAAGCAGTAGCGCAATTCGTCCAGGTAGGTACATACCTATAGCAGTGCAGCTCGCCTCCGAATCAATGTCTCTCTTGTGGTCTGACAGTAACTTTTGTTTGTTGTTAAAAATTGAGACACCAGTTTTGTGACTTCAATTTATAATTTAAGCAATTGTTACGTTGTTTTTGCCATGTTATTTTTACTATAGAAAGAGCCTTTTTTGTTGTTGTTGTTTGTGTTATTTACTAGCACACCTGCAAATTATTATTGCGCGAGGCAGCAGGGGCTGAAGGGCGGTGTGGACAGTGTTGGTCAAAGCGGCATTAGGAGGAAGTGGATTCCAACATACACACATTCGGGAAAAGCGAAACAGGACTTCAGTGTGAATTTGGAGCCATATACAGTAACCTCACCTCTTCTACATCATAAAGACACAAGTGAAACGGAAACACCGTCTTAAAAGTACCTTCCCCGAGCCCAGGCATTCAGATCAGAGGAACTATATGCTATTATTGCGGGGTCCCTCAAGGGTCTGTCCTTGGCCCGACCCTGTTTAACATCTACATGCTCCCCCTGGGCCATATCATCGGCAAGCATGGAATCTCCTTCCACTGCTATGCCGATGATACTCAGCTCTACCTGCGCACTGACTCCGTCTCAACATCAACCCCACAAACAGCTCTGGCAGCCTGCCTGGAGGAGACAAGGGCATGGATGGCAGAAAACTTCCTACAATTAAACAACTCCAAAACTGAAGCCATTCTTATCGGGACCCCCCACCAACTCAAATCCTCCCCTATCTCTGACATTTCATTCTCTGGAATCACCCTCCCCCTTTCCACCACTGTACGTAACCTGGGAGTCATTTTTGACCCTCTTTTGTCATTTGAACGCCACATACAAAATCTCTGCAGAATCTCCTTTTTCCATCTCAAAAACATTTCCAAACTCCGCCCCAGTCTCTCCCCCTCTGACGCTGAAACACTAGTTCATGCCTTTGTCTCCTCCAGGCTGGACTACTGCAATGCCCTCCTCGTCGGGATCCCGGCAAAAAGTCTTCAAAAACTTCAATACATTCAGAACGCCGCGGCCAGGATCCTGACGAGGACACCAAAGCACCAGCACATCACCCCAGCCCTCCGTGACCTCCACTGGCTCCCGATCGGTCAACGCATCAACTACAAAATCTGCCTGCTCACCTATCAATGCATCCATGGACACGCCCCGGACTATCTCACCGAACTCCTCACCCCTCCGCCCATAACCAGAACACTCAGGTCCACAGACACCAACCTTCTCTCCGTCCCCAGAACAAAGCTCCGGACAATGGGTGACAGAGCGTTCCAGGTGGCTGCTCCTAAACTGTGGAACGCCCTACCACCACACCTGAGGGCCCCACAGTCTCTGGAGACTTTCAGAAGAGGACTCAAGACTTTTCTGTACCCTTTTTAACATTTTTATCCTCAACTGTTGTGTGCTTTTATTATGCTTTTATTATTTTATTATTGTCAGTTTTTACTTGTGCTGTAGCACTTTGAGATTCCATGTAAAGTGCTTTACAAATTAAAGGTATTATTATTATTATTATTATTAATAAACTATCTACTATGTTAAGATAGTTTATTGAATATATTAAAATATCTTTAACAAAACCCTTAGCCAAGACGCGAGGTTTACAGTGTAAAGTGCAGTAAAAATATTCCACTGTCACCGAAGCACAAGCAAAGAATCAGGGAACAATTTTAATTCACAACTTAATGCTCAGCAATAACGCATGGGAAAAATATAGTTTATATATAGTTAAAGTTAATAGAGTTTTTTTTCAAAATCACGCAGCTGCACTGGCTCCCCCTGAAGTGAACACATGTGAGTGACTGATTGCAACCGTTTACCGCTTTACTCACCTTTCGGGGCTTCATAGCAAACTCGAGGAGGTTGTGGAAAAACCCACTCAGCCAAATAATAAACAAAACTGGCTATGGATAACGACTCGGGAACAGGGCCACCATGCGCCACCTCGTCCACATGACGTCAAGCTGTACGCTAAGAACGACCGAGACATCGACTCACTGATCCATTCCACTCGAATCTACAGCACAGACGTTAGAATGTCATTCGGACTAGAGAAGTGTGGTCGGATGGTCGGATGGTGACTAAGGCTAAGTAGGGATGTCAAGATTAACCGCTTCCACGATTACCATGATTATAAAAGGATGTGTTAGATTGACCGTAAGAATTTTAGACGCCACGGTTTAGCCAAAAGATGACAAAGATGTTGTTGTCGCTGATGGACTTTCTACATGCAAAGCCTTGCGTCGTAAAGTTGCAGCAAAAGGCAACGATACGTCAGATGTGAAACAACATATTCAGGATAATTGTTCGCGTAAACGTCTAAATCAAGGTAACCGAACCGCATAATTTCAAATAAAGTTGGCCAAATGTTCGGAAATAGTGGCCACAACAATCTCTGGATGTAAACAAGAAGCTTACACACTCCACTCTGCTTCTGAGTAATAAACAGAAAGGAAAATGAAAGCACAAACACACATGTGATTATCAGCTGTTCATCAAAACAGCTGACATATAATGAAGCAGCAGCATAGGTTTTAAGAACATGAAACCTAGCCTAGATTGTGGCCTAATAATATATAATAAAATAATAAGGATTATCATAATTATGATAATTATAAAGTTTAAAAGTTGACATTGTTTTGTATTACACATTGTATTTCTTTAATGCAGAGGAGTCTTACAGCCTTTTTCATTTTTAGAAACAGTGAATGTTTACAAGTTCAAGTATTAAAATGCATTTTGAATCCAAAAACTAAAAATATCGTTTGTTTCCTTTCATTAGGTCAAAAATATTTCCTCTCACAATAATCGTGACTCAAAAATTTGAAATCGTGACACCCCTGGTTACGCTTGGAATCCACAAGCATTTTTATAGCATTAATACTGTAAATGCCCCCCCAAAAAAAGCTTATTTAAATCGGACACCAGAGGGTGCTACTGTTTCAGGAAGCTTAGAAACCACTCCCTGACTTTGTTCTGCCTCACAAACAACTCAGCGCAAGAAAGATGACAGAGGCGCTGTTGGTACATAGTTATAATTTACTGAACAAAAATAATTGTAAATGTTTAGAATTGAATGAATATTGAGAATTTAATATGTTCAAGATCCCAGGTTCGAGCCCCGGGTGCAGCCTTTCTGTGTGGAGTTTGTATGTTCTCCCTACGTTTACGTAGGTTTCCCTTGGGTGCTCCGGTTACTACCACTAAAACATGTACAATAGGCCAGAATAAATAAGACTGTGAGTGAGTGGCTGGTGGTGGTCAGAGGGATCGATGGCAGAGACTGGTAACCTCGCTTCCGTCAGTCTACCCCAAGGGGCAGCTGTGGCTACAATCGTACCACCACTGAGTATGGTGTGAATGAATGATGACTACAGTGTATAATGACTACAGTGTGGCGATAGTGTATGGAGAAACTTGTAAAACAGACTTCTAACGCGCAATGCAAGTGTAAGTGTAAGCCATTATTAGTACAGAAAGTACAAAGTTTAAGTTCAGAAATTATTCTAAGCAGTACCTTTGTCTGTTCCAAAGGTTTCCAACCTGCTGCTTGTTGCCTTACCATTGTTGGTATATTATTGGTATAAAAGGAAGATGTAACAGGGAAGCTCTGTGTAAATATTAATGTGAAATGGGGGTGGGATTTAAAACGTTTTCTTCTTCCCACCACCTTTCAGGAAAAAATTGAGCTTGCTTTTTGTTTGTTTGTTGAAATTGATGTTGTTTTTTCATGCCAGAAATAAATGAATGAAATAAAATGAAATAAAGAATTTGAAATACGAGACGTACCAGAGCCTCTGAGAAGAGCTGGAGACGGCCTGATGGGTGAAGGCATCAGCGGTGCCCGTGGTAATTGGCGCACTCGGGGCAGTGACCCCCAAACTGGAGGAGTCGCTGCAGCAGATCCCAGGAAAGACATCTCACAGGGTATCCATGGGGTCTTAAAAATTCATAAATTCAAATTGATGGGCTTAATAAGTCTTAAAATTGGCCTATTTGGTCTTAAATCTATGGTTAATTGGTCTTAAAAATTCACGTGTTTGACCCAATTTTTTGCTCACAATTTCGTTTAAAAATAGAAATTCACTTAATTTGAGGGGGGGCAAATGTAAATTGGACATTTTTAGACCTTTTCCAGCAAGAGCACACTGGCAAATACAACTTTTTGAAAGACAGAAGGGTTCTTTACCTGCTTTACTAGTTTCAATCCCTTCCTGTGATCTTCCTCAGGAGAGTGACGTGTACATTTACAGCTTATTTCTGTGGGTAGCTGTGGATTGCATAGATTGCACCATGCAGTAAAACTTGGCCTTTCCATGTGGCAGATGGCGCTTCTCAGAGCCCTACATACAATTTTCAACTGCATCCCAGCCAGGAGAGAAGATGACAGAAGATGACAGAACCAAAATCCAAAATTTTTCCTGTAGTGATCGGTGGCACAGTGCCAACTGTGTTCCTGGGAGCATTATCTCAAGCATTAAGTTGCATACACTTTAATTCAAATTTGATTGTTGTGTCTCGAGCAGCAAAGTTGGTGAGCTCAGAATACTTGAGTTTAGAAGTGACTGCATGCATCAGACATCATCAGAAAAGTGCAGCTGAAGAGTCCACTGAAATATTCAACAGATAGACACATGGGATGTCTGGATCCCAGTATGATGTTCAGACAACCAGACAAGAGCGACATGCAGATGAAATATATCATTCAGACATTTCTTCAGAACAGACAACTGACAAGAGTTTGCGCTAGAAGGAAATGTTCATCAGCAGGTTTTAAGAAAAGCTGTCTACACAGGAGTATTCTGAACATCTATTTAGGAACCAGGATCACACAGGAGATCTTCCACAGGACTGGGACCTTCTCCAGGCTGAGGCTCGGATTGTATTGTGTCTGCACAGGTCCTCAGCAACCTGGGACTGATGCCGTCTGATCGTCCAGCGGGGGTGGGCAGGTGCCGGAGGGAGTCCGTATGGTGGGGGCTGGAGACGTGGGTGCAGGGAGGCTGGAGGCAGGCGAAGTTAGTTGGGGGAGGGTGGCAGTGTCCACTAGGCTGGACATGTGTGAAGAGGAGGGAGCAGGAAGGGAGCAGAGGGAGTGGGAGGAGAATCAAAACGGTTGAAATGTTAGTTGAATTCATCCGCCCGGCGATGGTCTCCATCAGCTGTCCCTCTGGCACTCCGGAGATATCCTTCAGTCCTCTACACATGTCCCGGGCATTGCCCTGCGCGAGCTTCTGCTCCAGCTTCTCACCATAATCCTTCTTTGCCTACCTGATCCTCCACTGGAGCTTGTGCTGGACTCTCCTCTGCTCCTCTCAGTCCCCTGAGTTGAAAGCCCTTTTCTTCTGGTTCAGGAGGGCTTTAAGTTCAGGGGTCACCCAGGGGTGGTTGTTAGAGAAACACCGTACCTTCCGGGTCAGTACAGTGTTGTCCACACAGAAGTTTATGTAGTCTGTGATGAAGTGGGTCATGCCATCCATGTCATAGCGATGGGAGCTGCAGATCATGCTCCAGTCTGTGGTCTGGAAGCAGTCTCTCAGTCTCTTATCTGCCTCTTCACTCCACACTTTCACGGACTTCTTCTGTGCTGGTCCATAGCGTGGCAAAATGCCAAAAAGTTAAAGGAGGGCGGATACTTTTGCAACCCACTGTTGAATATACATACAGTGGGCTGGTTGGCTAGCTCAACTGGTAAGTCACCTAACTTGAGCACAGCTCCTGGTTCGAATCCCTGTTGGGGGAAATGAGTTGCCAGTGTGGGTCTTTAGGCAAGACCCTTCACACAACTAGGGCTGGGTACCGTTAAGCGGTACCTACTTGGTGCCGACCGAAAAGCCCCAGTAGGGGGCGGTATCGAAAACCTTTTTTTTTTCGGTGCTAATTTTCGGTACTTTTTCTCTCCAAACGTCAATAAATGATCCGCGGTGAATCTAAAAAAGCCTGAACTCATGAGCAGCTTCAGCGCAAATGCAGAAGCGAAGCAAAGCTAACTTAACACTTAAGTCATTATCAGAGATGGCAGAGCCGCGGTCTGAGCCAGGACTAAGCCAGGACTAAACCAGGACTTACAGTAAACTGGTTAAAAACCAGGACTGAATAAGAAACTAGAGCTCTTAGACAAATAGAAAAGCAGTGACAACACGGTATGACAACGAGAAACACATTGGCTTTACCTTTAGCTTTAGCCCTGCAGAGCCTGAAGTTACGCACTGTTGTTTACAACTCCAGCTGCACCAAATGGCTGCAACGGAGCATTTGGGATCAAAGATTGTTTCTGGAAAAGGTGAGGGCTCACTCTGCATTAGCCATGTTTGGAACAGTTATGGTGCATTTTTAGTGACAGAGTGAGCGCTCTCACTATGTAACAGATCTTTGACGTGTGAGGAGCTTTCACTTTGTCGAACAGCGCAGTGTCTTTAGAAACGTTTAGCTAAAAGAAAACGGTGCCTGATGTGGATCTGATCTGTTCCTTCAGCGCAGAAGGCAATAATGTCCTTTTTATCACTGCTTTAGTGGGAATTCTGCTCAAAAAAAGAAGTTACAGGTGACGCTGCTGCGGCCTGTTTTCTGATGTGCCGTGTTTGTGCCGCTGTGCTGTTAGTTCTCCTTAACGATAACTTTTTATACACATTATTTTAACTCAATTAAAATAACATAGGTATCGAAAAAAGTACCGTTAAGGCACCGGTACCGAAAAGCAGGTATCGTTAAAGTAGTGGTATCGAAAAAAAATGAACGGTACCCAGCCCTACACACAACCTCATACAATGATGAGAGACAAAGAAGTGATCAACATGCCGGCTCTGACGTCGCCCGGCCAAACAAGGTCTGAGGTGCTGGGGAACCAGAGCACCTTGATGAAAATTGGTCTACTTGAACAAGATGGAAATGGGCGAGAACAGGGCTCTGTTGGAATGCTACTACTCCAGTAACCTTAGTCAGAGGGGCTACATGCAAAGGATGTGGGAGAAATGGTCCCTTTGAAACCCACAGTCCAAACTCACGGCGAAACAACTAGTAGCTCAGTGTTCCAACATCCATCAACGGCAACTGCTATCACAACTTGAGATTGACGAGGTACAACACCAATGCTCTGGCAAGGGGGTTGCCAGGACGGCAAGTCGCAGGGGAGAAACCAATGAGCTGATATACTTGAGAGACAATGAAGCATTTCTTACCAGTGCTCTCCTTGTTTGGTCTATTAGTTTAGGTGGACGGCCGTGTCTTGACAAGTTCACATTGGTGCTGTTCTCTTTCCATTTCCGACTGATGGATTGAACAGTACTCTGTGAGATGTTCAAATCTTGGGGAAATCTTTGTGTAACATAACGCTGCTTTAAACTTCTCCACAACTTTATCCATGACCTCTCTGGTGCTCCTTGGCCTTCACTGGAAAAGGTGAGGGCTCACTCTGCATTAGCCATGTTTGGAACAGTTATGGTGCATTTTTAGTGACAGAGTGAGCGCTCTCACTATGTAACAGATCTTTGACGTGTGAGGAGCTTTCACTTTGTCGAACAGCGCAGTGTCTTTAGAAACGTTTAGCTAAAAGAAAACGGTGCCTGATGTGGATCTGATCTGTTCCTTCAGCGCAGAAGGCAATAATGTCCTTTTTATCACTGCTTTAGTGGGAATTCTGCTCAAAAAAAGAAGTTACAGGTGACGCTGCTGCGGCCTGTTTTCTGATGTGCCGTGTTTGTGCCGCTGTGCTGTTAGTTCTCCTTAACGATAACTTTTTATACACATTATTTTAACTCAATTAAAATAACATAGGTATCGAAAAAAGTACCGTTAAGGCACCGGTACCGAAAAGCAGGTATCGTTAAAGTAGTGGTATCGAAAAAAAATGAACGGTACCCAGCCCTACACACAACCTCATACAATGATGAGAGACAAAGAAGTGATCAACATGCCGGCTCTGACGTCGCCCGGCCAAACAAGGTCTGAGGTGCTGGGGAACCAGAGCACCTTGATGAAAATTGGTCTACTTGAACAAGATGGAAATGGGCGAGAACAGGGCTCTGTTGGAATGCTACTACTCCAGTAACCTTAGTCAGAGGGGCTACATGCAAAGGATGTGGGAGAAATGGTCCCTTTGAAACCCACAGTCCAAACTCACGGCGAAACAACTAGTAGCTCAGTGTTCCAACATCCATCAACGGCAACTGCTATCACAACTTGAGATTGACGAGGTACAACACCAATGCTCTGGCAAGGGGGTTGCCAGGACGGCAAGTCGCAGGGGAGAAACCAATGAGCTGATATACTTGAGAGACAATGAAGCATTTCTTACCAGTGCTCTCCTTGTTTGGTCTATTAGTTTAGGTGGACGGCCGTGTCTTGACAAGTTCACATTGGTGCTGTTCTCTTTCCATTTCCGACTGATGGATTGAACAGTACTCTGTGAGATGTTCAAATCTTGGGGAAATCTTTGTGTAACATAACGCTGCTTTAAACTTCTCCACAACTTTATCCATGACCTCTCTGGTGCTCCTTGGCCTTCATGATGTCGTTTAGTGACCAATACACTCTGACCATAGCTCTGAGGCCCTCACAGAACAGCTGTAATTATACTGAGAGTAGATTACGCACAGGTGGTATCTATTTAATGGTTAGGGCAAGGTGTGAACATTCTGCAGTCATCAGGAATGTTAGAAAGGCAATTTAATGCACTCAGAAAAATGTTGTATGAATACTTATGCAAGCCCCACTTTTCTATTTTTTGAAAAATAACAGAATCATGTATCATTTTGCTTTCACTTCACTGTTGTTTGTTGCTTGTGTGTGAAATTTCAGTAAAAAATTCAAACTAAAATCTTTATGTCTATGGTTGTAAACATGACCAAATGTGCAAAAGTTCAAGGTGTATTAGTACTTTCGAGAGGCCCTATAACTGAAGTGGCGGATATCAAGTAATCCTACCAATGGCTATACAGAGCTGGACTGAAGGACAGCACAGAGGCACTCACCATGGCTGCACAGGAGCAGGCCTTGAGCACCAGAGTAATAGAGGCCCAGCTCTATCACACCAGAAAGGACCCCAGGTGTGCAAAGAGGCCTCTGAGACAATCCAGCACATAACTGCAGGGTGCAAGATGCTGGCAGGGAAAGCATACATGGAGTGTAATAACCAAGGGGCTGCAATAGTGTACAGGAACATCTGTGCAGAGTATGGGCTGTAAACCCCAAGGTCAAAGTGGGAAACACCTCCAAAGTAGAGCTAAGATTGAGCCCAAAAAAATCAAGCCATGAAGCCCAACCCGACCCTAGCAATTAACTCGAATTGTCGGCCCGAGCCCGAAACAAACCCGACGTAAATAATTATTTATTTAATGCCCGGTCAAAGCCTCTGTCTGCGCAGTGCATTCAGCAACAGCACCCAGCCGTGTGTGGGAGGAACACGCACAGCTCACGAACCCGGGCAGGCCGAGAGATGTGTGCGGTGTGAGGCATGTTACGCGCAAGAGCATTAGCGGTGCAGGCTGTCAGTGTCCCTCCTCTTTGCCGTCTCTCTCTCCTCTTCCTCCTCGTTGTTCATAAACATCACACTGCATTTACAAAAGCCTACTTTTTACGCACAATCAGGAGCCAAACTGCTGATTTATTGACGTACGTTAACCACTGTCCTGAGATAAAGGGCCGAACCTTGTGGTTCATAGCGCAAGCTTTGGAGCAGACGATAGCGCACACGGGTGCCGCTCCTTGCAATCATAAGTGTCATACCTGGCGCAGAAAGTGGGCAGGACAGGGGGTGGACAGACACCCGTGGAGATGTTGTTGCGCCTCCTCCCCATACTTTCCCCAGACCACTACTGCGGAAGGCTGCGGGTGGTGCGAGGGGGAATGCCCTGCATGCGTTTAAATGCAGTCTTTAAAGGTCTTTAAATGCAGTAAAATAGAATAACTGCCTTGTATAAAATTGCTCTCTCAAAATGGCTGTAGCGAATGTCTTGAAATAGGCCTCTGTCTCTTTAAGAACCTCTGACCCTTTCCGACACGCCCCCTCCACACGCTGTCTGTGGCATCAGTGGGGAGGGGGCTCTGCTGAGGAGCAGTGGTTGGTTACTCGGCTGGTGATGACAGCTCGGAGGCGTCTCCAGGAGGTGGGGGCGTTCCTAGGAGGACTCAGGCAAAGCTGTCCCTAAAATGGCTGCCATCAGGGTTTTTACAGATTACTCAAAAATACATGAATGTGCCAAGGCAACACTTCAGGCATGTTTTTAATGAGGGAATGACATAATAACATGATGTAAAGCTTAAAAAAAAGAAAGAAAGAAAAACGATGAATAAAATCTTGAAGCCCGAATTTCAGTTCGGGCTCGGGCCTAAAATCTTGCCTCTACAGGTAGAGAATGACTGAGTCAAGATCCTGTGGGACTTCCAGATACAGACGGGCAGAATGGTAATTATGAACCAACCGGACATTGTGGTGGTGGACAAAGAGCAGAGGAAAGCCGTTGTGGTCGAAATAGCAATGCCAAGCGATTTCAACATCAGGAAAAAAAGAACACGAGAAACTAGAGAAATACCAGGGGCTCAGAGAAGAGCCGGAGAAAGCCTGGAGGTGGAAGGCATCGGTGGCTACGGCAGATCTCAGGAAAGACATTAGACATCTCAGTCCAGAAAAGTGCAATTCTAGGAACAGATACTGAACAGATCTAGATACTGCAGAGAATCCAGGTATCCAGGGCTCTGGTAGAGGACCCGAGCTTTGAGGAATAAAAGAGATAGAATTTTCTACACAATTTTTTATTACTAAGTCAGTAGTTTACATACACTAAGATTACTATACTTTTAAACAATTTGGGAAAACCCAGATGAGGATTTCATCACCTTGAAAGCACAAGTCTGGTTCATCCTTAGATGCAATGTAAAGACACTTGAAGGTGCCATGTTCATTGGTTGAAACAATGATGCAAATGATCCGCCATCAAGCAAGCCTGAGAACACCATCCCAACTGTGAAATACGGGGATGGCAGCATCATGCTGTGTGGTTGTTTTTGCTGCGAGAGGGACTGGTGCACTTCACAAAATAGATGACATCATGAAGAAAGAACATTGTAGAAATATTGGAGAAACATCTCAAGACATCAGTCTGAGCTCAGATGAACAATTCCCTAAGCATACAGCCAAACGTGAGAAACTTGTGAATGGATACCCAAGTTATACAGTTTAAAGGCAATGCAACCAAATATCAATGAAATGTACGTAAACCTTTGGTGTTGTAAAAAGTAGCAAAAACTTTTTTACAAAATTCTATCTCACATTCCTCTGGAATTTGACAAATAGAAATATTTTTTAAAATTCTAATTGACCTTGAGAAATAAAAGTTAATTCTGGTTTCATGGAGGCTTAAGAGTCACATGTGGCTCCAGCCGCAGGTTGCAGCCCTATTATTAGTTTTGTGCACAATATATAGATCTGTATTTGACAGTTTTTGAGGAACCATCCAAGGTAAAATTATCATTATTACATGACATAATTAGTAGAGTTAAAGATGCTTGAAAATGTGATGCTAAAAGGCGTTTGAGTTCTTGGTGCAATCTCTCTTGCCCTGTCATTACTTCCATCTAGCTACCATTTCCATTCAGCCACCCACTGACACAACCCCCTCCTGTCCCCACCTCCTCTGCGCATTAGATGAGTGTGCGGGTCTAATTGCTTTCTTCGAGGAGAGAATTTGCATGAGCTGTCCTGAGTGTTCCAGTCTAATGCATTTAGAGCAGACTGGAAGAGTCCAATGTGGGGGCCAGGGGACTCAAAACACTTGCTTCATTAGCCAATAATACACGTTTTAAAAGGGTTAGCAAAGACTAAAATTAATATGATTTGGTCATTTAAAGTGATGGGCCGGTAGATTATAGATTTTAATAGTGTTAGGATGGCAGATTGGTATGTCCAAGGGTTATAAATATTTTTTCAAGTAATTCATATAGATATCATGAGCAAACTGTTCAATGTCTTGAGGTTGAATTGGGCCGAGCTCTTGTGGTGAGCCAGCTATGTCTCACCAACTTCATTCACTTCATTGTGAATGGAGTGCACCAGATCAACTTAATATCCAGTTTACTTTTGTATTACTATGTTTTGTAAAACCCTATTTAAAGCTGAGGTACCAAAGTTTTTGTTGTAGAGCAGGGGTTCCCAAAGTGGGGGTTAGGAGCCCTCAAGGGTTCACAAGATGTTTTCAAGAAAACATTTTTAAAATTCATAACAATGAAATTGATGCATTCTTGATTGAAAACACTATATTTTAGTGAAATAAAGCCAAATATCAATAATACTATCAAAGCAAGCATTAATATACTAATAATTTATTATAATAATTATAATACTAAATATATTTTACAGACAACTGTGTTCCCTGTGGAAAAAAAGGGTACCAGAGAAGTCTGGTACAGTGATGTGTCCAGAACACAAATTTCCAAAATCCAAATGATAATCTTTAAGCCCACATGGGTCTGGTATGTTCTGACCAAACTTTGAGGATTTCGAATGAAAACTTGGGGATAAGATGTCTACTTCCTGTAGAGTTTAGGTGGGGCCATACAATATATATATTTTTACATGTTCTGACTCGGTCTACGTCCCTGCCCAGTGTCACCTTTGTATGATGACGCTTCTTCCGGCCAGGGTCCCATAAACCCCGTGTAAACTGCTTGAGGGGGCACCACAGAGCCATCTTTTATCCTGTGGACTTTACCCAAAATTAGACCTCACTGAGTACTCATTTCTGATCCCTGTTACTTGCGTATCGGTGCATGCCTGCTATGTGAATTCTTGCGATTTCGGGCCCCATGACGAGATTTTACCTTAGTACCTTAGTAACAAGTGTAGGATTACAGCAGTCCAGACCACTCCTCTTAGTAGTGGCCAGTGTTCGAGTATACCTCTAGCTTTTGTGTGTACTAGTTTTGCATTCTTACCACAACAGCGAGAAGAAGCCTCTAAAAATAGAAACGAAGCATCCTCCATCACGGATGCTAAGAGCATAGATTAAGTCTTTTTTCTTTTAAATATAAATAAAATGCCCCAAAATCTGACTACTGCTGTGCTGGTTATTGTTACTTCTATTACTAGATCAGTGATATTCTCCTGATTTAGAAAGACCAAAATAGAAATAGCACAGTGAGTGACACGCAAGAAGGGCACAGAGTCCAAAGAGCTGTTTGTTTTTAATAACGTGCCTGAACAGTGGCGTGTACAGAAGGGGGACCAAATGAAAGGGATATAAATAACACAACATCCAGACACTTTCCTGTCTTACCTGGGTCTCTCTCGTACAACCAATATCCAACGTATATCAGACCAAGGGCTTGTAATCCACTGCAGACTGGGACCAGTTTATGTATGCACCACAGAGAATGGATTGAAGCAGATACCTGTAACTTCACTGGTTTATTCACTGTTTATGTCTTCGTTTGGAGTAAAGGTCATGCGTGTGATGTTATAGCATAGCAACAGCATGGCAGCAGAATTCAAAAGAATGGCAAGCAGAGGTAAGTAGGGCTGGGTACCGTTAAACGGTGCCTACTTGGTACCAAAAGAAAAGCTCCAGTGGCGGTATCGAAAAACCTTTTTTTCGCTGTGCCAATTTTTGGTACTTTTTCCCTCCAGACGTCAATAAATGATGCAATGAGTCTAAAAAAGCCGGAACTCATGAGCAGCTTCAACGCAAATGCAGATGTTTTCTTACAGTGAAGCAAAGCTCTAACTTACAAACACTTTAGTCATTATTAGAGATGACAGAGCCACGGTCTGAGCCAGGACTAAACCACTAAACTGGTTAAAAACCAGGACTGAATAAGAAACTAGAGCTCTTAGACAAAGACCCGAATTAAAAAAACTTTTGAGTGACAGTGCAGGATTTCAGCAGCAGTTGTGGTGAATAGGTCTGGGCTCATTCTACACATTAGGACATTGCTGGAGTAAGTGGGGGTAGAAAATACATAATTTTAACATTTTTAAACTCCGTCTAGTCCCTCTAAGTAGCACAATCTGAGCTATGTTTTTTGAAAAGCAAGAGTATTTTTCAAGAACATTAACTCAGAAGTGGCACTGTTTCAACATTTATGAGCATCAAATTAACCCTTGTGCCTTCTTAATGGAAATTTGTGTATCGAAGGTATACTTATAGTGATGACTTGTGTTTTTTTAATTTACATGAACATTTAAACAGAGGTGTGTTTTTATAATGTATGTTAAGCTACACTTTATTAATCCCTGTAGGGAAATTCGTTCTCTGCATTTGACCCATCCTATACCACTGGGGCAACCTGTAGGAGCAGTGAGCCACCAGTGTAGGCCGGCACTCGGGGACCCATCTCCAGATGTGAAGCCAGGCTAATGGTCAGAAACACCTGGATGGAGGACTAATTTATTGTACACGGTTTTATTGGTAGGGGATACCGGAGTAACTTGAGGAAACCTATGTAGACACGGGACGAACATGCACACTCCACACAGAAAGGCCCCGTATAAGGTGGGAATCGAACCCGTGACCTTCTAGCTGTGAAGCACAAGCGCTAACTGCTGCGCTACCGCGGCGTCCAAAGTTATAATTTTTAAAAATAACTGAATTTTATGCAGTTCAGATTGATTTTGACTGCGTGAGAATTGTTGTACCCTCAGGGGGTCATTAACCGAGTGTTTGCACTTTGCTCATTTGCAAAAAGGTTAATGTTAAGGCTCGTTGTACACTCTGTGCTGGCAACAAAATTATCTAGCTGCAAAAACACGCTCACATTTGAAGAAACATTTGGAGTTGCAGCACGGCACAGTGACACATGAAAAAATTCCCACCAGGAGAAGCAAAGAGCTGCTTAATGCAGGAGAAGGCGATGGAGGTATTGTTGGTGTCAGGATATGAGGTGAGACAACGGGAGACTCATTGTTCACTTCCGGTTCTGGTGGTGTGGAAGTGCATGGGAGTGTGTGGAGAATCGCCTACATTTGACGATTAAACTACGTAATTTGGGATCAGATTTTCATTTCAATACGTTTTTGCTTTGTCCTGTTGAGTGAGGAGACCAACATGCCAAAACCACCAAAAACAGAGAAAAGCAGCAGGCAGATTTGGCAACGGAGGAGGAGTACGTAAGCCTCAGTCGAGTCATTGAATGAATAGACCAACAAAAGAAAATGTTCAAGGAATCCAGCAACAACAGGAGAACTTTAACGGATTCATCAAAATCATTGTGGAAACTACAAACACCTAAATGGATGCAATAACAGGGGGCATTCAAGAGCTTAAAACAAGCCTGCAGTTTACAGGTGGACAATCTGAAGGAAGAGAATTTAAAACTCACTGAGCGCACTAACACATTGAAAAACAACGTCTATAAAGTTTGTGATAGTTTGCTCACTATCACCGACAAAATTGAGTACCTGGAGGGTCAGAGCGGCAGAAACAACTTGGTCAACGACTGTTGACGGAGAAGCACAGCACACAGTGGAGGTCATCACCAAACTTCTGCGCTGGAAGGATCGAGAAGCTATTTTTCAGCGTGCAAAACTTCTCAAAGGGACTAAAATCAGACTCAGTCAAAAGGAAGCGAAGAGAACTGAGTCGAGAGCTGCAAGGAAAAGGGGTGATATTGCACCAGCACACCAATGTAAATATCTGGAAAATGGCACAATTCTGGTATGTTGAAGCACATCATTTCAAATGGCCTCCAACACATCTATTATAGGAAGATTCGATTTGGATCTCTCATTCAGGAGAATTACTGAAACCAGCGACCTGGATTTTTAATTCTCACATTGTGATTTACGGAATCACATTGTGACCCTGAAAATAACTTTTTTACGAGAGCTATTAATGAATGTCAGTATGCTAACTTTGACCACATCAAGAACTACTTAAAACAGTTTTCAAAACCATTCAATGTAATTTTAATAACAGAAAAATGTATTCATAATGACAGAAATGGAGTTTAGTATTGAAGGTTCTGAGTTTTATTTTATTTATTTTTTTAACCTTTAGCCAGGTTCGTCCCATAGAGATCTTAGATCTCCTTTATAAGAGAGGCCTGTTTGTACAGTAAGTATGAACTGAAGGAAAAAGCATGGTGCTATGTGTGTACACACAAACTATAGTTATAAAGTGATTGGAAAAAAAGGTTCTACACACAAGTCTCTCTCTTACGCTTTTGACACAGTCCTGCCTAGTCGCAAGCGTAATCAGATGTGTGATTACATGTGCATGATAATTATGAAAATGAACGACTTAAAGGAAATACGCTGTTTATCAGTTGACCTGTGATGAAGTTGTCAGAGCAGACTTTATAGTATCTTGGGTGAGGAGTGAAGCGCTCTCTGTTTATTCTCACCAGCCATAGATGAAGTCTCTTGCATGAAAGCTTTTCTGTCTGTTCCTTGGTGATAAATCACCTTTGGGATATCAAAATACATGATTTATACAGCCCCACACAACACAGGTGTGAACCATTGCTTCAGGATGATATCAGTGATCCGTAGCACAAACACTTGACACTTGACACACAGGATGGCGCCGTAAGGAGTTGTGTGAGAAATGTGACATCGTAAGTCCTACATGACGTCAACAACTGATAAAACATTTGGGTGCTTTTAACCATAAAACTGATCATAGGAAATCCCTATCATCATCAGCATCATCAGAAAAATGTATTTATTTATTTTGCTTTTTAATTGTTTTCTTATTATTTTTTTCATGATGACTGCAGGCATTGTGAATAACCAGTTTGACAGTGAAAATATGTTTGGCTTCACGCGGTGTTTGTCCCTATTCTTATTGATTTTTGCACTGATTTTACACCAGGTCACCTCTATTTAACGTTATCCAGGGAAGATTACAGCAATTTGAGCCCTTACCATGAGCAGTTTCCCCCCCAAACGGATCAGTAAAGTAACAGTACATGTGTCTAATCATATTTATAATAAGAACATCTAGAACCACATGTTCACTACCAGTAAAGATGTTAAAGCCTTTAGTTCACTCTGCCGGCGCTTCAATCCTTTGATAACCTGGTCAAGCAACGTAGAAAAAAAAAATTGGATGACGATGATCCGGTCGCAAATGATGCACCGGGGCAGATGTATTTAATACGATCTTGGAGCTTTCCACTCTATTTTTTCTATCTAAGAAATGAATCTCTAAACAAAGGTGAAGAGGTGTGGTGTCTTGCTGCATCATTATGGCAAAAGGTGTTGTTTCCCCATGGCAATGTGAGAGATCAAATTAGCAGCAAAAAAATGATGGTTTTGTACCCCAAGGACAGATTAAGTCGAAAACCTAAAGCTAACATCTTATATTGCACACAGTTACACACATGACCTCTGGATCCATAGACAAGGATTTGTACAGTTAATGTCCTTGAGCAGCTCCCATCTCCCGCTGGCACACAAAGAAAGAGGCTGATAATGATGGTATAGCTTGTCACAATCTGACACCTTTAACCTCAGATATCATCGTTATTGCTTCGCGGTGTTTCTGTGGCTACGGATACAGCTGCGGTGAGCCCTAGTAGTGTCCGGAAGCAAGGATACATTTGTTGTATCTTCTCCATCTCTGACAAGCTTACCCCATTTGTGTTGGCGTGTGTGTCATTCCTGGGGGGGAAAAATAAATAAAATAAAGCTATCTACTAAAGTGCTTGGCAGAAGAATAATAGATTCATACGTGTTCACTAATAAAACCCCAATCATCAAATAAATTATGTTAAGATAGCAGATTCATTAAGTGAAAGATACAATCTTATTAATTTTATATGACAGGGCAACTTCAAAACAATCCAGATGAGTGAGCTAATGTTTTTTTTTGGTAACATCCCCTCTTTTGTTCGCAATTAAACTGACAATTATGAAAGTATTGGCAGTAGATTCCATTTTAATATCTTTTTTTTATAAATCTCAACTCTGTATTAGTAGCATAATATTACTCCAGAAATCATACTGTGTGAGCGAGGCTGTGAAGGGTTTGGCAAACACACTCGTGAGTGTGAGTGTTAATCTGATTTTTGGTGAGACTGTGTCATTACCTCAGCCTCAGTCAGGGCTGAACTGGCAGAAAAAATCAGCCCGGGACGTTTAGGCCATTAGCAATACAGTGGGCCATCATACAAAAACAGTATGTAGAGACCGGGGCTATTTGTCACACTTTTTTTTCTAGTTCACTGCTCATCAATAGAAAATCAAGAGACTCAGACAGAGTCAGATCTGCATTAAATGAGAGCTTGAACCCTTGACTTGAAGTATAACTCGCTCTCTTTTTTCTATCATATTGCAATAAATAGTTATTAACCTTCAAACCCAACAAAATCGACTGTGACAATGTGCCCCATATACGAGGCAAGTTGTCATTAGGCGTGGGGTTGGTTGTCACTGTTGTTTTTAATGAGTTTTTTTTATTTTATCTTGAAATTTGATAAACCTTTGTAACTTTTTTGCTTTTTGAGATAAAAGGATACAATACATTTTGAAACACAATGCAATGCCACATGTGTTTATAACATTCTTTTTTTTTTTTTAAATGCTCTATGAGGTGTAAAATGTACAAATAACACTAAAATGGCCCAAACATACGGCCTCTATAAAAGTTAATGTTAAAAAAATGTGAGGAGAAAAACATATTTGACACAAAAGGAAAAAAAAGTCCCACCATTTAGACCCCATGTGACAAATGACCCCTCAGTTTTTGTGACAAATAACCCCAAGTGTCCAATTTACCAACAAAGTAAGCTAGCTAACAAACGGCTTTAGCTCTAAAATGGTTCAAATCGAAGCAAACATCTCTGTCTTTCAGATCAGTGTCTTTTGTTTAAGGCACTAACTAATGGAAAGCTCTCCTTACAGAAAAAACCCAAGCACTAAAGTTTGGGAAAAGGCATAAAAAACAATTCAAATGTGTCCTGTCCTCATGTCTTCAGTCCAAATGAGAAAATTATTATTGGAAGAGAAGAGGAATACCAATCCACATATTATATATCAGTACCAGTGCACAGCGCCCTCTAGTGTGGCTATAAAAAGCAATGTGACAAATTACTCCAAGTGACAAATGGCCCCGGTCTCCCCTAAGCTAAAAAACGAGGACAATAGCTGCATTTTATTTCTGCTGAATCCAAACTAACCCCCCATACCACTCACGATTTTAAACTTGTCATTTACAACTTGTAAGTAAGTAAGTAACATTTATCTATACTGTAAATTCTCTAATACTGGCCTGTATTCCATTAGCGGCCGGGTCTCTAACAGAGGCCGGGTTCGCGGCTGGCGGAGGCAAATTAAAGCCGTTCTCTAAAACAGGCCGGGGCTTTTATTAGAAACTATAGCGGTAGAAATATTCTCCATGTTAGGAATTTGTCTCATACTCGTGTAAATGAAAACTCACGTGCAGGAAGTAAACAAATGGGAACCCAGGCCGATGGGGACGCTGCGGAGTGGAGCTGATCCGAGCGTAACTTTGACACAGATGGAGCCACTTTTCAAACCTCCAGTGACTATTTGTGGAAACAGGGCAAACAACAAATGTTGTGTGACCCTCCAGGGTTTTAATAAAGTCACCATCGCGTCTTCAAAGCACGTCCAGCTGCTCCATGTGCAGGTAAATCCCACGCCTCAAAATAACTCCTCCGATCAGCACGAGCGTCTCGTCATCTCTTGGGTCTGTTTTATGATCGATCACCCAAACGCTCCGTCTAAACTCAACTTTTACACAAGATAACAACAAATAATCCAGTCCGCGGTAAAAACGAAACAGAAACCTGCAGTGACATTGATGTCAATGTTCTGCAAACAGCAACGAAACACTTCCTGTTGTCCTGACAAAATAAAAGGCGTCAATGTTCCAGCCGCTGGGAGAGTGTTTGAAATGGTAATTAATAAATGAACCTAATATTTTAGGTCCAAATGGACACAAATCTCGTTTTTCTTCATTTTCCTGGTCGTCCGTTTTGCTCAAATAGAAATAAAGGCCTACCTCTAATTGTGGCCTGGTTCCAATAAAGGCCTGGTCCTAGATGCCCTTGAGTAAATAAAGGCTCCGGCCTCTATACCTTTGCGAGACAAAAAGCCCAAAGTGCTTCACAACACAGTTCAAGAATCAGAAATTACACACAATATAAAAGGCCAAGACAATACAAAAATCATAGCAGCCCAAGCTAATTAAAGGCTTGAACAAATAAATCAGTCTTAATTTTGCTTTTAAAGGTGTCAACAGAGTCAATTGAACGCAAAGAGGGCGGAAGATCGTTCCCAAGCCTGGGAGCAACAGCCTGGAAGGACTGGTCACCTCTAGTCCGAAAGCGAGTGTGTGGAACCTTCAACAGATTCTGATTCGGATTCCGAGCGGGTACAGTTAAATCCTGCAACATTTGTAAAACGAAAAAACCATCTTAAAATGTGCATTCCGTTAATGGGCTTTCCTCTCGTGACTGTGACGCAAATAAACTTTACAAAACTAACCAAATGACCACACTGTAGATTTAGGTAAGGAAATGGTAAAACTCACGGCGGAGTTAGGGAGGTGTAGAATGAGAACAGAAGCCCTGAAAAGGCATAAATATTGTAAATCCTTTCAATGGAAACCATAGGCTTCTCAAAATAGAGGTCTGATGTTCTGTGGGTCCTGGAGGGTGTTACAATAACCTTGTTTCATTTATATTGGCAAATATGATGTGAGGGGCATGAGGCATATTATATCCGACTGTATAAGCCAGTATGTCAATGGAGGGCTATAAAAGGAGCCTGATTGGTGTAATGAATGAGTTGCATGCACCTACATTCAAATAAGGGTCGCAGCGCTCCTGGATCTATTCATTTCTATTGTGGGCTGGTATGGTGCTCATCTCTTATGTTTCAAACTTACTATGGGCTGAAAATAATAGTTCTGCATGATCTTGAATTTATTCAATTGATCTTGAATAAATGTGTCACCTTCAAGACCATCTAAAGCATGGATCAAATTATCAGAAGAGCAACACAGCCAGGCTAAGTAATTCCTCACTTCCGAAATACGTGCTAGGTCAATGTTGAGTCGTGCACGCACGGACACGGGAGAATTATTTATTTCCCAGAATTTTAAGCCCCTTTAAAAAACCCATCAGTGGTAGCAGATGCAGTATTATAACCCATCACAGTGACAGACACATGCTATTTTAGTCCTATTGGTGTCTAAAGGTCTTCCCAGAGGGCTACACTATGAGGCTGGTTGAACATGTCCTGGATTTGTTCCTCTGACCCGGGTTGACAAACCCAGACATGGAGCTTTTGGATGAGTGATACTACAAAGCGCGTTATCAGTCAGTTAAGTTATCCCTGGGTTTCTCTGAGGATTTCTGAGCGCGTTCATGTGAAACAGGAGGAGTATGTTCACATTGGTTAACAATCTTTATTATGTGGCAATGCGAGGGTTAGTTGTTTAAACATAAAATGCCAATCAATGCCAGCTGGAGATAACCAGCACCAGTAAATAAAACACGTAGGTTCATTTTTGATTTAATGGATCACAGAGGCAAGGCAGATTTATACAAGTTTGACATTTATTTTACACTTTGTTCCTTAGTTGATTCAGTCCTTTAGTTGAGTTATTTGTTGTTCGTAGTTAAATTCACAGTTCTTTAATCACTTGTTTCTTAATCCATAGTTTCAGTTACCACAGTATGTGTCCATGTTGCTCTCACGCACGAAACTCCACTTGAACTCGGGTTCCAATGACAGGGGATAACCAAACGAAAGGGCGAAATGGGGCATAAAAGGGCAGGCGGCAGTGTCGGCCCTCCTTAACCAGAGGCTTCTACAGATGGTACAGAAAGCGCATGTCACGAAGAGTATAACTAACTTGCATTACTGTTACTAAATGGCCAGAACCTAGTGGGACATTAGCATGGCTGGGGGCTTGGACAGCGAGGTCCGAGTCAACGCAGCCAATCCACTCAACTAGCATGGCGGCACCGCGACAGACTAAACATTGATATGGACTTGTTAGCATATTTAACTTTAGCAACCAATATGAATGAATGAATGACTGAAATGGAGCGACGAAGAGCAGCAACAACCGGAGACTGGGCGTACAGGAAATCAGAGGACAAATAATAAACAGGAAGTGCTATTTAACAGGTGACGGCCGGTGCACAGCCAATCACTGTCAAAAATACAAGTGGTAGTGTAGTAGTTCTGACTCTACTCTAAAGGTTACATGGAAGCACTGCGGAGGTAATTCTTTCCTTAAAGTAATGATGTTTTTAGTAGGAACAGAGCTAGCCTGGGAATACCCAGACTACTCAAATCATTTCGAACTTCACAGCAGCCTGGGGACCATGGCCGAACCATGGATTTGGAGTCCAATAACAGAATGAGGAGGGTCAGCAAGATAAAAAAAAAAAAAGAATAAAAAGAAACCATCAGAAACTTCCTTTGAATCCCTCTTAAAAACTCAAGTTTAAAGAGTGGCCTTTTTATGACAGTTTTTGTTTTATTTTTATTCATGTGATCTCATTTTTATCTTGATGCGTCACAGTTTGACCTCTTTAACTAATCTGCCTTTTGGCTTATAATGCATTGCTTGTATTTTTCTACATTCAAAAAACGATAAAGAGCCCAAAACCTTCAGAGCATTATAAAGTTGTTAAACAGACTTACAATTTTCACAGATTTACAGATTGCCATGGTATACCTGTGACAACACTCAAATGGGTCACATTACAAAAGCAACACTGCATATATTTTCCAGCTTTTCACTGGGAGGTGGCATTCAGCAGATTTTCACTGCAGCATGCACAGCTGGAGCAGAAACAAGATTCAAAAATATCAGAGTGAGTGCGAATGATATATTTAGGCTGTGAAAATGACTTGAAATATAATGCAATTTTATATCAGTGTCAAGGCAGGCTTTTTTTTCACCCTCCTTTCATGGGTTGGCATCTTTGACAGAAAGAACTGCATTCACCGCATGAGTGAGGTGATAAAGGAGGTGAACAAACAGGGAAGGATAGGGGAAAAGAGGTCAGATAAAGGCTTTGTGTAGCTGTTACTCCTCTTTAGGTCGGGAGTATCTTCAGAGGCCTGACAAGATGAAAACACATGCTTGTTAGGTGCAAAAATGAAAGATGGGGAGGAAGATGAAAAGAGCATTAAATATCTGAGAGATGCAAAATAACTCCAAAAGTGGGGGTTGGGAAGGAGACAATCTTGGAGAAAAGCAGGGTGTAATGTGACGCACCTTCATCCATGTTGTTTTATTTCCTTCCACTCACAGCGCTTTATTAATATATCTCCAGTCGACGCAGGAACACGTAGAGGCTGCCATTCAATACTGCTCCCAATAACACTGTCACAGATCTAGGAAATTATTCCCTGCACAAATAGCTATTCATATTAAAGCAAACAAGCATATGAGTGGAGGAGCACAAATTAAAAGTCAAGCTTGTCCAACAACTCTCTGTTCTGATGGCAGCTGGCCAGTGCAGCACAAAGACGTACATTTAGTTAAAATACTGTCTTTGGCATTGTAGTGTATTTTTGTATTTAGCTGAGATGATCCCAAAGGGAAGGACAGGAGAATTCATTCTAATTTGATTTCAAATAAAGTTTCCTCTGAGCACCAGTCAAATGTCTTTCATTGAGATTAATGTGGAGATTCTGGATGAATGTCTTATACAAATCGATCTAAATCATGTGCAGGGAATTAATTATTTTAACTATACTGACGAAAACGAAGAACAATTACACATAGAAACCCAAACTTTAAATGCGATATTTATTCAAGATTTATTTAAAACAGATCTTGATGGAGAAGTTGATGGAGCATCTATATTTATATTGGTCTCATTAATCTTACTATGGTTTAGGCCTGATCGATAGGTTTACTAAGGTCTATTAAAAATCATATGATAAAATAATCAAAACGTTTGGGCAGAGCTGGGATGATCGACACCATAATGACATTCACCACATGATGGAAGCGAGTATTCGTGTTGGCCGAGGGAAGTGGACAATGTGGTTGTGGAGGGCGTACGGTCAGTGTGTCCGGGAGAGTAGTCAGCAGCCTGAGGTCGCGTCCAAGGGGGAGCCCCGGTACGCTTCTCGGCTATGGCTCTCTGTCTGTGAAGTCCCTACAGCCTCTACAGCTGGCTTGTGCACGCACACCACGTGCAGCACACTCGGCGTGTCGCTCTCTGTCTGCCGTGTGGGTCTTATAGCTGTTGTAGAACAGTGCGTGGCAGAGCCCGTCCAAAATTGTGTTGCAAAAAAGGGTTTTAAAAATTGCTATCAAAAGTTAACTAAATTAAAGTTTGTGCGTAAGGTCAAACTTTTGACTTGCTCCAATTGCAAATTATCGACTCAAAGAAACGCATACGCATGTACTAAGCTTAATAAAAATCATAAAAGATAACTAAGAGATTCACAAAACAAGACACTGCAGGTGACGTAGCATGTTCGTAGGAGAGAGGGATATTGCACATCCAATTACACAATGGATTTTTTTTTTTTAACTTGTAAATACTGTTTAAGTGGTGCTAGCCCGCAGTTAGCTTTGCCCATTCGCCTGTTCGCTTCTTCTTCGTGATTCTATTAGTGTGTATTGGGCCTCTGGTTTTCTGGCCAGTGACACCAGGGGGAGATGAAAGACCCTTCAATCATCCCATCAACACTTGTATTACCCCCAGAGGGACTACGAAAAGGATTTATTAAGATAAACAAGTTACTTAGTTCGTCTTTAATACATATATAAGGCCCATAATCATCAAAAGCCGATACAAAGAGGTCTGCAGAGAAGGGAAGTTATCCATTTGTTGATTCTGCTTAATTAGAGTTCGGTTCCAACGAGTCCATATGCTACAGCGGCCTTTTAAACTGATTTGTTTTCTCTCTTTTGTGAACATGCTGTCACCTTCTATGTTCAGGGCTCCATGGTGACAAGAGTAGTATTTTTAGTGCACTGTAGAGTCCAAAACATGGCAGGTTAATCAGATTAGTTTTCACCAAGTACAAAAACACTGATATTGAGCTACTTGTGTTCTGAGAATTACAAAAAAAAAACTATTTCTAACCATCTCATTCTCTATTTCCAACAATACAGTATATACACTAATCTCCTTTGGGTAAATCTAATGACTAATTGTTCGATGATACACTTTGATCCCTCAGTGCATGTTGGTGTACTTTTGAAGATGACATTTTATAGCATATTTTTTAAGCTCATAACCTTAGGCCTCTTTGCTGCATACTGTGTAACTTTGCCGACTTATTCATGTGCTATAAATATAATGAACTTTAATTCCAGCTTTACATGGCACAGGTTTTTCTGTGGATGCTCTTCCTGTCGCAATCCCATAAAATTACCTTGACTGAGGATGGTACAGCTCGAGACCCGTGGTGATAGTCTTGGGTGATGACCTGTAAGATAACCCATTCCTCTGTTTTAATGCTGTTACTGTGTCTCTCATTTCTTTTGAATGAAGTCAAGGATAATGGAGACGGGAGCTCACTAGTTTTCCTCCTTTTATGCCGGTATAATGTGCACGTTGTCTGCAGTCTGTCTCCCAATCTGTCAGCAGTCACTTCCCCGCTACATCTGTTGCGCCGAAAACTTGCTCAGAGCTGCTCTAATTGGCACGGACGTCAGTGCCATCCTTGCGTATACCCTTCGTTTCAGCTGCGAGCTAGTCAAGCATGATCCATATTCCTCGTGCTGGCGATCAAAACCTATGTGAATCCCCCCCTATAATGTGGCTGCAATTGGTCCCACTGGGGCAATCTCAAAGGTAGCTATAGGAGGAATTAAACCTGTTCTATCTTAGCGCACAGCAAGTTTAAAGTCTATCTAGGTTTAGCAGGCCTCCATCAGCGCATCCTCCTCTCCTCTTTCGCCTTCCACCACCTTCAATCGCTCATTCTTCTTCCCCCTCACACCTTTTTTCTTCCTTTCTTTGATGTGTGCAATCCCTTAATCCCCTTCATCTCATATGCATTGGGGTCCCTCCCTTTCTTTCGCCACTTTGCCTCACACATTTCTCATCACACCGTCTCTTCATCCCAACCACTTTTTCCCTGTCACTTCTCACAAATCTGGCATGCCTCCTCATCTTTTTTTTCTCCCTCCCCCCCTCACCAAATCTCCCCCATCCCCTGTTGGTTCATATCATTCCATGAGGTCCCGTTTTTTTATGATCTTTTTGTTCCCCTTCATCACAAGATCCTGCGTCTATCTGTCCGTCAAACTTAATCTTAGCCCGCTTAATCAAAATTCTCCTGATCCCCACGCCTTTCCTCAACGCCGTTCTGTTTACATACTTCAAAATAGGAATCATCTCTTTAATAATGTTTTTATTGGTTGGTAGAACCGTGGGCGTCACACCCTCTGGAAGCTAATATTTGCTTAATTACACCGTAACAGGAACTGGCACTTAATGAAATTTGAAACATAAAGAAATTGTTTTTTTGCAGCATAGATTATATTGATATTCACTGACGATTTAACTGATTATATAGCGTCTCTTCTTCCCCTGTTTGCAGAGGCAGAGTGGTGAACTGTCTATTAAATGCCACTTAATTATATGATAAGACCAGCAAAGCACGTGCACACACACACACGCACACACATAGTGGCTGATTGAGACAGTTATGAAGCACACGGATTCGTCGTAATATTGTGCACATTGATGTTGCCGTCGCAGTGGCAAGCGCATTAATCATCATACATGCTTCAACACAGACAGCTTAGCCAAGTCCCTCTGGAATCACTTTTTAAAGAGGAGCCCTCTGTGTCACATTAGCAGGAATTTACAATTAATAATGTTATTATAGATGGCCCAGGGGAAACAATGAAACTTAATCTATATGCATTTACGAAATTAATCATACACATCATATTTAGCATAAACAACTCCATTAAAGCACACTGTAAAAAAAAGATTTTATGATTTTCCAGTGGTCTTGGGTGATATTACAGTAACAAATTCAATAGTAAATTGGAGGGGAAACAGTTTTGGCTACACAGTGTAAATTTTATTTAAAGGTCCTATATCATGCAAAATCGACTTTTTAGAGCTTTTAGCCATGTTGTTATGCTATTTCCTTATCAAAAAAAAACCCAGAGTGGTTTGTGGCTTCATTCACGCAGCTCTCAGTAATCCTCCTGAATCCAGCTTTCTGAGCAGCTGCGCCGCCCTCTCCTAGTGAACGACTGACCTGTTCAGTTGTGTCGTCACAGCGGAACGGAAGTGCTCGACGTCTGTAATGTAATGTCTTAATTCTATGCTTACGGACGGATTTTAATTTGTAAAACAGCTTTTTAATTATTTCTGTTGTAAGAGAGAAACAAAGAGAAAAAAAAAAGTGAAGGAAAAAAAAAAAAAAGGATGTGCCCGAGAGGTGCTTCCAGGTCAGCTGAGGTCAAAACAAACACATCCCCTGAGCGACTGAACAGATCAGTCATGTTTGCGCTGCAGCTGTGAAGATGGAGCTCGTTGCAACTTATTCTGGACACACCTGTTCTTTATTCTTACCTAACGATAATGTCACGGACGGAGAAAAAAAAGCGCGTTTGGCTACGAGGACGAGAGTTTATTCAACCTTTTTCAAGAAGAGGCCACTCTCTCAGAAGCTGTTTTTTTTTCTCCGGGATTCAGCGACTATCACCAAAATTGTGTTTTTCTGTGACTGTCACTGATGGATGTTTGGGGAACCTTCGCCAGAACCAAAGTGGATTAACTTTTATAACCAACGCCAGTCCCATAATGTAAACAGCAATGGACCAGAGTGGTGAGTCAGTCCAAACGCGGGTTAGCTTGTGTGTTTGCATATTAGCTTGTGTGTTAGCCCTTTATGAAGCTGTGTTGCAGATGTCAACTCCGTATAACTGCATCGTGAAATAACTTCACTTATTGTTGTTTATTTATATTACGGTAAAGTATGTGCGGAGAGAGGGGGCGGAGTTAACTGAATCGAAGCGTTTTGTCTTCCGGGTTTGAAAAATACCTCCAGAAAACACATATTTATCACAAAAATGAGTGCTCCATAATGGTAGAGGTACAATATATATCATATACATGCCTATACTTAACTTTGGAATGGCTAAAATAGCATGATATAGCTCCTTTAAAAAAGAGTGATACAGTAAACAGTAATACTTTAATGAGGTCAACAGTACTAGGGCTGCACGATTTGTGATATTAATTTTTTTATAGCATATGTTTTATTTTTCATGCATTATTTCCTGCATTGAGCACTTCTAAAACTGCCGTTAAACGTCATAGTTCTAATTTATAATATTTCAGCTTCATGCAGCAACAAGATACAAATCCACAAGAGGCATTTTAGGGAGTTGTCCGAAAAAACAGCCTTAGCTTTGATCTTCTGTAATAAACGCCCTTTCTCCCACCCTATTCAGCTACATAAAAGCATTCTCTGCATCACAAGTAGCAAAACGCATATTATTTTCTGTAAAGGTGTTACAGTTAGACTTAATGCAATGATATGTGTGTACACCGATGAGCCAAGGCGATCGACATTTTTGACCAGCTCAACCTGCTCCACAATGAAATGAAAATTCCGTGACCTGATCCAACCCGCAGGTCACGGGACACGGTTTTACTAACGGTGACAATCAGCTACATAAACCTTTTTTTCACTCGTGTTGTTTACATTGTCTGGACCTTCACCTGCTGCTTGTCATATACTCTCTATGTCTCCTCTGCCTCCTGTTTGCCCTGAGTCTGTTGTTTTGTTTTGGCACTAAGAGTGTTATTCTACCTGATCCATACCCACCTATTGCTCATTTTACATCCATTCACAGATTATTTGCTGCCCAGACCTCCAGCGTAAACCATCACACTTCATCTCACAGCTTTTCCTTCTTCATTTTCTTGGGTGAGTAAAGCTTGACATTGTTGACCATAAAGTGACCCGCAAAATATTGAAAAACTACAGTGCATTATGAATACTACTGCACAAACAGATGCATGCAATATTGTTGAACTGAATGACGTTTATTGATTTTCTCAGCATTTTTGATGATCAACATGATGATCAGAGGGAAACTATGCACATCTTTTGATGTGCATAGTACATGAAAGTACATGATAATGAGCAAAATCAAATAATAACTTCCACACTCAATAGTCCCTCGACTCGGCGTTGTGTAGTGTGACTTGCGGGATGCAGCTTGAAATTGGAGGAGGCAAAAGGCACTCAACACTTACTCTTGGGCAGTAAAAACACAATTCAATTTTAATCCCTTTTCCTTCAAAAGGTAGTTCTACTCCTTCTGGTGATAACTGCTGCACCCCACAATGCTCCCAGAGCTCTGTCTGCTTCCAGGAAATCTTTACTGAAGACCATGTGCATCCGGCGGCAAGGCCAGAGCAACTCATGGTGGGGCAGTGGGGTCAATTCACAGGGATGTAACTATAACGTCCCTTTCATAGCCTGTGATTGGATCGATAAAAAACGTTTTGAGATTTGAATGGCTGTTTGCAGACGGAGGTCACTTCTTTTGAACAGATGAACAAAAAGCTGGAGTCGATGGCTAAATGCTTACATTTTGTTAGCCTGTTTGAAATCAGCGTTCTGTCCCCAAATGAATAGTGAAGCCAGGACCAAAACTCAAGTATGGTCAAGTATGTTAAGTCAGTTTCATGGTAAGTACAGTGGTTCCTCGCTATAACGCAGTTCACCTGTCGCAGCCTCGCTGTTTTTAGTACAATTTTGCTTTTTTGCAGCGTATGAACATCCTACGCGCATTGTGCTCTGCGTCCTGATTGGCTAGTCATAGAGTCAGCCATCCTCTCACTGCAGAGAGGATCTCTGTCAGTGTCCCGTCAACACAGCAGCACACACCGCATGGCACCAGAGTCACGAGCAGCAGAGGCCGGGCATGAGCAGGTCCGAATTTTTACAGGACCTTCTCAGCACTTATACGTGGAAATAAACCCCGCTAGCATGTGGCGCTTCCTTCAGCTAAACACACGCCTTCTGTAGCTTGAAACTGCTACGATAAAACTTTGGTCGTAGCTACGACAGCGGAGACGAGAGCAGTTCACGATGTGACCATTCCCACGTTGTGCAATGTGACATCGAAAAATCTTATAAGATAAATAAAATTCGCAGTGTACACCAGGCATAAGGGAGAACCCGTGTGAACTAGTGAGACAAGTGTATAAAGTGTGTGGTGAGGGGTTTTACAGTAACAGAACCCCTGCAATAAATGAGGGACCACTGTACTGTGGTTTCTTTAACATTAACATCTTATAAGATGAGGTTTAGTGGCCATTGGATGTGTATCCGAGCCACAAAAAGCAGAAACTTTAGTGAATATGATTAAGCATTTAGCTCAGAGGCCATACAAAAGGTCAGGGCTCTCATTTATAAAACTTACATGAGACTGACATACGGAAAATAACGCAAAAGTTTGTACGCAAATTTCTTTTGCAATTTTTAAAACCCTGTACCCTGCACACGATCTCCCCTTTGCTGATCCCACATGGAGCAGAAAGCTGCGTACATCATGACACGCCCTCTGCAGGCCATTTCACCATAAAATGACAAGGCAAAGGGACTTGTAAATGAGATTTCCCTAAACATGAGACAGTAATAAGTGGGTTTTACCGTGTGCGGTACACAAAGAGGGAGGGGCAGACGCTGCAGCAGTATTTGTATTGAAAAGTGAACCTGTCTGTTCACATGTATTGGCATCTAGATGTATATTCCATCAACAAAATTCATGGAAACACATGTTTAGAATGCAAAGAAGAGCCTTGTTAAGACATTGGATTGTGTCAGCTGTATTTGCCAAGTATAGCAAGGTTTGGGTTTGCCTTAGCCTGGCCTTAGCCATCCGTAAACTCCGGTCAATTATAATTTCCCTACATGTATGTCTGGGCTTGATCTCAGTGGCTGCGTTACATCGGTTGACGGGAGGCGGGTGTTGTAGGTGACGTGGTTTCATTTTCATTGTCACACTTCCTCAAACTGCTTTGCTCGCCCCTCCACGTCTCTGTGTTTCTGGAAGTGCGTAATATTTCACGTTCACTTTGTTTTCTGTAAATACCACCTTTGGCGCAGAGAAGCGGCTACGCAGTTTTGGCTTCTTTGTGTGTGTGTGGCGGGCTTCATAAACCAGGGCCCTGTACATTCAACAATAATTTCTAACCAGGCTTTGACTCACCTAAATGTGCTTGATGGGTTGACAACATCAGAAAACATCTTGCCAGGCCAGCCAGACGCTTCTCCTTTCTGTTCACAAGAAGAACCGTCCGGGCAGCAGCTCGCAGCCAATCATTTCCAAGATTTGCAACTTGTTCCAGCATCATATCTGCCGTTTCTCTAATTCGTTGAAGCTGTCTGTCAGTTACACATCTACACTTGTACTTTAGCTGGCCAGGCAAGAAAACCGCTGGATTGTTCATAAATTGTGATGTTTGATGGCTTACAGTATGTAACGGCTATCGGAAAAATACATTGAGCAGGACTCTGAAAAGTGAAAAGAGTAGCCGACTGGCTAACTGTTAGCATACGTTAGGATCAAACGCTACTTCTCCTTTTCATTTCTATGGAGAATACTCTTTATTGAGTTTTAAAGCAAAAACATTGTCTCTAAGCAGACAATGCAGTAATTAACTGTGAGCCAAGTGGGGGTTTGAATCTCTTTCCTGTGAGTCCAGCGAGGAGGCGTCTCGGGAGGTGGAGGAATGAACGATGTCACCTGGGTGTTTGTCTGACAGTTCTTCCTCTTGGTGTCTTAGCCCCTGCTGGCAGCGCTCGTCAACAATATTAATCAAAGTCTAATGTCTGAACAATTAGAGCCTGGCTTGTCTCGGCAACATCCAGAAAACACAAATCCTATGGTGCACAGGCACTCATACAAATAAATCAAATAAATAAAACTACATTTGTTCTGCTTTTCCTGTTTCGCGAAACAAGACAAAGACCACCCGCTTATTTGCCTGGTAAATGACAGAGTCACCATTGTACCAGGGATTTAGTTTGGTCAACCCGCCATCCAGACGCGGCACCACGGGTAGGCCTGGGTGGGCATGTGACTGTACGGGAAGTCTTCCCTGACTGCTAGCTCATGTTGGCACATGTTTCTTTTGCTCTTCTTACTCCTCGTTCTCATTGGGCTGTAATTTTGTCAACTGCACTAATAAAACAGCGGCGCAAATACTGTTCAACACCATTCAATCACAATGGCATCAGTCGGAGAGTTTGACGGCTCATGCACATTCGCAAAGAGTGTAAAGCAGGCGACGCCCCCCTAGCCCCCATATACTAGGCTTAAGAAAAGATCTGGGAGTGCTGGGAGAGCTGCTTAATATTTAACATTTTCACCAAAAGAGTATTGATGTATACAAAGTTATATTCTGCCCAACAGAAGTTGTCGCATTGTGAATGTGCTGCCGTTGTCACCAAAACAACATTTTGTCAAAATCCTTTAAACCCTTTCTAATACAACAACTTGAGGACAAAATGTTCAATCGCTCCTTAATACATCCCGCCCACTAACAGATGCCATAGTACAGAGCTAAACCAAGTCTGATTGGCAAATATGTTGATCCAAATAAAATTAACACAATTCTGTCAAGTCTTTGCATTCACATTTTTGTGATAGTGCGCTGACAGACGCTGCCCATGTCTCTGTCATCTCACTTCTTGTCCAAATGTTGTACATGTATCACAAGCTAAACCGAAATTAAAGACTATTGAAGACCCATGTCAGAGTTTGTGCCTCATGATCATTTCACTGTGGAGTGGAGCATCAGTGCTGCATGTCGCCGTTGCCATGAGAGATGGGTGACATTTTGCTACACTGCCCACACATTCTGGAGATAGACGCTACAAGAGCCTACACTGAAAGATCATGTTCATGGCAGATCAGTTTCTTAAAGGAACAGGCCTCTGTTTTTCCATACTGGGATTTGTTCTTGCCTGAGCTTAGACGAGTTGATGCGTACCTGTCTGGTCTTTGTGCATGGACTCAGTCACGCAAATAGACCAAAGACATTGTTAGCATTTAGCCTCTCCCAGCATTTTCCTATGGAGCAAAACTGCTAGAAGTTAGAATGTATGGCATAATAATAATACCTTAGACTTTACTGCACGGATGTTGAAGTGCCCCTAAGGTGTTGTTGTGCCCCTCTTTATCTGCTTAGAAAATCAACATGTTTCATTTTGTATAACTATACTTGGATTGTGTAACTATTCACGTAACTGTATTTAAATAGGGAAAACATGAGAGAGCTTGGTCGCTTCTAACTTCACCCCCGTTTGGGTCCATAGGAATATTCTGGCAGAGGCTAAATGAGAACAACCTCTTTGGTCTATTTGCGTGACTGAGCGCACGCACAAAGACCAGACAGGTATGCATCAATTCGTCTAAGCTCAGATAAGAACATATCTTAGTATGTAAAAACAGTGCCCTATTCCTTTAAGAGAAAAATATTCAGGTACTTTTTCAATTGTTGTCACATAAACAATCACATGACCTTGACACATGAGCTTCTATTGCTCTCATCCCCAACGTCTTTAACACAATTTATCAGCGGACAGGTTTTAATGTATACAAGTTTGCTGGCCTTGAGTCGGACATGTTTGGTCAGTATGTATGGTTAAATGTCAAACTTCTCCCCACTCCTTTTGGACATGTACATTTGTATACTTTCAAGATAATTAACAAGTTTGCTTTTGTCTTTTTGATTTGTAACAGCCATTATGATGCTGCGTGAGTTGGTGAGTTTCATTCATTAAATCTAGTTCGATCTGTCCTAAAACCGTGTTGTTTGTAGCATGTTGGCGTCTTCCAGAGCTCACACCTCTGCCGTGCGCGTGCTCTACCTGCTGCATAACACTGTCATATTGAGAGAGAGGACCAGGCGAATCGTGTGCAGAGTGCTTCAATTGACGGTATGTTTTCACAGTGTTTCCAGGAAACAAATGTATGTATGCTTCTCCTTCTAAAACAAGTGATATTTTCATAGGATCCTGTTCCTACCTCCCCTTTTTCTGTCCATATGGTAACTAAGATAAATTCCACTTTATATAATAACTTTTGCTTAGTCTGTCCATGTTCATGCTCCTATCGAACCTGTGACCTTTTAAGCAAATATTTGTGGTTCCTTGGGCCCAGAATCCAAGGTGGGGTTGTTGGTATTAAAATAACTGCATTTTTATTTAAGTTACGCCTCGGCTGCGACATAGAGGTGCACTGTGTTCAAATAAATAAAGACCTTTACTACATGGTGTACTCCTTCGACCTCATTATTTCATAATTGACAAGATTTACATCAGTGCCATAGCAACAATGATCCTAATTCCAAGGCAAAGCAATATTCAATTAGTGTAGGAAAGCTTTTACCATGATTCAAAGCATACAGTAGTGTAAAGAAATGTTTTAACCTCACGTGCAACATGGAAGCAAATAAAGAGGGAAAATAGGCAAAAGTGAGGAAGGATAATCTCTCTTCCTGTCATGGGTGGCAGCGTGTTGAGTTTGATGCTTGCAATAAGACTCTGGGCGGTTGGATATAATGAGGATACATGAGACACACTCATTAAAATGTGTGTGTGCATGTGTGTGTGAGAGAACAAACTCCAAGTGAAAGGAGAGAAAGGCTCATTTAAATTCTCCCATTCTCAAAAGGCCAAATCATTGAGTAAGAATATTGCCGTGGCCAAGCACCTTGCTAGAATCTGTTGTGTCAGTGTTCACAGTGTATCAAGCTCAACCAGGTGAGGTCCAGCTCATAAGCAGGGTCAAATACTGTCAAGTTTCTGCTCAGTTTTTGTTCCTGCGGTATACACACATGAACCAAGTGTTTTATATTTTAAATCATACCTTATCGATATAATTGGTTTGTAGTGCCTGGTGAATGATTTGTGTACGGACAGATGAACAAGGCTCTTTTTGAATGATATGCTTAACACAACTTAATGACCTCAAAGTTAGATTTAATCAAATGGTCAGCGTGTGCAACTTCTCTCTTCGATAAAATGAAAACCTAGACATCTGCTTTAGCTTTGTGCCCATTAAAATCTGACCAGTGTCACCGATGTCACTTAATTAAATGTACACTTAGCTGTGTATCTTGTTTACTTCTTCTAATGGCGTGTTGTTCAAAGCGCAGTGTGTGGCAGGCGTAATGAGCGGCCACATTCCAGAGAGGGCTGATCTGCCTCTCCTTCTGGTGACTCCAGCAGCATCACCACTGAACCCTTTCTTCTCTCCTTGACTTCACAGCACAGTAAACAGACATTGAGTTTTTAGGTCTAAGGAGAGCAACAAGACTGTGTTTCTGTTTGTGCGCACACACACAGAGATGCAAAATGTCTCGTACTGTATTGTTTGTTGCAAGTAACATTTAAAAATGGGCTTCAGATGTGCAAACACGTTATAAATAGTTGGGCAGTTTACACTATATCACAACCACAACATTGTGTTATTATTGCATTGAGGATCACTGGTTTGTAATTATGAAGCTTCTGCGCAAATTCAACCTGGAAGACCTGCCGGCTGCACTCATTCATCACCTCATCGCCGGCAGGTCTCTCCAATCGTCCAATCACAGACCCTGCTCCAGCCGCACCTTCACGACAGCCAATCACAGCAGCTGCTCATCCCTGCTTCAACCGCTCATCGCTCAGGATCCCCTTTTTAAGCTCCCTGGTCAATCACTCAGTCGTTTCCCAGATGTGTTACGACCCTCCTCCACCCCTTTCTCCGTTCTGGTTATCATTCATCAGTGCCGTGCATTTCAGATCATTCGTTCCATCTTCCACCGGGGTCTGAGCCCCAATAATGATTCATGTTCGTTAATAAAACACTCATACCGCCATTCTGTCTCTGTGAGTCTTTTCAGGTTGAAATGACATAATATACTTTGGACAACGTAAAAAAAAACACGCACTTTAACGACCCCTAATTTCTACGAGACACAGCAAAAGCAAATTATCTGGTCAAGATCAACTTCTCTTTCTATAACAAATTTACAACAATCACGGCTGCCCAAAGTGCCCAATAAAAAGTATTATTATTAAGGCCCAGTATTACGTCACGGCATATTGGCATAGCAACGCAGTGCACGGCGCGCACGAAAACAGCACAAAACACTGTCCCCCCATTCACACGTGAACTCACCGCGTCACCAGTTTGCTTTGGTAAACTAAAGAGCACCCATGCTGCACACTCCTCCGTCTGTGCCGAAGGAGCTCATTTAAACAAGGGGATTGTTCTCACAGTTCCCATTTTTCTTTTTTGTTAAGGTTGCTCATGGATTAACACTTTGAAAAACCCAGCATGTCCTCAAAACACAATATCAGACTGTTTTTTAGTAGTGTGGATGAGCTTTGTGATTACATCCCAGCAGACATCTCATATTTCAAGCAAGTAAAACACATCTACTTTGAAGAGTTTTCAAGGTTCAGTGGTTGCTGATATGATGGAAGATGGAGCTGGGGCATGCTGCGTATTCGCCTCAGTTTCACTTTGTATTTAAAGCAAATTCAAACAGTTACATTTAGAAAAGCATAGTAAGGGGAAATATTGTTTATTCTTCAAAAGCTCAAGGCTCAGCAGGTTGTGCCAATACGTGAAGCAATTATTATGGGAAGCTTTGTCACCACATATTTGTTCATTACACCAGTTTGCATGGAAAAATGAATGAACAAATGCATTTCTAAGACACGTTCATCTTTTCCCCCAATATTGAGGGGTTAGTTGCGAGATATAATAAGATACAGACGTAATAAAGATGCAGCTTAATGGCCCTTTACCTGATATATTTTACTTTTTGTTGGGTAGTATTAGTTTTCCCCATAAAGTATATTATAAAAATAGTTTGCAAAACAGTTTGCGTTGTATTATGATTTGTTGATGTTGTGTGTAGTCAGCTCAAATAGCCAATATGGAACAAAAAGGGGGTTACACTTTTCATCACATTTTGACTACAAAGGATTAGCGCGATTTTGTCACATTTAATAGTTTTAATCAAAATTTGACAAATGGGCAAAACATTTGGCTTAGTGCCTTTTATCGCAGAGTTATTTTTAGACACTCAGATGCCCCTATTATAGAAAGTGATATAGAGCTAGGGGTGGGGAATTAGTCTCTGAACGTCAAAATAGACATCACCTGGCGCACAGACAAGGCGAACAGGGTCCCATTTAAAGGGATATTTCAGGATTTTTTACATAGGGCCTCAAGTTATCCAGAGTGTTGTTGATTTCTGGAGTTTTTTTTAAATTATTTTTCAATTCATGCAGTCCTCATATTTGAAGAGTTTAGTGGTGCTAGGCTAGTGCATGTCTATGGTAACTAGTAGCCTGCATTAAAAACTGTCGGACCCAAGCACAGTGCGCCTGAGGCAACGCACTTATAACACCAGGCAAGGCAAGGCAACTTTGATTAGACCGCGCATTTCGTACACAAGGGCACTCAATGCGCCAGACTAACAACATAAATGTCACAAAGGAGCTTTCTACAAATCAGATATGGCAACATTTGGGGGACTACCCGATGGTTTTGAAGAGGTTTTTAATTCAGGCTGCTAGTTACCATGGACATGTGCTAGTCTAGCACTAGCCTAGCACTAGCCTAGCACTACTAAACTGTTCAAATATAAGGACTGCAAGATTTATTTAAAAAAAAATCCAGCCAGAAGTCATCAACACACTGGATAACTAGGAAATGAGGCCCTATGTCAAAAATCCTGAAATATCCCTTTAAGTCTGGAGAGCCTGGCTGAGCACGCACCATCAGTCCAGGGAATGTTTCACATTCAAAAAAGCCTATGAGAAAAAAATCAATACCGTAATGGTTGATGTAAAATACATTATTTACATGTGGTATACTTAATATACGGCATGAAAGGTTTGGTTAAAACTTACCAGAACCGTTATTGTCCAGTCCATGTTTTTCTCTTGTTGTCAGTGAAGCACTGCGTCCTTGGCTTGTGGAGGAGTGCAAGTTTGTGGATTTTTTCTGTGGCTTTTAGGCCGCCCTCGAGTGTCGATTTTGGTCACTCCGTACAGGCAGGTCGGGCTCCTGAGCAGTAATCACAAGGTGTGTTTTAACACACCACAATTATCAACAGGATAATTGGCCAATCCTGGGAAAGTAAAAGTAAAACTGCCAAATATGCAGTTACACAACAAACTTATTTAATCTCATCTCAAGAACAATCTTCCCACTGAACACAAAGAAAGCCTGCAATAACGCTCAACATCACCGGAGAGATGGAAAAAATCCAGACGCCGCAGACGTTGCAGCACCTCTCAGATCAAGCCCAGGGAATCACTCAGACAAACAAATAGGAAGGCATGCGACAGCAAGAGAAGAGAATCTGGTGAATTTAGGAACAAAATCAGCTACAAACTCTTGCTAACTTGTCTAATGGGCAAAACAGAGACACGCGAGGAGCTGTCAGAGAATCCGAATCCGAATTGGGTTTATTGCCATTGTTAGTGAACAGGTTCATAACCCATAAGAACCCAGACCCCTTTTTAACTATGTAGGTTATCACACAGACTAAATGGATCATGTAGAACACATTTCTGATGTGACATATATGTCACATTGGGCGTTTGTCAGTACTATATTTTTGATTACATGTTATTTGAAAATCAATCCACTTGATAGGTTCTTCTTCAGAAACACAAAGTCTCCATTTTATCTGCATTTTCACAATATAAATCACAATTACTTACATTTTAATAAGGTGAAGTAACAAAAACATCCAGTTCATGTCACTTTACCTGCTTTTGACACAGATTTGTCGAAGTATTCAATTTGTTGTTGCACAACTTACGTAAGGCCTAGGGATATCAGGTTAGGCTTATTTGAAAGCTAGAGTAGATTCCAAACCAAAACACAGTACATAGCTATCATGGTTTATATTATACTACATACTATACATGCAGGGACCCACAAATGTGCGATCGGCCCCAGAGGCCTATGAAGATTATGTATTGTTTGTTTGGCAGACAAAAATGAGTAGATTCCAAAACAAAAAAACAGTAAGTCTCTATCACGTTCTATTCCAGAGTAATGGGCAAATGAAATATGTACAAAGGGTGGAATACGAACTCACGACCAAATTTCAACTCAATGTTACTCTGCCCCCATGAGGGACTTGGGCGAGGGCTAATTATATAGCTCTGACTGAGCTTTTTCCATTGTATTCCCCCAAGTCTCTATCATGTTCAGTTTTCGATTTATTGCCGCAAATTCTGTGTTCTCACAGTGGGTCCTTATGGAATTTTCTTTGGTTCAATTGTGCAACATGAAACAGAAAACATATAACATAAAACTTGGTAGATAAACAATCAACAAAAAAAACTTTAAAACTAAAGACTATAAGGGCATGCAGGAAGTTGATAAAAAAAAATGATAATAAACAACAACAATTTGGCGCAGACAAACAGCATGAATATACAGATGTACTGGTGCATTAAGCGTTAGCAGCAGATATGAGTGTGGACATATAGTCCAATAGAAGAGGAGGATATTTGTTCACACGGACAATAAGTTTCATCCTTGAAGAGAAAAACTGTCGCTGTATTTATTTTGGATTGCTGTAGCCAAAAGAAGCAGGCTTGGAGTGGATCAGCTGGACATCCGACAGTGAACTGAAAGATCTGTCTTTTGTACATCTAAACGCACTGTTAACTAGTTTTATGTACATAAATGAGTTGCTATCACAGGACATTCCGCAAGGTTGTGGTGGCCTTATGAGGCCCCGCGCCAAACACAAACAATCCACTTTTTTGTAGATCGTTTGCAGATGTTTCTGTTTGCGTAGTGCGGGGGCAGGTGAGGGGCAGTGTTGGGTAACGTTACTTATAAAACTAACTCGCTAGTTAGCTCGTTACTCCTCTGGAAAAGTAACTCATTACGTTACTGCGCGACTTTATAATGAAGGTAACACGTTAGTACTTATGCGTTACCAATAATAAACATCTATATATTCACTGTAATAGGGAATCCAATGGGGATATTACCATATTTCCCGGACTATAGGTTTTAAGCCCTATATAAGATATATAAGATAAGCATTATCTAGGGACCCCAAATAATAAAACAATCACCCCCCGACGTCTGCTTTTTATGTGGCGCATTCGCACGGGATAACCGAAGCCTGAGATTCTGGTTTAAATTGACAGACATCTCCTGGATATGATGATATGTTGAGGGAGGCTTGTCAAAGGTGCGGTTACGCCTCCGTGCCCAGGTGATTGTTCAGAAGTGACACAGAGGATGAAGATTTCAATGGATTTAGTGATTTGGAGTGAGATGGAGAGTTTGGTATGTTTTTTATGCTATAGTTATCTGAACTGTTCGTTGTTTATGCTTCATGTAGCTAACCATCAATGTGTTATGGCATTTTTTGGTTGGTGCGTCTTATACTCCGGAGCGACATATATTCTGTAAAACATGATAACTCTTTGACTGCCATTGACAGAAATTACCATCACAGAAATGCAAACCGTAACCTGCAACCTAAAAGAATTCTCGCCATTTACAATTTTTAAGATGAAAAAAAGCTTTACCTGTACACCCACAGCAGTTCAGGCTAGCCCCAGAGCAGACCTCAAGACACACTACTGCTGTCAGCGATTGGTGTCCTATTATGGGAAATTAGGAACAGCTCTAGAAACCATCACAGCTCCTTTCATAACTGCACTGACACATTTAGATGCTCCTTGTCATGGCTGACAATGACACACGTCCAGGTCAACGATGAGGAGAAGGAGGTTCCTAAGCTTATTTGCACTGTGTAGATGTAAATGGAGAAGAGTGAGGGATAACAGTCCACTAATAATACGTTTATGGCTTAGGCCCTGAAGAAGCAAGAAACAGGGACCATTAAAACAATATATTGTAAAATTATTGTACTGATGTCAACATCAGGTTCAAACCAAGACAAATTATTTAGGATGATTTTAAGGCTAAAGACTGATGGTCTCATGTAATTATTAACAACTATACCGCTACTAAGCTGTAAGACTGAAGTTGTAATACAACTCATTAATTTGATTTATTGTCACATGAAATTTAGACATAAATTAGAAATCCCCGTGGGCTGCCATATGTGATGTGGCAAACTCCTCACATGAAGCTGGATACACTGAAAACACGAGATGCAGTTTGATTTTTCCTCATCAAGCAGAGTGACCTGGCATTTCGGTGACTTTTAGAGGTGTTACCATGCTGACACATTGCTCTCTCATTTTCCCAGAATCTACCTCCACCCCCTCTCCCTTGTTTCATAAATCTTTTGTTGTCTGCTGTATTTACTTCACATCCATATGGAACAACAGTCATTGTTACTAAAAGAATTAATGTTGTATGCTGTTATTTCATAAACTGAACTCACCGAGCAGGGATGTAACAATTATTCAAAAAAATCGGTTTAAAATCGCTTTAAACTGCTTAACAACGTGAATTGGTGTTAAAAAAAAAAAAAAAAAAAGAATCATTAAAAGGACAAACATTCAGATTTAAATAAAACTGATTGATGATTAGTTCATTTTCATATCTTGTAATTTTTTTTGTATTGTGAAGTTCTTTTACTTAGATAACAGCAACTGTTTGTTAATGGACAAAAATGCACATGTTAAAATGAAAGAAACATATTGTGGTTAGAAAATGAGTTATATTCATTTTGTTAAAAAACAAAAGGTTAAAAAAAAAGTTGAAAATCGGGAAAAAACTAGATGCAAACAAAATAGATCAAAAGCAAAAAGGCTTTGCCCAACAAGGGCCATTGGTTCCCAAGCTTTTAGGGCCGCCAAAATCCACAGACCAACACCAACAAACCACCACTTTGTAAATTTACAACATCTTTATTCCTAACCCTAACCCTAAGGCTCTTATGTCTTATTCCATTATGTACCTCCAAAGTACAGTACACATTATTCCATTGTGTATGTATGGCATAGGTTTTAACACATTGTTACATAGCACATTACATTGTACTAAATTTAGTTCAAGGTAGTGTAAAATAAAGTCTTACCGCTTTTGCGAACTCGTCATTATGTTTACATACAGCATCCAACACACGGTCAATTCCATCGATTTCTGTCCATTTGAGTGCACAACCAACAGTCAGCGGCTGCGTCTGTTTCTTGTCTACAGATGTGATGTGTGGGATGCACTTATAATTTTCTTGCGTATAAAGTAGTAAAGGTAGTAGAATAGCGAACGCTGTGTGGTCCTCATCTCTGTTCCAAATACCAAATCACCAGCTGTGTTATTATCAAATTGCAGCACAAACCTGTCTCTTCACTTCCTGCCCTTGAAATTTAACTATCTGCAAAATTGTCTATGCCACTGGACCAAAAAACAACAACAACAGTGCATTACATGCAGATAATTTCATGTCAACTGCCCACCGCCCCGCCTCTCTGTGGGGAACAGAGCGGCAGCACCACAGGTGAAGTTTATTCACAATCAGTGCAGCGCACCTACGTGAACTTTCAAAGCAGCTTCTCTGCTCATCAGAATGAGTTTGAACAGGAGCTGACCGACGTGTGGAGGAGCGCTAAGCAACTGTTAACTCACCTCATTAAATGACAAGACTGCTGGTAAGCGTGGCTCCTGTGTACTGTGTTAATGTCGGGTCTAGTGTGTTTACAGGCAGTATGGAAATTTGGGTTGTTTGTTTTTGTGCATTTGTTTCACATGGTTGTGTCATATATACATATATATATATATATAAAAAAAAAAAACTCTTCCTCACCCTCTGCAGGCGGTCTCTTCTTCCTCCAAGCTTGGGTCCTCTACCAGAGGCCTGGGAGCTTGAGGGTTCTGTGCAGTATCTTTGCTGTTCCTAGAACTGCACTTTTCTGGACCGAGATGGCTGATGTATTTCCTGGGATCTGCTGGAGCCATTCCTCCAGTTTGGGGGTCACTGCCCCGAGTGTCCCAATGACCACGGGCACCACTGTTGCCTTCACCCTCCAGGCCTTCTCCAGCTCTTCTCTGAGCCCCTGGTATTTCTCTACTTTCTTGTGTTCATTTTTCCGCTTGGTCGCTTGGTATTACTATGTCGACCACAACGACTTTCCTCTGCTCTTTGTCCACCACCACAATGTCCGGTTGGTTCGCCATTATCATTCTGTCCATCTGTATCTGAAAGTCCCACAGGATCTTGGCTCGGTCGTTCTCTACCACCTTTGGAGGTGTTTCCTACTTTGACCTTGGGGTTTCCAGCCCATACTCTGCACAGATGTTCCTGTACACTACACCAGCCACTTGGTTATGGCGCTCTATGTAAGCGTTCCCTGCCAGCATCTTACACCCTGCAGTTATGTGCTGGATTGTCTCATTGGCCTCTTTGCACAGTCTACACCTGAGGTCTTGTCTGGTGTGATAGATCTGGGCCTCTATTGCTCTGGTGCTCAAGGCCTGTACCTGTGCAGCCATGATGAGTGCCTCTGTGCTGTCCTTTAGTCCGGCGCTGTCTAACCATTGGTAGGATTCCTTGATATCCACCACTTCAGTTATGTTTCGGCGGTACATCCCGTGTAGCTTGTCCTCCCATGACGGGACCTCCAGGACCTCATCTTCTGTTCCCCATTGTCTGAGACATTTAGCCGCTTTCCTTGTCACCTCTTCAAGGTTGCCATTTGCTTGTGGGATTCCAAGGTACTTGTAGCCGTTCTCAATGTCTGCTATTGTTCCTTCTGGCAGTGAGACCCCTTCTGTGTGGACTACCTTCCCTCTCTTAGTCACCATCCGACCACACTTCTCTAGTCAGAATGACAGCGTACAGCTTGATGTCATCCATGTAGAGGAGTTGACTGATGGTGGCCCCGTTCCCGAGTCAGTATCCATAGCCAGTCTTGTTGATTATTTGGCTGAGAGGGTTCAGACCTATGCAGAACAGCAGTGGGGACAGGGCGTCTCCTTGGTATATGCCACCTTTGATGGAGACTTGTGCAAGTGGCTTGCCATTGGCTTCAAGGGTGGCTTTCCACAACCTCATCGAGTTTGCAATGAAGGCTCTTGGTGTCCTGTTGATGTTGTATAGCTCCAAGCATTCAATGATCCAAGTATGTGGCATTGAGTCGTAGGCTTTCTAGTAATCAATCCAGGCAGTGCTCAGGTTAGTGTGTCGGGTTCTGCAGTCTCGAGTGACTGTTCTGTCTACCAGGAGCTGGTGTTTGGCCCCTCGGGTATCTTTACCGATTCCCTTTTGAGCTGCGCTCATGTATTGATCCATGTGCCCGCTTATCATAGCCGCTACGGTGCCGGACATGAGCTTCCACGTTGGAGAGGCAGGTTATTGGCCGATAGTTGGATGGGACTGTACCTTTAGAGGGATCCTTCAGGATCAGGATTGTGCACCCTTCAGTTAACCATTCAGGGTGATTCCCATCTCTCAGCAGCTGGTTCATTTGTGCTGCCAAGCGCTCATGGAGTGCCGTGAGTTTCTTAAGCCAGTAGGCGTGTATCATGTGCTGTCCAGTTTTTCATACCTGAGACTCTTTCTTGGATGTCTGTGCATCACTGTTGTGTGCTGCCTCCTTCTCCCATATGCCTTTCCAGTACTGTTCAGTTTCCAGCCTTGGTGGGTCTGCTCTGTTATTGTTACCCTGCCATTGAGTGTACACTTTCGCTGGTTGAGTTGGGAACAGACGGTTTACTCGTCTGGCTTCGTTGTCTCTCGTGTATTTCTTTAGGCGGCTGGCAAAGCCTTGGAGCCTTTGTTTGGCAGTTTCCAATACTTCAGGTATAGGCATCTGGCCTTTTGGGTACTTGCTTTTTCATTACACCTTTCAAAGCCTTTGTCAATTGACTTCTCTCCGCGCTGCCTTTTCCATGGTGGGTATTTCATCTCGTGGTTGCTCTTATGATAGCCAAGCGTCTCTAGGATCACTGCTGCTGTGGGGTATATCAGCTCATTGGTTTCAGTGATGGTTGATGTAGGAATTGCTCTCACGCGCCTCCAGGGCGTCCAGCGCGGCCCACGCTAGAGTTGGGAAATGTTGAACTTTTTGGAAAAATTTGCGAGCGTCGACCAATCAGGAGCTTTCTCCAACAGTGACGTACGTTGTAGCTGAGCCACGGGGCAGATTCTATGCCGGCCAAGAAAAAAAATAAAAATGGAAACAAGTCACGGAGCTTCATTGTGAACCGGAGCTACAGCAGCTCTGGGACTTTTACAACAACACACTTCAGTGTTTCTTTCCCTAAACATCCAGGATTAAAAGCGGCGACAAGGAAACTTATTTCAGTGGCTGAATCTGCGCTGGGAATGTGTTTGGGCCTCGAGACTGTTGTAGCTACGAACACACGCTGACGTACGGCCAGACAAGCGTCTGACTTCAGGTAAGCACAAGCGTCTAACTGCGGGCTTTAGCCGCGTTTTTGACGCCCGAAAAGCATTTGGTGTGTATGCACCTTCAGAGCTGCATTCACATCTTCTAGGAGACTTTCTGATGGTACTTCACTTAGCCTCTGTAGTTGGCTTCGGGGCTGCCTGCTGGACATTTTTGCCATGATCTTATTTTTCAGGTCAGTCGCTGCCTTGTTCAGTGTGATTGCACTTATTGGGGCTTTGTACCCAATCTCCGTTGGGGGGGGTTGATGTTAACTCCCCTCTGACCTGGTGTCCTGGCTCCCCCTTGCCGGAGCATTGGTTTTGTACCTCGACAATCTCAAGTTGTGATAGCAGTTGGCGTTTGTGGATGTTGGAACACTGAGCTACAAGTTGTTTCGCCATGAGTTTGGACTGTGGGTTTCGAAGTAACCATTTCTCCCACATCCTTTGCAGAACGAGAAATTATCCCTGTTCCCACATACAATGGAATTTTTAACTGTTGATTCCCCCAAAAGGGGGTGTGGTTCAGCCAAAGGTTCTCAGATGTTGCTCCCATTTATGAAATTGAGAGAGAACATGACAGCTGCGTTTTCTTGGTGACTATTGCCTTGTAAACAGCACCTGAATAGACAAAACGACTCTTGACATTAAGGGTCCTCTGGTCTTTGGTCTGAGAATATGCTAATTAAATGAAAGACTGTACTGTTGAACTCGACAGGTCTCCCCACTGCATGCTTTTTTTTATTCCATTCAATTATATGTAAGTGCTCGAAGAACACATTTATTGGAGAGAGAGATTTTTTTTTTTTTTTTTAAATTGCCACCCTTTATTCTTGGCCCCCTGAAATGTAATGTCACTTTTTGGAATGTGGGAAACTGTTGGATTGATGTGTCCCAGTTGATGAAGAAGTTAGTAATGAGAGCCAAAGCAGATCCACACTCTGAATCAGGTGTGCAGAATTATTATGCTACCATTTTCCTTCAGACAAAATGGGAGGAAAAAGTTATCTGAAAAGTTGCAAGTTGTTAAAAGCAGGTCAGAGGGATACAGCCTTCTTGAAATTTCCAAAATTTCAAAGACATAAGGAAACTCAAACGTGGAGCCGCCAGGAATCCATTATCTACAAGTGCTTCCATTTTCAGCTGCTGTAACTGACCTGAATTGTCCAGAAATACAAGGAGTTCAGTGCTGAGAGTCATCGTTGACACACGGTACCGCAGCGGTTAGCGCACATGCTTCATAGCGCGCATACTTCATAGCTCGAAGGTCCCGGGGCATTTTTGTGTAGAGTTTGCACTCAGGTATCGTCTTATAGCAAAAATAAGTACAATCGGTGAATCCTCCAGCCAGGTGATTCTGACCATCTGTCTGGCTCCACATCTGGTGATGGGTCCCTAGACGCAGCACTGCCACTGACCAGGACGCACCAGTGGATGGGTTTCCGAAGGATGGGTCAAATGCAGAGGACACATTTTTTGTACAGTTGTTTTATATTGACAAATAAAGCGCCTTTACACTTTTAATGTGAGAAAAGTGTAAACCCGACCACTATACAGCAAGACACATAAGCTGAAATGTTTAGACTGGATCAGGAATGATCTAAAGACAGAGTTTTCAAAGGTCTGATGAGGTCAGGGTGACTCTGGATGCACTTTGTCCTGCACCACCACTTGAAGAAGCGTCCTCTATTTAATTGTCAGTCAGAAGAGCTTTATGTCCATTACTGATCCATCCATCCATTCATGAGGCCATTTTAGTTTTTATTTATTTAGTTTTAAGTTGGACAATGTACTGTACATTAATGAACATTAGCCCGAATTAGCCAAAAGACCAGTTTTCACCAGTAGTCCACCTGCCAAATCTCATAAGGCAACCAAAAAAAGTAATTAAAAAAATCACATGCTACAGTAACATACAATATGAAATGGAACAGTGTAAGCAGACATGACAGATAAGACAAACACATAACTTATATACACACTCAAATACTAGTTTCAGTGTACACAGATTTCCGACTCCACCAGCCATTTTTTTTGGGGGGGGGGGGATCGGCATCAGGAAATTCCTGTCTCGGAGAGGCCTATGCGGTGGAGCAGGTGTGATGTGGACTCGCTCAAAGCACTATGCTGAAGTGCATATTCAAACTCGCAGTTAGGGATATGCCTCAAGTTTCTGAGAAAGGTAGACTATTCCACTGTCACCAAAGCAAAAGCAAAGACTCAGGAAACAATTGTTATTCACATGTTAGTGCTGAACAGCAACAAATAGAAGCGGCCACGCAATTCGTGCAGGTGTACCTTAACTTGACCATGCTCTGAATGGGGCTGAGGCTGCCTTTCTGTCTCCCCAAGCATGCTTTGTTCAACCACTTCATCCCGAAAGTACAAACAAAATACAGCAATAAGTGAAGTCTTCTCAAGTTATAAATTGTCAGTTTAAAAGTGCCCACTTACATGCGCTGCCAACGCGAGCCAGCAACAACGACCAGAGAAATGGCATGGCGTACACCCTTTAACAAATCTAGAAATCAGTGAGAGTTGGATGCGAGAGTTCAGCTTGGGAAAACTATTAACCCTTAAAGGGACTACATAGAAGTTGACATTTTTATACTCGCTACTGCCACCTCAGGTCTAACGCAATTCAGGCTTGCTGTGTTGTGTCCCTTTGGTCAGTCCAACACATCGCTTCTGAAAAACGAACACACTGGCAAACTAGATTCATACAAGAAAGTTGCATGAAATGACATTGCATAGTGTATTTAGGTAGGATCATTTAAAGGGATTTGGGGGGTTGTCATTTTGGAGGAGTCTATTAGCTTTGTCTGCAGAGCTGAGCAGGTCCCAGCTCCAATTAGCTGTTTCATGTTACGTTACTGCTATCAAACGAGCCCCATGTGAGACACTCCCTTCGCTTGTCATATTGTCCCATTAATAACCTCTGGCCTTTATTTCCACTTTGCAAAGTGTGCCTAGGTGTCTTGCAACCAAATTCGCTTCTTGCACTACCTCCCTGTGAAGCTGGCATGGATTTGTATACCTCAGCGCTGTATTCTCTGAGAGTCAATACGTTGGATTACTCTTTAAGGAGGATTGTCTTATGCTTGACATTAGGGCTGAAACAACTAATCGATTAATCGACGACTAATCGATTATTGAAATAGTCGACAACTATTTTAGTAATCGATTAATCGTTTTCTGGTTCACACAGACTCAAATAGAGCAAAAATTACATGAAAATGTAGTATTTTTTATGAAGACCTACTTTGTTTTTTATAGTTAGGGTCTGAAGTGTTTTGTACACTGTAAATTTCTTGAATATCTGTCTGTGTCTCATCCAATCAGAAAGCAGAATTAGCCTCCAACAAACACTCACTTTAAGTTTACTCCATCAATATGTCCTCAAGCTGTGCCACTTTAGCACTATGTGAAATTGAAAACATAAAATTTTCCTACACAATTCAAAGCGAAGTGATTAATCATATAATCGATAATCGATTATAAAATAATCGGTAGTTGCAGCCCTACTTGACATAGCATTTTCAGTGTTGTTTTTAAGTTTTAGAAAGCATTTTCACATCACCTGCAAAACGTGCATGTGTTTGCCAGAATAGGGTATGCATTATTTTTTGGAGACAAGGCACCCGTTTTACAATAGAAAAATCTCAAGGCACCCCATCAAACAAAGAAAAAATATTCAGTGTTATTGGCTATTTGCTGATCATATATATTCTGTTTATAAGTCATGTAATTTAATTATTTTTTGATTTGGTAAATGAATTATGTGATGTTTGTTGAAAGAGCTAATAAAAAAAAAACTCTGCATTTTGGCTTTATGCAAATAAGTGCACACCACGCTAGAGCAGATGAACAGAAAGACGTTTTGAGCTGATAGGAGGCACTACAACACTGAGGGTTTCACGACGGTAGTTTGTTCATTTTTGAGGATAGCTTAGGTCTATTGCTCCTGTAAGAAGTCTAACAAACCGTGGACTACATTGTTGTTTTTAACGTCTACGTTGCAGTCCTCTTCTTCATTGAACAGACACGAGTTATACAAGGGAAATTTGCTTGCATGATTGGATGTGTTTAATACAGCGCGGCTCTTTGCAAAAGAATTGGCGCATATTTCCCATGAACTGTCTCTTTAAGAATCTTGACCAAAAATCCAACCAGAGTCCTACAGACCGTGTTTCCCATCTCTACGCATAAATTAGAGTCCGTATCTCCCTCCTTTCCGAGGCGGCGTGTAAAAGGTGCCCGTGCAGCCTCACTCAAAGCAGGATGTAGGTCAGGCAGATCGTGGCACTGGGATCAGCTTCTGTGCCTTTCAAGTTTCTGATTAACCTACTCTTTATTTGATGAAAGTTGGCCTCATATTCACAGAAAAACATCAAAATTAGGAAATAGAAAAACGCAGCGCTCTAATGAAGCATATGATGCGAAGGACCGAGCTGCAGGCACTGAGCGCACAGGCCAAGGGCGAATCAGAGGAGGGGGCTCAGTGGGCAGGACCCCCCACACACACATACTCTAGCACTTAAAAAAAAAAAAAAAAATCTAATTCTGTCCCAGTCAAAGCAGAACAGCACAAAATGTCAGTTTATTTAATATAAATTTATTTCAATCTTGGTGAGGAGTAAAACCATTAAATCTAATACAATTATTGAAAAAAAGAAAAAGGCCAGGCTTAAAGTTATAGTTTATTGTGATTAAATATAACGGTCACATTATATTTAATCACAATAAACTACCGCACCTGGATCTCGTGAATGGTCTTCACAGGATCAAGGTTGAAAAGTTCGGCTCTTGGTCTCTGACTAGTTGGCCACTCCTGCTCTAGAGGATGGTTTAATGTAGAAATGTCATCTCTCTCTGTGATGGACTGTTTTATTTGTGGGTTTTGCATTACATGAGAGGATTGCTTGGAGACATGTAGATTTTAAAAGAGAGTTAAGTCATAGACAAGTGTGTATGTCACAATACAAAGATATATACACTTTGGCCCATAATCCACTCGAAACCAGACATTTCCCTTATTAAAAATGAAGATTTCTAGAACCTCAGAGTACTCAGTTTTACATAGAGCTGGGTATGTGTGGACATTTGTCTGCTTTGGCATCAATACATTCAGACGTATCTACTCACTACCGGTCAACCTAATGATGTATGCAAATGTACAGATCAATCCCCCTATTTCCCACATGAGTTGTTAGTTTTAAATAATAATGTCACTTAATCACATCTTATCGTTTATCTAACAGGGTCTCATGGGGGTTGTTGCAGGCAAGAATGCAGTGGGTTTATCATTATTCTTCCCACAAGAAAAAAAAATATATATTTATATGCCGAAACCAGTTATTTTGTTTGTTGTATTTTCTGTACCTCTTTTTATTTCACTTTATTAATAAAGTGTGAATTTGATTTTCAATGGCAGACAAACCTTTTTCATGCATACCAATATATCTTCCCATATCTGGGTGCGTATTCCAAGCTACAGCAGAGTGACATCAGGTCACACATTATAATTCTTTACATGACCAATTATACTGTATAAATGGTTCTAAATGTGTTACTCCGATGTATGTATGTGGGTGTGTGTTGGGTCGGACAGAGCCAGCAGGGTGTCGCCTAAATCCCAGGGAGCATGTTCCTGGAGGTGTACCCTGGTTTGATCTTCTCATATTAGATCCATTCCCTGCTATGTCGGCCTCATTATTTCAGCCAGTTCAGTGGCACTGTGGCTGATTTTGTTGGCCACCTTCAACTAACATTTCTCTTTTTTACTCCTACAGTCGGTCCCTTTTTTCTGCCTCTTCTTTCATCTGACATGGTGTGTGTGTTGGAGTCTGTGCTAACCACCAACTGTGGCTCTGACCTTAACTTTCATTTAGATACGACCCTGAGCGGCCCAGTGGTGGAGGTGGCATCTTCTTGCCTCTAATAGTTATGTGCTATTGATCAACATTTACCGGGGTGAATCCACCTCCCGCTGAGACAGGAGAAACTAAAATAAAGATGTGTTTAAGACAATCTTGAGTTTTATGTATAATAACTGAACATTTTTCTAATATTACACTCAATAATATTAACATGTTAATGCTGCACTACCCGCGATAGATTTACCGTGCTATTACTTAAATCGTTAAAATACGACTAATCCTTGTACTACCATGGCTATATTCAGGAGGAGATAACCACAGAACTCTCCAGTTTGGCTTAAAAGGTTTGTCCTTTAGCCAGCCTTATATAGTTGGTTGTTGAGGAAAAGTGAATGTTGGACTTTGTTGGATGACTCGCCAAATACAGTAGGAGGAAAAAGTATGTGAACACTTTGGAATTTCTTACATTTCTGCCTAAATTGGTCATAAAATGTGGTCTGATCTTTATTAAAATCACAAGAATGAGTAAACATTGTCTGCTTAAACAAATATCACCCAAACAATTGGCCATAACATGTAAACATTCACAGGGACAAAAACGTAAGTGAACAGTTGGATTTAACAACTGACCTCCTTTGGCAGCAAACACTTCATCCTGACGTGTTCTGTAGTTGCAGATTAGACGTGCACAACGATCAGCATGAATCTTTGACTTTTACAAAACTGTTGCAGTTCAGTGAGATTCCTGGGATGTCTGGTGTGACTAGCGTTCTTGAGGTCTTGCCACAGCATCTTAATCAGGTTTAGGTCAGGACCGGGTCATTCCAGAACACATATTTTATTCTTTTGAAACCATTCTGAAGTGGATTTGCTTTTGTGCTTTGGATCATTGTCTTGTTTCAGCACCGACCCTCTTTTGAGCTTCAACTATTGGACAGATGGCCTCAGGTTCATTTATCCATTGATGAAAGCACATTGTCCAGGCCCTGAGGCAGCAAAGCAGCCCCCACCATGATGCTCCTGCACCAGACTTCTCAGTAGGGATAGGGTTTTGATATTGGTGTGCTGATCCATTTTCCCTCCACACATGACATTGTGTGTTCCGCCCAAACAATTCAACTGTGGTTTCACCAGTCTACAGAATATTTTTCCAGCAGTACTGTGGAGCATCCAAGGGCTCTTTTGCAAACTTCAAACGTGCAGCAATGGGTTTTTTTAGACCGCAGTGGCTTCCTCTGTGACGTTCGCCCATGAACCCCATTCTTGTTCAAGGTTTTACACATTGTAAATGTGTCAACAGAGATTTTGGCAATCTTCCAAATACTTAAAAAAATATATATATAATTCCACTAAACCAAAGCTTAAGAAAATCTGTACTTTTTTATCTATTGATTTTGAAAAGTCGACCGGGAAATAAGCTCTTATTAACCTCGTGTGCAGTGCTTTATAGTTCCGGATTACGTTTTTGATTGTTGGAGCAATCATGAGCACAGCTGAAGTTGTTTTTCATCATTGCTTGGCTGTAGCTTCACTCGCACTCAAAGGCCTCCAGGTCGTAGCTACCCCCCAAGGCGCAAAGCATTATGGGTCATGTGCAAGTAGTGAATTGAGTATTCTGCACTGTGCCCTTGGAGTCATTTTTACTGGGCAGCTACTCCTTGGAAGTGAAGCAACAGTGCCAAACTATCTCCATTTATAGACATTTTTTCTAACCGTGGATTTATGAACGTCAACACTTTTAGAGATGGTTTTGTAACCTTTTCCAGCTTTAAACAAATCAACAAGTTTTGATCGTAGGTCTTCAGAGAGATCTTTTATGTGAGGCATGGAGCACATGACAATGCTTCTCACCAAGAGACAATTCTTAAGTGAGTGTTTTTCAGTGCCCAGGGCAGTTTTAAAGGATCTGTATCATGCTATTTTAGCCATCCCAAAGTAAACTATAGGCATTTATATGATATATTCTGGCTCCAGCACTATGGAGTGCGAAGACAAGACGCTTCGATTCAGTTAACTCCCTCTCTCTGAGCTAATCTGCCCATGCAGTATTAGCAGTAAGTAAGCAGTAAATATCACAGCAATAAGTGAAGTTACTTCACAATGCAGTTATAAGGAGTTCTGCATCTGCAACACAGCTTCATAAATGGTTAGCACGCATTTGGATTGACTCACCGCTCTGCCAAACGTTTGTTTTTCTCCGTGACATTATCGTTAGGTAAGAAAAAAGAACAGATGTCCAGAGTAGGTTAAAACGAGCTCCATCTTCACAGCTTGCAGTGAAAGATCTGTTCAGACACTCAGTGGGTGCGTTTAGTGCCTTGGGCACATAAAACTTAAAAAAGAAAAAAAGAAAGAAGAATTACATTACAGACGTCAGGCTCTTCCTGTTTGACACTATGACGTAAAAAACGTCAGTGTCACAACTCAGTCGTTTTCCAGCAGAGGGTGGAGCAGCTGCTCAGAGCAGGATTCAGGAGGATTGCTGAGAACTGCGTGAATGAATCCAAAAAACACTGTTTTTGACAAGAAAATAGCATAACATCATGGCTAAAAGCTCCAAAAAGTCGATTTGGCATGATATAGCTTCTTTAAGCCACACCTCAGTGACTGGACTTCAGGTTGACTCACGCCTCACTCTAAATGTCTGCATAAATTTGCGTAATTATCTCTTGGAGCATCCTTAGCTTGGAGATTCACTCACTTTTTCCACGCTGTCCTGTGAATGTTTACTTTTCATTCATTTTCATAGGACTTCAGGTACTTTTATTTGTGCAGCTTCTGCAATTTCAGCCTGATTTCAGTGATTTCAACAGTTCAACTAGTTTATGCAAATTAACCAGTTTATGAAATTTAAAGTTCATGCAATTTAAACAGTTTAGGCAAATTAACCAGTTTATGCATTTTTTTTTTTTTACAATTTATGCAATTTGACCAGTTTATGGAATTTAACTAGTTTCAGCAATTTCAGCATTTGCAACTGTAAATCCCACAGTCAATCGTCATTACCAGTACAACAGCTTCTAGTTGATTCTAGATCAAGGATCTAGAATGTTGGTATGCTCATTTCAACGTCACAATGTCCGTGTCCACCTCGTCATCCATTCTATTAGCTCCGTCTATCAATAATTCCATCTGCTTTTCCACGTCCAGTACACGCCTGACCTCCCTAAATCAACCAATCCAATCTCATCACCATTCATGTACTTGTGCACCCGCCAGTCCATTGTCGGATTAATCCCTGGCCCCCTCCCCAGTCAAAGCCAATCCAGGAGCTAATGCATGTGACTAATGAGCACTAATGCTTATCCAGTGGTTCTACAGCTGGCTCCTGATAGCTGTGCCATCGTGGTAGCTAGATGCAATTTTACACCTGAGTGCCCACTGCAGCATGTTACTACAGTCTATTCTTTTGCTATATTTCCTGTTAGTGAAGTAGTATAAGCGGGTCTATTTTGTTGAGTTGCATTACCGCGAGCCCCACCGATTTAAGCATGGTGATTGCTGCCCCAGATGAAAGCGAAAATGCTGCTTTGACTGTATAAAAAAGAGCAAGTAGGGGGATTTTGAGTTGGAAGTTGAAAATAAACCTTTTCTGGAAGTGGGGTGTGTATTTTGTGTCACCAAGGATGAAGTAAAAGGAGGGAAGAAAGAGGCAGAGTAATTGAAAAAGGAGCGCTACGGTAGCAGTATGCCTGGATGTCCATCAGGAGCTGTGTCGCGGCAGGTGGGAGAGAACCGTTTTAAAAAAATATATTTTGTTGAAGTGCAGGAGGGAAAGGCCACATGCGCAGGCTGTTCCAGTGTTAGAGCTGGAGATTGACAGGCAAGGCAGGGGGTGCGCTGTGTGCTCATTCAGGCCACACTCTTACATACACACGTGCAGGGATCTTCATGACTTGTGTGTGCCTATGTGTGACAGGTTTTCCAGGAGATGTTTTCTGTGTTAGTGTTATGCACTGTGCTAAGGTCAGGCCAAGTAAAAAAAGCTTGTGTAAGAGTGTGGCCTGGATATCTATTGGGAAAAAACACATACTCAGCTAGGCAAGGTTGCTGCAGCCGACATAGGAATGAAAAAAATTAGTGAAACTCTGTCCTGGGTTGTTGTTTTTTTGCCGGTCTTTTCAGAGCTCACAACTGTTTTGCAGCATGAGTTTGTTTTCACAAAATAGGAATGGACCAAATAGGTAGCATTGTGCTGATGATTACAAAATTTAGGCTAATGTACACTAAGAAAGTGTAAGTTTACAGTCATGAGAAAGTACATTTATTTGCTCTCTGGTCTCAGCTCATTGGGTTTACAAAATACAGGAGTATGAGCCCTTTCTGCCTAAATGTGGTCTGATCTTTATTTAAGTCACAAGAATAGATTATGTCTGCTTGTTTCTTTACACTAGTGGACTCAGTTGCTCATCAATATGAACTTTCCTTTATGCTGAAGTGATATACTAGTAGTTCGGTATATGAAGATATGGAAATAAATGCTTTATAATGAGATGCACAGTGTTTTCCCCTAAATGTCTGAGTTTACAATATACTAAAGGATTACAGAACTAATTCTGTTCCAATACCAGAAAAAAAGTCAGATACAGTGCCTTTAAGTGTTTGATTGTTTCTTCATAAGAGTCGCCAGATCTGGTGTTTGAACAAACCTGAACTGTTATCTTTGTCAGGAGGGATAAGACAAGCACAAGAACACCAAGCACCAATTGATGGACTCACAGAGACACTCAGAGGAATGGACTGTCTTGTGGTGAAAGGTGACAGGAAAGTGGCCAATGTACCTTTGAGTGCCAAAATGCTGCATAAAAAAAGGCAACTGACGGGGAGAGTTTGTGCACATTGTACACTATAAGCAATGGCATGCTGGCTAATTGGTAGTCAGGATTTTTTTTTAAATGAATAACATTCTCTCACAGTTGGGCTATTATTGCCTATATATTTTTAATCATTAAGATTCCAATAATAACTGAGGTATTGTAATCAGAAAGTAGTTTTGCTTCTTTTGCTTTTACTTCTCCAACAGAGGGATACCATTGGTCTAACTCCATAGGGTGTTCAAAAGTGTTCCAGTTAAAACCCTCCAAGTTAATCTAGCGGATTGAGAAGTGTCTTCTTTTGATACCATACTGATATCGTTTAATGGTACCCCTTAATAAGTAAAAGTTGTTTCTTTTCAACTTTCCAACTTTCTAAATTGTTATGTTACATGGTTTGTAAACCATTAACATCTCTGTCTTTGTTCCTCTGTTTTGGTATGTTTTGTCTTTGGTCTTGTCCTGTGTTTTATTTTGACATGTGGTCTGTCCTTGTGATTTTGCTTTACTTCCCTCATTACCTGCCTGCCCCGCCCTGATGTGTTTCACCTGTGCCCCGTTTCCTCTTGTATTTATACCTCTGTGTTTCCCTTGTCCTTTGTCGAGTCATTGGCTGTTTCTCATTTGCGAGGATCCGTCCTCCGTTTGGCCACTTCGTTGACGTCCTCGGTGGCGGCTCCTCCAAAACGGAGCGGAGTGTCCTCTCCCCGCCGCCTTTGAGCTCAAATCGAACGGCCTCCGGAGCGAGCGGCTGCGTCATGTCACGTGTCAAATCATATAATCAAATGTCAATCTATGCTTATTAAAACAACTGTTTTATGAATAACAGAGGCCAGGAAACTGTTTATGTGGAACAAAACTTTTTTAAAGTGAGTTCAAACTAATAAAGTTTTGCGAGAAAAGAAAAAAGAAACTATGCTGCAGTGCATCATGGGTAATTTCAGCTCTCCGAGGCAGCGGAGGATCCACTGCTGTATCCTTCGTAAATGAGCCAAACGGAGGAGTCGAGCTGCGAGGGTGCGAGTGGTCCAGGTGAAATGGAACACCACTTGGCGGCGCCGTGATGACGCGAATGACGTCCGAAGTGGTCGAGACGCCGAGGATCCTGGCAATTGGGAAACAGCCAGTGTCTATGTCAGCTCCGGTTTTTGCTTATCTCTGGATTTTGTTATTTTGGTTTTCGTCCATTAAACATCACCAGTTTTATTGCAGTCCTGCATTTTGGGTTTTATTTTCTTCGCACCATCCACAACCATGACATGCTTTTTCCACCTTTATGGCATTTTTTGATCGGTTACATCTTGTTAGGTAATCATGTTTTGGTACATCATTCTGAGTTGTTCTGTTAAGTATGTGGTTAATTTTGCAATTCTAATCGCCAAAGTCAAGCTTTTTAGCTGATCAATGAAATCAGACATTGAGATCAGAAGCACAAAAAACTCACTGTTGCCCCGTTGCCATCTTGACTGTGTATAATAGAAAATGAGCACAGTCAAGAGTTTGTCTTCAGTGTTGCATTTAGCACAAACCAAGCGTTACTGCACATGAACAGATATAACTGGCCGATTGTGGAAAAAAAAAGAATTTGCTGTCAAGGTCAGGAGAACCAGATGGAGATTTGTTTATTTATTTCTCTATTAGGACCCCCATTAGCTGTACCCTTGGGCCATCTTATTTTCCAGGTGTCCTTTAAAATTTCAGGAATACAACATATAAAAATCGGTATATACAATAATAATAATAATACATCAGACTTATATAGCGCTTTTTTGGACACTCAAAGACGCTTTACATGGGGGATAAAACAAAACAAAAAGGGGGGTTTAGGAAAAAGCTAGTTTGAACAGGTGGGTTTTGAGCACTGATTTGAAGGTTGGTAGTGAATCAGAGTTTCTAATGGGCTGTGGGAGTGAGTTCCAGAGAGTGGGGGCGGCGATGGCGAAGGCTCGGTCCCCCAAGGTCCGGCGGTTAGTGCGGGTGATGGGAGTGAGGCGGTTGGAGTCAGCTGAGCGGAGGCGGCGGGTGGGTTGGTGTTGCTGCAGGAGCTCGGTGAGGTAGGGCGGGGTCAGGTTATGGAGGGATTTGTAGGTGAGGAGGAGGAGCTTGTACTGAATACGATATTGAACGGGGAGCCAGTGGAGCTGTTGGAGGACGGGGGTGATGTGTTCTCTGGACCGGGTGTGGGTGAGGAGGCGGGCAGCAGAGTTTTCGGATGTATTGCAGTTTTTGGAGATGAGTGGTGGGAAGGCCGTAGAGGAGGCTATTGCAGTAGTCGAGTCTGGAAGTGATGAATGCGTGGATGAGGATTTCAGCTGTAGACTGGGTAAGGGAGGGGCGGAGGCGGGCAATGTTGCGGAGGTGGAAGAAGAATGTTTTAGTGATGTTGTTGATGTGTGCTTTGTATGAGAGGGTGGAGTCCATTATGATGCCGAGGTTGCGTACAGAGGGGGAGGGGGTGACATTGTGACGTCAATGAAGAGGGTAAAGTTCTCGACAGAGGGGAGGAGAGATTTAGGGCCGGTGATGAGGAGTTCTGTTTTATTGCTGTTGAGTTTGAGAAAGTTATTGTCCATCCAGGTTTTGATATCGGAGATGCAGTCAGTGATGGTGGAGAGGACAACCGGGGTGATGGATTTGGTGGAGATGTAGAGCTGGGTATCGTCGGCGTAGCAGTGAAAGTGGAGTCCATATACAATACCATATATAAAAGTCCATCCTCAGTTAGTTTTGTTTAACTTTGCAACATAGTATCATCACGAGTATGATTCACAACACTCCATAGTAATATATAGCTGACAGTTCGCTCATCATAAATAAAAACATGCACAATAGGTGAATCCTCCAGATACTGACCATCAGCCTGGGTCCACATCAGGGCATAGGGCCGCGGGCGCTGCTCTGCACTCACCCACTGTTCCTTACATGTTGCAGCATCAAAGGATGGCTCAAATGCAGAGGACAAATTTCCCTACAGGGACAAAAAAGTATAGATAATCTTAACGTTACATCTGCACTAGCACATCATTATATAAGGAACCATTAAAAATTAAATACAAATTAACAGTTGCCGTAAGAGTGAATGTTTTTATCTCAACCGCCTATTTCCATTTCCCCTCTGCATAAAAGTTCCACCTTTACGTATATTGCAGCTGTACAGGAAACTAACCAGTAAAAGTTGCACTGCTTCATCCAATCTTTAATTTAAAGTAATGACCTTTAACTCATTAAAAAATATTGCATCTTATGTATGTTTAAATATCGAATGTTTCAATTTGGACTGCAGTTCAGGAATTTAAATACTTTTGACAATAAAGTATTGAAAAGATACTGTGCCTTCAACTTCCCAGGCTTCTTTAACCGTTACATCTAATGGTAGAAATGACAAAAAAAAGCGATACTTGGCTTACTTCTGAGTGCAGTTACTAAGTGCTACAGAATAATTGCCAGCTCATGGCAGCTCTCCACTTGATTCGTCTCTGTAATAATGGTAATAATAATGGCTCGTCATCTCTAAAGAGGTGACAGGGTCCGCTAGATTCCTAACTCCAGGACTTTGTGACTTCCCTGCAAAGAGTTTGTTACATTCACTTTCTATTTATCAGAAAGAAAGAAAAGATTAGAAAAGCAGCTGTATTGCTTCATTGGCTGACTGGATTCTGATGAAGTTCGGGTCAGATAAGAGGGACTACAAGCACAAGTAGTGTAATTTTCCCATTCTTGGACAGATGTATGCACTAGTCCTTGCCTCCTAATTGGCAGGAAGCAGGTTGTGCAGCAGAGACAGTTTTGATATGGATTTTTCCCAATTCTTTCTTCTCCAAAACTCTCATCATCTCATTGTCTTCAGATCTTGTCTTCCTCCCACTCCCAATAGTATTGTTCTTTTACCTTTTCATTCCTTTGACTTAATCCTCTTAATGAGAAATGTTTATAAAAGAAATGCTTGTTTGTGAGTTTTCTCTCTCTCTCTCTCTCTCTCTCTCTCTCTCTCTCTCTCTCTCTCTCTCTCTCTCTCTCTCTCTCTCTCTCTCTCTCTTTTCCTATGCTTTTTCTGTTTTGGAGCCCTTGCGCCTTTCCTTGCTGGTCTGCCATCAATATTCTCAGTTTAATGATCCACTCTGAGACTGTGGCTTCTAAAAGTGGTGTAAAACATTAGCCTTCTCTGCTGTCTGATTGTAGCTACAAACTCAAGTGTGTCATCGGAACCTTTGCGGGATAGGGAGAAGACCATTGACTGCTGTAGGAGTGGAGATGGATTAACAAGCTGTTCGACAAAAGAGGGTCTACGGCAGGGGTTGGCAACATCATAGACATCATGGAAGCTCTGGCTGCAAAGAAGATTTTCATAAGTAGGGTTACACACAACAGAGATCAATTTCCTTTTTAAGAACCTTTAAGAAATACGATGAATTCCTTTGAAATTGGCTGAGAATCTACTACAATGGCATTTCAAATAAGTAGTGCTTCATTTCTGGCCATGATTGGGATGTTCATACCCTGATCTTTGGACAATTTTAACTATCCCACTTCTATCCAATTGTCACGTCCAATTGGCTGAGTTAATAATAAGGAGAAGTGGCATTCGACCCTAACGTCTGTGGACCGTTAGCAAGTTGGCTTCTCCAGTCCATTAGCCAGCTTAATGTATCTTTCCTACAGCCGTTAGCATTAGCCATCAAACATCGCAAATTTTGAATGATCCAGATATCTTCCGCTGTTGTCAACCCATCGACCACATTTCGGTGAGGCCAAAGCCTGGTTAGAAAGGATTAATGAATGTACAAGGTTTTAGAGATACAAATTTGCAAAGTCATACCCCGGCAAGTTTCTGCTTTTTGTGGCGTCGGTTACACATCCATCATCTTATAAGACGTCAATGATAAAAAAAACAAAGAAATTATATAAATGCCATGAAACAGACAAAATTACTGTATCTCGCTCTACTTCAGGATTGGAATTGGCTTCACCATTTATTTGTATGGGAATTAGGGTAGTCTCAAATTTTTCTTTTTTAAGATTCCCTAGATTGGAAGGCAAATGGTTCTATATCTGGCCAAACTATTTGGGGCCAAATTTTATGCCAATGAATTAATATTTAGAGGTTGAACAAGACACTTGAAAATTGCCTCATACTATAACATAGCCAGCCAAATGAAAAAGACATACTATAATAATTTGTGGTTTTATTCTCCAAAAACAAAGTGAAACTTGCATAAAATGTTACTCAGAAAAGATCTGCCTGTGCTCTTACACAGCTCCTCATTCTTTGTTCGGCTACAGTTGAAGTCTTCAATAAGATTCACCCCCTTTTCTGTGACATCATTGACAACTTTCCTAGAATGCACAACTTTAGCAGCCTTTTGAAAGTCTGCATCATCAGCCCAGTCTGCTGGAGGAATTCTTCCGAATGTTTGTGGCAGATCCAGAATTTCAAAGAAACGCATCGTGCTGGTGTTGACAAAATCACTGATCTGCTTCTCTTCATAATCTGCTTGATAAGGACATCACAACATTTGGGTGGAACCTCTGACCCTTCCTTTTCCATGATATTGTGAACCATCAGCTCTTTCTGTTCTTGTGTCACATTGGTGCTGCTTTCTTGACAACTGAATTTTCATTCAGTGACAGCTTATTGAGGAATGGCACTTCAGAGGCTTTCAAGGTGAACTGCTCTCTGAATATCCACATCTTAAAGCAGTAAATCACCTTAGGCATCCATCCTGCTCTATAAAGAGCACCAGGAGCTTAGAAATGAACTCCTCGAGGTGGATCCTCACCAAGGAAAATGACCGTAAGTTCCAAGAACTCAAGAACTAGATTTAATTTAACATTATCTTAAACAGGACATTGTAGGTCATTTGTATTCCATCAACTTAGGTCCATACAAAACAGTTGTACATAGTTTATTGTTGGTAGATTCATTTTATAATGATTGTAATATCTTTCATTTCATGGACTTTATTTGAGTTTATTTGTGCGCTGCATATGAGTTCAGCGGAAAGATGTCTGGTAATTTGTCATTGGCACAAAGTTAATAAGACGCAAAAGATTTCTCACTGGGCGGTCGCCATGAGCGTGGACTCTTTTACGCACCACTATGGGAAACTTCGCGTAGCAAGTCCCCAAGTACTGCTCCAGGTAAAGGACACCAGCCTCCCACTGTCCACAAAAGCATGTTGAAGTCCAGAGCACCTGGTCCTCCCGGTGCAGCTCGGTCTTTATGGGGTCTCAACTGAATCTACCATTTTCCAGACTCAGATGCACGTCTTTACAGAATTATCTCTTTTGAACATTTCTTTTGAATCATTTAATAATTATCAATAAAATAGGTTGATTATTTTACTATTTAAAAAACTTTAAGTTTAAAAAGCTTAAATGTCATGTCAAAGGGCTGCCATGGGGTGGCAGCTGCCACTCCTAATAAAGGTCTTGCCATCCCAGCTGCCACCCCATTGATGTCAGCCAGATCTGGTGCTGGTCTGGTCTTTCGGTTTGGCCCCTGGGGTGGTATCCAGGGGCCGATTGGAGGAAATGGGCCCCTGGTATTGACCAACACAGAGCCACACTGCTCAGCTCAGGATACGGAGGGTTAACATCGCCGACATGCGAACTACATGTAAGAAAATAAACAGTTTCCTCTCCTAATGTGTCTGAGAGCGCTTCGGAAACTCGAGCCTTCTGTGGTCCAACTCTAATCCAGCAAACCACAACATTTTAGTCACGTTTGAAGTCACGAGCCAGCAAAACTATACCATTATCGCACATTAGTGAATGAAATGTAAGCATTATTCAGTCATAGGCCCAAGACTATTTTTCAACTGATCTTACACTTGATCAGGATGGTATGAGTCAATTCAAGAATGTTTTGCAGCGTGCACACTGATAACGGGTAAAGGCGTAAACTATGACCTTTTACATCAAGAAATCATTTGTTCAGAGGAAAAAGAAGCACATGACAAGTATGTTCTTTAGTTTATAATTTGATGCCCTGCCTCTGCTCTGCCCTGCCTCTGCCCAGCCCTGCTTCTGCTCTCCCTGCTCTGCTCTACCCTGCCACTGCTCCGCTTGAAGCAGGGCAGAAGCAGAGGGAGAAGGGGAGAGGGAGAGGGGAGAGAAAGGTGAGTAGAGAGAGAGAGAGAGGAGAGAGAAAGGGAGAGGAGAGAGAGGAAGAGAGAGGATGGAGAGAAAGGGAGAAACAGCGGCAAAAACAGTGTCAGAAGCAGGAAAAGAAGCAGGAACAGGACGAGAAACAGCAGCAGAAACAGCAAGAGAGAGAGAGAGAGAGGGGAGAGAGGGGAGAGAGAGCAGAGGCAGAAACAGCAACACAGCAGCGAGAGAGAGGAAGAGGAGAGAGAGGATGGAGAGAAAGGGGGAGGAGAGAGAACAAACAGCGGCAGAAGCAGAAACAGCGGCAGAAGAACAAACAGCGGCAGACACAGAAGTAGAAACAGGAGCAGCAGCAGAAACAGCGGCAGAAGCAGGAACAGCGGCAGAAGCAGGAGAAACAGCAGAAGAACAAACAGGGACAGAAGCAGAGATTTTTGTACACCTCACATACGCTCTGATTTCACCGTACACAACTTTCATAAATGAGGGCCACTGAGATTCAAAGCTGTGTTGTTGGCTCTGGTCATCGTCTGCCTGGGTCTCAGGGTCTCCGGGTGCAGCCTGGAGGTCCAGGGCGTCCATGTCTGGACCGTGGAAGTCCCCTGCTTGCTCTTGTGAAGGAGATGTTTCTTCTAAACGTTGCTCCTCTCTGGAGTAGCGTTCAGCGGCCTCCTCCAATACGATAGCTTGTCCTGGAGGAGTGACCTGTTTCAACAGCGGACGGAACAGTGGCAGGAACAGCTTGGCAGAAGAAGAAACAGCGGAAGAAGCAGGAACAGCTCGACAGAAGAAGAAACAGTGGCAGAAGCAGGAACAGCGGCAGAAGAAGGTACAGCGGCAGAAGAACAAACAGCGGCAGAAGAAGAAACAGCGGTCGAAGCAGGAACAGCGGCAGAAGAACAAACAGTGGCAGAAGCAGAAACAGTGGCAGAAACAAGTAGAAACAGGAGCAGCAGCAGAAACAGTGGCAGAAGCAGGAACAGCGGCAGAAGAACAAACAGCGGCAGAAGAAGAAACAGTGGTAGAAGCAGGAACAGCGGCAGAAGAACAAACAGTGGCAGAAGCAGGAACAGCGGCAGAAGAACAAACAGCGGCAGAAGCAGGAACAGCGGCAGAAGAACAAACAGCGGCAGAAGGAGAAACAGCGGCAGAAGCAGAGACCGCGGCAGAAGCAGAGATTTTTGTACACCTCACATACGCTCTGATTTCACCGTACACAACTTTCATAAATGAGGGCCACTGAGATTCAAAGCTGTGTTGTTGTTTCTGGTCATCGTCTGCCTGGGTCTCAGGGTCTCCGGGTGCAGCCTGGAGGTCCAGGGCGTCCATGTCTGGACCGTGGAAGTCCCCTGCTTGCTCTTGTGAAGGAGATGTTCTTCTAAACGTTGCTCCTCTCTGGAGTAGCGTTCAGCGGCCTCCTCCAATACGATAGCTTGTCCTGGAGGAGTGACCTGTTTCAACAGCGGCAGAAGCAGGAACAGCTTGGCAGAAGAAGAAACAGCGGAAGAAGCAGGAACAGCTCGACAGAAGAAGAAACAGTGGCAGAAGCAGGAACAGCGGCAGAAGAAGGAACAGCGGCAGAAGAACAAACAGCGGCAGAAGAAGAAACAGCGGTAGAAGCAGGAACAGCGGCAGAAGAACAAACAGTGGCAGAAGCAGAGACAGAAGTAGAAACAGGAGCAGCAGAAGAAACAGCGGCAGAAGCAGGAACAGCGGCAGAAGCAGGAGCAACAGCAGAAGAACAAACAGCGGCAGAAGGAGAAACAGCGGCAGAAGCAGAGACAGCGGCAGAAGCAGAGATTTTTGTACACCCAACATACGCTCTGATTTCACCATACACAACTTTCATAAATGAGGGCCACTGAGATTCAAAGCTGTGTTGTTGGCTCTGGTCATCGTCTGCCTGGGTCTCAGGGTCTCCGGGTGCAGCCTGGAGGTCCAGGGCGTCCATGTCTGGACCGTGGAAGTCCCCTGCTTGCTCTTGTGAAGGAGATGTTTCTTCTAAACGTTGCTCCTCTCTGGAGTAGCGTTCAGCGGCCTCCTCCAATACGATAGCTTGTCCTGGATGAGTGACCTGTTTCAACAGCGGCAGAAACAGCGGCAGAAGCAGGAACAGCTCGGCAGAAGAAGAAACAGCGGCAGAAGCAGAAACAGAAGTAGAAACAGGAACAGGAGCAGCAGCAGACACAGCGGCAGAGGCAGGAACAGCGGCAGAAGAACAAACAGCGGCAGAAACAGAAGTAGAAACAGGAGCAGGAGCAGCAGCAGAAACAGCGGCAGAAGCAGGAGCAACAGCAGAAGAACAAACAGCGGCAGAAGGAGAAACAGCGGCAGAAGCAGAGATTTTTGTACACCCCACATACGCTCTGATTTCACCGTACACAACTTTCATAAATGAGGGCCACTGAGATTCAAAGCTGTGTTGTTGGCTCTGGTCATCGTCTGCCTGGGTCTCAGGGTCTCCGGGTGCAGCCTGGAGGTCCAGGGCGTCCATGTCTGGACCGTGGAAGTCCCCTGCTTGCTCTTGTGAAGGAGATGTTTCTTCTAAACGTTGCTCCTCTCTGGAGTAGCGTTCAGCGGCCTCCTCCAACACGATAGCTTGTCCTGGAGGAGTGACCTGTTTCTGGAGACCGTTCTCCATAGGCAGATCCTCCTCTGGGACGATGAAGCCCATTCTTAAGAGCAGAGCTGAGAGCGATTCTCGTGTCGCGGGGAAAGCAGTCGTTTCGTCAAGAGCCTGTTTCGAAGTGGGGGATTTTCTGGCTGGTTTGACTCAACATACTGTCCTGAGTGGAATTCTGTGATGTCATCTGTGATCATGTGATGCTCGGAATGACGACCTCGCCTTGTCACCGCAACGACGTTGCCAGGTAACGCTGCCAGAATCCAGGAAGTCGGCTCTGTGCATGGAATGTTATGGACAACTTCCTGTTTTCTCTTTTGCAATTAACAAATAAAGGCTCTTTCAAAGTTTTAAGTGGAGATAACCTGCGAAACTGTGGCTCGAATATCTGCTTTTGCACAAAGAAATAAAAAGGAGATCCTATAGAAGTTGAAACCATCCAGATGTTTTCAGCCGCCCAAATGAGATGCTTATTGTTGTGCTGGAATTTTTTGGGGTTGAATATTTCCTGTCTGTGTCTTGTCCTTTAACACCCGTGGCGATTCATCTGCCTCCGAAAGTAAAGGCATTTTCAACTCCTGATAGTTTCCTGACGCTTTATTCTTTTTTTTTTAACTCTGCTAACAAATGACATCAAAAGAACTAACCGGCTTGCGGCCTCTTATTTTATGCTACATTATTCTTTTATGTAAAATATCAAAATGTTCTATTTATGATCATTGTTCCTGATCATAAATAAGAAGTGCAGCAATAATGTGTGGCTTGTCATTCCTGGTCCAGGCTGCTGTAAGGTCTGTGTTGTAATGTATGAAGAACAGACGGTTTTACTCTGTGTGCTATTTTTAAATGGAACAGCAAAGTACTTGAAATGCCTCTCATTTGAGCATGATTTCCAGAAGGGGAATTGTGCATGTGTGAACGCCGGTTGCAGTTGAGTAGGTGGTACCTTCTGGACTGTGTAGGACAAACCCATAGGAGACTAAGAGACGGAGCTGTGGCAACAGGCAACTCATTCTGCCTAGAGATAATAATAAAAAAATAAGAAAATACAGAAAATACAAAAATTGCAGTTACTTTGACCAAGCAGGGAAGGGCCTGGGTGGAGCCTGTGTGAGCGAGTGGTTGGTGGTGGTCGGAGGTCGGACTGGTTGCCTCGCTTCAGTCAGGGCAGCCGTAGCTACAATAATAGTTTATCACCACCAAGTATGGAGTGAATGAAAAATGCAATGTAAAGCGTCTTTGTGTGTCCAGAAAAGCGCTATATACAACCGATACATTATTATTATCAATTCTGTAATACTATATTGTATGTAGTATATACTGTATAATACCTTAGGAGCACTTCAACGTTCAAGTGCTTCTATGTTATTACGCCTTACATTATATTACCCCTTTTTATCCGCTTGGTAGCTTCTAACTTCACCCCAAATGTTATAAATGCTAACAACATTTGCGTGACTGCGTGCATGCACAAAGGTAAGAACATATCTCAGTATGTAAAAATGGTGGCCTATTCCTTTATGACTGTTTTTATATATATTCTTCAAAAGATACATGCTGCTACATAATCATACTTTTGGAACAGTCACTCATGGGCAGAGTTTAGTTCTTCAGTAAAAACAAAATATTAGCATGGTAGCTCGAAGTGTGTTCTCTTTCAGAGCAACTGACACTGTGGACACCTCGCCCTTCGCAGTAGTTACATCAGTATCGGTATTTGGGACCTCTGAGGTCCTTCCAGGTGACTGAAGTCCTCACCCTATGTTTAAAGTTGTCAATGTTTCCGACATGAAACAGTCATGCATAGGTCACGGTCATGCCCAGTGAAAACCCATACCTGTTGTCATTAATTTTCCTCTCTTTTTCCTTCCGTCTTGGCTGTTTTGACACATAGCACATCTCTGTCCTAATGGGTCTAATTTGGTCAATCTGTTTACCATGGCAGCATTATGCAGCATTTCTGAGTAAAAATATATGCAAGTAAACCTTTCCCAGTGACACTTGAAGCTGTCCCTGGAGAGCTCCATGTCATCTCCTATGACACATCTGTCATAGGCCTCTGGAAGAAGTCTCTATATGGATATTACCTTTGGTCCACAGGATTTTACACAAATGGGAAATTCTGAAAGAAACGTCAAAGCCGGTCATATGCTTGCAGTGTAATCACATTTGCCTCAAACGTGGCATTAATAATTTGTTGCTCCAACTGCTTGATTGATTGTTTTCAACGACAAACCATGTTTGTGTTTTCACTTGTTGAATGATGAGGGAAACATTGGCCTGCTGCTTGAACGAAATTAACACTTCTGGTTTATATACAATATTTGTCCAATCAGTTACTACTTAACCCTCAATCACACCTGTAAAAGTTATGTTGTGGGCCAATTGATATTTTTCAAAACGTTTTTTTTTTTGACTGACTCTCCTCTTTTTACACATATAAAAATATTATAACTTTTTCACATTTTTAACCTTTCAATTGCCAACTCTCTGTCAGTAAATTTCTATAGTCCTTGATCCAAAAACACACAAAAATTTATATTTTGAACATTTTAAAGGAAAAATAGGAAATTTCTGGTCTCGCTAAAAGATGACCCAAATGATTTAGAACAGTTCGAGACAGTGGGCCTCATTTAGCAACATTGCGTTCAAAAATGGCATATTTGTAAGTGTATTTGCGATATACGCCAGAGGGTGCGTGGCATTTATGAACCTGTGCTTACCACTCCTGCCGCACCCACCAGCGGCCGATGATAAATGCGACGACACCAAACAGGCATCATTTGAATAAAATGGGCAAAAATATATCAAGAGGCCTCACCCACGGGGTTTACGGCACACACGCACGAAACACAGCAAAAAGAACATTATATTTTTGTGCATTGAGAAGATTATACAATCTGTCAGTAACCCACATTAACCTTATAGTCAATACAACATAACATTTACTAAATAGAAATAAATAATAATAAAAGTTATATAAGTGTATAAAAGTGTATAAAATCAGACCACATTACAGTAAAAAGAAGAAAGCGTGGATATATCGCAGCAGTCAGAACAGAGTCTGGAGCCGGGCAGGACCACGCGTCTGCCTGTGCAGAGCTTTCCTCTGGGAGGGAACAGGTGACAGCCGACCGGAACCTAATGAACCCGTCCGGACCGAAGACAGCCCTGCTACGGGACGTGCTTCGACCATTCCCCTGAGGAGAGGACCAGGGCCTCGCTCAGACCCCGGTGAGTCCCGGTGTCCCGGTACACGGCAGTGGGTGTGAGGCGGGGAAGCCATCCACACAAAGTTTGTTCTGCAGTCTTTTGTGTTAAAACCAAAAATACAAAAAACACCATGAGCGTCTCTGTGGCCCGCTGCCCAGGCTCTAGAGGCTCTGGTCCGGGCTGATACAGTCTCTGCGCTCGGACCCGTGGCACGGAGGAGCATGTCAATGCAGCGCAACATGGAATCAAAGTGTACACCACCTCCTGACTTGGTGTAGGATTTGAGTGGACCGTACGCTCACGTTCAGATTGATAAATGCCAAAACAGGCGGTGATTTTTCGTACACCTCACATACGCTCTGACTTCACTGCACACAAGTTTGATAAATGAGGGCCACTGAGTGAACAATGGAGCAGTGATTGTGTGGGCAGGATTCCCAAGCCAGAAAGAGTTTGTATGTTTTTCTCATGCAGAGTATAGGTTTCCTCTGGGTGGTTTCCACTAACTCTAAATAGATGTGTAAAATTAGGTCAGGACCAGTCTGATTTTCTGCAGTACCTTCCTGCTAAATAAGGGTCAAACAAAAACTTTAACAAATTGTAATTTCACAACATTCACATCAAGGTGGGATCTCATAAGATGACAAGCTAGGCTCGGTCAGCTCTGGTTCGTACCTGGATAGAAGTCCATAAGGCAACACATGGTAGCTTTGGTGAATGGTGTGTGAGTGAATTGTTGGTGGTGGTGGGAAAGAGCGATGGCACAGATTGTCAGCCTTATAACCGTCAGTCGGCGTCTACCCTTATTCCGACAACCCCCCATTGCGACGTCCTGCCAATCCGACACTTTTGATACCCCCATTCCGACAATAGTTTTGAGTGTAGCCTGTTCAGTTTGTAAACTCCACTATCCTTAAAGGGGCTAGATGCAAGTTAGCCATTTTATACTCACTACTGCCACCTCAGGTCATACGTGTAACTGCACCTTCTATATTAAGCTTGTGCATGATGCAATTCGGACCCGAAGTAACACGTGTTTGAGTGACAGTGCAGGATTTTAGAGGCAGTTGTGGTGAACAGGTCTGGGCTCATTCTACACATTAGGACATTGTTGGAACATTTAGGGCAGGCCTACTCAATAGGCGGCCCGCGGGCCAGCTCCGGCCCACCAACCAATTAAATCTGTCCCGTGCCTCATTTTCCATAAGTGTATGTATTTTTTGGCATTATCCAGGCTGCGATCGCGTTGCTCCGCGGCGCGGTCGCAGTGTGCCTGCAGCCTTAGCTAGCGTCTCTCCTACAGCGCGGGCTGAAATGAAAACATGGCTCTTTAAAACGGTGTAAACAGGGTAAACTGAGGAGCTTATCGTTGGACGGACTGACAGGTTTTCTACACCGAAGCACAGGGACAGTGTGCAGCGTGTTTTTGGACTTTTGTTCGGATTATCCCGTGCAGAAGCAGCTCTCTTCACGCACCGCAGCAGATGACCACATGTTTCCCTGTCGTCTTCGTCTTTGTTACAAAGGGCTTGACCAGGGACTGTCAGGTAAGAAACACCAGTTCAGTTGTGGATGTTTGTAAAGCAGACGATGAAGCTGATGGTGCGTGAGTTTTGGATAAGTGTACTGCACCTGCAGCGCGCGTGTTTAACCGGTCAGCGCTAAACCTCGCTCTCTGGGCTTTAACTTCACCAAATAACATCTGAATCATGAATCTGACAGGTGCATTTTTTTCCTTTCTCCCCCCGACTTCATTCGATACGTCTTTGTGGGAAATGTACAAGCACAGAAATGCTCTTTGTGAAGTTAACAGGCAAAAGAGAGGCTGAATTTGTGGATGAGCTTCTTTCACTTTTATCATAAAGCTCGAGGTCTGGACAGAACAGCGGCTCAGGGGTTTGGTCAGTGTATGTCCCTTCAGCTGAGAGGAGCAGTGGCTGAGCAGGAGTTAGTCATGTTGTTTGAGATGAGCTGGTCTCACATGTAACTCTCTTATTCTGTATCAGGCCTTTGGTCTGGTTTATGGGATTTAGTCCTGCCTTAGCCCTGATATATCATGTTTTGCCCTGGTTTAATCCTGGTTTAATTCTGAGTAGTCCTAGTTTATTAATAGGCTCTTTATTATTTTGTATTAATATGTTATACGAATACGTTATGAATATGAATACGTTTGGTGGCAGTGGTCGGCTCACCGACTGACCGGCCCAGTGGCCAATGACCTCCGACAAATCTGGCCTAGTGACAAAAGTAATCGAAGAGCCCTGATGTAGGGGGAGAAAAATACATAATTTTAACATTTTTAAACTCTGTATAGTCCCTTTAAGGTTAGGGCGAAGGTAAGGCTAGGGCTAGTTCTAGTAGGCCCACGCATTTTTAATCATTATCTTGTGTGTCGGAATGGCTGGACGTTGCACAAAAGGTAAAGTGTCACCACTCCAACAAAGGGGGGAAAACATGTTGGAGTGTCACAACGTTGATCCTGCTGTGGGCTTTAGTGAATTGACCAACTCCTGCAGAGACTCCTGGGTGTAGATCCAAAACACGGGTCACATGCCCCTCAGAGAAGATGGCGTCATTACACACCACAGCTCAACGGCCTGCTTCGTCCTCACATGCCCCACAGAGCTAATCATGTGGTTACAGTGGTCCCTTGTTTATCGTGGGGGTTACGTTCCAAAATAACTATAAATGAAATCCACGAAGTAGACAGTATTATTTTTTACAATTATTATATATGTTTCAAGGCTGTAAAAAAGCATGCAAAATTGTGCTAAAAATAAATCCGCGAAAGAGCGAGAGGTGAACCGTGTTGTAGCGAGGGACCACTGTATTGGCAAACCCAAACTTTGCTATACTTTGCTATACCTCCATCTCAATAAGTCTCTTCTTTCCTTTTATGTTTTTCCATATATTTTATTGATGGGATATACTGCAAGATGCCAATACGTTGTGTGATCAGAGAAGTAGAGTTCACTTTTCAAGACTGATCCTTTACGGCAGGGATCTCCAACAGGTAGCTCGGGTGCTACCAGTAGCTCGCCAGGCCTTTATAGGTAGCTCGCCAAAGACTTTCTACATCTCTACAAATAACTCATTTTCTGGTTGTTCTGAACTTGCTGAACACAATCTTTGGCCAATTTTGTAAAGTATAAGGACTAAACTAGAGTCATTTTCTTTGAAATACTAATTCCCCAGGGTGAAGTCCATCTAAGTCGCATTTTACACAAGTGTTTTTGAAGCATAAGTAGCTCTCCGACGTTCTTGTATAAAAGTAGCTTGCTGAGTAAAAACGGTTGGAGACCCCTGCTTTAGGGTCTGTGTCCCCCACACTCGGTAAAACCCACTCACTACTGCCATGTTTAGGAAACTTTCATTCATGAGTCACTTTGCATTGTCCTATTATGGTGAAATGGAGGCATGCAGTAGTGATATCTGCAGGTTTCTGCTCCACGTGGGATCAGTGAAGGAGAGATTACGTGCGTTACGTTCCTATGCACTTTTTAACTCCAGAGTCTCACGCACAGTTTTATAAATGAGGGCCCAGATCTAAGTGTTTGGCATTATAAAAACTCATGACTGTCACAGTAGCTTACATGTTTCTGCTGCCTTTTCTACGCCTCGCCATCTGCTTGGCTTGTAACTGCACAACACTTTGAGTTTTCCTCTTAAATTTCCCCTGTACCTTTCATTTACTTGTTTTCTTTTTCCTCATAGTTATGGTTTTCCAGTCTTAAAGCTAAGAGCACTAAGGCAAGCGGTACGGCAGTATGTTTGAATGTGCGCTGACATCTTGTCTTCACATCGCCTGATTTCCCCTGGGGAGACTGGGCGTGTGGCGTGTTTACATTTTGTTCCCAGTTTAGTGTCACATCAAAACACTTTCTCTCCTCTTCTGCTTTCTTCTCCCACCCCCCCTCCCCCTACAACTGCAAATAAGATGTTAGTTGAGCGAACAGATGCTGACCCGTCTCATTCACCTAAATAAGGAGGAGAAACACAAACGTGTATTACCAAGGGAACGCAACACACATTCGAAAGACACCCACCTCGCATATACTTGTCAAATGTGTTTAGTGATCCTATTTATTGCTGCAATTCTCATGACGTGAGAAACCATGTACTCTTGAGGACAAAACACAAATAACCAGAGGTGGGAGACTTAAGTCACATGACTTGACTCGAATTTTCGGGACTTGAGACGCACACACAGACACACACACAAAATGACTAGACATAAGGTTGAGTACAGAGAAACCAGGTAAGGAAACATCCAGGGACCTCCGACCTCGTGTACCTGAGGTGCGCGCTCAATCTACCGGGAGAGCTAACCGAGCAGAGTGGTGTGCTGCCGCCGCATCTATTTTTAACCTGCGGGAAGAAAAGGAAAACCCTTTTGTGACTCACAGGTTATGTCTATTTAAACATTTCGTAATGGGAGCTAATTCGCCCAAAGATTTAGGAGGGTCCTTGAGCTGGCTGAATTTTTTTTTTGTTGGTTATTAGTTTTAGATTTGTGTTTGGTCATTCATTTCCTCTTTTTCTTTCTTTTGGCACGGCACCTTTTTTCATAGGTGGTGAGATATGCTAATGAGTCATAACACGCACGCGCTTCCAAGTTGGGATTCACGAAACTCAGAGCACACGTGAGAAGGATTTTCCTACTTAAGAACATGTTGTGAATCTGGCATATTTTCCTGACACTGCCTTGGTAAGTAGAGGAGAGTGGGGTAAGATGTGCCACTTTTTTGCTTTGGTGGTTGTTGTGTAAAAACAGTATACAATAAATGCAAAATTGTACTATTTATACACATTTTGGGATGTTTTCTATTCTTTTGCATCTTCAAAAACCATCTGAAGTCTCTGGTTTTTAAGATGTTGGTCTTCAAAAAAAACGTGTATCCCTCAAAATGGGGTAAGTTGAACCAGATCTTGGGGTAAATTGAACCACCAGATTTAAAGGTCAAATTAATACTAAACATCAACATTTTTACAATTCAGTACAATACAATACAATTCCTATTAGCCATTTTATTAGAAAAACATATTATGACAAATATTTTTCTTTTCATATCCTCCTTCAGCAGATTATGATGTTTTATCTAAAAACGAAATCTTAAATAAGTTAATGTAATATCTCATTTTAATTTGCTTGTCTCTACTAGACCCAAAACCACCAATAAACAAGGCAAAAACTATAGAATTGTAAATTAAAATGTTCTGTAATTTTTCATTCATTGTGGCTTATGGAGCAGAAGTGGCTCAATTTACCCCATTATTTCTTCCATGAGAATACCAAGAGAGGTGTGTTCATAAACAAAATTATTAATCTGCTTTTATACCTAATTTAATGACCAACCAACATCAGGAAAAAAAATTGACCTGCATGTTTTTGTGTGTTTGTGACTGCTTTTGGAATCAAGCGTGCAGGATTAACTGTATGGTTTTGTGGCGATGGCGCTTTTGGTAATGTTTTGAGATTCTTTGAATTACATTTATAGGGTTTCAGATATTGCTGACTGGAGACTTAACTTGGAGTTGAGGTCAATGACCTGCTTCAACAGTATATGTATTAATGATTTGCCTGTAACTGATGAACGACAACAGGATTCAGTGCGTAGAATCAGCGCTTTTACTGTATGTTTATATGGTCATTTTATGCAGTTAAAATCTGGAACAGTCTTCAAGAAGATGTGAGACAGGCCTCAACAATGTTCAATGACAATGTTCAAATTCAGGCTGAAAACAGTTATTTTTAGCTGTGCATATGACACATGAAAGTATTTCATTTGCACTCTTTACTGTAATTGATGCATTTTTATGTTGATGTTTAATGGATTGATTTTGTCTGCCATCTTGTAATTTTAGGATTATGATTGCCTCGTGTCTCAATTGTGTTCAACAAATAAACTTGCCTTGTCTGATTAGCCACATGCTCTTTTCTTTCGGTTTTCCTAAACACAGCAGTTACAATCAATACAGCGGGAAAAGGCTGGAGGAAGTGTGCGTTTCTTTGGATGGATTAAAACGATTTCAACAGTAGGTGAAGACTCATAGACTTCATAGCCCCCCGCGGGCCCCCTACTTTAAAATACCGTCCAAGTATTTCTAACCACTTTGGAACACAGGCAGGCTCATATCAAACTATCAAGCCTTCGAAATACATTCTTAAAATTGTGTGGCTAATAAATATTGATTAGACTTTAAACCCAAAACCATTTGTTTGATTACTTTCACAGAAATGATCAAACAACTAGCCTGTGTCTTCATGAACTTGATACAAATTATTGAGAATCTGCACAATATAGAGTAAATTCGCTGGCTCAAGAGTGACTGACAAAGGAGGACTGTGTGTGGAAGGTCATCAGCACCGGACTGCAAATGTGGCCAGATTGTGATGTCATGATCTACAAGCACTCTTTTGATTAAATGTGGTTGACAAAGTTAAGACAGCCCCACCGAAATAAACCTGGACCAATCAATAAACAAATTGTCAGATTTGACGGAGATTTTTGAGAGAATTTGTTTTACAGTTTTGGGGTAGAATCCATGGGACTTATACAATACTGAGTTAGTCCAGGATGTAGAATCAAAAACAATCACTATTTTGGCTTTTTGCTAGCTTTAGTTCTGAATCGTTTTCTCCTGTAATGATTGAAGCTTTTTTAATAAACACGACTTTCTGCTGTCTTCATTCGGTGAGTGTATCTGCCATACAAATTGTGATATTTATTGTAAATCTTTGGCGTGTCCTCTGTACTCTCTGGGTGACACTCGAATGTCCAGTTAATGTGTTGACGTTCCATTGAAGCAAACATTTTTGTGATGTTACATCAGGCTGTTTTGAGTCTAAACCCAGCTTCCCCGGTAAGCCTTGACCCCGCACAGTCTGGTTTTGTGCGAGTGTCCGGGCTGGAGCTTGTGTGGCTCTCTTTAGCTGAGGTGTCCCAGCTCCTCTAGCTTCTCAGCCCATCTGGACCTGGAACGGTCAGGACCTGAGGCAGCACTGGTTCGATGGCCTTTCTTAAACTTAAGAAACTGTGCTTAAACTGTATGGTGATTGGCAGAGCCTTAGTACATATAACCTTAGTGAGTGGTCCGTGCGTGTTGACACAATTGTTGATGAAATAAATTCAAAAAGACATCGCTTAAAGAGACTATAGTGCCGTCATCTTGCCGTTTTGTAAATTTAACTCCTCATTTGTTTTGTTTTTTCAGAGCACACTTGGGTTTGTGCAGATAAAGGCACAATATGGACAGTTTCTGCCAGACAAACACATCAGATTAAGAGAACAGATGCTACAAAGCAGTAAACAGGTATTTGAAGCTGCTGGTGCCTCTGGAGTCTCCCGAACATCAAGGTGTAGGACCCTAGGCCTCCCCTAAACTGTTAATTGAATGCTGATGAACTGAAACAGCTGCAACGGGCTCAGAAATACATGAGGACTCATTTTCAAACAGTCTTGTTCACTGATGAGGCCGTTTGACCCTGGATGGTCTAATCAATGGAGTAGTGGATAGCTGGTGAATGGCCACAATGTCCCAGCAAGGCTGTGACATCAGTAAGTAGGGGGCGGAGTCATGTTTTGAGCCATAATCAAGGGGAGAGAGCTGGTCGGCCCCTTTAGGATCCCTGAAGGTGTGAAATGACCTTTCAATTAATCAATCAAACTTAATTTATAAAGCGCTTTTCATACCGAAAGGTATCACAAAGTGCTTTACAGATTACAACATTTAAAACAATACGCCTGGCACAACCTTGTATTAGGATTGTAAATAGATTAGTCAATTAAAAGCTAATTATAAGTAGATTAGCTAATAGCTAATTATAAATAGATTAGTCAGTTAAAAGCTAAGCTAAAAAGGTGGGTCTTGAGCCTGCTCTTAAAAACATGAACGTTCTCTGCAGCCCTGAGCTCCTCCGGCAGATGGTTCCAGAGGCGAGGGCCGTAATATTGGAAAGACGCCTCACTTTTTGAAAAATGTGTGGAGTTTCTGACTAATCTTTGTCTTCTATGCTACAAAAAGAAGAGCCGTGCTTTCCCTAACAAGATCATCTTCATGCATGACAACGCATCATGTCATGCTGTAAAGAATACCTCTACATCATTGGCTGCTATGGGCATAAAAGGAGAGAAACTCATGATGTGAACCTTTGGAGCCTCAACAAAAAAAACTTCTATGAGGGTGAGTGGCAGTTTTCATCAGCAGAAACTGTCCAAAAAAGTTTCATGGATTTAAGAATTTTGAAGCTGCTATCACATAAGGGCTCCTATGGTAAAATATAACTTGACCTGTTAAGATTTTTTTGATTGAAATAGCTTTTGATTTCAGTAAATATGACCTCCTAATGCTACAAATTCAACAAATGACCATTTTCAGGTAATTACAAGCTTTAAAATGTATTGAAACGATGAGTTGCATAATAATTTGGAACAGTAGATTTTGAGGTTTTTACTATATTTATTTTTGGAAAAAAATACTGTTATAACTGGGAGGTTTTTTCAACCACATTTAAGAGTTAAAGATTATGCTGACTCTCATTTGAGTTGACAATTTAGAAAATCTTAGAACAATGTAATTTGCATATGAATTTGGAACGCAGTGTAATGTTAATCATTTTTATTTATTCCACTTATAAACTTAGCTGTTGTAATTTTATTGGTCTCATGTCTTGCTTTATGCCTACACCCAATTCTTACCCATTGGTTTTGTCCTGGAGCAATCCTTCCAGTTGAGAAACTGGTTAATCAAGTATTAAAATACATACCATATTGTTTTTATTTTACCTCCCCCATTTTTTAAAAATACATTGTGTGCAAAAAAAAGAACACAACATGTACTGACTTCTGTCATAATTGCACAAATCTATGAACTTGGGTTGGTTACATTTTTGCAAATGAGTATTACTCTGAATTAATGGATCCGGGTCCTTTGTCCCGTCAGTGAAATCCACACTCATTAGCTTTTTTATTCCTGCAAATCTATTGTTCCTCCGGTGCCCCCTTCCTTCCCCCTGTCACCCCCTCTAATTTGAAGTGCAATAGTTTCCCTCTGGCATGAAAATATTGCGTCATTCATCATGTCTCTCTAATTCGTCTTAGATATCACACATTCTTCCACCACTATGATGGCTCTCTCCGATCACCCCGTCACTTTCTTTGCTCCACCACTTAGCTGTGATATAGGCCAGAATTAGCATCTCAAGTCAAGTCATTTGTATGTGGCTAGTGAATTGAAAAGTACAGTTTAGGAATGCTATCTCCCTCTCCTGTCGGTCTGGCCACTCTCATTGCAAGACAGTGTGTGTGGGCCATTTTTGAGGCTCAATGCACAGTGCTAAGCTGATTGCTGTGGTGGTGACTGGCCAGAGGTGTATTGGGGCAAATTGAAGCCATAGCTGATTAGATGGCTATCGATAAGGCCTGAGCATTGGCTTGCTCTTGCTAGGAGAGCTGTTGCTGGGAAGGTGGTGCATCTGAAATATACTTTTCTACTCTAGAACTCTAAAATGTAGAATCATGGACAATAGCTTTGTATATAATACAGTACATCATATAAAAGTCACATACTGGTCAAGATAAAATAAAATGTAGACCTACGTGTGGTTATTTAAAAGTGTATTATGTTAGTTATTACATGGAGAAAATATATATATATATATATATATTTGTTTGTATTTGACCTTTTAATGACCCAGCAGCTGTATGCGTGGTTAACATGGTGCCTTTGCTTTCCATAACAGTGGCCTATATCCTCTAGGATTAATTGTTTTTAGGGTTTCTGGTAGGTTTTCACTGCTGATGGAAGCATCTCCATGGTTGTGCATACATCCCATTTTACAACAGCGCCAATCAGCATCAAGGTTGTCAAGGAGACGCCCTCCTCCCCACACTGGTCTGTTCCCTTGGTGTCACACGGAGAGATGACATACTGCATCCAGTGGCGTAGCAAGGGTACCAACGGGCCCCAAGCAAGAATGTCTGTAGGTGGCCGCCCTGTGTACAGCGCACTAGGAGAGAGGACGTCTTGTGGGCAGGAGTTGGTCACCTGACAACTCCCATAATGCAGTTCTCATAAGTTTCCCTCAGAACAGAAAGCTGACGTTCTGTAGGTCATAATGAGTGTCACAATAACCTGGTTTCACTTTAGAAATATAATATGGTGGAGACAAGAGTAAAAAGTCTGTCCACTGCTCATTATAACTTAGCATTACAGGGAACCTTGACTCACTAAAGCATGCAGCAGGATGGGGATAAACAGCGCCACGGCGCTTTAGTGGAGACATGGTGTAATTGCAGCTCCAAAATCTTATGAAGACTGTATATGAAGCGTTTGATGCAAGTTTATACAAAAAATGGGTCAGTTCATGGGGGCCCTTGCCTGTTGGGGGCCCCAGGCAGCTGCCTGGCTTTAATCATGGCAAGCTACGCCTCTGACTGCATCATGAGTAGGGATGGGATGATAATGAAATTTGGGGTCACGATTATCAAAATAATTGTGTTTAACGATATTATCACCATATTTACCTATGATTTAAAAAACATCACTGAAACTGCAGAAATGATGGGGATTGGGCAATTATTAGATATTCTTCTTCCTTGTCTGTAAATGTCATATTGAGTACATTAAGTAAGTATTTAACAGAGCACTGTGTAACATTTTGGACTATACTGTTGTCATCATTACAAAACTAAAATACTGCAGACTTTAGTCACATGTCCATGGAGACATACCCACTCCCGGTAAAGTTACAGGCACTGGTTGGCTGATGGATTTAGCGATTATCTTCTGGCACGATAATCACGATAATCCAAAAATGTGGCGATCGATTAATTGCCACCTTTTGTATTGCAATTAACAATATTATTGTTTATCGTCCCATCCCCAGTAGTGAGTAATGTATACAGACTGTTTTGTTGAAGTCTGTGCAAGGGGCTGATTTCTATGCAATTTCTAAGAATAAGCCCAGAAAAGGCAATGCATTCTAACGTTAATGCCATCTTTATGGTGCCGTAATTACTTAAAACCCTATTCATTTTGTTCCTTATTCATCTGAATAAAAGTACTAAATGAGCAGACTAGTTTTATTATCTTAACATCTGCTTTACCTCATGTTTTCACTCAGCCCAGCTGTATCTTAACACTGCTCCTATGAATATTAGCTATGTCTTTACTATAAAGAGAGGACAGCTACATCTTATTATCTTTGCATGTTTGAACTTTTACTGTTGTTGTTGTCCACCAGACATGAAAACACATACATGATTACTGAGAGTATTAGTCAGCAGTGTTCAAACTCTAATTAACAAGTGGATAATGCGGGATTCTGTTGCAACGGTCACATTTTCTTGTTGTTGTTGATGATGATACCTCAAAGTGTGTGTTACACACTTTCATGATTGTATCACACAGGGCTGTTTCTCAATTCCCAGTCTGCAGACTCCGTACTCGTGAAGTCCAGGGAGCAGACTTGCAGTGCAGACTCGGAGCATGGTTCAAACGCTGAAAAAGTCACACACTCGTGAACTAGTGTGGACTTGGCTTTTTCAGTGTTTGGAACGACTGAACTTGATGACTTCACTGGAAGTAGCTCATGAATATGGGACTGAGCTTTTATAAAATGAAATAAACTCATAAGAGATTAAAAGGGTGACACGCTGCAGGCTAAATAGCCTTATCTAAAATAGATTCCTATTATAAATATTCACAATATGGTCTATAATGTGGAGGAAATCGGCCCACATACAGTATATTAAAGCAGTACTAAGTAACTCTTCCCCCTAGAGGCCATAAGCGCAACTGCAGGTGTAGTAGCAAGTTACGATTTTTTAATGTATTAATTGTCTTGGAGAGTAAATGGCGAAAGGAAAGGCGAAGGGAGAGAGGGTTACTGTGCAACCAATTATACAATGGAAATATTTTTTTTCACTCAAACTTGGCTGTAAATACTGTTTAAAGTGACGTTAGCCCGCAGTTAGCTTTGCCCGTTAGCATGTTAGCTTCTTCTTCGTGATTACATTAGTGTGTATTGCTTTCTCCGCACCAGGGGCAGTCAAGTAGCAAATATGGTTTTCTGGCCAGATACACCAGGGGGAGATGAAAGACCCTCCAATCATCCCATAAACACTTGTATTACCCCCACAGGGACTACGGAAAGGATTTATTAAGGTAAATAAGTTACTTAGTACTGCTTTAAGGGAGCTGCATTTGTTCCCAGTAACCTGTTCATGACGATACGACGAATTAATCTGTTGCTTATCGCTGTAAGGAAATGAAAGTATGACCAAAGTTGTTTCAACACATCTGCTCAGAAATCCAGTAATGTTGAGCTGGAGACACTTCTCTGGAGATAAAAGATTCTTAAACCGATCAAATCGCTGCATTTGTTTCCATGTGTTCGATCAGCTGGAGTGCGGCTCGGTGTGCGCTGAGGAGGGGGCACTGCAGGAGGAGGCCCGTGGTGATCCACGTTCTCAAAGTGCATTGGGGTGCCTTGTGCACGAAATGTGCGGTATAAATTAAGTTGCCTTGCCTGCCTCGTCTCAAAGCAAAATGAATTGCAGAAAATTTAGCTGGCGGAGTATGCACAAGTCTCCTCTGATGCATCCCCGGTAAAATGGGCGGAGTTCTTTATTTACAGTGAGTGGACTTTCTGAAAAGCGGACTTTAAATTGGAATAGGACTTGAATGATGACGTTACACGAGTCCATGATCACACAAGTCCGCACAAGTACACAGATTGAGAAATGGCCAGTGTTGGTGAGTTACATTGTATAGGCGGCATCTGGTAATGAAAAAGTATTAGACCAGTGAGCCTGAAAAAAGGTTATTCAACACTGACTGAGCATTCATTGCTCAGTCATTCATTCAACTCATTTATTCTCATTCAGAAATGTGAACCAAATTGTCATGAATGAGATTGTTTAAACAGCTGAGAGAGATAATTCAGTAAGAGGAAAATTGCTCAGGATAATGAGAATACAGTAGAAACAAATGAATGAGAAGTATCAGCGATACAAACATCTCAAAATGATCTCACTGACACATCACACCTGTGCTTAAGTCGTTCCGCTGGCTTCCTGTTGAGTTTAGAATCAAATTTAAAATGCTGCTCCTCACTTTTAAGCCATAAAGGGTATGGCTCTGATCTATCTCCAAGGCACTATCGTTCCATATCAGCCAACAAGAGCCCTCCACTCTCAAAACTAAGGGCTACTAGTGATTCCTCGAGTCTCTGAATTCACTACCAAGCTCCTATTCACACGGTGTTTTGTCCCACTTGTTGGTGTCAAGGCCTTCAGCCCTGTCCACGGAGGAACCTCACCTACAGGGATTGGACAAGAAGAACTGAAGCTCCAACAAGGACTGGACGTTCTGCGATCTTGGCCCGTCTGCTGAGAGACTCCCATTGGCCCAGGGTCTCTATAGCCGTCCATGAGAGTGGACGGACCGACTACTGTGGTTCTGTGGCTCACTACAAAGAGGCTGAAGACGCTCCAGAGCCAGGTGGTGGCGGCTCCAGCCCAGCAGCACACACAGACACCTTGTGCATAAAACCCAAATGACAAAATGAGCCAGGTGTTTCTCTTATTCAACGCGTGCCCTGTTGCTGCACAAAATTACACAGTGAAAGTGTTATCTATGTGACACGCACATGACAGCTTGGCCAAGGTGTCGCTTTCTGTGCTTGTTACGCGTGTCAGTGCCTCTACTCATTCAGACCAGCTCTACTTCCTATATGGAATCAGGGACTAGGCTAACACGAGGTCCGTGACTACTTACACAGTCAATGCCTCGGACCTGACTAACTTTAATGGGATGTCTCCAACTCGTCTCCATGGAGATAGTAGTGGCGGTTTATTCTTCGGTCATTATCAACATTAGAATACATCACATACTTTTAGTGATTTGATACATTATACAATAAGAATACATGTATTTTAAGTGTTTAATGATGTGCTGATGATGACCGAAAGGATTTAAGCTTAAGTCAAGACTTACTATGCTTAAAGGAATAGGCTACCATTTTTACATACTGAGATATGTTCTTACCTTAGACGAGTTCATTTGTACCTGTCTGGTCTTCACGCGTGCCTTCAGTCACGTAAACACAGCACAGACAGCGTTAGCATTTAGCCTCTCCTTCTCTCTTGTATAGCTCCAAACGAGGTGAAGATAGAAGCTACCAAGCTCTTCCACGTTTTCCACATTGAAATATGGTTCCATTAAGTGTTACACTATAAAGTATAATTACACAAAATTTAAAAAATGTGGATTTTCTAAGTGGATAAAAAGGGGAACTATATTGTAAGGCGTAATAATACCAGGAGTAGTTCGACATCTGCACAGTAAAGTGAAGATATTACTGAACGGATGTCGTGTGTGTGTGTGTGTGACTGAAGGCCCGCGTGAGGACAAGACAGGTACAAATATCTCACATATCCCAGACCAGTATGTAAAACAGTGGTCTATTCCTTTAACCGCCCCATATACAGTTTTGACACATGATAGATAGATATTGGCACATGATAGATATTATTCTAATACTAATGATGGTAGCACATAAACACAAAACATAAATTGATTAAGGACAATCAAATATGAGATTGGGTTAGATCCTCAACCAAATCCATTGATTATGCACTGAAAGAAATGCAAAAATTGTCGAGCTAGTCATTAGGAGTATGATTTGTATTGCTGACAACAGTATAATCCAAAATACTACACAGTGTGCCTTGACTCTTGTATAATACAGCCTTTAGTCCATAGGTGGTCTGGACACAGTATGTTTAGTACAAACAAAGCAGTTAAACATTTGACTGAAGCTATTTCCTTTATGACAGACAAAGTCTGTGTTGGTATAATTATGACACTTTCACGTGTAGGTGCGTGAGGGACAATGCATTTCAAACATCCTCCATAGCTCTCATGAAGATTTAATGATCAAGTATAACATTGATAATGGCAGTGTTCTATAATAGTAAAATCCTTAATTGTTCTCTGTATTTCCATGTCTTGTTTCTCTTTCTATTACTCCCACTTCCTCCTTTGCATCAGTGCTAGTCGCTCTTCGGTGCGTCAATGGAAACGTGATTCCACTGACAGGAGAACTTGTAATTATCCACCTACACTCATGCTCTTCGCTGTGATTGGAGAACAGGTTCTATTTCGACTAGCCTCTGCCTACGCAAGATCTGTCAGAATGGAAGCCCAGCAGCTCTAAGTGTTCATGCGCTTCCTGCAAATGCTTTGGTGCTGATAGTTTAAGGGAAGGAAATTTTATTATATATATTATTTATGATATAAAGTGCAAATAATAAAATTACTATATATATGTATATATATATATATATATATAAAACAAACTTAAAATCTATTATAATAATACAATTATACTTAATAATTATCAAAACGGAACAAATAAATAATGAAATAAATATATATAAAAAAACAGTGATTTTAAAGCTGGTGTAATGCGTGCCCGCCTTCCGGTCTTTGTCAGGGCGCGAGCTGCTGAACTTTGTTGTAAAAGTTGTAAAGCTGAGATACTCGTTTTGGAAAAATCAGAGGGCAAGACATTACAGTAGTCCATACAACAGTGATAGAAGCATGCATCAGTGTCTCCGTGTTGGCCCAAAAGAGAATTGGGCGGACTCTAGCTGTGTTCTTTAGGTGATAAAAAATCTCTGTCAGTGATGTTCTTAATGTGTGTGCAATATAAGTCAGTTCTGAGTGAAAGGGGGGGGGGTGTTTTCCAGTCTACTCAATGCGCGGTCTGGAGCTGGAAGGTCTACGCCATAGTCATGTGTTTAGAAACACAAGATTGGGTCCATAATCGCTTATCACACACGCAATTTTTTTTTATAGATGCACGGATCTGTATACACGCCTACAGACAAATCTATTAACACATTGTTATTACTACAATAATAGCTCCATAATAATGCTTTTTGATTTATATCCTCAATTGACCTTTCGCAAAACCTCCTAGCAAAACATCTTAGCTACCATTACTATGAAGCTTGGTCCGTCAAATCGCAGACCTCCAATGCAAATCAATGGGTACTGAGCAGATGCACTTTTTTATTGCTAGTCATCAAAACCCTACCAGACAAAAAGGAAGAAGCAAAATGGTGAAGTGATCTGCCTATGGAGCATGTAAATCGGACACTGTCTGGAGGACCCCAGTTATTTTCCTTCCTAAAGCGAAAACACAACCTGAACACTGCCTACAATGGATCAAACAATGTGGACAGCCTACGCCCCGCTATATGTCTCCAAAATCAACAAGCATACATCTGCTTTAAGGTAAGGCTAGGGCCTAGCCTCTAGGCTACAACCTTAGCATGCTAACATCTAACTAATGACGCTGGCACTGGAGCTGTAACTTTAACTGCGGAGGTGACATTTTACAACCCTATAGTCTACAGTCATGATAAATGTACTGTGAATTTCAGACTGTCCTCCAACAGAAAATGACACAAGCGGTCGTTTGTCTTACGCCGAGCTCAGACCAAGAGCGGCGGAAGAGAGGAAAGCGGTGAGCTTCCATTCATTCCCTATGCTGCCTGGCGACCAGAAAGAAGCCTCCGGAAATCCACAGGCGAGCGCCGAGATACGGGTGGCCGGAGCGGAGACTGGGGCTGCGTCTGAAACCATCAAATTGTAGCCTCTAAGCACTAACACTAGCAACTAGCTCCTTAACCTTTCATGGGGTCAGTGGCGCAGTGGCTTGTGGGATGGCACATAGCTCCTAATCACCGGTTAGTTAGCATCAGGGGTCCCTATGCTAAAGTGGCCATGATAGTTAGCATCAAGGCTCCTTTTCCTAACTACTTCCTAACTGACTTACCAATTCGGAAGGAACTTGCCATGGCGGACGCTGACGCACATCCGGTTTGGCGTAAGAGCTCTTACCAATCTGCTCGTTACGGACGCAGCATAAGGTTAAAAGAATTTCAACGCTATGCAAATACAGAGCCATTTCCGGCGGCGGCCACCAACCACAGAACAAGATCTGACAGACACCTGTGCGTAATTGGCTCATGCGCAAAAGCTGCTGGCTGCTCTGCTTTATGACCACGACCCTGGGGGCTGCCATTGCTCTGCCATTGCTGTAGTATCTCCATATCGCCACTAGGCCCCCATTGAAAAGCATTGGAGTTTAGACACCTTAAAAACAACTTTAATGCCTGGTTTCAATTTTTTAGACTAGGCTAGATATTCCTCCTGAGATAACACTGGGTTAATCACAATATATGAAACCAGGCTGGTTTTCATAATATGAATTTTTGAAATCTCATACTTAATGAGGGTCGGACTGGTAGCATTGGAGCAGCGCGAGCTACACGTCACGCAAGGGCCGAGTCTACGGTGAAAATCCCGCCCGTATGCCCTTTTTAGGAACATGTTTCGTCAGAGCTGGGGAGGGGGAGTCTGTAAATCCGCCATGAATTCCCCCACGACCGTGGTCATTTTGGTAAACGGGGAGGAGTGAGCATAAGACGTCCATTATTTTTACAGTCTATGGTCTCAAACCCACCTCCTTGCACAAGGGGGGCTGGCGAAGGAAGTAGAGCAAGCTGAGCGACGGAAAGCGTTTTTTTTTCCGCTTGGTGTGAGCCCGGCGTCACACCTCGCCAACCGCAGCAGCGGCCACAATTTACCGCTTTCATATTATATTATATGTGTAGGCTAGGTCAGTGGTTCTCAACCTGGGGGTCGGGACCCCCAAGGGGGTCGCGAGACAAATTTGGGGGGCGCCAGATCATTTAGATAAAATATACATATTTTCATTAGCATATAATCTACTGTTTTATTATAGCATGTGTTTGCTACTTTACCAGAGTACCATTATTTGATCATAGTTTGATGAATTTTATTTCAGCCATTTGTTTTTTTCTTTGTTTTTTAAGAATTAGAGATAAGATAAGATAAACCTTTATTGATCTCACAAAGGAGAAATTCACTCGTTACAGTCGGCGTTCAAGAAGAAGAGTTAATAAAGTGCAGCTGATACAGAGATTATTGCACATGTTACTTCACAGTCTTATTGTACAGTCTGACAGCAGTGGGGATGAAGGCTTTGCGGTAGCGCTCCGTCCTGCACTGAGGGTGTCTCAGTCTGCCACTGAGAGAGCTGCACAGCTCTTCTACAGTCGCGTGCAGTGGGTGGGAGGTGTTGTCCATGATGGAGGTGAGCTTGGCTAACACCCTCCTGTCCCTCACCTCCTCCACAGAGTCCAGGGGGCAGCCCAGGACGGAGCTGGCCCTCCTGACCAGCTTGTTCAGTCTGTTCTTGTCCCGCTCTGTGCTGCCCGGGGTCCAGCACACGGCAGCGTAGTGGAGAGCAGAGGCTACCACAGAGTCATAAAAAGTCCTGAGCAGAGGCCTGTGTTACCGGCGCCAGCCCTAGGGGAAGCTGGGCGGTTACAAGTGACACATAGCTAGCGTGTTGCCTATGGTCATGCTGTGGACAGACGTAGAGGAGACGTTGTTAGTCAGGCCACAGCTCGTTTACTTCTGAATTCAATATTTACATACATGAAGACATACAATTATTGACAGTTGACAAAATAAATACATAGCCATCTCAAAAATATGTCTCTCACGCACACACACACATACTCCTTCACTTTACTTAAATTATGACTGCGGTAGTGTATAAAAAAGTCCACTAAATGTCCAACAGTTCATCTCCCTTCAACGCCTTGCTCCGTCTCATCTCTCCCACATGCACGCACGCGCACATACATACATACACGCAGCGCGGCAACATGAAAAGAAAGCGCCCAGCAACTGGCGACAACGGACTTCATCACTCTGAACTAAACTTGAATTTGGATACTATTTGACGAATTACATATGAAAATGTTTTACAAAGGACTCCAGCACAAAACACTGCTTGGATCATTGACAGTTTGCTTCGCAATACATTCATTCTACAACGACATTTTTAACTAACGTTTTTTTGTTTAACCGTTGAACAACGTTCGCAACGTAAAATACATCTTCTAATTAAACCAAATTATCTTGCACTTTCACAATTCGTTCAGATCATACATTCAACACTTTGAATTGGATTAAAACGATTTCGGACCAAGATTGAGCTACAAAAGTAACTTTTTACCGTACCTGTGGACAGACGTAGAGGAGACGTTGTTAGTCAGGCCACAGCTCGTTTACTTCTGAAGCTGCGCCTGCGCGAGCCTCTCTAGTCCCCACAGTAGCGCTACAGCACCATCTACTGGTAAGATGTATAACTCAAAACAAAACAGACAATAGCGAATATTCAAAAAAATAGAGGGGGTGTTTGTTAAAATATAAAACTTTAGATGTAGCGTTTTTTCAACCTACTACACCTGCTCACTCCGAACGACCTCAGTCTCCTCAGAAGGTGGAGGCGACTTTGGCCCTTCTTGTACAGGGAGTTGGTGTTGTGGGACCAGTCCAGTTTATTGTTGAGGTGAACACCCAGGTACTTGAAACTGTCCACCTCCTCAATGTCCTCCCCCTGGATGTTCAGCGGTGTGTGTGATAGTGGCTTCCTCGTGAAGTCGATCACATTATGTAGGCTAATGTTCCTATTTTTCACGGTAAAACCCGGGCGGGGGGTCACGAACCCCTTTACCTGTTATAATGGGGGTCGCGGCTCCAAAAGGTTGAGAACCACTGGGCTAGGTTATCGCCAATTTACTCACAACAACGGCGATACCAAAGCATTACTTACCATTGATGTCTTCGTGAGTTTCTCTCCGCCCCCGTATGCGTCACTGCCAACTGCATATCTCTCCTGTCCACTTCCATCTCTGTCCTCAAACGTCCTAGTGTTGTCAGACTCTGTGTCACCCGTACGTCCGGTTGTTCGGTGACCGCTGTGAGCCTCGGATCCGCGCCGAGTTCCAATGCATATGCGGGGAAAAACCTCTCGTCGGGCCTCGGCTCCGCTGCTGTTCTCCACAAAGTCCTGCGTCTCTTTCTGAGTTCCTCTTGAGAACATGGTGCCAAATGTCCGAGATGAAACGGATATAGTTCATTTCTCCGCAGTTTCGTCATTTAAGGATAAAACATATAAAACATTACAGCTGTGTTTAGCTCGCGGGTTTTTGAACTAGATTTGACAGACACGCGCTCTGGCCAATGAAAACACGTGTATCAGCTCGAAGGCGTTTGGGCAGGTGAGCCTGCGTCTCTGATTGGCTGAAGGGTCAGCTACGTCATATCCAGTAGTATTTGTTAATAATTATCATCATTATATTATAAACAATCTGAAATAAACTGTTCTAAATCTTCTGATGTCTGTGATTTATATGGACAATATTACACATGTTATTATTTTTCTATACAAAATAAATGTCTTGGTCATAATAATCATTCTACCGATATGTGTTTCTATGCATGACATAATGGGCTAAACACATAAGTGCAGATAAAGGGTTAAGATCATTTATGTGTCATTACAAAATGTGTCTCTGCATGTGGCCCCTCCTTCGAATGGGACAACCCGTCAGGATGATGTTCAGAATCACCTGCTGTAGGATTCACCTAATGCACATGTGCTCTGGGACATCTTATCTTTTGTTGGGGTGCAGGTGAACTCCACACTGAAGGGGAATTTAACCCAGGACCATCTTGCTGTGATCATACAGGCTACTGTCAAGTGTGTTTTCGCTCACAAGAACCACAACCTCAGGTATGATGTGATGAAAAATATGTTTATTTTAGAACGTAGCGTAGTCGTTTTGGGGCTTCAGATGGGGAAGCTCACGGGCTCTCGTCCCCTACCTGTAGAAATAGCAGAAAAAATATTAGAAGGGAGGGAGGGTGGGGCCGGAAACTCCAAACGAGAGGACGAGGTTAGTAGTCGGGGGGCTTAAATAGGCCGGCGGGCGGTTGAGGCGTATAGGAGGTGTGGTCCGGCTCTCGAACCTCGATAAATATAAATACTTATCTCCATTTAATAAAATATAGAAATGTAAACATGACTTTATCAAATAGCAGCATATGAGGAGGTTGCATTATTTCTGATCTGTTTTGTGCAGAGGAACATCGCAATGACGCATATGAAGGAGAAGAAGGACTCACGAAGACATCAATGGTAAGTAATGCTTTGATGTCGCTGTTGTTGTGAGTAAAATGGCGATAACCTATAGCCTACACATATAATATAATATAATATGAGAGTGGTGAATGGTAGCCGCTGCTGCGGTTGGGGAGGTGTGATGCGTAATAGCGCTTGGAGAGCCTTTGGCACAGCTGGACGTTCAGTTCCTCCACAGGTGTGGCAGGGCTGAAGATCTGGGACTGCTTTACTTATTGCATGTGGGGCTAATTTTGCAAGTTTGTGATTTATTTCTTTGCGTTTGGAGAATTTTGTCTCGGTCCTGATATCTGGCTGCAGTCTATTATTATCATTATCATCACTGTTTGCATTAGTGTCAATTGTCCTATATCCTTTTTGGATTGTGTAATATTTTGAATATATCCCTCTGCTGCATATTGCAACCCCTTTGCCTCAATCTGGAGGATGTCGCGTATTATTGCTCCAATTAGAGTCACTAACACAAGTCACTAGCAGTGGCATCAGAAAGTATGACGGACGTAGCAAAAACTAAAATCATATTCCTGGCACAAAACATGCAGGTATGACAACATTATATGAAATGAACCAGGTCCCAGGAAAAACGTGAATCAAAATAATAATAATAATAATAATAATAATAATAATTGTAGTAGTTAATAAAGGGCTCTCTTTTCTTAAAATGATACATATATAAAACAGTATGTACTAAATGTCATGCTTGTATCACCAACTGCCAAAAATCAACTATAGCCTGCTAACCTTTTACTCATTATTATGTGGTTGCAAACTCATTAAAGCTCATCTGTTGTTTCTTTTATTTCCTTTGTGTTGATATTATTTCCCCCACAGGGCCTTGTGGATTAGCACCAAAAACTAATGAAATGTAATTACCAACAGGTTCGATAAGAATCGATTGTCTCTGGTATCTCAGATCCTTTCTGAAGAGGGTCTTACAGGTCCCAGCTGTACAGTCTCTCCTCACAGCACCTCACTTCTCTGCCTATTTCTGTCTTCTATAGCTGTAAGCATTGGAGATAGCATTGACAGGGCTGTATGGGGTGCAGTCAGATCTGTCGGATTGGCAGCTCAGTGTGACCAAGCGCAGGGGAATGAGATTTCTTATCAAATCAGCAGGATTACGAAGGATTTTTAAAAAAGAAAATGGATAAACTTCCGGATCAAGATTCCAGCATGCGTATGTGGATGAGCTTGTTTTCTTTAGCTTAGGGCAGGGGTGTCGAACTCGTTTGGGTCGGGGGCTGAATTTCAGGCCCCAAAGCGGGTCGTGGGCCGTATATATTGTAAAGGACTGTGGCTTAATAATAACAAATGTTTACACCTATAATGCTTTATCAGCCTGTGTCACACATTTCCCAAAGTGCTTTATAAAGTCATTATTTATTCACTCCACACTTGGTAAGTTACTATTGCAGCTACAGCAGACTGACCATTTATCACATGGCGGGCCTTGTGTTTGACACATGTGGCTTAGGGGGCAACAACCTAATTGATATAGCACCTTAGTCCATCCCGGCCACTTTTGCCTCTTTTTGCCACAGGTTGGTACTTCCTTTGTCTTGACACCTCCGATAGAGTGCGAATTCCGCTCTGAAGGTCAGCACACACAACACGATTTTTATGCCGGATTTGGTACGCACAGGAGAAGTGAGTGATCATAGCGTCCCCAAAGCGAACACATAGAAAACGGCGCCCAATGACAGCATGAAATGCAGACAGAAAAACACAGCAGCCCCTCCTCCCTTTCCATTTCTCTCTCATCTCAACACCGGTACAACTAATGAATAACTAATGTTCATGGCACAGTGAGCCCCACAACTTTATATCACCAAAAGTTCACAAAAAACACCTTTTCCAGCTACATTTCAACCGCAGAGTTTAGCAGCACTTACCGAGTTTGGAGGCGATATTCAGCTCCTTCTCCACACTAGCCTCTCTCCACTGTGTCCTCCGTCTCCTCCGTCTCGGGACTGAAGTCCGTCTCCTTTTCTTATCAAATCCACTGGAAATACGTCCTGCTTCTTTGTGTTGTCGACTTTTATTTCCATGTGACACAACAATAGACAAGTTGAAGGCTTGTAGTAGCCTGCAGCATTAAACTGTGTCAATGTACATTGAATTATGATTGGCTGATGATTCTGTCAGTCACACTGGCTGTCAATCATGTGTGCAGCCTGACAACACAGGGCCTGTAGAATCGGTGGAGAAGGCCCTGAGGAGGAGCAGCTCACCAGAAGTGTTTATGGCACTTTTTGAGTAGGAAATTACAGTTACACATCAACAAAATCAATATAAGCGACTCAACTGTACATTATATAAATAAATTTGAAATTAAAAATACTGTTACAACTTTTTTTTTTCCTCATTTAGAGAGATTAAGTAGAGATCGTGGGAGAATGTTTACTGCTAAAATATGATCAGTAGCTTGATCTGTGTAATCAACTCGGTCGGCCTAAAAATGGCTTTGTGTTCATAGTGATTTTCTCTTGAAGTCCGCAATCCTAAGTAAACTATGTAAACTGCACGGAACAGCTGGCTCCCGTCTTCCTGGACATTTTCAACACCTCCTTGAACTCATGCCACGTGCCAGCCTGCTTCAAATCATCCACCATCATCCCTGTTCCCAAAAAACCACAGATCAGGAGTTAATGACTACTGGCCAGTGGCACTGACGTCTGTGGCCATGAAGTCTTTTGAGCGTTTGGTCCTGCCTCGCTTCAAGGACATCACCGCCCTCTCCTGGACCCGTGGCAGAGCCAACAGGTCTGTGGATGACGCCTGTTCCTCCACTTCATCCTGGAGCATTTAGACTCCTCAGGAACTTACCGCTAGGACTTCAGCTCTGGCTTCAACGTCATCCTCCCTGGACTGCTACGAGACAAGCTCTAACAGCTCAACATGCCCAACTCCCTCTGAAGGTGAATCACTGACTTTCTGTTAGTGTTAGCCTTAGCTTGTTTAGTATCCAAACAGATCAAATCTCAATAACTCATAAAGTCTATACCAAACATTTTTTACATTTTCGGTTTTGTTTAGCCATTACTACATGAAAATTGTACAGTTAATAGTTGTTAGATTAACTTTTGAGTCTGCTCTTACTTTAATATCTGCAGACTGAACCGAGTTCCTACAGTGACGTCGCCACCCTGTGATGCATTTTAGAATGCCTAAGCAGATTTTTCTCACAAAAACATCTCGTATTTGCGCTATAATGTTCCTTTTTTAATCAGCATTCACAATTACATGCTTTACTGAAATGAGTGGTCCAACATGCAGTATGCAGTATATGGGGCTGTCATTTTCTTCCAATTCTACTTGCAGAACTGTTTCTGTCAAGGAAGATACAGTGAATGTGCAAAACATGGACAAAGTTGTATGACTCCCACACACTCATTGGCAAACACACACATTACTGCGTGGCTATGGGGAAGGGGCCAAGTGTGTGGGAGAGATGGAGGGAAGGATCGATAGAGCAGCCAAAGAGTGCTGTAAGCCATGAAAGAAGACAAAAGCCTCCTATTATTCCACTGTGCCTTTTGGTCTGCAAGCCTGGAAGAAGCTGGTATGGTCTATATCAGGGGTGGGCAATTCATTTTCATAAGGGGCCACATGAGGAGCCTGAATTGAGTCGGAGGGCCGCACCAACAATAACACAAACTTATATCGGGATATAAGTATAATATATCGGGAGTGTATCGCCGGGGTCCATGAACAAAAGCTCCAAAATAAAAAAAATGTTTTGATTGGGAAAATACATTGAGGACTTTTTTTCAATAAATCTATAATGATGAGCCTGGCAGGACTGTGGCCTCATAAAAACGGCTTACACTTATTGCACTTCACAAGCCTGTGTCACAAGTCTCTGCTACATTGTAGTCAATATTCATTCACTCCGCACTCCGTGGTAGTAAGCTACTATTGTAGCCACAGCTGCCCAGGGGCAGACTGTCCATATCCCACTTGCAAGTCACACAATGTGTTGTTTATATCCTTATATCTTATTATGCCAGTGCCCTTTGCTGGACACCTGTGGAATTCTTATTCTTATTTAATCTGCCCCCTAGTGGCTGGAGTGAGCATTCTGGTAATAAAAAAAAAAAAATCATAACTCCGCACAGGAATGAGCTAGAGACTTACTTTTTTTTTTGACATGCTTATGAATTTATGCCCTACAAGTTATGGGCCGGACTGAATCATCTCGCGGGCCGGATGTGGCCCGCGGGCCGTACTTTGCCCAGGTCTGGTCTATATCCTCACCCAAAAATGTAATTTCATGAATTAGAAAAAAAGCAATAAGGGAAAATAGCATGTACTCGGTGTTCTCAGAAAATATCAATATCTGTTGTTTGGAGGTTTAGTTTTATGTCATGTTGTCTTTTGCACTATACTAATCAATAGTGACTTACCCTTTATGGATAATTTGTTTATATTACCACCCACAGAGGAAGTAACAAAAAACAGATGAAAAATGGATAAATAAAGTTGCAATTGAATAAATGGAATGTAAAGGCTCAAGTTAACAAAGGGTAACAAAACAATTCAAACAAAAGGGAATATTTACACTATTTACAAAGGTTAACTGAAATTAACCAAAACTAAGACAACCAAAAAGTGTACAAAACCAAGTTACAAAAACTAAACAAAGGTTTCACAAAAACTAAATTAACCTAAAATGAGTATTCCTTATTGATGTTACGTTCTGTGTTGAGGCTTCAAAGTGTGAGCCGAGTAATCAGCCATGTCCTGGCAAAGCTTGGTTTGGAGCGTGTGTTGGTTCCAGAGAGTGATGTCATCAAAGGTTTATGAAGCAGCGAGGCCGGGGAGCGGTGCAAAGTGGTACAACTCAGCTGTGCTGTGGTGAAGCTCTTTCTACTGTATATTACCAAACCAAACCGCTCTTTTGGTTCATGATACACACATATGTATTGCATGTATTACATTTTTTTTGATCACATGATGGGCAGTATTAACCTGGTTTTACCATACCCTCGTACACATTGCGTTTCGTACAAGGGTTGGGATCTTCACAATTGAGCTCCGTTATCAGGTGGGAGGGGTGAACTCCGTTGAAATGATTGGATCTGATTTTAGCGTTTGGTCATGACGTATGTAATACAGCCGAATGAGTGAAGCGAGCCATTACTAAGTCTTGGGGGCATTCCTTGCGAATTCCAAGGCTTCAGTTTTCATTTCTGGATATTTGGGAGCCGAGGGTTAGGGTTCGAGTCAGGTGTATACATAAAATTACGATTAGGGTTAGGTTTGGGGTTAAGGTTGGAGTTAGGGCTAGGGTTAGGGTTGGAGTTATGGTTTGGTTAGTATTAGATTTTAAGGCTGGGATTGAAGTTAGGGTTCGAGTTTGGTATACACATAAAATTGTGATTAGCCCTGAGAAGCTTTTGCCCGAGGGTTAGGGTTAGGGGTGGGGTAAGGGTTAGGGTTGGAGTTATGGTTGGATTAGAGTTAGATTTAGGGTTGTTGTTAGAGTTAAGGCTGGGATTGGAGTTAGGGTTCGAGTCAGGTGTAGACATAAAATTGCGATTAGGGTTAGGGTTAAGGTTGGGGTTAGGGTTGGGTTAGTATTGGATTTAGGGTTGGTATTAGCGTTAAGAATGGGATTGAAGTTAGGGTTCGAGTTTGGTATACACATAAAATTGTGATTATCCCTGAGAAGCTTTTGTCCTAGGGTTAGGGTTGGAGTTATGGTTGGATTAGAGTTAGATTTAGGGTTGTTATTAGAGTTAAGGCTGGGATTGGAGTTAGGGTCAAAAACACATCGACAGAAGGTAAGTTTCGTGATTCTTAACCCTGCACGAAAATTAACGCAAAACTGCTAATAACACCACATCGCCCTTCGCTGATTGGTTTACTCCACTTCCTGTTTGCTTGCGTATGTACAGCTGTGGGAAATGGAATGGAGACAGCTGTGACCAGACTCACTTTCTGCTACAGTGATGAGTCTGTTTCCCAGGCTACATGGGGCCCTCGTCTCACCTCTCTAGTGTTCCTAGAAAACATACCAAGTCATTGAAGAAAATGGCATAATGGCCCCTAAAGGCCAGCAGCCCCGAATGTCCTGAGGTGTGTCTTTTTATAGGTGTAGCTGCAACAAGTGGTTCATTAGGGGCCAGGTGTTCGGATGCCACACCAACCAGGACCAGGAAGCAGCAGCCAACCAGAACAGAGCTGGAAACTAGTCCTCTAATCCAAAGTTTACACCGAGGATAAGAGGAAACTAGCCACACACACACACACACACACACACACACACACACACACAAAAAGCTAGCACAAAAGGGTTATACTATGAAGCTGGATTAGAGGGTTAGCGGGGTAAGTTTAGCGTTAACCCTGGTTTTGCGGTACTACAAAGCTGGCTGGGTAGATCTCCTTGGAAACATGCCCTTTAGTTCCCAGCTTGGATAAGGAGATGGCTCTTTGACCAATCAGAGGAGAGATTCCGCTTTGTCACCCAAAATCTGCGGTGTACGGAGGGGATGAGGAGAAGAGAGAGGGGAAGGAGGAAGCTTGAGCAGCGGCGAGAGAGGTTCTTTATATCAAAGCGCGCATGTATTTTATAAAGTAGAGATATTGTGTTGAAACTTTTCCTGACACAGATTTTAAATGACTATATGAAAAAGGCGTATTTTTCGTCCACATATAAAACTAAATAAAACAAGAGCGTATGTGCTTAAGACTTTCTGGAATGAAAACAATGACACTGTGGTGAATATGAAACAGCTCCATGGATTTATCGTCTGTAGAAGAGACAAGGAGGTGGAATTTATGCCTCAGATCTCACTGGACTGTAGCCATGATGAAGTCAGTGAACAGACTGTCCCTGTCAGTCCAAAAACTCAGACAGAATGAAGACTATTTCCTTGGTGTTTTTCTCAGTGTCACTTGTGGCGAGGCTGCCTGTCTGTACCATCACCATCAGCTCACTCACGCACGACATTCATTCTGGCCTATTGTACATGTTTTTTGTTTAGTGTAGTTTAATTAAATACAGGAGTTGAAACTAGCAATTGAGGATATTTGTTGTAATAAGAAGGTCCAAAGACGGACAGTCCAAGAGAAAATGCAAATATGTACAAAACAATATACCTCTGAACAAACACTTTTCAACAGTAAGCACATTTAAATACTATCAATACAATCAAAATAGTGTCTATTTTGGGCAAATTGTAGCCTTTCAGCATCACAGATTTGTGATGTTGTTTTGGAGCTTTACCAAGAACGGCAGAGTCTGTAATTAGACAGATGTAAACAGCACTTTTATTATTGATGTAAAGTTTATCAGACTATGCAAAAGTATGTCAGGATATTTTTGCATCACAGTTGAATACAGTGCCCCGACAAGACCCAGACTCAGCAGTCATTTTCCAATGTAGTACGTTTTTATTCATCATACAAAAGCCTCAATTTGGTCAAACAAACTGAAAAATGGAGTGGATTGAGCTGTCTGGTCTGTTTCCTGCTTTAATTGCAAACAGTGATGAAAAAAAAAAAAAAGAGTTGCATGTTGAGTCCATCCCTTAATTTAGTTGTCTACAGAGGCATTTCGTTTTCATCTTGTAGGTCCGAACATATATAAATAGTGGTAAATTATATGTATTTCTTTTTTAGAGGTATATTTTATGCTTATTTTTATTATCCTACATTTTAAAGGAACTAGATGCAAGTTGGTCATTTTTATACTCACTACTGCCACCTCAGGTCTTACGCTTAACTGCAGGTTCTATATTAAGCTCGTGCATGACGGCACTTCGCACCCAAATTAACACCTTTTTGAAAGACAGTGCAGGATTTTAGAGGCAGTTGTGGCGAACAGGTCTGGGCTCATTCTACACATTAGGACATGGCTGGAACATGTAGGGGGAGGAAAATGCTTTTTTTTTTGTCTGATAAGAGATGTGGGTAACACAATTAAGCATAATCTAGGTCAAAGTAAAATGCTTGTACAATGATAAACATAAATACTACAAACATAATGTGATTTTTTTTGCCCACCTACTATTCGCCTCGACAGTTTTAAATCCCCAGTGTGAGCGGATTCCAGCCGAGCAGTGGTATTTACAGGATGTGGCTCTCCTATTGCTGCCTCTCCACTGGGGTTAGTCCAAATCAATCCCACTAATTAGATCTGTGCATCACTGTTATTTTGTCTCCACTCACATGTGTGTATGTGTTCTGCATGTCCTTTAATCTATATTTAATGTTAGGAAGCAGGCCTTTAAAGAGCGCCACAGCTGGCCTCTTTGATAATTAATGACATTTTCCTCTTAATTACCATTCAGCACCATTCATCTTCATACAATAGTGTCTCCCCTTTTCATGTATTATCCCCTTTTTCCCCCCCGTGGTTTGGTCCTAAACTTGTGAGGGGGGGGGGTCACCCAGTGGGTTCATAGATGTCATCATACTTGCCCAAAATGCTTCAGATATTGTCTACACTTATTCTTGTACATACATAATACAGTGCCGAATGGTGTATATTTCATTAGTGCTTCTCTTATTTCTTTATAAATTATTTCCCCGCTTCCATGGTCAAGCGTCAGATCTTGCCTCCATTGTTAGTTCCTCAGAGAGTGTGGAGAGAGGGGCCTGGCTCCATCTGCTTCAGTGTGGTCATCCCACTGCTCTCCAACTTATTGTCCCTCATTATGGTCTCTCCTCTTCCCGTGGATCACAGTTCACACCATCTGTTAATCCTGTCTTTGTACCTATGGTGTGGTGGTTGCCTAAATCGACGACAAAAACGTGCATTTCTAAATGATTTTTAATTGCAATTATTTCCATCATGTGACAATGAGAAAAGTACATTTGAAAAAGAACTTGTAGATGAGTGGGTTGCCCGTATCGAGACACATCACCTCTGACTTAAACATGTTGCTAAGAAACAGTGGCAGAAAATAGCCTGGTACACGGTAACTGTGCAAGTTTAGAAAACATTCAGAAGTTGTTGTTTTTATTCTTCAGCAAGTTTACTTTATTCTCACTGGCATCACTTTATGTACTAAATGAAAGTTCCATTAGCACTAACCCACACTTTCTGCATTTGCTCTTACACAGCTTTGGAATGTATTAAAATAAATTGATATTACTAAAACTTTTTACTTGAGATTACTTACATCAATATGAAATAAGTATTGCACGTTGTCTTCCATTTAATGTTTTCATGTAAAATCAAGACATTTTATGGCTATAATGTGGACGTCAAAATATAAATAATGCATAAACAGGTTGCTCATCAAATTTTTATTTTATGACCACATTTATCTATACACGCGGCAGGTCTTCATCCATGCGATACTGCTGACCCGGTTAAATGCATTAAATGGTTGCGATACCCAATATAATAAATAAAAAATAAACTTTTTTTGTCCACAAATCATGTTTTTCATTATGTACATACCATAAAGTATGCTTCCCATATGATCTGTCGACCTCCTGGAATTATCTCACACCCCTTCCATCCCAACCTACACATTGCCGTAGCTTCACTACACACGGGCTGCCAGGTCATGTCAATGTTTTCTTCTCTATCTTTTTGCTCTCTTTATTGAAACAGCTGTACAGCAAAGGGGAGGAGGAGCTTGAATAACCAGGAAGTGAAACTACTGGGTATTTTGATGAGCTGTTTTATTGTCCTGGGGGAGACTGATAGAAACGCTGTCGCGACTGAACACATCAGTGCCAACAGTCCCTCTGACCACCACCATGCATTCACACACACTAATCATTCATCCTGGCCTATTGTACATGTTTGTAGTGGTAGGGGAAACCGGAGTACCCGGAGGAAACCTACGCAGACATGGGGAGAAACTGCAAACTCCACACAGAACGGCCCTGTCCCGGGGGGAATCGAACCTGGATCTTCTAGCTGTGAAGCACGAGCGCTAACCGCTGCGCCACTGAGCTGCAGTTTTCGGGATCCCGAAAACAGTTTTGTGCAACATGACGTTTATTTGAATTTTGCTGAATGTTCAGGGGATCAAACTCCTGCAAAAGAATGGGTGCTCGGGACTAAATATTCCCTTAAGAAAACAACATGTCCACTTTCACACATTCCTACCTCATGGTCGGGGTCCTGGATCAGGCTTTCAGTTGCTCGAAAATGTGACTTTTTACTGATTTCAGGAACACATCCAAAGGCACACGTTCACAAAATGGCAAAATACAATGGGTTTGGTCTATGCTTTAAAAGTTATGTATTGAGGAAGAAACCCTTATCTCATTTTATATTGCTAAAATCTTCCTCTGACAAATATGAACCAAATGAACCATTCAAAGTAAACATGGTTATTTTTCCGTTTATTTTATATCTCGCCAGTTCATGGGGTTGACCAATTTGGCAACCAATCTAAAATTATTCTCAGATTATCGTTCTACATCCCATAGTCACACAACTGTAAGAATAGAGTTAGCTTAAATCGGTCCCTGTCCCATCACAGATGTCCTGCTGCCAGTCAACTGAATCAAATCTCTGCCTCCAGTCATACACGTGGGGCTGTTGGATGCAGTTTGAGTCTGTACGGGGTGTCTCCAGTACTGGCTGTTCCCTTTTTTGCTTTTATTTACGCTGTGCCACTGAAAATCCCTGTGTAGCCCACTGCGGCAGATGACATATCACATGTACCTTTCAAGCTTTTGTGAAAGCATCTAAATCCTGTCCCCATAGCTTTGGCAGGCTGGCCGTTGAATGGGCAACCTTAACTCAGCACTGCAAAGCCCTGTAAGAGCAGACAGCCACCGGATCCCAGAGCTTTGTGATCGATTCCACTCTTCTCCTGAATATCAGTAAATCTAGTGGTGGCTCGATCCTGTCCCCCTGGTCCACGGTAATGCAGGCTCTGTTTTGTTGGTTTGCTTGATAGTGATCTTTTACTAAGACCCCCGGTGAATGAAGGGGGAGAGAGGGAAAGATAACGCTAGTCTTGTGTGGAGAAGGCAAGCCAACAGGTCTACGGAGCAAGGATTAGTGGGTAAAGTGGATTAGGAAGAGGTATTCTGTGCTTCCGCCCAGGCAGCTGCGGAGGTCTTTAGAAAATAAAATAAAATCCATGGAATCGGAGTGGCTCCAGGACATATGCATTTAACACATGCAAAGGAATAAAAACAAGAGTGTGAGGCAGCGAGACAGAGCAAAACCTTTATGAAAATATGTATTTAAAAATATGCACATGCGGCAGCCAGTGGGGTTTGTGATCTGTTTCTTGTGTAATAGTGAGGTAATAGGTGGCTAGAAATGAATTAGGGATATGTCTTAAAAAGGAGTACTGCTGGGAAAATATAAACAAGCTCACCCACAGAACCCGATTATTGCTGTATTATTTTTGGAGGCCATCAGTCATAGGCTTGAGGAATCGTCTAAACCTTTATTTCTGCTACTGTCACTTTTGAATATATTCTGGGGGAAGGGAGTGGAGCCATCCTTGTCTCCTTGCCCTATTATTATTGTTTGTGTTTTAATGTTCTAAACCTTTGTAAATAGTATAACCATCTGGCCTTGATTGACTTATGCCCTAACGAAGACACGCCAAGCGTTAAAATGCGTGGGCTGTCCATTCTGATAAAGGACTTTAATTTGTGCCTCAGACTTTCTTTCTTTTTTTTTTTTTACAGAGGCCGTTTCTCAATTGCCAGGATCCTTCCTCCATTGTCTGCTTCGTTGATGTCCTTGTAGGTGGGCTCCTCCAAAACGGTGCAGAGTGTCCTCTTACCACCGCATTTGAGCTCAATTTGAACGGCCTTCAGTGCAAGCGGCTGTGTCATGTCACGTGTCAAATCATGTGATAAAATGTCAATGTATGCTTACAAAAACAAAATTGATTTAAAAAAAAAAAGTCCAGGAAGCTGTTTATAAACTGGTGTCGGTTGGATGTTTTACTGTTCGAACATCTTGGCCTGAAAATATATTTAGCAGGTGCAGTTTATTGCTAATCGCCTACCATTGCAGACTTACATTAACAATACCTAATTTCTCAATAAATAAGCCTATTTATTGGGCCTTACGTTAAAGGGATATTTCAGAAATGTTGACATAGGGCTTCATTTCCTAGTTATCCAGGGTGTTGTTGATTTCTGGAGAGATGTTTTCTTAAAATTGTTTTAATTCATGCAGCCCTTATATTTGAAGGGTTTAGTGGTGCTGGACTAGTGCTAGGCTAGTGCATGTCTATGGTAACTAGTAGCCTGCATTAAAAAACCTCTTCAAAATCATTGGGTAGTCCTCCAAACGTTGCCATATCTGATTTGTCGAAAGCTTCTTTGTGAATTCCTTGTGTAGTAATGCCGGCCACAGGTAAACAAACTACTGTAGATCCGGTAACCTAGCAGATCACTTCGCCACTGCTGCGTAGCTTACAACCAGGAAGCTGATGCTGCTCAAATATAAGTTGTTTTAAATGCAAAATGGTTATATTTAAAAAATGATTCAGTCAACACAGACATTTATATCAGTAGTCTGGTGTTCTAAGTGATTTGCACTGTGCTTGGATCAGTTTTTAATGCAGGCTACTAGGTACCATAGACACGCACTAGCCTAGCACTAGCCTAGCACCAGTAAACTCTTCAAATATGAGGACTGCATGAATAAAAAAATACATAATAATCTCCAGAAATCAACACACACTCTGGATAACTAGGAAATTAGTTCCTATGTCAAAAATCCTGAAATATCCCTTTAAGATTAGCTTTATGTACATCTTTCCTTGCTTCCAACACTTCTACCAATGATTCTATTTTTTTTTTTTTGCGCAAATGTGGAACAAAACTTTTTTATAGTGACTGTAAACATATTTAGGTGATTCCATTGCTAAATAAAGTTTTGGGAGAAAAGGGAAGGAAAAAAACAAGGTTGCATTATGGGTAATAGAAACAGCCATTGTCAAATCTGTTCTAAAAAATCTAGGCATTCCAAATCGTGAAGCCCTTTGAGAAATTGTCTAAAAAAAAAGTTTTCACTCAAAAAAAAGTTTTCACTTTTTTTTGTTTAAAACACAATTCCATTCATAAAAAAAATGCCTTCAGTGATAATCTACAGTGTAACTAGTGTTCAGATAAAATACAAAACAAAACATGCATTTCCAAACTTTTGAAGAGTACTGTATTTATAAATTATTTTGCTCCACCAAAATGGTACACCCACATTGACACACCTAGTTGTGTAGGGACAGGAGGGCTATCCTGCCATAGAGACCATGTAATCAGACTCTGGCTTATCTGGAAAAAACGGACATAACCACCCCCGCACTCTCTCAATCACCCACTCATGCGTATGCTATTAGGTCATTTGATTGCAGTGTGTGCGTGTCTGTGAAGTGAGTACACGTTTGCATGTGTGTGTAGGAGGTGTCATGGCGGCCTGTAGATGTGGAGTATAGAAGAAAGTGTTCACTTGGCAGCCAATCACATACGCCTTCCTGCCTTGCTTCCTTCCCGCGCCTGGCTCCCTCTTCGTCCCCCGCACTCTTGTTTTCTCTGTTGCCATTGCCTTTCTCCCTGCCATCTTTTCACAGCACAGATGAAACTATCTCCTTCACACCAACTCCTACACTAATCATTTGCCCATTAAATTTTTTGAAATAAATGTTTTTTGTTGTTGTTGTTGTGGTGACTGTTTAGACCTAGAGTTTCTCATGAAAAAAAAAATACATTCAAAAGTATTCATTTGAGAATGTTTTGTGCATTCACATGGCTTATAATCACAGAATAACATAGTCCATAGTGATGTGCGGAACGATATTCTCATTTGATCGTGGGGCGGGTCAAAAAATGCCGGTCTCCGGCACGCATCGTCGCCAGATGCAACTTTCCTTGTATTGCATGTATTTGTAACATCTTTACAGCAGGTTATCAGTGTTGGACAAGTTTACTTTAAATCTGTACTATATATTCGGCAACACTTTATTTTACAGTACCCTTGATACATTGTACCTAACTAAATTTAGTACAATGTAATGAGCTCTGTAACAATGTGTAATAACTTGTACCTATGGGTTAGATACACAATGGAATAATTTGTATTTGTAGTTTGTAGATACATAATGTAATAAGACATAACTCTAACCCTAACCCTAGCCCTAAGGGTCTCGTGTCCTATTACATTATGTACCTACAAAGTACTCATACAAGTTATTCCATCGTGTATCTAACCCATAGGTACAAGTTATTACACATTGTTCCAGAGCACATTACATTGTACTTAATTAAGTTAGGTACAATGTATCATGGTGTAAAATAAAGTGATACCCTATATTCTATATTAGTAGTAACATCTTTGAAAATGTAATATGTTTGTACGACATTTTACTGTTTCAACAAAACACAAAAAGCAGCTTGTTGTCGGGAGAGAGAGCATATTATGGAAACGTAATTAAAGCCGTGGTCCATTCAGACCGGTCCTATTTATTATGCGTAGTCAAAACAGAGAGACCAGAGGGCTTCCTCATCACAGTTTTTGATGATCACTCGACACAGATGTGAGCGTGGGCGGTGACATTCCAGTGTTGTCCAGGACTTGGAGGTACTCGTCTGTGTGAACCTTTTTATGACAGATAGAGGTGCTCAGGCTCCCTTTGTCATCAACTTTCACCAATCAGTCCAGGAAGAGAAAGAAGTTATGTATGCCTTCTGTTGTAAAGTTAACTTACATGGAATCTACTGAGGCTGCTTCATATTGTTCTGCCACACAACCCGCGTGTTGAGCTCATACACTGTACCAATGTAAAGGTGATGTGCACTGGAAGGATCTGAGGCTAAAATAACAAATAAATAAATAAAAAGAATCAGGTTTTAATTCACTCATTTACAACAAGGCCAGAGCAAAGGTTTGGACACCCTGCAGAATCAATGCCTCATAGAACTCAATTTTTTTATTTTTATTGACCTTTATTTAACCAGGATAGTCCCACTGAGATTAAGAATCTCTTTTTCAGGGGAGTCCTAGCCCCAGAGGGGAATCTGTTGTACATGTTTTTAGTGGTAGGGGAAACCGGAGTACCCGGAGGAAACCTACGCAGACACGGGGAGAACATGCAAACTCCACACAGAAAGGCCCCGTCTAGGTGGGAATCGAACCCGGGACCTTCTAGCTGTGAGGCGTGAGCGCTAACCGCTGCGCCACCGTGCCGCCCAAATATGGAAATATGCATATTAAGCCCTGATGAAGACCAGTTGGTTGAAACATGCTGGCTTGGCCATCTACATAAAGGCCTCTAATGTACTTCCTCGTGCTGCTTGTACTTGTTTGGAGTGTCTGTTTTTTTTTTGCATGGCTAGAATCACAGCTTTACATACTTGTCTAGTCAGCCAAGAGTCTTTCAGTCCTAGTTTGAGGGATTTTAGTTCTTTCTTCCAAACAAAAGTGGATTAAATGGTTTAAATTAATTAAAGTAAAACGTAACACCATCTGTGGAAAAAGATGAAGTTAAAAAGCAAATCGCTTCTACAAATGAGTAATGATCGTACACACAGCTCAAAATCCACGATGGATGGATTACATCAGGAGGTGCAGTCTGAAGGTTTTGCTTGTCTCCTGACCAAAGCATCATTGAAGATCTGTGGATAAACCTCCAAAGAGCTGTGCGTGACAAACTGCAGAAATCTCACAGTTCTGGAAGACTTTTGTAAGAATAGAAGAAATTCTTTATACTAGAACTGATAGACTCTTGGCTGACTTGTTGTCACGGCAACAAGGTTGCTTTATTTAGCTATCTAAATAAAGCAAACACCAAAACACACATAAAAGGAAATAAAGATATTAAACTAATGGGAAAAAACACCTCTGTTGTGCCTCGTCACACTTGGGTCTTGCTAATACTTGGTCTCGTTTTGTATGCAATAAGAAAGCATAGAACATGTTTCTCATGTCCCCTGGTCTACATCCTGAGAACATTGTCGGCTATAACGAGGTCTTGAATCTTGCTCGCTATAACATTTTCTTGATAACTATTTACCCATAACTATTTACCCTTTAATAGGGTCAATATTTACCCTATTTACCCTTGATAACTATTTATCCAGGCTGCTGAGCAGTTCGAAAAGCAGCATGGGTATTCCCAGGCTAACCAAACACCATGCTGATAAAGTTCTGCACACTACACCCCCAGAACCTTTGCACATACCAACAGTCACACATAAACATGCAGTTAAAGGAATAGACAGATAATAGAATCATTGCTGAACTAGTTGAGTGTTCAGGAAGCATGAAAGACAGAAATGGGCGTGTTAAGATGAACATAGCACAAAGTAAATTGTGTTTTCCATTATTACGCAATAAGGTCTGCGGAAAGCCCCAAACCATGAGAGACAAATGAGGCCTGAGATTCATAAAAGCCACATTAGCAGGAGCACCGGGAGTGAGGGCAGACCATCAATGGGTCTGCTCTGTACCAAACATTTATGGATCTGTGCTTATGGCCAGAAATAATTGTAGTCTGAGGCGCTTGCTTTTCAAGGGTTTTCACAATTGATTGTGGTAAGTGTTTTTTATAAAAACACACATGGGGCTGACGACAGCATTGGTCCAGGCGAGCCTGGTATCTTGTGTGTTGCACATACCGGCTAGGTCAGTGCCTGCGACAAGTGGCCTGAGGGAATTGCTTAAAAAAAAGAGGCCAAGTGAGGCCAATTGCTGCCAAGAGCACAAAATCCACTTCTTCCCATTTGCAGTGTCTTAACATCTCAGAAAAACTACTTATTCATCCCACTGTGAGTTAAACACTGCATGTAGGGGGAAAAGACCACTGTTATACAGTTGCTCTCAAAAGTTTGCATACCCTGGCACAACTTTTCATTTATTTTTATATATGATTAATATCACAAAAAAGTTATTTCTGTAACGTATTCCGTTACTCTGGCCAGTCAGAGTATTGCATTCTGAATACTTTAAATACTTTTACTTAAACACACACTTACTTGCCCGATCTTCAAATGTACTTGCCCAATGCGGAAAATGAAGCTAGTACAGTTTGGTGAAAAATAATTATTAATAAAGAATTATTACACTTGTCTTGGCCTTCCATGAACTGTTGCAGATGGCTAAGGGTGCTTTTCAGTGCTTACCATGTCTTCAAAATGGGCCAGGAGCACCGGATAACTGTCACAGTACTAATACTACTACTGTGGTACTTATTGCCCCCAGGTCTACTTATTAGACCAAGCAGTGTTTTGACCTGAGTGAAAGGCAACTCTTCTTCTGCTACATAATATGCTGTGTGTGCTACGTTTGTCATTTTGGAACACAGAGCAGCATCAATCCTCATGAGCCCTTCAACAACAGCTGGGAGAGGCACAACTGGCTGTCTGTCATCTGCAGCTACTGTGCAGTGTTCATGCCTTTTACTAAGGTCATGAGACTCTAAGATGTTCAATCTAAATGAGGCTGTGCCCATGTACAGTGACGATGTGCTGAAAATAAAATAAACCAAAAAAAAAAAGGAATTATTTGACAGCATCACAAAATGTGGTTCCAGGAATTAAAAACTCACAAAAAACTAAAGTATCGTGGCACACAGATTGATCTTCACCGGCTGTTTTGGTGGACAAACAGCTGACTTTACCAGGTGTGAAGAGCTGTTTATTTAAATCACAGATCTTTCACAGCGCAGATCTTTTTATAGAAGCAATAATATGTGAAGAACGGTTTGACCCACCATAGAACTAGTATCTATTTAATAAAATGACGTTGCCCACCGAGCCTCGGACATGACGATGCAGTGAGCCCCCTCATAAGAGCAAACCCACAAGTAAATCACGCTAAAAAAAAAAAAAAAAAAGAAAAGTAGAATATAGGTTTTTAGCGAACATTCATAAGATCAATGTTTTACTTATCAAATCAAATCAAATCAATTTTATTTGTATAGCGCTTTTCATACATGTCATGTAACACAAAGTGCTTTACAGATTTAAAAACATTCTCTCACACCCACTTCCTTCCAAAAAAAAAAAAAAAAAAAAAAAAAACAGACACATTGTAGCATTCACACTCCCCCCACCCACCTCCCCAGAGACACACCACACAAGCACACAATACACACTCAAGGTAAAACAGTGGAGATTATGGACAAAAGGCTGAGATAAGGCTGGGTGCAGATAAACCAGGTAAGGGAACACCATCCAAGGAGCCGTCTGCATCGGGAGCTTACACGTCAGCTTTTTGTGGGAATTCCTGACAGGTGGCACAAAACATTACATTTTTGTCACAGTTGTTGCGGACCCACGGAAACAACACAGATGTTTAAATGCTTTATGGATAAGTTTTAAATCTTTGTTTTTATATTGGGAGGACAGTCTTTTTTACAAACCATTGGGAAAATCGCTGCATTACGTTGCATCCCACTCAACAGAGGACTCACTCGCTAACTTAGCTTACTGCTACTAACAAGCAGCTTTCATTCTAAATGATTGAGAACACAGTGAAAAGGTAAGAGGACAGAACTAATTTGCTATCTACCTTGTGAGTTCTCTCCCCTCCTCCTCTGGGGTTCTCCCTGTGTGTCCCTCGTGTGTGAGGCGGAGTACGTCTGAGCATCAAGTCATTGTTCGCGCTCCCGGCTGCGCCTGAACTTAGACTAATTTAACATTTTCTGTTTCTTATGAATGACGTGCAGTATGAAGCCGAAATGTAAATAATGAGTACCACGATCTATTACATAACTGCGGTACATGTATTCTCCCCAACGATGCCTATTGACAAATCTTGAATATGAATTGCTTAGAAAACCAAAAAAGGAAAATTGCTTTTAGTTAAAAGTATTATCAGTTGAACTGATGCTACATTACCAGGTTGTGCTGTCTTGGTAAATGGGCATGTTCCTTCCATGGGGCGAGGGAGAGAATGTCTGAAAGCCACAGCTACAGTTTCTCCGATGAGTGAACCTCCTAAGGTGCCCTCACTGGACTGAGTGGAAGGGGGCAGAGGAAGGGAGAAGGGAATGGTTCCGGAAAGGCCCTGTGCCACTACTGGGGTCCAGACCAGACTGCTGTCAGCAGCAAATTCACAGCTCACAGCATTTGCAAAACTCTCCCACCACTAACTGTGTAAATATTTGCCGTTTTAATCAAGTTGAAGGTTGCTCTATTTGTCCTAGGAGAGCTGTGTGGTCAATTTCAAACTTGTCGTGAGTCTCCTACAGCTGAGAGGTACGTAGGATCTGGAGATCAATGAAGTTGTCATTGACTCTATTAAACCATCATCATAACCATAACACAGCCGCCATGGCCGTATGCTTAACAGACTGAGAACACATCATTGCCCATTCAGGCTAATGGCTAATACATCTGAGCCCTAATGTCAACGTGATGGCGGCTCTTGATGGATGAGGCCAACATTATGAACCAGATTGTCAATGGCTTCTGACTGTCTCCCAAACAGTCACAGAAGGGTAAACAGAGGGTATCATGGTGATTATATGAAATCTTCACTCATCTTAAAAATAACTACAATTGAGTTTGTGAATATTTGATTGGTACAGCTGCACTGACTAAGGGCAGCCTGCCATTGGCACAAGCCGCACAATGTCTTGCAAAAATGATGCCCACTCATCACAAATAGTCTTACTTGGCCCATTGGCATAATTTAGCAGTGTGTGCACAACCACAAGTGGTGGCTAAAGAAAGTGTGCACAATATAAGCCTGATCTGTTTGGGGAATAGGGGATTGTGGAACTGTTTATTGCTAAGCTGCAATTGAATAAACTTCATACCTAACCTCTTTAGGCCTGTCACATTGACTCATCTTTAGATGGAAATCTCCAGTGCACTGATTGGGTTTACGCACAGTTGAAACTTATCCTTTGTGATTTTATCCTTCTTGTGTGTCTTGATATATGGTTAAATGAAGTTTTAATAACACCGTTAAAGCAATAATCAGTAAGTTGAAATGTTTTACAAATATAATAGAATGCATCTAAAGTCCCTCCCTCACAGCAACTAATGAGAAACCTTGGTGCAACTTTGACCAATGAGATGAGCTTTCATGTGAACTGGCCTGTCAGTCACATGCACAGGAAATGAGGAGAGGCTTTCAAGTCCAAAAAGAAGACATAATGTTGAAGGAAAGGCAAAGGTACCATATGTGTACACAACATTGAATTATGCTAATTGGAAGAAAAAAATATCTGTGGCCCGTTTAATGGGATCTTCTTGATTGCCATCTGACGTTTGTCTTACCATCAGTGTTTAATACGGATAAAACGTCAGATATCTGCCTACATAATGTTTTAATAAATTGCTTATTTACGAGACTAAGAAAACTACAGACATTTCAAATGGTTTAACATAACGCTAAAAATGCTAAAGGCAAACACTGTTAGGTTGACAGTACTTTGTCTGGAAGTTCAGGAACACTTCACAACATTAAAATGCTCTAATAATAACACCACAGGCTTCTCTCATGGATGTGAATTATATGTTCAACTATTTGGTTTGTGTGGCTTCATTAAAGGGGCTAGATGAACGTTGGCCATTTTTATTCTCACTACTGCCACCTCAGGTCTTACGCGTAATTGCAGGTTCTATATTAAACTCGCGCATGACGGCACTTCGGACCCGAATTAACACCATTTTGAGTGAGAGTGCAGGATTGTAGAGTCCCGAATGCAGGGGAATTCAAGACCTTTTTTGCAGATTTGGGGTATCCAGAACAGCAGGGTGAGAGGAGTTGTGCCCCTGTAGCCGGGGTGTGGGCCAAGTTGTGGGAGGTGCAGCTGGTCCCGCTGTGGTGTAAACGCACCAAATTAGGAGACCGAACGATTAGAATTTAAAGGAGTCAGGCAGAAACCAGCAACTTACCAGTTAGGAGAAGTACCGGTCTCTAGACTCCAACGGAGGTGCACTCCCGGCCAACCCAAACATTGTCCGCAACACGCGCCCACCGAAGCACAGGGAAGGAAGAAGGCATTAGGGCGGATGAGGCACAGCCAGGCATGCATAAATGGAGAGGCATGCTGCTTACCCAAACATGGCCCAAACAAGCCGCTGTCAGTGGCCAATGCAAGCCGCGGTGACACTGGGGAAGGAGGAAGAACGCTCGTGAGTGCCCGGTGCGCACAGCACAGCGGCGGGAAGAGCGACTATGTGCAAAACTCACCCAAGAGGTGAGTGCGTTGAGGGCAAAATGTTCACAAACGTAAAAGTCAGTAAAAAAACTCACCAACGAGAGGGAAGAGTGGTGATTAAGGCAAGGTGACCACAGCGTGTTAAGCCACGGCGAACGCTGCCACAGGCACAACTCCACAGAGCCACGGAAGAGAGATCCGCGCACAGGAGAGACAAGAGGATCTAAGCCACAACACGCCTGGGTCTAAATCCCCTCGGTCCCCGCCCCGTGCCAGGTGCGCGAGGAGGAGCGCTCCAAGAAACAGGTAGGGGAGGGCACTTTGAATTGCCTTGTGTACGAATTGTGCTCTACAAATAAGCTGGCCTTGCCTGCTTTTTATTTATTTATTTTATTTATTTTATTTATTTTATTTATTTTATTTATTTTATTTATTTTATTTTATTTATTGGTTTATTTGGTTGGGACAGTGCATGTTAATGAACATACATGGGTCTCATGCATGTAAACAAGCCACACCGGATTGTAGCCTTGGGCTAATTTCCATCCGTCGTCCCCTATGCGCACTCTCAAACACACTCACATTCATCCTGGACTATTACACATGTTTTTAGTGGTAGGGGAAACTGGAGTACCCAGAGGAAACCTATGCAAACACGTGGAGAACATGCAAACTCCACACAGAAAGGCCCCGTCCCTGGTGGGAATCGAACGCAGGACCTTCTAGCTGTGAAGCACGAGCAATAACCGCTGTGCTACCGTGCCGCCCTTTTTCAAATTTGTATTTTTGTACTTTACTTAAAACCCCTTAAAGGAATAGGCCACCGTTTTTACATACTAAAATATGTTCTTACCTCACTTTAGACGTGTTAATATATCCCCGTCTGGTCTTTGTCCGTGCGCTCTGTCACGCAAACGGAGCACATACGCAGCCTCTCCCACATGTCACATAGCTCCGAAAAAGCTCACGATAGAAGCTACCAAGCTCTTCCACGTGTTCCCTATTTAAATAAAGTTACGTGAAGTGTTTTCATGCGAAGTATATTTACACAGAAATGTAACATGTCGATTTTATAAGCAAATAAAAAGGGGGACTATATTGTGAGGCGTAATGATACGAGGAGTAAAACGTCCGCGCAGTAACTCCTAAAGACTTCCCCCGCTCACTTCCATCAATAACCTTTAGGAGTTACTGCGCGGACGTTTTACTCCTCGTATTATTACGCCTCACAATATAGTCCCCCTTTTTATTTGCTTATAAAATCGACATGTTACATTTCTGTGTAAATATACTTCGCATGAAAACACTTCACGTAACTTTATTTAAATAGGGAACACGTGGAAGAGCTTGGTAGCTTCTATCGTGAGCTTTTTCGGAGCTATGTGACATGTGGGAGAGGCTGCGTATGTGCTCCGTTTGCGTGACAGAGCGCACGGACAAAGACCAGACGGGGATATATTAACACGTCTAAAGTGAGGTAAGAACATATTTTAGTATGTAAAAACGGTGGCCTATTCCTTTAACGCCTATTGGTGCAAATTGACGACATACCTCTTCTTGCCAGACTGTGGCTAAAATAAGGCATGTTTTTCCTTGATACCTGTTTGCGCACATCCATGCCGTACCTAAGAACCTTTTGTAAGCACTAGTTTCTCATAGGACTGGTCAGAGAAGGAACCACAACCGGGTCATGGTAGCTATTTAGCGGAAATAGCATTTCTGCAAATCGAGGCAGCAACTTTGATGAAATCTTCAAATGTAAACTGAGTTGTGCTAAAATAAAATTATGTAGCAGCTCTTTGTTTCCATCTTTAGATTATCGATTGGAATGAACTGAATTGGATTTTTTTTTTTGTTATTTGAAGATTTCAGTACGTTGTAAATTGGCAACATCAGGCCATAAAGTAAAACTGCAGTAGCTCCATCTGGTGGCCACAGTGACCGCATTTTAGTAGTATTTAGATTTATTGCAGTGCTAAAACATTTTTTAGAACATGCCATTTTAGTTAAATTCTATAATCATTGTAACAATAACATACAAGGATATTAAAAAAAAGTATCCCTTTTTTTTACACAGAACAAAATGAAACCATTGGTGTTTTATGCAAAGCGACCACCAAGTGGATGTATTGGACCACAAACAAGAATTCCACGTCCGAAAATAATGTGCAATTATAATATAATTTGCAAATAAGTAATGGTAAAAAGAGGTATCTGATGTACAATGTATTATAAAACCTCAGGAAAGGGAGCAAAATATGATAATTAGTCATACAAATTGTAGATATTTTGTAGATAAATTGTCTGCACCTTTCTAAAGTGCTTTTTTTGCTCCTCCCTACATCAGGTGATGAAAGCAGCAGCAGGGAAGGCACTGATGACAGGAACAGCATTAATGAAGATGTTGCTGAAAATCATGATGCCCTTCCTGTTACCAGTGCTGCTGCTGCAGGACGGCATCAGCTGCTCAAAATCAACACTTTACAAGTATTTAGTGAAAAGCGTTAACTCTGTTTACTGTTCTAATATCCTAACCTGAATACCTGAAAAGTGTTCAGTGTATCTTACAGTGCATTTACATTTGTAATTATTCAGAACAAACACATTTTGTCATTTTAATACATTTACAACTTTTGCCTGTTGTTGTCAAATTACAACATTCCAAAAATTACATTTATGCCTGTTGTTGCCGATTTGCAACATACCTAAAACTATATCTGTACTATGTGCGACATAAAAATTAACAATCTCCACTTAATTTAGCATCAGCTTGAAAGCAAAAACACCGATAATATATATTTTTATATAATTGGAAATACATTCAGGCGTTAAGAGGTTAACTTAGAAATGTACCTATTATTGTTGGCCTCCCTCTGTCGTGGCCTACCGCTGTCATTTCTTGCTAACATTGGCTGGGGTTTAGAATAGAAATAACACTAAAAACAGATGTTCAGTTTTATCTCAACTTGAACCTTCTCAACCCAAACTACTGGATCTTAACACCGGTGGTCTCTTTGGTGTTGTATTTTCACCTGGGGTGCACTTTAGTCCATTATCAGATGTTTGATGCAGAATACAGATGACAGCTGCTCAGGCCGTGCTTCGGACACTCGCCAGATTCAAAATCAAATTATTTGCTCGAGTGAATGAAAGGCTTTTAAAGCGCCGCTTGCACTGACACTTACAGACAGGATTTAGTGCTGGCAAGGTGCTTAATTATGCATTTAATCTAGATTTTATTGTCTACCAATTCTACTGCCAGTATTAGTGTGAGGAACAATGCCCCACTCTAAACATATATATAAAGCTGTTTTTTACTTCTGCTTTTTATTAAATGCTGCAACAGTCCTGAACATTTTACCCTGTCCATCTTCATCTGTGCACAACCCAAAATTTCCTCTCAATTAATATTAATCATAATTGGGAAAGGCTAAGCGAACGTTGGATTGAAGACACAAGTTCAGTGATGTTGTCTAATACCTGTATAGGTGCAGTGTGCACACTGTATTGTTTCAATTTCAAACTCGATTTCAATACTGAAAGGAACAATAAATCAGCTATAACTATTTTGTGGACTGGATTTGGCCCATGACCATCATGTTAAAGCACTGTCTGTGTGCGTAACAGTGCATAGATTTAAAGCACCAAATTATGTCTAAAAATGGCCTTTAAATACCATTTAACAGACCATGTTGGGTATACATTTGTGCCCAGTCACAGGAACCAGGGACACAAGTCAGTTCTGAGGCATTTTGAACTTTTCACAGATTGTTAAAGTGTAGTCTCCAAGCTTTCTAACAATGTGTAACACATGGAAATCTGATAATATTCGGAGAATTGAAAGCAATATGAAGTTATGGACCCAGAATATTTCTAACCAGAGAAATCGGCCTCTAAACTTTTGGGCTGTTCTCAGCTGTCCCCCTGTAAAGCTGTAAAGCATAGAGGAGGAGAAATGGCAAAAAGCGAGAAAAATGTGCCATCAAAGAAAAAATAGGTTTGCAAACAGGTAATATATAAATAAATATCTCTTGCATAAATCCACTTCCCATAAAGCCTACCTCTACAGCAACGAGCAACACAATGACAAAATTATCCCAACACACACACACACGGTCATTAGTGCCATGGACAATGACTACGTTATTTTATCCGTAACCTGCACACACAGCTTTTACGACCAACATCAAAATGCAAACAAATCACGCCACACCACTTTAGCTTACAGCAGAACAATAGCCTCATCAAAAAGCAAACAGACAAGATGGCACGGCAGCCACAAGCCAAAACAAACAAACTTCCACTCACCCGTCTGAAGTTCGGCAAACTCATTCACTATTGTGATCAAATCCATTTTCGTAGCTCAGTTCTTTTCAACGTAGAGCTATGCAAATCCGCACTACATCCTTCTGTCCTAAGACATGCTCTGAGGCAAGGGGCCAGATCTTGTGGTTCATAACGCAGGCTGTAGAGAAGACGAGTACGCAGACGGATGGCGCTCCTTGCAATCTTCAGTGTCATACCTGCCGCAAAAAGTGGGCAGGACAGACTCGCATTGCGATGTTGTGGTGCCGCCCCCTCCCCATGCTTTCCCCAGACCTGCGGAAGGCGGTGAGTTGCGAGGGGGGGTTCTCTTGTACACGCCTAACATGCGTGATGCAACGCGCAATGTTTAATAAAGATTAAAGAAATAAAACTGTCCCTCCACTGTGTGTAGCTACTCACTGCAGATCCAAGATGCGCGGGCGGGGAAAGAGAGGCAGCAGCCTCGCGTTGGACACCGTTCGGATGCGCAAAGTTACGAAATGAACAGGATTTCATTTGTGCTGCTTGTAATGAACTAAGGCTGCTGCTAACGATTATTTTTCTATCGGTTAATCTATAGATTATTTCTTCGATTAATCAATTAATCTATAGTCTATAATTCCAAATGGCATGGCTTTTGTTTATTTATTTACTACTATTCTATTTTCCCCACTTTTTAAAATAGATAATGGCAAATGGGCCCATTCTCTCACTTCTGGCCCTGACCCACAGTTTGGGAACCGCTGATTTAAAACTAACTGAAACCCTCTGTCTGACCACTGAGAATTAGCCTGTGAGTATCCCAATTCGTTACAGACTGTGCACATTCAGAGAACCAGAGTTACTGTAAGTTACTGTGCTCGTGAGAACCGTGTGGATTCAACTCCTCTTTGAGACAAAAAGGCCACAGATCACGGCTTTACTCTCGTCCAGTGGTGGCTGGTCCATTATGGGCGGTGGGGCGCCGCCCCTCCTATCAATATTGCAAATAAAAAAATACAAAGTTTTAAGTTTAGCAAAATCATGACTGTCTGTCTGTACAGGTGTTTTATACACTGAGGGAGGGGGAGCGGAGGTGAAGGAGGTGTCATTTTGTCTGCCTGGTTCATCTTGTGCTGTAACCGCTGTAACAGCATCATAAATGTGTAGTTTTGTTCTTGGGGCGGCGAGGAACAGCGCCCCATCTAACCAATAGCGCTCTGATATGGTAAAAAAACGTCACTGTATATCATTAATTCAACCAATCAGAGACGCGCAATAATAATTCTCCGATGGGCGCTTGACCTCGGCGCCCATCGGTGGTAAGCTACTATTGTAGCCACAGCTGCCCTGGGGTAGACACATCAATGACAGCTTGGAGTCTTTTGTGGTAGTTGTGGAGATGGTTCTGAATATAATCTAATGTTTATAATCCATACAATCCATGTTTCCGCTTCTCGCACATACACACACATTGGGCCCGAATGGGACTGAGTCCCAGAGCACGCACAGCACACTGAAGTCACACAGAGGCTCCTCATTGGTCACATTCATTTGCATGCGGCTTCTCAAAACAATGGATTATATTTACTCTTTGCAACTGGACTTTTTGCTGGCGACCAAAGAAAAACTGTCGAAGCTGCCGTGGAGTTTGTGGAGATTCAAACAGGATAAACTACAACAGTGCTACTACAGTGAGTCCATTGGTTTACAGTTTACTCTGCGTTTCACATCTGTCTGCTGCGCTGTTGTTTGCTTTTAGCATGACATACCACTGTACTTAAGGGGAATTCATTGTTAGGCAACAGTCTGCTGTTTAAATGACTTTATGTAGCAGTTTAATCACAGTTTATAGTGAAAGCCTTTCCTCTTGTGTACTGTGTAGTCACATGAATGATGGTCTAAGTCTGAATGAGAGTTGTCTGTAACATAAGTTATGTGGGTATTTACTGATCCAGTATGTGGATACTTCATTTTAGTCTGACAAGCAGCAGCAAATGCATTGAAGTATATCTGATAGTGAATCATGTACAGCGGGATCCAGATGTTTACATACACTTTATAAAAAGACATGGATTTTTTTTTTCTCATTGTCTGGCATGAAACTAGACTTCACTTTTTTAAGTTTGTTTTGGTCACTTATTATTTGCTAAATTCCAGAAGAATGACAGATAGAATTTTTAGAAACGTTTTTGTTACTTTTAACAAAGTCAGATGTTTACATACACTAAAATGACTATACCTTTAAACAATTCGGGAAAGCCCAGATGACAATGTCATGTCCTTAGAAGAACAAGTCTGGTTCATCCCTGGGTGCAATTTTAAGACACTTGAAAGTGCCACGTTCATTGGTTCAAACAATGATGGAAGTGTCCAGTCATCATACAGATCAGAAAGAAGGCGGGTTCTTTTTCCCAGAGATGAACGTGCTGTGGTCTGAAATGTGAATATCAACCCAAGAACAAATGCAAAAGACACGGTGAAGAAGCTGGCTGACACTGTTAAGAGTTTGTCATCCAGGAAGAAGCCCATACTCCAAAAGAAACATAGCAGTCCAGATTGGAGTTTGCAAATAAAAAAAATGATAAAGACTTTAATTTTGGAGACATATCCTGTGGTCTGGCGAAAAAATAATAATAATTTTTTGGTCATATTGACCATCATTCCTTTCGGAGGAAAAAGAGGGTATCTTGCAAGCCTGAGAACACCATTCCAACTGTGAAATACGGGGGTGGCAGCCTCATGCTGTGGGGTTGTTTTGGAGGGACTGGTGCACTTCACAAAATAGATGACCCTGTAGTGACCCAGCGGCTATGTGAGTGGGCAGCATAGCGCCTTTGCTTTCGGTCACGGTGGTCTCTAAGACGCTCCGGGATCAATTGTTTAGAATGTTTTCACTGCTGATGGACCCTCTCACCAGAAAACCTGAAAATCAGTTGATCCTAGAGCGTTGTAGAGACCCTTGTGATGGAAAGTAAAGGCGCCATGCTGACCACTCATACACCTGCTGGTTCACTACTAATATCACAAATATCATCCTTTTTTCCCACATAAAAAGTTGCATAATGCACCTTTAAGGATAACAAAGTCAATGTTTTGAAGTGGCCACCACAAAGTCCTGATCTCAATCCAGTTGAAAATGTATGGGTAGAGCTGAAAAGGCAATGTGGATACAAATACAAATGTGCCTCAGTTTCACCAGTTCTGTTTGGAGGAATGGACCAAAACTCCTGCCAACTATTGTAAGAAGCTTGTGGAAGGAAAACCAAAACATTTGACCCAAAATATACAGTTTAAAGGCAATGCTACCAATTATTAATGAAATGTATGCAAACTTTTGATTCTGTAAAAAGTAATGTGGTTCAAAAATGAAAAAAAGAATGATCTGATGAAGGCTATGCCAAAACATCATCCTTGATTAAAAACTTGGACATCATCTACTTGAGTGTGCGATGCTGTTTTTCCTCAACATCTGCACCTCTGAGAGTACTTCTGGTGTGCATTGCTTCTATTTTCTCCTACTATATGCCTGACACAGTTTGTAATAGCTCAACCTAGAGGTTGCATCAACAGCTGCCACCGACTGGCAATTGTTACAGTGCGATTTTGATGTCTCTTCAAAATACCTCAAAACACAGGCATTAAATGGTGGTAACAAAACGACCAAATTGGATCCAAAATGTCAATATTCTCTGTAACTACCATTATTTTCCAGCATTGCCTTAACCTACTTGACCATGAAGTTCACCATAGCATCACAGGTCGCCACTGGACTCCTCTTCCACTCATGCACGATGACATCACAGACCTGGTAGAGACATTATGCTCCTACAACTTCTGTTTTAGGAACACTTTGTATTGCAGCAAAGTGTTACTTCACGTCCCATGAAAAGATACAAATTAAACCAAATTAAATTAGCCAAAATGCTACGTGTGCCCTATGTGTGTCTGTGTTATGCAGTTTGCAGGCATGCCATCGAAGCATATAGCACAGCAATTTTGTCTTTTTATTCTGATGTCCCGCGTGGTCCACCCCACGCTACATCGTCTGCTTACATGGGAGCCATTACTGCTAAAATGTGTTTGTGTTTGGACATAGTCTGTTGTTTTCACACATCCTTTTACCGCCTTCCACACTTTTCCGGAGCTTGACGTGTCTTTCATTACCAGGCTCTGACAGTGGCGAGCCAAGCGGACGTTTGTTTGTCACCCTCTAATGGGGGCTGGCAGCCTACAAGGTGTGCACCGTGCCTTGGAGAGAGTTACCTTCCCCTCGTCTCTCTCAGTGGAGGAAAAGACCAATAACCCTTGCCGGCACATTTAGTCCACTGTTCAATTTCACTACACATCTGTGTCAGTGCTGCGAATTAGATCTGGCACCTATGGATTAATTCCGCATCAGATTGACTTGATGTGAATTGGCCAAACCTTGCCAGGATCTTTCGCAGCTGCAGCTTTGATCCAGCTCCAAACGTCAATGGCAATATACAGTCTGAAAAGAAAGCCGTGCTAATTCATTGAGACTAAACCATGCTCTATGCTTTTCTAAACTTCTACGTTTCATGGAGCAACAGTGGTGCAGATGGTAGAGTGGGTTGTCTCATGATCAGAAGGTCGGGGGTTGGAATTCTGGCTCCTGCAGCTGCACTGCACACTGTTGTTGCCTCCTTGGGCAACACACCCACCTTGCCTCCAGTGTCTGCGTACATTGGTGTGTACATTGTGTGTGAATGGGTGAGTGGTTCCTTGATGTAAAGCGCTTTGGGTAAACGTAACTTGAGACCATTTACCATGAACAAATGTCCAGGAGACAAATGTCCTGTCATTATAATAAAAGATACAGAAAAGTTTTACAGAGTGTGAAGTTTGATTTGTTTGTGTGACTTTTGCGACAAAAAAAACCCCATAAGCATAAGCAGTTGAGATCAGCGGCTCTGTGTCTCGGCGAGGTGTTTCCTTCGATAAGTGTCACATGGAGATGTCTGAGCCGTAGGACATTTGAGATCAGGGACGATGATGGAAGAAAAAACTACTGCTTTATTTGGATTATATGGATGTATGGACAGCACATGTACAGCAGATCATAAAGCAGCTGGAGTTTGAGATTAAAGGTGAGATTAATGTGACTTTTTACACATAAATGCACCGTTTACGTTGTTTCTATGTGTAAGTAGTAGTTACAGCACAAGCTCACAAAGTTGTGTGTCTTATGAGTGCAGTTTGGGTCAGAAATTTGTCAACGCCAAATTTCTGGCGTTGATTTGTCAACGCTAAATTTCTGGCGTTGATTTCTTGACCTTTTTGGTCAAGAAAATCTTGGTGCATGTTGTTCAAGTAGGTGGTGTTTGCGAGGAAAGGGCTCAGGATTTGCGTCTTGGAGGAACTCTGGCAATTTGTAGTATTGCTTAGCAAGCTACTTTCCTTAGCCTGGCGCTAACAGCAACACAGTGAAGAAAACCACGTTTATAATATCCTCATCTGGAGCGCTCTTCAATGCTCCTGAAAGTCTCGGGACAAGCTCATCTACTTCTCTCCCCCTCTCTCCCTCACTCTTTCTCTTTCCCTCCTGTGTGTGTGTGTCCGTGCAATCTGCCCCGTGCGTTTGTGAGACACACGAGGAAGAGAGAAAAAAAAAATTGTAATAGAAGTAAACAGCACAGAGGCAGGTGAACTTATAGGACAATTTTACTGTGATGGAGGAGCAATAATATTATTAGCAATATTATTTATTTATCTTCAGTGTTAGGCTATTCCAGATGAAGGTAGAGATTTAGGTGAATTTAGATAAATAAAGAGAATAAAAAGAGAATAAAATATATCGTTTCTTTTTTACACTGGGATATAAATTGATGGGAATCACCCTGAATGGTTAAGTGAAGGGCGCACAATCCTGATCCTGAAGGATCCCTCAGATGGTACAGTCCCATCCAAATATCGGCCAATAACCCGCCTCTGCACAATGTGGAAGCTCATGTCCAACATCATAGCGGCTAAGATAAGCGGGCACATGGATCAATACATGAGCACAGCTCAGAAGGGAATCGGACTAGAGAAGTGTGGTCGGATGGTGACTAAGAGAGGGAAGGTAGTCCACACAGAAGGGGTCTCACTCCCTGAAGGAAAAAAAGGAGACATTGAGGACATTTACAAGTACCTCGGAATCCCACAAGCAAATGGCAACCTCAAAGAGGTGACACGGGAAGCGGCTTCATCCAAATACCTCCGAGTAAGGCAGGTCCTGAGAAGCCAGCTCAATGGCAAGAACAAGTCCCGGGCAATAAACAACTACGCCCTGCCAGTAATCAGATACCCTGCAGGAATAATAAGCTAGCCAAAGGATGAGAAACAGACCACAGATGTTAAAACACGAAAACAAATCCAGCACCCTGAGACTGTATGCTCGCCGTAAGGAAGGAGACCGAGGACTAGTGAGCGTGAGAGCCACTGTCCAGGATGAAACATCCAAGATCCATAAGTACATCAAGGGCAAGGCTCCAGCAGGTGACGTGCTCAGTGAATGTCTCAGACAATGGGGAACAGAAGATGAGGTGCTGGAGGTTTCATCATGGGAGGACAAGCCCCTACACGGGATGTACCACCGAAACATAACTGAAGTGGAGGATATTAGGAAATCCTACCAATGGCTAGTCAGAGCTGGACTAAAGGACAGCACACGGGAAGGGTTTAGTTCACTCTACAAAAATTGGTCCTTTTTTTCTCTTTGATTTTTGTTCCACAATTAAATATTTATACGGCCAAAATCTCTCAACCTTCTTACTCTTAAATGAGACACTTATTGACTTGAGTTTTGATTTTTAATCAATGTATGACTTTTGAACTTGTTTTCAACCACAGCCATATTCCGACTTTGGCAACCTGGCATTAACTGAAGGTCTTTTGGTATAGTTAATTTCTATTTGCATAGCTTTATTGGTATCCAAGATGCTCTGTGATATTTTTTATCTATTTCCTTTAATTCCATGAGAGCTCTGTCTTGTGCCTGTGATCTGAAGAAAGGAATCAAGACAGTGTGTAATTATAGTTTGACAGACGTCATTCCAGGGAGGAGAAGTAAGAAAATCTTCATGTTTATTAAGTATTTCTGTGGAACCCCTTTTTGTTTTGCTTTAATTCCAGTTGTATTTCACTGAAGCAACATTATCTATGTACTAAACAACTTGGAATTTATGACTTATATTTATGTAATATTCAATAAATGTCCTTGATGCCTGTTCGTCTCCTGATTCCTCCATGCACTGCATGTCTGCCGTCTCTCTGTGTGCAACTTGCGGAGTGAAATGTCAATGGCATTCTGCTCTTATTACTTGAGGGACGCAGAGTAAGGCTTTCTCTGTAAGCTCAGCCTCCCTGTGGCTGCACTCGGCCCCTCATGTACCTGCAGACACACTTGCCGGTCTTACACAGATGCTTTTAAACACCTTATTCTCAGACTATTCCATTATGAGTGCAGAGCATTTTGTTTTGTTCTAGCATTCCTGCTGTGCACAGCACTGTGAAACTGTAGGTGAAGGGTGACAAATGGTTCGGGTAAAAGCAACACAAAAAGAGCGTTTGATTGACTGATTGATTGTGATGGCGTGGCCCACGGGGGTGTAGTTCAGAATAATGAACACCTTGGTGCCCATGGTGGTTATACAAAGCATAACTCTTCTTATAAAAGATTGTTGGTCGACAACACTAGTCAGGCACAAGATGTGAGAGAAATAATCGCTCTGAGTGTGGTGCACATACACTTAAAAGGATATAGTCTCTGTAATATACAACGGCTTTAAGAACATAACGAAAGAAACCTGCATTGCTTTTAGTTCTTGATCATCATGGTTTAACAAATGCCGATATTTCAGGCATTTATCCCTGTTGTTCATGACTTCTGATGCTTACATGGAGCCACAACCACTTAAACCTTATACGTTCTGTTATTTGTATTACTCCTCGATTAATCCAGCACTCCATTATCATATCTTGTTTTAGATTCTGCGAATATTAATTCACAGAGACCTTTAGCAACAGCAGTATTTATATAGAAGATATTGATGGTCGATTTCATCAAAAAATATTTCCAACACAAAAAGCAAAGTTGTTTCAGCGATTTTGACTATGAGACACAGCTGCCCTTTGCATTGTACATCTCTGCAGTCTGTGGTCTTGGTGTGTGGGCGGGAGTATCAGCGCCCTCGAGCCCCACTCTTGCAGCTTCATGAAAAAGCCGTCTCTTCAAAATACCAACATGCAACTCTTTACTGGCAGCTATGGATGCTCTGCACAGGGTGAACGGGTGAGTTTCATATCACTGACGTGTTCTTTTCTCTCTTGCCTCGCCAAAGCATTCTCAAGCGGCAAAAAGGGAACAGCAAAGCGGAAAGCAGGTGTGGGTGAGAGAAAGGGGCAGGTGAAATTGAAAATAGAAATCCGAGTGAGTGGATAAAGAAAATGGACTCTTCGTTTTGCCTTGTTGTGCTGCCATGTATTTTTATTTTTTTCCAGCCAGGAGTGTGTTTTTATTGTTATATTATCTCTGTGTCTCCAAACTCTTCATGCCCTCCAGTGTCCCCGCGATGATTGATATACAGCAAAAGCAAAGCTGGAGAGACAAGGAAATTATGCATACAAGATGTGTGCAGTTTATTTTGTTTTTCCCAGGGTTTGAGGGAAGATTTATAGTTTTCAAATGAAGTCATATGTGATGTGGCACATGTTGACAGGATAGATGGGCTGAAGCAAATGATTACTGGGGCACTCAGTGAGTAGAAGACGCGTGGATTACTCTCGACTCGACCATTTATCAGTCGCGATATGCCGTGTGTTACACTGAGTATTCTCAATAAGGTTGAGATGTAATACAATTGAGATAATTATTTATTCATTTATTGCATTGTCTGATAACCCGAGTACAATCCTTTGAAACAGGTGAATGAATTGAATGGCCTGCCTTTCAAACAACACCTGGTATAGACTACACCAAAAATAGTAAAGACGAAAGACGGCAATGTAGAAAACTATTTTCTGTAACACTGTGGGCATTCACCCTCTGATTACTTTGTTCTGACTAATTGGTTTGTCGGATCACAGCTTGTTCAGAATTGAATCTGGTTTGGGTGATGGATGTAGAGCTGTTTGTTGGATGACAGTTTTTAATTGATCAATTTCTTTGTAGAGGGAGTGAGAATTTTCTAATTAGACATCTAGATTGCCTTTGACGAGTATGTGAATGTTTTTCTTCTTATATGTGTAAACTACTGTCTATCTGAATTGTCTGCTATAAGTAGCTCTCAACAAAACTGAGATAATGATGTACTAAGATCCAGCGTTAATTATGATAATTTACAATCTATAAAACTTCATTTGTATAGTACCTTTCAAAACGATGTTACACAATGATTAACAGTGCAAGAAATTATACAAGATTTCTTACTAGAACAATAGGCTCAGAAAACAGACTTGGAAACATGTTGAAGTTAAAGGGGACATATTATGCAAAATGGGCTCATGTTCTCTTTTAAGCTGATTATGGCGGTGTTCCTATAGTTAAGGAACTTAGAGTGTTTTTTTTGAGCGATTCACACATGTCTGAGGAATCCTGGCGGAAACCGTAAGCATCAGCGGTGCAGCGCCTGGCAACCCATCTCCAGATGTCGAGCCAGGCTGACGCTCAGAATCACCTGGCTGAGTCTAACCTCATGCATGTATTCCTTGTAAATGGTAAATAGACTCAACATATAGCGCTTTTCTACCTTTATCAGGCCCAAAGCGCTTTACAGTAAGGAACCAGTCACCCATTCACACTCATTCATGCACCAATGTACGCAGACACATGTAGGCAAGTAGGGTGAAGTGTCTTGCCCAAGGACCCAACAACAGTGTGCATTCGAGGGTGCTGGGATGGAGAGATAATGCAGAAGAAGAAAATACACTTCAGAAATAGTAATAGTTTTGGTGTAGCTCTGTGATCTCCAAGTCCAGCTCTCCAAACAGTATGTATTGAATGGGGCTCTGACCAAAGAAGTGACGGCATTATAGATCTGCTTTGATTCCTTTGTTTCATCTCTTGCTGCTCAACTAATTGGGCCATTCTTGGTTGACAAGATTGACTTTTATTCCCAATATGATTCTGTTGTATTTATTCCCTTGAGACAAAAATAAATTAAAGGGGCTTTTTCTTCCAATTTTTCTCATGGCTTGTTCCATTCTGATATAATTCAAATAAAAGCCTCCTTCTCTAAGATGCTCATAAATTCACAGGGGAAAAAATCATTATTTTCTCATAAATGTGATGATATTACCCTCATAGGGCAGGCTCCATGTAAAAGCATTTTATGAGGTGGGTTATCTACCCCATATTTCACATGAAAGCTCCTTTGTGTTCCGATTGGCTCATCCATGTGGTTGGTGAGGCCATTTCATTAAAAGAAGGGACACGGGGACGAACAGCGGATTTCCCTCATCTGTCTTTGTGCCAAGGGAAGAGGTAAAGAGTGACCAGCTGCTGTTTCTTTTCTTTCTTTTTGTCTTGATTTTTAATGGAAGCGTGTCATTACCTCTGGAATGCTTAGTTTGTAATAGACTTTATTGGCCCCGCAGGGGCCCCTGCTTCTGACCCATCCTTCAACCAGTGCCTCAAGTGAAACCTGTCAGGGGCAGTAGGTGGCTAAAAGAAGTACCTAGCTGGAGATTTACCTGTACATGTTTTGGGTTGAAGGGGAAAACCACAGCACCCAATGACACCCCTCCCAGATACAGTAATGCACTAATGATAGGAAGACAAACAGCCATTACAGCACGAGTAATCTCAATAAGGTGAACCATTGCTTAACCAGAAAATGTCCATTAGAACTGCCCTTTGGAAGTTTGGTTTGATGTTTCATTAAAACATTTTACAAGAGTAATTGATGTGCTTTTGACTTAACAAAAAAAACAAAATTTTGATGAAAAAAACAAATACGGAATATCTCCTTCGCTCATCCGACATGCAGCACAAAGCTCCAACACGACACGCTCTCTGCATGCCTCAATTTCATAATAAAAGGAGAATGCAAAGTAACTTATGAATGAGATTTCCCTAAACATGAGGCAGTAATGATGAGTGGGTTTTACTGAGTGCGGGGTGACACACAGTGAGGGACATTCACTGCAGCGGCAACACAGGCTCGAGGATATGTACTGAAAAGTAATCTCCTCCTCTTTGATCACACGTATTGGCATCTTGCTGTACAGTGCATCAGGAAAGTATTCACAGTAATTTACCTTTTCCACATTTTGTTATGTTACAGCCTTAGAATTGATAAAAATCAATCACACTCTATCATAACATAATACATCCTTAATGAAATGTTCCACTTGAAAATCAATATAAAGTTAAATTATTATCTCATGGGGGTCTGGATTTGAAATCCTACTGAGAACAAAAGTGGAAACTCACAATACAGGCTGATCCAGCCACAGTGGAAATTCCTCAACACGAGTGAAAATGAGGCTCAGTATGTGTGGCCTCCTCATGCCTGTATGACCTCCTACAACGCCTGGGCATTCTCCTGATGAGACGGCAAAGTGTCCCCTGTTTCCTCCCAGACCTGGATTAAAGCATCAGTCAGCTCCTGGACAGTCAGGTGTATATATGGAATGAAACCCTGTGAAACCATGGTGCGTAAAGACGGCGTAGTCTCTGAAGGGCATGTGACTCGTGCTTTGGACCTAAACCCATATGGGCTAATGCACGAGTTGGTCAGACTTTGTCCAGAGATTAGTTTCATTGTTTGGTTGAGAACCATTCCTTTAGCAGCAAACCACAACTTGCAGTGACACAAACAGCGATGCATCTACAGACTCGACCTGGCCCAACTTCAGTCTAGCAATAGCATACTGAAAGACAGAAATTTGAGGACTTTCTTACCTCATATTTCATTTAGGTAATTACATCACATGTCCTTATGCCTACAGGGCAAGTTTTCTTCATTAATAAAATTGTGATGTTGTCATATCCGGGGCTTTGGTAAACAACACGAATCTATAATATAATATAAAAATTGTTCCATGACAGACAAAAAATTCACAAAGAGAACTATGCTTCCCTTGCACTATAACAAATCTGTGAAGCCTTACGCAACCTGGACGCATCAGCTGTTTGCCTACCATTCACCAAAACATAGAGAAGTAAACAACAACAGAGATTGCCTGCATACTGGTACATGTTTATTAGTTAGTTATGCTGAGCATGCAGTATTTCTGTGGAGCAGCCTCGTCACACATAGTGAATTGATAGTATTTTGTGTGACGACACAGCTGTATTCATCAGAATACATGATTTCAGCGGGAAGCGTCATGTTTAGTTATGCTCTTGGTAATGGAGAGCTCCTCTTTTCATTACCTTGGCTTTTAAACAGGCCAGGGCGTAGCAACATGTGGCAGTGATCAATTTGAATGTCATTAACACCAGTGACATTGGGTCCAGCCTTCATTCTTCTCACTGCCTAAACCACAGTAATTGAATCAAGAGGCAGTCGCTGTTGGAGAGATTCTGGTCAAGCACACAAAAGGATCATTAACATCACCAATGACTTTGTATTTACAGGAGAGTCTAAGGGAACAAGGCCATTTACAAAGCAATTTGCTGTGGAGATGACACAAGAATAAATAAATGGGAACATTTTTGACCATCAGAGAGCAGGGGGACTATAGTACTTCAAAATAAATGTTTGTGTGATAAACCTCCTTTGGCACCAATTTTTAGGAAAATTATATTGTACATCATAAATTCTGACAAACAGTCAGAACGTACTACTTACTTTTGCCCTGGAAAGGTGTGTTTTTGTCTGGGGAGATAACCTTTTGTTCCCCTGGCTGCTGGAGAATGGACCACCAGTGGACGTATATGAGACCTATAGCCAAAATATCAAAAAAAGTGAAATATTACCCCTAAAATTATACTCCAAGCTAGTGTACAAGAACTGTGAAGAAGTGCAGGGCTGTCTATATATGTCCAATAGCTCATAAGCAAGTATATGAGGACCGGGTCTGTATAATGGGAGGCTCTGAATCCCAGATTGATGCTTCACATTAGGCTGCATGTTAGGGTTTGGATTAGTCCTTGGCTTTCTTCTGGTCAGAATAAGTGGGGAGCATCTCCTGAAGCTTCAGCTGCTGCTCTGATTATCACCTGTTCTGTGGACAGTACAATGACCGAGGAACGTGCTTCTCTATGGTCCTCATGGCAGGGAGCTGACATTGCTGTGGTACCTTTGGTGGCCTACGGCAACTCCAAAAGACACTTGGTGAACAGTGCTCTTATGATCACTCCACTGCTTAAAACTCAAGCACTGCTTAAATGCCTGGCTCCAAAGAGTTTTATTGTTTCTAAAAATTGTGGTGACAACGCTGGGCTAGGTGTCATATTTTTAACCACACTGGTTTTGTACATCAGCACTAAAAAGTGGAAGCCTTTTCAGAGAGCTTCCAAACTTTTTGCCCTTTTAGGAACATGTCAATTTCACAGACCTCTTGAGACCATTACAATGAATGGGGCTGAATGGGACCCACCGATTTGTTGAATCTATGGGACAGTCACACCCGAGTAAGAGCAATTTGTAAAATAACCCCCTAAACAGTGGTTCATGTCCAGCTACGTTGTCAAAACCTGGCTCTGGTTCAGGGTACGTCCGTGGACATACAGCATGACTGGAATGTTTTGTTTTTTTAGTTTTCAGAGCCATAATGCTCCTGCGTCGATGAGAAACCGGCCCTTTCTCCCTCCCTCTCTAAATAAGCTACTCGTAGAGCCTTGGGTTTGAGATTTTGTCATTATAAATAGTGATTATTATCAAGAAATACCCAATTTTACACTAAAAAAGCCAAAAAAATGCTGACATTTTTTTTCACCCGTGGCAAGGCTTAAAAAGCCATCCAATTCCTAGCAACCCTGCAACAGACTCATATCACCTGGGCATATGCCGCCTAGCATGTATCCAAGGTCCCAAGGATATTTTTAAGAAGGCTTTCATTTGTCCAGGAAGTAATCATCGTTGTGAAATAATACCAGGAGTAGTTCAGTGTCCGGACAGTAAAGTGAAGATATTGCTGCATGGATGTTGAACTACTCCTGGTATTAATATGCCTTACAATATAGTTCCCCTTTTTATCCGCTTAGAAAATCCACATTGTTTAATTTTGTGTAATTATACTTTGTAGTGTAACACTTCACATAACTGTATTTAAATAGGGAAAACGTGGAAGAGCTTGGTAGCTTCTATCTTCACCTCGTTTGGAGCTATAGTGGAGAGGAGGAGAGGCTAAATGCTAACGCCGTCTGTGCTGTGTTTATGTGACACAGGTACAAATGAACTTGTCTAAGCTAAGGTAAAAACATATCTCAGTATGTAAAAACAGTGGCCTATTCCTTTAACACGTCTCTGATTGGATTATGAATGTCCACCGTTTACCAACTATCCTAGGAAAATTATTTTTGCTGCCAGCCAGTGTTAATTGTGCTCAACAGTTAGAAGGTCTGGGCTTGGATCCCAGGCCAGACGGGGCCTTTCTGTGTGGAGTTTGCAAGTTCCCACACCCCATGTCTGCATAGGTTTTCTCCGGGTACTCCGGTTTCCTCCGACCACTAAAAACATTTACAATAGGCTAGGATGAATGACAGTGTGTTTGAGAGGTTAAGTGTGGGACAACCATTTAGCTCATCCTACAATCTTGTGTGGTGTGTTAAAGAAAAGAAAAGAAACAGGCCACCGCTTTTCCATACATGTTCTTACTTGAGCTTAGACGAGTTGATGCGTAACTGTCTGTTTTTTGTGCATGCCCTCAGTGATTTTGTGTTAGCATTTGGCCTCTCCCAGCATATTCCTATTGACCCAAACGGGGGTGAAGTTAGAAGCGACCACGCTCTTCCACAGGCACAAAGACCAGACAGGTACGCATCAACTTGTTTAAGCTCAGGTGAGAACATATCACAGTATGGAAAAACGGTGTGCCCTCAGTCACGCAAAAAGACTTAAGATGTTGTTAGCATTTCATATTCATAGTCAAGATTTGTTAAATTAATACATTTAAAGTTTTAGTCCTTGTAGTCTCCCCCAGGTGCTGGCGGTGAAGTTTGCCTGGGCTCAATGACCTACAAAGGCCCTGCTTCTTGTAAAGTCAGGTCTTACTGGAGAGGTGAGCCACTTACAGCAAAGACACTTGTTTGTTTGATCTTTATTATATGATAATGTATTTGCAATAAGTATAAATGGTTGTATTTTATGCAATTAATTGGGTGGATTGTTACACGCTGTGGCTTTTGAGCAGATGTTTCTTATCCATTTTAATCCTAAACTAAGAGGCGCAGTCTAATTTTTGCTCTGATGATGAGGCAAGGTGTGTGGGAGAAACTGAAATGTGCTCACAAACTTTTTAAGTGCCTTATTTATTCACAAACACTTTCCAACAAACACAAGACTCATGCTCTTAGCGAGACGGTGTGTTATCTGAGGCAGCTTCTCTGTTCTCGGCACTGGGATGTGTCCTCTGTGATGTGTCTGCGATGTGATGTATCCGACTTGATTCCAGGTGCCTTTCTCCGCCCTTGGCTGCATCCGCCTGGTCTCATCAACAATCCCCGGCAAGGTGCAATTCATGATAAACACACATGAACGGTTTTAGATTGTAAACAACAATGAATTCATCTGTATTTATGAACTTTAACAAGTTTATAACAAGGTCAAATATATGTACAGTGAAAAAATGATGCGCACAACTGTGATGCTCACCAGTTTAAATTGTTCTCACCAGCAGTGACGTTATAATTGAGTATAATTGAGTGAGTATAATTCCTCTGATCGGAACTGGTTTAGAGCTGTGGATGTGCATGTCTTTACTGTAAAATCTTATATGATGTATAGTACATCACTGGCATTTGGAGAAAGTAGTTCTTTACATCAAGCTACAAAACTGCACCATAAGCCACGTGACAACAATCAGCTGTTCTCCACTCTCGCATGACAACGGGTATCAAGTGCACAGAGCCCAATGAACCGACATGTTATCATAGGGACATTAAAAATAAACGGTTATTCCTCAGTCCTCCCCATTTACATTATTGACCAAAACATACACACTGTGACAGTAAAAAACATACACAATGTGACAGTAAAAAACTTACACAATGTGACAGTAAAAAACATACACAATGTGACAGTAAAAAACTTACACAATGTGACAGTAAAAAACATACACACTGTGACAGTAAAAAACATACACACTGTGACTGTAAAAAACATACACAATGTGACTTCAAAAAACATACACAATGTGACAGTAAAAAACATACACACTGTGACTGTCAAAAACATACACACTGTGACTGTAAAAAACATACACAATGTGACTGTAAAAAACATACACACTGTGACTGTCAAAAACATACACAATGTGACTGTAAAAAACATACACACTGTGACTGTAAAAAACATACACACTGTGACTGTCAAAAACATACACAATGTGACAGTAAAAAACATACACACTGTGACAGTAAAAAACATACACACTGTGACAGTAAAAAACATACACAATGTGACTTCAAAAAACATACACAATGTGACAGTAAAAAACATACACACTGTGACTGTCAAAAACATACACACTGTGACTGTAAAAAACATACACAATGTGACTGTCAAAAACATACACAATGTGACTGTCAAAAACATACACAATGTGACTGTCAAAAACATACACAATGTGACAGTAAAAAACATACACACTGTGACTGTAAAAAACATACACTGTGACTTTAAAAAACATACACACTGTGACTGTAAAAAACATACACACTGTGACTGTAAAAAACATACACAATGTGACTGTCAAAAACATACACACTGACTGTAAAAAAAACATACACACTGTGACTGTAAAAAACATACACTGTGACTGTAAAAAACATACACTGTGACTGTAAAAAACATACACAATGTGACAGTAAAAAACATACACAATGTGACAGTAAAAAACATACACAATGTGACTGTAAAAAACATACACACTGTGACTGTAAAAAACATACACAATGTGACTGTCAAAAACATACACAATGTGACTGTAAAAAACATACACAATGTGACTGTAAAAAACATACACTGTGACTCTAAAAAACATACACAATGTGACTGTAAAAAACATACACGATGTGACTGTCAAAACCATACACACTGTGACTGTAAAAAATGCAAGGAGATGAAATATGTTCAACATAGAGGAGTACCTGTTTGAAATTAAAGTTGATCCATTGCCTTTATATCTTTGCAGCTAAAATCTAGAAGACTCAGAATGCCACATTAGGTCGATATATGAAATGCTGTGTATAGATTGCGTGTAACAGAAGGTTTTTTTATATTATAGGTATACAGTGGGAGGAAAATGTATGTTAACCCTTTGGAATTTCTTATATTTTTGCCTAAATTGGTCATAAATATAAATAAAAAGAATGAGTAAACATTGTCTGCTTAAACTAATACCACCCAAAACATATTTTTTATATATTTAATAATATTCATATATTTTTATTGGCCATAACATGTCAAAACATTCACAAGACAGCTTGGAATAAATAAGTGAACCCTTAGATTCAATAGCTGGTTGACCCTCCTTTGGCAGCAATAACTTCAACCTCTTCACTCTTCAATCTTGGACCATTCCTCTTTACAAAGCTGTTGCAGTTCAGTGAGATTCCTAGGATGTCTGGTGTGAATTCCTTTTTTTGGGGTCATGCCACAGCATCTCAATCAGGTTTATGTCAGGACTTTGACTGGGCCATTCCAGAGCGTCTATTTGATTCTTCTGAAACATTCTGAAGCAGATTTGCTTTTGTGCTTTGGGTCATTGTCTCGATGCAGCACCCATCCTCTGTTGAGCTTCAGCTGTTGGACAGATGGCCTCAGGTTTTTCAGCAAATGTCACGGGGCTTAGCGCCCCAAACCTTTAAAAACACCATTGGTCCCAGGAGGAGTATCTCTATTTAAAACAACAATGCACAACGTGTCGAAAATTTGCCAAATTTATTTCTTACAAAAATGAAAAGGAGTTAAAAATGTAGTCCCAGGCCTAGGCTAACATTTAAATGTCTAAAAGTAAATGTGGCAAGGCGAGGGTTAACTTTGATTTTACTCGATTTTTTTTTTTACTTTGATTTTACAATTCTTAAGTAGTGTGTGTTTTTTGTGGCAAAGGCAGCTTTAAGCTACACCTCAGTGATTGTACTTCAGGTTGGCTCACACCTCACTCTAAATGTCTGCATACATTTGTCTAATTAGCTCTTGGAGGATCCTTAGACAGGAGGTTCACTCACTTATTCCACGCTGTCTTGTGAATGTTTACATGTTATGGCAGACTGGTTATGGACTTTTTATAATATGTAATTGTTTGGGTGGTATTAGTTCAAGCAGACATTGTTTCTCATTCTCATGATTTTATTAAGATCAGTCCACATGTTATGACCAATTTAGGCAGAAATTAGCCTGGTTTTACCAGGCCCTCGTACTTTGTTTCGAAGGGTCTGGAACTTCTCAATTGAGCTCCGTTTTCAGGTGGGAGGGGGTGAACTCCTTTGAAATGATTGGATCTGATTTTCGCTGGCGTGTAGTCGTGACGTATGTAATGCGCCCAAGTGAGTGAAGCAGCTATTATAACTCTTGGGAGCATTACTTGCACATTCCAAGGCTTCAATTTTAATTTCTGGATATTTGGGAGCCGAGCCAGGACGGATTGAAGAGCTTCCATTTCTTCCGTATCGCCACTGCCTAACTGCAACCCACAAATCGGCGCAAATGCTTGCCATCACCTACAACACCCGCCTCCCCCGCTCGCTGAATGGTAGGTAGAAAGTCAACCGATGTAACGCAGCCACTGAGATCAGACCCAGACGTACATGTAGGGAAATTATAATTGACCAGAGGTTACGGATGGCTAAGGCCAGGCTAGGCAGAAATGTGAGAAATTCCAAAGGATTCACATACATTTTCCTCTCAGTGTATATAATTTGTAATGATAATATATACTCATGTCCTGAGGTTGGCAGCTTTCACACAACACATGCTCCACTCCAGAGGACGGAAAATGCTGCATCAAATCCACCTGTTTAATCTGGTCAGGGCACAGCAGTGCAATGCTATTCTCTCCATTATAATTTGGCTTAGACGTGTAGCGTGAACCCGGCTAATTCTCCAGCATTCTCCAGCTCACAGAGCTACATCTTACACCTCAGCAGGGCGTAACCAATAACTGAAAATAATGCATGAAAGGAAAAAAAAATACTGGCTGAACAGCTGGAGATGATGGAGGAAAAAATGAGGCAATGCTTCTGGATGAAAAGAGATTTAAAGAAAGAAAGTGTTGAGGCAAAGGCTGGTGGGTCTTGTGCGCTGGGTGGCATTAGTAGGGAAAGCCTCTCCACTTGCGCAGATAAGAGATGGCTCTGGCCAATGATGTGGAATGGTTCTGATTGGCTGACCCTGATCCCCCGGCAGACTGAGGCAAGCTCTTCTGTCGAGGCCTGGGGCACTACCGTAACACTGTCGGATATTTCAGACTTCACTCCAACAAGCGTGACTACTGCGGGATAGCTACCCTAACCCAAGCCCTGGTATGCTCAATGTGTAATCTGCACTTTGATAACAGTAAAACAGAATTTGTTTTTACTAATAAACCTTAATATGACTTTCAATTTTGAGTAATCTAGCTAAAGGTTTTGTGTGCTTTAGTGTCCCTGTACGGACATTTGTTCCTTTGCATTTGACCCAAACTTCGATGTCGCTGGGGCAACCCTTAAGGGGCAGTGGGCGCCCTGAGTGCAGCACAGGGACCCATCTCCAGTTGTAGAGGCTTTGTTTAGAATCACTTGGCTGGAGGATTAATATTAAAAAAATGTTTTAGGAAAAACTCACATTTCCCACACATATTGCTGTCCCTGATAGCATCCCCACTCTTTGCATGAAGTTTACCGTTTAATTGATTCAGCTGCAGCAATAGTGGGAGAACAGTAGCTACACCATTGAAGTTATAGGCTTAAATACTACTTTTGACATACTAATGAAGCGTAGCAATGGCCGTAGTGCAGGTGGACGCCAGATCTGTTATCGTGGTTTATGCAGATGAAGTTAAGCTCTGTCAACAGAGTACTGACAAGGGATCAGACGTGTGACAGTCAGTGGATGAACAGTGTTAAGGACAACAAATTCAATCACAAATGAGAGGATTGAGGATGTGGTGAGTGCAATCAGTTTCATGTTCAATTTGTATTTAAGTTTTGTCTGCACATTGGACCCTGTACTCTGCTATGGGCTCCCTCACTCTCAAAAAATATCCCAGACTTAACATCTCTGGTCATTTCCCTATCATGTTTGACGTTTGCGCTCCTCCTTCCACATCTAGACAGCTTCAACCTACTGCTGCTGAGGCTGGTATAGCTTCTCATGAACACAACACTATAATGAAATCACTATTTAAAGGGAAAAATTATCAGCTGAAGTGTACCAGCTATGTAGCATGCTGAGGCTCGGAGATCTGGAATGAGATTGATAGTTCCATTTAAAGAAAATCACCTCTTTATTGATACGTTGTGCTTCATAAAACCCCATATGGCTGATGATTCACATTCACATTGGTCACATGTTGGTCTGGCCCTGAATGCATGAGATATCTAGCAAATCTTCAAGATGTAATTTTGTAATTCTGATATGAAAAATCTATTGTGTAGAGTAGTCAACGGGTGAACTTATCAGCTCTTAGTATAAATAGCTAGTGATGATGAGACACATGCGCCCTGTTTGGATGCACACATACATGCATGGCACGCGCAATGGACCTTAAATAGACACGGTGAATTGTGACACCCCTACTAACAGTAGGGTGCTGTAACGATCCTGACTGAAATGTCTGAAGAATGTTGATCTCCTCCAAAAATATTGTTAATTGGCCGTAAACCACTTTTTCCAATACCTTGAAAACTAAGTAAGTAGTTAAGTAAGTGCTTTATTGTCAGTGTACAAGCGTACAACGAAATAGTGTTCAGGTGTCAGTCCTGAGCTGCTGCAACTGAGCCACGCTGCCACTCTGCGTCAACCTGACCCGCATGACCTTGGAGGACGGGGACACTGTAGCATCTAGCAGAAACCTGGCTGGCTGCGTTCTGTTTCCTCTGATCTTCTGAAACGGTCTAGCTAGGAAGAGGTGTTTCTCACTTTCTAATCGAGGATACGGCTGTACAGCAGTATATTTAAACGTCCTATATCAAGCAAATCAACTTTTTGGAGCTTTTAACCATGTTGTAATGCTATTTCCTTATCATAAACAGGGTGTTTTTTGGCTTCATTCACATACGTCTGTGTAATGCTCCGCCCTCTCCTGGTAAGCAACTCGCTTGGAACCATGTTACGTTTTTTTACGCATTATTGTCCAACCAGGAAGTGCCCGACGTCTGTAATGTAATGCCTTACGCCTGATTTTTAATTTCTAAAACAGCTTTTTCATTATTTCTGTTGTAAGAAAGACAGAAAGGGAAAAAAAGAGGAAGTACTTGACGTGTGTAAACAAACACCCCCTGAGCGTCTGAACAAAGTCATTTTTGCCCCGAAGTTGTGAACCTTCTCTGGACACCGCCTTTTCTTTTTCTCCTACCTAACCATAATGTATCGGCGAAAATGCGCTTTTGGCTGTGAGAGGTACAGGACTTTATTCAACCTTCCAAAAGAAGAGTCCAATCGCCAGAAATGGGAATTTCTCTCCGGGATCCTGCGACTAACCAGCCAGAATATGTTTATAAGTTCACCAAACACAGTGGTGATTCCCAGTGAGGTCAGAGCAGTTGAGTAAATCAAAATGCGTGTTAGCGTGTGTGTTGCCATTTGTGTTGTGTTGAATGTGTCGACTCCTTATAACTGCATTGTGAACTAACTTCACTTAGTGCTGCGATAATTATATATCTACTACTGCTTATGTTGCATGGGCGGTATTAACTCGGAGAGAGGGGCGGACTGAACTGAATCCAAGCATCTTGTCTTCCGGGATTGAAAAATACCCCCAGAAAATACTAATATTTCTCTCACAAAAATGAGTACTCCATTGTGGTAGAGGTACAATATATCATATAAATGCCTATAGTTTACTTTCGAATCGCTAAAATAGCAGACTAACAGGCTCAAAATTATTATACGCAACAGTACGAGAAAAAGGGATGGATGGGTCAGAAGTTCATTACATACTGTACATTAGATGAGGCTCATCTGATGAACATACAGTTTTGAAAGCATGCAAATGTTCATAAAATCAAATAGGTCAAAAGTGGCAAACAGCAACCTTTCATCTGTAACACAGTTCTTATGGATTTTGTGAAAAACTAGCATTTCAGAATAACTGTATAACACCCCACAAAACCAAGACAGCACATATTGATCCGTTGCAAGTGGCGTCGTGCTCTCCAGAATGCCCACTCCACCATGACAGATGCTAAAGGCACTGACTGCTTGCATCAAAACACTAGCAAGACGTATGAAAACCCAAACCGTAGTTGACTTATACTTCTCATATTTTGGTGATTCCAGTAGAGAATAGTCATATTCTATGTGTACGTATGTGCGCGACGCATTGTTAGTTTTCTATCTAAGGACAACAAAGTAACATGTCCACAAAGCTGGGAACTGCAATAGATGATACAAGAATGGTATGAGGAACATTTTGGATGATAGTTACTGGCTGCTGGAGTGATTAAGTTTACCAGGAGAGAAGAGTGAGGTCGCAATGCCACCTGACTGTGCACACACCAAGTCCTCTGCTGAAAACACACCCTGGGGACTTTTCAGAAGATGATTTAATTCTTGCTGATGTTTGCTGAATAATTGCAATGACAGGATCACAAACACTGTCAATATTTAGGCAGTACAATATGTAATCTTAAAACAACAAAAGGTTGCTCACCCAGTAGTTCATGTGGCCATACCGCCTTTGCTCTGCCCGATCCCGTCAGACCTCGGAAGCTAAGCAGGGAAGGGCCTGGTTGGTACTTCGATGGAGACCCTTTGGGAACACCAGGAAGCCTGGGGGAATGATGTGTGCGAGTGAGTGGTTGGTGGTGGTCGTTGGGCCCGTAGTAATAATAATAATAGTAGCTTACCACCACACAGTATGGTATGAATGAATAATACCCAAAATTGTAAAACGACTTTGAGCATCTGGAAAAGCGCTATATAAGACTAATGCAATATTATTATTATTACTATTATTATTATTACAAACATGTTCTAAAATGCATGCCGTTCTTGTATTAGTTCAGCAATTATCACCTTGACATAATTTTGATTAACACAAGCTGGGGGGGATCATACTGAGGTACCAGAACTTTGTGTGTGTTCATCAAATTAGGGAGATCTGACTTATCCTCACTAGCCGCAACAGGTTATGTGGGCTCTTGCATCCTTTGCTCACAGATCTCAGCTGGTCCAGGGTTCTTCAGGATGCTCCTCTCTGCACCGTGCAGAAAGGGCATGTCTGAGAGGAGGCATATATATCGGCTCAAGCACATCTACAACCTGTTGATCTTGTTAGGAGAGGGAACAGAGTCTATTTGACAAGACATTTCAACAGGTTTATGCAGTTTCTGTAGCTGAGGTTAACAGGCACTGCACGGGCACCCTGTGAGCTGAACAGGGCCTTGGAGGGTCCACCCCAGTCTTGTGTGGACTGCTGCTGGGCTTCCACATATTGTTTCAGAAATGTTGGGTCTTGTCTCTGTGTTGTTTGGCATATTGTAAGCGGATACTGTGTCATTTGTCAAGTAATGGCTTTCTTCTGGCGACTTGGCCTTGCAGCCCTTTTTTCATCAAGTGCCTCCTTATTGTGCTTCTTGAAACAGCTACACCACTTTTTTAGAGAGTTTTGTATTTCAGCTGAGGTTATCTCTTGGTTTTTCTTTTCATCCACAATTTTCCTGTCACTGAAATATTTGTGAGTCAACCTTACCGTGGTTTGGTTTCTACAGAATCCTGCATTTTCCACTTAGAGTTTGAACACTGCTGATTGATACTCTCAGTACCATGGATATCCTTTTTTATAACTCGCTCCCATTTTATGCAGTTCAGCCACCTTTTCTTGCAGATCCTCTGACAATTATTTTGTTTTCATGACTCAGAAACCAGAAACATGAGTGCAGCACTGGATGAAAGATGCAAGAGTCTGCCGGGCACCCAAAAACTCACTGACCTTTTATACACACACAGTAATTACAAACACAGGTCACGGGTGAGAATGCTCTTGTAGCCATTCGAACCCTTTGTGGCCAGTTGTGTGCATGTTATCAGGCCAAGATCACCAGGGTATGTAAACTTTAAACTTTGTCATTATGATTTAAAAAGAGCAAACTCAGTTGTTTAAACCATCAACTATGAGTGAAAAAAACGTTTTGTGTTATCATTCACGTTCTCTGAAAAATAGTTTTAAAACAAATCATTCTGCCAGGGTATGTAAACTTTTGAGTAATGTATATCCACCTTATTCCTTTGGTCGCTCATGTAGAAACGATTATGGGGACAATTTCCGGTGAGATGCCAGAAGTTGACATCCACACGGTGCTATACTCTAAAACTCGTTTTGGCTGCCCTGAACGTCCTGCACTCACACAGAAACGAACCGAGCCACCGATGAGCACCGTTCATAATATGTGTTTCTCAAAATCTATTTAACCCACTTTTCTTCACATTTAACAGCAGTTTCATCAAAAGTCAATGAGGAAAAACAAAAAACTGTGTGTCCCCTGTCCTCCACTCAGCTATGCGCCTTGTGAAATGAGCGGTATAAACAAATAGGCCTTGCTTTTGACAGTATGGCAGCGCACACAAGCACCTGTCGCTCTTGGAGATAGGTCAGATGGAATTACACTGGGTTTGTGGAGTCAAAAGAAAGCAGTATGATCAGATGCAGTGATATGCACCTTGTCAGCCTTTTTCACACAGTATTTCCTCTGTATCAGCCTGTTATAACAGCATCAAAGGAAGAAGAACAGGACTCCTGGCCAAAGTTTTGACTGGAGTCTGTGTCCATTCCACTCTCAGCGGTAGGCTGCAGCTCACAGATGGGGCTGGAGCAGGAACAGGGGCGGAGCAAACACAGGCAGCAGAGGGGCTGGGGGGGAATAAAAAGTAATACAGTTGTCCCTGGTTTATTGCAGGGTTTACGTTCTAAAAATAACCCACAATAAATGAAATCCGCTGTAGACAGCTTTATTTTTTACAATTATTATACATGTTTATGGCTGCAAAACCCCTCACTACACACTTTATACACTTTTGTCACTAGTTCACGGGTTCTCCCTTTCGAACTATGAATCGTAGCTACGACCAAAAATTTGTCGTAGCAGTTCCAGGCTTCAGAAGGCGAGTGTTTAGCTGAGGCGAGCGCCACATGTTTGCAGTTTGTTTTCGCGGAAAAGTTCAGAGAAAGTAAATGCAGAGTCGGACCCGCTCATGCCCGGACTGTGTGACTCTGCTGCGTGCGGTGTGTGTGCTGATGTGCTGACGGGACAAAGATCCTCTCTGCAGCGAGAGGAGTCTCACTCTGCGACAAGCCAATCAGGACGCAGAACACAATGCGCGTATGGAGTTCATACGCTGTAAAAAAAAGCATGCAAAATTGTGCTAAATGTAAATCCACGAAAGAGCGAGAGCACGAAAGGTGGACCGCGTTATAGCGAGGGACCACTGTACCAGCTATAAAAGTGGGTGTTGTTATAATAAACAATGGTTCCACCACCTTGACCTCTCCAGTGTCCATGAAACCAGATGGCCATGACTATGTAGTGTAAAGATTTTGGCAGCAAGCGTCTTGAGAGCCATCTGGAGAAAGAAGGAGACTATTCCCAATGCGCTGATCAACATGTGGCCCAGCTCAAGAGAATGTACTGACAGCAACAGAGTAAGGGAAAACACACCGTTGCTTCCCCAAAATGTTCACAAGGGACAAAAACCATGGGGTCAATACCAGGTTAGGGGTCAGGGTTATGGGTTAATAGACTAAAGGTGCTATGCTGTGCTTTAGCACAGAGCAGCGAGTCTGCTTTGAAAAAAACAGCGAATTGTTAAAAATTCTGTGGCTAGACTTTTAACAGGTGCCCCTCGAAGATCTCATGTCACTCTCCAAGGACCCCCTGTAAAATTCAGGATTGATTTTAAAGAGGGGGTATTATGCTTTTTTCAGCCACATAGCACCAGTCTATAGCACACTACAATGATGACGAAACCTTCTGTTGGTCTGTCAATGCAGTAAATTAGAATAACTGCCTTGTATAAAATTGCTCTTTCAAAATGGCGGTAGCAAATGACTTGAAATAGGCCCCTGTCTCTTTAAGAACCTCTGACCCTTTCCGACACGCCCCCTCCACACGCTGTCTGTGGCATCACAACAACACTGCGCTCGTTGTCTAAACAGTATTGAAACTACGATCGGTGCATTTTAATTTTTATTGTTGGAAAGGAGCTACTGTTTATCACTTTGTGAACAATGGCCACACAGGATATTATTTGGAGACGAACCTTCCACACCGGACGCTTGGAAGGGGCTCTTGCCTGAAAAATAACTGCGGTTTGGAGGCTATCTCTTTGCATCTGCCATGCCCTATGGATCTCTAACTATACCCCCATGGACTACACCAGGATCTGCAGGAGCCCATACGATTCAAAAGACGGACATTATCTGTGCAGGTGGACAATGGTTTTTCGAGGTTACCCCGTTAGCTTGTTATAATCGACTACAGCTCATTGTTGATGAAAAGTCTGTAATAAACCACAAATGTGTAAAGCCAGGCTCATTGTGTGATCATCGTAAAGGCTGCTTCGAGTAGTTGCCTGCTTTATTGACGTTATTTGTGCATAATATGCTGCCTGTTTTCAATGAATGTTGTGAAGGTGAAGGTTGTTAGCTTGTCGCGGCTAATAGTGCCTTAGCTCCGGGAGAAAACCACTCGGCTACGACTCACTGTAGATGAAATGTGAGCAATAAACTACACAATCAACAAGCCAGGCTCCGTGTGTGATCATCATAAAGGCTGCTTCAAGCAGTTGCCTGTTTTAGTGACGTTTTCAATGCATAATATGCTGCTTGTATTCAGTGAATTTTCCCGTTAGCTTGTCGTGGCTAGCTTGTTAGCTCCGGGAGAAAACCACTCGGCTACGACTCACTGTAGATGAAATGTGAGCAATAAACTACGAAATCAACAAGCCCGGCTCAGTGTGTGATCATCATAAAGGCTGCTTCAAGCAGTTGCTTGTTTTAGTGACGTTTTCAATGCATAATATGCTGCTTGTATTCAGTGAATTTTCCCGTTAGCTTGTCGAGGCTAGCTTGTTAGCTCCGGGAGAAAACCACTCGGCTATGACCCATTGTAGATGAAATGTGAGCAATAAACTTCCAAATCAACAAGCCTGGCTCCGTGTGTGATCATTGTTAAACGGTTCTTTATGTGTGTGGTGGTTTTATTGACTTTATGTGTGCATATTTCTCGTTTTCACGTGATGACTCGAGGTTTAGCTTAGCATTAGCTTTCTCCGGAGACTCTGTGCATCATCAAGGCCCAGCGCAGAACCAGACACTGAAATAAGCGTTCTTGTCACCGGTTTTAATCCTGGGTGTTTCGGTAACAGAAACACTGATGTGTGTCTTTGTAAAAGTCTGCTGTGGCTCCGTTTCACAACACATGAAGCTAATCCTCCATGATGACTCTGTTTACATCTTAGGGCTAGACACTGCGGGGAGGGGGTTCTGCTGAGGAGCAGTGGTTGGTTACTCGGCTGGTGACGAAAGGTCGGAGGCGTATCCTGGAGGTCGAGGGCGTTTCCTGAAGGAATCAGGCGTTTTATCCCTAAAATGGCCGCCATCAGAGTTTCTACAGATTACTCGAAAATACGTGAATGTGCTAAGGCAACACTTCAGGCATGGTTTTAATGAGGGAATGACTTAATAACATGATGTAAAGCTTGAAAAAGTCGATTTTGCATAATACCCCCCCTTTAAGATTTTAGTGCTGACTTTCTTAAATGGTCAGGCCCCACAGTACATCCAAGACCTTATGAGCCTGTACACCTCTGGCCGCACTCTCCGGTCCTCTGGCCAGAACCTGCTTGTAGTCCCCAAGACTCATTATAATACCCGAGGGGGCCTGTCTTTTCAGTCTGGAGCCCCCAGAAGGCAAGGCAAGGCAAGGCAAGGCAAGTTTATTTGTAGAGCACAATTCATACACAAGGCAATTCAAAGTGCTTCACAGTTGCATAACTTCACATGCAGAACGCCCTGCCCCTGTCTCTGCGTCTGACCGACTCTATTGACACTTTTAATAAAGATCTCAAGACATGTTTATTTAAGAAATCTTTTGGTTGGTGTTTTATTTTTGGTTGATTTTCACTAGTGTCACTTTAATTTTACATTTCTTGCTTTTACCTATTCTCTTGTACAGCACTTTTTTTTAATCTGTGAAAAGCGCGTTAGAAATAAACTTTACTTACTTACTTACACACAAAATGATTTTTTTTGCCCTATTTTGCAGAGTATCGTGTCTCGTAGTGTGAGAGGGTTCACAACTGGACTTGCATTTGAATCGTGTAATTTGGGCAACAGAGAGATGTGACAAAACCTCCGTCACTGGAAGTCAAACATGGTTGATTCTTAAGCCCGATTTTGACGCACAGAAAGCAGTGGCCAATAACAGAGTGCCATACAGACAGAAAAACATTGTAGCTTCCTCCTTTTTTATTTCTCTGTCATAACAGCGGCACAACCAACTATTTAACGGCCATAGCGAGGCCCCACACAGACCACGCCAAACTGCACATTATATCCCCTAAAGTTCTTGAACTTTTTTCCAGCTGCATTTCAACCACAAACAGAGTTTAGCGGCACTTACTGAGCCGGACTTCTATTCAGCTAAGCTACTTCTACCGTCATGGACAGGGCTGATGTCCATCTCCTTTTTGTTATTCTTTGTGTCACTGACTTTTATTTCCATGTGACTATAAACAAGTTTAGGAAGAGTCGTAGCCTGCAGCACAGGAAACTGTTTTTGTGCTGACAAGTGATCACATGACACTGTTGACCAATTGGGACACGTACGTGTTTCCCGCGCTCACAAACAAAAGCCTGTCTTTGCTGATTTGGGGTTAGTCTTTCTCTTGTAAAGAGAGAAATAAAGCAGGAGAGTGGAGACAGGTGATCTTCTGAACTGCTTTTTTTGTACGTTTACACCATTTGTGAGATGTGAGTCATGGGTCACTCCCACATACTGTATTTAAACTTTGACGTAATTGATAGTTTTTGGTTTGCAATGGCAAGATGATTGGAAATGGACAGGTGGCACCATGTTGAATGTAAGTCAATGCATTTTGTTTTCTAAACGATGGTTAAATGTTACCTTGCTGCCACCCATGCAAGAACTGTGCATCTGAAATAAGTTTTTGATTGATGACATCTGTGTTTGGGCCGGAAGCAAAAGTCATCTGCATATAACAGCATTTGAGACTGTCTCACTGTATGTGGTATATCGTTAAAATAAATGAGAAACAGCAAGGGGCCCAGAATACTGCCTTGTGGAACTCCCACTGAGCCTGGCAGTTTAGATATTACTGAGCCTATTTTTGCTACCTGAGTTCTGCCCTTCGGGTAGGACCTTCACTCTTTGCAGAATAGATTATTTTCCCCCCAAAATTAATTATTTCCCTCTTTCCTTCTACACTTCATTTGAAAAGCGGAAAAAAAGTGGAACTGCTTTTCCGTGTTTCGTTGGGGACAAGAACAGTGTAACACCACTCCAAAACTGCAAACTTTCCTGGAAGTTTCTCCATGCCCCTTCTGCAAATGTTCAGCCAAAATGAGTGAGATAAAGCCGAGTTTCCACCGTCCCTGTCCACTGAGACCCATCACACGACCCGGCTTTCTTTTCCTCTCACATGGACACACTGCGATCTAACCGAGAGTGCACAGCTTTCAGACGTTGGATATGAGGATGGTGATGATCGGAGGAGTAAACAGACAAGGAGAGGAGGACAGAGGAGTACGTGGAGGAGGAGTGGGGGGGGAGACACTGACCAACGGCGGCTCCAGGTTCATATTTCTTGCGGTGCAGGTAAACACTGATCATTACATTAAAAAATGAAGTTAAAATCTAGGAATGGATGCAAGCTCTCATATTGCATGTTTAACTCAGAAAATAAGCTTGCATTACTTACTTACATGTGATTAAAAGCCTGAAAAACAAGGCATGGACATTGTGTCCTCTCAACTACTAACAGGTCATGTTTCAGATTAACTCCACTGCCTCTGGTAATGACTTAGGCTTGGAAGTTTACCCATCTTGACAGAAGCTCTGATCCTGGCGTACGCCCTGAGCACAGTCTGGAGTCAAAAGGGGAAAAGTGACCATCCAGGGTTGCACGGCACTCATAAGTGAACAAGACTGTTTGAAAATGAGTCTTCATGTATTTCTGAGCCACTGCAGCCATTTCTGTTCATGAGCTTCAATTAACAGTTTTGGAGAGGCCGGATAGAACGCCTATGCACAACTGCAGCCTCTGGAGGGTCCTACACCTTGATGTTCGGGAGACTCCAGAGGCACCAGCAGCTTCAAATACCTGCCTGCTGCTTTGTAGCAGCTGTTCTATTCATCTGATGTGTTTGTCTGGCAGAAACCGTCCTTATTGTGCCTTTATCTGCACAAACCTGTGTGTGGTCTGAATCAGCAACAAATCTCTTATCAGTACCATGATTACGCTTGATCTTTCATGAAATATCGAAGGTATTCATACCTAGACCAAGGCATTCAACTATTTCACGCTTTTCATCAGCAGAGAGATCCTTTTTCCTTCCCATATTGTTTGAAAATGATAGTCTGCTTGATAATGTGGAACATCCTTTTTCTGTAGTTTTCCCCTTAATTGGGTTTAACCTGACAACTACTCATCCCAGGTCTCTGAGACTGATGTCAGTGATTCAAAGAGCCCTGAGACACGACACCATTCATGAGTTTCATTGATTTTTTTATTTTTTATTTTTTTTTACCTTTTTGACACTGAAAATGGTGTATTAGATCAACTAGTTGAGTAACTTCAAAATATGATTCTTTTTGTTTTAGTGAAGGTTGTACAATACATGCACGGACACTGCTGTTTTGAAAGCATCAACAACACTTTTCCCCACATATTTAGAAAACATTTCTTACCACTCAAGCAAAAATGACGCCAGATGCGAGTCTTGTGTCATACCCAGTGATTCTCTCAACATTTTCCGATGTCCGGTTCTTTGCCCACGCCGATCAGACTCAACTTTCACCCTTTTTGTCGCACTCAAATAAACTCTGTTTCTTTTTGTTAGTTCGGGTCTGGGCTGGAGTTTCGCCGGTGCTAAACAGAATGTCTTTTCTTATTCGGCGCTAAATCCATCCTTCCAAAGTTTTCTCGCTCTGCAGCTTCAGTATGGCCAAGACAGCTAACGCTACAGCTGAGCGTGAACGTGCATGACAACATTACGCATTACGCTGTTTGCTTGTTCGCCCCGAGGCACTCTCTATTCAAGGGAATTTAAAGGCAAATCGCAGTATTCTACTCACCAGGGTATTGCTGGAGCATGTATGAGGAAGAAAATTTAAATTTGTAAATATTTATTTGTGGTTAAACTTATGTATTGTCCCTTTAAATGACATCCGGAAATGACCCTGCACCAGGGGGCTGACATTTATTGGTTTGATGAAATGCTGTCAGTCTTAGTCTGATCATATATTCTCCTAATGTGAATCGAGGACTCCAATTAGATTAAGGTCAGCCTGGTAATGTGGTAATTGCTTCCTATAAACTGCACATCATAAATTATGTAGGAAAGCCATGAAATGATATTGGCTATGGCTCACACCACTGTTAGCCATGCTGGTTTGCACTTGAGCCCTTGCAGTTGACTTTTGATGTCACCAGTGTGGATTCAAGCCTTTCAGGACCTCTGTTGCCTGCGAGAGAAACGACTATAACCTCTACTAAATCATGTCTCCCTCTGTGAAGGTGCATGTGTGCGTATCCTTTTCATAGACACATATATACACAGTATGCTTAAGGTTGTAGCTGAACTTAGAGGGGTCTAATTGGTGGCTTTCGCTTAAGCTTTTCACAGTATTATGCGATGGCTGCTGAGCCCACTTCCACAGCAACATGCACACAATACCAATCATAAATCCACTATGACAGCAAAGATAGTAGGATGGAAGGTAATTTCTGGGCTTGCCACACCCACCGCCGTCTAATTGTTCTAAACAGAATGTACATGGAAATGGGTGGCTCTGCGCAAACTGTCATTGCCTAAGTGCACTGCTTTTCTGACAACTTTAATTAGTAGTTGGCAGTAGTTATAAGCAACCCCGAACTACCTTCTTCTCCTCCCACACAAGCACACAAGCACACACTTATACACGCACGTTGCAATACAAAGACTGATGAAAAGGTCATATAGAAGTGCTGCAGTTCTGTGAACATCTACATATAGAAGTGCTGCAGATCTGTTAACATCTACATGAAAATCACCTCACCTTGATTGTTGTATCTGGATTTGCAGACTTTTGTGCATTTTTTTTCATGTAGAAGGTACATTTTAACAACCGGTCTGACTGTACATTACTCAAGGCAAGATCCCGTGTTGGTATCACTTCATTTTACATTGTACCTAACTTAATTTAGTACAATGTAATGTGCTCTGTAACAATCGGTAACAACTTGTACCTACGGGTTAGATACACAATGGAATAACTTGTATTAGTACTTTGTAAGTACATAATGTAATAGGACATAAGACCCGTAGGGTTGGGGCTTACGGTTAGGGTTACATTATGTACCTACTACAAATACATATTATTTCATTGTGTATCAAACCCATAAGTACATGTTATTACACATTGTTACAGAGCACATTACAGTGTACTAAATGAAGTTAGGTACAATGTATCAACGGTACTGTAAAATAAAGTATCCAAAGTGTATTTAATGGTATGAGCTATATTTGGCAATAATAGGAATCAACAGGTGTGATCGAGAGCAGATTCAGGGAAAATGTTGTGTGAGCGAGGGCATCTGACCCAAAAACATGACACAATGAAATCCAAATTACGAATGAAGATGATTTCCTATAATAGCCCTGGGGGAAAAAAGCCAGCCAACTGCCAAATAGACATGGACCAATCCCGCTTTTTTCCTTCCGATACTGATACTGGGGGTTTGAGTATCTACCAATATCCGATATCAAGAGACTTTAGTGGCTGCTGTGAGTGAAAAAGTGAACTTTCCTCTTTCGTAACAAGTGAATTTCTAATTTTGAGAGATCAATAAAATCTTGTCTTATCTTGCAAACGAGATGTTGCATATCAAGGGGTTTTCTACAAACAAATGTTATAATATAAAATCATTAAAGAGGGATCACTGGATTTTTCAACACGACAGTAAATATCCTTGGCTACATGACTTGGGCTCTGAGGTTACGTTAATATAAACAACTCACAGCATTAAGTGATCTGATCTGATCTATAACTTTATGAGAACCAGAGCCAGTGGTAGTTTCTGTTCCGGCCTTGATTAGTTGCCGTTAGCACTAGGAATGTGCCTGAATTGTCGGCGAGACCAGGCGGTGGCAGCCAAGGGCGCTGAAAAGCGCCTGGAATCAAGTCGGACACACATCAAGTCAGACACACAGAGAGGCTGCCTCAGATCATACAGCGTCTCACATTTGTGAATATATAAAATTATCTTAAAAGTTTGTGAACACATTTCTGTTTCTCCCACAGACATACTGTATGCCTCCTCATCAGAGCAAAGAATAGACTGCTCCTCTTGCAGTTTCCAGCTTATGATTAAAATGGATACTAAACCTCTGCTTAAATGACTTATTTAAATGTGTACGTTGGACAACCTTTGCACTTTCGATCAAATATGACGCATTTCTACAGATCAAAAGGAGATTGCTGTAATGAGAAAAGAGGAGAAGGCAGCCAAGAGTCAGGGCGACATGTTGCTGATCAAAACAGATTTCAGACCCAGTCACCTGTCAGTCCGCTGTCAGCGCACATGTTGACTGCACTTCATTTCCAATGATTCCTTTGGCCTTTGTAGTTCATGCAGGCAAGCCCGCGCTGTGAAAAGCAACTTTGCCTGCTTGGCCCAGGCGCTGCAGTTCCCTTAATCTCATGAGAGTACCAGCTCAGATCGGTGCATCTCTAATGTATGTTTCAAATTATTATGCAAATGATATTTTTCTCAGATTTTCTAAATTGTCAACTCAAATGACAGTCAGCATAATTTCAAAGTCTTTAACTGTTAGAGGATAATACGAATGTGATTGCAAAAAAAACTGCAAAAAAAAATACACAACTTTACTTTTCCAAATTATTATGCACAACAGCGTTTCAATACATTTTATAGGTTGTAATTAACTGAAAATGGTCAATTGTTGAATTTGCACCATTAGGAGGTCATATTTACTGAAATCAAAAGCTATTTCAGTCAAAAACATTTTAACAGGTCAAGTTCCTTTTTAACATAGGACCCTTATTTGATAGCAGCTTTAAAATTCTTGCATCCATTAAACCTGTGACTTTTTGGAGAGTTTGTTTGTTTATTGGGTTTGGTAGGGACAGTGCATGTTAATGAACAAGCCTGTCTCATCCATCCTGGCCTATTGTACTAATTGTACATGTTTTTAGTGGTAGGGGAAACCGGAGTACCCGGAGGAAACCTACGCAGACACGGGGGAGAACATGCAAACTCCACACAAAAAGGCCCCATCCCAGGTGGGAATCAAACCTGGACCTTCTAGCTGTGAAACACGGGCTCTAACCACTGTACTACCGTGCCGTTTCTGCTTGGATTTTTTTGCAGGATGTCAGAATAGCCTCCCAGACCTGCTGTTTCGATGTGAATTGCTTCCCACCCTCATAGATCTTTTCCTTAAGGCTCCATATGTTCTCAATAGGGTTGAGGTCAGGGTAGGATGGGGTCCACATCATGAGTCCTTCAGTGGTCATTTCCTAAAGGGGGCGACCAGCTCTCTCCCCATGTATACAGGCCAAAACATGACTCTGCCACCTCCTTACTGACGTCACAGCCTTGTTGTGACATGGTGGCCATTCACCAACCATCCACTACTCCATTCATCTGACCACCCAGGGTTACACAGCACTTATCAGTGACTCTTTGAAAATGAATCTTCATGTATTTCTGGGCCCACTGCAGCCGTTTCTGTTCATAAGCTTCAATGAACAGTTTAGGGGAGGCTGGATCGACGGTTTATGCACAAATGCAAGGCGTTAGAGGGTCCTACACCTTGATGTTCGGGAGACTCCAGAGGCAGCAGCAACTTCAAAAGCCTGTTTGCTGCATTGTAGCAACTGTTCTATTAATCTGATGTACTTGTCTGGCAGAAACCGTCCTCATTGTGCCTTTTTCTGCACAAACCCATGTGTGCTCTGAATCAGGCACAAATCTCTTAACTGTACGATGATCATCATGGTCGTGAAATATCGAAGGTTTTCATACCTAGTCCAAGATATTCAACTATTTAACGCTTTTCAGCAGCAGAGAGATCCATTTTCTTTCCCAAATTGCTTGAAAATTGTGTCTGAGATTGATCTCAGTGATTACTTTTTTTTTTTTTTACCATTATGACACTGATATACAATTTGCATAATCATTTGATTACTACTACTAATAAAAATATTCCAGCCCATTTTGTGGTTCAGGGAAATAAGGCTCTGTGGTATGAGTATTTGTCTGTAGAAGAATCATCAGAAGCTTCTCGCTCTTGTAGTCAAACTGTAAGACTGGAAAATGAATAAGTTTAACTCTGGCCAGTACTACAAGGATTGGCGAGGACTCTGCCTACCGCACTTCTTGTTTACAGGACTAATTTCATCAAGGACTTTAGAGAAATGAACATTTCGATTCATATAAATTGACAATGCAATCTCTCTTCAATTAACACTACCACAAAAGAATAGACCGTTGGAAATTGTTTTATCAGTTCTATAAAGATACGATGACACTATGAATGTGAGTCCTTTGCTTTCCAGATGTGAAGTAGGCAGCTATACTCCATTCGGCTGGGCATACATTATTGAGGAGAGGCTTAAAGGGGGTGAGAGTGGATTAGTCTTATATTAACCTCCAGTGGAAGAGAGAAACGGAAGGGGGTGACAAGAGAGAATCACCCCTGGCCATTTAAACTGCTGTAATTAAATCCTGGATAGAGAGGCCACCACTTAGACTCTCAGTCCAAGGAAGAAAGGAGACAAGACCAAAGCACAAAAATACTGAAAGACAGATGAGGGAAATTGAGGAAAAAGGTAAAGTGTCCGCCAGGGAATCTTGTAACTCTCACTGTAGATCACCCGAGTTGAGAAACAGTCAGTCATTGCCATCCCAGTTGTTACCAGCTCATAACGAATTGTGTAACTATGAGGTGAATCAGCTGAAGGAAAAAAAAAAAAAAATCTGTACAATTCTATATATGCTGTAGACCAATAGGGATGGCATGGCCGATACCCAATAAATAGGCCGATATCTTCAGTAATTTCATTTGACGCCACTCTTTTTAATCTCTCAAATAGCCTATAGTTAAACATGTAAGGTTTCAATCATGTAAATTTATAGAAATATACAGTATCTATTAGAGGTCGACCGATATGGGTTTTTCTATCTGAGGACTTTTGATTGGCCGATGCTGATGTGCACTGCTGAAATGTTTGGCCAAATCTTTTCAAATGTGTTGTCTATAACCCTGTGTATGATGCAGTGTTGGACTGTGACAGCAGGGGGTACTGTGTGAGAGGTATAGAGCTGAGTTATTCAGGACATTTCTATTTAGTGGGAACTTTTGAGGGAGCTTGACAAAAATCATCAGAGTCCAAAACAAAAAAGCAAGTCTCTGAGCCCAATCTTCCACCTAGCACAAGGACAGCCTTAATCGTTGGCGCGACTGCGATCTTGCTCAAGCACAACCTTGTGTTAGCGCTGAGGGCGTTGCTTAGGGAAAAAAGTGGGTGGAGGAGGCATGGACAAGCAGCTGACTTTTTACCCCCAATAAATCGGTCCGACCCTAATATGCTGTGACATTGCCATATGCCAAAATACGGGCTGAATTTTAAGTCTTGGTCCGAACAACATGTGGATCTTCATAAAAAGATGAGATGACTGGGGATGTTTCCTGGGCATATGCGGCATTACCCCAGCCCCAACATGACACTTTTAGCTTGTTTGTGTCAGGGTTGAAGAAAGGGGAGGAGTGAGAGAAGGCCAAGGAGGTGCTTGGAGGTTTGGCTGCACAAATCACACTGATTAAAAGGGGTTTCTCTTTCTTCTCCCATCTCTCCTCTTTTCAGCTGCCGGAAAGCATCTTATCAAACTGACTTGAATAGTTGTCGTGACACTATCAGTCTTTCCTACACTTGCGACGCACCCTCTTCCTCTCGGTGTGTTTCCCATATATCCTTCAATGCTTCTTTCCTTTCCTATGTATCGTTAAATCTTTTTTGTAAATATCAACCTGATTTTTTAATTGCCAATTTCCATTGGATAACTGGGTAGACATACATTATTGAGACATACACTCATTTTAACTCAAACTTGTGAAATGTATAGGAACATGTACAGTTTACCTTCTGAAAAGAGAGAGTAAACAAATTAGGGGAACAAATAAAAATGGCCATTATTTAAAAAGCTGGTTTTCAGATTGCCAAGCTTGTTAACTGGAGAAATGGTAGAAAGAGTAGAGTGTGGAGGGAGATAAAGAATTAAAAAAAACATACAAAACACATTGGTGAAAGGGGGAAAAAAAAGCATTGGCAATTGTACGAATTGAAACATAGGGTTAGGATATTTTAAAAGGATGCAGGGAGGGATAAGGGGATGAGTGGAAGGAGAGGTTGAGCGATAATGAGAAGTGCACAGTGGAATGAGAAGATAGAGACCATTTCCCATTCCGTCAGACGCACTGTGGCTCATTCATTATATTCCCCAGGCAATTACCCAGGCCACCTGCTTTGTCTCTCCCCTCATTGTTTCCATCTCTCTGTCTCCATCTCTCCCTCTGTCCTTCACATATCGCGCTCTGTCATTTTACCAGCCGCTTCTTCTTTCTGCCGCTCTGTGTGATCAGTGCTGCTTTGCCAACTCTTTCTCCTTGCTCTCCTCCTCATTTTTTTTTTGGTTTCTTGGCTACATTGTCTAAATGTAGGTGGGGAGGGGTGGGCTTGTTTCATGTGTAAACTCTGACAGATTGGACTTGGGCATGGGTGGGGGGGTGGGTGTGTATGTGTGTGATACTGGGCCAGTCCTAATGAGCTCAGACTTGCATTAAGCCTCATGCCAGATCTGCCCTAACTCCTGTTTTCCTTGTCCTGGCGTCTGGGTAATGTGGGGTCAAAGTTCACGTGGTAATTTCACATATTACCTGGCAAATTAATTTCAATAATACATCATTTTATTCATCTTATTCCATTTGGTAACTCTTTATTTCAAAGGGTGCTCATTGAATATTATTAAGGAATAATAAGCATTAATCATTCAAAAGCTGTGACTATAAAATGCTTGTTATACTACTGTCTATTACCATACAGTAGACCATTATTAATATGCTTGTAAAGATATTAATAAGCTTCTCCTCATACTATTATCATTGTGCAAAAACTGTGGATGACGTCCTGATGACAAAGACAAAAAAAAAAACCTTCCCGTTTTGAATATGGTCGGTTTGCTATGCTGCATAAGGGCACCGTCGCTGCTGAGGTGGGACACAGTAAGACAGTCATTTTGAATTTCTTATGTTATGGAACAAAAAATTAAGTGGCCAACAAACCAAAAAAATCTCAGCACCACTGAGCCGAAGGATCCGATTGGCTGTCCGTCAGGACACTAGACAATCCTTGACCCAAATTAATGCTGGTACTGGTGCTGACTGCAGTCCGATAACCATCAGACGACATATGCAACTGAACGCCATCTAAAACAAAAAACCAGCACCAAACATGGGACATTGAAGGGTGGAACAAAATGTTATTCTCTGATGAGAAAAATGTGTGTTCCCCTGATCTAAATCCAATTGAGAACCTTTGGGGATGGATAGAAAGGGAAGTTCCAGACAGTAGATCTATGCCCTTCGTTTGTTCAACACTTGGAGAAATGTTCCCACTCACCTCCTGGAAACGCTGGCATCCAGCATGCTGCAACTAAATTTTGAAGTGATCTATAATAACAGTTAAGCATTATTGAGTTCATGTTTGGAAATTTGATTTCTGTTTAGTGGAGATGTTTTTAAGGTGTGGTCCTTTTTCAATCAGCTGCAGAACAACCTATTTCAGTTAAATTATTAAAGTTTATCTAAATTCTTTTTAGGCTCACTCGCACTTCTTCTTGTTGCGTATTGAAATTCTACTTGGAAACTTGTAAAGATCCAACCATGCAAAATGTGATTTTTTTTTAAGCAATCTTTTAACTGGTCTTAAACGTTTGATTGGGACTGTATTAAACCGGACCTCTCCAGGTAAGAGATGCCCCACTCTGCGTTATCTTCCAGAACACAGAAGACTGGAGAAAACTGGAGAAGTCCCCTTGCGTTTCCACTGTGTATGGCAAAACCCATAGTGAGATGCTGCACCCTTACCTTATCAGACCTACAAATATCTTCTTCTGAGACACAGAAGAGGCACAAAGAGCCCCCCACACCTGCAGCCCAATGGAGGTGTTACAAGAGGAGCTACAAGAAACAAAAAAAAGGACAAACTAGGAGGTATCCAGACAAGACATGTGCCTTCTATTGTTCTGGCTAATGCATGTTCACTGGAGAATAAAACAGATTATCTGCCCTTCGCAGAAGATGGTGAAAGTCTATTGTGGAGCGGAGGGAGCTGCACAGGAGGAAGAGGAAGGAGGAGGTGGCGGAGCTGACAAATCAATCAATCAATTTGGTATAGCCCAAAATCCCAACAGAAGTTCCCTCACAGGGCTGCACAGAACATTAAGGCAATAAAACAGGGCAATAAATATAAAAATACAAAGTTGAGGCGAATGATGTATCCATAAAAACATAATGCGTCGGCAGCAGGCGACAACAAGCGGCGCAGATGTCACCTGTCCTTAAACTCTCCAGCACGGCGAGGAAAAACTCAAAAACCCCATGGGGAAAACTGAGAAACCTCGGGGAGAACCACAGAAGGAGAGATCCACTCCCATGGAGGTGTCCAATTCCAGTATGCAGGGTTCCTCCGTTCAGCCAGGTTCCTCCGCTCGATCTAGACAGGCACTCCCAAGGGGTAGTGGGACAGTAGACACCATGTGAATAGTAATGAACAGACCACAGATAAAATAAATATTGTATCTGTCTGCAGTAAGTCAGAAGCCCCTTATGAGACACCAACAGGCCCGGTTAATCGTGAGGCCGTCCTTCTGTGGACCCACCACCTGCAAGAGGAGCCATAAGGGTCTGGTGCAATGTGATTTGGGCAGCTCCAACAGCTGCCCCCACGACCCGGAAACGGAAAAGTGGAAGAAGATGGATGGATGGATGGATGGATGGATGGATGGATGGATGGATGGATGGATCTGTCTGCAGTAAGAGGAAGAGGATAGCGCTCAGTGTACCGTACTTCCCACAGCAGGCAGCTTTACTTCAGGCTGTGGGTTAGAGCTTTACCTAACTGACCTGATCATAAGCTAATTCAAAGAGGTACGTTTTGAGCCTGACCAGTGCAGGACACCACGCTCTGAAACAAGGACAAACCCAGGAGGCGCTGCATCGTTTCAGAGGATCAGCCAGGTTTCCTCCGGGTGCTATGGCACAATGGCAGCGCGGCTCAGTCGCAGCGGCTCAGGACTAACACCTGAACACTATTTGTTGTATGGTTGTACAATGACAGGTAAAGCACTTACTTTCTTTCTTACTTACTTCAGAATCAGATTAAACGTTATTAATTCCCAAGGGAAAATTCTTTTTGTTTTCAGACAAAAATCTTCACCAGGAAAGAAGGAAATTTGCCTTGTAAAACAGCATTGAACAGGCGACAAAAGCCAAATTATAAGGGCCAGTAAGTTATTGCTTATTATTTGTTAAGAAAAACATGGTCGGTGCAACTGGGAGTGTACACTGCTGTATATACTATCCTTGCCACAGTAATTGACACATATGCCTGATTGGACTGTGCTATAGCTGCTGTTTGCTCCTGATGAAGGGGCTGTCTGTCTAAAGGTCAGGTGTCACGTCCCAGCTGCCCTGATCTCTGCGGGGGCTCTGGAGGGGCGTGCAGCTGCAGCCAGTGGGCCTGTGATGGGACAGTCATTAGGAAACAGTGGGCTGTAACATTAGACCTCATTACTGCTCTCTGATAGATCAGCCAAAATTACATACCGGCAGAAACGGCATCTGTTATTGAGCACACAAACCATCTTCAGCCTTTTCTCTCACACTCACTTCCTGCTTTTCAGTTGTGTATTATTTTAGATTGGATGCATGGTCGGACTGCTGCCTCCGCGACCCGGCCCCGGATAAAGCAAGGCCATCGGGAAGCTGAACTCCCTGGCCTCCCTCCCTCCCACCCCGCTTCCCCCTCCCCCCACTCCACAATCAAGGATGAGAGAAATATAATTTCAAACCATTCACATGGCTCGACAAATAAAAAATCTTGAATCTTGAAAATGAATGGATGGATGGATGGAATTAATTTTACTGCATTCATAAAAAGTGTATGTCTAGTAAATATTATTAGAATACAGTACTACTAATGCTATAAACAATTACAGCAGCAAGTGGCTCTAATAGTGGCTTACTTGATAAAGACCTCAAACTGTTGACATAGTATATCTCAGTACACTATACAAAGCATTTATTGTACAATACATTGCCTTCAAGACATCTTGGTAAACCGGGTTAATATGAGAAAATGATTTTGTGAATTCCAAATTCCAATATGCATTCTTTTCTTTATTCTCTAACTATCTGTACATTTATGCGGCTCTTTCCTACTTTTCCTACTTTCCACAGAAATCCCGATACAACAAGAAAAGGCACATTCAGTCTCTACACCCACACACTATAGATTGTATTCTATAGGACCAAGATCAGAGGGAAATACACTGACTCTCACTACGCTGTGCAGAAACACATATCTTGTTTCTTCCACTGTCACCTTTAACTGGTCTGCAGAATGTGGTTTTGACCTGAAGAAATTTGCAGACATGAAGTTCAGGGACTGCCTTTAGCCATATGTGCAAGGGTTAGACGATTGGATCATCTTCCCCAGAGCTGGTTTTGCCATGTCAATACAGCTAGCAAAGACAGATTTGAAAAAAAAAATACTGAAAGTGATGTAGTAGGTCTTCCAATCCAGGAGAGGTTCTACAGATATAATTGAACAGGTTGAAATCTAAGCCACCACTGCCCTGAAGTGCGAATTCTCCCATTTAGCAACCCATGAGTTCCAAATTGTTGCTTATCATTTATGATCCATTTAAGGACATTACATTTAAAGCGATTTTTGCTGACAGATGACACTGGCTGAAATTTCTTCCAATTCTCCAACATTATTAAAAGGAAAAGCATGTTGAACCACATTTAGCATATTCCCTTGGTGGACCTAACACCCACTATCCAGGCTGACACTTACTGACTGCACCACACGTGCTCCATGGGAACCCGTTTCCATAGTTACGACCGGCAACATCTCTTCATGGGCTCCAGCAACCACCACCCACTATTTCCATCTTTTTGCTTTTCACTTCACTTTTTATCTCTCTCCTTCTCTAAGTTGAGCCCCTCTGTTACCCTTCAGCCTCTTTAAAGGTTTTGAGCCCCAAGTCTCTTTGGACTCATTAGTGTCTTTTACTGAGGCTTCATCTGCGCACACAGCTAAGTGCACATGCTACAAATGCTCACTTATGTGTATGTGCAGGGTGTTTTTTTTACTGCAAGGGCCAACCACCCTATAGACGATAGAGACTGAGGCTGTCTTTGTTTTGTTAAGTACAATGGGCGAGGATCGCACTTCTCTTTGGTCCTCATGGCGGGGTGCTGTCATATGTGCGATTCCACCTCCAAGTGGCTAGGGGCAACTCCAGAAGGAAATATGGAATATCTCATCCTATGCAGAGACCTTTGAATCTCCCATAAATAACATTCATGGCTCAAAATTGTGACCATTTTGATCACACATGCACCTAAAAAATTCACAAAAATCGACATTTTTTCCTGGGTCGCACTGGGAATTTACCCAGATGAGCATTTTAAGATACAGTTATTTTGCTGCGTTCTGCTCCTTTCCTCGGTCCAGTGCCCCAGAACGGCCTCAGACCATAGGCTGGATGTCATACCGCCAACCTCAGGCGGAAAACTGACAGTCCTTTAGACTTTTAGTGAAATTGTATTCATTAGCCACAGTTACAGATGTGAGAAAAATAATAGTTTTTCAGATGCATTGCAGTATTCTGCAGTATTCGCTGAAATCTCTCATCTTCACATGTTCAGGTCCAGGCAAGTGAATTGTCCAGGAAGAGACCCAAAAGCAAATATCCTCATGTGCAAAAATACCAAATTGCCCCTGAATAGTTGAATAGTTTACACTCCTCAGTGACTTTGGCCTGACACATGCATACAACTTGACACAAATGGGTTTGAATAGCTGCAAAAGGTAACCATCCTCACCTGTGAACACAACGTCCGCGCAGTAACTCCTAAAGACTTCCCCCCCTCACTTCCGTCAATAACCTTTAGGAGTTACTGCACGGACGTTGTGCTCCTCGTATCATTACGCCTCACAATATAGTACCCCTTTTTATCTGCTTATAAAATCGACATGTTACATTTCTGTGTAAATATACTTCGCTTGAAAACACTTCACGTAACTTTATTTAAAGCAGTACTAAGTAACTTATTTACCTTAATAAATCCTTTCCGTAGTCCCTGTGGGGGTAATACAAGTGTTTATGGGATGATTGGAGGGTCTTTCATCTCCCCCTGGTGTCTCTGGCCAGAAAACCATGTTTGCAACTTGACTGCCCCCGGTGCGGAGAAAGCAATACACACTAATGTAATCCCGAAGAAGAAGCTAACATGCTAACGGGCAAAGCTAACTGCGGGCTAACGTCACTTTAAACAGTATTTACAGCCAAGTTTGAGTGAAAAAAAATATTTCTATTGTATAATTAGATGCACAGTAACCCTCTCTCCCTTCGCCTTTCCAGTCTACTCTCCAAGACAATTAATAAATTAAAAAATCGTAACTTGCTACTACACCTGCAGTTGCGCTTATGGCCTTTAGGGGGAAGAGTTACTTAGTACTGCTTTAAATAGGGAACACGTGGAAGAGCTTGGTAGCTTCTATCGTGAGCTTTTTTGGAGCTATATGACATGTGGGAGAGACTGCGTATGTGCTCCGTTTGCGTGACAGAGCGCACGGACAAAGACCAGACGGGTATATATTAACTCGGCTAAGGTTAGGTAAGAACATATCTCAGTATGTAAAAACGGTGGCCTATTCCTTTATGGGGAAAGGCGCACATTTTAACATGAGTGCTTTGCGGAAGTAGATATTTATTAATGGACGTACTTTATTAGTCATGATTAATTATGTAGTAGAACACTTCCAATGGCAGCAAGTAGACAGACAGTGAGAAGATCAAATATTAAATGTAGGCAGAAAGGTATAGGGGCCGCTTATTGGTTGCTTCTACCAGCCGTCAGGAAGACAAGGGTACAGAATCAGTGTACAAAGTAATATACATTTAATAAAGGATCCTTTGTCCTTAGCACTAACTTAGCAATTGGTTAAGTTGAAGTAATGTTAGTTAATAGAAATCATGATTGAATCACATTTTGAACAGTTCAAGAAGGTTACTTGGCTGTTTCCTCAAGAGCACCTTCCAGTGCTTTTCATTACCGATCCATACCTGTCTCTAATAGGCAGTGTCGAGATGACCGAAGCATCTGCTGTCAAAACTACATTACCTTCCGTCAACTAAGCCACAAGAGAACGGAAGCCTGTGCACTTTTTAGTGTCACCATTACAGCTACAGAACCTGGAAGATTTATTTTGATGCTTGTTTGATAGTGGTTGAGTCTGGATTTATGCTACTATGGTGTATATAAAAATGACAATGATATTTCAAGATATAAATAATGAGGCATTAAAAGATTTTATTGACAGTGGAGACAGCGCCCTGCAGCAGGCTATTTGTGTTTATGATGGAGGACACTGTCTCCAGATATGAAGCCACAAAAGCCTTTAGTCTCTGGAGGGAAAATGGTGTCCCTATGTCAGGCACCAAATCGCCAGCGGTTTACTCGTGACATATTGAGAAAAATTATCTTGTAGGAGACACATTTCACCCGCTGCAGCTGGGCTAAGTGAAGGATGCCAAGTGTAATAATGAGGGGAGTGATAGAACGTTTGGACGACCTCAATTTGTCAACAATAAGAGTTGAGTCTTGAGATACAGGCCATATTTTCTCTGTTATCCACGAGAAGCAAGGATTTGTTTAAGAGGTTTTGTTATTTTCTCTGTATTCCATCCATGTTTCTTCCATATTATAATATTTTTATTATAATATTGTAATATCATAGGTTCAATGTAAGTAGTGTAACATTTTAGTGACAATTTACTTATTACTTAGTTGCTACTTAGTATACCACTAATAACTTTTCTTCCGCACCTTTGTGCCCATTTAAAGGATCTATATCATGCTATTTTAGCCATTCCAAAGTTAAGTATAGGCATTTATATGAATGATTGTACCTCTACCGCTATTGAGCACTCATTTTTGTGATAAATATAAGTGTTTTCTGGAGGTATTTTTCAAACCCGGAAGACAACGCTTCGATTCAGTTAACTCCGCCCCCTCTCTCCGCACATACTTTACCGTAATATAAATAAACAGCAATAAGTGAAGATACTTCACAATGCAGTTATACGGAGTTGACATCTGCAACACAGCTTCATAAATGGCTAACACACATGCTAATATGCTAACACACAAGCTAACCCGCGTTTGGACTGACTCACCGCTCTGCTCCATCGCTGTTTACATTATGGGACTCACGTTGGTTATAAAAGTTAATCCACTTTGATTCAGGCGAAGGTTCACCAAACATCCATCAGTGACAGTCACAGAAAAACAACCAGAATAAGTTGCAACGAGCTCCATCTTCACAGCTGCAGCGCAAACATGACTGATCCGTTCAGACGCTCAGGGGAGTGTTTGTTTTGGCCACAGCTGACCTGGAAGCACCTCGGGCACATCCTTTTTTTTTTTTTTTTCTTTTTTTTTTCCCTTTGCATCTCTCTTACGACAGAAATAATGAAAAGGGTGGTTTACAAATTAAAATCAGGCCGTAAGCATAGAATTAAGACATTACATTACAGACGTCGAGCACTTCCGTTCCGCTGTTACGACACAACTGAACACGTCAGTCGTGCACCAGGAGAGGGCGGCGCAGCTGCTCAGAGAGCAGGATTCAGGACGATTACTGAGAGCTGCGTGAATGAAGCCACAAACCACTCTGGGGATGTAGCATTACAACATGGCTAAAAGCTCTAAAATGTCGGACCTTTAAATCTAAATCATCATCACCACACTTGCCATGTTTGATGGTGTGTTTTTACAATCACTTTATCTCTCTGTGTCACATCTGTTTTTCATGGAGGTAAATTGCATGGCCCCAGTGTGCACCGAACTTCACCCGGATTATCCATAGAGATGATCAGCAAAAAGACTGGCCTCCACCTGATGAACACATCACCCAAGACAACACCACACTTCACTCTCAGACATGCATGCTTTAACTAGCTCTGAAATCACAATCTATTAGCTTTACAGTGTTGCATAGTATTTAGTAGGGGTCAGAAATTAAATTTCCCAAAGGTCCAAATTGAAAAAAAAAAAGTCAAGTAAATGTTCAGAACTTATGGGGTTAATTCACAGTTATATGGGGATTTTAAAGCCATTATTAAATCCAATAACAGTTAAAGTGCTTTTAAAATAATGCAATTCATTGAATCATGTTATTATTATTATTTTTTAACTTTAAAAATACATTTTGTCTCCTAAAATAGCAGAATGCAGTTAGAATCGGGGCTAAAATTGGCCTAATTATCCTGCCGTGTGAACCAGGCTTTAGTTCTGACTTAGTCCATGGTTTAGTCCAGGTTCAGATCAGCTCGCTGCTTTCTTTTTTTTTTTTTTAAATGATTGGGAAACAGTGACGGTATTTGCGCATTACGATTGTGCATGCATATTTAATTAGGGTGTCATCTGTTTTTTAGCGAGCCATCTTTCGGTCGTTCCGCGGCCGTTTCTAAAAAACGAAGTGTCAAGGGGCTCAGGGGTACGACTCTGTCTTTCTGTTCCTCTGGGCTGTAGTTTACCGCTCTGCAGTCAGTGAGAGAGAGAGAGAGCACACCCAGCCGCTCGTCTGAGGGGATTCACCTCCAGATTCCACATTATGCGTGTTCGCCCATTCCACGCCGCAGAAAATGCGTTGCTATTTTAGCGGTTAAGAAACATTCCACATTGTCCTCTCCGCTCCGAGGGGCCTCTGTCACTGGCCCGCCTCTTCCCAATAAAAATACGGATCAACTCTATTTTCAGCTCCGTCAGTGCCCGTCAGATCAAGTTCCACAGTTTTTAAAGTAAATACCCTCTGCATGGACTATATTTTAACAAAACTGTCAGTTTCACACAATATCACCTGTGTATTTCACTCTGGGAGTTTGTTAGCTCAAAAACAATCACATGACCCGATAAAGCTTTTGTTGCTCTCCTTCACGTTACTTTTTTTCTGCTTCTCTCTCCCTGGCGCAGGAGCAGAAAAAAAAAAAAAAAAAACTATAATAAATAGTTATTTATTTTTGTAAGGAGTTTAATTTCACGAACAGGCAGAAGATGTGGAATCTAGGTCCAAAGTTTGGAACCAAGGTTTGGGTCCGGACAGTTTGGCGCGCTTTAAGGACCTAATATAACTTTTTGCACCAGTGTTACTTTCTCTTGTTTTGTTTGTGCAGGCTCTGAATCATTGAGGAATATTCAACATAGTGAAGCTTAAATCAACGACAGGACAAACCACACTGATAACAAGATCGAAGCAAAACGTCCTCAACTCAACTTTAAGCTTCACTATGGTTTTCTTTTTTTCTTTATCTGTGTCCTTTCATTCCTTGCCTACAGCGCATACTGTTATTCTTAGCAAGTCCTAATGAGTCCTTGATTAGACACGCCTAATCCTCTATTGTCAGTAGTGTAAATGTGAGGATGCACATCCATGTCACAAATGCCATCAGAAAGAAATTCCACATTAAGAAGAAATAAACATATATCATTCCATGTCATATTAACACATTACAAAATATAATATTAATATTCTGTTTATAAAATAATAAACGTTATATGACATATTATACTGGTTCAAGATACACAGTTCGAGATAATAATAATTATACTGTAGTAATGTAGTTATTAGACCTCCTGAAAGATATTGACCCTCAACACCGCTCAATATTATACCAAACGCTAGGCCCACTATTGGGCTAGGCTCTCAGTTTAGTTCTCAGACAGTACAGATTTAAAGCAATACTAAGTAACTTGTTTACCTTAATAAACCCTTTCCGTAGTCCCTCTGGGGGTAATACAAGTGTTAATGGGATGATTGGAGGGTTCATCTCCCCCTAGTGTCTCTGGCCAGAAAACCACATTTGCAACTTGACTGCCACCGGACCGGAGCAACCAATACACACATATGGGATCACTTAGAAGAAGCTAACAGGCCAACGGGCAAGGCTAGCTGTGGGCTAGCACCATTTTAAACAGTATTTGCAACTTGCTACGACACCTGCAGTTGTGCTTATGGCCTCTAGGGGCAAAAGTTACTTAGTACGGCTTTAAAGGAGCTCAGGGGAAGGTGTTCCTAAAGCTGGAGAGAGTTTTTGTACGTGGTTGTACGTGGATCGTTAGTTGTACCCATGCTGGCAGGAGACAGGAGAGGGCACAGGTATGAGGGCAGTTTACCCAATATGGCCTTACCAAGATTAGCCAGCGCTTCTGTCTCCTGAAGTTGAGCGAAGGCCACAAGAGCAGAGAATACAGCTCACAGTGATGGGCCCTGTAGGCGAAGTTGGTGATGAAGTGCAGTGCACTTTAATAAATTGTGTCCAGAATTTGGAGGGCTGAAGTGTGCTGCTGTTGTGGTAAAGAAATGTTTTTTAGCAGTTGCTTTCTGTGTTTTCACTTTTGAGTCAGGAAAATCTGCCCATGTTTCTCCTGTGCGTCCATAATCACTTGTAAAATTCAAACATGTTTGATATAAATCGGGTAGTGCCATTTATCAAAAGAGCCTTTTTGCCACTTCTTACGCCAAATAAAAATTGTTTGGAGCTGCAAAATATATTTTGTTTATTTTTTGTTATTTGTCAAATTGTACTTGTTACATCCATGTGATGCAACACACAGAGATGCAGTCTGCATGTGTAGGCCTGCCTTGTATTAGTCTAAATTAAACAGTGAGCTATGCATGATCTTTATTTAAATCAGAAGAATGAGTAAACAGTGTCTGCTTAATCCAATACCACCCAAACAATTACATGTCATTTTGTCCATAACATGTATACATTCACAGGACAGGCATGAAAAAGTATGTGAACCCAATAACTTCAACCAGGCGTTTGGAAGATCTTTAGCCAGGAGGTTCACTTACTTATTCCACTCTGTCCTGTGAATGTTCACATGTTATGGCCAATAAAAATATGACATCATGTAATTGTGGTATTAGTTCAAGCAGACACTGTTATTTGTTCTTGTGACTTAGATAAAGATCAGACCACATTTTATGCAGAAATGTAGTCTAGCCCACTTTAATCTAAATAAAACATTTACTGCAGCTGAGCAGCTTTTAAAAAGTAAATATTTCAGTTTGCTCTTGTCCTCTGGGATTTCTTTCTCAGCCAGCGAACAATTGAAGCACCTTAAAATACAACCTTTTCTTGTTAATTTTTTTTTTTGTCAAGGCCAAAATGAGCCATTCCAAGGATGCTGAAGAGCCGTGTGTTGCAAACCCCTTACACAGTGTGTCTCGAGCTTCAGGGATATACAGCGGCAAGCTTTAAATTGTACTTTGCCGACACAGTTACTCTACCCAACACTTGACTCCACAGTACTGGGACATCAAATTAAAACGTAGAAACATCAATTTGCTTAACATCTTGTCACAGCCCGACTACAGTATGGAGCACTTATTCATGCTTATTAACGTCAGATGCCCTGTCCAAGAAATATTCATTCATTCTCTGCTCCTTCTGGCCTTGATAGAAAGTCTTGACCTGTACTTCTCAAAGCCACATGACTCCAGGCATGTGTTGACCGGTATTTCTTGTGAATTAGTTTGATTATGCACACTTTCAGCCAATTAAGGTCGTGAGCCTCTTTGCAGGTCATGGAAACCTGCAATTGTTGAAGAACCAAAACAATGAGCATTATTGTTTAGGTGATAGTAAGTTCAAGTTAGAATAGCTTACGCTTCTCTCAAAAGAGGCCAATTTATTAGACACGTTCAATGTATAGTCTATTTTATCTTTATTTTACTTTATATTGACAGCGCAGGATTTCAGGCGGACAAATACTTTACCTCTGAATTGCTAAGAATATCCTCACTCGTGCTCGTGCTTCACAGCTAGGAGGTCCCAGGCCGAACGGGGCCTTTCTGTGTGGAGTTTGCATGCTCTCCCCGTGTCTGCGTACGTTTCCTCCAGGTACTCCGGTTTCCCCTACCATTGAAAACATGTATAATAGGCCAGGATGAGTGAGAGTGTATTTGTGAATGCGAGAAGGGGACGACGAGTGGAAATCAGCAATCACAATCCAGCACGTGTTTGCATGCATGTGTCCCATCTAGGGCAGGGCACCCTTTAACAATATCAGTGTGGCAATGAAAAAAGGTTTAGGTACTACTGGTATAAAAGATAAAAGTCAATAGAAATATCAAAATATATCTTTTGAAACCAAGTATTGATGCCTGTTTGGTCGAGGGACAGCATTAAAGCAAGTTACTTGGTTGCTTCACCTCAAAAAAATACAAACATTTTAAAGAAATGTAATAAATGAAAGGGATATTTCAGGATTTTTTTATCCTAGTTTCCTAGTTATCTAGAGTGTTGTTGATTTCTGGAGATATATTTATTTTTTATTCATTCAGTCCTTATATTTGAAGAGTTTAGTGGTGGCTAGTGCTAGGCTAGCACATGTCTATGGCAACTAGTAGCCTGCATTAAAAACCTCTTCAAAATTATCAGGCAATTCTCCAAACGTTGCCATATCTGATTTGTAGAAAGCTCCTTTGTGAATTCCAGGTATAGTAATGTCGGCCGCAGGTAAACAAACTACTGTAGATCCGGTAACCTAGCAGATCACTCCGCCGCTGCGTAGGTTACAACGAGGAAGCTGATGCTGCTCAAATATAAGTTCTTTTAAATGCAAAATGATTATATTTCCAAAATTATTCAGTCAACACAGACATTTTTGTCGGTTGTCTGGTGTTTTAAGTGATTTGCCTCAGGTGAACTGTGCTTGGGTCAGACATGCACTAGCCTAGCACTAGCCTAGCACTAGCTTAGCACTAGCTTAGCACTAGCCTAGCACCACTAAACTCTTCAAATATAAGGACTGCATGAACTCTGGATAACTAGGAAAGGAGGTCCTTTGTCAAAAATCCTGAAATATCCCTTTAGCAATGTTGTTCTGTTTTCTGATTGTAAATGACAAATATTTTAGCATTGGTGTTGAAAAAGTAACGTTCAGGCATCGGTATCGAAAACCAAGTTAAAGTATAGGTATCGGATCAAATTGTAGCGGTGTTACCCAGCATCCCATGCGTGTTCATTAACATACACTGTCACAACCAAATAAACAAACATATAAATAAATTAAAATATTTGGCCTCTTCTGCCATGCCGTTTATGGCCTCACTTGAAGTCCCTGTTGATCTGACTTGTTTCAAAACATTTTACTGTATTATGTCTGAATCTAGTGTTTAGGGTCACCAAAACCAGCAAAATGATTTTTTTATTTTTATGTTTTTTGTTGTTGTTTTTTTTTTTTTCATTTCAAATGTGTCATGGTTCGCGGTGGAGCGAGGAAAATAAAACGCAGGACTACAACAAAAACTGGTGGTGTTCAAATCCAAAATAACAAAATCCAGAGATTACAAAATGGTGAAACAACACTCAAAGGAACCGGGGCTGACGTAGACAATGAACTGACCTGTCAAAATAAAACACAGGACTAGACCAGAGACAAAGACAAGAAAACATACAAAAACAGGGGAACAAAAAAACGAATCATGACCAAATGGATCATCGTTGGACATCCGCCCTTTTTTATTGTTTTTTTTTTGCCTTGTCAACATTGTGCAAAGTATTTCTGTGTTCCGATGTGTGTGGTGTCTAGACAGGAGAAGCTAATCTCTTTTTGCCTGTTCCCGTCCTGTCCTGTTAGTCCTTTGAATGGTAGATAAACAGAGCAGGGCTAAGGCTGAAGCTTCATCAAGAGGATTAATTCTGCAAGTCTTATCTCCGGAGAAGCCTCTGTGTCTGCTCTCCCTGTAGGCATCGAGGGCTCTCATCAGGCACAGACAAGTTCAATTCCAGTTCACACCATTTACTGTATACAGTCTCCCGCAATCACATGGAGGGGAAAAGAAAAGACGGCGCTGCTTGGGACATCACTCTTTCCCGCAAAAGAGCAGTTGTACATTTTAACACTCAAAGGATTAGTGCTTGTGTAGGGTCAAAGTTGTCCAGGAATTTTCCATCGTGGAGGTTTGAATATATTGCCGACAGGACTTGGTTGATGATGGTGAGTTGAGGACATTTAGGTTCTATCTTCAGAAGATTCCTCTCGCTTGTTGTCAAGTGTAAGACTGGTTAAACACACAAGCTGTCGATATTTATCAATCTTACGCAGACAGGGGCAGAAAGGGGGGCAAAAGGAGAGACCTGTCGCTGATATACAGTATATAGTTGATCCAAATCCAATTTGCTTCATCAGAGTAATAATGTCATTTACCTCTGGAGTTTTATTATTTAAACCGTATCATTGTACAAGCGTACAACGAAATAGTGTTCAGGTGTCAGTCCTGAGCTGCTGCGGCCGAGCTGCGCTGCCACTGTTCATCAACCTGACCCGCATGACCTTGGAGGACGGAGAAACTGTAGCTGCCCTGTGTCTCCTCTGATCATCTGAAATGGTGCACCGCCTCCTGGGCTTGTCCTGCACTGGTCAGCTCCACCTCCTCCTTCCTCCTCCTCCTGCACAGCTCCCTCCGCAGTCTTTCACCATCTCCTCGTTTGTCCCTTTTTTTGTTTCCTGTAGCTCCTCTTGTGACGCCTCCTCTGTGCTGCAGGTGTGGGGGGTATTGGTGCCTCTTCTCAGAAGAAGATATTTGTAGATCTCAAATGGGTTTAGCTGATAAACTAGCAGTTTGTTTAGCTTCAAAAAGCTGCTTTCTTCAGGACCATTTTGGACTCTCATTTTTTTCTGTCACTTATTTACTCACAGACACTTCTGCGTTGTCTCGACTGGATCGCACCAACTAAAGTCCTTTTCTCCCTCCACTGGCTCCCAGTTTCTTTTAGGATTGATTTTTGAAAAAATTGCTTTTTGTTTTTAAAGCCCTCAATGGCCTTGCTCCTCCTTATCTGTCAGACCTTCTGACCGTCCATAACTCTAGGCAGCTGAGGTCCACAAACCAGCGTCTGCTGGATGTCCCAAGAGCCAACTACAAACACTGGGGTGCTCGGGCCTTTTCAGTCACTGGGCCCAGACTCTGGAACAAGCTGCGCCCCGACATGCACCATCACTGCATTTTTTTAAGCCCGGCTTAAAACCTATTTGTCCAGACTGGCTTTTAATACTCTGCAATGTGGTGACATTTTATCTATGTTGCGTTTTTAGTTGATTTGATCGTTGTTGCATATTTGATTGTTGTTTACATAATTGTTTTTAATCTATTTTTGTCTGTTTTTACTGTAAAGCACTTTGGTCACTTGAGTGTTTTAAAAGGTTTTATAAATACAGCTTCAGTGCACTGAATGCAAAGCTAAAGTTGTTTCTGATTCCAACTCTCCAGTCATTATTTGATCGATTTGCATGACAAAAAAGGCTCCTGCTGCAGCATAGTTAAAGCCTTTGGGTCTGCAATAGTGCCGCTGTGAGAGTCCTTTATTACTCATTTCAATTTCATACAACCACAGACTGCATTGTTGAAGCTTTTTCTCCTCTTTTCAGTCGGTGTTTCAGTTTGACTTGTATCTTTATGATGTAGAACAGGTGAGGACTCACCTACATCCTCCTGTCGCCCATGTTGTGTACAGCCGACGCACGGGACGCACTGACTGCCCCACTCTGTCGTGTCAAATTGCTCGCACAGTAATTGTTGGGACGTGTGCGCACCCACATATTGATAATGTAATCACCCGCACCTGACGCTTTGGACGTGTTTGGTCTGAACGCAGCTTCACACCCCTATCACCGACACATTATTCTTGCAGCTCTGGGTGTGAGAACAAAGTTCTTGGGCCAGATCTTGTGCTGGCGCACGGAGGGGCGCAGGCTCTTGGCAAATTGTTTTCTGAGAGGCGGAGCTATGTGCTTTGTGCCTTTGCCACTTGTGAGAGAGCGTCACGAGAGGAGGTGACTGCTCTGAGCTACAGCCTCCGCTGTGGCACGGACTGGCCCGCGAAACAAAACAAATGCAAATGTTCACCCCCCTCTCCCCGCAACGTCTCTCCAGGCTGCGGAGTCGATCTGGTTGCAGGAACAATAGTGTCTCCACCCCAGAACTTCTCACTTAAATGCGCTTAGTCTGGAGTGTCAAGGTCACAAAGTGTGTTCCTACAAAGCGCAAAATGTTACGCTATCGTCTGCGTTAAGAGACACAAGATCGGGCCCATAGTGTCTTATGAAGTATGAATTTAGATGTCATGTTGTTTCGGAGACATCTCCAAGATGTTGCAGTGGGGTAATTTGGTAAGCGCACAAGCATCTGAACTGCAGAGACTACCAGCCTTCACAACGACTCCACAACTCTCCTCCGGTGAGATAGGCTCTTGAATGTTTCTCACACCACTTTATCTACAGTATTTATTAGCAAGTCAGGTAGTGGTTATAAGATGGAGATGACTGTTATAGAAATGACCTCAGGTCAATCAACCCAGTCCAGTTAACCAATATAGTACAGATTGAAAATTTCTGCTATGTTGGACAAAAGTGTCTAAACTTTCTCACATGATGAAAAGCATTAACTTCCAAATCAAAACATATTTCCCATATGATTAGAATAAATAATTTATAAGACACACAAACAAAACTTGAAATATCAAATATTTGACACATACCTGCTTTGTGATGATATGAAAAGCATTTCCATAAGAGAAAAATATATAATATATTGTGGCGATGAGTGAATCTCTTAGTGTCAAGGCAACTAACAGGTATGTGAAAATGTGTGTTACACTTGAGGAATGACATTGTGACATGAGGACGTTATTGATTAGGCAGGAGTATCTTGTAATATCTGTTGTCAGTGTTGTGTAAAGCATGATAAGTAGTTTGAAAGCTAAAACAGAGTGCAGCTGACAGAAATGTCCAAAAAAGTGCCCCTAGGACAGAGTGCCACAGTTAGCTCTTTGTCTTCCCAGTGCAGAATCACTGTGATTTCAAGGCTGTCCAGTGCTATCCTGGGCATTGAATGAACACATTAAATTGCATGTGCAGGCCTTGAAATTGCAGAAAAAAAGGCCCATTGCCTATTTATTCATAAGTTTTATATAGTTAAGCTTTTTGTATAAATCTGAAGCCTCGTGAAAATGGATCTTAGCTTGCACTGAGGAAGCTTACGCGCCAAGTTGAGCAAAAAATTGAGTGAATGCTCCAGACAAACCTATTTCTTTTGCTCAATTTGCTAGTTGTGATGAGGCATACAATCTGTTTACATGTTGGTTTGGCTGAATATTTGACATTACATTTTCAACCAAGTATAAAAGTATGCAGGTGAAAAGAGCAGTCAAAATTAACAACATTTTTAGCTCTATTATAGGTAAGGAAATGAACACTGATGTTGTTAATATTATATTTTGTTATATCACTCTTCCTGGCCTATTGTACATGTTTTTAGTGTTAGGCTAAACTGGAGTACCCGAAGGAAACCTACGTAGACACGGGGAGAACATACAATCTCCACACAAAAAGGTCCCATTCGGGGGAACGAACCCAGGACTTCCTGCTGTGCAGCGCAAACACTAGCTGCTGTGCCACCACGCTTTTCATCTGTTTAGTCATTTGCTGAGCTTAATCATGGTGACCATAGACCCGCGCGTGAGGGTGTGCGCCAGTGGCTGACGATAATCTGTAGAGGGGTAAATGTCCGGGTTGTCACGCGGATCTTCCCGAGGCTGATGCTAGCTGACGGCTGGTGTCATTACTGTTTTTTATCAGTTAGTCTGCTGATGGTTTTCATTTCAGCAAGTGTATATGTCTAGTTATGGACAGCAATTTGATGTGTTGTGTTCACTCATAGGCTGTAATCTGCAATTTTGGGATGCAATACAGTGCCTCTCGAAAGTATTCATACACCTTGGACTTTTGCACATTTTGTCATGTTTACAACCCTAAACATAAAGATTTTATTTTGATTTTTTTTAATGAACGTTCACACGCAAGTAACAGACAACTGGGAAGTGAAAGCAAAATGATACATGATTCCGTTTTTTTTTTTTTTTCAAAAAATAGAAAAGTGAAAAGTGGGGCGTGCATAAGTATTCATACAGCATTTTCTGAGTGCATTAAATTGCCTTTACAACATTCCTAATGACTCCAGAATGTTCACTCCTTGGCCTTACCATTAAATAGAGGCCACCTGTGAGTAATCTACTCTCAGTATAATTTCAGCTGTTCTTTTAGGGCCTCAGAGCTGTGGTCGGAGTGTATTGGTCACTAAACAACATCATGAAGGCCAAGGAGCACCAGAGAGGTCAGGGATAAAGCTGTGGGGAAGTTTAAAGCTTAAGTTATACAAAGATTTCCAAAGATTTAAACATCTCCCGGAGCACTGTTCAATCCATCATTCAGAAATGGAAAGAGTACAGCACCACTGCCAACTTACCAAGACGTGGTCGTTCACCTAAACTAACAGACCGAACAAGGAGAGCACTGGTCAGAAATACAACCAAGTGCCCCAAGATAACTCTGGAGGAACTGTGAAGTCCTGCCGCTGAGCTGGGGGAATCTGTACATGGGACAACTATAAGTCGTATCTACACAAATCTGGCCTTCATGGACGAGTGGAAGAAGAAAGCCATTATTGAAAGGAGGCCATAAGAAATCCTGTTTGAAGTTTGCTAGAAGTCATATGGAGGACACAGCTCCATGTGGAAGAAGGAGCTTTGGTCAGATGAGACAAAAATTGAACTTTTTGGCCCAAATGCAAAACCTTTTGTATGGAGCAAACCTAACACTGCTCATCGTCCTGAGTGCACCATCCCCAATGTCAAATATACGGGGGGGAGCATCATGATGTGGGGCTGCTTTACCTCAGCGGGGACTGGGGAGATTGTAAGAATTGTTGTGAAGATGGATGGAGCCAAATACAGGGACATTATGGAGGAAAACCTGCTGGAGTCACAAGAGAACTGAGGCTGGGGCGGAGATTCACCTTCCAGCAGGACAATGACCCTAAACACAAAGCTAAATCTACAATGGAATGGTTTAAAAAAAAAAAACATATTAATGTGTTAGAATGGCCCAGTCAAAGTCCTGACCTAAATCCTATTGAAAATCTGTGGAAAGATCTGAAAGTTGCTGTTCACAAACGCTCTCCTTCTAATTTGACAGAGCTTGAGTTGTTTTGTAAAGATGAGTGGGCTAAAATATCAGTCTCTACATGTGCAAACCTTGTAGAGTCAAACCCCAAAAGACTTTCTGTTGTTATTGCAGTAAAAGGGGGTTCCACAAAGTATTCATTCATGCTGTATGAATACTTATGCACTCCCCACTTTTCACTTTTCTATTTTTTGAAAAATAACAGAATCATGTATCATTTTGCTTTCACTTCACAGTTGTCTGTTACTTGTGTGTGAACGTTCAGTAAAAAAATTAAAATAAAATCTTTATGTTTAGGGTTGTAAACATTACAAAATGTGCAAAAGTTCAAGGTGTATGAATACTTTCGAGAGGCACTGTATATGGGAGTGTAAAGAGTATGCACATGCTTTTAATTCTAATATGAACCCTCAACATAAGAATAAAGACTTGCCACTCATTCGGCACTGCTGCATGATCGCTATCTGCATACCCATTCTAGTTTATTTTAAATCCTTAAAATGTCTTTGTTTTTGTCAGTTTGCATTCACTCTGCAATACCATAACATTTTGATATAGCTGAAATAATTTGGTAAATGGAGTTGGTTTGCTTATGTATGTTTTAATAGATCTTGAGAGAAATCCATGTTTCAACAGAAGCAGTCACTCAACTCAAAGGGCTCTATATCTGGCTAGAGTCAGGCAAGTCACTTCACCCACATCGCCCGTGTGTTTCTGTGTGTGTGTGTGCGTGTGTGTGTGTGTGTGTGCGTGCTAGCTTAATACCATGACGTGTGTAAAATGAGGAATGTAGGGCTTTGAGAAGCTTATTAGTTATACAGTACATTATGATTATTTGTTGATTTGTCAATTAATTATCATTATTATTGTTCTAATTGATGTTGTTACATTTATTTTTTTGCTTTCTGTACACAACACATTATATGCACATTTGCTGTCACATTGTTATCATTCCTCTCTGTGTATACATTTGACCAGTTTACAGTAACCGGCCACACATGTGAAAGATTTCTTTACCAGTCGTATGTGTCCCTGTGGGGGCTCTGCTATTACGCACGGTCTTCTGCTGCTCCTGCTCATATGAAACTAAGCTTAAAATCTTCAGAGTCGTATGGACCAAGCGTAGAATAAATGAATGTGCTTTTTGCATTTTAATGACTTTCTCTTTGACTCCATTTTAATCCTTGTGAATCCTTGGCGTCAGGGCTGAATGTGCCTAACAATAAAAGAATATTCACTGCTTGTGTGTCTTAAGATATAGTGTATATTTTTTCCCCCAATATGACGTAAAAAAAAAAAAAAAAAAAATCCATGTGGCTCACTTTCTCATCTTCAGAGCTGGAAGTCTCGGGCTAATTTTGGCACAGTGAGAGTTATTGAGGTTGTCAGCGTCTGGAAAAAGATGTCCAAAGACAGGCAGCACATGGACCTTTATAGTTTTATATTTCTCCTTGAAATGCTTTTCTCATATTGTTTTTATTACTTATGACACTGGTAAACAGCTGCTGTGTGGATAGTGTGGGCTTCTGTGTGCCGGGCCTGTCTATATGAAAGGACCAAACACAAATGCACGTCACACCTGAATGCTTCATATATCAGATGTGGTCGAGAAAAGTGCATATCAATACCACAGCTGAGTCAGCCATGTCCAATTCAAACAGATTGGAACAGTGCAGGGTGAATATTGTTGACTACTTCTCCCTGAAATGAATTCTAAAACTAAGCCATCAGAAGGTGATGTGTTGGTCTTTTTCAGGCGTCAAGGGGTTTATGGCATGGCAATGTATTTGTTTACTAGTGATCCAGTGAGCTCCACAATAGTCATGATGCTCTAACATGCAACAGAGCGAACTCACTGTGAAATTATCTAATTTACAGAAATTATTTTATACTATTTATTAAGTTTCCATTTTCATTATGACCTGTCTTTCCAATCACAGACGTGGATGTGTTTGGTCTTTTATTAGTGTTGAAAGCTTTTGTTTAGGCGGCTGTATAGCACGATCCCAACGTGTGTGTGTTTTCTCAGTTAATACTGCGCCGTTTGAACGTCTGTCCCTTCCTTTATGAGTCCTGAGTGATTTGTCCATGAAAAGCAGAGTGCCCTCTTAGAGCAGGAACACTCAGCTCCCAGCAATAGACAAGAGCACGGGCCATCAAGTGTTTCAAAAACACCCACAAAGATCTGGCTGCTAAGACTATAGGCTTTGAACGGGGTATAGCTTTTCATACTAAGAATAAAGCAAGTGCGTAAAAAAATAATATATATATATTTTTAAAGGATTTACTTTAACTGGTACAGGAATGTGGATAATGAACATCTTACGTCTTACAGAAGAAATGTCTACCTGTTTAGTTCACAGCAGACAAAGTCCTGAATGTCTCCATTTCACATATGCATGATAGTGAGATAAAGCAAAAGGTCAATTCTATTAGACGGCCACATTTTAATGTCACAGGGTCTGGAAGGAGCAACACTTCTTTGCATAGCGCCACTAGCTCTTTAGCTCTGGGATCATCCCCTGAGCATGGTTCAGTGCTTAGAATCATATTATTCTGGATAAAATTTCAATGTCTTAATTTTTTATTTCTAATACCTTCAATATCTTATTATTTATTCAGACCAAAAACAATTGCAAATGCAATAACTGAGTTTTTTCTTACTTGGTGCTAAAAAACACCACATGCTACAGATGTTCTTCCTACAGCTTGACTAACATTAACATTGTAATAATACTGTGAGCACCAAACTGAGTAAGAATGCTCTCCGGAGCCGACATTCAAGAAAGCCAATTCGCCACCAGGGTCTGACCGATTTATAGACCGGCTGATATATATATTGTTTTATTTTTTACATGATCAGCTATCGGTCGATATCCCCAGAACCGGAAGTGATATCGACAACACGGTGAAACAAACAACCTATTTCTTATATTTTATGTTGTAGAGTTTTGCTTATAATTTTGGAAGTGTAAGAGATAGAAATTTTTGGCAAGCTCCCTCTGACGTACCTTCTAAACAGGAACGTCCTGAATAAATGAGCCCTATGCCCCTAATACAGTGCCCTCTGCTGACACAGCATCTGCAGGGCATATTGGCATCGGCCCATCAAAATCCCCAATAATCGGCATCAGCCTTAGAAAAGCCCACATTGGTCGACTTCCAATTGACAAATAACAACAACATGTAGTTTCCATTGTTTTTTTTAGATACTCAAATACTCAGAAGTACTAGTGCTGTCCAAAATATTGTGTTGCATTATCGCAAATCAATTTGAGCTGTCCTTTTTTTTTATCGCACAATTAATTTGTCTCAATTTGCCTTCACACATTAGAAAGACGCCGCATGAGCCGCTCTGCTGCTGCTGGAGCACATTACCGCCCCCCAATTTACAGAAGAAATAGCACTTGGTTTGCTTTGCTACTGCACCGCTGAGAACACCTTTGCAGTCGCTTATGGACTTATCAGGAAACAAGGAGCATAAACTATCCCAAGGCTTAACTTTCACCTCGTCATAGAGAACTCGTTTTGTCAAACAAAATGAAGTTTGGAACTATAGTGGAGCAGCCTTTACCTGACGCTACGAGAAGCTGCCGCCTTGTTATTATATGCCTTGCTTCTTGCTGCATTATTTTCATCACATGTGCCTGTTGTGCATGAGCTTGTTGTGCATGTGCTTGAGCACTGCTGTGGTTATGCACGCATTCGGAGCGGAAGAGCACTAGGCTACATCTAAACTCCTGAAATGAATTTTGTACTTTTTTTTTTGAGTTTATGCATCAGAACGGATCTGTGGAAGTGTTAAGGAAGTGGCAAGACAGTGTTAGACCTTTTTCAACCAGTATTTGTACAAAAAAGGAGCATTTGCATTGGCAACGAGATTTCCGATATGACAAAAGAAAAAGATAATATAGGGGTTAGAAAGTTTTGAAAAACATGTTATCTGATATTATGAGGACAGATGCTGGTGTAATAAATGGGAAAATAAGTATGTATAAGTAACATAATATGACGTGCAACAGACAGGCTTTAATGGTAAGTTGCCACTTGTTCCATTGATCATTAAAGCAGTACTAAGTAACTCATGCCCCTAGAGGCCATAAGTCGTAGCACGTTGCGATTTTTTACTCATTAATTGTCCGTGACGCCGAATTTACACCAGGAGCTATTACTGGATGTGACGTACGCGGCGCGTGATACGCACGCATTTTCGAAAGCGCAAATTTACACATACGGCGTCAGAGCAGCTAAAGCTACGCGTGTGTGTCCCTGCCCTTCCCCAAATCACTTGGGATCATTTTGCCTATAACATGGGTGAGTAATAACATTTCTCATGATATATCATACGTTTTGCTAGTCGTACATCGAGCTCCGCCAATTCATGAAATGATTAGCATTTTTTTTTTTAGCTTACTTTGCTTAGCTTGTGCATTTATTTATAGAAACAGCACCAAGGATGCTGCGTGTTGTGAACTTCGAAAAATCAACAGAAAACTTATTTTGACAGGGTGTCGGAAGTTTACTTTGAAAGACTGTACCATTTTCCCGTCTAAAATTCAGGAATTTGCCGCGTATACACCATGGATCTATTATGGTATACGCGTCCGAATTAGAACTCCATTCTAATTTAGGCGCAGCCTCGCGTCAATACGCCCGTCCGACGCGCGTATAACAATGCTAGTGTAAATATCATGATAGGTTAGAGTGGAAAAAAGTGACGCGCGTGTGCTGCGCTACAACGCTTACGCACTGTAATTCCTCTGGTGTAATTTCGGCGTGAGAGTAAATACTACGCTGACAGAGAAGACAAAGGTAGAGAGGGATATTGTGCATCCAAGACACAAAGTCAGAATGGGTTCTAATATTTAAAATGTTACATTATTTTTACAAGAGGAGAGTTAGACCATCAAAACAAAATAGAAAAGTTTAAATATTGTTCCTTCATTATTTTATGTTGAAGCACCCACAAAGGAATTTTAATACATTTGTCACTACATTAAGAAATGTTATCCTTGAAACAAATCCTCTGGGCCAGAACAGAAATTTCCCATTTTGCATTTGAAAATTTGAAAATATTAAATGTTTTATGTAAGTTATTTTTATATGTATTAAAAGAGGAGAGTTGGACCTTCAAAATTTGTAATTAAATTAAAAGTTTCAAAAGTAATCAATCCTTGATTTTTTTTATTTTTATAGCTTTCTACATTTTTGTGTCAAAGCACCCCCAACGTAACTTTTATAAAGGTGTGTTTGAGGGCTAATTTGCAATTAATCGCGAGTTAACTATGACATTCATGAGATTAATCCTGATTAAATATTTTAAGAAATTAACAGCACTTTTTTTTACTTTTAATAATATTTGTTTAATTATAGGCTATTTGAGAGATTTTATAAATTGCATCAAATAAAATAATTAAAATATCGGCCTACATATCAGCTCCGCCCATGCCAACCCCCTTCATATCGGTATTGGACCCCAACAGTTCGAGGTTGCCCAAAATATCATGATCTTGTCTATATAGATCATATATAGTATTTTTGGGTGTCACAAATAGACCTTTGTTTTTTTAACACAAGGTAACCCAATTAATCTAGCACCCCACTTGCATCTTTATTGAGGTGGATTCACTTCCTCCTGCTTCACGACTGCTCTTGCTGTGGCAAGGCTTGGTCAGTGTTTGATGAGACTTATTCAACTGACAATGACCTGACGAACACTTTTGCCCTAATATCCAGCCACTCTGCCCACTGGTGTGTCAATCTGTTCAGTAATTTTGTAGGTCAGGTACACTTTGTGGTGTCACAAATGGCACGGAAATGTACTGCTAAATGAAACAACGACTATAAGATTTAACACTGAAGTTACTCATTTAGCTGGTCACCAATGTTAGAATAAGCATAGACCCCTAACCTGGCTAACACCAGGCTGCTGTGTGCGCTCGAATTATTTCGAACTGCACAACAGCCTGGGGACCATGGCCAAATCTCCGGTGGATTTGGGAACCAATCACAGAGCGAGGAGGGACGGCAAGACGATGACGCGCTATTCGATATATGGAAGCTTGTAGTTTATTTACGGATAATTTAAAAAAAAGTTTATTTACGGATCCAACATGACAGCAGCAGACACGATGGTATTTTTTGATCAAGCTTTAGACCTTGTTCTAAATAATTTAGCTCAAAAGTTTACAGCGGGTACGTCATACGTCATCTCATACGATGATACGATTGGCTGTGGCTACGTGCAGACGCATGAGACTTTTTTTTTTTTTTTTTCGTATCGCCCAATAAACGACTATGGACGCTCGTAAACCACACCTCTCCTACGAGAAAATGAATTGGTGGTCCCCAGACTAAATATCACTTGTGATTTTAGTCTGGTGTTAGCCAGGCTAATAGACCCCATAAGGGTACACACATTCGTAGACTGAAATAACAGCTGAAACAATAATTTTAATAATTAAGGTTGGTTTTGAGTTTGTTTCAGAGCATCCAAAATTAATAACAGAATTCATGCACAGTTCATCCGATAGTTTTAATTTATCCATGTCCATGCTTCCAGTACAGAGACTCCACAGTTTTTACCTTCAAAGCCGATCAGTCTCGTAGTCGGATATTTGACTGTTCGGCTTTGGACAGTTAAACTGACTGTTCAAAGCCGATACAAAAAAATTGTATCGTCCGCAAAAAGAACATAACATAACATCTTTGATTCATCAGGTAATAAATATATAAAGTAAAACGTTTAGGCCCCAGCACAGAGCCTTGAGGGACTCCACACTGTATTGTTTCCAACTTAGATACATGGTCTATATACTCTACATATTGTCTCTTTTCTAAGTAACTAATAATCCAGTTTAATACTACACCTCTCATTTCTTATGTCTGTTTAAGGCCAATAAAAACTCCAACTGAATAAAATAAAAACTCCAATAAAAATTCCAACTGTTTTTATCATTCAATTCTGTAGTAATGTCCTCTGTGACTTTCATCAATGCCAGAGTTGTTGAGCGGGTACTTCGAAACCCAAACGGATTATTATGTACCAAAGAATGTTTTTCTAGAAAATAATCAAACACAAAAAGCTTCTCCAAAACTTTTGAAAATTGAAAGCAAAGATATAGGCCTATAATATGCCTATCACCAGATTTAAAAAGGGGAATAATCTTAGCTTCTTCATTTTATCTGGGAAGCAACCTATATTACAGATTGATTACATATTTTAATGGTCTAAAAATGTAACATATAGTTTCTCCAATATATATATATACAGTATGTAAGCCATCCCTATTGAATGAATGTTTACTTTTTAATTTAGAGACAATGGAAATAGCGATTGCATGATTCTGCTTCTACCTGTTCAGCTTTTCATTTTGTTATGTACAGTTTGGTACATGCAACTAACTTTGCACTTTACAACAAGTTAGAATCACAAGTAACTTATCTGACAGCTGTATAAACAAACAGACTAACCAATAAAGCAAGAGGAGCAAACTCACATTCACAGACAGGAGGGAGAGAAGAGCTGGTCTGCTGCGGTCATTCCTCTAAAGGCGTTGTCTTTTTTTGTTTTTCAGTGTGAGGATTACAGTCAAAAGCGTGAGAGTTGACAGCCCTGGTTTTAGGGACATTTTCGTCTTTGTAAGTATTTATTTGTAGGCTACAAAGCACTAGCCTATATCAGAGGTCACACGTTCTTAAAACTTTACTTTTGTCAGTTACTGCTGTATTTCATGTGTATTGTGTTTAGCATAGATGCAAGCATATATACAGTAGTTAGTAATTGCATTTTTTTTCTGTGTGTAGAAGTTACCATACTTAAACGTTTAAAGGAAAGCTTCACTAGAAAAGCAAGACTTGTGTTCAGTTTTTCTTTATTGGTTTGCCGGCTGTCTGGCAGCACAGACTCGTGTGTGAGGATAGCACAGCCACCATATAAGCAGCACAGTGCTCTTTATATCTAGAATAAATTAGGCCACTACAATGTAAATGGATTATGACAAATCTTTATTGGCTAAATTAAATGGAACAGTCTTACCAAACTAGAGTCTGGAGCCCCCAGGTGGGTCTCAGAGGCACTGCAGGGTGGCCTCAAAAGCTTGTCAACAAAACAAGTACTTAAAAAAAATACTAAGTTTATTGGGAAATTTGAATTAATTTAAACTTTTTACTTTAATTCAGTATTTAGCCTAATGTCATTAGTATTTTTGTATTTGTAAAAACATTACAAATTCAATAGAGATAATATGTTTCATGGGGGGACGTCGTGGGATCTTCACAATGATAACGGGGCTGCAATGCTCAAGCCTGGCAATGACTGAGATAGAAATAAAGCTGATGACTGCACTTATCTTGTTATTATTTATATATATAAATATATTAAAAGAGGACTATATTTAATAGGAATGACCCTGATTGGCTAATGTCACAATGAATTTAGTGCAGCTCATCTGTCTCCCAGACAGTGGCAGCTCACATCTCTAGACACGCCCACAGTCCTGCCCCTGTCACACACACAAACACAGGTGTTTTCTCAGCATGCCCGCCACATTGTCTGAATGTTAATTACATGCACAAGGCATCTGGGCCCATCCATTGCTAATCCTCTTTTAATTATATGTGTCCTCACAATGACACAAGGTTTACAATGGTGATTACAGCATATAAGACATACTGAAAAGTGGAAGGGGACAGCGCCACGGGAAATGGCAATCATCATAAAGTAAATAACAGTTTGTTTGTCCACACCTGGATATTTTTTTTGTCATATATTCAGGGGATGGCCATTGTGTTTGCTTTCTGTTGCAATTACTTGAATCTAATCTGGTTTAATATAAGGAAGTTTGTGTGTCCTTGGGCACACCTGCTATGTTTACATACTTTGCCTGTTACTGTGCTATCACTGTTTCTGTAAAAGTTCCTTGCTCAAATTTATACATTTCCAAATGGTCCAATCTCAAGCTTTCATCCCAATAACCCCAAATGTCCCCATGTACTTTATAGATTGCTGTGACTCGTTTCAAAAAAATCATATTTGCAAATGCTCAATCATCAGATGAATTTGTAAAGTGTGCAGCACAGACGAAGAAAATTTGAATACCGACTTCCTGGACTGGTTCATGTCCTGATAAATATAGACTGTGGGTTGTCCAAATGGGGACGCAGCATGAATCAGTGAGGAATGTCCCTTTTATAACCAGGACTCTGAATACCAGACATCTGGTGCTCATCTCATTGCATGCTCAATGCATAGCGGTTTCAAAGGTTTGGTCTTACACAGATTAACTGTTGACCTTTACATTTCGATTCTCATTGTTGCATAGAAAGCACAAAGAGGAGAGGTTAGAAACTGTACTTAGAAGTTATCCTGAGAGCATGCACTTGTAAGAGAACACTGTAGCAGCATACTAGTACACACACCTCTCTGGCTTTAAAGAGTCCGGAGGGAGTTCCTCTCAGTGTGTATGGGGAAACCATGAATAAAACACCCATTTGACCCTGACTGCTATAAAGCCTGTCTTTGTTGAGCCTCACAGGACCCTCTTTATCCCTACTCACTCAGTTTCTCCCCGGCACCCTCTCTTTCAGATAGAAATCTTACCCTTTTGTTTTCTTCTCCATCCTGTCATGGCAGGGCTTCATGTCATATGCATGAGGCGCAGTGGGTTTCTCTCCGTGAGACATACAGTGGACAGCACAGTGGCAGCCCACATAGAGTCAGCGACCTCCGAAACCTCACTCTGACATTTGACCTTTGGCATTGTGACCGAGTGTTGCCAAGTATCATTAATCATGTGGTCACCAGTGTCATGTGGATAAATAGGAAGATGATTGGCTGAGCGGAGAGACAGAGGTGTGAGGCGGCTCTGTGTGTTGGCCATGTGGAAGATTCCAGTGCCTCAAGCCTTTTTGTCTAGTCCACTACTGGACAATGGGCTCTTTTAGTTTGGTATGAGAGTTGGTTGTGTTTATGGCTCCATGATAGACACTGAGTCAGTATGCCCCCGCTGTCTCTCTCCTCTCACTTGAGATCACATGCCTTTCAAACATAAACAAAAGCGGTGTCCAGCTAAGTTTAACACTATCTCAGTTAGCCGCGCAATGGCAACCGTGTGTCGGTCACATACAACACAACATAACACTGTATGAAACCATCACCTGTCCATCAATTCTGCTGTGCACGTATCATGTCACCTGAAGGAGCTGCTTACTCACCTGTTAAAAATAATGTGGGCTTGACTGGAGATTTAGAATCAAATGCCAAGAAAATGCTGTGTTCTGTCGAGTTCCTTTTTTTCAGGCAAAGCAACATTGGGGGAAATAGAAACAAAACGAAATTGAAATCAGAAAATCCCTATGACTGGGAGCTGCCACATGTTCACCCCTGTGAACCAGAGGGCTGCATCCATCCCTACACCTGTTGTCTTGGCCGACGGGCCCAACATCAATGCTGAGTGTCTGGTACCTGGGACATTGTGTTACTTGGAAATAGCAGCAAGACCTAGACAGAGGTGATCAGGATGAACAGCCTCCCTGATTTGAACTAGGAGTGTGCGTGTGTGGGTGTTCTTGCTTGTCTTACAACATTGTGAGGACCAGACACATTTTTGGAAAGTGAGGACATTTTGGGTGGTACTCACTTATTTGAAGGACTGTTTGAGGGTCAAGATGTGGTTTTAGGGTTAGGGTTAGAATTAAGGTTAGGGTTAGGGGCTTAGGGTTCAGGGTTAGGGTCTGGGTAATACATTATGACTGTCCTCACTAAGATAGCATTACAAACATGTGTGCATGCAATAATAATAATAATAATAATAATAATAATGCATCGGTTTTATATTGTGCTTTTCTGGACACTCCAAGACGCTTTATATCGCATTATTCAGTCATTCCATACCAGTCTGCGCCATCGGCCCCTCTGACCTCCACCAACCACCCACTCACTCACTGTATTCGCCAGTCTACCAGAACTAGAATATTAACTGTTTTGTTTTTGGACTACATTTCTTAAGTTTCAAATGTTTGAAAATAAAGTATAGTATGTACAGATAGTTATCTCAAGGATGCTCCATTATGATATGATTTGACTTCTGCCTTAGAGCTGCTCCTCTCTGGCTCTGCTCTGATTGTTTTGTTTTTTACAATAAATGCACGCCTGTGAGCTTTCAAACCTCTTTTCTGTGTCCGCTCCGCTCCTTTGCTGCAATTCTTGAGCCAGGGTCGTTTGTGTGTCCTGTATGTCCTGTGAACAGCTGACCACATTATTATGTGGACCTCAGCCGCATGGTGCGAGTGCTGTTTGGTGGAGGGTCACCCGGGATACACGCGTAGTAATGTGAATGACTTTTTGTAAAGTGCCAGTAATATTGTTTTGGCTGATCTGTGGGATGATTAGTGTTAATGGGCTTTTCTTTTGGGCTAGTATAGAGTGACTGCAGCACACTTGTAGCCTGTTTGATAGACGTGGGTTCTTTGTTCTGTTCCTACTCTTGGGGTCTCTCTTTGTTCTCTTTCTTCTTAAATATGCTTCTGGTCTTTGAGTGTGCGCTCAGTCACGCAAATGTTGTTCACATTTAGCCTCTCCCTGCAAAGGTATAGCTCCAAACGGGTGAAGTTAGAAGCTACCAAGCTGCCACGTTTCCCTATTTAAATACCGCTACGTGAAATGTTACTCAATCCAAGTAGTTACACAAAATTAAACATGTCAATTTTCTAAGCGGATAAAAAAGGGGTACTATATTGTAAATAACACCTGCAGTAATTCGACGTCTCTGCAGTAATATCGTCGTTTAATTTTGTGTAACTACTTGGGTCATGTAACTTTTCACGTAACTGTATTCAAGTAGGGGAAACATGGAGCTATACCTTTGCTGGGAGAGGCTAAATGCTAACAACATTTGCGTGACTGAGCGCACGCACAAAGACCAGACAGGTTCGCATCAACTCGTCAAAGCTAAGGTAAGAACATATCTCAGTATGGAAAAACTGTGGTCTATTTCTCTCCCAGCCTCTGGTGTGGTACACAAGTTGCAGGAGGAAGACATGGACTTGACTCAGGAGCATGGGATGCATCATGCGGCCAATGGAAAAATAGTAATTTAAAATGTAGCTTATTAACATGGCTATTAATGTGGCAGTGTGGCAGCATTCGAGGTGATTGCTCCGGATGTGCCAGGACCAGGTGCATCCTGTAGGCCGCCTACCAAAGGACCGCCCCTTTCCCACTCCGGCGGCTGCTCCTCTCTGGCTCTGCTCCACCTGGCCTCGGAGATGCCGCACCGCGCCGGCCACTTTCTGTGTAAACTTGATGATTGTTTTTGTTTTTTACAATAAATGCACGCCTGTGAGCTTTAAAACCTTTTTTCCTGTGTCCACTCCTTTGCTGCGGCTCTTGAGCCAGGGTCGTAACACCGCCTATTTTCAATCAATCATTCTCTCTCAGTGCCTCCATAAAGTGCATTATATGAACAGGCTCACATGCATACATTCATGAACCAATACATCTCTGTATTCCTTCATCTGGACTATCATCAGTAAACCTTCTGTCATACCACTGCCTCTGCTGCTCCTCTCTGCTCGGTTTCCCTCAGCTGATCGAGGGGACTCCAGCTGGGCTTGGCGGGATCCCAGGATGCCCGGGGTTCTACTCCACAAGCTCTTCCGCTCTGGCCTGGCTGTATCACACTTAGTGTGAATGAGGTGCCCATGCCATTTGTGTTGCAAAGGGGCTGGATGAAGTCACTTTTTCACTAAAATCTCACTGAAAGAGGACATTTTACGTTACAGGATATAGATACCTGTACTATAGCTGTATTTGTAAAATGTTTCATTTTGTACATTTATTGTTATATTTCAAAAGTGATTAGCAAACAGTTTATCAACAGATGAAATTAACAGAAGGATTATGGGGACTGCAAAGGGGCTGGAGGTAACCATCTGCTGAACGCCATTGTTTTATTATTAACAGTCTTCTGTTAAATTAACCACAAAACGTATTTCCCAAGAAAAACATTGCAGAAGAATGCCTTTCTTTCTTTGTTTCTTTCTTTGCTTCTTTTCTTCTTTCTTTGTTTTTTTCTTTTTCTTTCTGGAGTCCCTATGCAAACCGCTTGGTCTGTGTATGGTGTACTAATGATACCGCTGTTCACCTGTTTCTTTGATTTTTTCCTAAGATTTAGATAAGAAGACTGATTTGCTTTAATAATAATTATTTATTTATTTATTAAATTAAACTTTTTCAAATGAGCTTGAGCTTGAGCTTGAGCTTGAGCTTGAGCTTGAGCTTGAGCTTGAGCTTGAGCTTGAGCTTGAGCTTGAGCTTGAGCTTGTGCTCGTGCGGTGAAGGAATTAGCATTTTAGATTTGCGACAGTGACAGTACACACAGTTTCTAATGGCAAATCAGGTGCAAGACGCCCAGTAGACTTTGGGAGGTGGTCTAACTCTAGTTTGGAAATCTCAGAACGATATGACATGTGAAAGACTGTGCACAGGATATAGATTGCATTATGCTTTTATACCAGGCAGATTCAGAAGATCATAGGATATAGTGTATTGAATCATGCCATTATGCCTAATGTAATCTCTAAAACCACAAATATAAGGCTGATTGTTGTAAAATAAAAAGTGGCAAAAGCTTGGGAAGACAAGATAAATGCTGTTAAAGGAATAGGCCACCGTTTTTACATACTAAAATATGTTCTTACCTCACTTTAGCCGAGTTAATATATCCCCGTCTGGTCTTTGTCCGTGCGCTCTGCCAGGCAAACGGAGCACATACGCAGCCTCTCCCACATGTCACATAGCTCCAAAAAAGCTCACGATAGAAGCTACCAAGCTCTTCCACGTGTTCCCTATTTAAATAAAGTTACGTGAAGTGTTTTCATGCAAAGTATATTTACACAGAAATGTAGCATGTCGATTTTAGAAGCAAATAAAAAGGGGGGCTATATTGTGAGGCGTAATGATACGAGGAGTAAAACGTCCGCGCAGTAACTCCTAAAGGTTATTGACGGAAGTGAGCGGGGGAAGTCTTTAGGAGTTACTGCGCGGACGTTTTGCTCCTCGTATCATTGCGCCTCACAATATAGTCCCCCTTTTTATTTGCTTATAAAATCGACATCTTACATTTCTGTGTAAATATACTTCGCATGAAAACACTTCACGTAACTTTATTTAAATAGGGAACACGTGGAAGAGCTTGGTAGCTTCTATCGTGAGCTTTTTCGGAGCTATGTGACATGTGGGAGAGGCTGCGTATGTGCTCCGTTTGCCTGACAGAGCGCACGGACAAAGACCAGACGGGGATATATTAACACGTCTAAAGTGAGGTAAGAACATATCTTAGTATGTAAAAACGGTGGCCTATTCCTTTAAGGCACATTAAACCTGCAGCTTCTTCCCTCTTCTTCCGCTCTTTTCATATGCTTAGTCTTTAGTCTTAGTCTAACAATAATCTCTGTGTGTTCATCTTCCCTGTTTATTTGGTATTGGTGATTGTCTGTCAGATCCAATTTTGTCTTTCTTTGTGTTATTGCTTTTACATGGTAGTTTAAGTTTTAGTCCTCGATTGCTTCTGGATTTGTAAGTTGTTTTTTTCATATGACTCAATGGGACTGATTACGCTTCACTTTCTCTTCATGTCTCTCTCAACACTGATCTCAGTTTTGTCTGAGTTTAGTTGGAGTCCTGCACCATGACTCAAACCAAACCGTGACATAGCTGAACTGTTACACTCCTACAAGTGGCAAATAAAGCATGTTACCTTTGCTCTACCTGCACTTTGATTTGTCTGTTCTTGCCAATAAACCGTTTTATCCTCATGTTCTGGAAAAATGAACAGAAGAGTGAGGCTGTTTTTTGTATTCATTGCCCTGCCCTCTACGCACCTGTTGCCTCCCAGGTGTGTAACTTAGTCACATTATAGTCTGTTACATCGTTACATTAGTGGCACTGCAAAACTCCAAAGCTGTTTTTGAAGGTTCGCTAAAACGTTTGAGAACCACTGCATCATAAAATCATAGCTGTATTTTATATAGTGCCGTCATTTACCCTCTATCCCACACGCTTGTCTCTTATCTGGGCTGCAGCAGTCTCTATGGAGGACCCTCAAAACTAGGTGAAGAGTCCATTGTTTTCACCTGTCTCTCCTCGGCTGCGCTGTAGTGGGCCAACAATTTGTTTACCCTGATAGAGCTTCATCATATCACCTTGTTCTTTGGACACAGCACAACAACAACAACTGTGTTGAGGAAGTTCAAGTGAATGGAATGTATCTCAGCCAAACTGCATTGTCTCAGAACGGTATTCAATACATATAATGTATATAATACAAAATGAGGAATGAAATCACATTAAATACAAATACACACATTCACATTTTGCATGGTTGGATCTGAACAATGTTCCAGGTAGAACGTCAATATACAACAAGAAGAAATTGGAGTGAGACAAAAAAAAATGGAGTAAACATTTAATTGAAAACAACAATTAAACAGAAATAGGCTATTTTGCGACTGATTAAAAGTTTAAAACCACATGTCTTTAAAAGCCAAATCTGTCTGTCTCTTGACCACCAGCCAGTGCTGGTGGCATTTTTTCGGGTTTTCCACTTTTTTGTTACATAACCCTCTGGAACTTTTAAGAAATTTAAAATGACTGTTTTACTGGGTCTTACCTCAGCAGTGATGGTGCGATGCGAGAGGCCCTGCTTATGCAGCTCAACATCCCAACCATGTTCAAAACAAGAACTTTTTTTGCCTTTAACATCAAGATGTCATGACAGTGTTATTATCTGATAGAAAATCCACATTTTTGCACAGATTTGGCCTTTCAAAGGCATGTGGTCCTAAACTTTTGATCAGCTGCAAAAACAGCCTTTTTTAAGTTTAATGGTTATTTTTTGTCTCACTTCCACTTCTCCACTGGAAAATGGTGGCTTTCCCTCTCCAGGTCGGTGGAGAGTCCTTGCCTCAAGGGGAAGAGTTCAAGTATCTTGGCGTTGTAAGTTATCTGATAGTACCTGACAACCAGGAGATCATCAGCAGCTCCCATGGGACAAGCAACAGGACCCAGTTCTTTCCCAAGTCCATTCCTGGATGGAGGCAGGTCAATGGCCATAGTGGTCAACTGTGTCAGCGCTGGGCTCTGAGACCAAGGCTCGACATTCTCAATGCCCAACATTAATCTCTAGAATGGGCAACTTTACCCTTGTTGATCTTCCCCCAATGCACAGTGAGAGATCTTGCAGCTTCTGGTTCCACACAGTCTGCAGCCCAGAGTCTTACATTGGGTCTGTGGTTCGATGGGTGTGGGACACTTTGGTGTCACCAAGACAGGACCAGACCGGAACGGACCAGAGTGGTTTGAGGATGTTTCAACAGCCAAAGTGTACCGCTCCGCTCCCAAAGGGGGAAAGGGCAGGGGGCCATGTCACCACTCTGATTGGTCAGGCCAGTGAAAGGCAATAGTCCCCTTGCATATTCAAAGTTAGCTTTCTCTTCACAAATTTAACCAGGCTCTATCAGGCTCTTGTTCCCAGTTCTTAACTTCTGTATGAGCATCTAAAAGTGAAAGTTAACACATGGCATAGCTGATTTTTACTTTCCAATGGGATTGTACAGGAGTCTACGCGGTGTACGCCTGCTGCCCTGATGTTCAGCCATAAACGGTGCACACCAGTGGACCAAGTATTAGGGTGCCCCCAGAACCGGTGCTATGAGGGGCGCCTGGGCTGGACTATTTCTAAGGGCCTACAACCTCTGTAGCAAGAGGCAGGATTTTGACCCCATAGTGGTTCAATAGCCCCATCAGGAAGGGGCCTTGTACTGTCCTTGAAAGACTGTCTGACATGATGCACCATGTGCAACTGCTCGAGAGGTGTAGGGTGGTAGTCCTCAGAGATCAGCTGGCCCCAACCAACCTTTGGCTGCTTCGGTGGGGGCAATGCAAAGCTGTCTAATGCACGTCAGAAAACTAATGTTGTTTTCATGTTGCATCATGAGGAAGGTTCCTGTGTCTGTTGAAGTCCTGTTCTATGTACTTTACAGCTGTTGTTCTACTGAATGTTTGTACATGTTATTTGAAATAAAACCTAAAATGACAAATAAGCATATCTTTGGAAGACAAAAAAGTGCATAGTTAAAAACACAATCAAATGCAACAAACAAATTAGAACACATTTCCATTATTGCCTGAGAAGAAATATCTACAAAGAGTCGCTAATAATAGAAAATGAAAAGCGGTATTATAAAAAAAAAAATCAGCATAATCATCTGCATTATCACAAAGCTGGCAGTATGCTCTGAGCTGCTGCTCATAACAGCAATATGAGATTGGAGTTTATTGCATTAATCATGTAAACGTTGCTCTTGTGATTAAAGCAGAACTACTGTTTATTGCTTGTAATTGTATTTGGGTCGGGCTATGCTCCCAGGATTTTCACACGCAGCATTAATATTTGATGAACAGGCAGGGAATCAGGCATGAGAAGCCAGTTCCTCTTTAATGTTGATCTAGGCCTGCGGTATTGGAGCTGACCTCAGAGCAGCCCTCATTTCTCTTCACAACACACACGCAGATTTGAATATGCACGTCGAAAAATTTTGCTCACAATATTAATTTCTCCTCAATTTCCACCAGCAATGTGCAGCATAAAAGAGTGCATTTAAAAGAGGTGATGTGATGGAGGAAAAAAGAAAGAAATGAAAACATATTGCACTGTTTAACAACATGATGAAAGGAAAATGTTGGTTCCAGAGAAATTTAGATTTCTTTTACCCTTACTGTTGGGAAAACTTATGTTTGTTTGTTGGGCTGTCCCAATTACAGAAATCAATAGTCAACTGAAAACATGCCCTGCAGCGGTTAGTCAACTAAATCGACTAATCGCTTGGTGCTGACAAAAACTCACTATTTATTCTGACCTAAAAAGAAATGGTAAAACACAAAATCGCAGGGGCTCATGCTGTAACAACTATTAATAAATAGAAGAACAAGTGCATTTATGTGGCCAGAGCGCCATTGCTATGCCCGATCCCTTCAGATCTAAGACGATATGCAGGGTACTGGGCACGTTTGGTACACGGATGGGAGACTGCTGAATACCAGGCATCGAGTGAGTTGTTGCATCACTTCTGCATTCACATCCATATTCACCTCATTCTGCCCCTTTTTGGCACTTCCATTGCATTGACACTTCCGGTAGAACACGAAGTCAGTTCATTAAGTGGAGAACGAGGGGAAATGTTTGCCACTAGTTGTTTGAGTTTGTGTTAATGTCCAATGTTAATATACGCAAACAAGTCAACGCTGCAAAGTTTTTCTGCGCGGCCTTAAAACGGCTTTGTCTTCGTGTAGTAATTTTCTCTTGACTTCTCCAGTCCTATGCAAGCTAATACCATAAATTCTGGTACCACCAGAATTCTGGTACCACCAGAATTTTGGAGAAAAGTTTGGAGTCTGTAGGAGCTACTAAAGTGGCTTACTCGTACCATGAGTGGAGCAAAAACCTCATTTAGACAAACCGGCCTTAGAAATTTGGAACCGGTGCTCATGCGCGGCACATTTCTCCGCTCTTCGTACCGGGTGTCTCGCAGAAGGAAAAATACCACATTTGGGTTATATCGTCATCGTGGACACCCTTTGCAGGACACGTGGATGTAAGATCTGTCTGTTGGATCGTTCGAGATGAGCCAGACGGACGCAGTTTTGACAGCTGTCTGCAGACGCACAGTGCATGCGGGTTAGATTTCTGTCGGACTTGCTCCAGACTTGCTCTGATGTCATGGACACATGGGGCACCAAAAGCTTGTGAGACGCCAACGAGACCAGCCGTCTTCATCAGCCGCAGCCTTTCCCCAAGAGCAACTTCGGTGGCTCCATGGCCCCATGCATGTTTGCGGGTCACTCACAGGTGATTGAATATGAGTCTGCTGTGATCAGAAATGTGCTCCTCGCTCGGCTGTGACCCTCCTCCTCTGTTCTCAGGGCAACCCTTTAGATCTGAACAAAGAAAATATTACTATTTGTAATCATTGTATATAAGATATCTGTTACGTGTGGTGGGGATTCGACCCAAAAGCAAAAACAGCCAAAACAGGTTTAAAGGAAATTTAATGGCAAAGGCCAAGAACAGACAAAAAATGCAAAACTCACTTAACAGGAACACGGAACAGGACACACACACAACGCACCATAAGAATACAATGAACCGACAAGGACAAGGGAAAACACAGGGGTCTAAATACAGAAGGAACAGGGAACAGGTGAAAAACATTAGGGCGGGACAGGTAATCAACACAAGGGAAGCAAAGCAAAACCACAAGGACAGAACAGACATGACAAAATAAAAGACTTGACACAGAACCAAACCAAAACAGGGGACAGAACACAGACAGAACCATGACAATATCTCTATTTACTATTTAATTGATTGCACATTTCCTGTCTTTTTTGCAAACCCTCTTTCTTGAGAGCTGATTTTCTCTATTGTGAGATCAGTAAAGGCTTATCTTATCTTATCTATTAAAGTTGTGGATTGCCCCTAAAATACAAAACAAACTCTTGATTTAGAGAAAACATTTTATTTGTGAGATAAAACATTTCCTCTAAATCAAGAGTTTGTTCTGAAAAGCATTAAACATGAGGTCTATTTGAACTTGAACAAACTAACAAATGGGAAAGTTTTTTCTGATGATGTCACTCGAGTAAAGGAAACAGAGCAGGAGGTAAATGAGTTTTATTCAGGATAAACTTGAAATGAATGTGATATCGGAACAAGACGCCGGCTGGACTTCAGACTTTTTTCTCCGCCCCCTTATCCTTAACAAATGTAATGTCTAAAGAAGCAGGCATTAGCTGATAGAACGGTGGTAGCGAGCCTCCTACGCAGGAAGAAAAAACAAAGAAAGCCTGCTGGGAGAAAAGAGTCATCTCGGGGAGATCTAAGAAGGAGAGATCCACTCCTAAGGATGGACAGGCTCAACCCAGTGCTGATGGGAGTCCCTCTACTGACAGGGCTGTAGACTGTGCAAGAACGTCCAGTCATTGTTGGCGTTTTGTGTGACCTAACAGCTCTGAGGAAGCTGTCTGGATGGGCAGCGAAACTGTCAGCTCCTTTTTGAAATAAGTCCAGTTGTTTTGATTTGCCGTTTTGAGTTTTAATGGCCTAACTTAAAAAAAGAAAAACTGAACAAACAATAAATACGGTGTGGTTCTCTGTGGCGTTTTGGTTGAAGCTGAGAGTGCACACAAGTAACTCAGTGTTGTTTTCGTCAAGAAGGCAATAATGAAAAAATTTAAGTTGTGGATTAAAACAACTAAAACAAGATGAGATGTTTTTGAGTTTACATTGATGAGACAAAAATGTTAGAAAGTGGTTCGTCAGACTTACCGCATTTTCACACAGGCTCTAGATAGGTCGACCTAAAGCGGCACGAGAGCGGCACTTTTGGGTCAGTGTGAATCCTAACACAGCACTTCATGTTGGTCTTAACAGCCGCTCCGAGTGTGGTTGAAACAGGTGGTCTCGGAGCACCCTGAACCGCACTGTGTTTCAGAGGCTGTAGTGTGAATGCGGCCGACCTCAGGCCGAACTACTTTCGCTTTGATGCCTGTTTTTTGCGCAAAGAAAGTATGAATATGCGCTGAGGACGTTTGGATTACTGCTCTGACAAGGCAAAATGGATAATCTTTAAATCCTTAACTCATTGACTGCCAGCCATTTTCAAATCAAAGAGCTCCCCACTGCTAGAGGTTTTTCAGGATTTTGACTGTTTTTTCAAGACGCACTGTAAATTTAAGTCTAGGTCTATGTCAACACGAAACCCACCAAAAGAAAGATTGGACTCTCTTCTTTTGTTCGTTTGTACCTCTTTCCATTCTTTAGTAATCGCCCGTAGAAAATAGGTGAAATCACCCAAAATGCTGTTTTCTGACCAAAAGGCTGTGAAAATGAAAGAGCAATGCTGCCATCTAGTGACTCAATGAAAGAACTTGTACTTTTTTATTGAGTCACTAGGTGGCAGCATTACGCAGCACCACTAAGATGTTAACACCAGACATTCTCAAGGCTTTGCTGCAGCTGCTCCCATTGGAAAACCTAATTGACATCTATTGACGTCATTGGCAGTCAATGAGTTAAGATACGCCTCTCTTTCCCTTCCTGCTGTAGTGAAACTTTCCTCTTCATGAGACAATTAAAGTGCATTTCTCCTTGCTTCGCGTATATCACCCTCACTGTATTTAACCACAGGAAGAGGAGTAACCACGTACTCTTCTCCGTAACATTGGGGAAGTGTGCACGTGCGTGTCGGCACATTGACAGGCTAATACTAATACTTTTTTTTTAGGAAACTGACTAAACTTGACTAAAACATTTTCGCGTTTTCGTTCACTAAAACTAAACTAAAACCATCACATTTAGAAATGACTAAAATGTGACTCAAACGAAAAGCATTTCCGTCCAAAACTAAGAGGGCTGGTAAAAACAACACTGATTTGATCTATTTGAAGGAGAAGAGGCTGAGTGCTCACTGGATTGCCACAGTAAAGTGGTAAATGCTGGTGAGATTGCAAGTAAACTATACAAACCAGGCTCGTGGGGTGGGTTACTTATAGAGGAGAAAGAGAGGAGGCATGCATTTGTCTCCAGCAGGTTAGATGACTGTAACGGCCACTGGCCTCTCTAAACAAGCTATCAGACAGCTGCAGTACATCCAGAACGCTGCTGCTCGAGTCCTGACAAGAACCAGGAAATATGACCATATTAGTCCAGTGCTCCGGTCTCTGCACTGGCTTCCTGTCACTCAGAGAATAGAATTTAAAACAGCTTGTGTTTGTGTACAAGTCTTTTCATGGTTTAGCACCAAAGTACATCTCTGACATGTTACAGCCGTATGAACCATCTCAGGGCCTGAGAACTTCAGGGAGGGGTCTCCTGGTGGTTCCCAGAGTCAATAATAAACACGGTGAGGCTGCGTTTCAGTTTCATGCAGCTAAAATCTGGAACAGTCTTCATGAGGATGTGAGACAGGCCTCTGACAATGTTCAATCCAGGCTGAAAACAGTCCTATTTGCCCATGCATATGACTGAAAGTATTTTATCTGCACTCTTGCCTTTTACTGTAATTGATTAATTTTATGTTGATGTTTTTATTGATTTTATCTGATTCCCTGTAATGTTATGCAACTGTGAAGCAGATTGAATTGCCTTGTGTACGAAATGTGCTCTACAAATAAACTTGCCTTGCCTTGTTCAAGTATTCCCTTTATTTCCCTTTCTACAGTATATCTGGAGAAAGTTTGTAAGTATTTCTGACTAAAACAACAGTTTCTTACTGAATAGGCTCACATTTGTTGTCTACTTTTGTGCAAAGTAAACTTTGTCCATCCCCCAGGCCAGCCAAAAGTCATGCAGAATGATTAGCATTACCGATTTGTGCAAAAGGTCTTGAGGTTTGTGCATAGCCTTAAATCAAATGTGTTCATGCTGAACTCAGAAACATGGATGAGGAGGGAGGAGTGGAGTTAGAGCAACTCAGATTCCACAACAATGAGAAACAGATGACCATGTTCTTACAGACACACTGGCTGCCTGTGTGTGTGTGTGTTCAAATCCAAACTTTATTGCTCACACGTTGGGTGACCGAACCCTTTGGCAAGTGTGATGACACCACTCGGAGCTTTCCCACTTGATAAGTTTTTTTTTCCCCTCCATTTTTCCAGTCTATACTTCTCATCTGGCTATCCCTCTGTGCAATCATTGCTTCCTCTCGCTCAGCCCTACAGCAGGTTGCACAGAGGTGAGAGTGTGTAGGATGGCGTTGCTTCGGGACTGACAGGGAAACAACAATTTTCTACAGCCAGTAAAGCCAGCGCACGCTTGTCAAGACTGGAGCCGAATGTTACGAAACAATAACTTGGCAGGTTGTTTCTCTCTCTCTCTCTCTCTCCCACCCACTGGAGAGGAGCCAGCGGAGTCAGACTGGATAAAGCACATATCCAGGCATGATGACATCTCAGGCACTTATTATTACTGCTAGCTTCATTAGGAGTCAGTTTTTAGCTTCCATCAACAGCCCATGAATGCAACACAAGCATCCCAGGGCTGTGTTTGTCTGCTATGCCAAGCTGACAAATGTCCAAAAGAGAGTACAGAACCATTATGTGTTCCGGGTGCCCCAACATTATGTGCTAACGCGCTCTCAAAATGTCTAACTTACATCGGATGAATTATTTCATATCAGAATTTTTGTTTTGTTTTGTATTTGTTGTTTTATTTTACTCCCAACATCATTGTTGTAGTGTTTGGTGCTTGTGATCTCATCATGTGAAATCACTTTTTGAATTTATGGTAATAAGAAAAACTGTATAGTTTGTGTAAAAGGGGGGGGAAAAGTCTTTTTGTAGGTTAATTGTTATGGAAGAAATGTTTTGCGATAGAATTTTTTAAATAAAATAAAAGGACAAAAGAAAACCGCAATTAAACATTTTAAAGGCATAATGACTAGTTTTTAACTCATATAAAAAACAATTACTACGGCACAATTGTTTAAAACTAATGGTTGTGACTTAAAGATTAAAAATTGTACAGACTTTTTTGAGGTTTAAGAATTTTACAATGTTGCTTCCATTTTTCTTCCATTTTTCCATTTTGTCTTCCAAAAACATACCTGGAATTGTGTGTTTTTGCTTTTGTTTTGTTTAAAGCAGTACTAAGTAATTTGTTTACCTTAATAAACAACTTACTTACACTTAAGCAGTGTTTACAGCCAAGTTTGAGTGAAAAAAAAAATGTCTCCATTGTGTCATTGCGTTGTGGCACAATGTACAATATCCCTCTCTCCCTTTGTCTTTTCTGTCAGCGTAGTATTTACTCTCACGGACAATCAATTTTTAAAAAAAGTAAAAAATATGCACCTGCAGTGGCGCTTATGGCCTGTAGGGGCATGAGCTACTTAGTTCTGCTTTAAGTAACCTCTTAATCTTTTGTGGGGACTATTTTTCTTCAAGGCTCTTCCTGTTTGCCCCCAGCTTCTATCATGTAACAAGGAAACTTTTCTGACCCTACAATCTGTCAATGCTTATCTTCAACTTCAAGGAACTTCATTTGTGGTGTGGTACACTCATGCACCCATACCAACTATACAAGTTCAAAACAAATACAAAATAAATACAAAAGAGGACATGGCCCTTTGGTTTACAGAACTAGAAAAGAGAACCTGCAGACAGACGGAAGCAGCTGATACTGAACAGCCCCATCGCAATGTAATGACCGGCAAAAAAATTACATTTTGACATTGCTAAATGCATGTATTTTTTTTTTCTTTTTTTAAGCGATAAAAGAGGAGAGAAAAGTGTAAAGAAAAGTGTTTATAGTGAAGGTCAACATGGCTTTAAGATATTTCTATAAAGAAATGTTTACTTCTGTGAAAATACAAGTTTAGCCAAAATAAAAAATCTGTCATTACAGGAAAACTACAAATGCAGTAAAATCAATTTTGGTCCTCAACTTTGACCCGTCCAAGGCTCTAATCACCACCAAAGCCCAGCCCTTTAATGTTTATTGTGTTGCAATTTTTTTTTTTTTTTTAAGTTGGAGAATCGTGGGAAAATATTTTGAGGAGATTAAGCAATTAATGCAAAAAAACAAGTGACAAGTGACATTTTTTGGTAATTTCCGCACACTTTACTTATAGCTGCCCCCTGCTGCACATCAGTAAGGTAAAGAAGCATGTAGTCCTCACTCAGCCAATCAGAAGAGATTACCCGACATCACAGATCCCACCACTGTGGCATTTGGCCAATCAGCAGAGACCGGTCACGCTCTCAACTTCCTGTTTTTTCTGAAGTCTGAATAGGACCCAAGTCTGGCTAAATTCATGGAACATTTCCTTACATAACTTCAAAAGTTACCATGGTAAGTTGATGAAACTCACACATTTTATTGATGGATAATTGTACTAAGTGATGGTATATGTGTTGGTTTTGGAGGACGTAGTAAAATGAGTGAAATTACATGAAAAAGGCAGGCACCATATTTGATCACTTAAACCTAAAGTTAATTAGTTTTGTCCATATTTGGACTTTTGCCTGTTGCACCTATTATTCCTACTTACAGTACAGCAAAACTTTTAGGCAAATAACAGTGGAGATGACTGACCCCGCCCACTGCTCATAAAGCACAATAACATTACAAAAGCTCTTGCCTATGACAGGTGTGATCGTTCAAACATCAATATCACAAAACACAACGTCTCCTGAATACCAGCAAACCCAAGAGACCTAAAAGTACTTTTTGTAAATTTTACATATAATATATATATATATAAAACTTCGTTTTTTTACCCCTGTGTTTTACCCCCAATGGTCTAAATGTGGTAACTTCGCTCACATTGATTTTCTGCATAATAATGAAATATTTTGGAAAATGTTACAACAGAAATACACATGTATTATGTCCCCCAATAGCACTCTTAAGTTGAAATTATTTATTTCAAAGTATTTCAATGAGTGCCCTATAAAGGGTTATGGACATTTTTAGGAGTGTACAATTTTGTACTCTAGGGGGGATTGGGGTGGAAAATGCAGCTCTTAGATCGCGACATCACAAAAAAGGAACACAAAAAACTAGGGAAATACCAGGGGCTCAGAGAAGAGCTGGAGAAGGCCTGGAGGGTGAAGGCATCAGTGGTGCCCGTGGTCGTTGCGGCACTCGGGGCAGTGACCCCCAAACTGGAGGAATGGCTCCAGCAGATCCCAGGAAATACATCAGAATTCATTCCAGAAAAGTGCAGTTCTAGGAACAGCAAAGATCGTGATTGCGCATTTTCTTTTTTCTCCATTGTGAGATCAATAAACTCTTAGCTTATCTGATCTTATCAATACAAACCATGGTCCAATTGACCAACTAGACACAGCAAGTCTATTTTCACAGTGAACAATCAAAGTATGGATTTGGATGAGGACCTAGCCTATTTAAATCTCATATTTGGCTGCCCAGTTCCTTTAGTCACTATCTCCATGGAGACGAGCTGTTCCCCGCTCCCAGTAAGTTACTGTCAGGCCTAAGAAGAGGTGAGCCGCTCACAGCAAACACACATGTCTGTTTGTTCATTTTTCAACAGTAAACACATCTGTAATAAAAGAAATGCTTGTATTGTGCCATATTCTTTTCATGGGGTGAAATGTTAAGCGGTGTGAGTTTAACCGAAGATGTTTTAACTCTAATTAAAATGTTGCACATAGAAATTCACAGCTTCGACTTGCTATCTTGTATTCCCACTTTCATTTTCACACCTTTCTTCAAACTCAGAGACATGGTGCCAGTATCCCATAAATATCACTCTGCCACGGGATGATGTATGATCCTCTTACTTGTCAGCATGCCATGGTGAACCAGCAAATACACAGTCTCACGCACAATGAGCTGTGACCCTGCCCCTCCTGCTCAGCTCACACACGCTCACAGCGGCGACATGTTTTATAGAGCTCATAGACAAGCCACACTGCTGCCCTCTGTCCGCCCCACGGCACTCTGGGAAATGGAGTGTGCCGGGTTGAATAGACCTATGAACTCCGAGCAAGTCATGAAACTCATTGCCCAGACCCATTTGTGCGCTTGGCCGGATGCAAAGGCCGAGTGTGTGTGATGTGTTGTTATATGTTACACAAAGGCACATATATTTTGATCATTTAAAGGGATCTTTCAGGATTTTCGACATAGGGCCTAATTTTATAGTTATCCAGAGTGATTTCTGGAGATTTATATATATTTTTGATTCATGCAGTCCTTATATTTGAAGAGTTTAGTGGTGCTAGGCTAGTGCTAGGCTAGTGCATGTCTATGGTAACTAGTAGCCTGCCTTAAAAACAGCCTGACCCAAGCACAGTGCACCTGAGGCAAATCACAAGCTCATTCAGTCTGTGTTGACTGATTTTTTAATTTTTTTTAATATAACCATTTTGCATTTAAAATAACTTATATCTGAGCAGCATCAGCTTCCTGGTTGTAAGCTACGCAGCGGCGGAGTGATCTGCTAGGTTACCGGATCTACAGTAGTTTGTTTACATGCGGCCGGCATTACTACACGTGGAATTCACAAAGGAGCTTTCTACAAATCAGATATGGCAACGTTTGGAGGACGACCCGATGATTTTGAAGAGGTTTTTAATGCAGGCTACTAGTTACCATAGACATGTGCTAGCCTAGCACTAACCTAGCATCACTAAAGTCTTCAGATATAAGGACTGCATCAATTCAAAATATATATATATATATCTCCAGAAATCAGCAACACTCTAGATAACTAGGAAATGAGGCCCTATGTCAAAAATCCGGAAATATCCCTTTAATCCCTCTATACCTTTATCTCAGATAGATCAGTGGTTATCAAGCGTCCACCATCTAAGGACAGACATGTTTAGCTTTCTGACAACAGAACTAAAGGAGTATCACATAACACAACAAAGGCTGGAACTGCAGAGAACCAAAGCAACCCACGTACCACCAGCGGAAAACACTGATATTGACTTCTGTACCGTTGTTATACCTTTGTTATATCAAAGGCACACAGACAGGAGCCAATGGTGAGGTCCTGACATAGACATTGCTGCACAGATGTGACCACAGATTGGCTCCTTGCGAGCTTTAATTGGCTCCTGCTCTGTGTGACCTTTAACCTTTGGTACAGGAGACCAGAGCAACTGAGATTTTCTGCATTGTATTGTGTATTTTATCGTTTAGCCTTAACATTCTTAACAATAATAAACATGCATTATTTTGTAGTAGCACATTTTGTTAAGTTAAGTTGTTATAAAACTTTGTTATTCATTCTAAAATAATACTCTCTTGTCCAGGTACTAGCCAAGCTCAACCCTGCTTAGCTTCTGTGATCATTAACAAGGGGGTATGGCTTTTTCTTAATGAATGTGATATCATTTTACATACTATCGCTACAAAAACAACAAAACAAACAAAACGTTAACATAAAAGCACAGGCATGTGGGCTATTGAAAAGCATATGTCAAAGGATGGAGCACTCAAGAACAATAACACCCAGAATGTAATAAATAAAGTAAAGCGTGTGTGAATGAATACAGTCGTGCACAATGTTTTGTGAAAACCTTGGTGAATAGTAGAAAGCCAGTGTTAAAACGTGGATCAAAGTCCGTGCCCTTTTTTCTCCTTTTGTAACATGAGTGTGGTGCATAATGTCTATTAAGCTATTCACATTGAGGAAAAAATATGTGAAAATTGGTAAAAGCAGCCACACAATATGGAGAGGGTTGAGACAATAAGAGACAAAAGCAGAAGAGTGAAATGGGGAAGCGCTGTTGATGCATGTGAGGCCACAGTCACAGAGGAAGTGAGAGTGAGCATACATCCTGTTCATGTCTGCTATCTGCTTTCACAACGCTCAACCCGAAACACACTCTGGAGAGAAACGGCTTCACTTCAAATATGCAATGATCGCATTTTTGTGACATAATTATCGCTGTTGTGCTCTAAAAAAATAAAACTCCTAATTAATACACAATACAATATAGTAGCTAATATAGTAAGTATAAGAGTAACATTACTTTAAAATAACTTAAAGGGTAATTTCAGGATTTTTGACATAGGGCCTCATTTCCTACTTATCCAGAGTGTTGCTGGTACCTGGAGATATTATTTTTTGTAATTCATGCAGTCCTTGTATTTGAAGAGTTTCGTGGCGCTAGGCTAATGCAAGGCTAGCGCATTTCTACGATGTCAACTAGCCTGCATTAAAACACACTCCTGACACACTCCACAGAGCACCTGAGGCAAATCACTTAAAACGCCAGACTAACCATATAAATGTCTGTGTTGATAGAATAATTTCTGGAAAATAACTGACCTTGCATCACATGAAGGATCGCATTTTGAGGGACTATTTTCTAGCAGATCACTCCGCCGCTGCGCAGCTTATACAAACACGAAGCAGATGCTGCTCAAATATAAGGTATCTTAAGTGCAAAATGGTTAAAATTATTTTATCAACACAGACATTTATATCGTTTGTCTGGCGTATAAGTGATTTGCCTCAGGTGTTCTGTGGAGTGCGTAAGACTGTTTTTTAGCAGATATCGTAGAAATGTGCTAGCCTTGCATTAGCCTAGCGCCACAAAACTCTTCAAACATAAGAACTGCATGAATTACAAAAAAAATATCTCCACGTACCAGCAACACTCTGGATAATGAGGCACTATGTCAAAAATCCTGAAATATCCCTTTAAGTAAGTATAAAGTTGTGATCCAAATAATTACTCAATAAAGACTAAACATAGTGCTTAAAGTGTCTCAAAAAACAAAGTTGGCGCTGTCTCTCGTGCAGCTTGAGTGATGCATGGCCGCTCCTCTCGCTTTGCTTACAGGTAATGAAGTCTCAACAAAGACGTCACAAATGGCTGTGAAAGCTTGAGGCTCTGACAAACGGCATAGCGGCATAGTATTGAAGAATGATTAAAGCAGAGACACTCACGAGCACCGGTCCTGTAAGCATGTTCTTGGCGCTCAGAGACCAGACAGTATACACTCAAGGGGCATTTTTAGAAATGCAGATACTGGGCATCAGAGCATACCGGGCACTTTACAATACAACTTGAATATAGAGTTACTGTTTGAGAGATTTTAAGTTGTGACAGTATATCAGTATATCAATTATTTGTTTTGTTTTTTTCGTGGCAACACTTTTTTCACCTTTTCAGATTTACTCACAGGGGTAAAAGTGTTCTCTTAGACACAAATTAGAATTACTCAAGTACAGTTTAATTGTTACAACTGAGTATTGCCCGCCTATTTGTTAGTGCCTTTAATGCCATTTACACTGGACTTAATCAATCACTCCTCTATTGGCTTGAACTGGAACGAAACGCGGCAGCCCGTCTCCTCTCCAACACCTCCACATCACCCCAGTCTTCCACACTCTACACTGGCTCCCAGTGCTTGCCTGGCCTGCCAAACTACATGCTATTTCAAAGATGTATAGTCTGGGACCAAGCATGATCTCAACGATTTCCCTGTTGGCGTGATTGACAGACGGCATCAACCAATCAGAGCAATGCTGGATACGTCGCAGCACGGCAGGTAGCCTTTCCAAAAACGTCCCTATTTACAAGGAACGCTTCAAACGCTGTTTCTTGCTCCGGTTTTAAGGATTACATTTTTTTTCAAATGATTTAAAACAAACGAAAGAGCAGAAGAAAACATCGTATCACTCGCCGCGCACGCCATCTCTATTGTTTTGGTAGACTGTGGTGAGGGCTTCCGCCTCTTGGGGGAATGAAATCCCGCCTCTCGGTGGTGATTGGACCGATGTGGGTAAAATCGTGAAATGATAAGCTGTGAGGAGCTGTCCAGTCGGTTTTTCTTTTGAACAGAAAAAGGAGGAGTGTCTGGCAGGCCAGGCAATCCCAGTGCAGTTTATGCTGGAGTTCGAGGTCCTGATGTTTGTGTTCAAGGCCATCAATGGTCTGGCCCCGGCCTACCTCACCGACTTAGAACTCTGCGCTCCTCGGGACACACCAATATGGTAACTTCCAAGTTCAAATATATAAAGTTTGGAGGTCGGTCATTTGCCGTCCGAGGCCCAAGGCTGTGGAACGCACTTCCAGCACACCTACGAAGCAGAAGTTGAGTGTTTTTAAATCACAACTGAAGACACATCTATTCAGACCAGCTTTCGATACATAGCCACTTTTTATGTACATTTGTGTTTTTATTTACTGTTGTCTATTGATGGTTTTACTGGAAAGTGCCTTGTGCAGCAACTGAAGTACACTGTGTATTGCTTTGAGGGTCATGCTAGTTCACAAAAATGGTGTTCTTTAGGAAGTCATTGATTACAATACTGTAACCTTGTCCAATAAGGGAGCGATTGAAACGCCCTATGAACCTTCAGTAACAAGAGGCTTCATTAGTGGCCTGAGCTGTCTCACTGATCATTTCTGCCATTGTACATAATGACTCGCAATTGCATCTTGACTAACAAGTTCATCGATATGTTGCGGTACTTATTTTGTCGTAATACGTAAACAGTGCGTGTACAGGAATGGGCCGATAGGCTATCTGAGATCAATGACACGAACCTAGTTGTTTTCTCGGACGCTTGACACGCTGCTCAAACCTGTACCCTGACCAGAGCTTTTTTTCTTTCCACGCCTGCCTCTACCCCTCTTAGGTTATGATTACCTATCGATCACTGGTTCACGCAATCATTTGGTCAATGCTCTAATTGCGCTTTCTCTCTGTGTGGGCTATACAGGCAGGAGATCGATCATCGGCTAATGAGAGATACGGGAGGAAGGGGGTTCCGAAATGTTTGATCTCCCGGAAGGACTTTACAGTATTTTATCCCCCGCCTTCGCAGAAAAATATAGGTCTCCTGACGCATTTCCTGCAGCGCTCTTCATTAGAACCCACACAGTATTGACTGAAGTCCGATCTACCAATATGTTCAGACGCACTTGATTTATCTTTGATTGTTTAAGAAGACCATCCTGCTGAGTGAGATCAATTCTTCCAAAGTGAGCAGCCATTTACATTTGCTTTTGGCTTTGTTATGAGCCACTTTTTCTAACAGTGGCAATAATTTAACCAATCGAACTGGTAGAATGAATGTCAATAGCATGTATATTGTGTAATTCCAAAACAGCAGGTGCTAATATTTTGTATTGCAATTCTTACTTTTGAATTTGTCATGTAGAGAAAAAGCATGTAAAGTGTGCGTTGCTTGATATAACACACATTCTCCTTTAGCATGGTCCATTTTGCCTGATCCGCCAGCTCCCTCCCCTACTTCGGCCTTTTCCCTTTTCGCCGTTTCCAGTGCGTGTGTGGGCTGCATATTGATTTTTAGGGATGAACTTGTGTGGCTCTCTCTGGCATGCTCACCCTTGCGCCCCCACAAACACAACGCGGCGGAGAAGTTGATTAGGAGCCGCTCTAAATATATCTTCCTCTTCCACCTCCTCCTCATCCTCTCTCGCTCTGCCACCCACTCGTTTCTCCCACTCTCTCTCTCTCAATCGCTCATCGCCACATCTTTTCCCCCCACCGGTTCACCTGGAAGCCGCTCCGTTAGATGCTTTCATTTCCTCTTCAATTGCTTTCAGCTTGTTTCTTGTGTCGAACATGAAGAAATTAAAATAAAAGGCGGGGGGTGGATTAAAACACAATTTGACAATTTTCAAAAAAAAGTAATGGAACACTCTGTGCCAAGTGGCTGTTAAGTATCCTTGGGGGATCTAAGTTTTCATTTCCTGTGAGGATTCGTTTCCTGTCATTCTCAATAGTTTGTGCACATTATTGATTGTAAAATACCTCAGATTGGAAGCATTCGTCCAGATGATGAATAGTTTAGGTCCCAAAACAGAGCCCTGAGGAACACCGTGGGTTATTTTTGCCTCCATTGAGTTGATATTTTAAATATGTACATACTGATTTCAGTCACTTAGATAACTTTTGAGACACCACATGGTCAGGCATCATTTAGCACTTAAATTCCTGAATTAAATTTCTTATTGTATAATGTATAAGATCTTTGAAAAACACGTGACTAAGAAAATAAACTACTACCACCACTACTAATACAGGCAACTCTTGTATACTTTAATATGTGTAACTGTGCTGATGTTGTTTTGGGTCCACTTGAATTTTTACCATGGAAACAGGAAAGGAGAAAGAGGTCAAGGCAGAGAGCACATTGACCTGAAGCAGTCTACTCAATTGGCCTGTATAGCTCATCATGCATCCTGACAAAAATGAGTTAAAAAAAAAAAAGAGATATAGGGATCCCTTTGTCCAGATGGGTGAGGCAACCCAATGTCCTGGTGGTAAACACCGCACAAAGCCGTCCGCATATCTGTGTAGTCATTGCAGCGCGGAACAAACAAACAAACAGGCTCACTGGGCCATTCTCCTGGGTCTGCTGTGCACACGCCACTTTGCATCCCCTCCATTTAAATCTCATTTGCCTTTCCCTAGTTTTTTTACTGAAGACTGATAGTGATGGAGTCGAGCGAGCAGCCACTCATTGTTTGGAACGGAGGAGATTCTCATAAGCGGAGCATTTTTCAGGCAATGAGCACGTGGGCGTATGGCTTTAGGCATATTTGACAGGATCAAATGACTTGCACAGAAAAGGAAATTCTGTCATTTAAGAAATAATCCCTCTATTCTTATTTCATCCGCATCCTTTCAGCGCCTGTTTTATGTTTCCTGCTCATCTATGAAGCTGCCTGGAAATGGATGGAGGTGAAATAGGAATCTGCTATCAGATGGTGGATTTGAGACACACTTTGTTCTGTTTACATGCACAATGAAATGCACATCACATTTGAACAGTCATGACAATGCTTAAGGCTTGTCCCTCGATCGAGATTAGTTTGAGTTGAAAGGGGTTCTATTGTTACCCCATTCTTGGCTCTGCTGGCAGGTGAAAAAATGTTTATGAATGTGTTTAAAGGCCTTGTAATGTGTTTTCTCACTTGAGATTTTGTTTCAAATATTGCTGAAAGTAATATTTCAGCATAATCTTTTAACTACTTATTAACCTCTTACCCCCCGCCTGAACCAAGGGCATTTTCTCCAGTTCCGCTTTACTCAAATCGCTAAAACTAAGATCTACAAAACTGATCGCGACTTTTGTCGTCACTGTGTTTTTGTCACATTTTTGAAACGTTTTGCTCGTATTTTTTATTTTTTTATTTTATTTTTTTTGGCAAGTTTTGTCGCTTTTTTGTTGTGTTTTAGTTCCACATCTTTCTTGTTTTTTCATCCCTTTTCTTCACCGCTTCTTGTTTTGTTTTCGTCACTTTTTTTTGGCGCTCTTTCGTCGCTTTTCCGGCACGTTTCTGTCGCTTTTTTTTGTTCACATTTCTTTTGCGTTTTCATCCTTGTTTTCATCGCCATTTCTATGCGAGGGTGATGCCAAACTGGAGAAATGTTGCTCGGTTTAGTCGGGGGTTAAGAGGTTAACAGCTCTCCAATGGCATCCTGAACTTCAGATTTCTTTTAGATTTCAGTTGTGAACTCTGTGGTCCGCCCTATCTCTCCCTCTGCGAGACAGGTACATTGTGAGCTAACTTGTACAGACGCACCAACGCCTGTGCTCGCAAAATGTCAGGCCTTCAAACGCCATCATTATGCACAAATTATAAATCTGCCGAGGAGAGCGCAACTCTGTTTCGATCTCTCGCGTGTGTGTGTGTGTGTGTGTGTGCGTGCGTGCGCGCGTGTATGTGTGCGCGCGCAAGCGTGAGAGACAAAAATAGAGATGGAAGAGGAAGCAAGGAGCGACGCAATCAACCTGCTCAGTCCTCACCTCCTCCCGCGTGAAGCAGATGTCCAACTGAATCTGTGTAAAGAGTACTTTTGCATATCAGACACGTGAGCACCTTAATTAAGCTCTCCTCGTGTTTCAACCGCATTGTATTTTTCATTTGTCAGGGGTGGGATCATGTAAAAAAAAATAAAAAATAAAAAAAAGCACACACAAGTAGGCTAACTAAAGCGGGAACATTTCTGCTTTGGGCTTGAGCAAAACTGACCATTCATTGCGACAAATATACAACCCGGAAACAACAATTCAACTGGTGCTGTGTGGCTGTGATGACTTTGGCACGCGCGTCGCTCTTTCGCTCCCGTGTTATTCCAGACAATTATGTGAAACAGACACACTTCTTCCATTGGGGGGTGAGGGGGGGGGGGGGGGGGGGGGAGAGAGAGGCTCATGTGTTTGTCCCAATGAGCAAATACAGGCAGAAGGCTCAGGATAGGTGGAAGTTGGGCGGTTGCCTTGTCACACTTTGCCATGTGATGACGCATTCCGGTGATATGTCAAATCGAGGGCTGTAGAAACAGGGAAGGAGAATAATAAAAAAAAAAGAAAAAAAAATAGCGTACGCAAACTTATCAGCGATGGCAGTGTCAGACAGGAAGTCAACGGCCACCAGCCAGAGACGTGATGTGCAAAAGTGGACCGAAGCTGACTTTTGACGCTTACATGAAGACATCGGATGAGAATAAGCAGTTCACTTTTTTTTTTTTTTTTTTTTTTTTTTTTTACCTTTTCGATGAATTGCTCACTTTTAAGGGCTATATTAAGCTTTGGGATTACATTTCAGAAGCGCAGGGAAATTGCATGTATCGCCATATAGAGTGCACAGTTTATAATAAAATACTGCAGATTTGCATTGATATTGGTTATAGCACAAGCGGCATACCGACCGAGATCATGGCAAGCAAAACAATAGGCCTAATAATGATGATAATAATAATAATGATAAAAAAAATCTCTCATCACCGTGCGTTCTGGGGGTCTAGACCGGGAGAAGCGCACATGCAGAGCGCAGGCATGGGCGCGCGAGGGGGCGGAGGTATAGAGAAAGCGCGCGGGCGAGACAGAGGCTGCGAGTGAGAGAGAGAGTGAGAGAGAGAGAGAGAGAGAGAGAGAGAGAGAGAGAGAGAAACGGGGAAGCAGTGACAGCGCGCATCAGCCCCTTGTACAGCCTGGACGGCTTTTGCATCCGTACAATTGCTGTCTTTCGCAGTCGGGAGTTTACAGCCTCTTTTTTTTTGTTGCACCGCCTTTTCTTTCAGTCTTTTTGTCGTCTTATACGCACCCCCTCCCTCTGTCCCAGTGCTTGCCCAAAGCCCAATTCGACAACACCATGGTTTCTATAATTTCAGACCTGGACCCCCTGAAAAGCTGGAACGTGTTAAGGTAAGCGGCGAATCACTTTCCTTCAACCTGCCGTAACAAAAAAAAAAAAAAAAAAAAAAGTAAACACACACAGAAACGGCGCGTAAGTGCGCTCGAGCTGTTGAATGGAAGTATATAGCCTGCGCAGTGACGGGCCAGTAGGGGGAATAGGGTCAAGCTGAGAGAGAGAGAGAGGAGAGAGGAGAGAGTGTTGTTTCGGTTTGGGTACATGCTGGCGCGCGCGATCGCACCCTCGGATCGGCGGACTTTTCTTTTTTTTTTGTATCTGTAGCGTACTTTTGTTGTTGTTGTTGTTGTTGTTGTTGTTTGCTGAGCGCCCCTTGTTCTTCTCCACGTTCCTGTCTTTTCGCTTGTGACGCACGCAAGCTGTCCGCCGCGCTCGTGCATGTCACTGACCTGTGCGTGCACGCTTGACCCCTTAATCACCACCATCTCCATAAACTTTGTTTAAAAAAAAAAAAAAAACACTCTCAGTTAGGGTTACAACATCCCCCCCCACCCCCCTCCTCCTCCCCTCATTCCCTACTCCAGTGGATGTGTACAGTCCCGTAAAATCGCACTGCCAGAGAAAAGTAAACGCCCCTGGAGGAATTTATCTTGAAACATTTACTCATGGCTGGTTGCCTGCTACAGAGAACATTTTATTTTATCTCAACATGATTTCTGGCCCCGCCACACTAAAAGACTCGTTTAGTTTTCTGGCACAAGACATTACAGGCAGCGCAGGGTGTTTTTTTCCCCTTCTTCTTCTTCCACTTCTTCTTCTTCTTCTTCTTCTCCTTTTTCTCCTTTTTCTCCTTCTTCTCCTTCTCCTTTTTCTCCTTCTTCTCCTTCTTCTCCTTCTCCTTTTTCTCCTTCTTCTCCTTCTTCTCCTTCTTCTTCTTCTTCTTCTTCTTCTTCTTCTCCTTCTTCTTCTTCTTCTTCTTCTTCTTCTTCTCCCAAACGGGATCCTATACGGGGCTCTCTCTGGGTCAGAGGTGGAACCCTGTGGGAAAGGTGTGCCCCATGTCTCACCTATAATAGCATTTCAACTGAAGTTCGAATTCAGGCCCTAAAGTTGTCGCTTAAATCAAAGAGTTATTGTAATTTTCCTGCTTCGTTTGTAAAGGAAAACACAGGAGAAATGAGCCCGAATGCAGAGGAATAGAGGCTGTCGCATGGTGTCTGAAACAGAAATAGAAAGCGGAGTGGATTCTTTGAAAAATAACGATGGTACAAAGGAAAAACGGAGTAATATGTTGTATTTACATCGCAAGTCATCGTGATGTGAGGGAAGGAATGATAATTGAGTGAAATTAGAAAGACAGAGTGCATCTGAGTGATGTACTGCTGCAGGGACGCTGTGGAGATCAGCAGGGGGTGATGTCATCTTTAAACTGCCACTGATGACCAAGAAGAGAAGTAGGACATTCAGCTCATTTGTCAGACGAGAATACCCGAGATGTCTATCGTTTTTATTTTATGCATTCTAATCTGGGCCAACAACCCAGACTTGTTTTTAATTATTATTCTTTAATTTCTATTTTGCACAAAAAAAAAAGCTCCGGTGCAAAAAAAAAAGAACAAAAAAAAGTGTTGACATCAGAACAATAAACCGACGTCTGATATTTCTGTGCCAGAGTAAACCCAGCTGCAACCCCCTTTCACATGAAGATGCAATAAAAAGCAGCCTAATGTTGGCCCAGCGCGTGCACACACACACACACACACACACACGCGCGCGCGCACGCGCCACCCACGCATCCCCACAATCATGTTCGCCCTCAGATGCGCTTCTCAATCATCTATGATAATGAAGCACCTTTTATCTGCATCAGTTTCCCCTTTGAAAGAGACTCACCTCTGTTATGCTCTGGCAAACACTTAACACACTTAAGAGCTCGCACACTCATATCATAAACAGTGCATTTGTTGTCTGCCACTGTCGGGGAACAAAAGGGGAACAGTATTGACGGCTTACCAACTCAAAATGGGGGGGGGGGTTTGTGTTGTGGAAGACGCGGGGCTGAGATGTGTGGAAAAGATGGATCGGTTTAAAAAGACATTCGGATAAAGCACACGCGTTATATGTGTAGGTCTGAATAAAACGTTAAGTGGGGGGGGGATGTTTCATGAAGGCCAGTGTGTTTTCATATCTACTTATCAACACAATTGTTTTCCTGTCATTTCATGTTTTTTATTTTTTTATTTTTTTTATTTTAATTTCGCAATCCCCATGTCTTATCTGTTCACCCTCAGACGTGTACTCGGAGGCACATAGAAGTCCGGATGGGAGCGCAGTGGATGGCCATTATAAGCGCGCCTCTCGCCGGGCACGTCGCATCTCTGAAGTGCAGTTCAGTTATTCCATAATGAGAAACAGCATGCATATTAATTCCATCTGATTACATCCAGCTAAGGACACACACTCTCTCGCCGTGTGCGTCTCAAACACCGGCGCGCGCACGTGGCCGAGTCAAGGTGTGCTCTGGATTCAATTAAGAAATGGAAAGATGAGAGCCGCCGTCTTGATTCTATTACCGCCTGTGTACATTGTTGTCGCGGATACCGTTGAGTTAAAATAAACAATATTTCTCTGGCTAGGGTCCGTAATCAAGCACTCATTTCTGCACCGGGGCTTTCGGTGGAAGTTGATGGCGAGCAAGGCGGTGGTTGACCTTTAACCTGGTCGTGTTGGTTTTAATGAATCCACTTTAAGCATTGTTGGTCTATTGGCCGCAATATGTGTGGCTGTATATCCCGCGGGACGGACGAAAGAGCCTCAAATCCATCTGCCTAATTACTGAGCCCACTGTTTGAATCTTAAAATCCCTTTTGATAGTTTCCCAGTGTGTGTGTGTGTGTGTGTGTGCGTGTGTGTGTGTGTGTGTGTGTATGTGTGTGTGTGTGTGTGTGTGTGTGTGTGTGTGTGTGTGTGTGTGTGTGTGTGTGTGTGTGTGTGTGTGTGTGTGTAACCCAGGGCCTTTTCTATTCAGGATTATATTGGCTTTAACTAAGAAGTGAAAAAAATATTTGAAAAATCCCCCCGGCTGTTATTTTTGGGTTAAAGCTACCTTTACTCATTTTCCTTCTCCTGTAATTTTGCTTAAAGCAAACTAAATGATCATCCTCAGTTGCATAGAAAAAATGCTATTACAAAACTTTAAATAAACAATAGGTGTATTTGCCGTCTAGTTCTCCTTTGCTCTATATTATTCTGCAGCTCCATCTGTGTAAATTAGCTTGAATAGTAAAATGTATATTCATAGTTATAGTTATAAACTATATCATTTCAAACACTGTGAACCATATATAATGCTTTAAAGTATTTAATGTATTTATGTATGTGTTTGCGGTAATTTACAAATTGTTCATTTTATGCAGAATGAATCCTGGCATATGGGGAAGTCAGTGTTGATTAACTTTTCTCTAAATAACATTTGTGAACATGAATGGGCTTATGAAGGTGAGCACAATACACTTAAAAAATAAATCATTATTTCCGCCCCAAATATGTGGATTTTTTTGACCGTGTCACCCGATGATAACGGTGCCTCCAGTGACGTCACCCCGCTCGGCCCGTTTCCCCCACCGCCGCTGTACACCCGTCACGCCCCCTTCACCTTTAAACAAAAGAGATTTAAACGCCAAGCTGACAACGAGCGGAGACAGATCCGTGACACTTGAAGAGAAAGATTCTACAAATCACTCGGCGCTTCCCGTGACTGTCAGTCAAAGTTAAAGTCGGGAACAATATGGCTTTGAGCGCGTGAGTGACGGAGGGCTGACTGGGCGGAGGAAAGAGTGGGGCGAGAAAAAAGGGAGGGGGGGGGGGGGGGATTGTTCTGTAAAAATGCCCGAAATCAGCCCGGCGATAATTACAGATCTGAGCGAAAAAGACACAAAAGACGATGGAGTAGAGATGACAAGAAGATACAGGAAACGGAGGAGGAATTAAAAAAAAAACAATACAAAAAACAAAACAATAGAAACTCGTCCGTCTTTGCTTGAATGGACTGTAATTGTAGAAGTTTGTAAGCTGTCAAGTTGGATTGATTGACTTCACACTGACCCAGATGAGAGTGTCTGAATAATCATGCAGTATAACATATTCATAATAAATGACCAATTATTTCGGTGGTTTACAGATTTGTAAATGACAGGAGATATAAACAAAACAGCTACAGTCTCTTTCAATCGCATTGAATGATATTACAGTATCCACTAATGAAGCCACTGCAGAAGTAAATGACGTAAAGATTTGCATAATGAGGTAATAATTAAAGTCTATACCCACGTTTACACTGGTTGCTTCGGTGTGCCTGCCCGTGTGTTTTGAAGCTAAGCATCCATACCGGAACGCCGGTGTTAAGGTCAGACCGTGTGGACGGCCGCCCGCTGACCTCAATTGATCGCATTCCATTCTCTCATTGTTTTCAACCCTACCGTGGTCATTTATTTATTAATTTATTTATTTTCTTCCTTCCTCCCCCTTTTTATTTATTCAGCAACAGTGCCTTTCTACGCACAGTTAACCCCATTGGCCTAAAGTGACAAATTTGTTTAATAATGTAGCACCTGGAGCATGGCACTCCATCTCTCTAACCTTCTCTCTCCCCGGCTCCCGAAACAAAACACACATACAGTAATCATTCCCCTCGGCTGTGTTTTAGCTGTGCGCACACCGTACGTTCAAGTCCAACTCTCAGGAGGGTTTCTGCGCTTGTAACAGACCATAAAAAAAACAGAAAAAAGACACTTCCATCCTGCCAAACGCTTTCTTCCCAGTAAAACATAACACTATAGCACCAGAGACATGTACTAAACGCTTTCTCAAGACTATATTGTACGCTGATGACTTTTTTTTTTTTTTTTTTTTCCTCTCCTCCCCCGGTCTATGCGTCCATGCACTCTGTACTGTACGCTGACTGTGATCCTCAATGGGAAGGGAAAGAAAGGAGTGTGAAATGGACGGGTTGGAATCCAAAAAAAAAAAAAAAAAGGAATAGCGTTCGAGAGTGTGGTGTTGAGAAGAAGAAGAAGCAGAAGAAGAAGAGGAGGAGTAAGAGCGAGCGAGATGCAGCAGGGGGAAAAGGCAAACACTGGCGTAGTTCCCAGCAGGAAAAAATAAATAAATATGAGCAAATTAAAATCTTTGGTGCTTTCGGAGAGCGGTACAAAAGTGCCAGAGGCCGAGCACGGAGAAACGATTGAGGAGGTGTGTGGTTTATTGCGAAGATAAATAATTGTAGGTCAAAACAATGTGAATGAACTTTTACTGTAAACGTTTCATCTTATTCATATAAAGCCCGCACTCGCATCAAAAGGGTTGTATTTTGGGCTGTTTACCAAAGAATATGGCCGACGTTTGGAAAGCGCGGTCGAATTTAAACACGCCGGAATGGTGTTTCCGGAAATTCAAGTGTCAGCACAGACGTCTTTCATTAAAAAAAAAGTGAACGGTCTTTGAGAAGGCGGACATCGGTTGTCGCAGAGGTACGGAGGATGTGAAGGGAGAGCTAATGAATTATGGGTAGGCAAGTGAATGGTGGGGGGGGGGGGAACAGCGTGACGTCTGGAGGCTGTGCCCCCTCCCGCTCCATTGGAAAGGTTACGGAAGTGTCACGCTGACAGTGTTGCAATGCCGGCTGGAACCGATGTGGTGCAATGAGAAAATGCAGAACAATCTACAGAGGAGGGGGGAGGGGGGGGGGGGGGGGGGTTGTTGAGGGACGGGGGGCACAGGAAGTTGCAAAAGTCTGGCAGCTGCATGTCACAACTTCGAGACGGGGATTGGTTTGCGGTACAGATATTTGGGAAAGCAATGATAAGCGTACTGAGAATGGAGGGGGGGGGGGAGAGTGTCAAACAAATTCGGCAAAGTGTTAAAGCTGTGGCTTCACCGAGTGGGATTTCACAAGAGTGAACCGGGGCCAAGACCAAGACTAAACAAGGACTTGACAAAAAGTAAACCATTGTTAAAGCAGGGCTCAAACCAGCAAACTGGATCAGGCCTAAAACAGGGATTTGATCTCTTACCCCCCTGCCTAAAGCGGCTTTACCCAAATCTCAACTGCAGCGTAACAGGATAGTGCCCCATTTGAAAGCTAAGACCTACAAAAATGATTGTAAGCTTTTCATCACATTGACGCCATTTTTTGTTGTGTTTTCTCCATGTTCAGGTTGCTTTTTCATTGCTTTTTTTTGTCACTGTTTTGTTGTGTTTTCATCCTCGTCATCCTCCACTATTTTAATGCTTTTTTTAAAAGATTTTCTTTTTGCTTTTTCATTGCTTTTTTGTTGTGTTTTCTTCGTCACTTTATCGTTGCTTTTTCATTGCCAATTTGTCCCTTTTTTGTTGTGTTTTCGCCATGTTTATG